>NW_021635212.1:0-1435719 GCF_004799145.2 Neltuma alba
AACAATAAACATTTTTGAAAAATCAGGCAGTTGTAACACTAGAGCATTAATTAAAGCTTGCTTCAAGTCATTGAAAGCGATCATTGAAGCTGCACTCCATTGGAAAGCATCTTTCTTTGTCATATTAGTAAGTAGCTTAGCTATCTGACCATATTGACGAATAAAACATCTATAGTACCCTGTAAGACCCAGGAATCCTCTAAGTTTAGTGAGATTAGAAGGTTGAGGCCAGTTTATAACTGAAGTTATCTTGTCAGGATCCACCGCAACACCTGCTTGGGAAATTATGTGACCCAAAAAGGAAATTTCTGTTTGTGCAAAGAGGCATTTTTTGGATTAGCAAAGAACTCATGTTGGGACAAAATTTGGAACATAATGTGTAGATGAGTTAAATGCTCTTGATGGTTGCTGCTATAGACTAAAATGTCATCAAAGAAAACAACAAGAAATTTCCTTAGATGTGGTCTAAACAGATCATTCATAGCAGCTTGAAAAGTAGAAGGGGCATTTGTAAAACCAAAAGGCATGGCAGTAAACTCGTAGTGACCTGAATGGGTTCTAAAAGTAGTTTTGGGAATATCTTTTGGCACTACTTTAATTTGGTGGTAACCAGAACAAAGATCAATTTTAGAAAAGAAAGAAGCCCCATGAAATTCATCAATGAGTTCATCTATATTTGGTATTGGGTACTTATCTAGGATTGTGATTTTGTTGAGTTCCTGGTAGTCACACAAAAATGCCAAGTTGGATCTTTTTTGGGAACTAGCAACACAGGACTAGCAAAGAGCTCACACTAGGTTGTATAAAGCCTTTTTGCAACAATTCAGCAACCTGCTTCTCAATCTCATCTTTTTGTGAATGGGGATATCTGTATGGCCTAATATTGGGAGGAACAGACCCATGATACAAGGGTATACCATGACTATGTTCACGTAATGGAGGTAGATGCTTGGGTTCATCAAAAATCGAAGAAAAGGAATGTAACAGTCTTTGTAAGTTTTGAGTAATGAAAGAATTAGTTCCCTCACAAGAAAAGCTCTGCAAAGAAGCTTTCGTTTTATCCTTAGGGACTCCTTGAAGGTTGTAACGCTTCCCATCCAACCAAAATATCACATACATCTTCTGCCAATTAGCTTCTACTGTATTAAGAGAAGCTAACCACTTAATACCCAGCACCATGTCTACACCACCAAGAGTGAAAGGGAAAAAGTCATCCTTAACGGTAAGGGTGTGTATCTGTACCTGGAGCCCCCGACAAATAGAATGAGATGCAACTTGCCTATCATCTCCTATTTGAACTCCAAAGCAGGGGTTGGCTGTGTAGGAAGATGCAGCTTTGTTACAAGGGACTTTGAAACAAAGTTATGTGTTGACCCACTATCAGTGAGAATCAACACTTGACGATTGCCCAAAATCCCTTTTACTTTCATCGTAGTTGTAGACGAACTGCCCAGAATGGCTTGAAGTGAAATTTCTGCAAACCTGCTCTCTATAGTAGCCATAGGTTTGATGTTCTCAGTACAAACTTCTTCCGGCTCTTCATTGATCTCCATAAGTTTAAGAGAAGAAGAATTGTAACGGTGCCCTAGAGAGAACTTCTCACCACATTTATAACACAAACCTTCATCCCTTTTAATTTGTTTTTCGGTGTTTGAAATTTGCGATAAGTTAGAAGGAAGTAAAGGTAATTGCTCTTGAATGGGTGGAGTTATTAGAAGTTGCATGAGAATTGCCGGTAACTGAACTCGAAAACTGCCCATATGAATTATAATTTTTAGTTTCACGAGAACAATAATTATCAACAGCAACACGTGTTATGTTAGAACGCTAACCATAATGACGCGTATTCTGGTTCAACAGTTTTGCCTCAAACTCCAATGCTAAACTAGCGGCCTTGTAAACTATTCGTGGTTTCTGGATTTTAACATCCGATTGAAGTTCCTCTTTTAACCCATTGATAAAAACTGCTAACAAGCAATGCTCAGGCCACCCACAAACTCACGAAGATCTCCTCACAAATTCTTGTTGATATTCTGAGACAGACCCTGTTTGCCGTATACTACATAAATAGACATCTGGGTTTTGAAATTTAGTCGGACCAAAATGCTCCTGCATTATTTGAATTAATTCCTCCCAATCATGAATGGTTCTTCCTAAAGCAACCCAAGTGAAAACATCTAAAGCATCACCTTCAAAATTCATGGCCGCTACATCAACTTTTAAATCATCAGGAGTTTGGTAATAACAAAAATATTTTTCTGTCTTAGAGTGTGGTCTTCGGTTGGGATTTTTATTCCACCAGGGCGCATCTTGTTCATCATTTTCCATGTCCTCACAAACTTGTTTGCCACCAGAGTTTTGGCTTCCCTTCGGCTCTGGAAAATCTCGTTGCTGCTTCAACGTTACCATGTCTTCATCCAATGAATTAAGTTTAGCCATTATGGCTGCCAACTGTTGTGTTAATAACTCAGAAGCTGTAGAATTTGAAGTATTAGAAGAGGGATTGGGTAATAGTGGGGTTGGGTGATTATTTTAGGAAGAGTTTCGGGTATTCACCATTTTGACCTAACAGGACCAGGAAGAGGCTTTGATGCCAAAATGATAAATCCTGAAAGTAGAGAGAGTAGAATAGAAGAGAACAAGGAGAGAAGAAGACTTAGGACCAGAATCTATAATCCTAAGGGAAAGACGAGGAGTTATCTGAATAATTCATAATATTGCCGGCCATAACTTCATACATAACAAGTTTATATAGGTCTGTCAAATAATTGAAAATAATTGACATAAACAACTGACAAGCTGAAAATAAATGACATAAATAACTGACACAAACGGACACAAGACTTCTTTAAGCTTCCTTTCGGTCCTTCCTCCTAGCATAGACTAAGAGAGGACGTTGGTCTCTATTAGATTGACAGGAAATTTAATCTAATTAACTGCTGCATAATAATGAAGGCCCAAGGCCCAAGTATCGTCAATTCTCTCCCTCAAGCTCATTGTCTATCTTTTTTAGCATGCTTCTGAGTTCTTCAACTTATGGTCTGGCTAGGGCTTTAGTGAATAAGTCTCCCACTTGGCAATGTGATGGCATATGTTTTATTTTGACGATTCTCAAATCCTCATTTTCTTTGATGAAGTGTTTCCTGATGTCTAAATGCTTCGTCTGTTTATGATGAACTGGGTTTCTTGCCATGGCATGGCAGACATGCTATCACACCTTAATCTTATAGGTGCATTAGGTGCAAACTTCAATTCTCTTAATACTTAGTGTACATAAGCCTTCACAAACCATGGTCTGTTTCTTACTCCTCCATGCCACTAGGTTTCCCCACACCATAATGCAGTAGGCTGAAGTTGATCTTCTATCACGAAGAAACCCACCATGATTAGCATCAGTATATGCTCTTATTTCGTGAGATTTGCCCTTTGTAGAGTCCTCAACGTGGATTCACTTTTAAATAATGCAGGATCTTATATACTGCATTCATGTGTTCCTCTAGGCTCATTAGTGAATTTGCTAATAACACCAACTGCATAGTTTGTATTTGGGCGAGCATGAGATAGATATATAGAAGTTTTCCTACTAGCTTCTTGTATCTTTTAGCATCAATAGGAATATGATCTTTCTTTGTCTTTTTTTTTTTTTTGGTCATCCCTTGTAGTATCTTTTCCATCTTCCTTATCTTCCTCTTGATTGTCAAGCTTGCAAGTAGGTTCCATTAGAATTTCTGCAGGCTTGACTCTTAACATTCCTGTTTCCTTCAATACATCCAGGGCATACTTCCTTCAAGAGACAAAGATTCCATCACGGATTCTTGCTACTTGTATGCCCTAGAAGTATTTGAGACGCCTTAGATCCTTTACCTCAAACTCTCTCTCTGGGGACTTCTTGATTCTGATTATTTCATCTGCATCATCACCAGTCATAATGAAGTCATCAACATAGATAATTAGGATATCTATTTTACCTCTTGAATGTTTCACAAGAAGTGTGTGATCTGCCTGGCGTGGAATAAATCCTACACTTTTGACAGCTTTAGTAAATCTCTCAAACCATGCTTTGGGAGATTGTTTCAACCTATAGAGTGATTTATAGTTTGGTTTTTATTTAGGGCCCTTAACTCGTCTTCTATGGCCTTTCTCCAATTTGGATCCTCTATTGCCTCTTGGAAAGTACAAGATCTGCTACGCATGGAAGATGACAACCGGTCATATGAAAAAGAATTACCAATAGGATGTCAAGTACAGGATCTTACCCCTTTCCTCAAAGCAATAGGCCATTCGAGATCATCAGGACTGGGAGCTGAAGTTGACTCTTGGTGTTGGTCAACACTAGAGGGCACTTCAATATGCTGATTTGTCTCAGCTTCAATCTCCATGCCTTTTGTGGGTTCTAGATTGATTTCTTCTCTTTGGATTCTGGATCATTAGGGTCCATCATACCAGATTCCTCATTTCCAGCATTCCTGGGCTCTTCAGTTCGGTCCAGGTTTAGATTGAGGCCATGATTAGCTAGAATGGATGGGCTCGGCCTAAGGTGGATTCACGGTGGTTTGGGGTTTAGGTGTGGATCTAGTAAGGTTTGGTGCTGTTTGAGGTTCATTTTCTGGAAGGAAAAACTCTCATTCCTCTCCACTCTCCTCCTGAATGGGTGTTTTGGTGCAGTAGGGTTAAAGTTCATTGTGATAGAGAATTTTTTTCAAGCTGGGTGAGTAGCATTTGTACCTTTTTTGGGTGTAGGAATAGCCAAGAAATATGTACTTAATGGTGTGAGGGTCAAGTTTGTTACCATGGTTATTGCTAAACATATGCCATGCATTCGAACACTTTGTCAAAAATATGAGTGAGTTTGGGTAGGTTTTAGATAATGGATTGGAGTATTGAAGTTGAGGGTTTTGGATGGTAGACGATTTGTGAGTGTGGCAGTCAAAAGTGTTTCCCCCCATTAAAATTTTGGCACGTTATTGGTTATCATGGTGGATTAAGGTACTTCTAGGAGGTGACAATTTTTTCTTTCTGCTGTCCCATTTTGTTGCGGTATGTTTACAAAGCTTATTTGGTGTATAATCTCATGTTGTTTAAGGTATGCTTGAAGATTTGAGTTCACATATTTCCTCCTATTATCACTCTGTAGAATTTTTGTTGATGTGTCAAATTGATTCATAATCATTTTGTGGAAGTTCCTGATGATTTAGGTGAAGTCTGATTTTTCTTTTGTGAGAAATGTAAAACCCTTTACCCCAAAAACATTATAAACTTGTCGTAAAATTCACTACTATGGTAAAAAAGGAAACCTGTTACAACAAACTACCATAGTAGAAAAAAATTACATAACTTTAGAAATTAACTTTTAAACTCGGTTCAAACTCGAACTTTGTTGCATGCAACTAAGAATCATTCATTAACATCTATTGGGCCTCCGAGCCTCCGGCCCGGGTAACAACATACATCAAAATCAGCCCATCCAATTAGTTTTCAACCATGTATAACAAAGTCTCACAAAGCAATAGAAATGGCCTCCGGCCAATTAAAATAAGGAGAAAACATTTTCCCAATTTACAACAAGGCCGGGTAATCAAAATATTTAAAAAGGACCCTAACTGTGGCAATATATAACTAGCCATACATAAACAAATGCTAGAGGCTTAAAGCTAACCAAGCTCAAGCTTCTGCGTCTCTTCCCAAAGGCGCACGCCTAGAAACTTCACCTGAAAACATTGGAAACCACGGGGTAAGACGGAGTCTCAGTAACCAACCTTTCCAATTCTAGGTAGTGACTATCATGCATTAATGGAGGTCTTACCACGTGGTAGTGACTATAAAAAACTCTCACCAAATCTCAATTCATGCATCATGCTCAAACCATAATCAAATAGTAATTGAACATTTTATAATTAACTTCTTTCAGTGGCATATCTTTCACGATTCCAAGATTCATTTATCATCAATCGAAACCCCACAAGACGGTTTTCCTTTTGATATATAACATATACTTTGAACATAATTATTACTCGGAGCACAAAACATAAATCTACTCACAATACCACAGAAGCATGTACTAAGGATTAGAAAGTGGTTACTTCTCGCCTAAGCAAGGAATAACAACCAACGATACGGTCTGTGCACCAACAAGGCTCACAACCGGTCTACACAAGCACACAAACACACAACCATTATGTATTAGCTTTCAAACTAATAATGTGGCCAAAACAACACTTGGGGACACAAAATTCCTAGCTCCAACCAAAGCTCTACCCAATTCAAAGGGTATAACCATCAAAACAACACTCCAAAATCATAAAAGTCCATTAAAACATCAAATCCCCTTTTTAAGCATCAATTAGAGTTCAAACCTCAAGGACCCACTATAGGAATTCTACACCTAAACATCCCATTTGAATAATTGGAGTCTTAACAACATTCTAAACCGATTAAACATCCAATTTAACCCTCCTTAATATAACCCAAGTCACAAAACTCAAAATCAATCTCCACATTGTCATCTTCAATCACATACCTTCCAATCTCATAAACCCTAGCTTCAAAAACTCAAGGTTCTCCAAATCCAAGAAAACTACACCGATTAAATACTTAGGCTAACCCAAAGCAAGCAATTAAACTCAAAACAATCGGTCAAAAACCTCAATTCCATAACAACCTAGAAAACTCTAGGGTTTCACCATAAATCCTTATAAATTCCAAGAAAGAAGATAGCTTAGAGGTTAAAATCACTTACTTGAGGTAATGGATCCTTAGAAATGTCCCCTTCAAGCCAGAAATTCGAAACCCTAGTAGAGCCTCTCTCTCTACCTCAGATTTTTCTAATTTTTGCACACTGAACCCCTCCCGCGACTATAGAGATTTGGACTCCTTCGCCGCGGCGAACTAATCTCGAGAGGGATTACTCGCCTGAAAACCCAACTTCGCTGCGGCGAAAGCTTCCCGAGAGGAAACTCTCGCTCGCCCAGAAAATCTTCGCCGCGGCATGCCCTAACCTTCGCCGCGGTGAAACCTTCCCGAAAGGATACTCTCCCCTGGAACTCCCGGTGTGCCGTGGCGAAGTAAAACTTCGCCGCGGCTAACATACCCTGAGGGAGGTACCTTCACCTATTCCTGCAACATACCTCAATTCCAACCCAAACACCAAGATCAACATTTAAATCACTAATCTATCCTCAAAATCAACCAAAAGAGGTAATTAAAACCCGATAAAATTCAGGATGTTACAAGAAACACCCAAGTAACTTTGTGTGTGATCATCTATTAGTGTCAGAAACCATTTCTGCATTTGTTAAGGTTGAAACACGGGTAGGTCCCTACATGTTATTATGCATGAGAGAAAAAGGGTAAGAAAATTGATGAGGATGGGCTTTGTAATTGCCTTTTGTATGTTTGGACAGTTAACACACTTCATACGGAATGGGAAAAAACATTTTTATTAGTAGAATTTGGAAACATTCTAGACATATAATTAGGACTTGGGTGGCCTAACCTATAATTCTATAAAGCAACTTCTTTATTGGAGAGTTGCGTGATGGAGCTCTTTTCCATAGCAAAAGTTGTTACTTGAGTCTCTTTGCTTCGATTACAAACTACTGAGTAAGTAGGTGTTAATTACAAGTTAACCAAGGGGAATGACAAAAATGAATTAACTATTGTAGATAAGTGTTACTAACTATTTGTTTATGATTTTCTATTTTATTATGGAATGGACAATGGGTGAAGTGAATCTCCTTGTCAGCTAAACTTGCTTGTTTCACTTGTGTTAAGTTTAGTTGCATCTGACTAAGCCAACATTCTTAGCATCTAACTAACATTTTTAGCTACCTAACCGGTTAATTGGATAAGGTACATGGGACTTAGTGGGATGAAAGTATGGTTGAATAGGGAAATAACAAATATTTAATAACTCATTTGAGAGTGCACTCTTTGGTAATGCTTCTTGTGCTTGTAGTTCAATCTGTAGTAGAATAAGAAGCTTTACTTAGCACCCAACAAACTTAATGCTGGTACAAAGTTTTTGTCTCCCCCATGGGTATATTGATATTATTTTTTTCCCTTTGTTTTCCATTATCTATAGACTTAGTTTAACAACGGACTTGATTGATAGGCTATGTGCAAGGGTTGTCATTGGTCAGGTAATGCTCTAGCATGTCATGTGTCTGTGTTGAACAATAGTTTGCTAAACATTAATACCGCATAATTAAGATACTTTGTGGTTGGGCCGACTAACATATATAGTTTGTAGCCATTGATATTTAATGTATTATTTTCTGATTATAGCAGAGAGAGAGATTATCGGATAGATTGACAGGGTATTGTATGCTTTAGCATATTGCTGGTTCTGCTCCTTATTCATTGAGATCTTTGATTCCCTTAAGCTGCAAATATCTTGTTGTATACTTGTAATACCTATTGGTGAATAATTGACTCAGTGGACGTTAAGAGTTTGAGTTGGCAGTTGCTGATACGAAGATAAAGAGATAGTTAGGAGGGATATTAGGGACAGAAAGTGTGGAAAAGATTTGGGGAAAATATCTGAGAGTTGCTAACCTACTGAATGCTAGTAGGTTTATTCCCTGTTTTTGTGTACTTCAATTTCTGTGTTGCTGTTTATTTCTTTTCTTCAATTTGGTGCCTTCTATGTCTTGTGTCACTTCCTTCATGTGTGATGCTATTTGGCCGAATGAGTTGCTGTTAACTTGGTGATGCTATGTGGCTGCATTTGTGTTCTGGTGAGTCTTGAGGTTGTTTTGTATTCTCTATATTCCAGCATGAGATGTGGCATATTTTATTGTGTGTAAAGTAGAACCTACTGTAAAAGGTATTGCTCAATGTTCAATTTTATCTTATTGTCTGTTGAATCCACTGCAAAATGGTAGAAGCCTATCAGAGAGGATCGCAATAAAGGAGTCTCTTGATTGGTTGTTGGAGAGATTTTTGTTTGACTTATGTTTGATGTTCTTCCTCCAACCTTATATCTAAAGTAATTGTACTGCTTGGTTGCCTTCTTGATTTCTATGCTTCAACTTCCTCTCTTCCCCACTTTCTTGAGGGCCTGAGCAAGCAATGCTAGCATGCGACTTCTCACCCATGTCTCTTATACAAGATAAGCAAGCTGCTTGGGGCTCTCTGGATTTGCTAGATTTGACACAGACGTAGCACAAGAGATGTGGGAACATTTCTTTTGTGTTTTCCTTGGCTTTTAGAGGATATACTTATCCTCATCTGTTGTCTTGCTAATAACGTTTATCTTTCTATCAGAAAATGTGTTTCTCAACATTTTGTGCATGTCAATCATGCTAATTCTCATTCCCCCTTTTTCTTTAGGGTTCTCAAAGTACTATGGTTGTCCCTTAGTAGAAGCCTTGAACTCTTGCTAAAAAATTTATTAAGTTTATGTCTTTGTGAGAAAAGTTATAATTGTTCTATGATCTTTTTCTTAAGGTCTCATCGAAGAGGGAAGTTGTCAAAGCTCTAATTCAACGAGGATTTTCTAATGATGTCGCGCAGGTAACGTTCCCACATCGTTCATCAATATTGATTGCTGTTGGGTTCTCATTCTGAAGTTATTTGGTATAATATGTAAATATAGTAGGGGTATACATTTTAACGTTTGGCAAGGAAGAAACATTCCTTTAAAAAGAAAAAAAAATGCACGAACAAAATTGAAAATTCAAAAGAACTAATACAGATTGAATTATTAATCTTTCCAATTCATTTTCATATTAATTGTAAAATGTATGCTGCTACTGTAAAACTAAATGAATTATTAATCATAAGATCCCAAGACCAATATATGTTTTTTTCTAATTGAAATAACTACACTCAAGTCTGTTGAGCAGGCTTTTTGATGACTGATTGAAAATATGTTTTTGTCTGTGTCAAGTTATGAATAATGAAATTGACTTTATACATTTAAAACATGATAAAGAGAAAAATAATATTAATAGTGTCCTGATAGAGTGATGATAATTTTATTTTTGGCATGCAGTGGGTAGTCACTAACCTACAACCAACCAGTCCTTTTGGCTCACGAATGTCAAGCTTCTCGTGGATGTTTGACCTAAAGGCGATTGCTGAAATGTATCAGTCATATGAAGAAACAAATTTGTGGTACTTGTTATGAGCTATTATAGTAGCTGTAGTTGTGTGAATTTTATTGCCCTGACTTATCTGCACAATATGGGGTCGATCCTGTCATGAATTATCATGATTTAAATTGCCTGTGCAAGTTGAATAAGAAATGTTGGCTGCATAACTGGAGAAAGTATTCCTTATTTAATGCACTCATGAATCTTTAAGTTAATGATATAAGCACTAAAATTTAAATAAAAATAATCCATTCTGGAAAAGTTTGTCTATGGAGTCAATGATTTAGCTTTTTCCTTTTTTTGTTTTTTCATTCTCGTAGGAAAATTGTTGAAAATGTTCCTCGTGGTGTGCATATGAACTTTCTGAAAGCAGAGAGAAGTCTACACAGATGGGCTCTTGAAGATCTTGAACGAATCCATGCTGCTGAGGAGCTGGCTGCCGAGGAAGGTGGTGGAGTTGAAATGCATGTTCTTGAAGATGCTGGCCACTGGGTAAGTTAGTCACGTAGAGTATGCTTGTGCCCTTTGCATGTCTTTTATGTTTGGTATGATGGGAAGTTAGTTACAAAAATGAAAAATGAATGAGGTTGGGATGATAAAATAACCTTATGTCCTTGCTTAAGTAATAAAAAGAGAGACATTTTTGATTAATAATAAAAGCATGATGCTACAAATCTTTTTTTGATTACATTCCCTTTTGTTGTCTTGTCTATCTATTCGTCCCAACATGAATGCTTAAGATCAACTCTGAAATGTGTTCTCTAGTTGATCTTTAAGCTTGCTGGCGTGTTTGTTGGTCCTTACCTTTTGAACATATCGCATTTATGTTGATTTTGGAGATAGATCTTCAGGCTTTGAGACACACAATGTATATGTGTTAAAGTGCATTCTTGCTCCAGAAGTATTCTTGAATGAGCTATGGGCACTCTAAAGATAATTACATAACAATGTAGCACATAATCTTTCAATGTTGTTGCAATGTTGTCCTTTTTTTAATAACCAATTTTGCGTCAATGGAAGTCTCTTGGTTTGTATTATTGATTGTTAAAAAGGGGGACATTGTACCGAGTTTGAAAGATTATGTGCTATGTTGCCCTGCAATTTTCTACAAGGTGTTCATAGCTCATCCAAGGGTATTTTTAGGGCAAAAATGCATTTCAACCTTGTGTGTGCGCGTGTTTGTGATGTTGAGTATGTTGGAACTAGGCTACCATTAGTCTGTCAAAGACTTGTTAAGTGCAACATTTAGATTATTGAGTGGTAGCATGCGTCGTACCAATAATGTAAATTGGAGGATAGAAATTTCTTTGAATTGCTCAACTTACAGAGAGTTGTGAGTTGATTGAGTCATATTTAGATCTTATAATTGTCCAGCATTCTATTGGGCCTATTAATTACGCTTCAAGTGGCTGTATTTTAAATGGAAACGAGGGAGTATTGTAGTACATGTGGTAGCTTGTCATTGTGTAATGAAACTAACTTTTCCTCTTCAACAGGTACATGCAGATAACCCAGATGGACTCTTCAGGATCCTATATTCGTCTTTTCAGGGAGTCAAGACCTAAACTTGCAAATATGTACACTTTCTCACGTAGCGCTTTTCTTTTTGTTTTGGGTATTGAGGGCTGGTTCGTAATGAACCGGTCATGTTATTTCTTGTTAATTTCTCATTCTATTGTTTTTGCATGTAATTTTTTTCTTCCACATTGCACATGCACTTCATTATATTTTCCTCATGGAAACATCACCCGTCACAGATAGTTAAAAAGTTGGGTTAAAGAGCATTGTCTCTCCTCAACTATTTCACAACGAGAACTCAATATCTGAAACTGTTTTGAGTAGTGTTTTTTGTTGGTGTTAAAGTTGTTGCAATGCTGAGTATTGGCCGGTGGATATTAACATTGATCATCAATTCTAAAATGACTTTGGGTTAAAGAATTTTCGATTAACTTAAAAGTTCTGTCTCAATTATTGGCACACGAAGCACTCTAAAGTCGAAGGTGGTACAATTGTGCTTATCATGAATTAAAAATTGAATGTTGCCTCTCTCATCATGTAGCATGATTCCCTTTTTAATTTGCACTAAAAGATTAAAAGAAAAGAGATATGAAAAATCACAGAAAAAGATTGCTGAAATTAAAAAATTGCATATAGTGATCTGTTCACAAAAGTTGTCAAAACCTATACTATTGTTGTTAAAACTCATATTAATATCAACATGTCTTTATTTACAATTTTTTTTTTAATTTCGGTGGTTTTGTTTGGTGATTTTTGCTAAGAGATATGGTAATTTTGTATTAATTGAAAAAATATAAGTAGTTAACTGTCAGTTTCCTTCAAAATCAAATTAGAAAACCTAGTTGAATTGTATGGTGGCTCAACTCATTCTTTTTTTGTTTTTTTGTTTTGGGTCAAATTGTGCCTCAACCAATTCAAACGCAACATGGCATCAAAAAGCTGGGTAGAAATTTCTATTAGATGCACACATGTATTCAGTAACACTTTTAGGTTCTTTCTTTCAAAATTCATATTTACATTTTCTATGCCTTAGTGAACAATTTTTAAAATTTTATGGTTTAGATTAGATAAAATGTTTTTCTATTTGTAATGAATTTCTTAAATCGTGGGGCAAATCTAGTATCATGACATAAGCATTTTAGGTTGAAACTCATAACAAGAAATGTCAAAATACATTAAAATATATTTGAGTAAAATATATTAACCTCCCCTTTAATTTACCTAAATTATAGAGACTTTTTTTAATTTTGGAAACCTATAGGACCTCTCCTAAAATCAAAATATATGTTGCATGTCATATCCTATTAATTATAACATGCAAAATGAGGAATTTAGGATTGATTGAGGGCCAGACAGTATAGTAGAAACATAGATAGAATAACTTTTGAAGTGAAACTGTCGTTTTAAAAAGTTTTGGTCCAGAAGAGAGTAGAAGAGGAAATTATGCTCGAAATTCTCAAAAATATCCAAAAATTCATAAAAAATAGAACAAAAGGTTTAGAACAGTGTTTGAGGCTTGAAAGATGAAAACATGAAAATAGTTTATTTTTGAATTTTTTGTAATTAATGGTATTTTTGGCTGATTAGGAAAAAATGGTCAAAATGAATTATTTAAAATATATAGAGGCCTCAGTAATTCATGAAAAAATGAGAAAAATTATTTTAAAGGTTATTATAAATTTTAAAATTATTGCTAACCTCTAAAAGTGTGGAGGTTAGCTTTAAAATAAATAAAGTTGATTCTAGAAAAAATTGAATAGAAAGAGTTATAGGTCAAAATTAAATATGAAAGAAAAAAAGAGAACCTCTCCTCATCAGAAGGAAGTTATTGGCAGAGAGATAAATTTTTAAAAGTATTGGATTAGATAGGACCCAGAAAAAATTTAACCGATATTGAAAAATTATACAGTATAATAACTAAAAGCTTGTTGGAGCAAAATTTTTCCTAATTTTTTTGCATGGTTTGGCACCAAAATGGGGGAGAGAGGACATGGACAGAATAATATATTTTGTTAAGGGTTAAGTTTGGAAGAATGGATGATTTAACCATTCGCTTAATGCTTTAGGGTTAAATGCAAAATTTATCTAAGGATAGCACTATAAGGTGCAACCCTGGGTCGTTCTCTTGTTAAAGCCATTAGTTATTGACCCTAAGTTAACTAAATGTCATAAAAACATAGATTGACTAGGAAAAAGTTGAGGTGTTTTCATTTAAAACTATTAATTGAAATAAAGTGTAATGTAAATATAATTTTGGATTTTCAGGAGATTAGGATGGAATGGATGGAAAAATAAGTATTAAAAACAGTTGATTGAACCTCTTAAAAATAGATCTTTGGCAATCATAGCTCAAAATGATTTTAGGAGTAGAAATCACTAAGTTTTCTAAATGAAAAACTTTCAAGAATCCTTTAACTTTAGGATCTTAATAAATGACCATCTAATCATAAAACCCTATGAAGCGCACTAAGTATTTGTATTACAATTAATTAATGTACTTGGTTCAATGTAAATCTAGATTAACTCAACAATTACACAATATCATGCAAGAAAGAGAGTATCAACAGAATCACAAAGAAACATATATGTAATCACATATACAGAAGCTCACATTCAACATTAACTAATCCCATACACAAGATAATCATCTAGAATTAATTACAATCATAATCAACATAGTTCAGCCACAATTTTACAAACCCTAGATCTAGGAATTCATAAAAGAGCAACTAGAACTATCGATGAAATCAACTAACCTTTGAAGCTCTTGGAACTCATGCTAATCAACCCATCTTCAAGAAAACTGATACCTAGCCACGCACTGGAGCAGGAAGCACCACAATCATCAATGATTTTGAGATACCCATGGTGGAAAACGTAGGAAAAATAGAAGAAGATAAAGGTTTAACGGGGGAAAATGAGAGAGGACGAATGGGGGAGGCCATGGATGAGTGAATGGAGTGATAGGTCAAAAATAGGGTTTCTAAATGTTTAAGGGGGTGAAATGGGTCGGATTTAACGAGTGAGTACTCTATTTTTATGATTAGGATCTGAATCTGGGTTGCTGATATGAGGACTTCACCCTGGCGAAGGGAATTGTTTGCCACGGTGAAGCTTTCCTGAAAGGAGCTTCAGCAAAATTTTGTTTGTCACGGCGAAGTTGAATTGTGGTTGTGGCAAAGACATCTCGAGACGACATTAATGCACATCTTCCAATTGCGCTGCGGTGCATAATTATCTTGGTCACAACGAAGCTTTCTAGGAACAATATTCTAGGTCCTGTATTGTATAATCCCTTGATCTCCAATCTTGGCTCCTGCAATAAAAAGAAACAATTTGAAGCATTAATTGTCCTAAAATTCAATTGAATACAATTAATAACTAATTATGACAATTTTATACTCAAAAAAACACTAACTCAAAGTAACAACTCTCAATCTAAATCAAGCACAATTATCACTAAAAGAGTTACTAACTATGATAAAAGCCCTGAAAAAGATATGAAGAGATATAAAAGAATTGGGCCCAATCAATTCCCCCACACTTAAACCTTTGTATTCCTGGACAAAGGCAATACAAGACCAAAGAAGGGAATAGCAATAATACAAATGGGAATCTTTATGAATTCAAAGTAAAAAAGCAATCATAGTGATCCACGTTTATGAGAAGGGATTAAAGTAGAGAACAATCAATGTAATAGGAATGAACAAAAGAGAAGAACACTCAAGATATAACTGTTTCACTCTATTCACCAAGTTGGGGTATTTCTTTCTCAAATCCACTTAATCAACCACTTTATCATAAGGTTGTAAAAATCCTATCTCTCCACTTTTAATGCATGAATGATAGCATACTAGGAGGCGTTTAATGTGGAGGTAGTGAAGTTGAAATAGCACTCATTCAGTTAGAGGCCCTATATGCCCTCCAAAGTATTTAAGGAATTTATAAGTCAAGAATGCCTATATGGAGGATGACATAGATCATTGCTTAGATGATGACATGGATACATGTGGAGCTTAACATGACATATGGAAGGCCACCCGAAAGCCACCATGGCATGTGAGTCATTGGAGTCTGGACACTTCAACCTTGAGAAAGACAAGAGCACGTTCTAAGAGCCCAAAAGGAGCATTTGAAGTCAATTTCTATGTTATTAAAGGCCCAACACAATTATATGTACTTGAAGAAGTCTATTGGAGCTATAATCTTTTAAATTAGAGCCCAAATACATTATATTGTAGACCATGTGAGTTTCAGAATTTGATTCAATCATATTCAAGCCCAAATGGATGTCTAAAAGGCCCACGCATGCTTATGGACATGAATAGCAATTATGAAGATCCAGTTGGAAGGTCCATGAAGATTCAAGAAGTATCATGAGTGATCTTATATGACATTAAATATGATTCTATTTGTTTTAATTAGTTTCCTATTTTACAGTTTCCTATTTTATATTGATTACTTCTCGAAGGCAAAGAGTTTCCTAATATGTATTTTTATTAATTAGTAGAGTCAAATAAGATCCTTATCATTAATGATGGGATCCTCTTAGGTAGTGAGTGATCTAGATTATTTTATTTTGACTAGCAAGTTAGAGTATTCTAGAAGGTCTTCTAATTTTCCTATTTTTTTTGCATTTTCCCATCTATTTTTTATGCATTTTATTTAGTTGGTGTTTTAAGCTCTAATAGCTTATAATGGGCTTTTAGGGCTTAGGTTATCAATGAGGGTTTTCATTTTAGGGTTTTCAAGATTCTTAGTCTATAAATTATTCAACATGTACTCTTTTCAAGAGGAGAGATCACTACTACAAAAAAAACATTTAACGGCAGTTAAAATGAGCTTTTTACGGTGGTTTTGAGACCGACGTCTATGCCATCGACATAAAATGTAGAGGATTTCACGGCGGTTTAAGAACCACCGTGGTATGTGACTTTTCACAGCGGTTATATAAATAACTGTAGTGAAAATTTTTTTTTAGTCTATGTTTCACCCTACTGATCAAGATGGAATGGGAGAATAAAGCCTCAAAGGAAGTCTTTCACCAGTTAAAAGCATTCTGATGGAGCAAATATTGATTCTTTCTTGCCGTAATAACATCACTAGCTTCACCTTCAGCCACCAGATCGAAGCCACTAAGATTTAATAAAGATAAAATCAAAGACTTAGATCTAATAAAATCAAAGACTAAAACTATGAAATCCACGAAAAGAATGGAGGTGAAAAACTTAGATTAAACATCATATTTTTAACCAAAAAAAATAATCATATCAAACCACAAAAACTATGAAATCCACGAAAAGAATGGAGGTGAAAAACTCACAAATAAGAATGAAGAGGATGAGATGGCGACGGCAACAGTGACAGTGATGGTGATGGAAGAACATGGCGGAAATGATAGAAGTAATGGATAAATGTCAACAAATGTAGGAGGAGGGAGAAAATCGAGTGAGGATGGTATGGGGGACTATGAGCTTTGACTCTGAAAAGTGAAAACTATCGCGCGATGGATTTTAAAATTTTGATAGACTTTTTACGGCAGTTATTTAAAAAACTGCCGTTAAAAGTATTTTTTTTCATCGGTTATTTAAAAAACTGCCATTAAAAGTATTTTTTACGGCGGTTTTTAATAACCGCCTTTAAAAGTATGCCTATAATTACAGAAATGCCACCGTCATATTTTTTACAGTGTTTTTTCTAATAACCGCCGTAAATTAGCGTAGTGAAAACTCTTTTTTGTAGTAGTAGATGATTTGAATAATTAATAATATGAGAATTTTATTTCTCATTGTGTGAGCCTTGCTTGTATCCTTATATTCTCATGAGAATACTTGACAGTATCAAGAGAGTTATCAATCTTGTGATGTCTTCATGGCTAGGGTTGTAAGAGAGAGGTTCTCTTAAGGCCCTACCTCGATCACCCATTTGGTTTCCTGTGTCTAAAGTTACAAGAGGTAGGTTCTCTTGGGGTCTTATTCCATCCTATACTTGATTCTAGTCGATCCGTACATCCCCTCATATCAATGAATATGTGGTGGACAAATATACAACTAAACTACCAAAAAGCAATCTAAAAAGGCTCTTCACCCTGGTCAACAATAAGTTGACACAAATTATCTTAGGAAACTAATGTTTTGGCTCCTCGGTAATAGTGCTACTTGAAATGAACATTCACTTACTCTTTGGGGTCAAATTCAAAATTAAAACCAAGGATTGCATTATAGGCATAACCTTGAGTCATCTTATTTGTTGGAGCCTTAATTATTGGTCCTAAGTTAACGATAATCAAGAGGATTTTTAGAGTTATGATGATGGAAAAGGCTAAATGAAATGAGATGAAGTGAAAAGATATGAAATGATAAAGCATCATGAATTATAGAAAAGGCTTCCAACTAACATTTACTTTCTTTCTCTTGGAGCATAACCTTGTTCTTTAAACCACCAATGAACTGTCTTATTTCAAAGCTTTATTCTTTTGGTACCATTTTATTTTGATCTTTCTTTCTTTGGCTTTTCTCAAATATTTTTTTCTATTTCTTTTATCATTTTTTTCCTTTTGGAAATTCTAAACCCAAGAAGACAAAGTTTAAAACATGAGAGTCATAGTAGATTTGGAAACTTGAATATACAATGCATGCTGATTGAACCCAATTGTTCTATGTTATTTCATATCATTTTAAGGGTTTTTATCATAGGTTTTGGCTCCTTTTAATGATAATTGTGCTTGATTTTGATTAAGAGTCCTTACTTTGAGTTAGTGTCATTTTTAGGGTAAAATTGTCATAATTGGTTATTAATTGTATTCAATTGATTTCTAGGACAATTGATGCTTCAAATTGTTGCTTTCCATTGTAAGACACTTGAAAATTAGAGCTAAGATTGAAAACCAAAGCATTACATAACATGAGAGTTTCCAAGAAAATGCTGTGCTGTAGCAAAAAGTTTGAAAATGTGCATCAGTGGCTATTCTGGAATAGTTCGCCAGGGCAAACCTTTTGGTTCGCCGAGGCAAACTCTCAAAATCTCACTAGAATACCTCTCTGGAATAGTTCGTCGCGGTAAACTTTTGAGTTCGCCGCGGCGAACCTCTTCGTATCAGGAACGTCAGATTCAGATCCAGAACACAAATATGGACCCTTTACTCATATGATCTGACCCAGATTGACGCCTCAAGCCCTTAGAAACTCTATTTTTGATCTAACACTCCATTCTATCATCAAGAACACCTCTATTCTCCCATCCTCTTGCCTCTCCATCTCCATTTTCTTCCCCATCCATTTCCTTTATCTTTCCTTCACTCCATCTCATTTCCTTCCACTCCGAGCTGCCATGGCCAATGGATTCACTTCAGTTGGAGCTTTTCTTGAAGCTATGGAGGGCTAGGGTTTATCAACTCTTGAAGATGGTGGAGTAACATGAGTTTCCAAGTTTCAAAGGGGAGTTTCAGTTTCAATCTTTAGTTTCTACCTATGTATTTATGATTTCCTAGGTCTAGGATTTGTAAATTCTTAGTGAGACACTTTGGTTGATTCTGTAATCATTGGTTAATGATTAACATTTGTAATTTGGATTGATTGATGTTGAATTTTGTGCTTAAATATATGTAGTTGCATATATGCTTCTTGTAACTCTCATGATTCTCTCCTATCTTGCATGGTTATGTTTTGATACTGAGTTGATTGTGTGTTACATTGAGCCAATTGCATGATCATTCCAAAATTACACATTAGGGAAGCTTAACAAAGTTTTCATTAATGAGTTCATTAATGTAAGCTTTGGACTCAATGAGTTATTGAGGTTGTTATTAAGAAAACCTAATGGATTTGTGAAACTCCCAATATTTTAAGTGAACTATGATTGCCATCAAAACCATTTTCAAGAGATTTCCTATCATTCATTTCTATTCCATCATTATTATCTTAAAACACCAAAAAATATAGTATCCTAGGTTTGTTTTCATTACATTCAGTTTAGGCACCATTCATTTAAATCTTAAAAACCTAAAACCCCATTTCATTACATTGCATGGCATTTAGTCTAGCTTAGGTAATTAATAAAGGCTCCTAAAAGTGAAACGACCTGAGTTTGCACTATACTACATAGCTTGGATTTATTTTTGATTGAGAACCCCAAGGTGAACGACAAAAGGCTCTCGTCACATGCATTGACACTTGAGAAAAAGTGAAGGCTTAAATGGCTAGCAATGGATAAAATTATGAGGGTTTGTGCTAGGGATGTAGGGGTTTAGAAAATAGTGCCTATACCATGCTCATAATATTAATGCAACTAAGTCCTGAATAAGGATTAAAACAAGTTCTAGAAAGTAAATGTAAGTAGATGCATCACACTGTGAATGAAAATTAGGCTCAAAGAATCTTCCAGTAAGGCTAAATCTCAAATGCTCACGCAGAAAGATTAATTGTACTCCAAATTAATCACAATACATTAATTTAGCCCCCATGACAAAGGCTTGTCACTGCCATGAACTTCCAAGGAACCAACCAATTCTCCCAAAACACTTACACTGATGGTTAGAGAGAAGACTTCACATCGAAGTGGAGTGGCAATGATAATAGAGGATCTCAAGGTGGTCAAGGCAAGGAAAATGTGTATATAGGTGTTAGAAATTCTCAAGGATAGTTTGCACCACTACAATGAAGACTTTTTACTTCTATTTTGCATGAATTTTTACTTCTGTTTTGGGGGGGACATGAAAAGAAGGGACATAAAAAGTATCCTCCTTTTTACTTCTGTTTTAAATAGAGGAGAATAATGGTATTATTTACGTCTATTCTGAACAGAAGTAAAAAAATCACTTTTTTACTTTTTTTTTCCAAAATAGACATAAATTTACTTCTGTTTTTCCAAAACCAAACATAAATTTACCTTTATTTTGGGAAAAACAGACGTAAATTTACCTTTGTTTTGGGGACGCAGACGTAAATTTACCTCTGTTTTGGAGAAACTGTTTCGATGTAAAACAAAAGTAAAAAGTTTTCCCATTTACTATTGTTTTCCTAAAGTAGACATGAATGTGCTCCTTTTTTTGTAAAAAAAATTCACTTCCTAAATACCACTTCCCCTACAGCCACAATAGCCATAATAGCCACTTTCCAACAAGTTGAAATAGTATGAACCAGTCAATATTTTCAGTCAAGACATATCAAGATCATAATTTTATCAATATATTGACACATTAACTAACTAGTCAAAAAGAAGAACAAATTACAAAAGTCAAAATTGATAACCTATTATCTCTAAACATAAACTTGATCAATCCCTAGACCACCATTCTTGAAGCAGTTGCTGTGCCAAAAGGTCCCGGATGAAGTCAATATCATCAACAGTATGTGAGCAGTCATTATCAAAAATCTGTAAATTGATAAATAAACAAATTTAAACATATGAAGAAAATAAAATAAGTAACAATTCAATTTAAAAATTCAACAACTATTACAAAACTAAAATTATATTTACTTACCTCATCAAATTTTGTAGTACTTCCACTCTCAATAATTTCAAACATGTAATGAATAATGAAATATCCGCACTCTGTTGACCCTCGTTGCTTAGCACACTGCAAATCACAAGGAAATGATAATCCAAATTCATATATAAAATAATTGCCATCAATGAAAGAACTTCAATTCAAAGTACTCATGCTGGAATAGACCCAAGTTGTTGGGCCATTTTTGCCAGAACGCTTCCCACCGGGTTATGTAATAATTCTTTAAAGCCCTATAAGCAAACGAAAGCACAAGTTAAATAATTTATAGCGAAAACAAAATTATTGACCTACATTAAGGTACTTATGTGTTGAAAATGCCCCTCATCTCAGTGCTTGGATGACGACCTAAGGGATCAAACCAGTAGATGACATTGTCGATAGGATAAGAAACACACAAGCTCCAATGACGACTGCATCATAGAGTATACATTATTGGATATCACAATAATTCTTAGCAATTTAAGTATGTATAAATAAATATAATTAAGCTACTTGCCCTTCAATAATTGGTGCCAAATAACAAGGTAATTTAGTGTCTCCAATCGTATTGCCCAGATATCTGATTCTCCTATCTAGTGGGTTGTACTACTTTTGGACACTTGCAGGGTATAAATATCCATACAAATTTCTCTTCTCCATTGATGACATGCATTTATTATGGAAGAAGCTATCATTGAATTGAAATAAGATAATTATTAGTATGTGCAAAGTAAGAAATTAGAAGTTGAAGTTAGAAATGAAAAAATAAACTTACATGATTGCTAATTGAACCTATGCTATGTCCAACTCTTTCAAAGATAAGAACTCCCTGATATCTTTATTGTCAAGTCCAAAGAAATATGATTTTTCTTCACCCACAATCCTTACAGCCATCTTTATGTCGACCTTGTTAATTGTTTTATATTTCTCATATAATTGTGTTAAAACAAATTCACACAATATAGCATGACATTTTCTTACCATCACAGGGATTATCTCCTCATCAACAAGGTGTCTAGGCCAAAGAATGAAAGTTCCAATTACCTAAAGTAATTTCACAACTTCAGCAGTCAGGAATGGCACATCAGCACCTGCCTCTCCCTCTCGAACAGCCGTAATTGTAACCCTCACTTGGTCCTCTTGAATTTGTTGGTGATGGATGGTACTTCCTTGATTGTAGAGGGGAGCGTCAGCAACAACACGCATCCTTGGGACATCTAAATGAAGACAACAAGGTTGTCCAATGTCCGGCGTGAGACTACTAGGATCATGCTCTCCCAATGTCCCCAGTGGATTACATCTGTCTTTAGCGCTAGGAAAGGCGGGGGAATCCTAAATGAGAGAAATGCAAGTATTAAACTAAATAAGAAAAACATTGGGAAAACTCAATATCAATTTAAGTGAAATTGATTACAAACCTAAGGTATGCATTGTTGTTGAACTGTCCCAATTTGCATGTTAGAGACCATAGATTTCATCTCATTACAAAGCTCAGCCATAAGCTCTTATCAAAGTGACTGGCGTAACTGGGCCTCAATCTTGACCTCTAGCTCAGATTGGAGCTCGTCACAAACTTGGTCTCAAAGTTTAACTATCATCTCATTAGTGGGTTGACTTCGTAGAGAAGCTTGTGAAATTTGTCCAAAATATTGGGTAAGACCAATTGTCCTCCCTTCTCCTCTAACACATCCAGGGTGATCAGGCTTCCCAATCGTCGTTGCTAAAATGTCCATCCTTCCACTCATACTAAATGAACCTTCGCTACTTTGCTCTTCAAGTACCTCCTATAACATTTTAAGTGTGATAAAAAATTAATGACAAAGTATAAGGAATATTACCATAAGTTAAAGTTATTTGAATTATACAACTTATAATTTTTTTAGCAATCTTAGCAACTGCTGGATTAATATACTGACCCTTCTTCATCCTTGCTTCCTTCCATTTTCTATGACATGGAGGAGGAGGCAGGGCCCAAATAACTATACTAGGATCAGATTTTATAGCTTCCCGCATCGCCTTCAAGTCATTCTACATGATCCTCTCCTCAAGTATCTTGTAACCTCCACGAGATAAATAGTGCGGATATAAATTTTTAGCTTGCCTTTCTTTATTCATCGCACTTAATTACTGTGGAAAAGAAAACAGAGTAAATTGAGTAAGTGAAGTAAATTAAATCAAAATTAAATGTTTTATAAGGCAACGTACTTGAAATTTAGGATCATGCCGTGATGCCATAAACCTCCTCCAATCATCTGGATCAAGGAAGGAGTATTTTTCACACAGATCATCATCTTTCTTAGGCCCTCACACATACTGGCTCGTGAGTGTGTGGTTGAAATCTTTCCAGTATTGATGAACTTGCTGCAACAAATGCTTTTTCATTTGCTCAGTAGGAGGACGTCACACGTTTGCTGCAAAGAAAAAAATATATATATTTGAGTTAAAGATCTCAGTTATAACTATATTTACAAAAAAATAAATCAAATAAAATTAGAAAGTGACATACCAAAATATATTCCCAAATCCTATCCTTCGTTTCCTTAGAAATTAACTTCTAATTAGGCCATAGAATGTTAACATTGCTTTGGGCAATAGAGCCTATATAGCTAATGAATCAGTCCTTCTCTTCACCAATTGGATTCATATTGACATCAAAATCCACGTGCTTCTTCTGAATATGACCATGACATACTGCTAACTTTGGTGGCCTTGTACTACCTCTACCCTTCCTTCCTTTAGGCTTATTGACATCATCGTTGTCACAATCCTCCTCCATATTTCTATTAGAATCCTCCTCTATGTGCCTGTTGAAAAACCAAAATTAGATAAATAAGTAAATTATAATGAAATGCATTAACATAAATAATATCAAGTACATTGCAATGAAATAAATGAAAGAAAATAACACAAGGTTGATTTGACCGTGTCGTTACGCCTTAGGGTCAAATTCAATAAATTTATAATCAGATCCAAGGGATACAGTATAGTTGTGCAATCCGGGTCGTGTTCACTTTTAGGAGCCTTTGCTGATGACTTAAGCTAGCTAAATGCAATGAAAACATGTAGTTAAAAAGGGGCTTGGGTTTTTAAAGATTTAAATGAATGATGACTAAACTAAATGCAATAAAAATAAACCTAAGCTACAGTATTTTTGGTATTTTTGCATAAATTGTTGATGGAATGGAAATGGATGATAGGAAATCTCTTGAAAATGGTTTTAATGGCAATCATGGCTTACTTAAGATAGTAGGAGTTTCATAAAGTCATTAGGTTTTCTTGAATAACAACCTTAATTACCCATTGAGTCTAATGTTTAAATCAGTGAACTTTATTAATGAAAACACTGTTAAGCTCTCCTAATGTGCAATTTGAGAATGATCAATGCAATTGGTTCAACACAACCTAACATCAACTTAATATCAGAACACAACCATGCAAGATAAATGAGAATCAATAGGATTATATGAAACATATATGCAACCACATATATTAAAGCATAGAATTCATCATTAACCAATCCAAACTATAATTATAAATCAACAAACAATGATTACAGCAGCAATCCAAGTGTTAAACTAAGAATTACAACTCCTAAACCTAGGAATTCATAAGAACATAACTAAAAACTACAGATTGAAACTAAAACTCCTCTTTAAAGCTTGGAAGCTCATGCCACTCCACCATCTTCAGGAGTTAGCAAACCCTAGCCTACCATAGCCTTGGAAACAGCCCCAACCAGAGTGGAATCTTCAGTCATAGCAGAGAGGAGATGAATGAGATGATATGGGATGAAGAAAAAGTGAAGGAAATGGATGGGAAGGAAGGTGGAGATGGAGAGGCAAGAGGATGAGAGAATAGAGGTATTGGAGATAAGAGAATGGAGTGATGAGGCAAAAATAAGGTTTCTAAGGGTTTAAGGGGTCCATCAGGGTCGGATTATTTGAGTAGATGCTCTATTTTTACGTTCTGACCAGAATCTGACATTATTGATACGAGATATTTTGTCAAAGCGAAGTAATGTTTTAGTCATGGTAAAATGAAACATTCCTGAGAGGTTCTAGTTGAGATTGACATGTTGCACCGCAACGAAGCATAGCGTTCGCCGCGGCAAACTCCGCCAGTGCTGCTACTACTAATCTTGTGTGTTTCAATCTCTTGGTCTTCAATCTTGGCCCTAGCTTTTAAATATCCTGCAATAAACAACAATGGTTTGAAGTATCAATTATCATAGAAATCAATTGAACGCAATTAATAACTAATTATGGCAATTTTACCCTAAAAAAGACACTAACTCAAAGCAAGAACTCTTAATCTAAATTAAGCACAATATGTTAGGATTAAGGTTTTGATGATAACAAAGTAAGTAATTTGTATTTCAGTATGTTGATTGATCATTTGATCGATCAAGGTTTTATCGATAAGTTGATAGATAATATCTCTATTCAATTAAGTAAACTCAGCAGAAACTTTGATTGATAACATGTTAGATAATGTGTTGATCGATAAATTGATCGATCATTCTTAACTTAGTAGTGTATGAAAATATGGAATAAATTATCGATCACTTGATCGATAATCAGGATGAACGAATATTAGGATACAAATTTGATAGGTATTTATCGATCACATGATCGATAAACCGATTATCGATGAGAAGACAGATAAATGGTAATGCGCTTTAATCATTCTGTGTTTTGCTTTTGTCACCATTTATCGATCACATTATTGATCACCCATTTATCGATAATATGATCGAACACTCCCTCATAACTTTACGTGCAGGTATTTACTTCAGTGGCTTATCAATCACTTGATCGATCAGCAAATTATCGATCACATGATCGACAATCAGCACATCATTACTAGTTCGAGGCTCTTCGATCACCGGATCGATAATCATATTATCGATAATATTATCGATCACCATACTTTATGTTTACCTTGTTTTCACATAACATGATTGATAAATCAACTCTTTTATTTTACAAGAATAAATCTCTTTATCGATAACATTATCAATCAGCCTTTTATCGATCACCTATTCGATCAACCTACATAGCCTATGTTTTCACTAAATATACTTTTTGCTTATTGATTATCGATAAGGTTATCCATCATCTATTTATCAATAAAGTGTTCAAAAATTAGTGATTCAAAATTTATTTCTATAACACTTTGTTTATCGATAACCTGATCGATCAACAATTGTTTGATCACTTGTTTGATCATGAGGCGATTTCGGTTTAAACTTTAACTAGTCTCGATATTTTTCAAAATGTATCATCTATTTCATTCGAGCTTTTCTCAGCCTTCATAAATGTCTTAATTCACTATTTAAAAAGTTTCAAAACCAAAAGTGACCTTGATCTTCCTTTTCTATGCATACCAATATGATGTCACTATCTCCTTTTATCGATCACTTGATCGATAAACCATTGATCCATCACTTGATCGATAATCTTAGTTATCTGTTTCAAAAGCTTTCACTCAGAATAATCGATAACCTGATCGATCAAGCAGTAATCAAACATCACTTCGATCAAGCACGTTCAGTTATTATCCAGCACATTTAACAACTGATTGATTCTAACCGTAAACTATGAGTATTCGTTTTATGATTTGTTCAATTCTACTTTTGATCATACTCTACAGAGAAAAACTTATTGAATCAATATATTTTTGCAGATTATAAAGAAAATCCCAACGACTCTCCAACAGTTGTCCAAGTAGCCTGTAACCTACCTTGTTAGAAGCATTAATGGCAGAAAACGTTGCAACTAGAAAAACACGCAATTGGACTTTCAACGGCTACAAGCTCTTTCGTCTAATGGTTACTAAACGACCTCAGCTATAAAAGGCACGAAGAAGCATTAAATGAACAGATTGAATACGTGAGCTACCCTCTGTTGATTATTTACTGTTGCATTCAATACTCTGTTCTTCCATAACACTGAGCTTCAGTGATTATCATTTATTAACTCTGTAAGAGAGTTTACTTACTTTTCATTAATCATGTCTTATGTGATACTCAAGAGTGTGGACTCTTGAGTGGGTTTGTAACCTTATGGGAAGTAAGGGGGAGTGATTGAGAGTCTCAATTACTGTACAGAGGCGTGAAGAGCCTGATCAATCTTGGAACATAGTGAAATACTCAGAGGTGTTCTGAGGACTGGACGTAGGTCAAGTAGTTGAGACCGAACCAGTATAAATCCCGTGTCTGCCTCTCTATGGTGAAATCTTTCTAAACTCACACTCTCTGTTTCTAATAGTTCTTAATTTTAATTTCGTAAATTTTTATAACTCACCCAATTCATCCCCCTCTTGGGTGAGACTGCCACTAACATTTGGTATCAGAGCAGGTCTCTTCAGTAAGGACTTAACAGTCTGAAGAGAGATCCCATGGCAGGATTCGAAGACAGCGTGCTACCTGAAGGGTGCTCAACGTCCAAACCGCCAGGCTTTAATGGTGAAAACTATACCTTCTGGAAGATGAAGATGAAAATCTTCATCAAGGTGACTGAGTATGGATTATGGGATGTGATAGAGCATAGTAACTACGTCCCTATGAAAACCGTAGACGGACAGCAAGTACGCAAGAGTCCCAGTGGGTTCGATGAAGAAGACAGAAAGTTGGTGACCCTAAACGACAAAGCCATCAACATACTTACCTATGTACTAAGCCAACGAGAATACTTTCGAGTTTCCAGCCTAGGAACCACGAATGAAATGTGGGAAGCACTTAAGATAGCTCACAAAGGGACCACCGGTTTAAAATAGAGTAGAATCAATACTTTCACCATAGAATTCGAGCTATTTAGAATGAAGGATGGAGAGAGTGTTTGAGACATGGAAGTCAGATTCTCACATCTCATAAATCATTTCACGGCACTTGAAAAGAAGTATAGTTAGGAGGACCGAGTGAGAAAAATTTTAAGTGGTCTCACAAAAGAATGGGAGCCGAAGGTAATAGCAATTGAAGAAACAAAGGGAGAATCAATTGGCTCTGTTGCAGCACTATTCGGAAGCCTTGCAGAATATGAGAGCAAGCAAAGATACAAAAAGGAGATAAACGAGAAGAATCATAAAAGTATCGCTCTTAAAACTCAAGAGAGCGAAGATGACAACGAAGAAGACCTGGAGGATGATGAAATGGGTCTTATCGTCAGAAGATTCAAGAAATTCTATAAGAGCAGAGCTGAAAGGAAGTTCCAGTCAAAACACAGAATCTTAACATCTCAGAATGAGTCAAAAGAACCGATCATCTGCTTTGAATGCAAGAAACCAAGACACATCAAAGCAGAGTGTCCCCAACTATCCAAGATAAAGGACAAAGAAAAGAAGAAAGAAAGATTTAGAAAAAAGAAAGCCTTTGTCACATCAATCTGGGGCAATAGTTCTTCAGAAGAAGAAGAAGAAAGTGATGATGAAGAAACTGCCAACATCTGTCTCGTGGCCTAGGAAGACGAAGAATCAGAGACAGATGAGGTAATCACTTCTGAACCCTTTTATGATAAATTACAGTCTAAATACAATGCATTACATTTGGAATTAGTAAGAATTGCAAAGGAGTTGGTAAGCTCCAAGAAAAGAATAAAGTTCCTGGAAGAACAGCAAACGAAACCCGAAGACAACGTAGTCCTGCCTCCAATATGCATGGAATGTGAAAAGAATAGAAAGAAGGCTGAGAATCTCACAAAAACCTTAGAAAAATTCACTAAGGGTAGTGAAATGCTCAAAGTGATTTTGGGAGCTCAAAGGTGTTTGATGGATAAAACCAGAATAGGATATGATCCTGTTCATGATAAGATGAAGGGAAAGAAGAAGAGTAGTGGTCGATCGTATCTTACATTCTTTAGAAATACCATTCATTCCTCTAATCCGTTTGCACTTTGCTCTTATTGCAATCGTAAAGGTCATACAACCTCTTCTTGTTATCACAAGAAGAAAGGAATTTACGGGACATTAAAATGGGTGCCCAAAGGTACTTATGTGCCTAGGACAACTCATACTAACCAAAAAGGACCCAAGAAGGTATGGGTACCTAAAACATGATTGTGTTTTTGTAGGTATGCCTCAAAGCATCCAGAACGAACAAATGGTACATCGACAGTGGATGCTCCAAACACATGACGGGTGATACTGAGAAGTTCACATCACTCAAACTAAAAGACGGAGGCAAAGTAAGTTTCGATGGCAATCAATCCAGAAGAATTGCTGGAATCAGAGAGATAGGAAGTAACAAAGGAATGAAAGTTGAAGATGTGTACTACGTGGAAGGTCTGTGTCACAATCTACTCAACGTTAGTCAGAGTACCGACAAAAACAATTGGGTGATTGTTGATACCGAAGAATGCTTAGTAATAAGTAAAGACAATCTACCATTGAAGAAAGAAGAGTTGAATATAAAACTGAGAGCTAGGGACGGTAACTGTTATACACTTCAAATTGACTCTAGATCTTCTGAAAACTGTTTTATTAGTAAAAAGGAGGAAAGTTGGGTTTGGCATAAACGTCTTGCACATGTTAACATGAATCAACTTTCAAAATTAACAAAAGGGGATTTGGTTGTCGGTTTACCGAAAATTCAGTACGAACATGATATTATCTGTGATGCCTGTCAGAAGGGTAAACAAACAAAGTCTTCATTTAAATCAAAGAAGACAATATCAACAGAAAGGCCACTCCAAATACTTCATATGGATTTGGTTAGTCCGTAGAGAGTGAAAAGTTTCGGTGGAAACCTGTACACTCTTATGATAGTTGATGACTATTCAAGATTCACTTGGACTTTGTTTCTTTCCTCTAAAGATGAAACGTTTAATACATTCATTGTTTTTGCCAAAAAGGTCCAAAATGAGAAAGGTATTTCCATTGTGTCAATTACGTCTGATTACGGAGGAGAATTTGAAAACAACGAATTCGCAGACTACTGTGACGAGCATGGAATTGATCACAATTTTTTCGTACCAAGAACTCCCCAACAAAATAGTGTTATTGAACGGAAAAACAGAGTGCTCACAGAAATGGCAAGGGCAATGCTAAAGAATTTCACAAGTGTTATGGGCAAAAGCTATGAGCACGGCTTGCTATATCTCCAATAGAGCCTACATTAGAACGCTACTCAGGAAAACACCATATGATCTATACAAAGGAAGAAAGCCTAACTTGGCTCATCTAAGGATCTTTGGGAGTAAATGCTACATTCACAACAACAACAAAGAGAATCTGGGTAAATTCGATCCTAAAGTTGATGAAGGTTTATTTCTTGGTTACTCTAATCGTAGTAAAGCTTATAGGGTTTTCAACAGACGTACTTTTACAATTGAAGAATCAATTCATGTTGTGTTTGCTGAAACCGAACTGATTTCAAAACCTCTAGATGATGATGCTGAGATTGTTCAAAATTTTCAAAAAATAGACTTAAACAAGTCTTCAAACAAATTACCTTCAGAAGAATATTCAGAAAACAAAAATGATTTAAATGAACCTTTTTCACAAGAAAATTTAGAGTAGCCTAAGGCTTGGAGATATAACCGAGACCATCCACTGGAACAAGTGGTAAAGTCAATGAAGGGGTCAAAACCCGAAGACAAGTGTTGAATGAAGTGCGCTTCTCTGCATTCATATCCCATATTAAACCTACCAATGTTGATGAGGCCCTATTTGACGAATTCTGGATAGTCGCAATGCAAGAAGAGCTTAACCAATTCGAGAGAAACCAAATTTGGGAACTGGTACCTAGACCTAATGATCATTCGGTCATAGTCACCAAATGGGTATTCAAAAATAAGCTCGATGAGTCTGCACAAATCGTCAGAAACAAAGCCAGATTGGCTAAAGGATATAATCAAGAAGAAGGCATTGATTATGAAGAAACTTATGCTCCATTAGCTAGATTGGAGGCCATACGAGTACTCTTAGCCTTTGCTTGCATTAAAGATTTCAAATTATATCAAATGGATGTTAAAAGTGCATTTTTGAACGGCTATATTTTAGAAGAAATTTTTATCGAACAACCTCCTGGTTTTGAAGATTCAAACTTTCCTGATCACGTTTATAAACTGAAAAAGGCTTTATATGGTTTAAAACAAGCTCCTAGAGCTTGGTATGAACAACTTAGCAATTTTCTGATAGAAAAAGGATTTGAAAGAGGCAAAGTAGATGCTACTCTTTTCATTAAAAGAAGTAGGAAAGATCTTTTGATTGTTCAAATCTATGTGGATGATATTATTTTCGAAGCTACTAATAAAGATCTTTGTCAAGATTTTGCTAAGTTAATGCAGGGAGAGTTCGAAATGTCGATGATGGGAGAGCTGAATTTCTTTCTGGAATTACAAATCAAGCAAAAGAAAAATGGCATATTTATATCCCAGATGAAGTATCTGAAGGAGTTACTAAAGAAATATGATTAGAAAATGCCAAAAGTGTAAAAAATCCTATGAGCTCAACCATCTCGCTAGATGCAGACGAAAATGGCAAGGACGCGAATCTGACCAGATATAGAGGAATCATTGGCTCATTACTATATCTCACTGCTAGTAGACCAGATATTCAATTCAGTGTGGGAATGTGCGTAAGATATCAATCAGCTCCAAAAGAGTTACATGAAGAAGCTGTCAAGAGAATTCTCAGATACCTTGTCAAAATTCAAAATTTGGGAATCTGGTATCCAAAGAAGGGAGCAAAATATCTAATAGGATACTCAGACGCAGATCATGGAGGATATAAGACAGATAGAAAAAGCACCAGTGGACAGTGTCAATTTTTCGAAGGGTGCCTTGTCTCGTGGTCAAGGAAAAAGCAGAATACTGTGGCAATCTCCTTAACAGAATTAGAATATGTGGCCACTGCCAGCTGTTGTGCTTAGATTCTATGGTTAAAGCAACAACTACAGGATCTAGGAATCAACTTACGAGAGATTCCAATCCTATGTGATAACACGAGTACGATAAGTCTATCCAAGAATCCAGTCCATCATGCTTGAACTAAGCATATCGATGTTCGACATCATTTCATTCGGGATCATGTTCAAAAGAAAGATGTAAAGGTAGAACTCATCCCCACTGAATATCAAATAGCCGACATCTTCACGAAGCCTCTAGATCAACAGAAGTTCAACTTCTTTCGAAGAGAATTGGGAATGGTAAATCCCAATGAGTTGTAAGAAATCTCATATTATCTCTCAAATTTGAATCTTTAAATTTAATGTTTTAATGATTAAATGACTAACTTAAGCATCGGAGTGGATAGAAATTTATTTTGCAGGAAGCTCAGTTTTGTCAAAGAAAAATAGAGGTAAATAAAGTATGGAATGATCGAACAAGAGATCGATAATCACGAAGCCACAAAGAAGTAATTTATCGATCACCTGATCGATAAATGTAGCATGTGAAGAAAAAGAAGAGATTCAGAACAATGATTATCAATAAGCTGATTGATAAATGGATTATCGATCAGAACATCAATCAGGAGCGGCAAGTCTTTTGCAACACTTTATTCAAACTTTGGTAAGCATTAATCGATAAGCTGATCGATACATGGATTATCGATCAAATTATCGATAAAAAGACCAAGTATGTATTTCCTCTACCAACTTTATCAATAATATGTTCGATAATTTATTGTTCGATAACGTGATTGATAATTGTCTTCAGTATTCTTAGGTGTTCTCTATACTTATCGAACACGTGATCGATCATCCGATGATCGATAACATGATTGATAATTTTGAACTTTATAATGTTAAAATTTTGAAAACCCCTGTCAGTTATTGAACCCTAACTCGATCAAAACCGCTCCCCTATTTCTAGCAACGGTCCAAAATCACTATTCTATTAAATTTCCGGTTACCCATCCACTCGGATCCATCTCTACCACCTTTTTTACTACCACTGAACTCGAAATACTTTCTTTCAACCAATTAATTTCTCTGAAATCCGTCGATACCTCCGAAATGGCGCGAGTGAAACAGCCGAATGTGGAAAGGGAAGAAAGCTCGAAGAAACGAGTCTAATCGAGCGATACTACTCCCTCGGGCACTAGGAAGCAGTATAGACCGAAAGTGAGGGAAGAATCATCCAAGAAAAGAGGTGTCCTGAAAATTCGAGAAAGTCAGACCGAAGAGCAACTCGTTCCTCCGAGAAAATCTCCCCGGTCCAAATCCAAGCTACTGGTAGTCACTGTGGAATTAGAAACTGAGTTAGATGATGGAGCCTTAGTTCAAAAATTTGTGGACACCGTATTGAGAATTCCCATTCCCAAGCAACCGAGACAGAAAAAGTAGAGAGCCAGTGAAGGTATGGCACGGCAAATTCCCTTTGAAGGTATTCCATCTGATTTTTCTGAGTTATTAGTTGGAAACCTAGATAAAGACGTGAATTCGGCTAAGTTTAAGGCAGATTTTGCAAACCAAAGATTTTGTCCTGTTGTATCTGTGGATATTGAAAGTTTAAAGAAAAATAGTCAGATTAATTTGGACTTGAGTGATCCCCTGGAATATTATTCAAACTGGTTGATAATTGGTGGAGAATTTTGTCCTGAAGTGATTAAAAGGTTCTACTGTATTATGGAATCAGTAGAAGAATATGATGAGCATGATAATCAGGTAAATGACTATTTAAGGGTCAAACTTAGAGGTAGAACCTTCCACCTTACTAGTACTAAGATTAATGAATTGCTGGGAACTCAAGATTCGGTGAGAAGGGGAGATATGAATGAAATTAAGGCTTATAAGATTTTGATGCAAAGTGATGACTACATTGGTGAGCTAAATTTCCCACCTAAACAGGTGTGTGATTATTATAGAATAATCCACTATATCTATTCAAGGAGTATGATCAACAAATCCAGGAGCTTTTCACACTTAACCCAAGATGATTATTTGCTACTGGCTCGGATAATTAGTGGAGAAAGGATTAATATAGGGGCTTTGATCTATAATAAGATGAAGGATTTTGTTCTTAACAAATCCAAGTCTACACTGATCCCCTACCCTCAGTTGGCCACATACATCCTACAGGCAAATAACATTGCCCCTTTTGAGCCTGGAGAGTCCAAGACAAAGGTTCCTGCCTTTGGGATTGCACAGTTGCACAAGATGAGGATCCCTCTACCTTTTAGACCCTCACAAAAGGTACCTCAGAAGGACAAAGGGAAGCAACCAGCTATCAGCACCTTTAGGACTCAGGATGAGGCCAAATCCACTACAGCTCCTTCTCATACCCCTGGACCCTCATTCATGGAGAGATCTCTCAGGGAGATGTTTCAGGCTGAACTTCAAGAGTTGAGAAGAGAGTTTATGTCACTGCTTAAGAATATGGGGAAGTCTCAGATAGAAAATTTAAGGGCATTTGCAAAATCCTACACCTTCACCAACAAGCAATGATGGTTCTGGAAAAGGAGGTTTCTCAGAGATGTGATTATGTTGACAGAGAGATTCGAGAGCTTAAAGGGATGGTAGCCTCTCTCTGCAACAACTTCTCTAACCCCAGCACTACTTTTAGCTTTGAGGACTTACTCCATCATCCACCATCTCCTCTTTATCATAAGCCTAGACCTTCTACCTCTCCTATACCCACTTCTCCTATTTCCACTTCACCACCAGTACCACCTACCTCTCCCACTCCTTCTCCTACTTTGGCCCTGATCACTATTCCCCAACCGGTTCCCTCTCTTCATATTCTACCATTCTCTCTACTTTCTCACCTTCCCCCTCTTCCTATTCCCCTGTCCATTCCTATTGTCTCTACTCCTTCCCCTTCTTCATCTGATGCTGACAAAAAGGGGGAGAAGGATTCTGATGCTTACAGTCTTTTTTTCCTGATGATTAGCTTCTTACTGATATGCTTTTCTACTGTTATGTATTCTGAGTTTTGCTTACTGATGTATTCTGACAGTTCATGCCTTCAGTAAAGTATTTTTTCTCTCACTTTGATCTGTCAAATACCTCTGCTATTTTAATTTTATTGATTCTGATGTTATTTGGTTAGTATTTCTTACCTATGTTTTGTTATCATCAAAAGGGGGAGAATATTAAGATTAAGGTTTTGATATAACAAAGTAAGTAATTTGAGTTTCTGTCTGTTGATCGATCATCTGATCGATCAAGGTTTTATCGATAAGCTGATAGATAATATGTCTGTTCAATTAAGTAAACTCAGTAGAAACTTTGATCAATAACGTGTTAGATAATGTGTTGATCGATCATTCTTAACTTAGTAGTGTATGAAAATCTGGAATAAATTATCGATCACTTGATCGATAATAAGGATGATCGAATATCGGGATACAAATTTGATAAGTATTTATCGATCATATGATCGATAAACCGATTATCGATGAGAAGACAGATAAATGGTAATTCGCTTTACTCATTCTGTGTTTTGCTTTTGTCGCCATTTATCGATCACATTATTGATTAGCCATTTATCGATAATATGATCGAACACTGCCTCATAACTTTACGTGCAGGTATTTACTTCAGTGGCTTATCGATCACCTGATCGATTAGCAAATTATCGATCACATGATCGACAATCAGCACATCATTACTAATTCGAGGCTCTTCGATCACCGGATCGATAATCAGATTATCGATAATATTATCTATCACCACACTTTATGTTTACCTTGTTTTCACATAACATGATCGATAAATCAACTCTTTTATTTTATAAGAATAAATCTCTTTATCGATAACATTATCGATCAGCCTTTTATCGATCACCTATTCGATCAACCTACATAGCCTGTGTTTTCACTAAATATACTTTTGCTTATTGATTATCGATAAGGTTATCCATCATCTATTTATCAATAAAGTGTTCGAAAATTAGTGATTCAAAATTTATTTCTATAACACTTTGTTTATCGATAACCTGATCGATCAACAAGTGTTCGATCACTTGTTCGATCATGTGGCGATTTCGGTTTAAACTTTAACTAGTCTTGATGTTTTTCAAAATGTATCATCTATTTCATTTGAGCTTTTCTCAACCTTCATAAATGTCTTAATTCACTATTTAAAAAGTTTCAAAACCAAAAGTGACCTTGATCTTCCTTTTCTATGCATACCAATATGATGTCACTATCTCTTTTTATCGATCACTTGATTGATAAACCATTGATCCATCACTTGATCGATAATCTTAGTTATCTGTTTCAAAAATTTTCACTCAGAATAATCGATAACCTGATCGATCAAGCAGTAATTGAACATCACTTCGATCAAGCACGTTCAGTTATTATCCAGCACATTTAACAACTGATTGATTCTAACCGTAAACTATGAGTATTCGTTTTATGATTTGTTCAATTCTACTTTTGATCATACTCTACAGAGAAAAACTTATTGAATCAATATATTTTTGCAGATTACAAAGAAAATCCCAATGGCTCTCCAACGGTTGTCCAAGTAGCCTGTAACCTACCTTGTCAGAAGCATTAATGGCGGAAACCGTTACAAATAGAAAAACACACAACCGGACTCTCAACGGCTAGAAGCTCTTCCGTCTAATGGTTACTAAACGACCTCAACTATAAAAAGGCACGAAGAAGCATTAAATGAACAGATTGAATACGTGAGCTACCCTCTATTGATTATTTACTGTTGCATTCAATACTCTGGTCTTCCATAACACCGAGCGTCAGTGATTATCATTTATTCACTCTGTAAGAGAGTTTACTTACTCTTCATTAATCACGTCTTGTGTGATACTCAAGAGTGTGGACTCTTGAGTGGGTTTGTAACCTTACGGGAAGTAAGGGGGAGTGATTAAGAGTCTCAATTACTGTACTGAGGCACGAAGAGCCCAATCAATCGTGGAACATAGTGAAATACTCATAGGTGTTTTGAGGACTAGACGTAGGTCAAGTGGTTGAGACCGAACTAGTATAAATCCCGTGTCTTCCTCTCTACGGTGAAATCTTTCTTAGTTTTAATTTCACAAATTTTTATAACTCACCCAATTCACCCCCATCTTGGGTGAGACTGCCACTAACACAATAAACACTAAAAAGAGCAAAAAACTATAATAAAAACCCTTAAAATGATATGAAAAGACATAGAAGAATTGGGTTCTGTCACATCCAGCATTATGGTAATTAGAAATAAGAAATATTCTCAAAATATTGAGGATTAAAAATCATAAGGAGAAGTAGAAGAATTTTGGTGGAAAATAATTACCATAATTTTCCAAGCCAATTATAGGTAAAATGTAAATAAGGAAAACTGGTAAAATGTAAATAAGGAAAAATATTTCCAAGCCTTGGAAAATTAAGGGAAAATGAGGATAATATCTTTTGAGAGTTATATGAAATTATAAAGTTGGTTTTATAGCCAAGTTACTCTTAGAGAAATTACGAGAAGATTTAAGGGTGATTTAGGCTAATTAAGGGATTTTATTCGGAAAATTCCAAATAAATATTTTTAGGGAGAATAAAATTCCAAGAAAATTCCTATGAGACCCCAAAGAATTATATGAGATTATGGAATTAAAGGAAGACCCTCAATATCCAAGCTTTTTCCAAATACTTGTGAAAAGTGGAAAAATCTCTAAAGAGGAGGAAATTAATTTTTCTTTTTATTTAATTATTAGGAAATTAATTTTGAGGCAAAGAGGGCAATTTGGGAAGATAAAAATAAGAAGAATAAATTAAGGATTTGATAAAAAATAATTACAGAGGTTAAACTACTATAATTATAGGAAGGAAATTAAACTCAGAGCCAAAGTATACTGATAAAGCAAGACTAGTGTCTTGCAAATCAAATGGATCACATTGAGTCATGTGTCAAGCCCTCAACGGAGAGGATTTGAACTTGTCAAGTGTCACTCCTCAAATAGAGAGGATCTTGACTTTTGGTAATTAAATTTATTTGAAGTTTATTAATTAAGAAAGAGAAAGCAAGATTAAAGAGGGTAATGACACTTGGATTCTCATTAAAGATGGTGGTTGGGATATTTTGGCTCATTAAACAAGCTCATCTTCCCCCATTTTCAGATGTGTATTTCGGCCAAGGAGACCTAAGAGAGAGAAGAGAGAGTTTTGAGGGAAAAGCAAGCACCTTTGACCATACAACTAAGGATTCAAGGTTAGTTCTTGATTCTAGATGGGTTCTTGCTTTGTTTTCTTTCTTTCTATGGTTGAAAATCTGTTTCTCCTCTCCTTTGGAAGTTGACCGAACTGGTTATCTTGAGGGGAAGGAAGTTTTGTTGATCACACTTGCTAAGACACATCAAAACATGTTAGTTCCTAGTGTTTGCAAGTGGCTATAGGTTGTCTTGAAGCATTTTTCTTGGTCATTTCTTTGGATGTTCATTTCGGCCAAGATGATGACTAAACCCTAGGATGATTTTTTTCAATGTTTTAAGGCTTCCATAATGCTTAAAATGAGAAATGGTGTAAGGGAAACCAAAAGGAACAAGTGTTGGAAGCATTAAAACAAAGTTGTAATTTTTAGTTCAAGTACCCCTAGTGGTTCGGTCAAGGGTAGCTGAAAGGAGGAGTTTTATTTTCATATATCTAAGCACATATTTGGAATCTACATGGAAAACCATGTAGGAATAAGTCAAGAAGAAATTTTTAGGGTTAAAAGGAAACAAGTTCAAAAATAGTGAACAAAGGTGGAAGCTTTAAGGAGCAAGAGTCATTTTTGATTTGTGTTGTTGCTTTTCCTTCATTGGTTAATGATTCTTGCTTCCCTTTTTGATAGATTGCATTGCTAGGGTTTGATATTTATGAAGGGAAAGAAGAGGAAGAAAGAAAGCTCAAGCTTTTGGAGTAAGGTAGCAAGTTGATTATTGATTATTGCATGATTAATTGCTATTATGTGGATGAACTTTTTTGATTGTGATGTGGTTGCTCTTTACACTTTATTGCCTTGGCCTTTGCATGATTGAGTTTGCCAAATGATAAGCATGCTAGTTCACCAATAGTAGTTAATATAATTATGCATGTTGATGATGCTTGTTGATGATATAGTTGGTTAATTTGCTATTGGGATTTCAAAGAAATCTCATTCCCCAAATGCAATCTAACATTTTAGGGCCTGAATCCTCTAAGGGAAAGTTGCAGATTGAAGGTTAAATTTGTGGTGTCTTGCCACAAAAATTCATGGATCTTTTTGGCTATGTATATATTATACTAACAGTGCTGTAAACACACTGACACTGCCACGTTCATGTGACTTTTTGATTAAGCTCCCGAATGCGTTAAATCACGAAATTTGGCATGATTATATATAACATCTTGAGCTTCAATTTGATAGCTAACACGTTACAAATGGCTAAGTATACGATATTTAATGATTTTTCAAAGTTAAAGGTCAGAATCTGGGAAAAAGGGTTTTTAGCAAATGGACAGTGTTACCTTTCACAAACACCTGATGCTTTTTCATAAGGAATTGGATCACAAGATTATTTTTTCTTGAAAGAGAACTTAAAGAGTTTTAAATATAATTTTGAACCACCTCATTTCTATTTTTGTGGAAAAATTTATGAATTTTTTAAGTTGGGCCAGAGAAACTGGATTTTTACCCGATGAACAATAAAAATCCAAAATTTAGCGTTTTTCAAATAAAAAGTGAGCCCAAGACCATCCAATGTGGTCTAAAGTGGTTTTAGATGGAACCTAAGTTGATAAAATAGTAAGGTGTGACAGGTTCTGTCAAAGGTACGTTGCCAAATTACATTACTTAATTTGACTTTATGCATTGTCCTATATCCCTTCACAATGATCATCTCTTGCAGCATATTCATTATTATCTACCAATTCTACTTCACTTGTTCTTGGTGAATTTGAAGCAAAAGGCGGTGTCTCGTCAAGATTCATGGTTGGATCACTGTCCTTCTGCCTTTTACTTTGAAGGACAATAGAAAATTTTTTATTTGCTGGATCAGTAACATAAAATACTTATTTTTCCTGGCTTCCTAAAATGAAAGACTCATCTGCATAATCACCCCTGCCAAGATCAACTAATGTAAATCCCAATCATTAATCTATTTCAATACTATTGTTGTTGATCCATTTGCATTAGAAGATAGGAATCTTGAAATTAGTGTAGTTTACCTCTCATATCTCTTTAATAACTCCATAATAAGCCACAGATGCCAATTTGGGGTTTTTATCTTTCGAGCTCAAAAAAAGCATCACTTCAGCAACCACCATTGCCCCACTATTCTGCATAATACTTTTGTCATCTTGGGCTTTTGTGTAGAAGGAATATCCATTTATGTCGTATCCACTCCAAGTGATGACTTCAAAACAAGGACCCCAAACTAACCATTTTATTGTATTAGACACATTGGCCTCTCTTAAAACTTTTTTATTGAACCATGTTATAAATATTTTATTACACTTATTATCTATCTGCATATCACTTTTCTTTAGATACTTTTCTTTTAAACTTTTTTTTTGTGATAATCTAAATACGACTCTACTTCTTCCATATTATTCAATATGTATAAGTATGTTTGTAACACTTCTTCACGACCCATACTCTTTACCTTCATCCCTTTTATTCCTTTACTTGTGCCCTTTTCATACTGAGATGGTGTCTTAGCTACAGATAGATATGTTTTACAAAATTAAATAACCTCTTCTGCTGGATACCTTTCAACAATTGATGCTTCTGGTCAATAAGGATTCTTGGAATAATCTTTTAAGACTTTCATGTATCTCTCAAATGGATACATCCATCTTAGAAAAACAGGGCCACAAAGCCTTATCTCCCTCACTAAATGAATGATCAAATGCTCCATGATATCAAAAAATACTAGAGGAAAGTGCATTTCTAGTTGAGACAAAATAACATAACCCTCATTTTCCAATCCGTCCAATTTCTCTAAGTCAATGACTTTGCAACAAATAGCTTTGAAGAAGATACATAATCTAGTTATAGTGGAGAGATTGAGAAAAGAAGAACTTGCAAGATCAAATAGAGATATCAATATTCAAATTCATAGATTTGACATTAGAGGTTGCTATGCTCAATCAGAAGTTTGAATGGCTTAATCGGAAGTTAAAATACACAAACCGGAAGTTATATAATTATATATTGAGTCACCCTTCATATAAATATGTAAAATAAGCTTTAGAGGTGATTTTCATGGGCATTTATCAATCAATTGATTGATCAGCCACTTATTGATCAATTTATCGATAAAACACATACTCTGTTATGCTCTGTTCTTTATTCAGCTTTGACATAGATTCAGTATTTCTCCAATATCTCTTAAACCACAAATCCGTTTGAGGTGAAACTTGATTCATATGAAACTAGACTCAGAACATGGTTCATGAACACCAAAATCAACTTTAAAGAGTTTCATATGAGGGAGATATACTATTCGAAACATTACAGTTGGGTTTAACATCTTTATTCTGACCTTCAGTTATTGTGATGAAGATAACTTTGTAACCACAACGAATTTTAGGGTGGTTCTTGTTTCATTACAAAGTATACTCAAAGAGATTTCTGGGGAATCATTTATAAAATTTGAAGTTGAATTGGGAGATTTATAATCACTCAAAGTTGACCTTTACTTTGCTTAAATCAGAATTCAAATTTATTGAGGCAAAGACCAGAAGTTCTACATTGACTAATTAATCTCTCGAGCAACATGCTACTCAAACATGTTATTGAGTAAACGCACTAGAAGAAATGAGGAAATGAAAAGTCATTACCAGATATTACTCAAGCATAATCAAGCAACTACCTACTCGATCACTTTATCGAGTTCCTGGTATATATCTCTTCAATTCTTCTCTTTTATCTTCATATGCATTATTAAGGTTTTATCAATAACTTGTTAGATAAATGGTTTTCCGATAACGTTATGGATAAATGTATTTATCAATCACTTTATCGAACAATTGTTAATCGATAACTGTCATTGCTTGCTTACTGTTTTATCGATAATAGATTCTATTTAAAGTTGCTTGATAAATTCTTTAATCAATCAATTGATCGATCAATCGTTTATCGATCAAATGATCGATCATCACCATCTCACTACACTTACTTGTTTTAAGTCTTTTTTCGATCACCTAATCGATCATTGATTTTATCGATAAAATAATCGATCATCCAATATTCTAAAACTTCTGTTTTCACATAACGTGATTGATCAAGGTTTTTCCTAGTATTTTTGAAATAAGTTTTCAATGATATTTTATCGATCACTTAATGGATTAAGTTTTTATCGATCACTTACCCGATCATCGTATATTCTATGACTTCACTGTGAAAATCTTTGTTAAACCTTTTGTCGATCAGTTTTCCTATCAACCGTTTATCGATAAAGTATTCGATCAACATACTTTGAAAATATACTTATCTTATATTTAGCTTTATCAATAATATGATCGATCAAACTTTTTCGATCATCTGTTCGATCATTGTACTAGTTCATTTTCACAGCAGCTTTCATGATGATCTTTAAAAGCTATTTTCTTTTCATCTTCAAGCTTTTCTCAGCATTCCTTTAACACATAACTTTCTATTGAAAAGACATGAAGGCAAACGTAACTTGAAAGGGATTAACCTTACATATTTCATTTAGAGTTCACTACATTCATGTTTCATCATTTATCGATCATTTGTTCAATCATCATATGATCCATAATCTAATTGATAATTGCATATATCTGCTATATCTTTTCTTCATATAATTAATCGATAATATGATCGATCAAAGGATTATCGATCACGGCATCGATCAAGTAAGTTCATCTTACTTTCTAAATATCTGAATATCTGATGATTGATTCTAGGTTTTCCAACTTATTATTTCTAAGATTATTAGATACTTATCACTTGATTTGAGGAAGATTATTTTAGGTAAAGAGCCACAATGAATTTATGATGTGAAGAATCAACTTTTGTCAAGAGCTTCCAACAGCTAGTTTTAACGGTCATATTCTTCGAGCCAAACGGTAAGAAGATGCTCAATGGTCAAATGCCCAACATCATCTATAAATAGAAGAGCATTCAAAAAGAGAGAAGAGTCTGAGCTTACAACATCAAATGCTAAAATGTCGAATCAACATATTCTAATTTAAAGCTTCGAGAGAAAACTCCCTGTCTCTGTACTTCATAGACTAAAACATATGTATTTGTAAGATAGAGAGGAGAGTTTCGCAAACGTGCTTAAGATTCATCTATCACTTCTTTAAGAGAAGAAATATTCAATCTTCATTATCATTATTAGATTGTATCTTTACGGTGAGTAAGGGGGAGTATTTACCTCAGTGAGAGGTTGTTGTTGAATAGACTGGTTAGTCTAAGGATTGGAAGTGGCAACACAAGTTCCCGGATCAAACTTGTGGTTGTAGTGGTTCTCAAGTACCCGTGTTAAACTTAAGGGAGATAGTGGATTGAAAATCTCAGGGGGAGCCTAGGGACTTGACGTAGGTCGGTGAGGACCGAACCAGGATAAATCACAGTTTGCATCTTCTCTTCCCTTACTTCTTTATATTTCTAGCTAAACCATTTTACTACTGTGATTATGCTTATGTCGATTCATTATTTTTATACTTAGAATTTCTTATGAATTTCATTACATTGCAAAAAGGTTTTTAATTTTAATTAACACCCAATTCACCCTCTTTTTAGGTGATCAACCGTTCTTACACATACAATTTTCCTAGAATTAGTTATGATTTTTTAAAGTTGCACTTGTAATTTGAAAATTGCACAGTGAACAGTAATTTCCAAAAAGTAACATCCTAAATGAGATTTTGAGCTCAAGACCATCTAAGATGGTCTAAAATGATTCTAAATGGACTCTAAGGTATTAATAAGTAAGTGTGACATATCATGGCCTGGAGAGAGGAGAAGGACGGCGATCTGCTATATGTGTGAACTTTACTGCTTCAGCCTTGTGAATCGATAGTGACGAGCTACTGCAACATGAAAATAATAGCTGATGCAGAGCGACGGCAATAGAGGGAGGGCTAGCTATAGAATGGTGGCCTTGAGAGAGCTGAAATGAGAGGGAGAGTTTCAGAGTAGCTCACAGGTAGAAGAAGAAAATGAGAGGGAGAGGGCCAAAAATCAGAGTTCCCGCGTGCGTTAACTGCTGGCTAGTGACTTAATTAGCTTGACGGCAGTACTAATATAAAGCTAACAAGGGCAAATTTTTTTAAAATTGAGCCACCACGTCTGTTTCTTTAAAAACAGACAAGAAGGTGGCTCCCTTCTTGTCTGTTTAATAAAAACAGACATGAAGTCACATCTGTTTTTATTAAACAGACATTACTTCATGTCTGTTTTGTGTAAACAAACGTGACTTCACGTATGTTTTTATTGAATAGACAAGAAGACTATATATTTCTCTTCTGTTTTTTAGAATAGACATAAATGAGGGAGGTAAATAACACATTTTGTTCTAGTGTTGGGAATGCCTCTATGGGAAACTATGTTAAGCTATCTACAACAAGAGAAATTCCAATTCAAGAACCCTAAAGGGAGGGCACTTTACTAAAGATGATGAGCAAGTTGTGACAAGATGGACCAACTTGAGATCAGAAACAATAATCTCCAAATAATTGAGCACAAATTTTCTATACTATTTGATGATATTTTCAAGGCTTTTGTTATACTTTTTGTCTCATTTTAGTGATATTTGTGCTTAATTAAGATTGAGAATCCTTGTTTTGAAATAGTGTAGTTTGAGGGTAAAATTGTCATAATTAGTCATTAATTGCATTCAATTGATTTCTATGACAATTGATTCTTGAAACTGTTACATCCTGAATTTTGGCCCTAGAAGTACTGAAATTAGCTTGAGATAGACAGGCTACTAGATCCTTTTTGGTAGAGGTCCCAGAGATTTCCTGGAAGGACAGAGGGATTCTTAGAGACTAAATTGTAAAGGAAAAGTTTTCTAGGATTGAGAAAAGAGGAAGTTAGAGACTTGGATAAAGTCTTGGGGCCCATAAATGAGAAATAGAGATAAATATAGGCCAAAGGTTATGTTGGAGGCCTCAATGAGGTGAATTATGGGGTTAAGCCAAACCAGAGACAAAATCATAATTTTGCGAAGTTTCGGGCTGATAAGGGCAAAAAATAAAAATTGTGCCTAAAAATCCCAGAAAAAACCCCACAAAAAGAGAAATGGTAGGTTAAGACCTGAATACTTCAGAAAAGTTCTAGAAAAATAGAAATAAGGTCTAGAGGCCTGTATAAGGTTAAAATGACGAAAATGCCCTTCGAAGGAATTTGTGGAATTCCTAGGGTTATGACTAATTTTGAATATTATTGAAAATAAATTATTTAAAGTATAGGAAGGCCTCAAATAATTGGAAGAAAATGATAAAAAAATACATGAGGAATTATCATAGGTTTTAAAAATAGTTTTGTCCCCAAAAAGCAAAGAGGTTGGTTTTAATAGAATTTAAATCTTATTTACATACTATCCAAGGAAAGTTAAAGTCACAGTCTAGAGGTTGACTTTTGACTTAAGAAAAATTCATAAAATTTCCCATGATGAATAAATAATATTTGTACTCGAAAACAGATTCTCGGAGTCTTGGGCAGGTAGAAAGAATTCGGTCAAATTTACTTTGAAATAAATATTATTAATTATTTTAATGAAAGAATAAGGGAAGGGAATCACTTCCTCTTTAGGCATGTTATATAATGTCATGTGAATTTATTTGAGGTGAGAAAATAGTGCCACAACATGTCCCAGTGGTCCCGGGTAAGTTAAGACCCAAAAAAGTACCCGATACAGTGCAGAACGGCAAGATGGGTAGAGGAATGCCTAAGGAATGTCTTTTGCACAAATTTTATATCAATTTCCTCCTTATTTTAATTCCAAAATGATGGAGGGATATGGAAGAGACAAGTTTATTGTTAGATGGAAGAGACACATGTGCGGTTAGATGCAAGACATGTGTAAGGTTGGATTAAAGGCATGTGGCTTAATGATGTAAGCATGATGTCATGAGGACACTTGTCACTACAAGACAAGGAGGGAAAAATGGATGGCCAAGATTTAATCTTGCAATTTTAAGATCAATAGCTAGGATTTGTTCTTAAACTCTATAAATACCCCTTCCCCTCTCCCTCATTTCATCCAAGCTCAAGGGAACCATGGAGAAACTCTTGCAAAATAAATTCTAGAGAGAGAAAGAAGAAGAAGAAAGAAAGGCCAAGTGATCCCATGCAAGATCGAGCTCTAAAACAAGGTACGTTCATGGCTTTTGATGCAATTTTTACTACCCTTGTTGTTATTGACCTTAGTTATGGATTTTAATGATTTTTGGGAGCTTGAAACCCTTAAGGGATATGCTGCACGAAATTCTTAAGAATAGGAAAAAATGAAATTGATGTTAGAACAATGTTTAAAGGCTTGAAAGGAACAAGAATCAAGTGGTTTTATTTTGAAATTTGTTGGATTTCATGATTATGTAACTTAAGTAATATTTCAGTCAAGGCTAGTTTAGGTAAATGGAGTTTGATTTTGATTATTTTAAGCTTGGAAATGGATTCTACATGCAAAATTGTGTGGGAATAACATTTGGAATTAATTTTAGAGAGGTTGAAAATCAAGCTCAAAAGTTAGAAGTCGATATAGTTCAAAGAAGACAAAGTATTGATGTTGTTAATTACCATGGCTCTAATGAGTGAATAGAAATGATGTGTTAGTGCATTTAGGGCCATGAGACATCAAGAAAAATGAATAAAAAAGGTTGAGCAAGCAACCTTAATGGTTGGAAGCAACAGGGAGCAAGAAGAAAGCTTAAGGATACAAGGTAGTGAACTTACATTTCTTGTATGCCTGATGTGCATGTTTGTGTGTTAATATGTATTATGTGATTGGATGATATTATGAGATAGTGATGCTAGCATGATACTTTATTTCAGTGATGTTTTCCATGGCCATGCATGTTAGTATGAAACATTGAACATGAGTATATGTTAAAAGTAAGCATGAGTTAGATTAAATAAGCATGTCATACACTTGTATCCATCTTACATGCATTGATGGTAATGTTTACTACTGAGATTCTTCCAAATCTCACTCTCCTTTAACCAACCATAATAGATGATAATGACAAAGTAAATGATGCATGAAGGGGAAGCAAGGAAAGAGGAAAACAATTGAAGAAAGTTATCGTATTATATTGCATAGATTGTATACTAATGTATGTTATAAATGTGACATTGATGATATGTGATGATAAATGATGATGATGGCTTGTATAATTGGCTATGATGCTGTATGGGAATAGTTTATGGATTGATGGAATGGTATTATGCAAGAAAAGAATTAATTATGAATTATTAATATAGGTTAGGGAGATAAAGCATCCTTAAAGGAGTGACGAAGTAGTGACAAAGTGGAGGTAAGGCAAATGATTGATTCTGCTTGTGAAATTTGGTATCATTAAATTATGCATCTTGAGCTTTAAAACAAGTCTAGATCACTTAAAATGGATATGTGTACTAAAAGTTATGTTTGATCAAAGTTAGGGTAGAGAAACTGGAACGTACAGTTTTGACCAAATGAATAGTAAACTTCAATGAATAAATTGTACTAATTGGTAAGGGTTATTTTTTTCCTGAAGAGAATTGAAAGAGATTTAAATAGAATTTTGAACCATCTCAATATGATTTTTCTACAATTAGTTATGATTTTTCAAAGTTGAACTGAAAATCTAAAATTTAACTAGTGAACAATAACCCAAGAACCAGTTGTAAATTTTCAATCTACGGCTTGTTTCATGAATCGCTTGAACCGTAATGCTTCCAAACATGTATTCTAAGGGGTTAAAGGAAGGATGTTTCACAAAACATTGCTATTCCTTACAAGACATTCAAAAGTAGAGCCAAAAGTGAAGACCAAGAATTGCAACACACAAGGTTAAAAGATAGCAGCACTGGCAAAGTTCGCCGCAGTGAAAGTAATACTTCGCTGTGGCATAACCCAGGATTTCATTAGAGACCTTTTGGCCATACTTCACTGGGGCCACATACTGGCTTTGTCACGGCAAAGTCACAAGACAAGGCAATGAAGCTCTCGGGAATGGTTCACCGTGGTGAAGTCATTCCTTCACCGCAGCAAAACCTTTAAATCAGCAACCCAGATCTGAACCCTTTTATGAAAAATCACTTACTCACTCATGTAAACCGACCTAATACTCCCCATTACCAAATTAGAAACCCTATTATGGGTAAGATACGTCATTCATTGAGACACATAGCCTGCATCTCTCACTCTTCCTCATTCTCTCTCACTTCCACTCACCTAACCCTATTTTCTTCCATTTTCCACTGTCAAACCACTATGGAGAGCTCAGATTCATTTCCAGCTAAGATGCTTCAGAGTACTATGTGTAGCTAGGCATTTCTTTTCCTCTTGAAGGTGGATGATGGCTTGAGTTCAGTGAGCTTAAAAGGGGAGTAGCTTAATCCATGGTTTAGTTATGGATTTATGAGTTCCTAAGTTTAGAGTTTGTAATTTGCACCTAAGCTATTTGATTATAGTTGTAATCAGTTTTGGATATTCATTATGTGTAGTTGGATTGGTTTATGTAAAATTTCTGAGCTTAAATATATGAAGTTTCATATATGTTCCATTGTAATCCTTTTGATTCTCTCTTACCTTGCATGGTTATGTCTTGATATTAAGTTGATTTTCAATTGCATTGTGTTCATTGTATTGACTAATCCTACCACACACACTAAGTGCACTTAATATGATCTTATGAAATGGAGTTCCATTAAGTGAGATCCCAGACTCAGAGAGTATTTTGAGGTTTTCCTTTAGAAACTTAGTGAATTTCTACTCCCACCAAATCAATTTTGAACCATGATAGCTTAATTTCACTTTCAAGCGGATTTCTATCATCGTTGAACACTTGTTTTCTATCATTTCGTTCTAATATCCCTAAAATCCAAAAAAAAAATACTCTTAAATTTTAATTCAGTTCAATTCTTGGTTCCAAATGACAACCCCCTTTTTTATTCAGCTAACTCATCATGGCATATAGTTGACTTAGGTCCATTCATTTAAGGCTTAGGTCCATTCATTTAAGGCTCTAGTTAAGTGAACTACCCGGGGTTGCACCCTATAGTGCAATCCTTAGATAATCTTTGAATTTAACCTCCAAAAACATAATGAAAGGTTGAAATCACCAAGCCTTTGTTACTCATATGGCGAATTTTAAGAGTGAGCAAGATGCTAAGAGAGGAGACCTACCCTCAAATACTGTTATTAATCCCAAAGGGTTAAATGCCATAAGTTTGAGGAGTGGAAAGCTAGTTGGGAAGAAAAATAAGGAAAGTGAAGAGGTTGTTTTAAATGAAGGTTTGCAATTCCAAGAACCAACCTCTACAGCTATACCCTCATCTGAAAGTATGAAGGAGAAGAGTATAATATCCTAAATTTTATTTTAGGATTTATAAAAAATAAAAAATAAAAATAAAATAATAATATTTTATTGTTATGATAAAATAATAAAATTTTAATATTTAAAAAAAAGAGATGACTTTTCATTGAAAGTTTGGTGGAAAGTTTGGCATGAATTTATTAGGGGGAGCTTCCCCCAATAAATTTATAGGGAGTGACATTTGCCCCCACACTTCGTTCTTCTTTTTTGTCAGGCATAAGAGGAAAAGAGGGAAAGAGAGAAAGAGAGCGAGAGAGAGATAGCAAGAGCATACCTACAGCCCTTATGAAGGAGAGGGTAAACTTTAAAGATAATTTAGGTACATAAAATTACTTCTTTTCATCAAACTTTCTTCATGAATATTTCCTATATATTTTATGCTTCCTAATAGTAGTATTACTATAATAAATAGAGAAAATTTTAAGACTTACATATGGGATAAGTTTTGATAACAGATGATTATAGGAATTTAGAGGTAAATGAGTAGTTAATTTTAATTGGTTTAGATTTTCCCATTTGTTAGTTGTTAGTGTTTAAATTAATTTATTTAGTTGAAAAATCTATTATTTATGAGATATAACATATTTGTACCGATCAAAATTATATTAAATAATTTATTTGGGTTGTTTGACATATTATTAAAATTTTAATCGGTCTAGTTTTATTTATTAGGTGATTGGAGGTTTTAAAATAATTATTTTAGCTAAAATTCCATTATTTGTGAAGAAAAAGAAATTTGATAGTTATACCATTGAAATTTTGATTAGATTATTTGTTTATAAATATTTGAGGTACTATTGAATTTTTGATGGTTTGGTTTTGAAGTTTAAACTTGAAATAGGACTTTTAGAATTTAAAATATAATAATTTCATATTTGAGAATTTGGAAAATTCTATTTTATTAAAGTACATAATTTGGAGGATGTAAATAAATATTTTGGCTTGTTAGAAAATTTATAAGTTAGTTCTAAAATACCTAATTTTTGTGTTATGAGAGTTGTGAAAATTTAGAATAAAAATTAAATTAAATTAAATTAAATTAGAAATTTAACTAATATATAAGTTTAATTAATAAGCTTATATTAACACTTGTTATATTAATTTTGTGGATTAATTATTAGATTATTGGTTTGAGCACGGGGTTGACTTTGTAGTAATCCTTTTTATAGCCTTAGTGAAAGGTAACCACTTTTTATTTGTTATGTATACTTGTATAATGTTTGTGAGTGATTTTGAATTACATGACATTCTTAAAATGTCACTGGGATATGATTTGAGCAAACAAATGTATTATTTTTGAAATTTCCTTGAGATACTTCATGTTATTGAAAAATAGTTATGAAATTATGAATTTATTATAAACTTGTTATGTGGGACATGAATTCATTGAGAAATTGTTTTGAGGATTGATGTTGATGATTAAAATTTTGAAATCTTGATTTTGGTAAATGTGAAAGTTATTATATTATTGATAAATAGTTATTTTATAAATCTTATTAGTATATATACAAGAAGGGATGGTAAATGTTGATTGGTGGGAGACATATTACAGAGGGAATAAGGGGGTGAATTTTGTATACATTATAGAGGTAATAAGGTGGTAGGACGCCAGATGTACACTGGTTGATCCTTTGGCCCTTTCATGTGTTGTAGGGCATATAACACCCAGCCAGTGGACTAGTGGGAAACCCATGGTCCGGTCTTATGTTTTGTGGATTTTGAATTGTTCACATCACTTGATTAGTGAGCTTATTATGTTGAGCTACCAGTCACATGGGTCTGTACTAGCCGTTGGGTTTAGTCAGAGGAAATAACGTGTCAGGAAATAAGGTGGAATTGAGAGTGAGATATTGTATTTTGATATACATATACACATATATATATATAACCATGTGACAATTGTATCACATCTGGTAATATGGCATTTAGGAATAGGGATATTCTTAAATAATAAAGGGTCAAAAATGACAAAGGGAAATAAAAAATTTTGGTGGAAAATAATTATTATAATTTTCCAAGTCAATTAGGAAAAGTTTGACTAATTAAGGAAAATTGGTCAAGAATAATTATGGAAAAATATTTTCAATTCTCAAAAAATTAAGGATGATATCTTTTGAGAATTATATGGGATTATAAAATTGGTTTTATGACCAAATTGCCCTTAGCGAAATTACAAAGGAATTTAAGGGCGATTTAAGCTAGTTTAAGGTCTTTTATTTGGAAAAATCCAAATAAATATTCTTAAGGAGAATAAAATCCCAAGAAAATTCCTATGACATCCCAAGAAATTATAAGAGATTATGGAATTAAAAGAAGACCCCCAAGTATCCAAGATTTTTCCCAATTCCTTTGAAAAGTGAAAAAATCAATAAAGAGAAGGAAATCAGTTTTTCTTTTATTTAATTAATGGGAAATTAAATGAGACAAAGAGGGCAATTTAGGAAGATAAAAATGAGGAGAATAATTTATGAATTTGATTGAAAATAATTACAGAGGCCAGAGCACTGTAATTATAGAAAAGAAGTTAAACACGGAGTAAAAGTACGCCGATAAAGTGAAGACTAGAGTCTTGCAATTAAAGCTTTCCAAGTGTCAAGCTACCAATGGATGGTAATTAAAGCTTTCCAAGTGTCAAGCTACCAATGAAGAGGATCTTGACTTTGAAATTTAATTACATTATGATTTAAGTTAATTAAGAGAGAGGATTAAGACTAAGTAAGCATTTGACACATGGCATATCATTAATGATGGTTGGTGGGATATTTTGTGTACATTAATGAGCTCCTCCTCCCCTATTTTTCTGAATATGTTTAGGCCAAGAGAGAGCTTGAGAGGAAAAGGAAGAACTTCAAAAGAAAACCAAGGAGAAAGGCATCAACTTTAAGCATACAAGTGAGAATCAAGGTAAGTTTATGGTTCCAAATGGTTCCTTGCCTCGTTTGCTTGAGCTATATGGTTGAAATTTCTAGTTTTCTTCCTTCTTTGGTGTTGGCCGAAATGTATAATAAGTAAGGGGGAAGTTTTATGGTTCAATCTTGCTAGAACACTTCAAAGCATGATAGATCCTAATGGTTACAAGTAGTTGTAGGTTATTTTTGAAGTGTTTTCTTTGTTATGTTACAAGTGGACCATTTTGGCCAAAGTAAGAATTGAACCCTAGGACTTTTTTTTCAAAGTTTTGAGGCTTCCATTGTGTTCAAAATGAAAAATGGTGTAGGGTAAACCTAAAGAACAAATGTTGGAAGCCATAGAATCAAAGTTGCAATTTTTGGATTTTGAACCCTAATGGTTCGGCCAAGCTGAAACTGGAAGAGGAAGTTTTATTTTCTTAGATCTAAGTAGATATTTGGAATCTACATGAAAAATTATGTAGGAATGAGTCAAGAGGGAATTTTTAGGGTTTAAGAAAACAAACTCTAAAATTTAAAGAACAAAGGTGGATGCTTTAAGGGACAAAGGTTGTCCTTGAGTTATGTTGTGGATTTTTATGTGGAATGGTTAATGATTCTTGCTGCCGTTTTTGTGGATTTCCATGTTAGGATTTGGCATTTATGGAAGCAAGAAAGAAGAACAAGAAAATCAAAGAGCATTGGATGAAGGTAGCAAGATTTAATTGACCTTAATGTTGAGTGTTGCATTGATTGCTATGCAATTTCATATGCTATTATGTGGTTAAACTAAATGATGATGATGATGATGATTGTGTAGCTATACTCTTTACTTTATGTGCCTTGGCTATTGCATGTTAGAGTGCTACATGTATGAGGTAAAGTAGTCCCTATTAAGCAAAAGGTTGGAATGCTTGTAATTGATACATATTAATATTTTGGTTGATTGATCTTGCTACTGGGATTTCTTAAAATCTCATCCCCAAAATACAATCTAACATTTTAGGGCTTGAAACTCCCAAGAGCGAGCTGCAGATTGGAGGCTAAATTATGGTGTCACACCATAAAAATTCGTGGACTTTTGGTTATGTAAATATTCAGCTGGACAGTGCTGTAATCCCTTAGCAGGATGTCAGTTTAGAGCCATGTTTTATTAAGTTACTGAATGAATTTTTGCACGAAATTTAGTAGGCTTAAAGTTGACGTCATGAGCTTCAAATTGATAGGCATCACGTTAAAAATGGCCAACTACACGATTTTTACTGATTTTTCAAAGTTAAGGTTTAGAATCTTGAAAAAGGATTTTTGCCAAATGGATAGAGGTGAGAATTTCACAAAAACCTGACACTTTTTCAAATGGAATTGGTTTATAAGATTATTTTTTCTTGAAAGAGAACTCAAAGAGATTTTTATAGAATTTGGAACCACTCCATTTTGAGTTTTCTAGATTAAGTTATGAATTTTTAAAGTTGGGCCAGAAAACTGGATTTTTACCTGATGAACAGTAAAAATCTGAAAATCAGCATTTTTCATGGATTTTTGAGCCCAAGACCATCCAATATGGTTTAAAATGGTTTTAATTAAATCTTAAGTGGATCCGATAATAAGGTGTGACAAATTGTGAATGTTATGATTTTTGTAACCATTCCACTTGATATCACACCTTACTATAATATTGACTTAGATTCCTTTCAAAATCATTTTTGACCACATTGAATGGTCTTGGACTCACTTTTTACCATAAAAACGCTAATTTTCGGATTTTTACTGTTCATCGGGTAAAAATTCAGTTTTTCTGGCCCAACTTCAAAAATTCATAACTTATTCTACAAAAATCCAATTAGGGTGGTTCAAAATTCTACTTAAAGCTCTTTAAGTACTATTTCAAGGAAAAATAATCTCATTGTCCAATTATTTATGAGAAAGCGTCAGGTTTTTGAGAAAACAACACTGTCCATTTGCCAAAAACCCTGATGTTCAGATTCTGACCATTAACTTTGAAAAATCATTATAAATCGTATAATGGGCTATTTTTAACGTATTAGCTATCAATTTGAAGCTCAGGATGTCATATTTCATCATACCAAATTTCAAGATTTAACGCATTCAGGAACATAATCAAAAAGTTGTGTGAACCGGTCAGGGTCAGTGTGCTTCCAGCACTGTTAGTTTAATATGTACATGACCAAAATATTATCACGAAATTTTGTGGCTAAACTCCACAAATCAAACTTCAATCTGTAGCTTCCCCTTGGAGGATTCAAGTCCTAAAATGTTACATTATTTTTGGGGGATGAGATTTTTGAAAATCCCAGTAGCAAATTAACCAACTATAACACCAAGCAAACATCATTATTATGCATGATCATATTAGCTACTATTGGTGAACTAATATGCTTATCATTTGGCAAACTCAAACATGCAAAGGCCAAAGTAAGATACTATAAAGAGCAGCCATATAACAATCAAGAAAGCTCAACCACAATAATAGTAATTAACCATACAATAATCAACAATGCTAGTTAGTGGTAGTAGCTAGGTTTAACTTACTACCTTATTCCAAAAGTCTTAGCCTTTCTTCCTTCTCCTCTTTCCCTTGGCAAATATCAAACTCTAACCATGTGATCCAACAAAAATGGCAGCAAGAATCATTATCCAACCATGAAAAAGCAAGAACATACATCAAAATGATTCTTGAACCATAAAGTTCCCTCCTTTGTTCACTAGTTTTAGATTTGGTTCTCTTTAACCCTAAAAATCACTCCTTAACTTGTTTCTACATGGATTTTCATGTAGATTCTAAAAATGGGCTTAGATTTATGAAAATAAATTTGCTTCTTCCAGCCACCTTGACCAAACCACTAGAGGTTTTGACCCAAAATTTTCAGCTTTGCTTTTAAGCTTCCAACACTTGTTTCTTCTAGTCTATCCTACACCATTCCTCATTTTAAGCATCATGGAAGCCTTAAAACAATGAAAAGCTCATCCTAGGGTCCAATTCTTCACTTGGCCGAAAATAACTCTCACAACAACAACCATGAAAAATGCTTTAAAATCACTTAAACTCACTTGCCAACACCAGGATCTAGCTTGTGTTGTTGTGTCTTAGCAAGTGTTATGATCAAAACTTCTTTCCCCTTTTTATAAATCAGTTTGGTCCACATTAAGAGAGGGAAGAGACAGATTTTAAACCATAAAAATGAAAGAAAACAAAGTAAGAACACCTCTAGTACCAAGATCTAACCTTGCAACTTGCTTGAATGACCAAAGGTGCTCCCTTTCTTCTTGTTTTCTCTCAAACTCTCTTTTTCTTCAACTTCCTCCCTTGCACGAAATATGGGTCTGAAAATGGGGAGGGAAGAGCTGATTAATTGGCTCAAAATATCTCAACCACCCTCTTTAATGATAGTCCAAGTATCATTACCCTACTAAGTCTTGATTCCTCTTTCCTAATTAACATAATTCTAAATGAAATTAATTAATAAAGTCAAAATCCTCTCCATTTATGGAATGACACTTGGCTAATTCAAATCTTCTCCTTCAAGAGCTTGACACATGGCTCAATAGGATCCCTTGGATTTGCAAGACACCAATCTTGCTTTATTGGTATACTTTAGGCTCTGAGTTTAACTTCTTTTCTATAATTACAGTAACTTAGTCTCTGTAATTATTTTTTATCAAATCCTTAATTTATTCTCCTCATTATTATCTTCCCAAATTTCCCTCTTTGTCTCAAAATTAATTTCCTAATATTTAAATAAAAAGGAAAATTAATTTCCTTCTCTTTAGGGATTTTTTCACTTTTCACATTTATTTGGAAAAATCTTGGACACTTGAGGGTTTCCATTTAATTCCATAATTCCTTATAATTCCTTGGGATCTCATAGGAATTTTCTTAGAATTTTATTCCTCTTAAAATATTTATTTGGAATTTTCCAAATAAAATCCCTCAATTAGCCTAAATCACCCTTAAATTCTCTTATAATTTCTCTAAGGGTAATTTGGTCATAAAACTAACTTTATAATTTCATATAACTCTCAAAGGATATTAGCCCTATTTTTTCTTAATTTTTCATGGCTCAAAAATATTTTTCCTTATTTACATTTGACCAATTTTCTTTAATTAGTCAATTTCCTATAATTGGCTTGAAAAATTATTGTAATTATTTTCCACCAAAATTCTTTGAATTTTCCTTATTATTTTTAATCCTCAATAATTTGAGAATATTTCTTATCTCTAATTATCATAATGCTGGATGTGACACTTGACACCTTCTAAGTACTTACTTGTATGCTTGATGAGTAGGATTGTTGGTTACTGAGGCTTTTGTCTCACCCCGTGGTTTAACATTTTTAGTTAATATACTAGGGCTAGTCTGTTAGGGAAGGCGGTGGAGGCTTAGCTATCAAGTTCATCTTGTATATCCTCCTTTTTGCCATGTGATGAGTATTGTTTATTGCCACATATAGCTCTTTTTGCATACTCTAATTTATCTAAGACACATGGTCTTAGTTACTTTTGTTGCTGGGTTGCTTGTGTTTATGAGTTGTGGATCTACAATGACTTCAAAAATAGTTAATTACTCTTAGTTTGAAAGAATTTTATTCAAAAAAATATCATGATATGGGCTTAGAGTTAAATATGATGTTCTATACTTTGTAAAGCCCTGTTGCAGCTCTTGACTGCCCAATAGGATCTATGCTCCAACTCTATCGAAATGTGACATAACTTCCCATAAATTATTAGGTACGGAGACATCCTAATTGGTCTCTTGTAAGTGGCACGATAGGCCCATAATGCATCATCTAACCTTAAGCTCCAGTATCTGTTGGATGGCTTGACGATTCATTCCAGAATTCTCTTAATTTCTCTGTTTAACACGTCAGCTAGTCCATTGGTTTGAGGGTGGTATGGGGTGGACACTTTGTGGGAAACTCCATATTTTGCCAACAAGTTAGTGAGCAACTTGTTGCATAAATGGGTTCCCTGATCACTTATTAACACTTGGGTTGCTCCAAATCTACTAAAGATGGTAGACTTCGAAAACTTAGAAACCGCAGGTGCATCATCTTTTCATGTGGGCATGGCCTCTACCCATTAAGAAATGTAGTCTACAGCTAGAAGGATGTAGGTATAGCCATGAGATGGTAGAAAGGGGCCCATGAAATCTATCCTCTAAGCCTCGAATATCTCACAGAAAAGAATGGGTTGTTGCGGCATCTCATTTCTTTTACTCACCCCCCAAATCTTTGGCATTTATCACATGCCTTATAATAAGTGAATGCATCTCTAAACAAGGTGGGCCAATAAATTTCTGTATCTAACACTTTCCTAGCTATCTTTTTAGCACTAAAGTGTCCCTCACATAAGATGTCATGGCAAGCTTCTAAAAGGGCTCGAGCCTCTACTTCAGGAACACACCGCCTAATCACTTGGTCAGTACATAATCTCTATAGGTGTGGTGGGTCCCAAATATAGTAGGTGGCTTCACTCTTGAGCTTTCAAATCTGAAAAGTAGTCAAGCAAGAAGGGATTAGACCTGTAGCAAGATAGTTGACTAGACGGGCAAACCATGGTTGAGAAACAGACAATGCACACAAAGACTGGTCATAGAATAAATCACTAATAATGTCAGAATTTAATACTCCTCTTGTCTCTAGTGGAAGTTTGCTCAAATGATCAGCTACATGGTTTACATTGCCAGCTCTATCTCTCACTTCCATATCAAATTCTTGAAGCAGCAATATCCAACCTCGGCTTTGATTGAGGTTTATGGAACAGATATTTCAATACTGCGTGATCTGTAAACACAACCACTTTGGAATTTATGAGATAGGTTCCAAACTTATCAAGCGCAAAAATCATTACAAACAATTCCTTCTCAGTATTGGTATAGTTTCTTTGAGTAGCATCTAAAGTTTTAGAAGCATAGGCAATTACTTTAGAAACAAAATTCTCCCTTTGACCCAACATCGCCCCCACACTCAAGTTTGAAGCATCACAAGAAATTTTGAAAGGAAAATTGATGATGCTTTTGTCGTTAAAGCACTCAATTAAACTAGGTCCCAATTAATTTGTAGTTCAGGATCGACCTAGGTCATTACTTCCAAGGAGCAATTTATGGCTTTCTTTAGGTAAAAATTCAGGTAATAAAAAAAATGCAATAAATTGGACCTAAACTAAAATGCAAAATTCTAATTCTAAATGGAAAATGCAAATGTCCTAAAATCTATATGAAAATCAAATTAAACTAAATAAATGCAATGCAATTTTTGGGGGTTTTTTTTGAAGGAAAATAAAAATAATGAATAAAGAAAATTAATCAGAAAGCAAAGAGAATTAGCAAGTAAAAATTCAAAGATTTCTCTTCAGGTACGGTAAAGGGGACAACTTAGGATTTGCATGGATTTAACCTTCATAACCTTAATTAGTTAATTAGACCAAAGGGAAGTGATAAGAGAGTGGAATTAATAAACTTAATTACCTACTTGAAACAAAGGGAACCCTCAATTTCAAAAACCCTTAAACTATTAGAGAACTTATAACAGTATAAGGTTGGTTGATTAAGCTTATTAAAACCAATAAAAAATAACTCAATTAATTTTGGAAATTATGTTTGAAATTATCCAATTAAACAATTAGAAAATTAACCAACTTAATTAAACAATTAAGAGGCAAAAGAACCCAAATTTTGCAATTCAAACCACATTGATAATTAAACTCATAATGAAAACTCAATTATAAATTCAATTAACAATGCAAAGGTTCTAAACATAAATTCCAACAAGTATCTTGGCACAAATAAGATCTAAATATCAATTTAATCTAAGAATAAAATTGACAACCTAGAACTAAATTGTCTCACAAAATTACAACTTAAAATTATTTAAAACTAAATAATTTCAAGTCCTTAAATTAAAAAGATAAATGGAACATCACTCCCTTGTGGTCTTCAAGTGCTAGCCCAAGACTCAAGTCTTTTTCATGCTCCTCCCAAGTTGCCTCCTAAATAAGCTTAAGCTTCCATCAAATTGTCTTCTCTTCCAAGGTTGTTAGATGCCATAGCCATGAATTGATTGAAGGTGATGGTGAGGAGTTGTACGTGGAATAAGAAAGAAAAGGGTGTGAATTGATGATAGAATATGGTGATAGTAGCTCAGAAGTCAAGGACGTGTTGCTCTCTTGTGACCGTCCCCTGAATCAAATATATGAGGGGATATATATATGATATATAGCGTTGAATTGTCCTCTCAAATAAGGAAAATATTTTGATAGGAGAAAAGAAAATTTTTATGAATCTAAAGCTCAAGCCCATTAGTAATTAATTGGCCCACTTGATATTAGCCATTGGATTGTACTTAAATCCCAAGAAACAATCTTGCACCATTGGATCTCCTATATGCTCTTTCTTGACCTACAAGAATTTAAGTGCATCCATTAATGTAGATTATATCCAAATATAATATAATCTCTATCAAAATTAAATATTAAATATGCACAAAAATTAGGTAAGAAATTGCAAAACTTTCTAAAAATAATCTTTCTAAAATTATGAGACTTGTTTCCAAAGAAACAAGAAAAATTAATTCCAAGTCAAAAATAGGGAATCCCAAAATAATTATATTTTTAATCCAAAATCTCAATTTTTATGCAAAATCCAAAAATCAACCAATTTATCCAATAATGCATAAAAAATCTAATTAAGCTCAAAATTATCATTTAAATCCTAATTTAATGTGGGATAAAATGTATAAAAATTGGGCTTTATCAAAAATCCTGGTTAGAAAAGGTCAAAATTGGAGGAGTAATCAACCTATTCCTCAGTTCATCAAAAGCAAGCTCACATGCATGGTCAAATTGAAAATCAACATCTTTTTGCAGCAGTTTGGAAAGAGGTAGAGCAATTTTATTGAAATCCTTGATGAACCTTGTAACATCCTGACTCTTGGGCCTAGAAGCACTAGAAATAGCCTGAATTAAATAGGCTACTAGACCCCTTTTAGCAAAGGTCCCAAAGATGAGAAAGGAAGTAAAAGCAATTTCAGGGACTAAACTGTAAAGTGAAAGTTTTTAGGGGCTAAAGTGTAATCAAAGTTAGACGCTTCAGTAAAGTCTCAAAGGCCTAGAAAGAGAAAAGAGACTAGATACAGGTCAAAGGTTAAGTTAGAAGCCTCAAAGAGATGGTTTTATGAGGTCGAGCCTAAGCAGGGGTAAAACTGTAAATTCAGAAAGTTACGGCAATCAGGGGTAAAAATGAAAGAGTATACAAAGAATTTCAAGAAAATCCCAGAAAATAGTAAATAATGTTCTAAGATTCTTTTGTGAAGAGAAATGATGAAAATACCCCTAAGACAGCTTAAATGGAATTTATAAAGTTATGGCTTATAAAAAGTATACTATTTGAGGTAATTATTTAAAATAGCAAGAGACCTCAAAAATATATACAAAAATGAGGTTAAATGGTTGAAAAGTTGTACTAATTTATAAAATTGGTCCCACAACCAAAAGACCAGTGGAATGGCTTTAATAAATATAAAACTAGTTATGCTGATAAAAGGGCATTTTAGTAAATGACTTTCATGCAAGGCTTAGAGGAAGTGTTATGGCCTGAGAAAATTCATAGATATTCTCTAGAATTAAAGGGAATTTATGGAGTAGACAAAAGAATTTTTTGAGCTCTGAAAGGCTATAAAGAAAGTCAGAGAAACGTGGGTCAAGTAAAGTAGGAGGAAACTTAGGAAACAAGTTTTGATCCAATGGCTAGGATCTAATATCCCTTCTCCTCCACCACTTTTGTGACACCTAGCACCTTTTAGAAGAATGAGGTAAGGATGATGCAAGAAGATGATGCACTGATGATGTAAAAGTCAACTTGAAGTTCCAAGATTGCCCTTACCCTTTCTATTAGCCACCAAGGGCATTTTGGTCCATTCAAGCCAAAGTTTTGGCTATAAATACCCCACCTTGGAAGAGCATTTTGGTAGCCATTTACAGAGGAAAAATTCTGCCAAAATTTAGAGAGAAAAATGTGGCGGTGAAGGCTAAGAGCAAGGAACCAAATTCAAGCTTCAAGATCAAGGTATGTGATGGTTATAGCCTCTGCTTTGATGCCTATTTCGAATAAGTTACTCTTTGTATCTAATTTTAAAACTTGGCATGATTAAAGTATATTTTGTAAGCTTTAAATCCATAGATAGAACACTTCATTTGGATATGTGTACAGTTCATGGTGATTTTTCAACATTAGGATTTAAAATCTGGAAACAGTGTTTAACCTTTGAAAGAGTAGTAATTCTGTACAATTTTGGTACTGTTTCACATAGAATTGGTTCCTAAAACTATTGTTTCTTTAAAGAGAACTTAAGGAGCTTTAAGTAGGACTTGGAACCACTCAGCTTTGATTTTTCTAGAATTAATTATGAATTTTCAAAATTGAGCAAAAATTCTGGAATTTCTATGTGAACAGGACCTGTGAAGCAAAATTTTCAGATTTGATCTTCTTGAATCTAAGTGATAGACCTTGTCGCTAGGTAATCAAAGTTTTACTAGGGAAAATGCAGCAAGTGAGGCACTACCTAGGTCATTCTTCACAAGGAGCCTTAAGTTGTATTTCAATTCTTAACAATTCACTATTAATTATCAAATTACCAAGATGAGAGCTTTAGTTCAGAAAAAGAGAAATCAAAACAAGAAACAAATCTAATGAAAGGTAAATTGCAAATGAGATTCAGATGAGAGATAGTAGTTCCCCTAGCAATTTATCCAACCTTCCTTGTTCAATCTTATAATTTGGAGTCTCTTAGTGTCAATTAAATGGATAGATTCAGCTACTGCTCAAATCTCTCTTAACATAGATCAGAAACAACTATCTTACTAGATTCATTATTTTGATCTATGAGAAGGAAAATCAATTGGCAAGAACACTTGAGAAGCAAGTTGCAATTCTCTAAGAATGACCACAACTGTGAATCATCAATATATTCAACCAAAATTCAGATTTACAGAACAACAGTCCAAGTAAAACGAATTGGATTTACAAATCAACAGAGAATCCTCTATTCAACTGAACTAAAGGACACAACTCACATCTGAATGTTCAATCAGATCTAAATTCCAAGAAACATAAATCTAATCACTCAATCTTCATTCTAATCACAATTGTTCAACTGAAACAAATGACTCTTAGAATAGAAGGTAGAAAATAGATCTGAAATGACTCCCTGTTTAGCTCCATGAACTCAGGTCAGCTTCATTGCTAGAAGAACTTGGAAATTCAGCTACTCATACTCTGGATTAGGGTAGAAACAACAAGAATTGATGAAAGATCCATGGTTGATCGGTGGAAATTGATGGAATTGGACGAAAATGGAAGAGAGAAATGAGAGAGGGCGGAGAGAGCAAGAAATTCGCGTTGGAGGGAGAATGGGTAACTGAAAATCTGCTCCCCCCTTGAAGCGCGCGACTTCAGCTTTTAAATCTGGAAATTTCGGTCATCCGCCGCGGCGCCTCAGTCAATCCGCCGCGGCTCCTGTCCTGTACGGCGTTGTTTTGATTAATGATCCTGAGCTTCATGAAAACCTCCGTCCGTCGTGGCGCCTTAGTCCATCCGCCGCGGCGCTTTTCACCGAGAGTACCTTGGAAATCCGCCGTGGCGCCTTCCCAAATCAGCCGTGGCGCCTCAGATAGGACTGAAACTCCCTGAAATTCACACCAAAGTAGGGATCAAAGGTACACACAAATAAAATCATATAAAAATATGTAAAAACACCTGCAAAACCTCACAACTCCTCTCACCAACTCTTACGCACAATGGAAGCTAATTATGCCCAAAGTATGCCAATATAGATGGCAAAAGCATGAGTTTAGGGCTAGAAATGTATGCAAATAATGAGACTTATCACTAAGGCCATCTAAAGTGGTCCTAATTGACAAGAAATAGATCTTAAGGATGGGAAATGATGAGATTTATGTTAGAAAGGCTAGAAAGAAAACCCTAAAACCAAGAGAAAAGGTTGAGGTTCAAGAGAGCTAGTCTTGAACATAATATAATCCCTTGGTCCTAATAGATTGTATGATCAATATGGCTATATTTAGGACCTTGGAACATCTAAGAGGATATTTGATTAACGTTGACTAAAGGTTCAAATGGTTGGGAAGTCAAGGGAGTCGAAGAAAAAGTAAGAGGAAAGCTTGAAGTCCAAGGTAGTGAACTTACCCTTTATATGCTTGATGTGGTACGCTTATGTGTTGGTTTGTTTTGTTGATGTTTGTATAATACTGTGACATGATGATTGTTGTTGGAAATTCTATTTTTAATATGTTTTATGGTCGTGCATTTTTATACCAAGCATAAAGCATGATGGCATGTCACTGGTTAAACTTAATTTATGGAAAAATATATACCATACACTAGTATCCATCTTGTGCATGTATATAGTAATGTTTCCTACTGAGATTCTACTAAATCTCACCCCTCCCTAACCAACCATTTAGGTCAATCATCAGTGGGCAATAATAGCATGAGAAGCAAGGAGAAGAAAGTGGAGAATTATTCATGTTAATGAATGAGATTGTTGATGAATGTGTAATTCTCTTATTTTGTAAATTATGTGTATAGATGCCAAGGATGCCATGTATTTAATTATAATTCTTATGCCATGTATAGAAATGTATGAGAATGAATGGGAAAGAGTAAACCCAAGTTAGGTATGCCAAAGAAATAAAAAGAATTAAAGTAAAGAGTGGTTAAGGGATAAAACGTAGGTCCTAGGGTAGTGAGTTTGTAGCTTTAGTTTGACGTAACAAATAAATGAGTTAAGTCATGATATTTGGTAGAATTATAGTACACACTCTAAGATTTAAAATGAAAGGCAGGCCATCTTAATTGGATTTGTATACAAAGAGATACGAATTTCCAAATTTGAGGTACAGAATCTGGAAGTTCCAGATTTTACCAAATGAACAATAATCTTTATTGATTAAACTGTATGAACTGGGTAAGGATAATTCTAATTGGATATTTTTCCCTTAAAGAGGTTTCAAAGAGCTTTCTGTATAATTTTAGAATACATTAATACAATTTTTATGGAATTAGTTATGAATTTTTGAAGTTGGGCCTGTAATCTAGATTTTTAAACAGTGAATAGTAACTCGAGTAATTCTATTGAAATTTCAAATCCACGGGCTTGTGTCATGATCTGCTTGAACCATAATGCTTACTAATGCGTACTCTGAGGGGTTAAAAGAAGGATGTTTCAAACCTTCTATAGAACCCTACATGTCCTAAAAAGGACCTCAACTCTTTCAAGTTGGTAGGGTAGGGTAAAGAAGATATCACCTCTACTTCGGCTTTATCTACCTTTATTCCTTTTTCAAAAATTAAATGACCTAGCACGATACCTTGATTAACCATGAAATGACATTTTTTTATAATTCAAAACTGGCTTTTTCTCAATGCATCTTGCTAAGATTTTGTTAAGACTTTTCAAACATTCTTTAAAAGAATTACCATAAACAGTAAAATCATCCATGAACATATCCATGCATTTTTCAATAAATTCAGCAAAAATGGATAACATGCAATGTTGGAATGCACTAGGGGCATTACGAAGACCAAAAGGCATTCTTTTGTAAGCATAGGTTCTAAATGGACAGGTGAAGGTGGTCTTATCTTGGTCTCTAGGGTCTATAGGAATTTGAAAATATCCAGAGTACCTATCTAAGAAACAGTAATGACTCTTTCCTGCTAACCATTCAAGTATTTAATCAATAAAGGGTAAGGAAAAGTGGTCTTTCATAGTGGACTTATTAAGCTTCCTACAGTCAATACAAACCTCCATGAGTTTTGTACCCTAGTAGGGATGAGTTCATTGTTCTCTTTTTTTACTATTGTGATCCCATTCTTTTTCAGTATGAATTATACTGGTGACACCCACTTGCTATCAAATATAGTGTATATAATTCTAGCCTTCAAAGTTTGTCTACTTCTTTTCTAACCACATCAAAAATTAAAGGATTCAACCTCCTCTAGCTTTGTTTAATTGGCTTGGAATCCTTAGTTAATAAAATCCTATGGGCACACACAGTAGAGTCAATCCCCTTAATATCAGCTAGTTGCCAACCTAAAGCCTCCCTATTTCTTCTAAGGATACCCATTAAACTAGTCTCTTCATTTTCAGTTAAAGAACTAGAAATAATGACAGGTAATTTATTTTCAAGCTCAAGATAAGCATACTTGAGGTTGGGAGGTAGGTCTTTCAATTCTAAAGTTGGGGTTTGAACAATAGAGGGAATTAGAGTGGAAACATCAGTAGAGTTAGAAAAACTCCCCTTTGTCGACTCTTGTGAAATGTACTTGCCAGCTTCACTTAGATCCATTATGATTGCTTGAGTCCTATCGAATGTTGTACCAAGCTCAAGTTGGTCTACAGTGACAACAACCTTGGGTTGGCTCACCTCTATACCTACATCATTGTTAGAAATTAGATCATTCAGAAATCATAAGGTATTGAGTGTAATTTTAGAGTATGTATGAGTAGCAATTGAGTCACAAAGTGTTGGCCCTTTAACCAAAGTCTTTAATGTCATACCTTACTATTGGATCTACTTAGGGTTTAATCAAAATCATTTTAGACCACATTGGACGGTCTCGGGTTCAAAAATCCATGAAAAACGCTAATTTTCGGATTTTTACTGTTCATCGGGTAAAAATCCAGTTTTCTGGCCCAACTTCAAAAATTAATAACTTAATCTAAAAAAATAAAAATGGAGTGGTTCAAAATTATATAGAAAAATATTTGAATTTTATTTCAAGAAAAAATAATCTTATGAACCAATTCCATTTGAAAAAGTGTCAGGTTTTTGTGAAATTCACCTCTATCCATTTGGCAAAAATCCTTTTTTTAGATTCTGAATCTTAACTTTGAAAAATCATGAAAAATCGTGTAGTTGGCTATTTTTAATGTGTTGCCTATCAATATGGAGCTCATAACGTCAACTTTAAGCATGTAAAATTTCGTGTAGAAATTCATTCGGTAACATAATAAAAGGTGGCTCTAAACTGGCGTCCTACTTAGGGATTACAGCTCCAGCCATACATGCTTATATATAGCCAAATATAAATGTTTCCTCATAGCTCATCATCATACTAATCCTTGAATTTTCAGCCTCCCTTTTGATGATTCAGTACCTAAAATGTTAAGTTACATATGGGGGATGAGATTTCAATGAAATCCCAGTGGCAAGATCAATAAACCAAAACATCAACATGCATCAATTACAAGCATTCCAACCTTTTGCTATTAATAGGGAACTACTTTACCTCATACATGTAGCACTCTAACATGTAATAGCCAAGGCACATAAAGCAAGAAGTATAGCTACACTATCATCATCATCATCATCATCATCATCATTTAGTTCAACCACATAATAGCACATGAAATTACATAGCAATCAATGTAACACTCAACATTAAGGTTAATTAAATCTTACTACCTTGATCCAATGCTCTTTGAATTTCTTGTTCTTCTTTCTTGCTTCCTCAAATGTCAAACCCTAACATGGCAATCCATAAAAAGGGCAGTAAGAATCATCAACCATTCCTCATAAAAATCAATAACATAACTCAAGGACAACCTTTAATTTGTCCCTTAAAGCTTTCCCCTTTGTTCTTTAAATTTTAGAATTTGTTTCCTTAAACCCTAAAAACTCCCTCTTAACTCATTCCTGCATGCTTTTTCATGTAGATTCCACATATCTAATTGGATTTAATAAAAGAAAATTCTTTCTTTCAATTTCAGCTTGGCCGAACAACTATGGTTCACTTTACAAAAATTACAACTTTGATTATATGGCTTCCAACACTTGTTCTTTAGGTTTACCCTATACTATTTTTCATTTTGAACACAATAGAAGCCTCAAAACTTTGAAAAACACATCCTAGGGTCTAGATCTTGCTTTGGCCGAACCATACCTCTTGTAGTTCAACCATGAAAAACTTCTCAAAACAACTTGGATCTATCATGCTTTGAAGTGTTCTAGCAAGATTGAACAATAAAACTTCCTCCTCTACAATATATATGTTTCAGCTAGTATCAAAAGAGAAGATAAACTATGATTTTCAACCATACAACTTAAGTAAACAAGCAAGGAATCATCTTAGAACAACTTACCAAGCTTGAATCTTAGTTGGAAGATCAAAGTAGCTTGCTTTTCTCTTGATTTCCCTTCAAGCTCACTCTTTTCTCTCTTGATCTCTCCTTGGCTGAACTAGTGATATGATTTAAGGGGGAGGAGAAGCTCATTAATGTGCACAAAATATCCCACCAACCAACATTAATGATTTGCCAAGTGTTATATGCCTACTTAATCTTAATCCTCTCTCTGAATTAACTTAATGCCAAATGAAATTAATTTCAAAAGTCAAGATCCTCTCCATTGGTGGCTTAAGACTTGGAAATCTTTAATTTCCATCCATTAGAGGCTTGACAAGTGGCAACTTGTGGGCCAAGTAAAGTGCAAGACTCTAGTCTTCACTTTATCAGTGCTTTTTTACTCCGAGTTTAACTTCTTTTCTATAATTACAATGCTCTGGCCTCTATAATTATTTTCTATCAGATCCATAAATTATTCTCCTCATTTTTATCTTTCCGAATTGCCCTCTTTGTCTCAAATTTAATTCCCCAATAATTAAATAAAAGGAAAAACGAATTTTCTTCTTTTTATTGATTTTTCCACTTTTCAAAGGAATTGGGAAAAATCTTGGATACTTGAGGGTCTTCTTTTAATTCCATAATCTCTTATAATTTCTTGGGATATCATAGGAATTTTCTTGGGATTTTATCCTCCTTAAAAATATTTATTTGGACTTTTCCAAATAAAGGACCTTAAACTAGCTTAAATCGCCCTTAAATTCCTTTGTAATTTCTCTAAGGGCAATTTAGTCATAAAACCAATTTTATAATCCAATAATAATTCTCAAAGGATATCATCCTTATTTTTTCTTAATTTTCTAAGGCTTGGAAATAGTTTTTCATAATTATTCTTAACCAATTTTCCTTAATTAGTCAAACTTTTCATAATTGGCTTGGAAAACTATAATAATTATTTTCCACCAAAAATATTCTATTTCTTCTTATCCTTATTGGCCTTTAAATATTTAGCAATATCCCTATTCCTAATTGTCATATTACTGGATGTGACATTTAAGACATGAGGTGGTGAAGCAACTGAAGTCTGAAGTTCAAGAGGTGAAACCGGGGGCTCAGGTTGCGACCTCACTTCACAGAGGCCACCGCCTTAAAGTGCTTGGTCTGAAGTCATGACTTGAGAACCCTCAGGTCGTGACATCATGTTACATAGGTTCATATCCTCGGATTTTGCTCTACTCTCAGCACCTACCACATCTTGAACATCTACATCATTAGCTAACAGAGCCCTTCTAACGGCAACATCATTTGTGAATGCAGAAATAGAAAGTTCAAAGTCTACTTGTGCTTTTAGAAAACTTCCCATGCTTTTAAATGAGGGTTGAACTTGGGCTAGTTATTCTCATGTTTTTGACAGATAGTAAATGATGATATGCTTTGAAATTATGACTATGTGGTTGTTAACCCTTGAGATTGATTAATTGAGATTTTAGCCTTGTTGGAAGGATTTTTGGGCCTAAAGTTATTAAATTGAGTGAATCTGCTTATTTCATATTTCTCTAGAACTTGTTTTAATTCTTAATCGAAGCTTAGTGAATCAATTTTTGTAAATATGATAGAGGCATTCGATTTCAAATCCTCGTTTCCTAAACACAAACCCAATCACTTTACCATTGTAAACCCCTTTGGACCTTCATCTTGAGTACATGCATGCAATTATTTTGTTAAAAAAAAGTAGTAGAAGAAAAGAGATATTAAAAAAAAGAAAAAAGAAAAAGAGAAAAAGCAAAGAAAAGAAAGGATAAAGATATAAAAATTATAAAATAAAAACTAAGTAGCTTCTCCCCTTGCTTTTATTTAGATTAATTCTGTCTTAATAATTTGTATGTTTGTACTCATTTCCGTTTTCATTCTCATTCCATTCATTTCACTTGGCCTTCATTCAAGTTCTAACTCTTAAAAGTCCTCTTGATTTGCAAAGTTTGCTTCCTGTGGTGGAGAGGTAGAATTATTACAAACCTATGGTAGAAATTGGATTGAGTAGATTTAGAGTGAAATAATCCCAAAACAAGTGAGTTTAGAGCGAAACACTTATCCGTGAGATAGATCTCTTTTGATCAATCTTTTGAGTTAATTGTCCATTGTGTTCCTTTTCTTAGCATATCCTTGTTTTACTAATGTCAAACCCTGTGAGAGTTTCTTACTAATCTTCTGCTTTCATCTTTAAGCATGGTAGTGTTTCTCTTTGTGCTAGTATCTCTTTGAATTATTCTTGAGCTTTGTCCAGGAGTACAAAGGTCTAAGTGTGGGGGAATTTGATTGAGCTCAAGTTATTATTATCTTTTCATTACATTATCTATGATTTTGTGGTATTTTCTGGCCCTTTTTAATGATAATTGTGCTTAATTTAGATTAAGAGTCCTTACTTTAAGTTAGTGTCTTTTTTAGGATAAAATTGTCATAATTGGTTATTAATTGTATTCAATTAATTTCTAGGACAATTGATACTTCAATTTGTTGCTTTTTATTGTAGGACACTAGAGATTGGGGCCAGAATTGAAGAATTCAAGGCACAAGAGAAGCAAGAGAGGAGCCTCTGCCTCAGTTCGCCACAGCACACTTCTGCTTCCGCCGCGGCGAACATCGTCCGTCAAGAAGGAAAGCTCTCAGCCATGGTTCGCCGCGGCGAACCCCTCATATCAGCAAATTTCAGACCCGACCATTTTGAGAAAATCTGACCTACCCACCTCCAGGAACCGACCCATACACATTATTTTCGGGTTAGAAACCCTATTTTGGGTATGGGTGAGGTTAGACATAGGGAGTTAGCCACCACCTAGGTTTCTATCATCATCTCTTCTCATCTTTCCCACAGAACCCTAATCCTCCATCTCCATCTCCTTTACCTTCCATTTTTCCTGCACTTCTTCTTCATCCATTTTCATTTCCTTCATCTCCTTACTGTTATGGCTGAAGATCTACCTCTGGTTGGGGCTGATTCTAAGGCTATGATGAGCTGAGCTTTTCCAACTCTTGAAGATGGTGGAGTAGCATGAGTTCCCAAGCTTCAAAAGGGAGTTTTAGTTTTAATCTTTAGTTTCTAGCTATGTGTTTATAATTTCCTAGGTATAGGAGTTGTAAAGTCTTAGTTAGACACTTAGGTTAATTCTGTAATCATTGGTTCATGATTAGCACTTGTAATTTGGATTGATTGATGTAGAATTTTGTGCTTAAATATATGTAGTTGCATATATGCTTATTGTAACTCTCATGATTCTCTCCTATCTTGCATGGTTATGTTTCGGTACTGAGTTGATTGCGTGTTACATTGAGCCAATTGCATGATCATTCCAAATTTACACATTAGGGAAGCTAAACAAAGTTTTCATTAATGAGTTCATTAATGAAAGCTTTGGACTCATTGAGTCAATGAGGTTCTTATTAAGAAAACCTAATGGATTTGTGAAACTCCCAATATTTAAGTGAACTATGATTGCCATCAAAACCATTTTCAAGAGATTTCCTATCAATCACTTCCATTACATCATTATTATCTTAAAAACTCCAAAAACATAGTATCTTAGGTTTGTTTTCATTGCATTCAATTTTGGCACATTTCATTAAATGTTAAAAACCCAAAAAAAACCCCTTTTCATTACTTTGCATGGCATTTAGTCTAACTTAGGTAATTAATTAAGGCTCCCAAGCGTGAAACGACCCAAGTTTGCATTATACTGCATAGCTTGGATTTATTTTTGAGTGAGAACCCCAAAGCGAACGATAAAAAGGCTCTTGTCATCTGTACAGCTATACTCTTCAAGAGTTGAGAAGTGTCATCCCCTCTTGGCTGTGGTTGAGATACCATAGCATTTTATGGGGTTGTCACTACCGGTCTTAAAGGATCTTGAAAATTGCTTGAGGAAGCTCTAGTATTATGAAATTGATTGCTTTAGAACTGATTTGGTGTATATGCTCCTCCTCCCTATTTAAGGTTTGGATGGTCTCTCCAACCAGAGTTATAGGTGTTTGAGTAAGGGGTCCCTCTAATAAAATTGCCCCTCTTTTCCCTGGTATATTGTAACATCCAAAGTTTTAGGCCTAGAAGTACCAGTAATAGCCTGAATTAGATAGGCTATCAGACCCCTTTTTAGCAAAAGTCCCAAAGATGAGAAAGGAAGTCAAAGTAGTTTCAGGGATTAAACTACAAAGTAAAAGTTTTAAGGGGCTAAAGTGTAATAAAGTTAGAGGCTCCAGTAAAGTCTCGAAGGCCCAGAGAGAGAAAAGAGACTAGATATAGGCCAAAGGTTGAGTTAGAAGCCTCAAAGAGAGGATTATATGAAGTTAAGTCCAACCAGGGACTAAACTGTAAATTCTGAAAGTTATGACCAACAGGGGTAAAAGTGGAAGAGGGTACAGAAAATTCTAAGAAAAATCCTAGAAAATGGAAAATAATAATCTAAGACTCTTCTGTGAAGAGAAATGACAAAATACCCTTGAGGCAGTTTAAATGGAATTTATGAGGTTATGGCCAGTAAAAAGTATACCATTTGAGGTAATTATTTAAAATAGCAAGAGACCTCAAAAATATATACAAAAATGAGATTAAATGGTTAGAAGGTTGAACTAATTTATAAAATTAGTCCCGTAACCAAAAGGCCAGTGGAGTGGCTTTAATAAATTAAAGAGTCGGTTTTATCGATAAAAGGGTATTTTAGTAAACAACTTTTATACAAGGCTTAAAGGAAGTGTTATGGCCTGAGAAAATTCATAGGTATTCTCTAGGATGAGGGGAAATTTATGGAGTAGACAGAAGAATTTTCTGAACCCCGGAAGGCCATAAAGAAAGCTGGAGAAACGTGGGCTAAGTAAATTTGGAGGAAGCTTATGAAACAAGTTTGATCCAATGGCTAGGATTTGATCTCCCTTTTCCTCCACCACTTTTATGACACTTGGCACCTTCTAGAAGATTGAGGTAAGCATGATGCAAGAGGATGATGCAATGATGATGTAAAAGTCAACTTGTACTTCCAAAATTGCCCTTACTCCTTCTTCTAGCTACCAAGGGCATTTTGGTCCATTCAAGCCAAATTTTTGGCTATAAATAGGCACTCCCTCCCCTTTATTTTTAGCCAAGCAAGGATCTATAGGGAAAACTCTGCCACTCTTTCATGTAGAGAGAGAAAGAGCTATTTCTAGTGAGAGAAAGTCCACCTAAGTTCAAGCTTCAAGATCAAGGTATGTGGTGGCTGTAGCATCTGATTTGATACCTATTTCAAATTAGTTACTGTTCATATCTGATTCTGAAATTTTTCATGCTTAAAGTACACTCTGTGAAGTTTAAATCTATGGGTAGAACACTCCATTTGGATATATGTACGATTTATGGTGATTTTGCAAAGTTAGAGATTGAAATCTAGAAACAGTGTTGAACTTTTAGAAGAGTGTCAAGTTCTGTACAATTCCGGTGCTGTTCAGCTTAGAATTGGTTCCTGAAACTATTTTTCCTTTACATTTAACTTAATTAGCTTTCAGTGAGACTTGGAAGCACTCAATTTGGATATTTCTAGATTTAATTATGGATTTTGAAAGTTGATCAAAAATTCTGGAGATTCTGCGTGAACAGTACCCGCGAACCAAAATTTCCAGATTTGATATTCTTGAATCTAAAGCCATCTAAAGTGGTTCTAATTGACAAGAAATGGATCATAAGGATGGGAAATGATGAGATTTATGTTAGAAAAGCTAGAAAGAAAACCCTAAGACTAAGAGAAAGGGTTGAGGTTCAAGAGAGCTAGCTTTGAACTTTATGTAATCTAGTGGTCCTAATAGATTGTATGATCATTATGACTATATTTAGGACCTTTGGAACATCCAAGAGGATGTTTGATGATGTTGACCAAAAGCTAACATGGTTGGAAAGTCAAGGGAGTCAAAGGAAAAGTAAGAGGAAGGCTTGAGGTGCAAGGTAGTGAACTTACCTATTGTCATTGCTTGATGTTGTATGCTTGTGTGTTGCCGTGTACATGTTATTGAATGTTATTGTGACATGTTTTAGCTGTTGTAATTACTATTCATGATGAGTAGATTATGTCTCCATGGCCATGCATCAAGAAGTTAGCTTTGAGCATACTAGTATGTCACTAATTAACAAGAGAATAAACAAGTTGCGTGTAGTGCATGAGCATCCATTTAGCATGATTAATATGGTATTGTTTGCTACTAAGATTCTCTCGAATCTCACCCCCTCCCTAACCAACCATTTAGGTCAATCAATGATGGGCACTAATGGCATGAGAAGCAAGGAGAAGAAGTGAAGAATTATTAATGCAAATGATTGATATGAATATTCAATGTATAATTCTCCTATGCTGTAAATTATGTTATGAATGCCGTCAATTCAATGTATATGCTTAGAATGTTTATGACATGAATGAAAGTATATGAGTATGAATGAGAAAGATTAAGCCCATGTTATGTATGTCAAAGAAATAAAAAGAATTAAAGTAAGGAGATATTATGGGATAAAACGTAGGTCATGGAGCAGTTAGTTTCAAGCTTCAGTTTGACCTATCAAATGAATGAGTTAAATCATGAGATTTGGCAGACTTATAGTGCACATCCCAAGCTTCAAAATGAGTAATAAATCACCTCATTTGGATGTGTATACAAAGAGATATGAGTTTTCAAAGTTAAGGCGCAGAATCTGGAGAGTCCAGATTTTACCAAACAAATAGTAATCTTAATCCAATAAACTGTACGTTTTCAGTGAGGATGAGTTCATTTGAATATTTTTCCCTTAAATATCATTGAAAGAGCTTTCCGTAGAATTTTGGAACACCTCCATACGATTTTTCTAGAATTAGTTATGGTTTTTCAAAGTTGGACCTGTAATCTGAAAACTGGAAAGTGAACAGTAATTTTCCGAAAATTAACGTCCAAATTGAAATTTTTAAGTGTAAGACCATCCAACATGGTCTGAAATGGTTCTAAATGAATGCTAAGGTACTATATAAGTAAGGTGTGACATTTTTGATATCAGAGCGGAGGTTCTGGCATAGGAAGAAGAGAACTATCTGCAAGAATTTAGAAAAGCCCAGTTCAGGTTAGAGCTAGTAATGGAATACTAGCTAAGGTCCAACTAAGGTTATGGATTGGGGGTGAATGCTCTAGGTAAAATAAGTAATAAGGATCTTTAAATGAAGTTGGGGTCCTCTGTTAGAAAGGTACAGATAAAATGATGATGAGAAGTTATACGCAGAGGAAGGTAGCCACTGTGTAAAGATAAAGAGACTTCCCTCTAAAGAAAAGGGGATGATGGCTCACAAGTCAAATAGAGGTATGAGTCTAAACCCTAGAAGAAAAAGGGTCAAGTGGCAATCTAAGTTAGATAAGTTACTGTAGCCTTGATACGAGGTTAAGGCAGCACGATCAAGATAGTTATCTTTGATTCCGAAATAGATATAAAAAGGTCAGAAGAGCTAAAGATCACTTTCTGCCGCCGGTAATCCCTGAGGATAAGGGAAAGCAAAAGTGCTAATGGCCTAGAGTTGTGAGCCAGACCCTTCCTTCATTGCTTAAAAGGAAGTAGTTGACTTAGTTGGGGATTACAGTAAGGCTAGGACATGAAAGTCCTTTAGGCAGCAGTTAAGGTTACGATGAACAAAGCTAAGTAAAACTAGCAGAAGTAAGAGAAAGTATGTTTCGTCATGATGAACCAAAGAAAGTGGTGGCGAATAAGAATTCTGGTCATGACGAATAGAGATAGTGGCTCTCAGATGCTAAGATGGTATCTTGGCACGACTTAATGGACTATGAGGTCCCTGAGAGTAGGACTGATAGAGATCAAAGAGAGAGTAGTAACCACTATTTAAAAGCTATCATATTCCCCCTCAAGAGGAAGAGTACTAATGAGTTGAACAAAATAGTTAGGGGTTGAGTCTGTACACCGCTAAGAGGGTGTAGTGGTCACCTAAGCTGGACAAACTCTTGAAGCCTCGTTAGAGGTGGGGCACTATGATAGAGTAGCTATCTCAAGTTCCTGAATAGATAAATAGGAACATGGAGATAGTAAAGTCAAGGTAGATAACCCTAGTAGAATTCTTAGGGTTTAAAAAGAAGAGAAAGAGATGAGAATAAGATAGATGGCTATGTGGGGAACTAGCATTATGAGGTCGGCATGTTCCTGATGATGTTAAGAGATACTCAGTCACTTGGGGCTAGGTTGAGAGGCACCCTTTCTAAGGGATAAGTTCTTGGCCAGGAATCTTCCTAGAGAAAATGGGAATTGGTCCTCCAAGTTAGAATTGATGTTGCTCAAGATGGAGCAAAATGCCCTATCTGATCAGGGAAAGGGAAGCAACCGAGGCAAGGCAAGTGGAGTTGACCTTACCTAATAGAAGCATGACTAGCCAAGAATAAAGCTAGGGTTCAATGTCCTTGGGCTTAGCAGAGAAGGGCAAATAGAAAGAAAAAGAACCTCAAAAGTCCTCTCCCTATAACTTCCAGAAGCAGCTGCGAACAGAGAAAGAGGCTCCCTCTTATAGGGATAAGATGTCCGGTCGGCATGCTACGGACATAGCAATCAGTAAGAGCTTACACTCTTTACATTAAAATGCCAGAAATGCATGTTAGAGTATGCTCGTACTGAAAGGTAAAGCAGAAGAAAGAGAAGTTGCATAAGTCCTCTCTCTGTACCGTTCTAAAGTAGTAAGAGACGGTAAGAGCAGTTGGAGGAGTAAGAGAACTCCTAAAACAGATTGGCTTGGGCACCTAAAGAGACGAATAGGTGGCCTGGGAAATTGACAGGAGGCTTAAGAAATGGTATTGGTTCTTGGAACAGCTTTTGGGGAATTATTAGTATGGTGATGAACTGAGTGGAGATGACTTCACTTAGTCCTATGGTCTAAGTCTCCCAGAGATTGGTACCTATTTGGGAAGATGAGGACCAGGGACGAGTTGAGGATGTGGAAACCTCCTTCAGTTGTAAACCAATACTGAGAGAGTGCCCATGATTTCCTTCTAGATAACCTTATCATTAATTAAGCTGGATTCAATTTCCTTCCGATTAATAGAGGAAAGCTAAAGTTATAGGAGTTGGAGCCATAAGACCTGGAAAAAGAGACATTCAGGCTAGCTCTAGATACAGGAAGAACCCTTGTGACACAGAGACAGACTGAGTATTGACAGGTAAATCCTTAAGATAAGGTGAGAGATAAGAATGTAAGCTGTAAAGACCTAACTAAAGGTAGAATAAGAAGGGCCTCAGACAGCAAGAGACTAGGGTTCGAGCCTATCAGCACTATTTAGTTAAGTGTGCTTAGGCAAAAGTAACCTAATGATAGGTAACCGTTGGGAAGTTCAGGTAGAAGTCCTGACTAAGGTATGAGCAGAGTATTGGTTTAAATGAAGCCCGGTATGGAAAAAAGAGAAGGCTAATTACAAAAGTAACGGGTTTCTAGGATTGGTCCAATTGAGGTTAAGATATTGAGGTGTTTTCTTTAAGGGAAATAGATATAGAAGAGAAGTAAAGAATGACAAAGAGTAACTTGAGAGATAGGTAGTCACTGCTAAGGGACTCCCCTCAGGAGAGGAATGATTGGGCTAAGAGAGCTTGACCAGGGAATGAGTCAAAGTTGAAAGACGTCTCCAGAGGGTAATGGCTAAGAGTATGGTAAGCCAGTAAGGAGTAGGAGTCCAGGCCCTAATAGGGAGGCAGAGTGACAACCTAAGTCTCGGGTAATTAGTTAAAGGTGCCTGACTGGAAGGTCACACAACGGAGATGTTTTAATGATCAATGCTTGCTGTGTGATATGGTCACTTTATGATTAGCATATGACCATAGAAGTAATGGGTAAAGGTATAATAACCAATCAGAGGTATAAGTCAATGCCCTAGTAAGGGAATTGAATGTCAACCCGTACCTTAAGTAATCAATATGACCTCGATAGAGGCATGGTAACAAAATGAGATGTTTTGAGATTTGTTCAAATCCTTGAATAGAGGTGGAAATTCCTAAGAGATAGTGAACCAAGAGGGACAGAGATTAGATGACAACGAATGAAGGGTCAATGATGACCTAAGTGCTAGACCTAGATATCGCACAGCAAGGTGATTAAACATTTACTATGTGATGTGATGTGATGAGGGTATGGTGATCAATATCTGACCATAAGAATAATTGGTCAAGAGGTAAAGAAAGTTAGAAAGAGTAAAGTGAGGCAAGATCTCTCTTGAGGATAGAGATGAAAGGAAAGGAATAAGAACATGATAGTGGATGGTTGCGTTGGGGACTAATGAATAAAGAGAGATAAGCAAGTTCTTTGTGATACCTAGAGCTTAATGATACTTAGATAAATGATTATGTCAGGGACTGAAATAATATTCTTTTATATCCCTAAGGTATCCCAAAGCGTGCAACCATGGCAATTAGGCCATTAAGGAATCTAAGAGATGAGATTCCTATAGATAGATGCCACTGCTTATAAAATTGAGTAACCCAGTGGAGAGGCTCCCTTTGAGAGGGATATGGTATTCAAAGAATGTACCCTAGTAGAGATTGCATATGAGGAAAGTCTTGACCATGAAGTACCTCTCTAAGATTGGGAAGTGGTTCTCCGCGTCAGAGTGATGCTGCTCTAGTAAGAGTAAGCTATCCTCTGAAGGAATGAAACAGAAAGTAAGTGGCTGAGTTGACGATGCTCCAGTAAGAGTAATCAGTCCTCCCACAAGAAAAGTAGAAGCAGCCGAGATAAGGCACAGGACGGACCTTACCCCAGAGAGAGAGAGTGAAACTGGTTAAGACAACAGAAGTGTGATATGCAAACAGATGCTCCTCGAGCTTAATAGGGTACTACGGAATATTGAAGGATAATGAGAATGTGATGATATAAGTCCTCCCCTGATGCTGTCCAAACTATTAAGAGACAGCAAGGACTATAGAGTCCTAAGACAAGGCAGATTGGCATTGATATAATAGCAAGTTAATGGGCTCTAGAGATAAGCCAGTGCTTAGAGATTCGAAAGGCACAAAGAAAGGAAAGTGACTTCAGGAAGCTAAAACTAAGGGCTAAAGAAATATGGAAAGGCTAAGAATTCCAGGAGTTGACAGAAAGGATTGAGTAAGGCCTAAGAAGACAATACTGATATCTGTGATTAGTCTTGGGGAATAATCAGTCGAGTTACTAGCTGAGTGGAGGTGACTTATTTTATTACTCAACTCTATGGTCTAGAGTCTTCTAGAGATCCTAAGATGGCTCAGATTGATGATAGTATTCCAGGGTCATAGTAGATCCTGAAGAGGCTTACGGTAGAGTGCAGTAGCTCCCGAGGTCATAGTAGACCAAGCCTAAAAGAAAGTAGCTGAGCCATAAGGTTAAGAGTACAGTACCTCTTTAGGAAGACGACAACCAGAGATGAGTTTAAGATACTGAAATCTCCTTCAACGGTGGACTAATATAGAGAGAGTACCCTTGACTTGTTCCGGACATCTCTATTGTTGATTAGACTAGGCTCAATTCTATTCTAGTCAATGGAGGAAAGAAAGGAGATATGCCCTTAAAGTAAGGAGGAATGGCTGGGTATATAGCAAAGAATGGATAAAGACTGTATTAAGAGAACTCGAAATGCCATGGTATAGTAAAATACCATTAAGACAGGCACACTATCATGGTATTATTGTGAAAGAATAAGCCTAAAGTATCAGAAGAATATGAGCAGTGGTGACCAAATGCTTAAAAGCAAAGGTCATGCTCATATGAATGACAAAAAAATTTAGAATGACGAGTTATGTAAGCATGAAGCCAAGGTGAAAACATGGAAATGAGGTATAATGAAAAGTTGAAAAGGCCAGAGTTAAGTATAAGTAGGGATACTCTCCTCAGGTAACCTCTCATTAAGGGTAAGAAAAGAGATTTGACCCGAAATTTCGAGGACAAAACTTTTTTGAGAGGGGGAGAATTGTAACATCCAAAGTTTTAGGCCTAGAAGTACCAGTAATAGCCTGAATTAGATAGGCTATCAGACCCCTTTTTAGCAGAAGTCCCAAAGATGAGAAAGGAAGTCAAAGTAGTTTCAGGGACTAAACTACAAAGTAAAAGTTTTAAGGGGTTAAAGTGTAATAAAGTTATAGGCTCCAGTAAAGTCTCGAAGGCCCAGAGAGAGAAAAGAGACTAGATATAGGCCAAAGGTTGAGTTAGAAGCCTCAAAGAGAGGATTATATGAAGTTAAGTCCAACTAGGGACTAAACTGTAAATTCTGAAAGTTATGACCAACAGGGGTAAAAGTGGAAGAGGGTACAGAAAATTCTAAGAAAAATCCTAGAAAATGAAAAATAATATTCTAAGACTCTTCTGTGAAGAGAAATGACAAAAATACCCTTGAGGCAGCTTAAATAGAATTTATGAGGTTATGGCCAGTAAAAAGTATACCATTTGAGGTAATTATTTAAAATAGCAAGAGACCTCAAAAATATATACAAAAATGAGATTAAATGGTTGGAAGGTTGTACTAATTTATAAAATTAGTCCCGTAACCAAAAGGCCAGTGGAGCGGCTTTAATAAATTAAAGAGTCAGTTTTACCGATAAAAGGGTATTTTAGTAAACAACTTTTATACAAGGCTTAAAGGAAGTGTTATGGCCTGAGAAAATTCATAGGTATTCTCTAGGATGAAGGGGAATTTATGGAGTAGACAGAAGAATTTTCTGAACCCCGGAAGGCCATAAAGAAAGCCGGAGAAACGTAGGACAAGTAAATTCGGAGGAAGCTTATGAAACAAGTTTGATCCAATGGCTAGGATTTGATCTCCCTTTTCCTCCACCACTTTTATGACACTTGGCACCTTCTAGAAGATTGAGGTAAGCATGATGCAAGAGGATGATGCAATGATGATGTAAAAGTCAACTTGTACTTCCAAAATTGCCCTTACTCCTTCTTCTAGCTACCAAGGGCATTTTGGTCCATTCAAGCCAAATTTTTGGCTATAAATAGGCACTCCCTCCCCTTTATTTTTAGCCAAGCAAGGATCTATAGGGAAAACTCTGCCACTCTTGCATCTAGAGAGAGAAAGAGCTATTTCTAGTGAGAGAAAGTCCACCTAAGTTCAAGCATCAAGATCAAGGTATGTGGTGGCTGTAGCATCTGATTTGATACCTATTTCAAATTAGTTACTGTTCATGTTTGATTCTGAAATTTTTCATGCTTAAAGTACACTCTGTGAGGTTTAAATCCATGGGTAGAACACTCTATTTGGATATATGTACGATTTATGGTGATTTTGCAAAGTTAGAGATTGAAATCTGGAAACAGTGTTGAACTTTTAGAAGAGTTCGAGTTCCGTACAATTCCGGTGCTTGGAAGCACTCAATTTGGATATTTTTAGATTTAATTATGAATTTTGAAAGTTGATCAAAAATTCTGGAGATTCTGCGTGAACAGTACTGTCACACCCTGATAATTTTATTCTAACTGAGGAATGATTTGTGACTGATTAAGGCCAAGTAGTATAGTAGACTGGTAGAGGATCCAGGCTATGAGGAAAAATCAGGATAGGGACATAACGGTCATTTCTGAAAAGATCAGTTAAGAAAGGGCAGTATTGGAAATAATGTCCAAATTTCCTGAAAATTCCCAGAAAATCATGAAAAATAGAAAGGAGGGTACAGAATAATGTTTGAGGCTTAGAAGATGAATATGAGATTAAAAATAATTTATCAGGAAATTATTTGTAATTATTGGAATTTTTGGCTAATTAAGGAAAATTAGCCAATTTCCATTATTTAAAATATATAGAGGCCTCAAAAAATTCAAGGAAAAATATGGATAAATTATGTGACATATTATCCTAATTTATAAAATTATTTCCCACCTTTGGATGTACAGAGGTTAGCTTAAAGAATATTTACTACCGAATTATTATCGGTAGAATAGTGATTTTTGACAGAATAAAATTTAGAAAATTATAGAGGGAGATAGAACTTGAGAAAAATCATGGATTACCCTTGGAATGAGGGGAATTTAATGAGGTGTTGAAATCGGAATTTTGTGACAGTAAATTGGACAGGATTGTTGGAAAATCGGGCCGGAAATGCACAAATAATCAGTGGATTGCACTGATTATTGGATGAGTCATATTTTTCCCAATATTAAGAGCAATAATTCGGCCAAAATTAGAAGGAGAGGACAAAGTTGGAATTTTCCACATTGTTCAAGGGCATAAAGGGAAATAAGAGACAAAATAATAAAATAATATTTATTTTCCACATGAAAATCACATGGTGATTAGGTGTCCCTACATGTGTCACTTTCTTATGGTGAGTGCCCTAAGATTTGTCCATGTGTAAAGTAGAAAAAAATGGACGGCCGAGATCGCATCTTTTTCCCGAAGGGCATTTTCGGCATTTTGAAATATCAAGGCCTATAAATACCCCCCCTTTCATGAAGAATTCGGCCAAGAGGTGTTGTTGGGAGAGAATTTTGTGTTCTTGAGTTCTAGGAGAGAGAAAGGAAGAAAGAAGAGAGAGAAAGAGAGACAGCAAGCTTAATCACCTCTAATCGCCGATTAAGCGCTAATTAAGGTATGTTTATCTCCCTAAGTGTTAATTATTTTTAGTTGATTATTTATTTGAGGAAGATTAGGATTAATTACCTTGATTAATTATGGTTTAGTGATAGCTAAGATTAATTATGTTATTTGATTAAGGATTAGTAAGTGATTAAGGTTAGCTACCCTAATTAATTAGTGATTAGTTATGATAATTGAAGGATGATTAATTATGGTTAATCATGTTGATTAAGTATTGATTAAAGCTTAATCATATTGATTAGAGAATGATTAATGGTTAATCCAAAACGGGATTAGTGATTTAATCTTAAAGGATTATGACTATGTGACTTGAGGACCTTAATTAAATATTGGATTAAGGACTAAGGGTTAGTGATTAACCAAGGAAGCATGATTAATCATGGATTAAGGAAGAATTCCAAGACCTTAATTGAGGATTAAGGCTTGGTCAAACCAAGGTCAAAGGTATACAGAAATTATAATTGAAGGACACAAGGGTAGCATTATATTGAGAAAGAATGGTATACTGGATATGGAATTTACCATACCCTTACTGTATGGTTGATAGGCAACTCTTCTGGAAACCTAGGAGGATCTCCAGCAAGGGATCAAGGAGGAAACGTTAAGCAAGGAATTGAGGTAGCGTGAACTGCAATTATTTTGTTGATCTGCATTTGATGTATCTGCTATGTGTGTTTATGTGCCATGAGAATGTTATGTACAGATGATGTGAACTCCTTGCAATGTATGCCTTGGCTCTTGCATGATTGAGTTTTGACCAGAATGATTATATGCTCCATGATATGATGACATGGATACAGAATGATTATAGCATGGCATAAAGACTAGAAATGTTATCTTATTGCATGTAGCATGACATCTTATGCATGTTGACTTGATGGTTGTATGTTCAATGCTACTGGGATTTCTATGAAATCTCATTCCTCCTATAACATGATATCCTAGGTGCCACTACTGCTAAGGAGAAAGGAAAGGAAATAGTCATGGCTTGAAGAAGTTATGAATTATGTAATGTATTATACGGTTTTGAACCTTTCTCTTTCAAGCCATGTAAGCATACTATGTCATAAATACATGATATGATACCCTTTTTGGAATGTATATTAATGATAGAGTAGCTTTATAAGTGATTATGGTATGATTATAGTGAAAAACGAAATGCTGTCAAAATTAGTGAAAAAGGGGATAAAAATGGTCTAGATTTGACCAAACTTTGACCAACGAAGACCCTGGTCAAATGGTTGACTTTTTCCCTGAAATTTGGTATGCGAATAGATCTTATTTTTCCCTTTAAAATGAGTGGTAAAGCGTCACAATCGGAGCTCTGTGTAAGAAGTTATGCCTTTCCGAAGTTAGGCAAAAATCCTGGAAAATAGAAAAATGACCAAATGAACAGTACTTTTCGAAATTGAAAACGAATGCGTTTCTGATTAAAGCGGAACCTGAGGTCATTTTTCCTTGATAGATGATGTTAAGAGCTTCGAGTGAGACTTGGAACGACCTCGTTTCGATTTTTCTAGAATTAGTTATGATTTTTCAAAGTTATGCCAAGTTTAAGGTTACGGTGAATAGTAATGCGGGAAAAGAAATTTTCAAATTCAGGTTTTTCAACCCGGTAACCTTAGTTGCGCTTCCGAATGTCTTAACTTGGCACAATATAAGGTCGTAAACGTAAGGTGTTACATTTATGGTATCAGAGCACATGGTTCTGGCACACAGAACAAATTTTGATATTTTGTATGCTCTGCATTTTAAGGAAAGCATGTGATAGTGCTTATTAATGAGTTCATTTGGTCATTAGGATTACAGAAAAGCTCAGGTAATGGCTGTTTGTAGTGGAAGTGGAAAATCCGGAGAGACCATCAGCAAGGTCATGCCCGGTGAGCGATATCCATGGTGGTATGATGAGACATGGTGGTACGAGGACATTGAGAGGTATGGAGAGCTTAGCACTAAATCCCCAGCTACTCAGGTAGATTACTTCGGTTTCAAGGGGAAGGCTCTAGAGAAAGACATTGCCACTGTTGCCTCTAATAATATAGCTCCAGTTGTTAAGATGCCTACTAAGGATGAAGCAGGTCCGAGTAAGATCCCTATACCTGAAATTAAGAAAGAGTTCCAATGCCTCCCTCAGCTAGTTCAAGAATTCCAGTTTAGAAGCCGTTTATTAAGCCGTATGAGCACCAGGAAGCTGATGTATACTTAAGGTTCTTAGAGGACATTAAGAGCCTTTATTATTGGGTGACTAGAGAGGATCATACTTGGGAAATGAAGATTGGATCCTAGCCCTGTTCCATGTAATCCCCAAGACATGGAAATGGAATGAAGGAATCAATGAGATATGTAATCGCCTAACCAGATGCACTTTCCTGGAGATGGTCGACGCCATAGAGACCTTTGTATGGGCTACTTTTCCATGAGCTGGTCATGGTCAATGCTAGACTGATGATGTATATAGTGTAAATAGTTTTGGACTGTATATAAGTTAGGCTAACTGCTAAAAACTCTGTGTAACCCTTGTGTTGCTGTACAAATGTTTGTTATATAAATAAGAAGGGTATGTTTATATGATAAATGATTAAAGAGTTCCTTTATTCTCCCATAGTTAATTAAAGAACAAGCGAAATGGTGAGAACACGGAGAGGAGCAAGAAACACTCCTGAGGAACCACATAGAGATCCTATCCAGCAAGTAATGAATAGGCTGGATGAGCAACAACGAGTCGTACAGCAACTACAAGAGGCACAGTTACGGCAGCAAGAAGAGAGAGACGCCGTTATAGCAGCAGCGGTAGCAGCAGCGATTGCTCAGTTACGACAACCTGAGCAAATGCAAGCTGAAGCGACCCCACAAGTCCAACAGCAAGTACCTGAAGAGCAAGCAGGAGTGGCTGAAAATCAAGAAGATATTCAGCAGTGGATTACGAAATTTTGCAAGCATAATCCACCAGAGTTCAAGGGTTCATTGGAACCACAAGTAGCTGAAGATTGGATTACCCGACTGGAGAAGATCTTTCGGGTAATGGGATGTTCATCTGAGATTAAAGCTCAGATGGCAATTTATAAGCTAGAAAAGAAGCAGATCAGTGGTGGAACAACACTGAGTTGGTACTGCAAGCCAACAACACCCCAATAACATGGGAGGTGTTCAAAGAAAGATTCTATCAGAAGTACTTTCCCCGATCAGCACAGGATAAAATGGAAGCTGAATTCCTAGTGTTGCAGCAGGGGAATAATGAAACTTTTGATGACTACTTAGCCAAGCACATTCGGCTGTCCCGTTATTCTGCTTATTTAAAACGTCTCAATGATGAACGGTGGAATACGGAGAAGCTGGTCAGAGGATTAAAGCCAACGCTAAGAGAGGTCGTGGCGCCTCAGCAGATCGAGAGTTTTAACAAGGCAGTAGAAGTCTGCCGTATTACTGAAGCAAGTCAGAATCATCGAGGAATGATGCCGATAGCTTTGAAAGCTGAGAGACCCCCATCGAGGCCGAATCAAGAAGGAACCTCTTATGTTAATAAGAAGAGGAAGAGGCCTGGCTTTGGCAGAAAGATGAGAAGAGGGAGCAGACGACCTGAAGGGTTTGATATCACACGAAGGGCCAAGGAATGTGAGAAGTGTGGCAAGAATCATGGCGACAGGCCATGTTTATTTGGCCAGAACGTGTGCTATAGATGTGGGAGACCAGGACACTTTTCAAAGGAATGTCCACAAGGGGCAGAAGGGACGAGACAGCAGACCCAAGGCAGGGTGTTTGCCCTTACACAGGAAGAGGCCCGTAAGTCACCTGACATGATCCAAGGTACGATCACTGTTAATGATTGCCTTGTGTATGCCATGTTTGACTCAGGTGCTAGCCATTCCTTTATATCACATGATTGTGTTGGGCGATTGGGTTTGACTGTTGATACCTTGCCATATGATATTGTTGTTTCTACTCCCACTAGTCCTAAAGTTGTGACTTCTAAAGCATGCCTGAATTGTGTGGTCTGTTATCAGCATTGTTGCACTATCATTGACTTGATATGCATGCCTTTTCGTGACATTGAGGTGATAATTGGTTTGAATTGGTTATCTGCCAATAACATACTTCTAGATTGTGGTAAGAAAACGTTAGTATTACCCTCTAAGGAAGAAATCCCTAGAAAAGAAGTAAGTCTAAATTTTATAACTGAAGCCGAAGCGAGTAGATGCTTACGGCACGGATGTCAAGGATATATTGTATTCTTCTCAATTCGAGCAGAGGCAGAAGAAGGAATTGAAGAAATACCGATAGTGAAAGACTTCCCAGAGGTATTTCCAACAGAGATCAGTGGACTTCCGCCAGAGCGAGAAGTGGAGTTCACGATTGATCTTGTACCAGGGACAAAACCAATATCCAAAGCTCCATATCGAATGGCTCCCAACGAAATGGTTGAGCTAAAGAGACAAATTGAGGAGCTGTTGGAGAAGGGTTTTATAAGACCAAGTGTATCTCCCTGGGGTGCTCCAGTACTCTTTGTGAAAAAGAAAGACGGTAGTCTAAGGCTATGCATTGACTATCGAGAGCTAAACAAGGTGACGATAAAGAATAAATACCCTCTGCCGCGAATTGATGATCTGTTAGACCAACTGGCAGGAGCAACGGTGTTTTCCAAGATCGATCTACGATCGGGATATCATCAGCTGCGGATAAAGACAGAAGATGTTTCGAAGACTGCATTTAGGACCCGATACGGACACTATGAGTTCTTAGTGATGCCGTTTGGATTGACAAATGCACCTGCTATTTTCATGGACTACATGAACCGGATTTTTAGACCATACTTAGATCTGTTTGTAGTAGTTTTTATTGATGACATACTAGTGTACTCCAAAACTCAAGAAGAGCATGAGCAGCACTTGAGAATTGTGCTGAGTACACTGAAGGAGAAACAACTCTACGCCAAGCTCAGTAAATGTGAGTTTTGGTTAAAGGAAGTTAAATTCCTAGGCCATGTGATTAACCATGAAGGTGTGGCCGTAGATCCCAGTAAAATTGAATCAGTACTAAACTGGGAGCAGCCTAAGACAGTAACAGAGATACGAAGTTTCTTAGGGCTGGCAGGTTACTATAGGAGATTTATCCAGGACTTTTCTAGAATTGCCCAAGCGCTGACAAAGCTAACCAGGAAGAACCAGCAGTTCTTGTGGGACGAGAAATGTGAGGCAAGTTTTCAAGAGCTGAAGCGAAGGCTAACCTCTACCCCAGTACTAGTTATCCCCGATCCAACACTACCATATGTAGTGTACACAGATGCTAGCAAACAGGATTGGGATGTGTACTGATGCAGCAGGGAAGAGTTGTTGCCTACGCCTCGCGCCAATTAAAACCTCACGAAGAAAATTACCCCACTCATGACCTGGAGCTTGCAGCGATAGTGTATGCCTTGAAGATATGGAGGCATTATTTGTATGGGGCAACTATAGAATTGTTCTGTGATCACAAGAGTCTCAAGTACCTGCAAGACCAGAAAGAACTTAACATGAGACAGAGGAGATGGATGGAGTTGTTGAAAGATTATGACTATCAGATCAAGTATCATCCGGGAAAAGCCAATGTAGTGGCTGATGCTCTGAGCAGAAAAGTGGTGCAAGTAGCTACCCTCATGATCAAAGAGGGTGATCTGTTAGAAGATATAAGAGATTGGGGTCCTATTTATCACATGCAGTTAACAGCAGATGATGTGGCTAATGAGCCATTAGTGCAGAGAACAACTGTTGATGTGATAAGACAAATCAAAGAAGCTCAAAGAGGAGATCCGTTAGCAAAGACCCTTCGAGCTAAAGTCTTGAGCAATGAGACAAAAGATTTGAGATCTCAACAGAAGGAGTAATAGAATTCAGAGGAAGATCGTATGTTCCTCCTGTAGATGATCTCAGGAAGCAAATCCTAGATGAGGCACATAAAAGCAAATATACGATTCATCCAGGAATGACCAAGATGTATCAAGACATCAAGTCATTGTTTTGGTGGCCTGGTATGAAACGAGATGTCACTGAGTATGTGACAAAGTGCCTTACATGCCAAAAGGTGAAGACGGAACACCAGAAGCCGTCAGGATTTTTACAACCCCTTAGTATTCCTGAATGGAAGTGGGACAGTATCTCTATGGACTTCATAGTAGGACTACCTCGTACGTCGTCAGGATACGATGCAATATGGGTCATAGTTGATAGACTGACGAAGTCGGCCCATTTCTTGGCGATTAATGTTAAATATTCGCCAGAGAAGTTAGCGAGGTTATACATTAAAGAGATCGTAAGATTACATGGGGTTCCAGAGTACATTGTGTCTGACAGGGATCCAAGATTCATGTCGAGATTCTGGAAAGCAGTGCAAGAAGCCATGGGCACGGTACTGAGTTTCAGTACAGCTTATCATCCGCAAACGGACGGACAAACAGAACGAACGATACAGACACTAGAAGATATGCTGAGAGCGTGCGTTTTGGATTTCAAAGGGAACTGGGATGAATATCTGCCTTTGGCAGAATTCGCATACAACAACAGTTACCATTCCAGTATCCAGATGGCACCATACGAGGCATTGTACGGAAGAAAGTGCAGATCCCCGCTTTGTTGGACAGAACTCGGAGAGAGAAAAATTTGGGGTCCAGATATAGTAGATCGTACCTCTGAACAGATTAAACAGATCAAACAGAGGCTACTCACGGCTCAAAGCAGACAGAAGAGCTACGCCGACAGTAGGAGAAAGCCGTTAGAGTTCGAGGTTGGAGACCATGTATTCCTGAAGGTATCTCCAACTACTGGAGTAGGACGATCTATTAAGGCGAGAAAGCTGACGCCTAAATATGTGGGACCATTCCAAATACTCTCAAAGGTAGGACCTGTAGCCTATCGACTGGCCTTACCCCCGAACTTAAGTCAGTTGCACAACGTCTTCCATGTTTCCCAGTTGAAGAAGTACAATCCGGATCCAGAACATGTGCTAGAATATGATCAGATTGAGCTAAAGAACAATCTGACATTTGAAGTAAGACCAGAACGCATAGTGGATCGGAAAGTCAAGCAGCTGAGGAACAAAGGAATCCCTTTGGTCAAAGTGATTTGGAAAGATCTAAATCAAGAAGAAGCCACGTGGGAAAAGGAGGACGAGATGAGGAGCAAGTATCCAGAGCTCTTCACATAAGGTATGTGTTAAAATTTCGAGGACGAAATTTATTTTTAGGGGGGAAGAAATGTCACACCCTGATAATTTTATTCTAACTGATGAATGATTTGTGACTGATTAAGGCCAAGTAGTATAGTAGACTGGTAGAGGATCCAGGCTATGAGGAAAAATCAGGATAGGGACATAACGGTCATTTCTGAAAAGATCAGTTAAGAAAGGGCAGTATTGGAAATAATGTCCAAATTTCCTGAAAATTCCCAGAAAATCATGAAAAATAGAAAGGAGGGTACAGAATAATGTTTGAGGCTTAGAAGATGAATATGAGATTAAAAATAATTTATCAGGAAATTATTTGTAATTATTGGAATTTTTGGCTAATTAAGGAAAATTAGCCAATTTCCATTATTTAAAATATATAGAGGCCTCAAAAATTCAAGGAAAAATATGGATAAATTATGTGACATATTATCCTAATTTATAAAATTATTTCCCACCTTTGGATGTACAGAGGTTAGCTTAAAGAATATTTACTACCGAATTATTATCGGTAGAATAGTGATTTTTGACAGAATAAAATTTAGAAAATTATAGAGGGAGATAGAACTTGAGAAAAATCATGGATTACCCTTGGAATGAGGGGAATTTAATGAGGTGTTGAAATCGGAATTTTGTGACAGTAAATTGGACAGGATTGTTGGAAAATCGGGCCGGAAATGCACAAATAATCAGTGGATTGCACTGATTATTGGATGAGTCATATTTTTCCCAATATTAAGAGCAATAATTCGGCCAAAATTAGAAGGAGAGGACAAAGTTGGAATTTTCCACATTGTTCAAGGGCATAAAGGGAAATAAGAGACAAAATAATAAAATAATATTTATTTTCCACATGAAAATCACATGGTGATTAGGTGTCCCTACATGTGTCACTTTCTTATGGTGAGTGCCCTAAGATTTGTCCATGTGTAAAGTAGAAAAAAATGGACGGCCGAGATCGCATCTTTTTCCCGAAGGGCATTTTCGGCATTTTGAAATATCAAGGCCTATAAATACCCCCCCTTTCATGAAGAATTCGGCCAAGAGGTGTTGTTGGGAGAGAATTTTGTGTTCTTGAGTTCTAGGAGAGAGAAAGGAAGAAAGAAGAGAGAGAAAGAGAGACAGCAAGCTTAATCACCTCTAATCGCCGATTAAGCGCTAATTAAGGTATGTTTATCTCCCTAAGTGTTAATTATTTTTAGTTGATTATTTATTTGAGGAAGATTAGGATTAATTACCTTGATTAATTATGGTTTAGTGATAGCTAAGATTAATTATGTTATTTGATTAAGGATTAGTAAGTGATTAAGGTTAGCTACCCTAATTAATTAGTGATTAGTTATGATAATTGAAGGATGATTAATTATGGTTAATCATGTTGATTAAGTATTGATTAAAGCTTAATCATATTGATTAGAGAATGATTAATGGTTAATCCAAAACGGGATTAGTGATTTAATCTTAAAGGATTATGACTATGTGACTTGAGGACCTTAATTAAATATTGGATTAAGGACTAAGGGTTAGTGATTAACCAGGGAAGCATGATTAATCATGGATTAAGGAAGAATTCCAAGACCTTAATTGAGGGTTAAGGCTTGGTCAAACCAAGGTCAAAGGTATACAGAAATTATAATTGAAGGACACAAGGGTAGCATTATATTGAGAAAGAATGGTATACTGGATATGGAATTTACCATACCCTTACTGTATGGTTGGTAGGCAACTCTTCTGGAAACCTAGGAGGATCTCCAGCAAGGGATCAAGGAGGAAACGTTAAGCAAGGAATTGAGGTAGCGTGAACTGCAATTATTTTGTTGATCTGCATTTGATGTATCTGCTATGTGTGTTTATGTGCCATGAGAATGTTATGTACAGATGATGTGAACTCCTTGCAATGTATGCCTTGGCTCTTGCATGATTGAGTTTTGACCAGAATGATTATATGCTCCATGATATGATGACATGGATACAGAATGATTATAGCATGGCATAAAGACTAGAAATGTTATCTTATTGCATGTAGCATGACATCTTATGCATGTTGACTTGATGGTTGTATGTTCAATGCTACTGGGATTTCTATGAAATCTCATTCCTCCTATAACATGATATCCTAGGTGCCACTACTGCTAAGGAGAAAGGAAAGGAAATAGTCATGGCTTGAAGAAGTTATGAATTATGTAATGTATTATACGGTTTTGAACCTTTCTCTTTCAAGCCATGTAAGCATACTATGCTCATAAATACATGATATGATACCCTTTTTGGAATGTATATTAATGATAGAGTAGCTTTATAAGTGATTATGGTATGATTATAGTGAAAAACGAAATGCTGTCAAAATTAGTGAAAAAGGGGATAAAAATGGTCTAGATTTGACCAAACTTTGACCAACGAAGACCCTGGTCAAATGGTTGACTTTTTCCCTGAAATTTGGTATGCGAATAGATCTTATTTTTCCCTTTAAAATAAGTGGTAAAGCGTCACAAGCGGAGCTCTGTGTAAGAAGTTATGCCTTTCCGAAGTTAGGCAAAAATCCTGGAAAATAGAAAAATGACCAAATGAATAGTACTTTTCGAAATTGAAAACGAATGCGTTTCTGATTAAAGCGGAACCTGAGGTCATTTTTCCTTGATAGATGATGTTGAGAGCTTCGAGTGAGACTTGGAACGACCTCGTTTCGATTTTTCTAGAATTAGTTATGATTTTTCAAAGTTATGCCAAGTTTAAGGTTACGGTGAATAGTAATGCGGGAAAAGAAATTTTCAAATTCAGGTTTTTCAACCCGGTAACCTTAGTTTGCGCTTCCGAGTGTCTTAACTTGGCACAATATAAGGTCGTAAACGTAAGGTGTTACAAGTACCCGCGAACCAAAATTTCCAGATTTGATATTCTTGAATCTAAAGCCATCTAAAGTGGTCCTAATTGACAAGAAATGGATCATAAGGATGGGAAATGATGAGATTTATGTTAGAAAAGCTAGAAAGAAAATCCTAAGACTAAGAGAAAGGGTTGAGGTTCAAGAGAGCTAGCTCTGAACTTTATGTAATCTAGTGGTCCTAATAGATTGTATGATCATTATGACTATATTTAGGACCTTTGGAACATCCAAGAGGATGTTTGATGATGTTGACCAAAAGCTAACATGGTTGGAAAGTCAAGGGAGTCAAAGGAAAAGTAAGAGGAAGGCTTGAGGTGCAAGGTAGTGAACTTACCTATTGTCATTGCTTGATGTTGTATGCTTGTGTGTTGTCGTGTACATGTTATTGAATGTTATTGTGACATGTTTTAGCTATTGTAATTGCTATTCATGATGAGTAGATTATGTCTCCATGGCCATACATCAAGAAGTTAGCTTTGAGCATGCTAGTATGTCACTAATTAATAAGAGAATAAACAAGTTGCGTGTAGTGCATGAGCATCCATTTAGCATGATTAATATGGTATTGTTTGCTACTGAGATTCCCCCGAATCTCACCCCCTCCCTAACTAACCATTTAGGTCAATCAATGATGGGCACTAATGGCATGAGAAGCAAGGAGAAGAAGTGGAGAATTATTAATGCAAATGATTGATATGAATATTCAGTGTATAATTCTCCTATGCTGTAAATTATGTTATGAATGCCATCAATTCAATGTATATGCTTAGAATGTTTATGGCATAAATGAAAGTATATGAGTATGAATGAGAAAGATTAAGCCCATGTTATGTATGTCAAAGAAATAAAAAGAATTAAAGTAAGGAGATATTAAGGGATAAAACGTAGGTCATGGAGCAGTTAGTTTCAAGCTTCAGTTTGACCTATCAAATGAATGAGTTAAATCACGAGATTTGGCAAACTTATAGTGCACATCCCAAGCTTCAAAATGAGTGATAAATCACCTCATTTGGATGTGTATACAAAGAGATATGAGTTTTCAAAGTTAAGGCGCAGAATCTGGAGAGTCCAGATTTTACCAAACGAATAGTAATCTTAATCCAATAAACTGTACGTTTTCAGTGAGGATGAGTTCAGTTGAATATTTTTCCCTTAAAGAGCATTGAAAGAGCTTTTCGTAGAATTTTAGAACACCTCTATACGATTTTTCTAGAATTAGTTATGGTTTTTCAAAGTTGGACCTGTAATCTGAAAACTGGAAAGTGAACAGTAATTTTCCGAAAATTAACGTCCAAATTGAAATTTTTAAGTGTAAGACCATCGAACATGGTCTGGAATGGTTCTAAATGAATGCTAAGGTACTATATAAGTAAGGTGTGACATATATGGCATTAACTTCTTTAACTAGCCCGAGACAATTCTAAGTTGTCTATATCGGAGGGACATAAACCCTACAACTTGTAGCCACTAAAGCAAGAGACTGTGGCTTGTTGGAGCAGAAACTTTTAACAGTGTTTTTAAGCTTGGACATATCTTGTGCTAGTTTAACCAACAGTAGATCCCTTTCAAATTTTCAATTGCCCAATATCTATTTCTTGCAAATCCTTAATATGTAAAGTTAAAATCCATTGAGAAATTGCAATTTGGAAACAATAGGGGTGAGTCAGAGGTTTAAAATCTCCTCTATGAGCTCAGGTCACGACCTGAAAACAGTGAGGTCATGACTTGAATAGACAAAGGGAAATTTTTGAATTCAGAAAGGTTCGAGGTCACTACCTGAAAACAGTGAGGTTACGACCTGAACCCAGAAAGTTCAAAAAATGCAACACGAACCAGTTTACTCAAAAACCAAACCTTTTGCAGAAAATGTAATCCCAAGCAATCTAAAAAATAGTTAAACAACATTTTTAATGTCCAACCATACTCCACTCAATAAAAAAAACACTACCTACCCCTATAAAACGCAGAAAACTAAATCAGGAAGAACAGAAAAAAAAAAGCTGAAAATGATAAGGGAAGATTAAACAGATCTTGAGAGAGTAGAAGGATGGAAGAACTGAACGCAAGGGTGGAGAGAAGGCTTGTTCACGAACTACTGGAGGTAGATTTCAGAGTGGAGGCACTCAGAAATCATAGAAACCGAAGAATAAAAGCAACTAAATAGTTGGGGAGGGAACAAACTGTTAAAAAGGAGTTGAGCAGTTGTAGCTTTGGAGGGAATTTGAAAAGATGCGGCTGTTAGAGAATCAATGATTGGAGGGTCGCGACTTCAGAAGAGAAACAGTCATGGGGAATAAAGAGATGAACGTGAGAGGGGATGAAAAACTGAAAGGAGGGATAAGTGCGGTTTTACAAAGGAAGGATTAGGGTGTTAAGTCTTGGAATGAATATAGCTTGAATTCAGGGTAGGTTCAAGGGAAAAATGGTAATTATAGTGGAGATAAGTAAGGGTAAAGAGGTGAACTCGAAGAAAAATTCTAACTTACCATGTCAGGTCACGATTTCAACAAAGGGAGGGGATTTAGGGTTTTAGAAAGGCTCCAGGTGCAACCTAAAAACAGAAGGTCGCAACCTCAACTCACAGAGAGCCTTTACCCAATGTCTTTGCTAAGTCGCGACTTGAGATAGTGAGGTCATGACTTCAACACACAGAGAGCTCCCAAACTCAGACTAACCCCCAGGTCGCGACTTAAAAATAGTAGAGTCACGACCTGTGAGTACATAGAGAGGGATCTAACACTCTAGACCCTAAAAAACTTCAATCATAAGTCCCTAAACCAAAACCGTTCTCCAAAATAGCTACCATAACAACCCAACTTAGCAATCCATCACTATATTCTCAAGAATTCAATACAAAACTCAAAAAACAAGTGATGAAAGGTTGGTAAAAACTTTCAAAAGTTTCAAAAATTTTGGTAAATTTTAGCAAGAACTACCTATAAAAAGGAATAACCCAACAACCAAAGCACAAAACCACTTTTAAAAACTCCCTCCCCCACACACTCAAAGTAATGTTCATATTACGGCACACAATCATACCAAAACACAAAGCCCAAACACAAAACAATGAAGGTAGAAGTTGTGAAGTTCAGTTCAAGACTAAAGCACAACACATCACCCTTCTATAGAGGAGAAAAGAGCTATATGCAAAGGTGGGAAAACTCAAGAATACAAAAAAGTGTGTGGTGGTGAAAGAATATAAGCACAAATACAATCACATCAAACTCAAGGCTAAGGGAGGTTATTGAAAACAAATATAACAAACAGAATTAAATACTTCTACTGAGGACATCCCCTTCACAGTCTCAAATAGTCACAGCAAGATAATTTAAGCACAAGTAAATTCATATGAACAATAAGAAGTGAAGGAAAGGGATGACCTGGCCTTAAGAAAGTGGTGCGGGCTCTTCGTAGAGCTTGAGGAGATGACCATTACACTGAAACATTTTACCTGTGGCGTCCTCCTTGAGCTCTATCATCCCGAAGTTATGCACTTTCATCACAATGTAGGGTCCATCCCAGCTCGTCTTGAACTTACCCTTCTTGAATTTGAATCGAGCTTGATACCTCAACACCTTGTCACCCTCCTTGAACTTCTTTCTCAAGATGTTGACATCATGGACAAGCTTGGTTTTTTGCTTGCAGATGTCTGAGCTGTTAGAGGCATCTAACCGTATTTCTCTAAGTTCTTGAATTTGAAGGAGTTAGTTCAGGCCAGCTTCCTCTAAATCGGTGTTATGGCTCTTAACCGCCCTGTATGATCGATGCTCTAGCTCCACTAGAATGTGACTTACCATAGATTATCCAATACGGAGACATACCAACTGGGGTCTTATGGGCAGTATGGTAGGCCCATAATGCATCGTCTAGTCTCAAGCTCCAGTCTCTGTTGGAGGGCTTGACAATACATTCCAGGATGCATTTAATCTCTCAATTTGACACCTCAACTAGGCTGTTAGTTTGAGGATGATATGGGGTGGACACTCTGTGAGAAACCTTATATTTAGCCAGCAAGTTATTGAGTAACTTGTTGCAGAAGTAGGTTCCCTGATCATTGATTAGCACTTTATGTACTTCAAATCTACTAAAGATAGTAGACTTTAGAAATTTAGAAACCATAGGTGCATCATCTTTACATGTGGGGATGACTTCTACCCACCTAGAGAGGTAATCTACAACTAGGAGGATGTAGGTGTAACTGTGGGAAGGTAGAAAGGGTCCCATAAAGTCTATCCCCCAAGTGTTGAAGATCTCATAGAATAGAGTAGGTTGCTGTGGCATTTCATTCCTTCTACTAACCCCCCCCCAAATAGTTGGCATTCATCACATGCCTTACAAAAAGTGAATGCATCTCTAAACAGGGTGGGCCAATAAAAACCTATGTCTAAAACCTTCCTAGCTATTTTTCTAACACTAAAGTATCCCTCACATAAGTTATCGTGGTAAGCTTCCAGAATGGCTCGAGCCTCTACTTCCAGAATGCACCATCTAATCACTTAGTCAGAACATAATCTCCATAAGTGCAGTGGATTCCAAATATAATAGGAAGCTTTGCTCCTAAGCTTTTAAGCCTGAAAGGTAGTCATATGAGAAGGGATTAGACCAGTAGCAACATAGTTAACTAAGTGAGCAAACCATAGTTGAGAAACAGACAATACACATAGAGATTGGTCAGGGAATGAATCACAGATAATATCATAATCGAGTACTCCCTTGGTTTCTAAAGTAGCCTGCTCAGATGGTCTGCCATGTGGTTGACATTTCCAGCTCTGTCTTTCACTTCCACATCAAATTCTTGAAGCAATAACATCTACCTCAAGAGCCTCAGCTTCGATTGAGGTTTATGGAAGAGGTATTTCATTGCTGCGTGATCTGTAAACACAACTACTTTGGAATTTATTAGGTATGGTCTAAACTTATCAAATGCAAAAACAATTACAAACAATTCCTTTTCAGTAGTAGTATAGTTTTTCCGGAGCTGCATCTAGAGTTTAAGAGGCATAAGCAATCACTTTAGAAACAAAATTCCCCCTTTGACCCAACATTGCCCCCACACTCAAATTTAAAGCATCACAAGAAATTTCAAAAGGCAAGTCCCAGTTGGGAGAGGTCAAAATAGGAGGAACAACTAACCTATTCCTCAATTCATCAAAAGCAAGCTCATATGCATGGTCAAATTGAAAATCAACATCTTTTTGCAGCAGTTTGGATAGAGGTAGAGCGATTTTACTAAAATCCTTGATGACTCTTCTATTGAACCCTACATGTCCTAAAAAAGACCTCAACTCTTTCAAGTTGGTAGGATAGGATAGAGAAGATATTACCTCTACTTTGGCTTTATCAACCTCTATTCCTTTTTCAGAGATTAAATGTCCTAGCATGATGCCTTGATTAACCATGAAATGGCATTTCTCATAATTCAAAACTAGCTTTTTCTCAATGCATCGTGATAAGATTTGGTCAAGACTTTTCAAACAATCTTTAAAAGAATTGCCATAAATGGCAAAATCATCTATGAACATATCCATGCGTTTTAATAAATTCAGCAAAAATGGATAGCATACAGTGTTGGAATGTGCCAGGGGCATTATGTAACACCTTATATTTATACCAAATAACTCATCTTGTGGAAGCATTTGGAATCACTTTTGAAGGCTACAAATGATGAAAAATCAAGTTTGAAAAATTTCATTTACAGGTTACTATTCATTCTCACCTTAAAATGTGACAAACTTCAAAAATTCATAACTAATTGTATAAAAATTAAAATCGAGTGATTCCAAGTTCTACGGAAAGTTCTTTGTATAAAATTTTGAGAAAAAATAGTTTCTGGAGTGATTGCCTTGGAATTCAAGCCCACTTTTCTTTGAAAAAGTTACTGTTCATTTGGTCATTTTCGGATTTTACTTTATTTTTGCCTAACTTTGGAAAGGCAAAACTTTCTGATCGGTTATCGGAATCAGGTGAACTACCCCTCCTTTTAAAGAGAAAAATAAGATCTCTTTGCTCACCAAATTTCAAAACCTAACTCACTTGTTTACTCAAATGGTCAATGGTCAAACTTTAATCCCTTTTAATTGACTTTTTACCCCCTTTGGAAGGGTAACTTAACTTAATTGACCACTTAACATCATAGCATACTCTCCTTAACTATATTAACTATTTCTAATCATGCTTGGACTATTCTACTCATGCTTGTATACCTCTAACCTTAATCATACTATTGGAAACATAAAGCATGCTTCATATTACATTCCTCCAAAATAGAAAGGTTTAAAGCCATATAAAGTTACTATGGCTTACTACCTCTTCAAGTAAGAGCCAACTCCTTTCATTTGCCCTTGGATGTTGAAGCCCCTAGGGTTTGTTTAAATATTGGGGTAAGATTCTTGGGGAATCTTAGTAGCAATTGCATACATTATCAAGGTCACACAATACATTGTAAATCAAGCTACATGCATGCATACTTTAACTTTATGTTCATGCTATGGCAAGGACATATCATCATGAACATTCATGGCACTCAACATAGCATAAGCCAAGGCATAATTTGCATGGAGGCAACATCATATAACATAACATTCTCATCCACCTCATAGCATAACAGGTTAGCAAAACACATAGCCATAATCATACAAGGTAAGGTGACACTCTAATATAATGAATTGCAAAAGCTACCTTGATTGCTTTCTTTCCTCTTGAATTCTTTCCTCTTGATTAGATCCTTATCCCTTTGTTGTGTATAGCCTATTAGGCAACCAATGACACAACATTAAGTATTATTATAACTTCATAACTTAACATAACCCCTTAAACCCCTTTTTCTTGATTTTTAGGGTTTATTTTTCTAGCTTTGATTCTTGAACTTTCTTGGGCTTTTCCTATATAATTTTTCATGTAGAATCCATTTGTCATATTAGTTTTATGAAAATCCAATCCCTTCCCATTGACTTAGCTTGGCCGAACCATATATATATATTTGTAGGGAAAGGGATTCTCAACCAAACTAACATGTAACCACTTAATCTTTAACCTTTAACCATGCTTAATCTTCATCTAAACCATTCCTTATCATTTTGATAAAATTTAGGCAGCACTTCCCCTTAGAAAAATGACTTTCTATCATCATTAAAATAGCCTAAAACTAACATACCATCATTATAACTTGAATGGAAGAGTTTTAGAAGCTTACCTTGCTTCCAAATGACTTTCTCTCACTAGAATTCTCCTCTTTCTCTCTCTACATGAAAATTTGCAAGAGGTTTCCTACTTGAAAGGTCTTGCATGAAATGAACATGTGAGGGGGTATTTATAGGCTTCATATTTCACTAATTCCACATATGCCCTTCTTGCATAAGACTTAATCTTAGCCCTCCAATTTTTACCTCTTTCCACATGTACAAATCTTAGGCTATATAGCTTAGTATGTTGACACTTGGATGATGAGTCATTAGGGCTTATGTCATCTCTTCTTATCCATTAAGATTAATTAGGCTCTAATCAAGGTTTACTCTCTTAATCTCTTGATTAACTTGGCTAATCACCCTTCTAGAAACTTTTGACTTTTCAAAAGTAGATGGTTGAATCCTAGCCATCCAATGAACCATGTTTACCACATTTCACAATCCTACGGAATATGACTTAACCCTAATCATCTTACTTAAACTTATCTTGATTTATTATTTTCTTTTTCTTTTTCTTTTTCTTTTCTTTTTTCTTTTCTTGGCCAATTTAGGCGTGACATGTGTCCTTGTCCATCTGTAGGAAATTTTATCACCCCTGTTGTCCAGACAGTCCACTGAGTCTTAATATAGTACTGGTTTATTTTATCTGATAGTTGAAAAATTCTAGTATCTCAAAATTCTTATATCAGCTCACCATTAATTATGTCTCAGTAAAGGGGTATTTCCTGATTAATTTCATAATTTTTCTCCCTCTATAACTCCTTAAATTGTCATTTCTGTAAAAACAGAAAATCTACCAATATTAATTTAGCTTTAAATTCAATTAAAGCTAACCTCCTCATCATTTAGGGTTGAAAATAATTTTATAAATTTCCATAATTCCTAAATGAATTTCCTTTAATTTTTCATAATTTTCTGAGATCTCTAAGTATTTTTAAGAATTAATATTGGCTAATTTTTTAATTTAGCCAATATTAATAATTAAAATAATTTTTAATAAATTATTTTCAACCTGTATTTACTTTCTAGACCTCAAATACCATTCTACGGCATTAATTCTATTTTCTATGATTTACTAGAAATTTTTAGGATTTCCAAACACTAATTACGATAATGCCCTTTGTAGACCAATCATTTTAAAAATGACAATTTGGTCCTTTTTCAGTTATCACTTCAATTGTTGTGCTGTTTATCTATCTTTTATCTCACCTGGCCTTGGTCAGCCCTAAATCTTTCATTAATCATACTAAAGATATCAGGGTATGACATATTTCCTTATTTCTAGGTTAGAAATTTTAGGATGTTACACATTACAAAGACCAAAAGGCATTCTTTTGTAAGCATAGGTTCCAAAGGGACAAGTGAAGGTGGTCTTGTCTTGGTCTCTAGGGTCTATAGGAATTTGGAAATATCTAGAGTACTTATCTAGAAAATAGTAGTGACTCTTTCCCGCTAACCGTTCAAGCATTTGATCAATAAAATATAAGGGAAAATGGTCTTTCCTAGTGGCATCATTCAGCTTCCTATAATCAATACAAACTCTCCATGAGTTTTGCACCCTAGTTGGGATGAGTTCATTGTTCTTGTTTTGGACTATTGTGATCCTACTCTTCTTCAGCATGACTTGTATTGATGACACCCATTTTTTTACCAGAAATAGCATATATGATTCTAGCCCTCAGAAGTTTGTCTATTTCTTTCCTAACCACATTAGAGATCAGAGGATTCAACATCCTTTGGCTTTGTTTAATTGGCTTGGAATCCTCAGTCAGTAAAATCCTATGAGTACACACAGTAGAGTCAATTCCCTTGATGTCAGCTAGTTGCCAACCCAAAGCTCCCCTATTCCTTCTAAGGACTCCCATTAAACTAGTCTCTTCATATTCAGTTAAAGAACTAGAAATAATGACAAGCAGTTTATTCTCAGGCTCAAGATAAGAATATTTAAGGTTAGGAGGTAAATCTTTTTCAATTCTAAAGTCAGGGTTGAACAATAGAGGGAATTAGAGTAGAAACATCAGTAGAGTTAGAGAAACTCCCCTTCATAGACTCTTGTGACATGCACTTTCCAGTTTCACTTGGATTTATGATGCTTGCTTCAGTCCTATCAGATATTGCACCAAGAAAATGTTGTGCTGTGGAGTAGACAGAAGAATTTTTTAAGCTTCGGAAGGCCATAAAGAAAGTCAGAGTGAAAATCGCCTTGACTGTCTTTGTTTACACCTTGGGGCCAATTTCAAAAATTTATCCAAGGATTGTACTATAGGCACAACCTCGGGTTGTTTCACTTGTGGAGCCGAAATTAAGATCCTAGATTAACTAAAGGCCATGGTTATGCAAATTAAGCTGGAAAAGGTTGGGGGTTTTTATTGAGATTTGTTATTAAGATAAAATGCAATAGAATGTAAATGTATTTTTGGATTTTTAGGAGATTAAGATGAAATGGATGGAAATCAAGTACTGAATCAATTGATAAAACCTCTTGAAAATGGATTCTTAGCAATCATAGTTCTCTTAAGATGTGGGAGTTTTAGAAATTCATTAGGTTTTCTTGATAACAACCTCAATAACTCATTGAGTCCAATGCTTACATTAATGAACTCATTAATGAAAAACATTGTTAAGCTTCCCTAATGTGTAATTAAGAATGATTAATGCAAATGGTTCAATGCAACAGAAAATCAACTCATCATCAAAACATGACCATGCAAGATGAAGAGAATCAAGAAAGCTACAAAGAACATATATGTAACTACATATATTGAAGCATGAAATCCAACATTAACCAATCTAACTACAAATATGAATCATCAACTAGTGATTACATATCAATCAAAGTCTTTCACTAAGAATTTACAAATCCTAGACCTAGGAATTCATAAATACATAGCTAAACTAAGATGAAATTGAAACTCCCCTTTTAAGCTCTTAGAACTCATGCCAATCATCCATCTTCAAGAGCTGGAGGAAGCCTAGCCACTCATACTGAGCAGAAACATCTCCATTGAAATTGACTCAGTGTTGCCCATGGATGAAGATGACAGTGGAAGATAAGGGATTAGGGTTCTGGTGGACGAGATGAGAGAAGATGAAGAGAAAAACATGGATGGTGGCTCAATTTTCGTGTCTGACCTCACTCATACCTAAAATAGGGTTTCTAACCCGAATATGACGTGTCTGGGTCGGTTCATGGAAGTGGGCAAGTCAAATTTTCCCGAAATGGTCGGGTCTGATTTTGCTGATACGAGGGGTTCGCCGCAGCGAACCATGGCAGAGAGTTTCTTTCTTGAAGACAGACGTTCGCCGCGGTGAAGGCAGAGTGTGCCGCGGCGAACTATGGCAGAGGCTCCTCTTTTTGCTCTTTGTGCCTTGAGTCTTCAATCTTGGCTCCAATCTTAGGCGTCCTATACTGAAAAGCAACAATTTAAGGCATCAATTGTCCTAGAAATTAATTGAATACAATTAATAACTAATTATGACAATTTTACCCTAAAAAAGACACTAACTCAATGCAAGGACTCTTGATCTAAAATAAGCTCAATTATAGCCAAAAGAGCCAGAAAATGCAACAAAACCATGGATGATGTAATGAAAAGATAAGAATAATTTGAGCTCAATCAAATTCCCCCACACCTAGACCTTTATACTCCTGGACAAAGCTCAAAAATAATTCAAAGAGATACAAGCACAAAGAGAAGCACTACCATGCTCAAAGATGAAAGCAGAAGATTAGTAAGAAATTCTCACAGGAGTTGACAACAGTAAAACAAGGCTATGCTAAGAAAATGAGCACAATGGACAATTAACTCAAAAGAGATCTATCTCACGGATAAGTGTTTCACTCTTAACTCACTTGTTTTGGGATTATTTCACTCCAAGTCTACTCAATTCAATTTCTACTATAGGCTTGTAATAATTCTACCTCTCCACTACAAGAAGCAAACTTTGCAAATCAAGAGGACTTTTAGGGGTTAGAATTTGAATGAAGGCCAAATGAAATGAATGGAATGAGAATGAAAATGCAAATGAGTACAAGCATACAAATTATTAAAACAGAATTAATCTAAATAAAAGTAAGGAGAGAAGCTACTTATTATTTTTGTTTTGTAATTTTTATATCTCTATCCTTTCTTTTCTTTTCTTTTTCTTTTTTTTTCTCTTTCTTTGTTTTTATTAGAGAAACTTCTCTCTCTCTCTCTGTTTTTTTAATCACAAAATAATTGCATGCATGTACTCAAGATGAAGGTCCAAAGGGGTTTACAATGGTGAAATGATTGGGTTTGTGTTTGGGAAGTGAGGGTTTGAAAACGAATGCCTCTATCATCTTTACAAAAATTGATTCACTAAGCTTCGATTAAGAATTAAAACAAGTTCTAGAGAAATATGAAATAAGCAGATTCACTCAATTTACTAACTTTAGGCCCAAAAATCCTTCCAACAAGGCTAAAATCTCAATTAATCAATCTCAAGGGTTTAAAACCAGATAGTCATAATTGCAAAGCATATCATCATTCACTATTTGTCAAAAACATGAGAATAACTAGCCCAATTTCAACCCTCATTTAAAAGCATGGAAAGTTTTCTAAAAGCACAAGTACAATTTGAACTTTCCATCAATTTCAAAAGGATGCAGGAGCATAAAGAATCTAAGCAGGAAAAATTTCTGAAGATCAATTGAAATTGCAAAGAATTTATTATTTATTATTATTGTAAAATATTTTTTTCATTCATTTTTTTTTGGGTCGCCGTGGCGAAGAATGGGGGTCGCTGCGGCGAAGGCTCACAGAGAGCCAAGTCTGGAGAAAGGGCCTGCTTCGCCACGGCGAAGTGTGGCCGAGAGCTACCTTAACGCTGATAAAAGGGATTTCACCGCGGCAAAAGGTGACAAAAAGCAGTAAACAATGCAATTTTCAACTCTTCAGAAAACTAAATTCAAAATATTCACAATTCAACCAATTTATCAGTTCAAAAACACCTCAAAATCAAATAGATGCATGGATGCATAAAAATTATTTGCTAGAATCCACAATAGGTCCCTCCCCCATACTTAAACACAACATTGTCCTCAATGTTTAAACCAAATAGGCAAACAAATCACAAAGTGAACCGGAAGTTGTGAAGTCTAATTGAAATTGAAGCACAACACATCGAATTCACAAAAAGGAGGGAGAAGGTGATAGGTTGCATGCAAAACAAAGAGGAAAAGAAAACAATAGAAGTTGGAACCAAAGCAAGAGTAACAGCAAATTGTAAAGGCCATCAGTAGCCAAAGAGTCGAATAACATCCAATGTAACATCAAAAAAGTTTAACAAGTAACCAGCTACACCAACTAAAAAGAAACACAAAGAACAATAAAGAAAACAAAACACAAGCAAAGAGCTACTGTTGTGTCCCAGTATCATTTGCCCCAGACCCGGATGGTCCTGCACACTACTAGAAAAAAGACTTTTAACGTCGCAAAATAACGGCGGTTAAGCAGAAAAACGACGTGGAAAAAAAGGCGGTGGCAGTTTTGTAAATAAAATGAAGAGGGGTTGTACTTTCCACGGCGGTTTTCTTAAAAACCGCCGTGGAAAGTGTGTTCATTTCCCTTCCACGGCGCTCGACTTGCTTCACTTTCTTTCTCATTTCTTCAGTGCGCCATGGTCCCCCTCTGCCCTACCACCGAAAAACTGCCATTACCGGCCATTCCCGCTACTATCCCACTATTTAAACTCCTCCATTGAGCTTGTGGTGCCTTGCCACCGTCTGCCGCCATTCGAACGCCTCTCATTTAACCTTATTCTTGCTCAGCCATGGTCCCCTCCGTCCCACCACCGAAAACCGGTCATACCCCATACTATCCCACTGTTGAAACTCCTGCATTGAGCTTGTGGTGCGTCCGCCGCTGTCCGCTGTCGTCGCTGCCGTTCGAAAGCCCTCACTTCACGTTTGAATCTTCTCTGCTCTCTGTGAGTATCCTCTTCTTTCATTCTTTTCAATTTTTCTTGATTTATTGAATATTTTGGCCATGAAAATCTGTTATATATGAAATAGGTTTGTTAGTTTTACATTATGATTGGCTTGTATTGTTCATTTTGCATTTTTTATGTGGTTGAACCGTTGATTGGTGTTGATTGGTGGGTATTGGATGTGAGAAAACCTTAATTCCTTCTTATATACTGTATTAGAAACATGTTTAAATGTTTGGAGTTGACTAGTTGTGAAGTTTTTAAATTTTTTTATAATTTTTTTATATTTATTTCGAATTTTTGGTAATTTTCTTGTAATAAATATAAGAATTTAGTAATAAATAATCTGTTTGTTATTTTGTGTTTTTTTTCTTCATTATGAATTTTGATTGATAGTAAAGTGTTGTTTAAATAATCTGTAGAACAATGGATCGTAGTTATATGAAAACTAAGAGAATTAGCAAGGAATATGAGGATGGGGTTGAAAAGTTTCTTGAGTTTGCTCAGAGAAATGCCCCTAATAAAAGAGATGGATTGTATTATTGTCCTTGTGTCAAATGTTTAAACAATAGTCGACGAAGTATTTCTGAGATAAAAGAGCATCTTATCTGTGATGGGATAAATTTGAGGTATACAAATTGGATATGGCATGGAGAAATTAGAAAGACTACATTGTCTGCAAATGAGAAGGTTGTGAATGAAGACTTTGGTGATAGAATTTCGGATATGTTTCGTGATATAAGGTCTGAATCCTCTACACAGTTTTCTTCCACCTTTGAAACTTTGTGTAGTGATGCAGAGACACCTTTATACCTGGGGTGCAAAGATGATTACACAAGATTGACAACCGTATTGAAACTAATGAATTTGAAGGCAAGAAATGGTTGGACTGATGCTAGTTTTACGGAATTGCTTGAATTGCTGAGTGATATTCTTCCCAAAGGGAATTCACTTCCGAAACGAATGTATGAGGCAAAAAAGATTTTGTGTCCGATGGGTTTGGACCTAGCCAATACGTGTTCCTTGGTCTTAATTAACCACCTAGTTCTATTATATTGGCCAGTTCCCTATTTTCGAATTGTGTAAAAGAAATTTCAATGCTGTATATATATCAACTAGCTAATTGATCTTGTTCTGCGTGATTTGCACTGCCTACATTTATTTGGAACTATAAACTGCAGGGTGGTAAAAATGAAAATCAAGCAGAATTTTTTTAAAAAAAATATATTTTTAACGGCGGTTATATATATAACCGCCGTTAAAATAATATTCCACGATGGTTTATTTATAAACCGTCGTTGAAAGTCAAATTTCAACAGCGGTTTTTATTTTAACCGTCGTGGAAAATTGATTTTCCACGGCGGTCATATGTAAAACTGTTGTGGAAAATCAATTTTCCACGGCGGTTATATAGAAAACCGCCGTGGAAAATCAACTTCCACGGCGGTTATATAGAAAACCGCCGTGGAAAATCAACTTCCACGGCGGTTCAAAACCGCCGTGTTTTCTTTACCTTTCAACGTCGCCTTTATCAACTTCGCCTTCAAAACCGCCGTGAAAAGCCATTATTAACCGCCGTGAAAAGCCTTTTTTCTGGTAGTGGCACCAGAAGTGCCTGCTCCAGATGTGCCAGCTCTGCTCTGAGGGTCTTCCTCGTCGAGAGGTAGGATAAAGTTCAACCGGTCAGTAATCAGGGCATCCACACGACGGCGGTAACGTCAGTGTCGATCATACAGAGCATCACGGTCCTTCTGCCTCTTCATCTCACAAGGAGGGTGACTCGCAACTGGTGGACATGGTCGGCCAGCTCATCAATATCATCAGCTAAAGTGTCCAAGGTGACAGGTTCAAGAGCTTATGGATTTGGCTGGTCTTCTTGAGCTTCAGGAGCTGGTGCATTGGCTACATGCGCTGCGCCAACATCATACACAGGGTGGATGGGTGGAGGGGGTCCAATGACAGGCTGTTTGAGGTGATCATGACTAAACAAAGGGGCTGGCTCAAAATAGCTGTCATTGTTGTACTCAGGGACATTGGCAGCCCTAAAAAGGTCAGTAACTAGGTGGGGAAAAATGATACTGTTGATGAGTTTGGGGGTATTGATAGCATCATGGAGGGCTGAGTAGATGGTGTCGGCTACATCGAAGGAGCGGCCAGTCATGAGAAGGTAAACGTAAAGGGCTTAGCGCTTTGGAACATTGGCTAGGTGGGTGGTGGGTACGAGGTTTTTACAGACAAAATGCAACCAGGGGCGAGCCTCAGGTCGGAACTCGGATCGCTTAAGGTATTGCTTGGAAGTATGGAGGCGATGCCAAGTGGCTCCGTTATGACATAAGGTTTGGACCACATCATTAAATGGGTAATTGTCTTTGTAGGTCGAATAACCCGAATGGCGACTAGGGGGAAGGCGGTAATGGAAACGGATGTTGTCGACGGTAAAGGAATGGCGGACAAGGATATTGCGGAAGTCGACGACCAAGGAACCATAGAAACAGGCATAAGTGTAAAAGTGGCAAACAAAAGCGTCATTACCCATAGAACGATCTTGGACCAAACTGGTCAATTGGGAGGCATGGAACTGGCAGACAAAGGGGTGATCAAGGGGGTCTAAGGGAAAAGGTCGTTCCTTAGGGAGGGGTCTTTGGTCAATTTTTCGGTATAATTCCTCAAAAGTGTATTCATCCCCCGAATTAGACTTAGACACAGGCGCAGGGTTCTTAGTGCGAGGCATACTCTGAACACAAGAAGTAAAACATACTAAACAAAAGCCATATAAACAACAACTAACACTATCCTAGAAAAACCAAAATCACAACCTAGACAGTAGCAAATGGCTATGTAATGATTCATAGGTTTTCAGTTTATCAAAAACTTTCAGAATTAAGCAAAGAGATTAAAGAAAAACACAATGCACCATGAATCATTAGATAACCTAAGAGCTACATAACTACAATCTAACATCAAAATAACCCAACCCAATAACACAATAATAGAACAAACTAAAAGACTAACAACTAACAGAATTAAACCAAAAGAAAGAACAAAGGAAGAGAGAAAACATACCACACGAGAGAGAGGGACTCAGCGCCGAAGAAGAGCAGAGGAGAGAAAGGCGAAGAGAATACGGAAAGATTGAAGAGATAAAAAGGAAAAGAGGAAAGAGGGAGAGTGTGACTGAGAGGAATGGAGAAGGGTGGAGGTTGACGATCTGAATGGCTAAAGGTGAAGAGAGCGCCGGCTTGCTAAGGGTGGAATGCGAAGAGTGGAGTGGTTTCGGAATAGAGAGGGGTCGATGGTTCAAGTGGGGGGGCGACGGTTTTGAAAATATGAAGGGGTAAAGGGAGTATAATGGGATGGGAGAGGGAAAAGACCAAAATAGGCTTAAGATAATGGGATGGGTGAATCAGAAATGGGGGCAAAAAGGGAAATTCACAAGGAAAAATAAGGAAAAACGAAACTGATCAGCGCTGAAACGGCGGGTTTACTGCGGCGAAAACATCCCAAGACGAAAACAAAGGGAGAGAAGGATGTTTCGCCGCGGCGAAGGTAGAAGTTTGCCGCGATGAAACCATCCCAAGAGCAACACCCAAAAATTGGCGATATTCGCCGCGGCGAAGTCTGTAGTTCGCCGTGGCGAAAGGTCATCGAGAGCAATACAAGAAACACAGAACCACTTCGCTGCGGCGAAGGCTTAGGTTTGCCTCGGCAAAGTGTCACAGAGAGCACAGAACAACACAAAAAACACCCAAACAACAGAGAAACACAACACAAACAACATATGTAGCTGGATACTTCAAAAATTTTAAAGTGCATCAAAATAGATCAAAAGGGTGCTCAATAAGTCTATAATTAAGCAGTATACCACAAACAAGTTTTCTCAATCAATCTGATTCATATAATTCATTGCAAGCACCATATTACCAACAAGCACAAAATGAAATAGGATAGAGATCAGAACTTGCAGGGGGTCTTATTGAATTCAAAGTACAACTACACTACTATCCTACTGAAATGGTTTCTCCCCCACACTCATTCAGCATACAATGCACAAAACATAGCAAGATCAATAATTAAGCAAAAGCATGTAAATGAGTGAAGGAAAGAAACGACCAGGGAGTTAAGGAGGCTTTTGATTCTCATGGTAGAGCTTCAGTAGATGGCCATTAACTTTAAATCTGGCCTCGGTCTCCTCATGTAGTAGCTCCACTATACCGAAATTGTGCACTTTAGTGACTGTGTATGGCCCATCCCATCTGGTGTTGAATTTTCCTTGCTTGAAAGTAAACCGAGCCTTATACAACAACACTTTATCACCTTCCTTAAAGTTCTTTCTCAAGATACCCTGATCATGCACAAATTTTTTCTTTTCTTTGTAGAGTCTAGAGTTCTCATAGGCTTCAAGTCTGATCTCCTCCAACTCTTGCAATTGCAGCTTCCTTTCCATCCCAGAGGACTCTATATTCATGTTACACTGCTTGACTGCCCAATATGCTTTGTGTTCCAGCTCCACTGGCAAATGACATGGCTTTCCATAAACTAGACGGTAGGGAGACATGCCAAAGCTATTTCAACTTGACCATTGGTTTGGGGGGGGTAATAGGCAGTAGAGATTTTATGAGTGACACCAAATTTGGACAACAGGTTGTTGACTATCCTATTACAAAAATGTGTTCCCCGATCACTCACTATAGCCCTAGGGATCCCATACTTACAGAAAATGTGTGATTTTAGAAATCTATGAACAGTTGGGGCATCATCTTTTCTGCAAGGGATAGCTTCAATCCATTTGGATACATAATCTACAGCTAATAAAATATATACAAAACCAAAGGAAAAAGGAAAGGGTCCCATAAAGTCAATTCCCCAAACCTCAAAAATCTCACAAAACAGAAGTGGCTGTTGAGGCATCTCATGTCTTTTTCCCAACCCCCAAAATCACTGACACTTGTCACATGATCTACAAAATGTAAAAGAATCTTTGAAGAGGGTGGGTCAATAAAATCCAGAATCTAAGACCTTCCTAGATGTCCTCCTTGCGCTAAAATGACCACCACAAACCATGGAATGGCAAGCTGAAATAATAGGTTCAAAATCCTCCTCCGGCACACACTTTCGTATCACTTGGTCACTGCACATCCTCCACAGATGAGGGGCATCCCAAATGTAATACTTTGACTCTCTACGAAGCTTTTGTGCTTGAAATCTAGGTATAAAGGGAGGAGTGAGTCCAGACATGAGATAATTGACAATATTAGCATACTAAGGCTCTATAGTAACCACAGAACATAAAGCTGAATCAGTAAAAGAGTCACAAGTCAAGTCAGAAGAATCTACTCCCCTTGTGTCCTCCGGTAGCCTACTGATTGAGTTCAAGTTTTTATTATCTTTCCATTACATTATCCATGATTTTGTGGTATTTTCTAGCCCTTTTTAATGATAATTGTGCTTAATTTAGATTAAGAGTCCTTACTTTAAGTTATTGTCTTTTTTAGGATAAAATTGTCATAATTGGTTATTAATTGTATTCAATTGATTTCTAGGACAATTGATACTTCAATTTGTTGCTTTTTATTGCAGGACACTAGAGATTGGGGCCAGAATTGAAGAACTCAAGGCACAAGAAGCAAGAGAGGAGCCTCTGCCTCAGTTCGCCGCGGCACACTTCTGCTTCGCCGCGGCGAACGTCGTCCATCAAGAAGCAAAGCTCTCTGCCATGGTTCGCCGCGGCGAACCCCTCGTATCAGCAAATTTCAGACCCGACCATTTCGGGAAATTCTGACCTACCCACCCCAATGAACCGACCCATACATGCAATTTTCGGGTTAGAAACCCTATTTTGGGTATGGTGAGGTCATACCCTTATTATTCAGCCACCACCTACGTTTCTATCATCATCTCTTCTCATCTTTCCCACAGAACCCTAATCCTCCATCTCCATCTCCTTCACCTTCCATTTTTCCTGCATTTCTTCTTCATCCATTTTCATTTCCTTCATATCCTTACTGTTATGGCTGAAGATCTACCTCTGGTTGGAGCTGATTTCAAGGCTATGATGAGCTAAGCTTTTCAACTCTTGAAGACGGTGGAGTAGCATGAGTTCCCAAGCTTCAAAGGGGAGTTTTAGTTTTAATCTTTGGTTTCTAGCTATGTGTTTATAATTTCCTAGGTATAGGACTTGTAAAGCCTTAGTTAGACACTTAGGTTAATTCTGTAATCAGTGGTAATTGATTTATATTTGTAATTTGGATTGATTGATGTAGAATTTTGTGCTTAAATATATGTAGTTGCGTATATGCTTATTGTAACTCTCATGATTCTCTCCTATCTTGCATGGTTATGTTTCGGTACTGAGTTGATTGTGTGTTACATTGAGCCAATTGCATGATCATTCTAAATTTACACATTAGGGAAGCTAAACAAAGTTTTCATTAATGAGTTCATTAATGAAAGCTTTGGACTCATTGAGTTAATGAGGTTTTTATTTAAGAAAACCTAATGGATTTGTTAAACTCCCAGTATTTTAAGTGAACCACGATTGCCAACAAAACCATTTTCAAGAGATTTCCTATCAATCACTTCCATTACATCATTTTATCTTAAAAACTCCAAAAACATAGTATCTTAGATTTGTTTTCATTGTATTCAATTTTGGCACCTTTCATTTAAATGTTAAAAACCCAAAAAAACCCTTTTTCATTACTTTGCATGGCATTTAGTCTAACTTAGGTAATTAATTAAGGCTCCCAAGCGTGAAACGACCCGAGTTTGCATTATACTGTATAGTTTGGATTTATTTTTGAGTGAGAACCCCAAAGCGAACGATGAAAGGCTCTCTTCACCTACTCAGGTGATCGGTTACTTGATTCACTGCCTTGAGTCTATCCTTAATCTCAATGTCGAACTCTTGAAGCAGTAAAGCCCATATGATCAATCTTGGTTTAGATTGTGGCTTTTTAAGTAGATAGCGGACAGCTGCATGATCTGTATACATAACCACTCAAGAATTGATTAGATACTGTCTAAACTTATCTAAAGCAAATACAATGGCAAACATTTCTTTCTCAGTGGTGGTATAGTTGACTTGAGCTGGGTCAAGTGTCTTAGAGGCATAGGCTATGACTCTAGATTGCTTCTCCTCCTTCTGGCCAAGCATAGCACCCACTGCACAATTAGAAGCATCACATGAGAGTTCAAAATGTAAATTCCAGTTGGGTGCAATCAAAATAGGAGGTGAAACAAGCATAGACTTGAGAGTATCAAAGGCATGTCTACATTTTTCATCAAAATTAAATTCAACATCCTTTTTAAGGAGAGTAGAAAGGGGCAAAGCAACTTTACTAAAATCTTTAATAAAGCAACTATAAAACCCTGTATGCCTAAGAAAAGATCTCAAATCTTTGAGACAGGTGGGGTAAGGCAAAGATGAGATAACTTCAATTTTAGCCTTATCAACTTCAATCCCTTTGCTAGAGATGAGGTGACCTAACACTATGCCACTACTGAAATGTCCTACATTTAACTCCTCAGAGCACACATTCGTAAGCGTTATGGTTCAAGCATATCATAACACAAATCCGTGGATTTAAAATTTCAACATAACTACTCGGGTTACTATTCACTGTTAAATTTTCAGATTATAGGTCCAACTTCAAAAATTCATAACTAAATCCATAAAAATCGTATTGAGGTTATCTAAAATTCTATAGAAATCTATTTCGATGCTCTTTAAGGGAAAAATATCCAATTGGACTTATCCTTGCCCAATTCGTACAGTTAAATCAATAGATATTACTACTCATTTCAAAAATCTGGAACTTCCAGATTCTGTGCTTCAACTTTGGAAATTCGTATCTCCTTGTGTACACATTCAATTGAGATGATCTATCTCTCATTTTAAAGCTTGGGATGTGTACTATAAGTCTGCCAAATCTTGTGACTTAACTCATTCGTTTGATAGGTCAAACTGGAGCTACAAACTTGCTGCTCTAGGACCTACGTTTTATCCCTTAACATCTCTTTACTTTAATTCTTTTTAGTTCTTCGGCATACATATCATGGTCTTACTCTTTCCCATTCATGCTCATACATTTCTATACATGCCATAAGTATTATACTTAAATACATGGCATCATATGCATCCATACACATAAATTACACAGTAAGAGAATTACATAATGAATAATAATATTATTCACTAACATCAATAATTCTCCACTTTCTTCTCCTTACTTCTCATGCCATTAGTGCCCATCATTGATTGACCTATATGGTTGGTTAGGGAGGGGTGAGATTCGAGGGAATCTCAGTAGCAAACAATACCATATTAATCATGCTAGATGGATGCTAATGCACTACACGCAACTTGTTTATTCTCTTGTTAATTAGTGACATACTAGCATGCTCAAAGCTAACTTCTTGATGCATGGCCATAGAGACATAGTCTACTCATCATGAATAGCAATTACAGCAGCTAAAACATGTCACAATAACATTTAATAATATGTACATGGTAACACACAAGCATATAACATCAAGCAATGACAATAGGTAAGTTCACTACCTTGCACCTCAAGCTTTCCTTTTACTTTTCCTTTGACTCCCTTGACTTTCCAACCATGTGGGCATTCGGTCAACATCACCAAACATCCTCTTGGATGTTCCAAAGGTCTTAAACATAACCATAATGATCATACAACCCATTAGGACCACTAGATTACATAAAGTTCAAGACTATCTCTCTTGAACCTCAACCCTTTCCCTTAGTCTTAGGGTTTTCTTTCTAGCTTTTCTAACATAAATCTCATCATTTCCCATCCTTATGATCCATTTCTTTTCAATTAGGACTACTTTAGATGGCCTTAGATTCAAGAATATCAAATCTGGAAATTTTGGCTCGCGGGTACTGTTCACACAGAAACTCCAGAATTTTTGCTCAATTTTGAAAATTCATAATTCATTCTAGAAAAATTGAAACTGAGTGGTTCCAAGTCTCACTGAAAGCTACTTAAGTTAAATTTAAAGGAAAAATAGTTTCAAGAACCAATTCTACACCGAATAGAACCGGAATTGTACGGAAATCGTAACTCTTCCAAAAGTTCAACACTGTTTCTAGATTTCAAACCCTAACTTTGAAAAATCACCATAAATCGTATACATATCCAAATGAAGTTTTCTACTTATAGATTTAAAGCTCATAGAGTGTACTTTAAGCATACAAAATTTTAGAATCAGATATGAACAGTAACCAATTCAAAATAGGCATCAAATCAGATGCTACAGCCACCACATACCTTGATCTTGAAGCTTGAACTTAGGTGGACTTTCTCTCACTAGAAATAGCTCTTTCTCTCTCTAAATGCAAGAGTGGCAGAGTTTCCCCTATAGATCCTTGCTTGGCCAAAAATGAAGGGGAGGGAATGCCTATTTATAGCAAAAAATTTGGCTTGAATGGACCAAAATACCCTTGGTGGCTAATAGAAAGGGTAAGGGTAATTTTGGAACTTCAAGTTGACTTTTACATCATCCTTGCATCATCTTCTTGCATCATGCTTACCTCAACTTTCTAGAAGATGCCAAGTGTCATAAAAGTAGTGGAGGAGATGGGAGATTAGATCCTAACCGTTAGATCAAACTTAATTCCTCCGAATTTACTTGGCCCACGTTTCTCCGGCTTCCTTTATGGCCTTCCGGAGCTCAAAAAATTTTTCTGTCTGCTCCATAAATTCCCTTTAATTCTAGAGAATATCTATGAATTTTCTTATGCCAGAAAACTTCCTTTAAACCTTGCATAAAAATTCATTTACCAAAATACCCTTTTATCGGCAAAACCTGCTCTTTAATTTATTAAAGCCACTCCATGGGCCTTTTGGTTGCAAGACTAATTTTATAAATTAGTACAACCTTTCAACCATTTAACCTCATTTTTGTATACATTTTTGAGGTCTCTTGCTATTTTAAATAATTACCTAAAATGGTATACTTTTTACCGGTAATAACCTTATAAATTCCATTGAAGCTGCCTCAGGGGTATTTTCATCTTTTCTCTTTATAGAAGAGCCTTAGAAAATTATTTCCCATTTTCTAGTATTTTCTTGGAATTCTTTGTATACTCTTCCATTTTTATCCCTGTTGGTCATAACTTTCTGAATTTACGATTTAGTCCCTGCTTGGACTTAGCTTCATATAATCCTCTCTTTGAGGCTTCTAGCTTAACCTTTGGCCTATATCTAGTCTCTTTTCTCTCTCTGGGCCTTTGAGACTTTACTGGAGCCTCTAAATTTGATTACACTTTAACCCCTTAAAACTTTTACTTTGCAGTTTAGTCCCTAAAACTGCTTTGCCTTCCTTTCTCATCTTTGGGACTTCTGCTCAAAAGGGGTCTAGTAGCCTATTCAATCCAAGCTATTTCTGTTACTTCTAGGCCCAAAAGTTTGGATGTTACAACTACCCACCATGAAATGACATTTCTTAAAGTTCAAAACAAGATTTTTGGCTATGCATCTCTCTAGAGCCTGCCTTAGGCTATTCAGGCACTGATCAAAGCTCTCCCCATAAACCATAAAATCATCCATGAAAACCTCAATATTGTGCTCTAAAAGGTCACTAAAAATTGCCATCATACACCTTTGAAAGGTGCCTGGAGCGTTACATAACCCAAATAGCATCCTTCGATAAGCAAAGGTACCAAAGGGGCATGTGAAAGTGGTTTTGTCTTGATCCTTGGGGGCTATGGGTACCTGAAAATACCCGGAAAAGCCATCTAAAAAGTAGTAATGTGATTTACCAGTTAGTCTCTCCAACATTTGGTCAATGAAGGGTATAGGAAAGTGATCCTTACGAGTTGCATCATTAAGTCTCCTATAGTCTATGCACACACGCCATGAGTTTTGAACCCTTGTAGGAATTAACTCATCCCTTTCATTCCTTACTACTGTTACCCCACTCTTCTTTGGTACAACATGCACCGGACTAACTCACTCACTATCAAAAATTGGATATATTATCCCAGCACTCAACAATTTAGTAATTTCTTTCTTAACTACATCCAATATGAGAGGGTTCAATCGTCTTTGGGGTTGTCTCACTGGTTTTGATTCCTCACTCAGTAAAATTCTATGTGTGCACACAGCAGGACTAATTCCTGGTATATCTGCTAGTGTCCAACCTATTACCCTTCTATGCTCCGCCCTTCTATGCTCCCTCAAAACAGATAAGAGTCTCTCTTCCTCACTCTCAGACAGTGAGTTAGCAATTATAACAGGTAGTTGTTCATTAGACTCAAGGAAAGCATATTTCAAAGTAGGTGGTAAGGGTTTCAAATCAAGTGTAGGTGGTTGCACAATAGAAGGAATCAATTTATGAAGTTCAAGAGAGAACAGATTACTCCCCTTTCCTTCAACTAGTGATAATTCCTCAGCCTCATAGTTAACTTCCTCTCCAACCGTTGAATCAACTTCTAGTTGATCTACAACAACCGCCTTAGAGGGATTCTTCTCCATGACTTCTTCCTCCATATCTGAAACAACAACAGGAATCCTTTCCCCAAGGGAATCATCACTGATAATAGAGGAATCACAGTCTAACTTGGAGTCAAGGGAGGAAAGAGAAAATGTATGTGGGATAGAAAGCATGCAATTAACCACAGTACAATCAAGGCATGTAACATCACTACCACATGAGCAAGTAGAAGGTGTAGAGTAAAGAGATGAAAATGAAAAAATGGATTCATTCTCATCAATAGATTCATCAGTGTAAAGATCAAATAGAAAGAGTCATTTTGCAATTCAACTTCAGAGCAAGCATCCTCAACAGCAATGTCTATCATGTTAACCCCCAAAAGTGAATAGTCCTCATAAGGATGTTTCATTGCTTCGTACATGTTAAAAGAAACTTTATTATCACCCACCTCCATAGTTATGGTGCCCTCTTTCATACTAATCATGGTATTAGCAGTCCTTAAGAAAGGTTGACCAAGGATGAGTGTAGTGTCATTTACAAGTTCAGAAGACATGTCAAGCACATAAAAATCAGCAGGAAACACCAATCCCTTAACTTGGACTAAAATGTCTTCAATAATGCCCTCAGGATACCTAATAGTCCTATCATCTAGTTGGAGCATAACAGTAGTAGACTTAAGAGTCTTGACTCCTAGAGAGGTGTATACAGACTTAGGCATGACATTAATGGCTGCACCTAGATCTAACAGGGCTCCCCCTATAGTAACCTTTCCTATAGTGCAAGGGATAGTGAAAGATCCAGGGTCTTGACACTTTACAGGAATTTGGAGTTTAAACAATGCAGACACATTAGAGGGTAATTGGACTCTTTCATTAGGTTTAAATCTCCTTTTTTGAGTGCATAATTCTTTTAAGACCTTAGCATACTTAGGAATGTTTTTAATCAGGTCAAGCAAGGGTATATTCACTTCTACTTTCCTAAATGTCTCAAGCAACTCATGATCTTGCCTCTCCTTACCCATTTTAACATTTTTTAAATAAGCATGAGGGAAAGGTAGTTTATTGATGTTTACCTCCTTACCTTCCTTGCTTGAGGCTCCATGATTGCTTAGCTAAGATTCCACAGCTTTAGCCTTGCTATCATGTTCTTTTGGGGCTTCTTTTAGCTTTAGTTTCATCTCCTTGGAGCTCTCAGAATTCTTGACTTTTGAAGATGCTTGTGGCAGCTCATCACACAAGATTTCTTCATCTATAATTTCATCCTCCTCTTCTCTAAAATTCACTTACTTCCCACTCCTAAGGGTAATGGCATTCAAGCCCTTAGGATTGATAACAATGTTGGAGGGGATAGCGCTACTGCTCCTTGCTTGTTGTTCACTCATGTTGTTAGACAACTGAGTGACATAGGAGTTAATATTCTCATATTTAGTTTCCCACTATTCCATACTCTTTTTCAAAGCACTAAATCTAGCATCATTCTTGGATGAATCTTGTTGAATTAGTGAAGCTAAGGAGTTGAACTGAGTAGCGTTAGTAGCCCTTTCTTCCTTCATTAAGGCCATCATATTGTGTAGGAGTTGGTTGGTATCATCGTTGGGTGGGACGGTTAAGGCTTGAGATTGGTTTGGGAACTGGGTTAAAGATGGACCAGCTCCTCCACTCTTCTGAAATCTATTTGGAGGTCTACTATCATCATTCCTTCAGCCCAATCAAGGGTTTGCCTTCCATCTCTCGTTATAAGTGTTGGAGTAAGGGTCCCACTTTTGATTTGGACGGCCTTGGTAGACTGCAGATACCTCCTCATAACGGCCTGGACATACGCTAGAAATATGCATAACCAAGCCACAAGTCTCACAACTAGGGGCAGTAATATCCATAGGGGGTGCTGGTCTATGCACATTCATATTCTTCAATTTCGTAGTGATTACAGACAGTTGAGAGGTCATTGTGCTTTCCAACGAATCCATCTTTGATTCTAAAGTGTCCATTCTTCTATTGTGAACTGAAGCAGCTCCCAACTCATGTACTCCTCTAGTATCTCTCACACCATATTGTTGATGATTCAGGGCCATCTTCTTAATCAGATCCTATGCCTCCTCAGCAGTGGAGTCTATCAAAGATCGTCCTGATGCAGCATCCAACATACCCTTCTCTTGGTTCTTCAACCCATCATAGAAATACTGCACCAGTTGTTCATTCGAAATTTGATGATGTGGGCATCTTGAAAGCATGTTGAAGAGAGCCTTTCGTCGTTCGCTTGGGGTTCTCACTCAAAAATAAATCCAAGCTATGCAGTATAATGCAAACTCGGGTCGTTTCACGCTTGGGAGCCTTAATTAATTACCTAAGTTAGACTAAATGCCATGCAAAGTAATGAAAAGGGGTTTTTGGGTTTTTAACATTTAATGAAATGTGCCAAAATTGAATGCAATGAAAACAAACCTAAGATACTATGTTTTTGGAGTTTTTAAGATAATAATGATGTAATGGAAGTGATTGATAGGAAATCTCTTGAAAATGGTTTTGTTGGCAATCATAGTTCACTTAAATATTGGGAGTTTTAAAAATCCATAAGGTTTTCTTAATAAGAACCTCATTGACTCAATGAGTCCAAAGCTTTCATTAATGAACTCATTAATGAAAACTTTGTTTAGCTTCCCTAATGTGTAAATTTGGAATGATCATGCAATTGGCTCAATGTAACACACAATCAACTCAGTACCGAAACATAACCATGCAAGATAGGAGAGAATCATGAGAGTTACAATAAGCATATATGCAACTACGTATATTTAAGCACAAAATTCAACATCAATCAATCCAAATTACAAAAGTTAATCACTAACCAATGATTACAAAATTAATCAAAGTGTCTAACTAAGACTTTACAACTCCTATACCTAGGAAATTATAAACACATAGCTAGAAACTAAAGATTAAAACTAAAACTCCCCTTTGAAGCTTGGAAACTCATGCTACTCCACCATCTTCAAGAGGTTGAAAAGCTTAGCTCATCATAGCCTTGGAATCAGCTCCAACCAGAGGTAGATCTTCAGCCATAACAGTAAGGAGATGAAGGAAATGAAAATAGATGAAGAAGAAGTGCAGGAAAAATGGAAGGTGAAGGAGATGGAGATGGAGGATTAGGGTTCAGTGGGAAAGATGAGAAGAGATAATGATAGAAACGTAGGTGGTGGCTAACTCCCTATATCTGACCTCACCCATACCCAAAATAGGGTTTCTAACCCGAAAATGACGTGTATGGGTCGGTTCTTGGAGGTGGGTAGGTCAGATTTTCCCGAAATGGTCGGGTCTGAAATTTGTTGATACGAGGGGTTCACTGCGGTGAACCATGGCCGAGAGCTTTCCTTCTTGACGGACAATGTTCGCCGCGGCGAACTGAGGCAGAGGCTCCTCTCTTGCTTCTTGTGCCTTGAGTTCTTCAATTCTGGCCCCAATCTCTAGTGTCCTCCAATAAAAAGCAACAAATTGAAGTATCAATTGTCCTAGAAATCAATTGAATACAATTAATAACCAATTATGACAATTTTATCCTAAAAAAGACACTAACTTAAAGTAAGGACTCTTAATCTAAATTAAGCACAATTATCATTAAAAAGGGCCAGAAAATACCACAAAATCATGGATAATGTAATGAAAAGATAATAAAAGCTTGAGCTCAATCAAATTCCCCCACACTTAGACCTTTGTACTCCTGGACAAAGCTCAAGAATAATTCAAAGAGATACTAGCACAAAGAGAAACATTACCATGCTTAAAGATGAAAGCAGAAGATTAGTAAGAAACTCTCAGAGGGTTTGACATCAGTAAACAAGGATATGCTAAGAAAATAAGCATAATGGACAATTAACTCAAAAGATTGATCAAGAAAGATCTATCTCACGGATAAGTGTTTCACTCTTAACTCACTTGTTTTAGGGTTATTTCACTCCAAGTCTACTCAATCCAATTCCTACTATAGGCTTGTAATAATTCTACCTCTCCACCACAAGAAGCAAAACTTTGCAAATCAAGAGGACTTTTAAGGGTTAGAACTTGAATGAAGGCCAAGTGAAATGAATAGAATGAGAATGAAAACGGAAATGAGTACAAACATACAAATTATTAAGACAGAATTAATCTAAATAAAAGTAAGGGGAGAAGCTACTTAGTTTTTGTTTTATAATAATAATTTTTTTATCCTTTCTTTTCTTTTTCTTTTTCTATTTTTTTTCGATTTACGCAACTTCTTTATTTTCTTTTTTACAAAATAATTGCATGCATGTACTCAAGATGAAGGTCCAAAGGGGTTTACAACGGTAAAATGATTGGGGTTTACACAGAGACTAAAAACTAAAGCTGCTACCCAGGATCATCTGCCTTGGACCCTGACGGTCCTTGAAAGAGAGCCTTTTCTTATCGTTCGCTTAGAGGTTCTCGCTCAAAAATTTATCCAAGCTATGCAGTAGAGCAAACTCGGGTCGTTCTCTTTTGGGAGCCTAAATTAGATGTCTAAGTTAGATTAATGCTATGCAGAGTAATGAAAAAGGGGTTTTTGGTGTTTTTAGCCATTAATGGAATGCCAAAACTAAATGCAATGAATACTAATCTAAGTTACTATGTTTTTGGATTTTTCTAAGATAGTGGTGATGAAGTGAAGTTAATGATATGAAATCTCTTGAATATAGCTTTGAAGCAATCATAGTTCAAAATAATTTTGGGAGTAGAAATCACCAAATCTTCTAATGAAAACCTTAAAGAACCCTTTAAGTCTAGGATCTTAATCAATGTCACCCATTTCATAAGATCCTATTAAGCTCACTTGGTGTATGTATTAAGATTAATTAATGCACTTGGTTAAATGCAAGCTCAGATCAACTCAACAATCACACATTACCATGCAAGACAGAGAGTATCAAAAGGGATGCATAGAAACATATATGTAACCACATATATTGAAGCTCAAATTCAACATTAACTAATCCAATACACAAAACAATCATCCAGAATTGATTACAACCATAATCAAAATAGCTCAGCTCAAATTTACAAATCCTAGACCTAGAAATTCATAAATAAAGAACTAGAACTCATAGATGAAGCTAACTCCCCTTTGAAGCTCTTGGAACTCATGCTCCTTCCACCATATTCAAGAGTTGAGAAGCTTAGCTAGTCATAACTCTTGAACCAACTCCAACTAGATAATGTTCTTCAGCCATGGTAGCAGCAGATGGAAGAAATGGAAATGGGATTAGGGTTTCTGAGGTGAAATGAGAGAAGAGGATGAAAGATACGAAGGTGGAGGCTGAATGAATGGTCATATCTTGTCATCATACCCAAAATAGGGTTTCTAACCCAAAACTTACGTGCATGGGTCGGTTTTTGGGGATGGGTAGGTCAAAATTTCCCGAAATGGTCGGGTCTGGAATTTGCTGCTTCGAGAGGTTCGCCGCGGCGAATAATAGGTTCGCCGCGGCGAAACATGGCAGAGACCTGTCTTCGCAGAAGGGTTTTCGCCGCGGCGAAGTGGGATGTTGGCCGCGGCGAACATAGGCAGAGGGTCTTCTCTTGCTTCTTTTGCCTTGAGTTCTTCAATTCTGGCCCCAAATCTTTAGTGTCCTACAATAAAAAGTAACAAATTGAAGTATCAATTGTCCTAGAAGTTAATTGAATCCAATTAACAACCAATTATGACAATTTAATCCTCAAAATGACACTAACTTAAAGTAAGAACCATAAATCTCAGTTAAGTACAATTTTCATTAAAAAGGACCAGAAAGTATGACAAAAATCATGGATAATGATATGAAAAGAAATTAATATTTTGAGCTCAATCAAATTCCCCCACACTTAGACCTTTGTACTCCTGAACAAAGCGTGAGAGTAATTCAAAGTGACACTAGAACAAAGAAAAACACTACCATGCTTAAAGATGAAAGTAGGAGATTAGTGAGAAATTCTCACGGAGTTGACATTAGTAAACAAGGACATGCTAAGAAAATGAGCACAAAGGAAAATTATCTTAAAAGATTGATTAAGAAAGATCCATCTCTCGGTTAAGTGTTTCACTCTTAACTCACTTGTCTTTAGGGTTATTTCACTCCAAGTCTACTCAATCCAATTTCTACCATAGGCTTGTAATAATTCTACCTCTCCACCATGGGAAACAACTTTGCAAATCAAGAGGACTTTTAGGGGTCAAAATTTTGAATGGAGGTCAGTCGGAATGAATGAAACGAGAATGAACATGAAGATGAAAATGAGTACGAACATACACCTTATTAAGACAAAATTAGTCTAAATAAAAACTGGGAGAGAAGTTACTTATTTTTAATATTTATATATCTCCTTTTTTTTTTTTTGGCTGAGCAACTTCTCTCTCCCTCTTTCTTCTTTCTTCTTCTTCCTTTTTTTTTTTTTTTGTTATGTTGCATGCATGTACTCAAGATGAAGGCTCAAAAGGGCTTGCAATGGTAAAATGATCAGGTTTGTGTTTGGGAAATGCGGGTATGAAATCGAGTGCCTCTATCATTTTTACAAAAATTGATTCGCTGAGCTTCGATTAAGAACGAAAACAAGTTCTAGAGAAATATGAACTAAGCAGATTCACTCAATTTAATAACTTAAGGTCCAAAAATCCTTCCAACAAGGCTCAAATCTCGATTAGTCAATCTCAAAAGTTAACAACCACATAGTCATAATTTCAAAGCACATCATCATTTACTATCTGTCAAAAACATGAGAATAACTAGTCTAAGTTCAACTCTCATTTAAAAGCATGAAAATTTTCTAAAAGCACTAGTACAATTTGAACTTTTCTACTAATTTTGAAAAAGGATGCAGGAGTATGAAGATTCTAAGCCGGGAAAAATTTTTGAAAACCAGCTGAGATTGCATGGAATTTATTAAATTTTTTTTTTTTTAGGGTTCGCCGCGGCGAAACAAGGGGGTCGCCGCGGCGAAACATGCCCGAATGGCTATTATTCGCGAAAGAGAGGGCTTCGCCGCGGCGAAACAAGAAGTTGGCCGCGGCGAAACATGGGCAGAAAGCGAAAAATTCCTGTGCAATTTCAACTCTTCAGCAACTAAACTCAAAATATTCACAATTAAACCAATCTATCAGTTCAAAAACACCTCAAAATCATCTAAATGCATGGATGCACGAGAAGCATTTGCTAAAATCCACAATATAGACCTCCCCCACACTTAAACACAACATTGTCCTCAATTTGTGAATTAGGGACAGCAAATAATGCAAGGAGGCTCAGAAGTGAAAATAGAACAAAGATTAAAGCAAGCTAATCAGAAATCATCCAAGTGAACAAGCGCAAAAACCAATGAGGCACCATAAAGTGTAAGAAACAATCCAGCCTCAAAACAACACAAGAACCAAAAGAACTAAAGAAAAGAACAGAAAACCACAAAAACAGAAAACTAAGACTGATGCTCAGGGTCAGCTGCTCCAGATCTTGACGGTCCTGCACCCGATGTGCCGGCTCCGTCCATACCCATATGGTGCTGTGGCTCCTCCTCCTCAGCCGGTAAAGTGAAGTTCAAACGATCCGCAAGCAAAGCATCAAAACGGCGGCGGTAGCGACGTTCTCGCTCATAGAGGGCATCACGGTCCTTTTGCCGCTTTATCTCCCGAATGAGTGTAACGCGAATCTGATGAACTTCCTCAGATAGCTCGTCAATATCATCGGCAAGCGTGTCTAAGGTGACGGGCTGGGGGGGTTCGGGAACATCAGGGCCTTCCTCGGCTGGATCAGTGGCGGCCTGGCCTGCACTAACATCGTATACGGGGTGGACAGGTGGGTGGGGTGCAATGGTGGGCAGTTTAAGACGCTCAAACCGGAATAGAGGGGCAGGCTCAAAGTAGCTGTCATCATCAAATGTAGGAACTCCGCACTTGCGGAAAAGGTCAGAAACAAGATGGGGAAAGACAATGCTATTGGTGATTTTTTTGGTATTGACGGAAGAATGGAGGGCGGATTGAATGATTTCAGCTACATCAAAGGATTTGCCGGTCATGAGGAGAAAAACAATAAGGGCTTGGTGTTTGGGGAGGTTCTGGAGGTGGGAAGTAGGTAGGATGTTATTGCAGACTAAGTGTAGCCATGGCTTTGCCTCAGGCCGAAAATCAGAACGTTTTAAGTACAGTTCAGCAGTGCGGGGACGATGCCAAGTGGCACCATCCCGGCATAGGGTCTGGACAATCTCATCATAAGGATAATTATCGCGATAATGAGAGTACTGAGAATTACGGACTACAGGAAGTCGGTAGTGGTCTCTTATGTTATAAATAGTGAAAGTGTAGTTCACAAGCTTGCCCCGGAAAGGAATGGATAGCATGCCATTAAGGCGGCGTAGGTGTAGAAATGGCGGACAAAGACATCATTACCATTAGCTCGTGGGCGAGCCAATTCAAGCATTTGGGATTCCTGAAGTCTTTGGACAAAGGGATGGTCGGATGGTTCAAGGGGAAAGGCTCTCTCCCTAAGGAGGGGGCGCTTGTCCACTACCCTATAGATGGAATCATAGGTTATGGGTCCCTCAGAGTCAGACTCAGACTCAGACACGGGTAAAGGTTCAGGGTTTGGGTTTTTGGTGCGAGGCATATCCTGAAGCAACAAACAGAAAGAACACCAATCACAACAAAAGGACCTACAACCTAAACAACACAGAAATGAACAAAATTAAAACCTAACAGTGGCAAATGGTTAGTTAATGATTCATAGGTTTTCAGAGGACTAAAAATTTTCAAAATTAAGCAAATAGATTAATTAAAAAGACAATGCACTATGAATCAGTAGATAACCTACAGGCCACGCAACTACACTAACCACAAACTAATCCAATAGCAAAAACCAGATCAAATAACTAAGAAACCACTAAATTAAACTAAACTAAAGGAAAGAACAAGGGAGAAGGAAGAACATACCAATAGGAGAGGAGACGCAGGCGCACGGCGAGAGGAAGAAAAATGGAACAGAAATTTTGAAGGAGGGGTAGGAGAAGTGATGGAAGGGGGCGACGGTGAGATGGAGAAAGAGACAGAGAGAGGCCGAACGGGAGAGAACAAAATCGAAGAGCTGGGTGGCGGCAACGGAAGGGGAGGCACGAACGAAACAGAGCGAGCTTTGGAAGGCCGAACGAAAGGCGACGGTTTTGAAGAATGAGAGAGGAATGAATGGGTTTAATGGAGAGGGGGGTGGGAAAAGACGAAAAGGGGTTCAGCGAAGAGGGGTGGGCGGTTCAGATAGGGGGTAGAAAGGGAAAAAACACGCGGAAATAAGAGCCAGAAAACGAAACGCCTCAACGCAGAAACGGCACGTTCGCCGCGGCGAACAATGCCCGAGAAGAAACGAAGAGAAGAAAGACGTTTCGCCGCGGCCAAATATAAGTTCGCCGCGACGAAACAGTCCCGAGAGGAAACACAGGAAGAAAGGCATTTCGCCGCGGCCAAACATAAGTTCGCCGCGGCGAAACACTCCCGAGAGGAAACACACAGGGACGGCCGAGTTTCGCCGCGGCGAAACACCACAGAACGCACAGAGAAAAACAAAAAACACTTAAACCCAGATAAACACAACAACCAACAACCAACAACAGACAAGGCTGGATATTTCAAAAACTTTAAAAATGCCTCAAAAGAGATCAAGAGGTGTTCAATAAATCCATGAATAGGCAGTATACCACAGATAAAATTCCTCAATCAAATTGAATCATATAATTCACTTAAAACACCAATTCATCAGGCATGAAACAAGATAGGAGAGAGATCAAAAACAACCAGGGGAGTCTTATTGAAATTAGCTATAACTACTCTACTTTCCTACTGAAGGGAGTTTCTCCCCCACACTCATTCAACATACAACACATGCAACATAACAAGATTAACAATTAAGCCAAAAACATGTAAATGAGTGAAGGAAAGAAACTACCAGGGAGCTAAGGGGGTTTCTGGTTCTCATGGTAGAGCTTCAACTGATGGCCATTAACTTTAAGGTTTGCTCCAGTTTTCTCATCAAGAAGCTCCACCATTCCAAAATTATGCACCTTTGTGACTGTGTAAGGCCCATCCCAACGGGTATTGAACTTTCCTTGCTTAAATTTGAATCTGGCCTTAAACATCAGCACTTTGTCTCCCACTGTGAAGTTCTTCCGTAGGAGACCCTTATCATGCACCAATTTTGTCTTCTCCTTGTATAGTCTAGCGCTCTCATAAGCCTCCAATCTCAGTTCCTCAAGCTCTTGCAGCTGCAACTTCCTCTCCACCCCAGAAGATTGTAAATCCATGTTGCATTGTTTGACTGCCCAATATGCCTTATGCTCCAACTCTACTGGTAGATGGCATGCTTTGCCAAAGACTAAACGATAAGGAGACATTCCAATTGGCGACTTATAGGCAGTTCTGTAGGCCCACAATGCTTCCTCTAATCTTAGGCTCCAATCTTTCTTGGATGGTTTGACTATCTTCTCCAGCACTTGTTTCACTTCTCGATTGGACACTTCAGCTTGGCCATTGGTTTGGGGGTGATATGCAGTGGAGACTTTGTGGGTGACACCAAATTTAGAAAACTACTACAAAAATGGGTACCTCTATCACTAACCACAGCCCTTGGAATCCCAAACCTACAGAAAATGTTGGACTTAAGAAACTTAGAAACCGCTTGGGCATCATCTTTTCTAGTGGTACAGCCTCTATCCATTTGGAAACATAGTCAACAGCCAGAAGAATGTATATAAAACCAAAGGACGAAGGAAAGGGACCCATGAAATCAATCCCCCAAACATCAAAAATTTCGCAAAACAGTAAAGGTTGTTGAGGCATTTCATGTCTTTTACCTAACCCCCCAAAACGTTGACATTTGTCACAGGACCGACAAAAATCATAAGAATCTTTAAAAAGGGTTGGCCAGTAAAAACCAGAATCTAGAATTTTCCTAGATGTTCTCCTTGCACTGAAATGACCACCACAAACCATTGAATGGCAAGCTGTAATGACAGACTCAAACTCTTCACTAGGCACACACTTTTCTGATAACTTGGTCACTACATATCCGCCATAAGTGAGGGGCATCCCAGATGTAGTGCCTCGATTCGCTTTGAAGTTTTTGTGCCTGAAATTTAGACATGAAAGGAGGGGTGAGTCCGGTTATAAGATAATTAACAATATGCGCATACCAAGGCTCTTTAACAGCTAGAGCACATAATACTGAATCAGGAAAGGAATCACAGGTGAGTTCAGAAGAGTCTACTCCCCGTGTATCATCAGGTAGCCTACTTAAGTGATCGGCTACATGGTTCTCAGCCCCGGCTCTATCCTTGATTTCAATGTCAAATTCCTGAAGAAGTAATGTCCACCTAATCAATCGTGGCTTCGATTGTGGTTTCTTAAGAAGATAGCGAACAGCTGCATGATCAGTAAAAACAGTCACATGAGAATTTAACAAGTAAGGTCTAAACTTCTCTAAAGCGAAAACAACTGCAAATAGCTCTTTTTCTGTTGTGGTATAGTTGACTTGAGCTGCATCCAGCGTTTTCGAAGCATAGGCAATGACTCTTGAGAGCTTCTCCTCCCTCTGGCCTAACATAGCTCCTACAGCAAAATTAGAAGCGTCACATGAAATTTCAAAGGGCATGGTCCAGTTGGGTGCAACAAGAATAGGAGGAGAAATGAGTTTAGATTTCAATTCACCAAAGGCAACTTTACAAGAATCATCGAAATCAAATTTCACATCTTTTTGTAAAAGCTTTGAGAGAGGTAAAGCAATCTTGCTAAAATCTTTTATAAATCGCCTATAGAATCCCGCATGACCCAAAATGATCTAATATCTTTAACACAGGCAGGATAAGGCAAAGAAGATATAACCTCAATCTTAGCTTTATCAACTTCAATTCCCTTTTTAGAAATCAAATGTCCTAGAACTATCCCCTCATTGACCATGAAATGGCACTTTTCAAAGTTCAAAATCAAATTCTTTTCAATGCATCTTTTCAAAACCTTTTCAAGACTAGCAAGACAATCATCAAAAGAACCACCATAAACAGTAAAATCATCCATAAAGACTTCCATACATTCCTCTAAAAATTCACAGAATATAGCCATCATACAACGTTGGAAAGTCCCTGGAGCATTACATAACCCAAAAGGCATCCTACGATAGGCGAAGGTACCAAAAGGGCATGTAAAAGTGGTCTTATCTTGGTCCTCCGGTGCAATAGGTACTTGAAAGTACCCAGAAAACCATCTAGAAAACAGTAATGAGATTTGCCTGCAAGTCTCTCAAGCATCTGGTCTATGAAAGGAAGAGGGAAATGATCTTTCCGTGTGGCATCATTGAGTTTTCTATAATCTATGCACACACGCCAGGAATTCTGCACTCTTGTAGGAATAAGCTCATCCCTATCATTTCTAATAACAGTAACCCCACTCTTTTTTGGCACTACATGTATTGGACTAACCCACTCACTATCAGATATGGGATAGATGATCCCAGCACTTAGAAGTTTGGTAATTTCCTTTTTAACCACATCAAGAATCAGGGGGTTTAGTCTTCTCTGGGGTTGTCTCACTGATTTTGAACCTTCACTAAGCAAGATTCTATGTGTGCAAATGGCTGGACTAATTCCAGGAATGTCCGCTAAAGTCCACCCAATAGCCCTCTTATGCTCTCTCAAAACAGTAAGGGAGTCTTTCTTCCTCAACCTTAGATAGGGAGTTTAGCTATAATGACCGGTAATCGCTCATCAGACTCTAGAAAAGCATATTTCACAGTAGGGGGGCAGGGTTTCAACTCAAGAGTAGGTGGTGGCACAATAGATGGAATCAATTATGAAGTTCAAGAGAGAAAGATTACTCCCCTTTCCTTCAATCAGTGAAAATTCCTCAACCTTGCAGATAGCTTCCTCTCCAAGCGTTGAACCAACTTGTAGTTGATCTACAGCAACTGCCTTAGAGGAATCTCTTCCATGACTTCGTCCTCCATATCATCATTCAGCTTACCCGCTCCCATGCTTAGATGACCCATCATGCTCCTTTGATGCTGCTTCCTCATAATTACTCTCAGATTTTGCTCCTTTGCTACTTAGAAGAGTTGACTTCTTTTCATCTAGCAATTCTCTCTCTTTTGCACTCTCAGAATTCTTAACTCTTGAATGTTTAGGAAGAGGCTTATCACACTCAATCTCCTCATCAACTGATTCCTCTTCCTCTTCACTGAATCTTACTTGCTTCCCACTTCGTAGCGTGATTGCATTCAAACCCTTTGGGTTTATGACGGTATTGGAAGGAATGGTGCCACTGCTTCTAGCTTGTTGCTCACTCATGTTATTGGATAACTGAGTTACATAGGAGTTCATGTTCTCAGATTTAGTCTCCCATTGCTCCATTCTCTTTTCCAAAGCACTAAATCTAGCATCATTCTTGGATGAATCTTGTTGAATTAGTGAAGCTAAAGAGTTGAACTGAGTAGCGTTGGCAGCCCTTTCTTCCTTCATTAAAGCCATCATATTTTGTAGGAGTTGATTTGTTTCATCCTTAGGTGGGACCGCAAGGGCTTGAGACTGGTTTTGGAACTGGTTTGAAGATGGACCAGCTCCTCCACTCTTCTGAAATCTATTTGGAGGTCTACTATCATCATTCCTCCAGCCCAATCGAGGGTTTGATTTCCATCCCTCATTGTAAGTGTTGGAGTAGGGGTCCCATTTTTGATTTGGGCGGCCTTGGAAGACTGCAGACACTTCCTCATAACGGCCCGGACAAACGCTAGATATATGCATGACTGATCCACATGTGTCACAACTAGGCGCTGTAATGTCCATAGGAGTGGATGGGCGATGCACACTCATATTCTTCAATTCAGCAGTAATCAAAGACAATTGAGATGTCACTTGGCTTCCCAAAGAATCTACCTTTGATTCCAAAGCGTCCATTCTTCTGTTGTGCACCGAAGCAGCTCCCATCTCATGTACTCCTTTTGTATCTCTCACCCCATGTTGTTGATGATTCAGAGCCATCTTCTTTATCAAATCCCAAGCTTCTGCAGCAGTAGAGTCTATTAAAGATCCTCCCGATGCAGCATCCAACATACCCTTCTCTTGGTTCTTCAACCCATCATAGAAGTACTGCACCAGTTGCTCATCCGGAATTTGATGATGTGGGCATCTTGAAAGTAGGTCCTGAAATCTATTCCAGTAATCGTAGAGGGATTCATCGTAGTCTTGCTTGGCAGAATAAATCTCCTTCCTCATTGATGAAGTTCGAGAAGCCGGAAAGTATTTCTCCAAAAATGCCTTCCTTAAGTTCCCCCAGCTATGGTATGCATCAGCTACATGTCTTGGAAGGCTCATGTACCACTCCCTAGCCTTGCCTTCCAAGGATAGATGAAAAACCTTCCATAGCACTTGGTCCAACGATGCTCCCACAGGCTTCATACTTGACAAATCATGGAAAGAGATTGCAGATGGAGGTATGGGTCTTCTCCTGTCAAGCCATGAAATTTAGGAAGAGAGTTAATCAATAAACCCTTAATCTCAAAATTAACTTCAAATTTGGACATGCAGCAGTAAATGGGTCAAAGTTAACATCAGATGTGGTGGCTTCCCTAATTGTTCTTCTTCTAGGGTTCCCATTATTTTCTCCCACTCTCTCTTGCTCACCATTTCCTCCATTGCCTCCATTCCTTACTTGGTTGGCATTGGGGTTAGGATGAGGTTGGTTTTGTGGTAAATCAGCCATTATCTCTTGGTCAGTAGGTTCACTCTCACTACTGGATAGGCTAGATTCCACTGAAATATTCTCTTGCTCGATCACCAACTCACTTGTCCCTCCGACTCTTTTCTCTCTTCTTATCTCTGTGAGTCTTCTCTCAATCTCAGGGTTATAGGGCACAAGCTTGGTTTTTCGTGGCATGCAAAATAAGTATCACAAGAGAAAAAGTAACAAAATTGACTTGCAGCACACAAAGTCAAATAAAAGTATGCAATGTGATGGATGCAAGTGTAAGGTGTGAGTATGAAAGTATATGGATGAGTATTAGTATGTAAGGATGAGTATGAGTATGTATGGGTGGGGTATGAGTAAGTATGCACAGATAAAGAAGCTGAATACAAGTGTTAAAAACTTTCAGAGAAGTTGGCCGCGGCGAAAACAGGGGTTGGCCGCGGCGAAAGTATCCCGAGAGAAATTCCTTCGGTTTTTCAAAGAGTTAGCTGCGGCGAAATAACAGGTTGGCCGCGGCGAAAGTATCCCGAGGGGATTTCTTCAGTAATTCGAAAAGTTGGCCGCGGCGAAAGGTAATGTTGGCCGCGGCGAAAGTTGGCAGTATGCTTATCAGACACTGGACTTCACTGATGCAACGAGAGAAATGCTGAAAATCAAGAAAATCAGTATATTTGTTTGTATTTCCAAAAATTTTGATGCTATGCAAGATGAAAACCTATACTATGAACAAATATGCAACTAAACTACCCTAAATGCTACCCATAAAGATCAAAAACCTCAAAAGTCAATCAAATAGCACAAGCTAACCTAGAGAACCAATTTCTTGGCTCCCCGGCAACGGCGCCACTTGAAAGAGAGCCTTTTTTGTCGTTCGCTTAGAGGTTCTCGCTCAAAATTTATCCAAGCTATGCAGTATTGCAAACTCGGGTCGTTCTCTTTTGGGAGCCTAAATTAAATGTCTAAGTTAGATTAATGCTATGCAGAGTAATGAAAAAGGGGTTTTTGGTGTTTTTATCCATTAATGAAATGCTAAAACTAAATGCAATTAATTCAAATCTAAGTGACTATGCTTTTGGATTTTTCTAGATAGTAGTAATGAAGTAAGTTAATGATATGTAATCTCTTGAATATAGCTTTGAAGCAATCATAGTTCAAAATAAGTATGGGAGTAGAAATCACCAAGTTTTCTAAATGAAAAACCTTAAAGAACTCTTTAAGTCTAGGATCTTAATCAATGGTACCCATTTCATAAGATCATATTAAGCTAACTTAGTGTGTGTATTAAGATTAATTAATGCACTTGGTTAAATGCAAGCCCAGATCAACTCAACAATCACACATTACCATGCAAGACAGAGAGTATCAAAAGAGTTGCATAAAAACATACATGTAACCACATGTATTGAAGCTCAAATTCAACACTAATAATCCAATACACAAGACAATCATCCAGAATTGATTACAACCATAATCAAAATAGCTCAGCCCAAATTTACAAATCCTAAGACCTAGAAATTCATAAACAAAGAACTAGAACTTATAGATGAAGCTAACTCCCCTTTGAAGCTTTGTGAACTCATGCTTCTTCCACCATATTCAAGAGTTGAGAAGCTTAGCTAGTCATAACTCTTGAATCAACCCCAACCAGATATTATTCTTCAGCCATGGTAGCAGCAGATGGAGGAAATGGAAATGGGATTAGGGTTTCTGAGGTGAAAATGAGAGAAGAGGATGAAAGATACGAAGGTGGTGGCTGAATGATGGTCATCTCCTGTCATCATACCCAAAATAGGGTTTCTAACCCGAAACTTACGTGCATGGGTCGGTTGTTGGGGATGGGTAGGTCAAAATTTCCCGAAATGGTCGAGTCTGAGATTTGCTGCTCCGAGGGTTTCGCCGCGGCGAAACATGACAGAGACCTGCCTTCACGGATGGGTTTTCGCCGCGGCGAAGTGAGATGTTGGCCGCGGCGAACCTAGGCAGAGGATCTTCTCTTGTTTCTTTTGCCTTGAGTTCTTCAATTCTGGCCCCAAATCTTTAGTGTCCTACAATAAAAAGTAACAAATTGAAGTATCAATTGTCCTAGAAGTTAATTGAATCCAATTAACAACCAATTATGACAATTTAATCCTCAAAATGACACTAACTCAAAGTAAGAACCGTAAATCTCAGTTAAGCACAATTTTCACTTAAAAGGACCAGAAAGTATGACAAAATCATGGATAATGATATGAAAAGAAACTAATATTTTGAGCTCAATCAGGGCATTGTACGTAGTTGTAAATTTTGAGAATGATGCCAAATTCACAGCTATTTTTAAAAATAAAAGCTATTCATGTGCATACCAAAATTATCTATGTATACTCGTGAAGTATTAATTGTAGACTGCTTTTAACACTTATAGTACATCCGTGGCTCTTTAATATAATAGCTAATCAACTACTCCTTCAATCCTAAATATAAGACTCTTATACACACTAGTGTGTATATATTTAGAACCGGAGGAGTAATTTGGATAGATTTAAATCAATTAGTTAATTATAATAAATATGACATGATCTTTTTAAAATATCTAAAACCCCATTATATTATATATTATTTTATAAGTTATGTAAATCAGTTTGAAAAAACAATTAAAAAATATGAAAAAAAAAGTAAATTAAGATGTTACGTTTAAGATCAAAGCAAACCCCAACTAATTTTTATTTGAAGGACAATAAAGAATATTTGAAGCCTTGAAAATTACCTGTGAATGCTATATTAAAAATGGATATATCTTATTAGCATAACATTATTATCAATATAATTTTTGCATGGGACAAATTTGGATAAGTTGGTAGTGAGTCTTTTATTCTAGCGTGAGTTTGGATCTCCGTTGAAAGCTCCAAAAATGCTTGGGAAAATGTGAAATGTGGATTGACGGCTCATCTGAAAAAAAAAAAAAAAAACTTGTTTGGATTGGCTTTTTCTCCATATCGCTTTTGGAGAAAAAGCATGGTGACGGCAAATGCGGGGAGAGGTTGTGGCGGGCGTTGCAAAGGCTAATTAATCTGCCATTGTGTGCATTTGCAAACCCAGATTTGTCCCTTTTCTCTCTTCTCCTTCACACGTCCAAGCTCATCGAAGCTGAAGAAGAAGAATCACAGTAGTGTGTAGTGACCCTCCCTCTCTCTCTAAGTTGCCCTTAAAGAAGAAGGTCCAGTCGTATAAACTAACCCCTATCTCTAGTGCCCTTGTGCAGTTCATCAAGCCCGCCTTCTTGAGAAGAAGACCAAAAGCTTTCACCCCCTCCACCCTCTTTTCTAGCTTGCGATCTCCATCTAAAGAAATCAATGAAGAAACCCAGTCAATCAAGATGTGAATGGAGGGTTGGGGGAAGAGCATTGCCATCACATGTGTTCCTTCCTTATGCTGCGTCTTAGATCTAAATTCACAATTGATGTACCTAATGGAGGATTAAAAAGAGAACTAAATCAAAGGAAAAAAAATAAAATAAATGAAATGAAATTAACATAAAACAAAATATTTAACTACGTCATTTTTAACTAGAAAATTATGTAGTTGAAAAATTTTCAATTTCACTAAATTTATATTCATGTATATCCATTAATTAAATATATTTAATTAACTAAAATGTATTTTCAAAATTTCTCGATAATAATTATGTTTATTTTTATAATTTTTTTTAATTATTCTCTAACAATTATCACATTATAAACATAAAATATAAACATATATTATTAAATAAAATTGATGTCTTTTTCAGTCATTTTATATCTAAACTTATTTTTTTACTAATTATCCAAATAGTTTCAACTTGTCAAATTGGCATTTTTATAAATATCAATTCAAACATAAATCACATTATACTAATAGACTTTTACTCTAGCTTACGTTTGCAAAAATCAGGTGATAATAAAAATCACTTTTGCAGCCGCTTATCTAAACACACCTAATATGTCACTTGTTTCTGATCCCCATCAATATAAAGACATCGAGTTGCATTGTCATGTGTTGACCTTCTTAAGAGCCAGATTTATGATATGCGTTGGGTTTTACTTGTTTATCGTAATCCCAGACCCTTGGGCGAAACTATGATAAACAATTTGATTATACTCTTTTAGTTCTTAATGTAAGATTTATTTAATTAATTTTATTAAATTAAAAAAGTTAGGCAAGTTAGTTAATTATAAAAAATATGACCTGTTTTTTTTCTAAAATGTCATAATTATCTTTCTCAATATCTTTCCTTCTCTCTTACTCGATTATGGTTGAAGGAGTATTAATAGAAATAATTTAAAAAAAATAAAAGTGATAAATAGATTTTGTATTTATGATCAAGATCAACTCAATAATTGTATCTTGTATTAAGAACAAGATCAGGAGTACAATATTGCTTAACTAACTTCTAATAAAAAATTCTATTTAATTTCTTAGTCATCTTATGCATATAATTAATATTTCTATTAACAAGCCATTAGCTGAGGAGGTAAGGGCCTCACCTCATAAAGAAAAGAATACAAGTTTAAATCCTAAAAAGTGTATTTGTTAGGAGAAATGAAAACTTTTTGCACCCTAAACCTTGATAGGAGAACCCTTGATCAAATCAAATGGCAAAAAATATTTTCGGATTGCATCAAGTCGTCAGTTCTTCGTGAGAAAGCAAACAAAAAATGTTACTACTATTAAAATTAATCATAAAAGGCAGGAAAACAAATATGCATGAAGTACATCGTTAAATTCTATGTTTGAACAGTTTGGAACTGCAACGAGGAGAAAATGCAATGAACATAGTTAATGTGTTGTCTTTGTTTCAATTTCCACCTGCATCACATACAGACAATGTACTAACTTGGATCCTTGATATAAAAACTAGTTGACTAATTTAAATATATTAAGAAAGTTTGTTAAGTTAGTTATATGTAATAAATATATATTGTCTTATCTAGAATACTTTTACTAATAATGTATATTAGCTAGAATTATCATTTGATGAATTATTTAACATATGTGACTACTACAAGATTATTTTGAAAAAATAGTTAAATATTAGAAAAAAATGGATTAGAGTCTTATATTTAAAATTAAATTAAAATTTAAAATAGCTTTTATATTAATGACTAGAGATAGTATTTTTTAAGATTTTCGCAATTGGATTGACAATTGAATTGTTCAAGAGCGATTGATGCAATGAGCTCAATTATGATTAAAATATACAAATATTTATATATAAGTTTAAAAAGAGTAATATTTAAATAGAAAAGCTGTTAATTTATAAGTAAATTAAACATTCATGTAAAAGATCATACATAAATCTGTTTTTAAAGTACAAATATGATGAATTGTTTTAGGCTTAGAAGTTATTGGGCTTCTGTTGGAGACACGAATTAGAATTTAAGGTCCAGTATTTTCCCTTCGACCAACAGTTGAAGGCCGAAAATGGAAAAACAAAGTTCAGGACAAAGTTTTATGTTGGCTATCAAAGATCTAACACAACCTTCATTTTTTATCGGGGTTTGAGATCATCATAATAAAGTTCGGACGGTTAAAGCCCATTTTCGTTCCGGGCAAGCCTACTCAAAGCCTTGCTTCTGAATGGAAAAAAAAAAAAAAAAGCGTTGCCCTCTCTTGCAAGCGAGACTGGGGTTTTGCTGCAAATAGCGACGAAGTAAAACCCTCACTGACGCTTGCAAAGTTACTCCCTTCTTCTTCAAACATCGCTAACAGGGCTATCTCCATCGAATGGGTAGCCAAGCAGCTGTTTCATTCCTCACGAACATTGCACGCGCCGCCTTCGGTCTCGGTGCCGCTGCTACCGTCCTTAATTCCAGCCTCTACACCGTCGATGGTGGCCAACGTGCCGTTCTCTTCGACCGTTTCCGGGGCATTCTTGACGAAACAGTCGGCGAGGGAACTCATTTCCTCATCCCTTGGGTCCAGAAGCCTTACATTTTCGACATTCGCACACGGCCTCACACCTTCTCTTCAGTCTCTGGAACCAAGGACTTGCAGATGGTCAACCTAACCCTCCGTGTCCTCTCTCGTCCCGAAACGTCTCGCCTCCCAGTGATAATCCAGAATCTTGGTCTCGAGTATGACGAGAAGGTTCTTCCTTCAATTGGAAATGAAGTATTGAAAGCAGTGGTTGCTCAATTCAATGCTGATCAGCTCCTGACGGAGCGTCCCCAGGTCTCGGCTTTTGTTCGCGAGAGTTTGGTCCGGCGAGCTAAGGACTTCAACATAGTTCTTGATGATGTATGTTTGGTTATTTGATTTTGATCCAAATTCTGTTTGGGTTGATATTAGTTGGAGAATGCAATTCATATATTGATTTCTGATATCTACACAGGTCGCAATTACGCATTTGTCATATGGTTTTGAGTTTTCAAGGGCCGTGGAGCAGAAGCAGGTGGCCCAACAAGAGGCAGAAAGGTCCAAGTTCGTGGTGATGAAGGCGGAGCAGGAAAGAAGGGCTGCCATTATTAGAGCTGAGGGAGAGAGTGAATCTGCTAAGCTAATTTCAGATGCAACAGCGGCTGCCGGTACGGGGCTGATTGAGCTTAGGAGGATTGAGGCTTCCAGGGAGGTGGCTTCCACTTTAGCCAAGTCGCCTAATGTATCCTACCTTCCTGGTGGGCAGCAATTGCTCATGGCTCTTAACCCTTCACGGTGATGCTGGTAATCTTTCCAGTTTATAGTTTTTATTTATTGTTTTATATATGTCTTGGCTTTTATTTTTGGTTCGTAGTTGGAGTCCTCTGAAATGAAATGGGGTGGTGTAGAGGAAGAACACTTGATGAAGTTATTGAGGGGATCTCTTGTTTAACAATTCATGCAAAGATTTGGTTGTTGTTGGAGAACAATGCTGTCATGGGATCCCTGTTGATTGTATTTCTTGTTGTTGTATTTGTTGCTTTGATTTAGTAGCTCTTTGTTATGTTTCATCTTGATTATGATTTTAACTAGCATTGATGTCCTTTTGGATATGTAGAGTTACCGACTTTAACCTTACTGGTCGAGCAAATTCTGATTTGAGGTATTGGGGTGAGTTTCTGAGTGTCTCTACGTGTAAACTAAAATATTAAAATAATGAATGCACAATGATATTTGGTTCCGTTAATAGGGCCATATTGTTCAGGTCCTTCCTCAGCTTTCAATTGAGTTTATCCTCCAATAGCTACACTAAACCTCTCTGAGTATATTAGAAAACTGCAAGGATATGAACGCCCATCAGTTCAAGTATCAGATTGTGCTTGGCACGTTCTTTGGTAAAAGCATGATAAAAAATAGTCTTAATACTATCGTTACCCTATATTCAAGGAGGATGGAAATACATGGAATATGTGTTAATACTAGAGTTGCCTTATATTTAAAGAAGATGCGAAAGAGCAATAGCTTCACAGTGTTGAACTCTGCTGGAAGAGATGGGCTTAGATTATCAGCATGCCTGTTATTTTAGCCCAACTGTTTTTCCATATTAGCTAGAAGACTTAACTTGCCGGCTGTCTTCTGTTTTGTTTGGACTTAGAAGCATTTGGGATTAGATTTCTTTATTAAATGTAAAAAAAGGTAGATGAACACATCTTGAAGTTCTCATATTATAGGTTGTTATTTTTGTGAGTTATTTTATTAGGTAAATTGTATCTAACATTCTTGCTAGCTAGAAAGTAAATCTCAACATTTGTCACTACAATCTGTTATTTCTTTTATATCACACTATTACTTCAATCAGGAGGCAAGGTTTTAAGCTTTCTTTGAACTGCAGGGGAGTGAGCGATAACAGATTGTTTTGTTTTTTTAGGTGGTAATAGCGGGTTGTTTTTGTCCCTTTTACACGTTGGCTCGTTTTCCGCCTTTTTATTTTTATTTTTTAGTTATTTTGGGGGAACAGCTAGTTGTTGATGGAGCTCAATGAAGTCATGTAACTTCACATAGTGAAATAAAGCTTCTTCTCCCCCCCCTGAGGGCGGGGAGCTGGGGGGGGGGGGGTGGGGCCTCCGGATGCCTGTCTTTCTGATTTGATTTGCTATAAGCAGGATTGAATAAAATTCTTAGTTGTGCATGTGTTCATTTCACATCTGGGAAAGTTTGCATATGTAGATTTCAGATGAAGGGGGCGTAATTCAAACGGAATTATTTCTTGTTTGCATATTCTTTTAACCATTCAACAGTAATATTAAGAACGGATCGGTTTGTAGTTATACAAGGGATTTTCTGTTGATTCAGGGTTGTCTTGTGCATTGAATTTAGCGCACCACTGAAGGATATAAATTAGCAGGTTAAATTACTCAAATTACAGGCAAAGTTGATTAAAGTTCATTTTTGAAGAAGCTAAGCATACAAGTCAACTTTTCATGCAATACACATTTGCGACTTATTTCCATATCATTTTTATGCAGAGTGATTGTTTTCTATTGTCTGTTGTATCACTGAATCTATTCATGCTACTGTACAGAGCATACTTAATACTCCTCTGGTCCAAAATGTAGGACTCATTTTGTATCGTAAATTAAAATGGATTCTACGTTTAGCATCAAAGGGAGTACTATACCGCAGATCATTTTTTTTCCCCCATATCATTCTTGCGTATGCACAGCAGGAGACTTTGAAAAGTTATATATATATTTTTTCCACAAAGTTTCCATGAGCACCATTGATCCTCTGCACAGTAGATCATTTGTGCTCAAACTAAAACGTACTATAATTTTAGTAATATTTGAAAAGTTTGTAAAGTATATTCAAGTGGACATCATGAGATTCATTGTAAAGTATTTCTGTTGTTTCTTGGTAGTTTGTAATACTTTGCTTGCTACAAGTCCTTATATATTTCCTCTTTGACTGCAGGTTTCAATGATAATGGTTCTTGGCAAACTTGAATCTTTTTTTTCCCCCTTGATGTCCTTTGTTGAAAGCATTTTTTTTCCACTGGTCCTTCATTTTACAGACTGAATCTGAATGTGTTAACCTTGTTTAAACAAAAATAGGATTTATTTGAAGAAAGATTTGCATTACGGTCCCAATTACTCTGTGAATGTAATCTTAGATGCTACTCCTCCGGTCCTTATTATAAGACCCAATTTGACTTTTTATTTGGTCCTAATTATAAGACCCAATCCATTTTCTCTCTTATATTTATGCATTTTTTTTCCAAGATAATCCTTCTAATAATGATAGTTTTAGCCAATTTACTTAATTAGCAAGGATATTTTAGAAATAACAACACTTATTTATTATAAATAACCAACTTAACTTACTTCCTTAATCTCCTCAAATAAGTCAATTGGGTCTTATAATTAGGACCGGAGGAGTATTAAAATTAGATTATAAGATTTGAATATTGTAAAATCTAAGTTAAATGAAAATATTTTTTAAAATTATTTTAATCACAATATATTAATTCATAACAAAAAAATGTTAAATATTTTTCACTTGCCTTAATTATTATAGGCAAATTCAATTTTTGATGGTAAATATTTTAATGTATTTTTTGTTGTAAAATCAGACAAAATTTAGTGTGTTTATGGTTTTGGAAAAAATGATCATGTGGCCTAACATTCATAGTTGCGTATGAGGTTGGAGTCCCAAGCTCTAAAACACCAAGAAGTATTGTATTATAGCCTTTTAATCTTTATATATATATATATATATATATATATCTTATTATAAAATAAAAATAAAATAAATGCATGTGTTCCTTCCACGTATTACTTGATGCCAAACATAAAATTAAAGCCCCATTTGTAATTCCGTCACCCCTACTATTTCCATTCCATCTAAAATCAATACTGCGTATGAAGCGTGACCTTCCTTTTGTTTTTTTGTTTTTTCCCTATGTTGATTTACAGGCCTTTCACCAAAATTTGTATGTCAAATAATGGAATTTATAGGAAATCATGTGTGTTTGTTATATAAATTCTTTAGAATTAGCGTCATTTAATTCTTCAGAGATCACCTTTTTTTCCCCCCTACTTAAGAAATTTTCAAGTATTCTTTCAAAATATGTTAATTGATCGAATTGTAGCATTTAAAATTCATTGTGTATTTTTCCAACAATATGTGCACAAGATGTTTGGAGAACCTAATGATGATATAAGTATAAAGAACTTGTGCAAGAAACAATCAAGATGAGTTATAAATTCCACTGTTTGAATCAATTTTATCTAAATAATCACAAAATGCATGGAAAAACTTCATACTCGTGAGATCAGAAAATGAAAAGGAATAATAACTGCGAAAATGGGAGGAGAAATTTTAAATGAATATGTTATGGGATATTTATGAGATAAGAGAATGAAAAAGAATAATTGTGATATTTCAAGAAATAATGTCAGCTTTTAACGATATGTGCCAAAAGACACAAAAGACAATATACAAATTATACATTTTTAAATATTAAAAGAAAAATTGAACAGGAAAATGATACCTAAAATATTAAATGCTAAAATATAAATATTTTAGATGTGGGTAGAAATACTCATCTAGTTGAGTCCGAGTTACAAGTTCTAGTCGAAAGTTATATATGGATATTTGAATCATTTTTATGAGTAAAAAAAAAATGATGTTCAAGTCCTTGGGGACGTTCTTAATGGTTACATCCTCAGTAGTTCTCCCTGCTTTTTGTACATATAAAGAAGATAAGTTCAAAGAAATGTATCTCGATCATTTTTTTTAACTATTTAATTTATCAATTTCTATATTCTTAACATGCAGTATACTTTTTAAGAAGACGGGTTAGTCAATTTTTATTTAAAAGATAAATAATTTGGTCTTTTATAATTTCTTCTTTTTCAAGTTTAAGATTTCTTTTCGTTTGCTTTTTTTATTGAAAATATGAGGATGCAATGACCCATCAAATTAAATAAAATTTATATTAAAAAAACATATAAATTAAAACAACAATCATAAATAGCATGAAATACAATATTGTATGATGCAGCCGCACTTACAGTGATCCCCAATAAGAAACAGTTGTAATTACTCTAAGATTTTGTTTAAAAAGTGGGTCCGGATCCTCTCAATGGCCTCCCTCTCATCGTCCCTCAGTGTCTCAATGTGGTACGTCCAGATTGATTTAAGAGCTCATAATATGCCACATCATCATACTATTAAAAATTAAAAATAAAATTGACAATTTTTTTTGGAGTGGACCACCTAAATTCTTGGATCTACTCCTCTCGTCCTATTTATAGGATAGAGAGAAGATTTTTTTTATTTCTATTTATAAATCATTTTATTAAATTTTTATCATGAACATACCATATTATCCTTCAGTTATTATAGTGTATATAGTTTTTTTAAAAGGTGTACATATTAAATAGAGATAAAATGAAAAAGTTACTATATTTTAACGAAGAGTTAATACAGGTTAAGGTTTTTTTGTTTGTTTGTATAAAACATGTTAAAAATACTTTATAAATAGAACTAGAAGTACTTATTTTAACTGTAAAATTTATTGGGGTCTCTCATAAATTCTCTAGTTGAAGTAAGCTAGGTGTAAAAAATTGGATATTCCATAATAAAAAAAATATTTAAAAAAAATCAAAGCTGGTAAAAATTTTTACAACATAAATAAAACTTATTTTTAATTTTTAATAACACAATAATATGTTACATCATGAACTCTCAGATGACCATAATTTGGACGCCGAGGGACACTGAGAGTATCCTCTTCCTTAAGAAGTACGTATCAAATGTTGTTTCATCAATTCGTGCATTGATATGACGGGCTTGCATTGGCTTCAAAAGCTCTCTATGGTGTTATTGAGTTGTCCTTCCGAACCTATTTTAATGTAAACGATAGAAATTAATAAAAGACATAACAATCTTTATATATATAAATAAGTACTTCAATGTTATATTTTGGATTACATTTCAGTTTTTTATAAACCACACTGGGCGAATTCTAAATTTATTAACAGATCAATTTTTTCTAAGTTTAATTTTCAATTGATCTTAGAATTCTCCTTTCGATTAGCCAATTTCTTGGCATTTCTCCTAATTATATGTTCTAACAATCAACTTAACATGGAAATGTCCAGGAGTTCATAAAAGTTGTTTGCACAAAAAATTCTTACTATTTTTATTGCCGTGGCCATTATATCAACTTTCGCATTTGCATGCACCTAAACACCCAACTTTATCCTTCCTTGAAAAAGAGAAAAATATTAACAACAATTAGTTTTAAATTTATTATCAAATATTAATGTAAATTTTTAAAACAAGACCTAATAATCATGTCATTAAATAATTTTATAACCAAATAAATTCAATAAATTACACGTGATAAACAATTACCTTGTGATATGGGCAATACCCATTTGAGCACATGGATTTTGGCAATCGCACACTCTTCTATATTTCTCTTGATGATCAATGATGTCCCAAACAATACCCCAACCCAGCTCTCAAGTATATTTAACGACTCTCCACCAATAACAGCAAGCTTCATTAATTCACTATGGTAATAACCCATATATAATTTAAATGATTTATTCATTAGTAAATTTGATGTAAAAATATGTTTATAGTCATTTTTACCTTATACTTATAAATTAATAAATTAGTAAGCTCTAAACTTATGGATAAGTGTCATAAATTTGTATTTATAAAGACAAAAGCTCTATTTAAATGTTACAAGTGGAGTTCTTTTTAATAAACAAGTGGAGTTTTTAACTTGTGACAAGTACAAGTGTTATGATAAATTTAAATACCAATTGTAACAATCAAATAACATATATTAAAAAATCTTATCACAAATGATCTTATGAAAAATCTTATCTTGCTTTATTTACCTTTTCATACACTCAATTTATTTATTTGATTTTGTTTCATATAAATTTGAATTTTGTATAAATTTAATTTGATATTAATTAATCAACATCAATATAAAATACATAATATGAAGCATTGTTGAGGTCAAACTGAACTAGACTAAATGGCCTAACTGTCAACCAACATGAATAATGAGTTGTTTTGTAGTATTTTATAGAGTGGAGGTGTTTAGATGGAAACCAAAACTTTAAAAGTGATTTTACAGTATACAAAGTAAGTATGTGAAAAATTTTTTATTTTGATTTATGTAAAAGTATTTTTAAGAAAAAAACCAAACACCCCTTAAATCAAAACGAATCACGAACAGGTGAAGAGTTAAAATATATCATTATAGAAAAGGAATGGAAAAGAGGAGGAGAAAGAAAAGAAAAACTTACTAAGGTGCAAGTGTTCTGAAAATTTGACCAACGCTATAAAGGGAGAAAGAAGGGCAGAAACAAGAAAGACGAAGGATCAAAACAAAATAAAAGTTATAAGAGAAGAATAAATTGGCGGAGAGAAATGTCATTTTGACTTTAGTCAAATAAATCCAGTCAAAACTTAGTCCTCCTATATTTCCAAGTTCTTTCTTAAAATTTCATAAATGTTCCTTTGCCCTTTTTAACTTTTTTGAAAGTATACAACCCTTCCTGTGCCTATTTCTATCTGTGAATCAAAATGCAAAGCTCTTTAGTTTTTTTTTTTTTTCCTATGACGGTTTACAGGTCTTTCACCAAAATTTATACGTCAAAAATGCAAAAAATGGAATTTATGGGTAAACATTTGTGTTTGTGACACCGAATCTCTTTAGAATTAGCGCCATTTAATTCTTCAGACACATCAACTTTGTTTTTTAAAATGATGAAACCTTCAAATATTCTTTCCAAATCGCACGTGTTAATCAAAACGTAGTATTTGCAATTCATTGTGTATTTTCTTATCATACTTTATTTATGTGATAAGAAAATGAAAAAAAGAATAATTGTGAAGTTTCAAGAAAAAATTTGTGAAAATGGGAGGAGAAATTTTAAACGAATATGTTAAGTCTTAACAATATGTGCCAACAAAAACACAAAATACAATATATAAATTATACATCTTTAAATATAAAAAGAGAAATTGTAAAGAAAATAATATTTAAAATATTAAATACTAAAATATAACTATTTTACATGCGGGAATTGTCTGGTCGAGCTCAAATTACCAACTCTAGTCGAAAGTCCTGTTATTTTAATCAATTTTCTTAATTATTAATGGCTACATCTCAATGGTTATCGATGCTTTTGGTACACGTACAGAGGATAATAAAGTCCGAGAAATGTATCTCAATCTTTTTTCAACTATTTAATTTATCAATTTATAAAATTCTTAACATGTATTATACCTATCAAGAAAACGGTTTAGTGAATTTTTATTTAAAAGATGAGCACAATTGAGTCTTTTAGAATTACTTCTTCGTCCCAGCTTTAAGATTTCTTTTAGTTTGCTCTGTTTTTAGGATTGAAAATGTGAGGATGCAACCACCCATCAAATCAAATAAAAAAAAATATATATATATATATATATTAAACAACAATCATAAATAGCATGAAATACTCTGTCTCATTAATTAGTTTATTGATATGTGGGGCTTACATTGGCTCCAAATAGTTCAACATGGTGTTAAACTTTCAAGTATCGTTATTTTATCCCCAGGCTCGTACGGAGCTTCCCCATAGAGAAATCTCATAGTGTAGGGAACTATTCATTTGTTTGATGCAAATTATAAATTGGATTTTTCTGATATGTAATTATTGCCGTGTTACTGAGAAATTAATGTAAAGGATAGAAACTAATGAAAGGCACAACAATCCTTATATACAAATAATTAGGTATTTAATTGTTATGTTTTGGATTATATTTCAACTTTTATAAACCAGATTGGGACAGTTCTTAGTTTATCCGCAAATCAATTTTTCCCGGGTTTAATAATTTTCAATTGATCTTGGAACTCTCCTTTCAATTAGCCAATTTCTTTACATTTCTCCTGGTGGATTATATCTTCTAATAATGATGAGACCAACAATAAAAATGTCGAGGAACTCATAAAAGATGTTTGCAAATAAAAGATTTTCTTTGATGATCAGATTTATTCTTAAAAAGAGCACAATAATAAAATTATCAAAATAATGAGTTTAAAAAATTAACAATTATCTCTAAGCTTTTGGCCAACAGCTTACAAATGCTAATGGATTATGGCATGGAATATTGTTCTTTGTCTCCAAAATTTGAGGACTTGAGGTACTTACACCTTTGAGAATTGAAAAACAGATTTCCATTTTTGTTTCCAAAAAACAGAGGTGAAAAGTGGCACTTTTTCAAAAAAAAAAAAAGGGGATATTTTTTGTTGGATTGGAAGTGAATTAAAATCATTCCAATCCAATAAAAATGCCTAACTTATTATTACATAAATACCTCCTCATAGAAGAATTATAAACAAAGTCATAATAATACAAATCATAATATATATATATATATATATATTAATAACAAGTGTTATACAAATACTCAAAAGTCATCATAATAATAATGTCATCAAACCATGGTAAAATAAAAAAAAAAACAATACAAGTAAAAAACTATTGATTTCAAGGATCAAAATAGCGGTTCTAGGACATATATAGTTTTGCTAACTAACTGAACTAAGTAAACAAACCCCCCCCCCCCCCCAACTTTCCTAGCATCCCTTCATCTGAATATAGATTGGTCTTCACCCTTTCCTTCTACTTATCTGATTGGCCACTCAGCTGGCTACTCAGATTTCACCATCCCAGAGTTCCTCAACATGCCTGTAGGCTCCATAAGTTTCATGGACAAAAGAGGCATCTCTTATTAATCTTGCCTGAAACAACACAAACCACTGTTATAATCACCATCACATTCTACATCATACTTATTATCTTAGCCATTCATGAAAGATTCAATTTCAAGGAACAAAAATAGTTTTTATGATGATCTAGTTGCCAACTGCCACAAACCTAAGTACATAACAGCCACATTTAATATGTTTATAACCTTATCCTTTGAATTTTGATGGGGACTTCAATGTGTTATAGCAAAGGAACTTTCTGAATCACGCAGAGAAAAGTTGCAGGCCGTTGAGCTGGAGAGAAAGGTTGAAACTAGTTCTAGGTGTCTCCAAGGGTCTAAAGTACTTGCATGATAATAACATAATTCATGGAAGTATAAAGCCAAGTAACAAATATCAAAACTGGTTTAGGTTCACAAATATTAGCAGATAAATACAGATCCATCCTGCAAAACGACCATCTGAAACAAGAATACTAGTCATTCAATTGTTTAGTTTAATTCTTAATAAACTCTACTGAAAGTAATTTGCAAAAGACTACCTTAAATTTTGCAAGATATTAGATCTATTGTTGGTGTTAAATGTTGTACTTGTAATTAATTGAAGCAACAAGACTGCACGCATATATGTAAGTATATTGATAATTACCTGGGTATCACCATAATATTCATGTTCTTGAAAATTTCTTGTAGATATAACCTCACAAATTCCCCCAAAATTGTCGTCCACAGCGTAATCTTCAACACTCAGGGGAGCATTAGTTGTATTGTCTTCTAATTGAATATTATCCGCTTCGTTGATATCTGCATAATTTTCAGAAGATTCCTCAATACTGTTAACAATATCTTGTGATATGAGCGTAGTATTCATCCCATCCTGCATAAAGGAAAATTTTAAGTGCAATTCACATAATTTGGAAAAAAAATTCTTTTATCAAATTTTAATCCTTATCATCAATTATATCAATTATTATTCATTTGATGTGTAGGCCCTTGTTCCATAGATGAATTTGACATAAGAAAAATCATTATAAAATCCCGAAAAAGGAATGTGATTACCAAAATGTCCAGCAAGAAATTAGCAGCGTGAACTTGCCTGCTGTTATTTCCTATACCAGATTTTGTCATTGTTTATTACTAACCTGTGCAATCTTTTTAGTGATCACATTCATTCATAGAAATCTCATAGTAATTTTTCTTTTTATATACTACTTCCGGTCCTAATTATAAGACCTCATTTACAGTGCACAAACGGAATTTTATAATTAGGATCGGAGGTAGTATATGTATGTGTTTTAATTAAAGTAATAATAGCCTATGCATACATATGGAGATTACCTGAGCACCACAATATTGATGTGCTTGAGAACATCCAGTTCATACAAAACTCATTACTTAATCTCTAGCTCTGTGCAGTTCATATTAATGTCGAAATAGATTCTTTTTGACCCAGTAACTGTTGCATTATGTCATATGTGGTTAAAATTGTTTATCCAAAATGATAAATAAAAAGCAAGAGATTGATGTAAATACCTCAGCCGGGAAATCTTGATTTTCTTCAGAAAAATCTGAATATTCTTTATAACCATTGGAGGAATATCTGAAGGATGAAAATTCACGACGAACAATGGAAGGATTCCATTGTATTGTAAAAATATGAGAGTAACATTCCATGGGGCCCTAAAATATATCGAAAGAGAATATTGTAAGTATCTAATAACTTTTTACTTGTATTGAAAAACGTGTAAGAATCTCTAAAAATACAAATAAATTAAAGATGTACCATTGAAATATTATTTGCAGGTTTTTCAGCATTCATACTCGTGCTTTATGTGTGTATCCTGGCTATAATGCTCTTGTATTTTAAAACAATTACCAAAGATAGAAAAAAAATCAGGAGATTAATAATTAATTATAAAACTAAAACTAGGTAATCGCTACTTAAGATTAATAATTCAGAAGAGTTTTGCAGCAAGTGAAGTGAAAAAAAGATAACATCACACACACACACACAAAATATTGATCAATAATAGTTGTGATGCAAACATGTTGATATTTGGTTTTTTTTTTTTCACATCAATCTTGATATCTTAATTAGTGACACATATATTTAAGGGTATATATGCTCTTTCTATAATTTTACTTCGTTTCAATTCACTTATAATTTTTTTAGTTATATAGTGATGAAATATTTTTTTTTACATATATATTATTAAAAGAAATTTGTAATTAAATTTTCTAAAACAAATACAAAAGTTATTAACGGTCGTTTTCCTTTTGGCCAAAAAAAAAAAGGTATTCCTTTCAAACTTTTCTCATTTTTTGGGATAAAAATTGTGGGAAAACATATGAATACTATCTTTCTCCCCTCCACTTTCGAATCAAACAAGATAACATCAAAATCCTTCACGTTCTCTCTTCTAATCAATCCAAACGAAGTAATATACAAATTTTTTTCTCCTGTCAGTTGAACAAACAGACCCATTGATGAATCGAAGGGCAAAAAACAAGTTTTGCTCTTATTTTCCTTTCTAGTATTTACTTCATCCCTCACTTTTGTCCCAAACCAAGCACATCGCACTACTCTTTTAATATAAAACTATGAAAATTATAATCGTACAACTAAAATATTATATTCGCATATAACAAAAACTATTTAAAACGTTGACTAATAGTATTATGATGAGATTGTATAATTAGCTTGCACGAGAAAAACTAACCTTCGTGATGTGAATGGTCTTTGTGGGATGTTTTTGCTCTCTCCTCGTCCTTAGTTCGGTTCAGTGAAAGTGGCATTAAACGTCAAAGAAGGTGTATTTATGTCTTTTTCATGGATAAATAATATGAAAAATGAGTACTAACGAATAATTTAAAGATTCTTTAAAAGATCATGTTCAAGACAATCTAATTTTTGATATAATTAAAAATAATGAATTTGTGCTTTAAGTTATAATTATTCTAATAAATAAATATGATATAATACAATATATTATGAAAAATAGTACTCCCTAAAATAACTTTTCTTAAAACAATAAGTATCTTAAAATAACAATAGAGCTCAAGATAATTCAGACGTGTTGGTTTACAAAATACATCAAATAAATAATTAAATAAAAGAAAAAGACTTAGGATCATTAGCTTATATTCTTTATGTTTAATTCTCCTAACAAATTTTAGCGTATGTAACTTTCTTAATAATAAAAATTCACATTGATAAAATATCAAAATTCCGTTTAGACCATTATTAATAATAAAAAACACACATGTCAAGATTTGATGGGATAATTCAACTTAATAGATATAAGATCGTTGACAAATTAGGACTCTTCTACTCTTCCGTACGTTGACCCACAGATGAAATCCCTCTTAAGCTACGTCTATATTTCCCTGCACATACCCGAAGAGGCCGCTGAACTTCTATCATTCGGTTTTGTGTGGGTAAAACAATCACCGATTCGGATTCAAAGGTGCTCCTCCGGTATTTAATATAATACCTGATTGTTAAGTTAATTTTAGTTTTAAATATAAGACCTATTTCTCATATTTATCAATTTTTTCTAAATTACCCTTATAGATACTCTCTCAACCATAATCAAGTAAGTGAGGGAGGGAGGATATTAAGAAAGATGATTATGGTATTTTAGAAAAAACATGTCATATTTTTTATAATTAACTAGCTTATCTAACTTCCTTAATCTAATCAAATTAATTAAATAGACCTTATATTAAGGATCGGAGGAGTGCATGTTTATTTTCTTCACCCACCTCTAGGGTTCATTATTGAGTTTATGGGATATATATTCAGTTCAGAGGCCACAGGTTCATCAAGCCAGAAGTTAGAGAAAGAATCGAACGATCAACAGAAGAAATGGAGGCCGTCAATATTTATAATTTTGCTTTTGCTTTGTACGTACCACCTCTGATCCTTAATATAAGATCCTGTTTGACTTTTATTTTGGTCCTAAATATAAGACCCCAATCCACTTTGTCTCTCATATTCATACCATTTTTCTTCAAAGTAGCCCTTCTAATAACAAGAGTTCTAGTCAATACACTTGATTAGTAAGGATATTTTAGGAAAGACAACACCTATTTATGACAAATAACTAACTCAACTTATTTCCTTAATCTCCTCAAATTGGTCAACTGGCTCTTATAATTAGGACCGGAGGTAGTAGTTGAGAATATGTAGTTCCCAATTCAAATAGGGAGGTGATGGTCCTGAAGAAAAGGCACCATAATGGTGGAACTAATATGGAGCAATATAATACAGTTACTAAGTGTGCAGGGTCATGTTGAAGGAACGAATTAATTATTAACAGGCGCTCAAATGATCTCCAAGTCGTAGTAGTATAGTGGTAAGTGTTTCCGCCTGTCTCCTGGGTTCGAAGGCATTATTACACTGTATTATTTTCAGAATGAATGGATAAATAATATTCTCAGTTTGGTTCACTTTCTTTTACTGACTTATATCACTTTCGTTTATGCGTGGATCAAATTTTATTGAATTACTTTATTTTCTAGCAAAAAGTATTAAATAATTCCCTCCCATCCTTTTTATAAGATCTGCTTAGAAGTGCTTGAACATTAAATTTATTTTTACCAATTTTTTCTTAATTAATTTTTTTATTTTCTCTCCCATCTTTTTCTCATGCTACATCCTTTTTTATTCTTTATTTTATTACTAGTATTTTCCTTTCTTATCTGCTCCTTTGTTAGATATGGATATACTTCGAAAAAAAATTCAACTTTCACATATTTATTACTTTGATCTAATTTTAACTATTTTTTAAATAACATAATTTATTTAAAATGATGTCATAAATACTGCAGGAAGTAATATTTAAACGAGTTCTGGTTGGTTTTTTTTTTCCCGCAGATTATTCATAGTAATTAAGATGGAGTAAATATATATGAGACTAAATTTGTTAATGCATATATATACCGGACAATGCCCATGGAAGCCATGATTTGATATATGTGGAATGGAAGAACATTAGTCTCATTTAATGCGAAGCATTAAAAAAAGACATAGAGATTGTAATTAGAATTGAGAAAATCTATTAAAAAAGAGTTTAGTATGAGAGATTGCTTGTTATATGAGATTAGACAAACTCATATATGTGGGGTTGGCAAATACCATAGGAAAAAAAATGATATTTCGCAATGCCACCTTCATGAATTTGTCTAATCTCATATAATAAATAATTATTCATGCTAAATACTTTTTAATGATTTTTCTTAGTTGCAATCTCAGTACCTATTTCACATTTTCAATGTTTCGTACCAAACAGGATCATTAAGAATACAAGAATATCAAATACTCCTCCGGTCCTTAATATAAGACCCATTTAATTAATTTGATTAGATTAAGAAAGTTAGGTAAATTAGTTAATTATAAGAAATGTGACACGTTTTTCCTAAAATACCATAATTATCTTTCTTAATATCTTCTTTTCTTCTTCGACTTGATTATGGTTGATGGAGTATCCATAAGGGTAATTTACAGAAAATTGATAAATATGAGAAATAGGTCTTATATTTAGAACAAAAACCAACTCAATAATTGAGTCCTATATTAAAAACCGGAGGAGTATAATACAACTCTAGTCAAAGGTTAAACGTGGACATTTTGGTCATTTCATGTCCATGTGTAAGAAATGACACTCAACTCAAGTCCTCATGCACTCCTCGTCACAATCTTGCGGAATGGCATCTGTTCAAGGGCTTTTGCTACGGGCCATTTGCTTAATAAACTTGAGCATGGGAGGATTCTTCTTCTCAAACAGCCTATGCGACATGGCTCTACCATCCCTACATTTAAATTCATATTCATTGTTGTTTAAAGTTGAGTCCAAAACGTGTTGATTTGAGGACTTTTCACAGTAGCTGTACCTAAATACTGCCATAAAAAGTCACTTATCACGGCGGTTTCGCAATCACCATTAAATCTTCTAATTTATTATGTCGATAACATAGACGTTGCTCTCAAAATTACAGTAAAATGTTCATTTCAATGGTCATAAAAGGCCTTTTCTGCAGTAATGATATGTCGAATTTCTTTCACGCTTTAATAGACAAACATCCAACCGATTATGAATGTTTCATGTTGTTTTTAGTTACTTAGGGAGTATTTGGATAGAAACAAAACTATGATTTTAGAAATAATTTTACAGAATATGAAATAAATATGTGAAGGAGTTTATCTCGATTTATGAAAAAATACTTTTAAAAAGTACTTATGAGAATACCCAAACACCCCTTTAGCCAAGTTTAAGATAGCATCAAGAAATGACACTCAAGTACTTGGAGACATTCTCAATAGCTATGCATGCTCAATGGTTGTCTATATATGCTTCTGAATAATCATGATAGTGCTCGGTGCTCCAAGTCCTTCATCAACAACAAGCTTTGAAATGATGCGTCGTACGTATTAGCTAGGTCTCTTGAATCGCTCTTCGTGTTGCATTATATCCACCTCACAGCTTCCAACACTACTTGTTATAACATGCTTTATCCAACACGTTAAATTTTTCTCACCTAATACCCCTCACTAATTAAGCAAAAACTCATATCTAACTAATATTCTTCTTATCTTTAGTATAGGAGCTAATTAGAGTTAATGTTAGTCCTATTTATAAGAACTATCAATTTTTTTCAAATTGACCCTATTGATATTCTCCCAACAATAATCAAGTAGGAGAGGGAGTGAGGGAACTAAGGAAGATGCTTAGGGTGTATTAAAAAAAATATGTCATATTAACTAATTTAACTAAGATCCTTAATTTATCCACATTAGTTACTATCCATGGTCTTTAATAGAAAAGCTAGTTTGATTTTTAATTTGATTCTAAATATAAAATTTCACTCCACTTTGTCTCTTATATTTATCTATTTTTTCAAGATAGTCCTTGCAATAGTTACATATGTTAAAAGTTTTATTAAATGGTAGTCCTAACTAATACGCATAATTAGTAATGATATTTTAGGAAATACAATACCTATTTATTACAAATAACTAATTTTTGTTGAGGGTAGTTTTGAAAGTTTACAACTTTGGAAAAATCGGTGAAAAGTTCATGTTTCGAAATTTTATTGGCCAAACAAACTTGAATTCGTTTTCCAATACAGGAAGTACTAGTATTATGAAGGATTTTATACCTTTTCTATATTTCAGTTTCACGTCCTAGCTTCCAGCTAACTTTTCAACAATTAATTACAACTTATTATTTCCACTTGTTTTTCTCAAGATATTTACTTCCTGCTCGTGAAGATTCCCATGAGGTTGTGTGTATGTATTAAACTATTAATACTGCTTCGCACCGAAGATGAACCCGATGAATAGAAATGCTCTCATGGAGATTCGACGTATCAATGGGCCATCTGTCTCGATCTTCTGCCCCCACATCATATCCAAGATCTTGGGGAAGAATTAAGTGAGATAGAAAGCCCATCACCAAAGAAAATAAACGTACTTTCAAACCGTTCAATTTCTTTTTAACTTAGAGTATTAAATTTTTAAAAAATCATAAAAAATTAGAAACTGAACAATTTTTTATAAATAAAATATTAAAATACCACTAATTTTATGTAGAAACTAATACTGAAAATAACAGTAAACAAAAATATTTAGAAAGAACCCAAAATTAAGGGGCAGCTAACATCCCCGACCCGTATGTTTATTTCCTTCACCCACATATATTCGTCCTCTTCAAAGCTTTCATTTGGGATCATTGGGTTTATGAGCCAGTTAGAGAAAGCATTGGACGTGACTGTTTCTTCGCCACAAGTGGGCGATCATCTTCTTCGAGGGCCATGCTCAACAAGAGAAATGGAGGCTGTCATAGTTTATAACGCTGGAAATGTAGTCATTTTTGCCCTTTTTGAATTCCTGATTGGCTGGTTGTAACTTAAAAGAAAAAGAAGGATATAGTCATTGAAAATTGCCACTTTCTTTTGGGTGTAGCTTCAGATTTTTTCCCCTTTGTTCCCTTCCCCGTAGATTTGCTGAACCCATCTCTCCTTTCACAGCTCCAACAAATTAAAGTTGAGCTTCAACCATCCTTGTGGTGGAGCCACCCAGCCAACCACCACAATAGCTACGCCCCAATGGCCTCCTTCCTCGAAAAGATCATCAGCCCAAAGATCCACAACACTCCCATATACTACTTGAGCAGGTGTCTCACTCCACATGCCAGCTATATAAAACATTTCCACAGACTCGAAGTCGGAATTTTTGACAGCACATTCTTTAAATAAATCGGCCCTCCACCCAGGCTTCTCTCTCTTAACACAATGGAACAGACATTGTCAGGTTTAACCAGTAAGTTCTATGCCAGCCTTCCCATTGAAGCCTTGTTCACACACTCCCTCTGAAGCCTCTCTATTTTCTTGCACACATGCACCCGAAGGCAACTGAACATCTATCATCCGGTTTTGTGTGGGTTAAGCAGTCACCCATTCGGATTCAAATGTATATGCTTATTTTCATCACCCCCCTCTAGGGTTCATTATTGGGTTTATGGGATATTACGAGGCTACAGGCTCATCAAGCCTGAAGTAGAAAGAATGGAACGTAAGTGCACTGTTTCTTCGCCAAGTAGGGGATCATCATCTTCGAGTGTCATGCTAACAAAAGAAATGGAGGCTGTCATCATTTATAATGTTGCTATACCTCGTGCATGAGAATATATAGTTCCCAAATATGGTGATGGCGGAATTATGTAAGGACTAACATCGCAGAGTCACGCCTAAATAACCAAGTCGTTGTAGTATAGTGGTAAGTATTTCCGCCTGTCACGCGGACGACCCGGGTTCGATCCCCGGCAACGGCGGTTTTTGTGGTCCTTTTTTGACCTCCAGGCCTCGCAGGTTCGAAGGTGCTGTGTCATTTTCAGAATGAATAAATAAATAATATTCTCAGCTTGGCTCACTTTCTTTTACTGATTTATATCAGTTTGATTTATGCGTGGATGAAGTTTTATTGAATTACTTTATTTTCTGGCAAACAGTATTAAATACTACTCCCTCTCATCTTTTTTATAAGATCCTGCTTAAAAGTGTTTGAACATTAAATTTATTTTTATCAATTTTGCTCTTAATTAATTTTTTAATTCTCTCTTCTCTTTTTTTTTTTTTTCATACTACATTCTTTTTCATCCTTTATTTTATTACTAGTATTTCTTTTTCTTATTTGCTCTCTTATTAAATAGGAAAAATTTAGATTAAGGACCGCAGATAGGAATTAATTTTAAACAATCCTAAAAAAATTTGAAATTTCAGTTAATGATTCTGAAATTCAACTAAAGGACCCAGGGGTCAAACTAAAATTAATTGTTGAAGCCATTTTACTGAAATACCCTGCGAGTTGTATCTGCTGAAAAGGAAGAAGAAAGAGGAAAAAAGAAGAGCTTGGTATGTGAGGTAAACCACCTTTTCCAAAATTTTCGTTTTATTGAGCATAGTTGGGTTGTGATAGTTGAATAATGTAGAAATGAGTGTTTAAATGTATGGGTAAGTAGATAGTGAGGGAGAAAAAAATATGATATAGCTCTTAAGTTTAGAGAGATATCGTTATCTTCTTCTTCTTTAGAGAGAGATTGTTATCTTCTTCTTCTTTGAAGTTAATAAACATAAGGTGTTAGTGATTTTTAAAAAATGGGTGAGAATAGGTGAACACTGATTGTAATACGTTGTTGAAGGAATTTAGGAAGGGAGAACTGAAAAGAAAATGGGTAAATGTGCTAAAATGGGTGATATGAAAATGAAATGTGTAGAAAAATAGTAACTTGCAGTTGTGAAAATATGTATTTGATTATAAATTTGTAAATTGAAGTTGTGCAGGAGAATGACAATTTAATGTTATGAAAACCGATATTGTTGTTGTAAACTTGCAAATTCCTGTTGTTAATGCATGCTGTTTATTATTATTGAAAGTTGATTAAAATTGATAGTTGAATGATATGCAGCAACGGATTATAAAGGGCTACTGGTGGTGGAAAACAACTATTTTGCAGAAGTATGAGTTGATTAAGTGCTTATCTATGAATGTATTATTTTGAGATTTCAATCTTGTAGTCCACTGTGTCCCTTGTTTGATGGTTCTTAATGTTGTGCAATAGAAAGAACTTAGTTCCCTGAGGTTAGACTTGCTGTGATGGCTCATTACTCATGCAAGAAATACACGGTTGGTAGTTGTTGTACAACTACTTGCAAAGATACATACACAACTAAGAGAAAATTGAAGAGGGATCTGTCAACTCAAGATGTATTTTATATTAGCAAAGGATGTGTCAATTTTCATGCATAAGGATTGCCCACAATTTCATTTTTAGTGCAATGAACTATATATTATGTGTTTATTACATGTCTAGAAATGATAATATATTTCCCCCCACAAATTTCATACTTTGAGTGCAAATGTTGACTACTAGAATTAGGAAATTTGCAACAATTAATAATAGCTAAGTTTACAATAGGGGCTCCTGTTTTTGCAAGTGTTTTTTTAAATATAGCTAAACCATCACACTAGAGTCTGTCAAGTATGTTCACGAGTAGGTTTAGACAATTTGTATAAGGCATTGGAAAATTTAGAACAGGAACTCGTATATTCATAAGTGGACTTACGTAATTAGCAACAGGAGATAGGAAATGTGCTAAAATGATACGTGCCTTACAATAGGAATTAGAGAATTTGCAAAAACAAATACATTAATTAACAATAGAAATATATCCATTCATAAATGGACAAAATCTTTCATACATTTATAGTTTTACTAGCCAATTTTAGTACAGAACTTGGGATAGCTTGTCGTCACGTACAATCATGAAATATTTCAACTATCAATTCATTATACGAAAAAGATTACAACCACCACCAAATATGTCCACTTACTCTTGTGCACTGTCCAACTGTGACGCTTGCCTCAAGTCTTTCTCATTGTTGTAAACATAAACATGCCAACTATTATCGTTGTACTCAATTAATTGTCCTACTTCATTATCATCGATAAGGTCCAAAAATGTTTTCTTGTTCAAATGGACTATATATACTTCATTTTATATTGACCACTGCCTGGCCAAACATCATTTGTTACTATGCTTTGTAGTTCTTCATATATCATCCCTTTTCTGATCAATCTTCTACTTATAATACTACTTTCATATACTAATTTTTCTTCTAAGGTCTTCACAAATTTTCCTCCCATATAGAAGATGCAAAATAGTTGTTTCCTGCCACCAGTAGCCATTTATAATCCGTTGCTGCACATCATTCAACTATCAATTTTAATAAACTTTCAATAATAATAGACAGTATGCATTAACAACAGGAATTTGCGGGTTTACAACAGAAATATCAGTTTTCATAACATTAAATTTTCATTTTCTTGCACAACTTTAATTTGCAAATTTACAATCCGAATACATATTTTCACAACTGCAAGTTACCATTTTTTTGTACATTTCATTTTCATATCACCCATTTCAGCACATTCACCCATTTTCCTTCAGTTCTCCTTTCCTAAGTTCCTTCAACAACATATTACAGTCAGTGTTCACCCATTTTCACCTAGTTTTCAAAAATCACTAACACCTCATGTTTATTAACTTCAAAGAAGAAGATAACAATCTCTCTCTAAACTTAAAAGCTATATCAGATTTTTTTTTCTCCCTCACTACCTACTTACCCATGCATTTAAACACTCATTTTTACATTATTCAACTATCACAACCCAACTATGCCCACCAAAACAAAAATTTTGGGAAAAATGGTTTACCTTACACACCAAGCTCTTCTTTTTCCCTCTTTCCTCTTCCTTTTCAGCAAATGCAGCTCACAGGGCATTTCAATAAAATGACTTCAGCAATTAATTTCAGTTTGCCCCCTGGGTCCTTCATTAAAATTTTAGAATCCTTAACTGAAATTTCAGATTTTTTGGGGGTTGTTTGAAATTAATTCCCATCTACGGTCCTTAATCGAAATTTTCCCTATTAAATATGAATATAATTTTAACAAAAGTTTAACTTTCACATGTTTATTGCTTTTAGCTAATTTTAACTATTTTCTTAAATAACATAATTTAGTTAAAATGACTTTATAAATAATGAAGGAAGTAATATTTAAACCAGTTTTGGTTGGTTTTTTTTTTTTGGCAGATTATTCATAGTGTGATGGAGTAAAAATATGAGACTAAATTTGTTAATGCATATATATACCGGACAATGCGCATGGAATGCATGATTTGATATATGTGAAATGGAAGAACATAAAGTACACGAGAATATTTAATCCACAATTTCATCCAAAGTTGAATTATTGAGTTTAATACTCAAAATAGTTGGAATGTTTTTGAGAGCATTTTGTGCAGCACTATTAAAAGCGATTTCTTTTTTGGAACGACAAGCGCCACTAATTCCAACCCATTCATTATTGACCAGAACCTCCCCTGCCTTTAAATCCTCCCATGAATCCTTAAATTGAACCTTCAAATTATGTTTCTGGCAAATTTGATACAGCTTTGTTGTCACTGGATGTGTCTTTAGAGTTTCTGCATCTATCAATGGCTCCAACAAACGTCTAAAAACCTGTGAAAACATCTCATGTCTTTCATTTTGCCCGATCAATTTAAATAATCTATCAAATATTTATTTTAACATGATATACATAATATTTGTTTTTATATTACTACCTCTAGTCTTTAATATGAGAACTACTTGAAGAGTTGCATTTGATCCTAAATATAATATCTCAATTTATTTTGTCTTTTATCTTTCTGTAAAATATCCCTATTGATTGCATAGGGCTCCTATCAAGAAATAATTCTAATCATCCGATGCACATGATTAAAGAGGATAGTTTAGAAAAACCAATACATATTTATAATAAATAACCAAATTAACTAATTTTCTTAATATTTCTAAATTAGTTATCTAGCTTTTATAGTAATAATTGCAGATAGTATTAATAAAAATTAAAAATAATATAATTCATTTATTTCTTTTATTGCTCACAAGCATTCTCTTATTTGTGGCAATTATATTCGAAACACAGTGAAGTACTAAATTTGGATATTTTTCTAGCAAGAATTTGAACATTGATTACTACATTGTAGAGATTAACTCTTTTTTACTAAATCCAACAATGTTGATATATAGATAATTTTTATGTGTTTATTTATTCGTAAAAAGGAATACAGATGGTTAGAACCGGCACCAAGTTTTCATACGTTCTAATGTTCTATTACTTCAGCCCTTCATATGATAAGCCGTCGATCTGTCACATTTGTTCATCAATAAATATTATATATATAATTTATATTATATGATATATGCACATAATAAACTATAATTAGACATTGTAAAAGGAAAGGGGAAAATTAATACCTGCCACACAATGTCAGCGTTGGAGTCAGAATCAATGAAGATTGCTCCGATAATGGATTCCACTAAATCGGCAAGACACTTCGGAACATCTACAAGCTCATTCGAATGAATTGGATACTCCAATATCTCTTTTTTGAAACCATTTACCTGCTTCCATCACATAAATCATTTATTTTAATTTTTAACTAAATAAACCATATATACTCAATTTTAAAATGACTCAAACAAATAAAAGTTCAAGTAAAAACTAATCAAACTCAGGTATATTACAAATTTAGATTTCCTGAAAGTAAAAGCTTATATTTTTTAAAATAAAAGAAAAATTAAAAATTGAAAAGATTTGGAAAAAAGAAAAAGATTAATCCCATAAATTCACTTTAAAAACAATCCAATTTCGAATATGGTATATTGAGTAACTATTAACTAATAAAAAGCTTGTTTGAGTTTAAAAATACTTATAAACACAGTTCACATAAGTCGAAATAAACTCCTCTTACATGCTTATTTTATATTTTATAAATTATAAATGAAAAGTTACTTATAAATTATTCTAAACGAGTTTAAAATCAAACAAATATTTGAAAAATTAACATGCCCGTTCTTCAAGAAGACGTGTCTTGTGGCATAAATAATAATGTAGCCCATGCTCAATAGCCACACGTGCAAGCTTCTCGGTGTCAACATTGGCAGCTCGGAGCCGGGTCAACTGACCCGAAGAAAAATCTGAATACAAGAAGAACTGCTCCTTGGTGACCAACAAATTAAGTACAGCGTCTCCCAAATACGCTAAACGCTCAAATGAGGAGCATTTTATCTCAGCTTCATTGTAATTATTATCTGTAGTATAATAATAAGACGAATGTGTGAAAGCTTCTTCCAATAAACATTTATTCTTGAAGTTGTATCCAAGAATCTCTTCAACTTCGTCTAGGTTTTTTGGTGGTGGTTGATCTTGAAGAGGATCCATGGTTGAAGCTGCTTATTCTATAATAATTCTTGCTTCTTGTTCATCGTGAGCTTCTTGTTCCATGGTGACTTTTGGAAAAGTCTAAAAGAAACAGAATTTTTTTTCACGAGTGTCTAGGATTATATATAGAGCTGGATTAGGAATTTAAAATTATATTTGGTTTGGTTTTCTACGATAAACTTTCAATTTTTCTTGTTTGATTTTTGAATTGGATAAAGACCAAAGATTGCGTATATCCTTCTTTAAGTTCTTTAAATTCTGTGGGTGGAAAACGAATGGTTTCAGTTTTGTAATTTTCTAATTGTTCTAAAGTTTTTTTGTATTGGGCTTTTTCATTAACTAATAGAAAGATCACGGCTTGGATGTCTAATTGTTCTTATGGTAAAAAAAAAAAAAGAGAGGGTTGAAATCTACACATTGATCCTCAGGGACCCACTCTACAAACATAAAAAATTCTGGTGAATTTGCATATATTGATAATATTAATTGTTTTAAGATAATAAAGCTAGAAGACGGCAAAATATATGATATTCAAATTTGTTTTAACGTTAAAATTCGTTGGTTAAGTTTTGTTTATATTATCATAAGTTGTGGTTAATACTGATATGATAAATGAAAAGGTTGAAATGTGTAGATTTCACGTTATTTTATGGGAAACTAACTTGGAGGTCCTTATAATTGTTGTCAATTTGAAATCAGGTCCTTATGGTTTTCTTTCTTTTTATTAGATCCTTTAATTTTCTCCTATTTGGTCTATTAATCCCTACTGTTAAACAAGACAAATATCATGATAACTTTCCGTCAACATCTTCTCCTTCCTTGCCGTCCTCATGACCTCACTGATATGAGTAGTATGAGCTCGTCCATCAAACTTGTGAAAACACCTCGAATTCCAGCTGCATCCCACTTGTTCATCTTATATACTTCCACACTTCCACTTTCTTCCTTCTATGTTTTTTAATACTGGATCTGCACAAGTCTCTCTACCTTTAAATGGTTTCTTAAATTGAATCCATGCTAGTTATAGAATTTATCTTTACTTTATTGTTGGATTTAGTTTATTTCTCATTTGTTCCTCTATTTTCTGCGATCCTCTTATCTCAAATTTGCTTCCCCTTAGTCTGGACTCTGAATATTCTATTTTAGTAATTCAAGTTCAAAGAAATGAACTTTGTATGAAACCCCCATTTTGAGGTTCTTTGCTTTGTTCTCTTTTTTTGCTTCGCCTTCATTCCCTGTGTTCCTCCCCTACCCTTGTGAGCTATATGGACATGACCCAGGAACACATTTCCTTCTTGGCCTTCAAACCTGAACCAAACCAGATGCTATAATTTTTGCAAAACATACTCAATGTACTACCTAATGATATTTACCATGGAAGGAACAGTGAAGTGGGCAAATGGGGGTGGGTGAGGAGAAGATTTAATGGAAAGTTATAACAGTGTTTGTCTTATTTAACTGTAGGGATTAATGGACCTATATAACAGGAGAAAGTTAAAGGATCTAATAAAAAGAAAAAAAAATTGCAAAGACCTGATTCCAAACTAATAAAAATTATAAGAAGTTCCAAACTAGTTTCCCCTTATTTTATTATTCTATTATAATATGTTTCTAATTTTAATATACGCAAATTCTAAAATAAATTATCTTTAATTGCCACTTTTCTTAAAAATAAAATTTATGATTTAGAAAAGATAGGCTAAAATATAAGTTTGGTCCGCTAATTTCACATAAGATTTAGTTTAGTCCCTTAAATTTAAAATTATATTTTCCGCCTCTTAATCTTAACCCTGTTAAATATTTTCGAAAATTTAAATGGTAACTCAAAAATTAAATGTTGACAAAGCATGATTAAATTTTAATCTTTTTACATAATCAAATGACAACAAATGTGATTGAAAAATTTGCGATGCTCCTGTACTAAAAAATAAAATTAATTATATTAAAGGATTATATAAATTTTTGGTCCTTTACTATAATCCCTACGTGGCCCTATATAACTCTGTAAATAAAATGAGGTAGAATGTTAATATATATGAATTCTCTATTAATTTCTCCATACGAACAAGTAATTTAATTTTTTTAACTATTTCTTTAATTTATTAGAATTCTCTGCATTGTATGTGAATCTATAAAATATTAATTATTTATATTTAAAAATTGTAATTTATTTCATAAAATAAAAGATTGAAGCGTTTGGATGATCAAACCTTATTATTATTGTGATTATTTTCTCTCTAAAACTCAAGAAGTTCACCATAAAATATGAAATTTATATCCATTTTTAAAAATATAAAATCCATATGAAATTACATTAATCACGATATACATAGTAACGTGACTTATTGTTAACGAAGCCACCTTAAGAAAAAAGGATTGGATAAATGACACGGGTGAGTTTTAGTTGAGTATAATTAAGGGGTAAAGGATATGAAAGGATATGAAATAGGATGACTAGTTATTAAAAATATATAATCTGAAAAACTTAAAAAAAAAAAGGCCAGAGGATAATTTAAAAACCTCTTATCCTTAATATAAGAATTAATTTGACATTCAATTTGGTCTTAAATATAAAATCCTAATTTACTTTGTATCTCATATTTATCCATGTTTTGTAGTCGTTACATATGTTAAAAATTTTATCGAATAGTAATTAACTATTTCTAGCTAATATATATTACTAGCAAGGATATTTTAGAAAACACAAATCTATTTATTACAAATAACTAACTTAACTAATTTTCTTAATCTGTTCAAATTAGTCAACTAGCTCTTATATTAAGAAGCTAGTATAATTTAAATCACATCACAGAAGAAAATTTAGTTTTTTAAAATAGGATTTTAAATAGTGATAGAAAGTTATGCATTCGTTTTATTTGTAGAATTTTCAATAGATTCAGATCCAACGTTGATATCTTATGACGTAATGAGTTTTTTTTTTTAAGGCAGTAGTTTTTGCCTGTTCCTTGCTCCAAATTTAGCACAAAGGAAAGAAATTGACACCTAATATCCTAAGCAATATGGGCCGTCCAAATTAATATTTTTAATTAATTATTTTTAAATAAAAATTATTTTATTCTATACCCATTAAAATAATTATTTTTTTAAAAAAATTGGATTATCTAGATCAAATCTATACTGTCTAGATCTGATGAGTTTGAAATTCTCATCAAGAGTGATGAGTAGCCAAACTCATTCAAGGGAATATATATCATTTTCTGTTAGCTAGCATTGAAGAATTAGCTTGTCACCCTACTCACTTCAAAAGTTGCATGTTGTATTTGCTTCTCAACAAATGTGACTAGTTGGAATCATTTGTTTAATTAGTGTTAGAAGATCGTTGAAACAACTGGATAGTGAATTGGTTGGAATCGTGCTGAAGACACAAAATCGTGGTAGGGACACTACCCTTAAGAGTTATTCCTCACCGAAGGTAAAGTCGATGAGATGTTGTCCAGGATTAAACAAGCCCCTCTTACAGCAAACAAGGTGACAGAACAACAAAACTATAGATGTAACTCAGTAGCAAAGGAATGAGAGGAGAAAATCGTAGGGGAGAGGATGAGTGCTCGAAAACTCAAGAGCCAGTGTACCGAAGTCCCAAATCCTTTTATATAGGGCCACGGAGCATTTGGATGCTGGACACCACACGTATGACAATAAACACGATTAAATCTTTGGTTTCAGACATTGACACAATAAACACTATTTAAACCTTCAGTTGTAAACTTTAGAGGTACTCAAAATTGATTTTCTAGACGTTAGCAAGCATTAACCCATTTGCAAAAGTTTTCTGTAAAAAGCGCCAAGTACTTTCTTAACTTGTGTACCAGGGGAAAATTGCCAGTTTTCAACTGAGTTTTTTTCCATCGGACCGTCGCCCAAGATTCTTCTTCTCCTCTAGGTCCATTCACTAGTCTAAAAATGTGAGATAGTTTATATACACTTGAATCTCCTCTCTCTTGAGCAATATGACATTTTACTCTTGATACACCCACTTATATTCACAACAATTAGAAGTCAAAAGGTTTCATAATTTGTTACGACTGTAAGATTACAAAAATGATTAGGAAAACATATTTTATATGAAGGACATGTTAAAAATACTTGTAATAAGGACCATATATAGAGAATTTAATTTTTGATCTGGCAGTCTATAAAGAGCTTTTTTTTTTTGTAGGCATAGGTATCCTTCTATTTGACGTAATCCTATTTGAGACATTGTCAAATACTGAATATGGGTACCTCTCTTAGAGCTTTTTGCATAAAAAGGTTTTGTGGTAGAATTTGATCCCATCACTGCCGGGTAGTTGTGCCAAATTTAAAAAGGACTATCAGGCCACCAATATTTCACTATTAATATAATGCAAATATATATATGTTTATATGTTAAAGACTAAGTTTTAAGTATAAGTTTTTGTGAATATATTGAGTATATTTTAATGCGTATTAATAATTTTTATTTAGCAAGTAATAAAGTGGCTTTTTCAAGTCATTCACAACGTTTATATAGGTATCAATATTTTTTGTTTAGCAAATAACAATAACACTTTTTCCGGTCATTGGCAACTTTTGTTTGAGCACTCCACATGGGGGAGTTTGACAAACTCCAATATCACCTAAAATAAGTGTTTTCACATAAATCAATGTATATTTGGCAAAAGAAAAAACATAAATCAATGTATAGCTCTTTTCATATACTTACCTCATACACATAAAATTACTTTTAAAAAGAATTACTTTTAAAAAGTGCGACAAAATATGATACAAAGTCTCCCATGGCAACTAAAAAGAGGATCGTTGTCTGCATAGTCACCATCATTATCACAATCTGCAAATCTCAGAACTTCAAGCATGAAACACCCATATCAACAATCATCATCTTCAAGAAGCCATGATCATTATTCTCTTTCTTGTTCTTCCATTGGAGTGGCATGTAACAATCCCTCAAGTCGTCTTCCGCTTTGGTCATACTTTTAATGAGGAGTTCCAACACCTCCTCATAAAGTGGAGGACCAGAGCTCTTTGCTTGTGCTCTTCCATGGCTACCAGATGCTAGCTACTTCATGTGGTGGTATGGACCAAACGACACCGTTTGGCCAGGGGTTGTAGGCCTTCTTGTTCAGGTCTGAATTTACATAAATGTAATGCTTCTTCCGTCCTTGAATCTCCATTGAAGAAGATTCATGGCTCTTCAGCTTCTTGTTAATTTGAACCACCCACTCATCTGTTTACAAAATCCATTTGTTCGATCTCTAATTTCTTCCTTCCTTGTGAAGAGAGAAAATAAACCTGTGCTCTTCTCTCATCTTCAAGTAAATGATTAATTTAATATAATCATAATTTATCAATCTATTTTACGTCCTAAAATTCCTTTCTTGCTGATTGTTGGTTCCAAATTAAATGGATTCTTAGCCCTGGACGCTCTACTCTTTTTTCTAACGCCAAGTTAAGAACAGGTTCACTAGCCGCCGAAATTAAAGGCCGTTTTTAGCATTTTTATATACCAAGTTATCCTTAATGCTTTCTGAATTTCGAAAACCCAAAAGAACTAACCTGTTCATTGCCTTTGATTTTGGAATGAAATAAATTAGAATGGTGTCTGATTATTTAGTTTCCTTACCCCAGCGATTATACATATACATATAGAGTTTCACTTCATGTATTACAGTATTATATTAGTATTAATGAATTGTTATATTACGCAGAGTACTTCTATTTTATTTCATACAACCACGAAAAAAACAAAACAACGAGAATTTTAATTCTTTTTGGGCTTCCAAGATCACAAAATAAAAGAGAAACTTGGTATATAGAGTGCTAGATAGGGCAGCTGGTAAACTTATTCTTATCTTCATCTTACCGGCTAAGAATCCAATTAATAATTAACAACCAGCAAGTGGCAAGTAAGGAATCATAGAACGTAAAGTAGATTAATAAATCATGAATACATTAATTTAATCATTTGTTTCAAGAGAAGAATACAAGTTTCGTTCTTTACATGCAAAGAGATCACTATAAACACATCTCAAGAGATTCAAAGAAGAAAGAGCAACTGTGCCATCAAACAAATGGATTTTGAAACTGATCAGTGGGTGGTTCAAATCAACGAGAAGCTGAAGAACCACGAAGCTTCTTCAATGGAGATTCAAAAATGGAAGAAGCATTGCATTTATGCAATTCCTTCCTGTGTTGCAGACCTGAACAAGAAGGTTTACAACCCTCAAACGGTGTCGTTTGGTCCATATCACCACATGAAGAAGCATCTGGTAGCCATGGAAGAGCACAAGCAAAGAGCTCTGATTCACTTTCTGAGAAGGTGTGCTAAGCCATTAGAGTCGCTGATCAAAACTATGGCCAAAGTGGAAGACGACTTGAGGGATTGTTACAAGCCACTGGAATGGAAGAACAAGAACGAGAATAATAATGGTCATAGCTTCTTGAAGATGATAATTGTTGATGGGTGTTTCATGCTTGAAGTTCTCAGATTTGCATTTTGCGATAATAATGGTGATTATGCACAGAATGATCCTATTTTCAGTTGCCATGGAAGACTCTATACTATACCCTATATCAAACGTGATATGCTTATGCTTGAGAATCAGATTCCCATGATGGTTCTTGAGAAACTGATCGAATTTGAGGGAAACCAAGCCCAGGTATTTATTTAATTGTGGATTTTATCTTATATATGTTTAGGGCATTTTTAATTAAGTTAAATTGTATCTTATATTTAATTCATTTGCTTTTACTAGCGCTGGTTGACTCAACCAGTTTCGTCTCTCTACAACTCTTCTGCTACAACATTTTAACCTCACCAAGAGACTTTTTAGTGACAATTTGTGAGAAACAATGATATGGATTGATGTTTTTGTCACTGCAAAATCATTTTTAACTATGATGTTTGTATTATGTCATTTTGATAAAGAGAAGTGCCATGTGGATTTTGGATTTTCTTAATTACTTAACAATTAATCAAGCGTGGGAAAGATGCAAGCAGAAATAAGATCTATCTGTCACTATTATTGTCACCTGCGTCCCACTCTGTCTCCATCCCTTTTCTTATTACTTGAGTAATTGAGATTGAGAGATCCAAATTTTGTTTTAAAGGCTATAAATGATTTCAAATAGATTGGTTTGAGGAACTGTGACCCAAAAAAAAAAAAAAACAACAACAACAAAGAAAGAAAGGATGAGCTTGAGCAATACAAGCTCTTTCTTATTTATGCCAAAAGATTCTCATCTTCATTGTCAAGTAATCAGTTATTTAAAACGATCCTCAATTGAGAAGTTATTCACCTGACTCGAATAGCTTTTTAAATAATTATTTTAACACTTTCTGTTAAAATAAAGAAATTGATTTATATATTCACAAATCTCTTTCATTTTCATTTTGTTCCATTACTATATTATAGGATCCAGAGTTGTTGAACAGGCTAATCCTCAAATTCTTTTGGCCCAGCACAACTCCAATCTTCAAAAGCTTTGGCAAATCCTTGCACATCTTAGATCTCTACAGAAAATCGCTCCTTCAACATGAACCCACTCACCCCACAATCATTCCCAAACCAATCAAATCAAACACACACGAAGAAGACGACGAAATCATCATTCCCTCTGCAAGAGAGCTTCAAGAAGCTGGCATCACCTTCAAGCCAAGCAGAACCCACAGCCTCAAAGATGTCTCGTTCAATGGCGGAATCCTCAGAATCCCTTCAATAATACTCGATGACTGCACAGAGACAACGTTGTTGAACCTCATAGCATTCGAACGCATGCATGTAGGAGCAGGCAACGAGGTTTCTTCATTTGTCTTCTTCATGGATAACATCATCGACAAGGAGATTGACGTGGTGATTTTGGAGCAAAAAGGGATTGTACAGAATGCTTTAGGAAGTGATAAAGCTGTGGCCAAGCTTTTTAACTCACTGTCTAGGGATGTTTCTGTTGATCGCGGAGGAGGAGGTCTGGATATAGTGCAAGTGAGTGTGTGTAGATATTGCAAGAAGCCATGGAATAAGTGGAGAGCTAATCTCATTGAAACTTACTTCAGGAATCCATGGGCGATTCTGTCTCTTGCTGCTGCAATATTTCTGTTTGTGTTGACTATTGTTCAGACCGTGTATACCATTCTTCAATCCTATCAACCAGACAGCTCTAGTTCATCATCTCCTCCTCCAGCTGGGCCATTTCTTCCAAGACGACGACCCCAACCTCATTTTTGAATTGGAGTTCTGATTTTCTCGTGGTGATTATGCAAAAAAGTGAAGAGAGAAAATATGAAGGAAATATTAATACACATAATTATTGGTAGCGCAAAGCATCTTCTGAAGGATTTAAGTTGCTCTCGGTATAAACCACGTAGCCCCTTTTGTGTCCTATTTGGTTCTAATTATGAATATGATCTCTTTCCATCCATTTTCCTTAATTAAATCCAGACTACTTTTTTTTTTTTTTTGGGTTCAAATCAAATGGCTTGTCAAACTTTATATTTTCTATGATCGTTATTACAAGTACTTCTAACATGTCCTTAATATAAAACAGGTTTTATTTAAAGTAACAATATTTTTATCCTATATCCCGAGCAAATTATAAAACTTTTTAACTGATTAAACAAATGGCTCGAACTAATGACATTTATTACGGATAATTTTGATATTTTGTAAGAGTTTTTTAACTATCTCACATTGGCTTCGTAAAAAAACTAATCCCCAGATTTGGATCCTAAACCACTAAGGGATAGGCTATTAGTGTAGCCCATATCACAAAAAGTGACAATCATTAAACAAACTCAACGCTGTCATTTTTCCTCTGATTTTGCAACTTTATGGGTAGTTTTATATTTTCGAAAAACTTGTGACAGTGGGGTTACTTCAGTCAAAAACTTATGGGTATTCTTGCACCCTTTTGTTTCTTTTCAATTTCTTTTTGGTCTATTAGTCTCTCTTGATCAACCAATAAATTTCTTTTCCCCAAATTTATTATCATACTTCTTCATACCATATAAATGTATAAAAATTTTTTTTGCCAACATATAAATAAATAAAATTACAATGAATGTTAAAATAAGTTAGGATTCTCGAAGTGATTTCCTTTAAAGTAACAAAAATGATATACACATGATGGAGGCCCCACTTCTGTGATGCTCACCTCTAAAAAGTTGAATCATCACTATACTTTTTTTCATTAGTTTTCTTTTATGCATCCATTTGATTTAATGGCGAGAAAATTGATTTAAAAAAAAAATCCTCCATTCCAACATTTATTATCTAAAAGAATTTGAAATATGTTTAAGAACCTTAGTACAATTTATGTTCAGCGGATGTAAGTCTTTTTTAACTATGTGTAACTTATCTTTAACAATATATGAAATAGAATACGTTTGCATATAGCTAAAAATATGGTACACAAGTAGGAAAAAAAATTATGCCTGCTAAAGATAAATTGTATCCACTCAAAAACCTGAGTTTTTAGATATCTTTGAGAAATAATTTTTTTTTAACTATTTTTCTTTTAATAACAAACGTTGGTTGTTACTTGTTAATTAATTGAAATCTTAGCCAGCTTTTTTTTTTTTGATACACCGGAAAAAAAAAGTCTTGACGAGCTAGCATGGCTCTTTCTTTGAAGAGGAAGGTAAGAATAAAGTGCACCAAGGGAGAGATCAACTTTAGCCTGTTACACACACACAAACAGGTTTCCTTCTATTTTCTCAAATCACCTTTAGCCTGTTGTATACCTAGGTTTCCTTTTATTTTCTCAAATTCTATACCCAATAATAATTAAAGGCTTCACTACTTTGTTAAGATGAAATAAACTAAGGGATAATTAATATATAAGTCCTTATAGTTTCAACTGGTTTTTAATTAGGTCCCTATAATTTTTTTTCTTTTTATCAGATCCTTATACTTTCATATATTTTAATCAAGTCCTTATAATTTTTTTCTTTTTATCAGGTCCTTATAATTATTATTCTGATTATTTATTAATTACTAAATGATTATATTAATTATTTTTTCCAATTATATAATTATTAATTTAAAAATGAAATTAATTTTAAAGAATAAAGTTAATAAATAATTTTTCAAAAACTACAAAGCACCTAATTAAAAAATAAGTGAAACTATAAGGACCTGATAAAAAGAAAATAAAATAGAAGGACCTAATTAAAAACACATGAAAGTAAAAGGATCTGATAAAAAGAAAAAATTTTATAAGGACCTAATTAAAAATCAGATGAAACTATAAGGACCTGGAGATTAATTATCCCATAAACTAATAAAGTAGGATAATGCCTGGTCATGTTATGTTAGTTGGCAGACAAAAAAGATGATGTTATATTAATGAATTGTCTCGTTCCCATTGATTATTGTAAAATATAAAACCTATAATAAAACATACTACTTTATTAGTATTATTTATATGAGACAAGCAAGATACCTTATTCATAGGCAAAAAATATAAGTTAAACTTCGTCTAAAATATAATGTTCTTTTGGTCTCTCTCAAGTTTAAAAAGACTCTTTCTGCGTTATGTTTGATTTTAGAAAACTACTTATATAATAAAAATATATATATACATATATATATCAGTCAATTTCAAATATAAGTATAAATTTATATAAAATCAAAACATTCTCAATTTAAGATTGTGGTTAGACTATTAAGTTATGCTTGACCCAAAAAAAACCTAACAAGTTATAAACGCACAAAAGATACCCCGCTTATTTTAAATTAAATCTCAACAATCACATGGGCATGCTACTTTTTACAGGAAACAAACGTTCCCAGCTGCATAATAATTGATTAAATTTTTTGTAGCTTCACAAAAATAAAGAAAAAGTTAAACTTGCTGACTCATCGCCACGTTGTTTGACTATTGGAAAATATTCACGTACACGATTATGCCAACTCAGAATGATAATGTTTACATGTATGTATGTGTGTATAATGCAAACAAGATATAATGTCATGGTGAGTCCATAACTAAGCAAAGTGAAGCCATGTGGTGAAAACTTGGAAAAGTGAGATAGGCTATGCGAAATGAGGGGGACAAAGAAAATTTGTGTCTCAATGCTTTCCCATGATGCTTTGTTTTTCTTTTCGTATAAATATATTTTTGACAGATCTCAGCAGCCTAAAGTTATAAATAGGATTGAAATCACAACCTTCACTCAGAAGGAAGTGTAACACATGCTCACTTAAAACATTTACTGGAATTTTTTAATCACACATTTTTCGGAAAAGAAATTGATAAACGAGTAGTCTGCAACTCGGGAAGAAATTTTACTCTCTGAAGATTAAATTAACCATGTAGGTGGGATGATTTACGTTACAAGTTTAGGATGGCCAGCTGCACCAGACTAAAGAATAAAAATACTACTTAATAACATACCCCCACTGACTAATTTGAAAAAATTTTAAAAATTATTCAATTACTTTAAATTACTTTAAAGTATTTGTACTTATCATTTTTTTCTAACTAATTTGTCTCATTTATAAATCAATATATAATATAATAATAAACGAAAATATTTTAGAAAGATCATGTAATATATGCTATAATTAGATAATTTAGTAATTTTTTTAATATTTTTAAATTAATTTACTAGATCTTATATTAAGCAAACGAGGTAGTATTTACCGCCACGTTAACATTAGTAGTAGGAACTCTCGTCACTTGGGGGGTGTTTGACATTCTCAAAACCGCGGTTTCAGAAGCACCTTTCCGCTTAACGAGATAACCTCCTCTACATATTTACTTCGTAATTCGTAAAAACACTTTTGAAACCATGGTTTGGTTTGTATCCAAACACCCCCTTAATCATGCGGTCAGGGTTCGATTTCAACCCTCGATATCAATACAATCACCTAACTGGGAGAGATTTGCCTTGTGCTCTCACTACAACATGAGAGATTAGTCTCTATCGTAGGTGGACAGTATATTCGTCAGACCCATCCTTTCCATCTACATTTGCAAAAATTCTAAACCATCTTAAAAGCATACTAAGTATGTAGCCTCCGTAAGCCAGAGATTCACATCAAAGTATTCAACCAACAATTCCAACTTTTAACTTAAAGTCCTGTTTGGTACGAAACATTAAAAATGAGGAATTGAGATTAGAATTACAATTGAGAAAATCTATTAAAATAATATTTAATATGAGTAATTGCTTATTATATGAGATTAGCCAAACCCATATATGTTGGATTGGAGAATACTATAGGGGGAAGTGGTATTCCCCAATCCCACTTCTATGGGTTTCTCTAATCCCACATAATAAGCAATTACTCATACTAAATACTATTTTAATGATTTTTCGCAATTGCCATCCCAATCTCAATCCCTCATTTTCAATGCTTCTTATCAAACGCAACCTAAGTACTCATAAACTTCAAGTAATGTATACCATTAAATAGAAAACACGTTTAAAAAAATAAAACAGAGAGAAATATGTAATCCCAGAAATTAACACCATGGATCCAAAGAAAATAGGAACCACAGTTCCTACCAGGATGTGAAATGGAATAATCTTGCTCTAAGTCCAATCATAGCATCGCCGGTCATTACTCCAATGGCTACCGGAGATGGGACATTTGGACTTACCCTAAAAGCAGTACAGTGGTAATACCCTCACATCACAAACAAAATGGCCCCTAGAAAAGATCACACAAAAAACGATTAAAAATAAAAATAAAGAAAAACCACATAGACCTATTTCAACGCACAACACTGCCAATCAATTTGGGATCTCTTCCTCATAGGATATGTCTATTTCTTAATCAGAAAAACTAAAATGCTCAACCATATCTTGCATAATACTACACAATCATGGGTACTAATCCATGCACCGACTTTTTTTAGGAGATTCTTTATCAGTTGACTAACATAGAAAAAGCACAATTGGATTTGAGTGACCCAACCACATCTGCATATATTCTTAACAGTTCAAACAGCTGCAAACACATGCGAAAGAAACGAACACAGCTTTTCACAGAATGACCCGCTAAATGAGAAACTGATCAATTGAAGATCTAGATGACACGAAGCTGTTGGTTCTCTCTTATAGCAAACATCTTATAAATATTCTTAGCAGTGCTATGTTTGGTGGAACTTCTTATTTGAGGGCAATTTTCCTTCCAAAGATGTTTCTCAGCTTAGCAACCTAGCTTCTTTTGAAAGTGCTAAGGAACTGTTGTTGGGCTTGCGCCTTTATGATTGACTTGTAAAACCTACAATCCCTTTAGTTCTAGCATTGTGCTCGTTTGAGGAGCCTATAGATCAGATGTTGCCTGCTATCTCTTTTTGTGGTTTTGGATAATGTTTACTTTGCCTATGATGTACTGGTTTTAATCTTTCTTAAGGAATGTATTCCCTTTGGCCAAAAGAGAGTAGGGGGGAAAAACAAAGAAAGAAAGATAAGAAAGTGAATACACCACTTACACATGAAAAATAATGGTGAAAAAAGGAAAATTAAACATGAACTACCCAGAACAAAATCCATCACCGTTATCTTGAATAATCACCAAACGAATGTAACCAACGAAACCCCCCATCCTCAAGATTTTTTTGGAACTAAACAGAAAATTTGAAAATGTAAGAGAACAAGACCTCAGGGTAAAATTTATATAAATTATGATCCCTTTCTCATCTGAAATGCTTAGTACGCTAAGTCTTATGTACACTTACTTTGCTCACTTATCAGTCGGCTAACACGGGCCAAATACAATATACACCAAAACGCTTCCTCATATATTCATCATTAATAGTCCAAACAGCAGCAAACATATGCAAAAGAAATGAACGCAACTTTGCACATAAGGGACCCTTATATTTCACTACTTACATGTGAGAAAATATTGGCCACGAATAAGGAATCAAACACAAACTCCTCAGAATAAATCCATACTGTTAAGACTTAGCAGAAGAATTCCATCACGACAACTCCAATAAAACAACGCACTCCCCCATGAGAATTTCACAGACGAATAAGATTTAACCAACCCACTGCCCTAAACGAAAACATCAAATGACGATGAAGTTTTGACATGAAGATCAATCGACAATAGGGATTACGGAAACAGAATATTATTGCTATCGAAGGTGAATCTGTAGAATTCACAAAGAGAATTCATACTAAACCATCCCATTCTCGAAATGAATTTACTTTAATGAAAAATCAGAACAACATGGGATGGACTAAAATTCATCATAGAACTTTGATTTTAAAAGATATCATAGTTCTAGAATAAAACTCGCCTATAGCACGACATGAAATGGATTAACAAAAGGGGCAGGGGGAGATATTACCCGTTTCATCTGCTTTGACCTTTCTCTCGGAAATTCCTTTTTGGGAACTGGGAAAGCCAAAAAGGAGGCGTATTTGGGTGGTCGTGACCGAGAGGATTTTGCTACTCCCTCCGTCACTTCCTCCATCTGAAACGAAAGACCTGCTAAAGGCGCATTAACCGGAGGACTGGGAAATGGGCCGGCCTTTCACGGGCCGCTGGAGCCATTTTACAAAACTCAGCCTTTATGTCGGAGGCTCAGGCCGCGCGAAATTTTAGGCCAGTTTACAAAATTTCATTTTTTTTCAATACTTAACAATAGCAACATCATTGATGTGATCTTCATTGCTAGAGATAATAACACATAAAATATAAATCAAATCATCATTTAAAATTTAAAGTAGGTCATTTTTTAATTTAAATCATAAATATTAACAAACTAAAGTTTGAAATTAAGGTCTAAATAACTAAAAATAAAGCAAATCAAATTGTTATTTCGAATTCTAATAGAAAAATATGCATTATTATATAAATTATTGATATTTTCACATCAGGTTAGATCATGTCATTTATAAAGAACTAAGATAATTTCAAGCAAATACTAGCCAAATAATATAATTATCAAAATGATTGAAAAATATATCAAATAATTAAAAAAAACATACACATACTTAAACTAGCTAGCCCTTGGCCCTATAGTCGCGAAGATGGAGCCACTCAGACTATAACATTTGAGAAGTCAGATATATATTACTACCTATGGTTCTTAATATAAGAACTACTTAACTAATTTGAATAAATTAAGAAAACTACACCACAAAAAAATATGTAAATTGTAGCGGTTAAATTGAGACATTTCTAGCGGTTTTAACCCCTACAAATATCATTTGTAGCGGTTACAAAAACCGCTAGAAAATCAAGTGCAAGAAAAAAGTTTTAGCGGTTATAGCAATTACTACACGGTATGGTCAAAACGCCAAAAACTTTCTAGCGGTTTAATAACCGCTAGAACACGTTAGCAATAGGAGACGAAATTTCTAGCAGGCAGAAACCGCTAGAAAAATTTGTAGCGGGTATATAACCGCGCGAGAAAATTCTGAACCAAATCTCATTTTGCCGGGAATTAAAAATTTGCATTATGGCGCCAAAATTTCTAGCCGTTCTAGAACCGCTAGAAATTTCGTGGAAAATCAAATTTTGCCGGCAAATTAAATTTTTCAATTGGCGCCAAAACATTTCTAGCGGTTTGAACCGCTAAAAAATTTGGCGTAAAAATTTAATTTCACGAACTATTCCTGCTATTTTTTTTTATTTCTAGCAGTTTTCAACTGCTAGAAATGTTTTCCGAGGCAGAAAATTTTTTATGGTTTTTCATTATTAGAAAATATAATATTATAAATTTAAAAACCATTAAATAGATTGTGTTGGATAATTTTTTTTAATTTGTATAATTAGTTATGTATTACATTTTATATATTTGAATTTTGTAAAAAACAATATGTAATTAAATTATGAGTGTGTCAAAAGAAGTGAATTTAATTTAATAAGATAATTGAATTGAATATTTAATAAGATAGTTGAATTGAAGATGAGATAGTTTGTAATATTGAACCTAAAGTGTTATGTTGAGAAGTATTTAAATCAGTTGAGGAGGGCATGACAAGTGTGAAGAAGAAAAATCCAAAAGAAAAAGAGAAATAAATATGTTAGTAAATTATAAGTAAAAACAAATAAAAGATACAATGACTTATAAAATAAAATTCACTTACCATACAGTGAAGAGAAAGAAACCACCATATGAGAGAGTAAGAAAAAAAGAGAGAATTATGAGGAAGAATAGGAGAGGAAAGAAAAGAGATGGAGTAAATGAATGTAGAGATGATATGATATTTATAAAGATCAGCGACGCATTTGTAGCGATTTCTTTGTAGCGTTTTATTTTATTTTGTAGTTGTTTGTCATTTTCTAGCGTACATCTAACCGCCAGTATTTGTAGCGGTTATATTTTGTAGCGGTTATATAACCGCTACAAATTATAATTTTTTATTTTTTAAAAATCTAAACCAATTTTAATTTATACATATATGTACTTGTCAGGGAATATTTCCGGTAATAAATTTGTAGCAGTTACATAACCGCTACAAATTTATTATTTTTTTTTTTAAAAAGCTATACAAATTTTAATTTATATATGTATTTATGGAAGGAAAATTTTTTTTTAATAATAAAAATTTTGGATGCTGCTATTCTTCATCATCATCTGGCCTGAAAGGACATATTTAAAAAAAATTTGTTATAATTATAATGTATTTAGAAGAAATTAGTAATTAGTAGTTAATTATTTAAATAATTTAAGAAAAGACGTATACCTGATAATTGGCAAATTATCATCTCCTTGAGGAAAGAAGTCTTCAAAATTCGAGGGTTGAAAGGGTTCACTGTCATAAATAATGTCACCATCACCCATATCATAAAGATCCCGTGGCTTGAGGTGAACGACCATATTCCAATCTTTATGTTTCTCGTCCTCGACATAGTAAACCTGGTGTGCCTCGGAAGCAAGGATATATGGCTCATCATCTTTAGATGCTCCCGTATGAATAAGTCTAGAGAAATTAACTGAGGTGATGCCCAAATGGTCAGTAGCGAGTCCTCGTGAAGTTGTCGTATTTGCCCAAGAGCACTTGAGCAGTGTTACGGTGAAAAGCTGGTAACTCAACTCAATAATGTCAATTAGCTTTCCATAGTAAGTGACGCCTCCAAAGCGCATATTGCCATCACTGCTGCTAGCATAACATCTCGTTCCGAATGTCCCGCAAACTCCAGAGTTTTGTGTGAGCAATCCCTGATCATGTCCAACTGTACAGAACTTGAAGCCGTTGACATTATACGTAGTAAACCTTCGTGCATGGTCTAACGGACCGAGAGAAAGAGCTTTGAATTCATCTGTGTATGGGCTGTTGTCATTACGTATTCGACATGTAAACCAACTAGAAAACTCTTTGTGAACTCTTTTATCAATGTCAGCAGAACACGCACGCCCCCGTAGTTGACACCTGAGGTAACTCCTAAACTCACTACAGTAAAGTGTAATTTGTTAGAAGAGTCAGTGAGAAACAAATATAAAGTGTAAAAGCTAGTGAGCTTATATGATATACTTACTGCATGAAGGGTTCAACTTGGCTGCAATTTATCAAAATGTGTCTGTGTGCCTGGAGTTTCTCTGTAAGAGTGAGTCTGAAGAATTCATATCCTCCAACTGGTTTCCCGACAGGAGGAAATAAAGTTGACATGGAAGGACCAGGAGGAGAATCATCTACGTGACACGGGCGGTTAAAAGATGTCTCCATGTCATCAAAGTACCTTGAACAGAAAGTTAGGACCTCATCTCCGGAATAACCTTTTGCTATTGACCCCTTAGGCTATGCCTTATTCCTAACATATGATTTTAATTTTCCCAAGTACCTGTAAGTTAAAATTGCATTAATAATTATGAGCAAATGAAAGAACAATGTGAAATTTAAAGAGGCGGGAATAAAAGATAATCTAGTACCTCTCTATAGCGTACATCCATCCATAGTGAACTGGGCCAGCAACCTTTGCTTCTCGAACAAGGTGGACAGTCAAGTGAACCATAACAGTAAAGAATGATGGAGGAAATATCATCTCCAAGTGACAAAGTGTAAGAATAATTTTATTTTGCAGCTGATCAAGCTCTTCCGCTATCAAGACCTTCACACACAACTTCTTGAAAAGTGAACATAATTCTACCAAAACCACTGATACATCAGAAGGAAGTGTGTTTTTCAAGGCCAATGGAAGTAACTGTTGTATAAGAACATGAGAGTCATGACTTTTTAACCCAGTAACCTTTCAAGCCTGCAAATCGATACACCTTGAGATGTTACTAGAATATCCATTTGGTACTCTTATGTTCTTCAACGTCGAGAGGAAGATATCCTTGTTCTGCTTCGTCAAGGTGAATTTAGCTGGTTGAAACTTGTCGTTTTCATCAGGCCAAGCCTCTTCACGAATTCCCCAGGCCCGTAAATCTTTTCTAGTTGCGAGATGGTCTTTGGACTTTCCAGCTTCATTGAGCAACGTATATAGCACATTATCGCACATATTTTTTTCAATGTGCATAACATCCAAACTGTGTCGTAGCAAATTAGATTCCCAATAAGGAAGAGTGAAAAATATGCTTCTCTTCCGGCATTGCATAGGTTGCGTATCAGATGTCCCACAAGATCGTCGTCCCAATCGTTCAGGATCCACACTCTTACCAAACTCGACATTAACATCTTCTAACTGCCGCAAAATATCCACACCAGACAAAATAACAGGAGGATCTCTCTTCTCCTATTTCCCATCAAAGCGAATCCGTTGCAATCTAAGTCTGTGCTTCGAATCAAGGAACCGTCGATGTCCTATGAAGCACCACTTGCGACTGTGTGGAAGGCGACATGGCACAGAATCAAAATTGCACTCAGGACAGGCCAACCCAGTATGCACGTCCTAGCCAGACAAAGTTCCCAAACCGGGAAAATCACTTATTGTCCACATCAAGGCTGCACGGAGATTGAATAGTCGCTTGTCATATGAGTCATATGCCTCAACACCATTCGTCCACAGGTCGATCAATTCGTATATCAACGGTTGCAGGTATACGTCTATATCATTTCCCCGTGCTTTCTTGCCAGGAATGATCATGGAAAGCAAAAAGGAGCTCTGCTTCATGCACATCCAAGGTGGTAGATTGTATGGAATTAACACCACCGGCCAGATACTGTAACTTGTGCTCATGTTTCCGAAGGGATTGAAACCATCAGTTGCCAATGCAAGACGTACATTTCTAGGATCATTGGCAAAGTCTGGAAATTTCGCATCAAATGCTTTCCACGCCTCCGAGTCTCGTGGGTGCCTTAACCTACCATCTGGATTTTCCTCAGTCACATGCCACCTCATGTGCTGAGCCATTTTTGATGACATATACATTCTTTGCAACCGTGGTTTCAAAGGAAAGTATCTAAGAAAATAATATATTAAAAATTTCAAATACCGAATATTTAAAGACTGAACAAGTAGCACATCATAATCAATTATATTGAGAATTTTAAATATCGAATATTTAGAGACAGACTTATAGCGTGATAAATTGTAATAAATTGTACCTGAGAATTTTGGCCGGTTTCTTCTTTTGCTTTTTGCCCTTCTGTACCGACTTATAGCATGACGTCTTGCATCTCGTACAAATCTCCTTGTTTGCATCATCTCCCAAGTATAGCATACAGTCGTTTGGGCATGCATCTATCTTCTTGTAGTTCAAGCCAAGCTTGTTAATAATCTTTTTTACTCCATAAAAAGATGGAGGGAATTCAGCTTGGAGGAAAGCATCTCCCAGTAATTCCAACAACATGGACATCGCCTTGTTAGTCATACCACACAAGCATTTGATATGACACAGCCTCACCAGGAATGACAACTTCGAATACTTTGTGCACCCAGAATAAAGAGGCTTGTCAGCTTTGCTCATGAGGTCAAAAAATTCCCGAGCAGTTTTGTTTCTTAGAAACTCCAGTTGAGGCCCCTCTACTTCATCTTTGTTGGGATTCGGGCTTTCGTGAACACCAAAAGCATCACGCACAGCATCATTCACGGCATCGGCTTCATCCACTTGAACTCCTATCCGTGAAACTACTGGAACTGACTCAGCAACCATATCTGGCCGTTCCCCATGTAGTTGCCAAAAAACGTACTCTTGCGGGAAGGGCTTAAAGATCAAATGTTCTCTAACAATATCTTTGGGATGCCACTTCTTGAAATTACATTTAGGACATGGACACTGAATCTTACCATTTACGGCAGCATTGGCGAAAGCAAAATCCAAGAAATAGTTTAGACCAGCCAAGTATTGCGGAGTCGACCGATGCAAATTGATCCATGACCTATCCATCACTAATGTTGCTTAAATTTCGTGAACATATGACACAGGAAGCTCAAAGAGAAGTTAAAATGAATTTCAGTTGGAGTGTTTTAGCTTATAAAGGAGGCTGCCAATGGATGTATAACAATCAATTTTTTGCAGCGGTTACCAACTGCTAGAAATTTCTAGCGGTTTTAACGAAAATTTTGACTTTCTAGCAGTTTAAAACCGCTACAAATTTAATCTGACAATGGTTATAAAATTTCTAGCGGTTAGGAACCGCTACAATGTTCTTAATTTTCTAGTGCGTATAATCCGCTAGGAACTCGAGGAGGGAAATTTGAATTTGGCTTGAGCTTGAATTTTCTAGCGGTTATTTGAAGTTTGTAGCAGTTAAATAACCGCTAGAAAATTCTTCGCCCTTTGGGTTTTGTAGCGGTTTAGTAACCGCTAGAAATGGTAATATTTTTAAATATTAAAGATTCCAAAAGTATTTTAAATACTGCGCAATAAATTAATAACATTTTTAGTATAACGTATTAATTAACACGTGATATAAACAAAATTATTAACAAATTAATATTTATAAATATTTATTAAATTAATAAATAATTATAGAAATATTTAATTTATAGAAATAAATTGTAGAAATATTTTAATTAATTAACATGTTTAACATGTTTAATAAATTTTAATGTTTATATTGTAATAAATTAATAAATATTTCAATGTTAATTAATACTTGACATAAATAAAATTATAGAAATAAATAAATAAAGTAAACAAATAAATATAAAATTTAAATAAATATCTAAATAGAATATAAAATCATAAAATCAAAATTCAAATAAAATCCTATACAATAAAAACAGGAGAATTCATAAGTGAAGGGCAGAAGCAGCATCATCATGATCGTCCTCCGCTGGATCCTCCTACTGGGGGTGGGCAGGCCGCTCAACGTGCTGGGACTAGACTGGCTGATGGGGGGGTAGGAGCGCCACTGGTGGTAGGCGTAGGTCGGGGATCTCAGGAATCGGTATGTTTGGAGCCATACAAATCACCACATGACGCATAGCCGTAGCAGCTGCCAAGAGCTGGTCAAGCTGTGCCTGGAACTGAGCATCATGCTCCTGCAACTGACGATCACGCTCCTCGATCCTGGCCTCCACCCTGGCCTTGATGTTGGCCTTTAACTCTTGTCTGAGCTCCTCTCGCAACTCCTCTAAGGATGAGGAACCCGGCTGCTTCGCTCTCGCACTCGCCTGAGAGCTCCCGGCAGTATATGAAGGGCCAGCGCCACTTGAGTGGGGCAACCTAGTCAGTGTAGGTCCAAGTCCAAGCCCGCTAACTCGACCAGGGTGCTGCGGCCGGCCACGACCCGCTAAAAGTGAGGCGGTGGGATCCAAGGCAGACCCCTGAGACTCACGCAACTCGGTATCAACCTGAGTCATCCGTGCCTACCAAAATTAATGTAAAGAAGTTAATTAGAATAAAATGATATTTACACTGTGATATTATATTAATATTTAACTTATTACTTACCGCTATCTCCTCAACCTCATACGACGCACGCCCGTCTCGAGGTCTATACACCATCGGCCACATCTCGCCATAAGTGGCCGTGTATCCCCGCTCCTGCCGTATCTTTTCCCTCTGTAAATGAAATGAAAGAAATAATTAGTTACAAATTAAATACATATACATATTTAACAAATTTATTTCAAGTACTCACAATCTCGTCATAGGTGATCGCAAAGCTCCTGGATCCAGCCCTATGACGTATTTTCTGATGCCTGACACTCCCAGCATTTCTCCGAGAAAGAGCCTGAAGCAAAATGTAAAAAAATTAAATTAAATTAGTCAAGTTGGACAAAAAATAAAGAAATTATAATTAATACAACATTATCATACCATCTGGTCAGCCGTCATCCTAAAATAGACATAACTGGACCAGTCTTGCTCCGAGACTCCACCAGGTATATCTACCAGTATCTCCTGCAGGGGCCTCGTCCCGTCACCTTTCTTTTCCCTTCACAGGTCGGCCCTCCTATTCTTCTATGCCACTCCAAGCCTCTTGATCGTGTCAGCCCTCAACTTCTCCCCCAGAATAAAGTTACTCTGTGATTAAAATAATAAATTAACTAAATAACAAATTATAAACAAACAATAAAGCAATTTCAATAAAAATATATATTTTTTTAACTAACTTAAAAATATTATAAATGAAATATAAATTATATCAATAACAAATCATAATTAAACAATTAAGTAATTTAAATGAAAATATATTTTTACTCAACTAATTTAAAATTATTATAAGTAATAAATTAATGAAATCAATAAAAAATTATTTTCAAACAATAAAATAATTTAAATAAAAAATATATATATCATTTAACTATTTTAAAAATATTATAAATAACAAACAAATTAAATAAATAAAAAATTATAATCAAACAATTAAATTATTTGAAAACAAAATATATAATCATTTATTTAAATTAAAAAATTATAAATAACAATTTTATATTATCTTCATCATTTACCAGCCTTGCTACTTCTTCTTGAGGTGATCTTTTCGAGTCCTGCACGTAGATGGGGAACAACATACACTGTTGACCAAGGAGGCGCACATACTTGTTGTACAACTGGCCACCTTTCTTCGTCGGTTGGCCCAACTCATTGAGCGGCACAACCACCCGTCCGCTCGTCGTCATAGACAGCTCTCTGGCTGTCAACCTCCTATAGGACTTGTTCCCCTCAGAGTCTGTAAAATTTAATTAAGAAATAAATTATATATCAATGAATTAAAACAATTTCTATATAAATTAAATAGTTGTCAAATTTAAAAAAGTTAAATAAATACTTACCCACAAATTCCACCTCAAAACCGACCTGACGTCTGGGAGTAGGATGCTGCGCAGCCTGGGGATTCTCATTCCTCTGAACCTGCTCCTCTTCCTCCTCAGCAGCATCATCATCATCAGCATGGAGTTGTTCATCCCCAGTAAAATGAGCCTCCTCAGTCCGTTCAACATCGTCCTGCTCCATAAAATTGAGTATATCCTCCTCGCTGAGATCGTAGTCATGAATATTGAGAAATGGCTCACCAGTATCATGACTACCATCACGACGATCCTCACTGGGTCCAACCCTCTCAGGATCAACTGGCTCCTTCCCTGGCCGACGACTCATCCTAATAACAACAAATAGTAATTATTTATAAATAAAATAAAAGGAGAAACTATTTATAAGCAAAAATATAATAAATTAAATAAAAAATAAGAATAAAAATTATTTATAAATAAATTACTACTTGTACCTGAAAATAAGGATCTGTAACTGAATCAGAACTCGGATATGTTTTGTAGAGAAAATTCAGCAGAGCTTCGCTTCATGAACGACTGAAACAGTGAAAATGATCGTGGGGGTATATATAGGCAGCGAATTTCTAGCGGTTTTCACCAAACCGCTAGAAATTTCTAGCGGTTATCAAACAAAACCGCTAGAAAGTGCAACGGTCAGCCGCCCACATTTAGGGCACCTCGGGAATTTCCAAATTTTCTAGCAGTTTCGATAATAACCGCTAGAAATTTCTAGCGGTTTCCAACAAATCGTTAGAAAGTGCAACGGTCATGAAATATTTTCTAGCGGTTTTAGTCAAAACCGTTAGAAATTCTCAGACTATTACTAGCGTTTCTGGAACCGCTAGAGAATTTCAAGACTCTAGCGGTTTGTTGACCTTGACCGCTAGAAAATAAACGCTACAACTTTGGCGTCAAGTTCCCGCCAAAACCCGAGAAGGGTTCTAGCTGTGACGTTCTAACGATTAGATTATAACCGCTAGAAAGTGGTCAAAGCGATCTTAATTTCTAGCGGTTGTTCTTGAAACCGCTAGAAATGTTCCGCTGCTAACCCACCATTTTCTTGTCGTGCTAGTTAAATTAGTTATTTGTAATAAATAGGTGTTGTTTTTCCTAAAATATCCTTACTAACCAAGAATATTGGCTAGGATTACAATTATTACAAGGACTATTTTGGGGAAAAAATGAATAAATATGAGAGACAAAATAGATTGAGGTTTTATATTTATAACCAAAATAAAAATTAAATGAGCTCTTATATCAAAAAGAAGATGTAGTATTAAATAAATGTCTTGCCAAACTATGTGTTTTGAAGCAGTCCCGAAGTTGTGGAGGATGATTTAACCAATCAAGTTTGTCCTCATGAAATTGACTTAAGATACGCTTAAGCCATAGCACAAAACAGGAAAAATTGTAATAATCAGATAACTTAATTGAGAAATATCCTAACCATAAATATTGAACATAAGAACAAAATATAAAGATATATTTGAGGGATTCCTCTTTATAGCAACCAAAAACACTCATGCAGGCCAGAAATGTAATTCAAATGGGGATCCTTAATTAAAAATTTATATATACATATATATATATATATAAGCTCATGTGGTACATCATCAAAGGGCTACCCTGCAAGTTCTCAAGCAACATTGAGTTTGTAATTAATACAACGATATCACTACTACAGAATGAGAAATACTTGACGCATCATACTTGAACGGTTAAAAAAAAAAAATCAAATAAGAGTAAAAATTGACGGTTTTACAAGAACCGTGAAATATTTATAGAATACTTGACGGTTCCTTTTAGAACCGTCAAATATTTTCTAAGAATACTTGACGGTTCCTTTAAGAACGGTCAAGTATTCCTAAAAAATATTTGACGGTTCCTCTATAACCGTCAAGTTTAATAATACTTAACAGTTTTTCAATAAAACTGTCAAGTATTGATTAAGAATACTTGTCGGTTTTAATGAAAAACCATCAAGTATTGTCACTAAAAACCCCTAAATCTGTTCATTTCCCTCAACCTCAGTTTGAAATTTCAGGTACCCTTCTTCTTCCCAAGCTCTGCCCAGACTTCACAGACCTATAATCCACTATCCCCACCTTATTTTTGGCCTTTCCCTTTAGTTTTTGTGGTTCGTCCTCCACTATTGTTGCTCTCTAAATTCTCAAAACTATTGTGGGCCATCTCGCAAGGACAAAGAACCCGCATGTTGCTGGAGGCTAATGCGAACTGACGAAGGACCCAACTAAATAACATACAACTTTCTGGACTTCTTTTCGGTCTTCAATCTCTCTCTCTCACTCTCTTGCTCTCGCTCGGTTCTTTCATTCTCATATTGCGTTTGCCGCTATTTAGAATCTATTAAAGCACTCTAGCTCATTCTGTTCTTTCCCTCTAGTGAGGTTACCGGGTGTTGTGTTCTTTCCCTCTAGTAGGAGCTACTTTGCCTTTGCTCTTATATTCTAATTCTTCTTAACTTATGCTACCGTTCAATTATAGAATGAAAAATAATAAATCATCTTTTAGATGTTCATTTTCTCATGTTTGTTCTGTATTATAATCATTACTGGATATTTCTCTTTTGCTTTGCAGTTTGCGCGTCCTCATTCTCTTTTACTCTAATGCTTCATTTTGGCTTCTCTTTGGTTGATTACTTTGATATTCTGCAAATCAACCCAAAAAATTTGAAAGAAAAAAACAAAAGAGAAGGCTTCTTATCCACAGGTACGGAAGACTCAAAAAAAAAAAAGTTAGCAAATATTTTTGTTGTATCCACATCCCCTATCTTAAGTGTTGCCTTCTGAAGTGGGTTTCGCCATCCGATTGTGAGAGCTAATACTAGGAAAACGGGCCGGCCTCGCCCTGTATTTTCTGGGCTTTATGCTCTCTATTTTACTTCAAATAAAGTCTTAAGAAGCAAACCATTAGGCAATTTCAATAACAACATCCAACTTAATTAACATTCAATAGTTTAGAAAAACATAAAACATAGGCCCTCAATTAAATTTCAATTGCAAAAACAGAATTTATGGCAAAAGAGCATGGAAAAAGCAAACATATAGGTGCCATTTCATTCTATCAACTTGCATCTTAAATCAAATTTACCAACAGAATTATCCATCACTTGGACAAACTTAATAACTCAATATCATAAAACTCAATCAAGATGTTTAAATTAATAAACAAGCTTCAAATACATAAATTACTGAACTTAGTGCTTATTTAGTTGTTTATATCTATAGTGTTGAAACTGTATAATTTGAAGGTAAGAAATGAGTAGAGTGACACAAGCTTCACAGAATTGCTTTTGCTTGTTAAACAAATGCTACTAAAAGAAAACAAGCTTCGAAGCAAAACGTATGACACAAAGCAAGTGTTGCGTTCTGTCGGCCTCAGCTATGAGAAGATACATGCTTGCCCTAACGATTGCATTTTGTTTAGGAAGGAGTATAAGTCACTAGCCAAGTGTCCTAAGTGTAATGCGTCGCACTACCAAGAGAATGGGAAGAGCCCAAAGAAGGCATTATGGTATTTTTCCATTGTGTCAAGATTCCGATGCTTGTATAGTAATGTAGAAGGTGCGAGAAATTTAAGGTGGCATGCGGATGAAAGGATTAAAGATGGTATGTTTCGGTATCCTGCTGATTCTCCAGAATGGAAGAAGTTTCATATTGAGTATTCTGAATTTGGGTAAGAAGATAGAAATCTATGCTTTGCATTAGCCACCGACAGGATAAACCCGTATGGGATGCAAAGCAGCACCCATATCACATGGCCAGTGATTTTGTTTATATATAACCTTTCTCGATAGCTATGCATGAAACGCAAGTATTCGATGATGTCTATGATAATCTCTGGGCCAAAGCAACCAGGAAATAACATAGATATATATCTAGCTCCATTAATTGAGGACTTGAAAGTATTATGGGAGAATGGAGTTGATGTATATGATGCATAGAAGGAAGAAACATTCAAGTTGAGAGCTATATTGTTTGGCATAATTAACGACTTCCCTGTGTATGGTAATCTCTCAAGGTATAACATTAAAGGGCAACTTGGTTGTCCCATTTGTGAAGAGAACACAGATTCTATAAGGTTGAAGCATGGAATGAAAAATTCATATATGGGATATCATAGATGGTTGCATCGTGATCATTCTTACCAGCGATTTAAAGAATATTTCAATGGGAATTTAGAAGAAGGTAAGGCACCTACACTGTTAACTGGAGAGGACGTGTTTCAAAAGGTGAAAGATATAGATTGTGAATTTAGAAAACCTTTTGCGAGGCATGTTGGGACAAGTGGGTAGAAGAAGAGGTCTATTTTCTTTATGTTGCCGTATTGGATAACCCTGAATGTGAGACATTTTCTTGATGTTATTCATATTGAGAAAAATGTATGTGAAACTCTGTTTAGCACATTACTTCATATTCCCAGGAAGGCTAAAAGTGACATAAATGCAAGGCTAGACATGGTTGAGATGGGGATAAGGGAGGAATTGGTCCCAGAGGATAAGAGAACTTGTACATTTCTTCATCTGGCAGCTCACACGCTTTCTAAAAAAGAGAAAAGTAGATTTTATGAGTTTCTTGCTGTAGTAAAAATGCCAAAAGGTTACTCTTCTAACATTTGTAACCTTGTTTCAATGAAGGATTTGAAGTTAAAAAGTTTAAAATCTCATGACTGCCGTGTCTTGATGGAAAACTTTATTCTAATAGCAATACGAGGCTATGTTACCTGATAAGGTGCAAGTTATGATCACAAAGTTATGTTTCTTCTTTAAGTCTCTTTGTAGCAAAGTGATTAATCCCAATAAATTGCTAAGGTTGCAAACCCAAATCATAGTTATGTTATGCGAACTTGAAATGTATTTTCCTCTAGCCTTTTTTAACATCATGGTCTACCTAACTGTCCACTTAGTTAGAGGTCCAACTGTGTAGCCCATTGTATTTAAGATGGATGTACCCAGTTGAGCATTACATGAAAATATTAAAAGGGTATGTGAAAAACTGGAGTCGTCCAGAGGGTTGTATCGTAAAACGATATATTTGTAAAGAGGCCATTGAATTTTGTACCTATTACTTAAAAAATGCAAGTGATATTAGGGTTCCAGTATCTCGTCATGAGGGAAGGACGGATGGAGAAGGGATTATGGGAAAGAAAGTTGTAACTATTTCAAACCAACAGTGGGAGCAAGCACATCTATATGTATTGCACAATTTTGAAGAGATTGAGGACTATGTGGACAAGCATATTGATGAGCTTAGGAGGGATAATCCCAATAAACTTGAAAGTTGGTACACCAAAACACATAATAAACAATTTACAGCGTGGTTGAGAGAGCATGTACATGGCAAGTATAATGTTAGTCCTAATTCAATTTCGAAGAAATTAAAGTTGTTGGCAGATGGATCGAGCAAACATGTGATTTCTTTCACAAGCTATCTCATCAATGGGTTCACTTTCTATACTAAAGAGCAAGATGATCAGACTAAATAGCAAAATAGTTGCGTAACTCTTGTAGCTAATACCATGTATATATCGAGTGCTAAAAATAAACATCCTATCTATGCACGTATGTCATACTTTCGAGTGATTGAGGATATTTGGGAGTTGGATTATGTTGAATTAAGAGTTCCAGTATTTGGTTGCAAGTGCGTGGACAATAATAATATATTAAGGATTGATGACTTAGGGTTCATACAATTGAATTTGAATAAGGAAGGATACAAAGAAGAGCCTTTCATTTTAGCTTCTCAAGCTACACAAGTTCTCATGTCCCAGATTCGGCTACTAAAGGATGGTCTATAGTTTTATTCACCAATAAAATGAATGAGGAGACGGGGAATTAAGACAATACAGTTGAAGATTATCCATTTCAAGAGACATCACTTGAATCTCTTTTAAATGAAGATGAATCCATGTACGTCAAGCACGATCACGACGACGGAATATGGATTTCAAAGAAGGGGAAAGTGTTTCACAAGAAGATCAAAATAATTCAAACCAAGAAGAACATACAAAAACCTAAAAGTAGAAAAAGGAAAAAATCTACTTAGACATGCATGTAAATTCTCTTATTATTTTTTTAATTAACTTTTATTTGTTTTAATTTTGTTTAAGTCAATTTCGTCATTAATGACTTTATTTTCATTTAATGGGTTCTGATTCATTTTCTTTGATTGAATTTCATTACAGATGGCAGAAGATAGTGGATCTAGCATCGATAATCCATCTCAGCCCAGGGATGCCTCAAACCAAGAGAGACAGCTGTAGGAAGAGGCAGCACGCATACAGAGGGGGCTTTATGTCATGCAAGAGGTATGAAAGCTTGAACGGAAGGAAAGAAATTTTTCGTACAGTGGAATAAGAAAGGACAAGCTGTACAGTCAAATAAATTTATCAACTATATTGAGGTAGTAGCACGAAGCACCGTGCCCATTACAGTGTAATATTAGAGGAGGGTTGATCATTCAGTGCGGGACACTATTTGGATAGATATATCGGTAAGATATTGTAACAACTCAAATTTCATTTTCTTACAAGCTGCCTCACACTAATATGTTATTTTATGTGTTTTGCAGTCTGGATTTAATATACATGAGAGCAGGAAGAAGTTTGTTTTGGGGAAGGTTGGGAGGGCACTGCACTCTTTTCAACATTTTGTGACACACAAGTACTTGAAGGATCCTTCCATAGCCGACGAGTCTGAGGTTCCCAGCTTGCTACAGGACTTGGTCAAACCAGAGGATTGGGTTGCTTTTGTGACGTCACGTCGTGATAGTCAATTTCAAGTAATAATGCTCACGTAATTCTAAATTAAATAGTCCATTTTGTTTAATCTATATATTATTTAACCAGAATCTACTTTGTTTTTGCAGGAATTAAGCATCCAAAATAAGAAAAGAGTAAAAAAGAATGAATATCCCTACCAAAAGGGGCGCTTGGGTTATGCGAGCCTCAAGGAAGAGGTGACTCAAAAGGAGGGATCAGATGTCACTATATCCTGTTAGATGTTGTGGGTATTGGCCAGGAAAAATAAAGATGGCCAAATTGATAATCCTTACATCAAGGAGGTCATGGACAAGATGGTGAGTGTTATTTTAAATTAAATAATCCTCACATTCTTATCAAATATCTTAAAGTATGAATACTAACAATGTTTGTTGCACAGGAGAGTTTATCCTAGGAAGTTTTGCAAGGGGCATATTCTGCAGATGACCAGAAATATTGAGGAGGGCACTGGGGACTCCTAACCATCTTGGTCTTCTTAGAGGCATTGGTTATGAAGTCACTAAGCAGAATTACTTCGGGTACCGACAAAAGCCCTCTTCATCACGCACGCCTTCTTCTGCAAAGTTTATGGAGCTAAAGGAAGAAACAAGCCAGTTGAAGGAGCAAGTTAAAGCACAAGCGCTCTTAATTGATCAGTTGATCAAGAATCAAGCACTACAGCCAACTCTGAATCTCAACCCAAGTGGCAAAGATAGTTGCACATTCCCCTTGCTACTTGAGGTATAATACTTCTTGTGTTTATACGATTACATTCAATTATTTTCATATCACACTAACTTCTATCCTATGTTTGTTCAAGGTGAAGTGAATGTTTAGTATGCGGCAAATAACCCTAAACATCATACTGTTGCAACGGGCTGCATGTTCAATTTACTGGGAGAGAGTGTGATTCATAATGTGCCTCTTCCTGCTGATCGTGTGAGGGTGCAGTTGAACATTGCTATTGATCCTAATTATGCCCTTCCGATGCCCACCCCAGATGCAGAGACAGTGGCTCAAATAGTAGGTAGCTTTGTTGCTTGGCCTGACCATCTTCTTACGCTAGGACATCCTTCAAAGGTATATATGTATAGGTTAAAACCTTTAGTTGATCTAAAATAAACTCTGTTTTAATTACTAACAGTTTTTTTGTCAGTCTAAGGAAAAGAAGAGCCTATTGGGCGATCACTCATTATCATCACCACATAAGCAATCCTCTAAGCCCGTTCAAGCAATATCATCAAGATTCCTAATCTGTCTTGAGGAATATGCAGTTGGGACCAGATTAGAATATGGTGATTCCTTAATGGTTTCCCTAGAGTTTGAGCTAGAGATCTATAATCAACCCTCATCAGACTATGTCACAAATGACATATTAAGGAAATTCTAACACATGGAATGGCTAGCACGAATGCCTGTAACTTTTATATCAGGTATTTCTTAAAACTTTAATTAAATGTTTACCTACTTGAACATTTATTCTATTGATCTATTTATTTCTTGATTTAGGTATCTTTATAAGAATTTTATAATCCCTTGTGGCCTCAGTGACAAGTTCAAGATTATCAGCCCCCACACTTTTGCTGGCCACCCCTTGATATGAAGAGGAAAGACTTATCCAGAGATTTGGCAGATATCTTCATTTCTAGGGCAGCAAAGACTAGGGAGACTTTGTTTTTGGCACCTTACTGTCATGGGTAGTATACTGAACTTCCTCAAATTCTTTTGTTTTTAAATATTTTGTAATTGTTCTAATTGTCTTTCTTATACTTAGGGAACACTGGATACTGATTGTGGTCAATCCCACAAAGCTAAGGATTTGGTATCTTGATTCTCTTCATGGGGCTCCAACCAATCGACCGTTTATGGTTTCATTGTTTAATAAGTAAAATTTATATATATTCTTCATATTTAGTTTAATTCCTTGCTTCAATAGTCATTAATATAAAATTTTATTGTCTACTCAGGGTTTTGTGGCTATACCGCACAGATCAAGCCTTACCCTGCCCTGCTAAAAAACGCTCAATTCGATGAAGCCTTTCCATGAAAGAAAGTGAAGGTATTCATTATAATTATTTACTGTTCTACTAAATATGGTTTATTTATATTATTCACTAATATGATCTCCTTTCCCAACTCTTTAAAATGCCCGTGTCAGCCAAACAAAAGCTCCGATTGTGGGTATTGCGTAATGAAATTCATGAAGGACATGATTATGCACAATTCTGACACAATCCCTACGAAGGTAATATGTATTTGTTAAAGTTGAATTTATATACTTTAGAATTATACTTAGTGTAGCTTTACATTTATATCTAACTTCAATTTGCTTTTACATACAGTACTTTGCCGACACATATTGCACAGTGTATTCATCCGCTCAGATGGAAGAAATCATTGAAGAGCTGGTAATGGCTTTGTACTGTCAGTGGGCACAAAATAGATAGGGAAGTAGAAGACTCCTTTAGTCAAATTTAATTTTGTTGTGGTTTTTGATAATTGGCCAATTTTGGTTTTGGAATTGGTTTTTTGCTTTAGCCTTTTCTGCTTGTCCAAATTAAAATTTTTCTTTGACTTGACACAATTGTATGACATTTGGTTTGTTATGTTATTAAGATCAATGTAAATTTTTGTATATCTGATGCATGGTTAATTACATTCATATGACTAAATTATTGCTTGCTGTATATTGGTCTGAATGCTGGCCTGATTCTGCCTTTTGAAAAATGCTACTTTGTATGAAATTTTATATTGCAGGGGGGCTGCTGGAAAAGCAGTACCTGTATTTAAATAATAATAATAATAATAATAATAATAATAATAATAATAATAATAATAATAATACTTGACGGTTCTAGCAGTAACCGTCAAGTATTATGAGAATACTTGACAGTAACCATCAAGTATTCTCAGCCAGTAACGGTAAAAGACGATAACATATACTTGACGGTTTTAACTTTAGAACCGTCAAATATTATCAAATATATTTGATGGTTATTCACATCAAATATTCCTCACAGAAATATATGACGCTAGGATACTTGATAATTTTTAACTGTCAAATATGACAAAAAATAACCGTCAATTATTTTATTTTTTTGTAGTAGTGTATATAATAGTAGGAAGAATTATCATGAGGTCTTAAAAAAAGAAAATAATTATGAAGAAATCCCAATGATAAGTGATCCACATGAACATATTATCATTCCTATTCTAAATTATTTTCAGTTGTTAATGTAAATCGCTTTCTTGATGCCTGATTATAACTCTTCCATAATATTGATCTTCGACATAACCAACAGTATACTCGAGCAACAATGAACGAGTGTACGTTGAAGGGGTCAATAACGTAACCCAAAAACTCGGTTTGAGGACAACTAAATTGTAATGTTAGCTGGGAATTGATATATAAAAAATGTATAAAGGTTTTAAAAAAAATTAGAAAGTACTCCTCCAGTTCTAAACATAAAACACATTTGTAGTATAATTTGCATTATAAAATAAGTCTTACATTTAGGACATGAGAGGTAAAATTTATGAAGTTTGTGTGATAAATGAAATAAGATATTTCAATATTAGTAAAAGATAATGTATTAATTAAAACCAAAGGTGTCATCCACGCCAAATTTATAAACTTAAAGAAATTCCGCATTGATTTTACAAAATTAAAAGCATTATTTGTATATGTGTATATATATATATATATATATATAGACATAAAGAGAGAGAGACAAAAATAGAGTATCAATTTATGAACATAATCTGGTTTGATTGATTTAAAGAAAAAAAAAAGGGAAAAGAAAAGAAAGACAATTCAAAGTCGGTGCAATCAGTTTGACTGATAAATGAATGGAATCTTAGAAATTAAAAAAGTTTGGTTTTGGGTTTGAAAAGTCTTCAAATTTTGTTGGCTTCAACAGTTTGCAATGACCGTCAACGCTAATTAAGTAAACTTTGGTTGATTTACATGTATTTTGAAAAATTTTTGCTTCGCTGGTCCACAAAAAAAGGAAAATTGTTTATTTCTCGAGAATTTCTTTAAATTTATGTTTTGAGTAGTACTCAATAAGATAATTTAATATTTCAGGCTGTGAGTTTTCTTTAATTCATATTCATTTCAAAGGCCAGTCTTCTGCCCCATTTGGTCCGCTTGTCGAAAAATAATCATGTAATAGAAAACATTATAAGGCATTCCCCAAAAAGAAGAAAAGAAAACATTGCAGGCTTACTATACTGACCGATAAATAAATACACACACATATATATATAATCATTATTTTCCAGTTCTCAATATATTCTCATTGTTTTAAATGTTTTTTTTAATAAAAGGGGGCATGAACATTAAATTTTATCAAATAGATTTATTTTTTTTATTTTTCTCTTCTATTTATAGTATCAAATAAACTTTCATATTCTATACTTTGTTGCATATATATTATTTATGGGTTAATGTGTAAATTTATCCCAATATTTTAAGATCATAACAATATTATTCCCATACCGTTAAAAATATTAACGATCAATGTTATTATTTTAATAAATAATATTAATTTTGTAATTATAAGAAGTAATATTGTCACAATTTTAAATATTTAAAATAAATTTGTGCTCAAAATTAATAAAAAATTTCAGGACAAATTTATATTTTTACCGTTAATTATTTTGTATTGTCCATTTGCATGATATATTCAAAAGGAAGAGAAAAGTCTTCATTCACTGTCACCATATGGGTATAGTTTGTTGCAAGAAACTCGCGTGTTTGACGGTTTGTGGTAGCATTTAAATTAGACTAATTCAATACCACACTTGTTGCGATAAAAATAAATTTATTAGTTCGTCGTTAAAAAAAAATAGTTTATTTCCATTCGATGTTGGTTATCTCATTTTCTCTCTCATATTATAATAATATACAAATTATTAGATTTGAACAGATAAAAAAAAGTCGAAAAGCACTATGTGCCCCTTCTCACCAAACCTTATTCTTATCAGTCTTCTCATGAGCGCACCATACGTTTTTGTCGGTCCAAAATTCTTCTGTAACAGCTGGACAAAAAAATGATAACACTATAATAATTTTGACTTCAACTCAAACAAACAATCGTGTCAACTCAAATGAATAAAGAAGATAATTTAATATTTTTCATTGGTTAACAATTTACTTGGCTTAGCTTTCTTTGATTCATTTTCATTTCAATCACATCACAAAAACAAGCTTTTAGACTTCTACACTGTTTGGTACGCTTGTGAAAAAATAATCCGTCATTGAAAACTTTTTGGAAAAACTACACTAAAATCTTACTTAAGAGAATTAAATATAAAAAAATCTCTTAGAATTATTAAATTAATGTGAAATTTTAAGAAAACTTATTACAAGAAATTCTACTTATTTAATTACTAAATTGTTCTTATTTTTTTAAGTATGTATTAATAACTGAAAAAATAGTTGTTGACAACTTAAGATATAACGATTAACACCTATCACCACAGATATTAACAACATATTTTCTCAGTATATCACAAAAATTTAATGCATAAGTTGTTAATACATACTGCAATAGTTATTAATAGTTATATCTTAAATTGTTGACGACTCATACTTTAAAAAAATGAGAATAATTTAATAATTAAACAAGTAAAATCTCGTGCAATAAGATATTTTGAGAGTTCAAATTAATTTAATAATTTCAAAAAAAAAATTGTATTTAATTCGTTTGAGTGACGACCTTGATCCAATGTTCACAAATTTTTTGGGCATATATTTATGATTTAAACTATTTCTCTGTGTGTGTGTGTATTATTATTATCCATTATTTTGTATTGCGTATTCTAACGTGTTTGACGGTTTGAGATTTATACAATGAAGGATCACTTTAAATATTGTCACCGTTCAAATAATACCCAAAAAAAATTTGTTCATGGCATGGTAATCTCTTCATATCTCTGCCCCACTCCTAATATTCAAATAATGTTCAAATTTAGTTACTTTTTCTAAAGTGTATGTTATAAAAGATCTCTCATATTTCACTTTAAGTTCTTAATTGAAATTTTTGTTTATTTGGCATAAAATAAAAATATCAAATTGATCTGCCTCACAAAATTCCATATTTCTTGACCATATTAGTAATTATATGAGATTATATATGATCACTAATTTTCAGAAATTTTCAGAAAAAGCTGAATCAACATTCCGTCAGGCTTAAATGTGGCCATGTACTTGTCCTTGACGCCTTTTCTTGTTCTTTTGATTCATTCTTATTTCATCAATCAATCACAAAGTCAAGTCTTCTCCCTTGTTTGTTACGCTAATGGAAAAACAATCCTTAATAAAAATATTTTGAATTTAAGGTTTAATAGGAAATTAAGTACATGATTCGCGTAATGTAACGTGTTTATACTCACACACGCAAATATCAATTTATGAATGTTTGAGACAAATTGTTCAATTTTTGTTTTGGATTTGCGAAGTCTTCAAGTTTTGTCGGCCTCAACAGTTGCCAATGGAATCTTAGAAATTCACCACTTGACACGCACATAATGGACATTGACCCGTAAACCTTGGTGGACATACGTGTTATTTGAAAAAACTTGTTTCTCCATAATTTCTTTAAATTTATGTTTTCACCTCCATTTACTTCATTAAACAGAATTTGGGTCTTTCGTGCCACAATACAATACCTTGTTGTATGTAAATAACTAAAATGTAACGGTATAGTTATTGTAAAAATTTTAGAATTTTAGGGTTAAAATTGATGTGAGGATTTTCAGCCATGCATTGATCATAAAGCATTAATAAGGGTTTCCAAATCGTGAGAAAAGCATTTTCACTAACTTTTCTCTTCATTTTCTTTTCACTTAATATCTCTATCATTATATTAACTTTTAATGGTTGAAATTCGAAACTATATAAAAATATTATAATATTAAATATAATAAAAAATTTACAATTGCAAACTATTCACATCAAATTTTAATACTATAAATTTATCTATCTATTTTATTGTTTAATATTTAATATTATAATAACCTTTTTTACTGAATAAATCTCACCTGTTAAAGTGAGGAGGGAAATTAGTGAAGATGTTCCGCTTCCAAACCTTTGCGACATGAGATCAACCCGACATATTGAAGAGAAGAATTTGTGTCATGAGGAGTCAACCCAAATGGGTCAAGAAGATAATTTAATATTTCATTTTCTAAGAATTTATTTGTCTCTACATTAATTTTCTTTCTTTCATTTTCATTTCAATCATAATTAATTGGCAAAGGCAAGTCTTCTGGCCCGTTTGGTACGCTAATGGAAGACTACTCTGTAAATGAGAACTTTGTATTGGGTTTGTTATAGTGATATAATCATTATTCCCCATTTCTCATTGTTTCAAATATTTTTTTCTTTATAAATAGGGGCATAAACATTAAATCTTATTAAGTAAAATTATTATTTTTTAATTTCCCCCCTTCATTTCTAATATCAAATACATCTATAATTTCTTTGTAAAATGGGGTCAAAGTCTCCAATTGAAAATTTTATTAGTGAAAAAGACTTAAATGAAAGTACCGATATTTTGTATGTACAGAATTTGCAAAGTAAAAAATATCGGTACTTTTTGTGTATAAAAAATTATTATGTTTTTCACACAAGTAGAATTTTAAATGGAGGATTTTTTCCTTAATTTTCTCATATATGTGCAGCTATTATTTTGTAACGTGTAGTGTAAGGTATATTCAAGGGGAGGAGAAAAGTCTTACTTTCTCTAGCCAATAACAAGAAATTTATAACCATTCAAGTCCAATTGATGATAAACAGTTAGTGAAGGTTGAGGAAGCAACTGAAATGAGTGGATAAGATAATTTAGTATTGTTTTTTATTTGTTAACAATTTACTAAAAACACAAAATGGCAATTCTTATTTTTCATTTCAGTCGCATCGCAAAAGGCAAGTCTTCTTTACCCCAAAAAAGGCACATCTTCTTCCCCGTTTGGTACGCTTATGGAAAAATAATCCGTAACTGAAAATTTTTTAGGGCACATATTTATTATATATATTGATATAATCATTATTCCCTCTTTTTCATTTTTTTAAATGATTATTTCAAAATAGGCTCATAAGAATTAAATTTTATCAAACAAAATTATTTTTTCATTTCCCCTTTTAATTTATAATAGGGATAATTAATATATAAGTCCTTATAGTTTCAACTGGTTTTTAATTAGGTCCCTATAATTTTTTTTCTTTTTATCAGATCCTTATACTTTCATATATTTTTAATCAAGTCCTTATAATTTTTTTTCTTTTTATCAGGTCCTTATTGTTTTACTTTGTTTTTAATTAGGTCCTTCTAGTTTTTATTCTTTATTTTACAAATAATAACATTTAAAAAATAATAAATTATTGTAACAATCTTATGTTAATATTCTTTTAAATTTTTAGTTAAAAAATATATTATTTATTTTCAATTCAAATTTTTATAATTATAAAATTCAAATTATAATAATAAATTTATCTAAAATTAAAATATGATTATAAATAATTTATATTTAAGTATAATTATTATTCTGATTATTTATTAATTACTAAATGATTATATTAATTATTTTTTCCAATTATATAATTATTAATTTAAAAATGAAATTAATTTTAAAGAATAAAGTTAATAAATAATTTTTCAAAAACTACAAAGCACCTAATTAAAAAATAAGTGAAACTATAAGGACCTGATAAAAAGAAAATAAAATAGAAGGACCTAATTAAAAACACATGAAAGTAAAAGGATCTGATAAAAAGAAAAAATTTTATAAGGACCTAATTAAAAATCAGATGAAACTATAAGGACCTGGAGATTAATTATCCCTTTATAATATCAAACATACGGTATACTATTTCTGTGTGGGTGTATACTCAAAATCAAAATTTTGGGACCAAAATGAATTAATGGCAGCTGGACAATGAAGGACCATTTTGAAGTTTCTCACTTCCAAACCTTTTAGCACGCCATTCAAATAAAGCCGAAAAAAATCTGACCAAAAAATAATGCCATTTTTTTTGGGGGATAATATGGTAATCTTTATATTTCTGCCATCCTCCTTGTATTCAAATACTACCTTTAATCCTTAATATAAAATCTAATTGACTTGTTTGAGAAGATTGAGAAAGTTAATAAATTACCTTGATATATTTATATTTATCTTTTTACTTTTATAAATTAATATATAATCTAATGATATACATAAATATTTTAGAGAGATTATGTAACATGTAATTATGTAACTGGGTCTTATGTTAATGATCAGGATAGTAATTTTGAAATATAATTACTTTTTCAAAAGAGTCTGTTATAAGGTCTCTCATATTTCACTTTGTTCAAGTTCTTAATTGAAACTGTTTTTGATTTTAGCGTAAAATATAATTATCAAATTGAAAATTGACCGACCTCACAAAATTCCATATTTCTTGACTACATTAGTAATTATTAAATTATATATGAACATTCATTTTCAAAACTTTTCACCACAAATTTTTAGAAAAGTTTATTCAACCTTCGTTCAGTCAAACACGTTCGACGTGTTGCCAGGACCATTTGTTTAGTCAAGTGAATATTTGAATTAATTTATTTTAAGTGATTTTATATTTTCAAAATAAGTATATGAGGGGAATATTCTGTTGTAAAATGTAAAATAGATTTTTAGTTAATTCTCTTAATAAGTCTGTCATTTTTTTTAATGTCCAAGAAAACATAACTTTTTTTTTGGTAGCCTCTACCCCTCTCTCGATATATATGATATAATGAACTTATTTTTATTTTCCTTAATTATAGAAATTTCTATTCCATTTAAAAGATGTACGTAATACGTAAGCCTTCTATAAAATTAAAATTGGGTTGCGCAAATTTTTCTTTTATTTTTAATATTTCATTTTCATCGACCATGACAGTACTATTAATTATTAGTCATTAAATAAAATAGTTTAATTATTTTTTGCAAAAATAGTTTTTTTAATAACTTGCTAGTATACAGGCCCTTACCTTGGGAATATTATTCTATATTAAAGCTATAATACAAAGAAATATTAGATTATGAGTAAGGGCTATAGTGATGTTATCAGCAAATCTGTTTGTCATGGCCAACATGTCAGTGAATGTATTAGCGTTAAATAATAGAAATCAAAACCTTCACTTATAATTCTGTTATGGTAGGAAAAAAAAAAAGGCTTATAATACTATTTACAATTAGGAATTATAAGAATTGAATACACAGTGCACTAAAATTAATTTGTGTTCATAAGCCCATGGTTTATATACTGAAGCCAACCAGTTTTTAATGGCAACAATAATTCATGTTAGTTTTTTTATTCAATTCCGATTATATTTTAGCTCCCATCAAATTCTTCAATCCAAGTTGGAAGAAGAAAGTGACTTGAGCCGGCGATTATCATGACAAACCTTTTATCTTGCGTAGCTTTGCCTATAAAAGAAGCCTCATATGTTAGATACCATATCCTTCACTCCTTCATATTCATAGCCTTCTAACTTCGCTCATGGCATTTCGAATCATCATTTGTTTCTACTTGTTCCTTCTTTCTCCTTCCCTTTCTTCTTCTCTCAACCCCCCATTATGTAACTCTCATGATTCCATTGCCCTTCTTCATTTTAAAAATTCTCTCTCTCTTGATCACTCTGCTTCAGAGGAGTGTAATTACTTTTATTATTATGATGATAATGGCGACACCTCTACTATACCGTCTAAGCACCCATCTTACCCAAAGACAGCTTTGTGGGGAAATGATTCAAACTGTTGCTTGTGGGATGGGATCACGTGTGACTCCACGTCTGGTCATGTGATTGGCCTTGACCTTAGCTGTAGTTGGCTCCAAGGTCAACTCCATCCAAACAATAGCCTCTTCCGACTTTCTCATCTCCAAGCACTCAACTTGGCTTTCAACAATTTTAGTGGGTCTTTGATATTACCTCAATTTGGTGATCTTTCCATTCTCGTCCATCTAAACTTAAGCTGTTCTTGTTTTGTTGGTGAAATTCCTCCTAAAATTGCAGAATTGTCCAAGTTGGTCTCTCTTGATTTGTCTAGGAATGAATTCTACCCATATGATGAATGGTTGGGTTTAAGACTTGAACCATCCACTTGGGAGAAGCTTGCTCTAAACATGACTAATCTAAGAGAACTTGTCTTAGATCATGTAAATATGTCTTCCATTGCACCAAGCTCCTTGTCTTTGAAGTTGCTTGATATTTTGAGTCTTGAAGGTTGCAAAATTGATGGCCCTATTCCTACAAGTTTTGGGAACCTCACTCAATTAATTGATTTGAACCTTGCAGCAAATAATTTTAGTGGTGATCTTTCATTTCTTTCAAATCTTCAAAGTCTTGCTTCATTGGACCTCAGTGGCAATTATTTTAGTGGTCTCTTACCAAATTCCATAGGCCATTTGAAGTCCCTTGATTTTTTGGGTCTTCAGTATAACGAATTTCATGGGCCTATCCCTGTGAATTTTGAGAACCTCACTCGATTAACTTATTTGGACCTTGCAGATAACATTTTTAGTGGTAAGCTCTCATTTCTTCCAAATATGCCAAGTCTCACTTCATTGTACCTCAGTTACAATTATTTTAGTAGTTTGTCGTCAGATGTATTTGGAAATCTTTCAAATTTGGAATTTCTTGATTTTTCTGACAACAAGTTGCAAGGTAATTTTCCTGAGTCAATTTTTACCCTCATAAATCTTTCTCATTTGAAACTATCATCAAATAACTTGAGTGGCTCTGTTAATTTTTACCAATTTTCCAAGCTTCAAAATCTAAAAAGTCTTTATCTTTCAAGCAACAAGTTTCTCTCACTTACCTCTGATGATAATCTTAACTACACCATTCCCAATCTTAAGGTCTTATATTTAGATTCTTGTCATATCACTGTCTTTCCAAAATTTGTAGGCCTTTCAAATTTGCGTCGGTTACACCTTGATGATAATAAGTTGCAAGGTCTTCCTGAGTCAATTTTTGGTTTCCTAAATCTTTCCGTTCTAAGTCTGTCATCAAATAATTTGAGAGGCCCTATTAGTCTTCATCCATTCTCAAAGCTTCAAAATCTAGAATATCTTGATCTTTCAAACAACAAGTTTCTCTCGCTTAGCTCTAATAATGATGTTCACTATACCATTCCCAATCTTACACTGTTAGATCTATCCTCTTGCAACATCAATGACTTTTCTAAACAATTAGGAAGTGTTCAAAATTTGAAGGAGTTAAATCTTTCCAATAACAAAATTCATGGAGATATTCCCCAATGGTTCAATAATGTGGGGAATGGTTCTTTGAGTGCTTTGTATCTTTCTCATAATAACTTGACATCAGTTGAACATCTTTCAATGAGAAACTTGTTTGCACTTGATCTCAGCTTCAACTTGTTGCAAGGAAATCTCCTAATTCCATCCTTTGGCATTGAAGTCTTTTCAATGTCCAACAACAAATTCAGTGGACACATTTCTTCTTCATTTTGCAATGCGAGCTCACTTATAATACTCAACTTATCTCACAACAATTTGTCAGGCCACATCCCAAAGTGCCTTGTTGCTCTCCTAGATCTTACGACTTTAGATCTGCAGATGAATAATTTTGTCGGATCTATACCGGACAATTTTTCTAGGAGCAATTCTTTGGAATCTTTGCATTTGAACAACAATCAATTTGAGGGACGGTTGCCTTTGTCTTTGACCCATTGCAAGCAATTAGAAATTTTAGATGTGGGAGCAAACAATATCAACGACAAATTTCCTAATTGGCTTGAAGGATTACCAGAGCTACAGGTACTCATTTTAAGAGATAATAAGTTCTACGGTGCCATTCATAGTTCCAACACCAAACATCCTTTTCCCATGTTAAGAATTTTTGATGTTTCCAACAACCGCTTTAGAGGATCTTTGCCAACAACATACATCAAGGAATTTAAAGGAATGATGAATGTTGACTTTATTTCAATCGGACTAGCTTACTTAGAAAACCGTTATACTTCTTATCAAGAATCAGTGATGGTCACATTGAAAGGTGTTGATTTGGAGTTGGTAAAGATCATAACTACATTCACATCCATTGATTTGTCAAAAAACATGTTTGATGGAGAGATTCCACATGTTATTGGTGAGCTGCATTCACTTAAGGGGCTTAATCTCTCCCACAATAAAATCACCGGTCCTATTCCTCAATCCATTGCAAACTTGACAAACCTAGAATCGTTGGATTTATCATCAAACTTGCTTAAAGGTGAGATTCCTCTTGCACTAGCAGATCTCAACTTTCTTGAAGTTTTGAATCTTTCACAAAATCAGCTTGCCGGAGAAATACCGAGAGGTAAGCAGTTTGATACATTTTCACAATATTCTTTTGAGGGAAATTTAGGATTGTGTGGATTTCAATTGTCAAAAGCATGTAATCATGATAAAGGGAAATTGCCACAACCAACTTCATCAAGTAATGACGAATTTGGATTTGGTTGGAAACCAGTGGCTTTGGGATATATATGTGGGATGGTGTTTGGAATATTCATGGGTCAAGTTGTTTTCTTAACTGGAAAACCTAAAGGGCTTGTCAGAATTTTTCGAGCTAGGCCTAGGAAACAAGCAAAAAGGACAAGGAAAGTAGCCCATCAGAATCAAAGAAGAGTGAATTAGGCACAAAATGTGGCTTCATGTGATATATTGTGTCATCTGTTTTTTTCCTCATGTTTCCACTATGGTTATTATTTCATGTTTCTTAGATATCTTGTCAGTAATTGGAATGTAATGTACTATTTATTTTAATGCAAGTTATTGTCTTTTTTCTTTTTTAATGAACTTCAAGTGTTTTGCCTTCATTGTATGCTATGTACTATTTGATCATCACGTGAATAAAATTTTTTCCACATATTAGCAACTTTTTTTCTTTTTGGTACTGACATGTCATCAACTTATGTTATTTGAATTAGTTATCAACCATTCAACCTTTCTCGTTTAATTAATAAATTAAAGAAACTATTAGCTTGTTCGTTTCTTTAATTTAAAGTTCTATTAAATGATTTTAGGTTTTTATAAATATATGAAAATCACTTTCTACTTCGAGACTTTATGATCAATGCATGATGCTGCAAGCAAGAATTTAAAATAAGTGAAATGATTTTATTTCAAATTTTAAACTCTAAACAATTTTTTCTTGTTTTTGCCAAACTCTTAAAATTGAAAATATGACAATGCAAAACACGAGCCTTAATTTTTTTTGGTTGCCTAGAGTATATTTCCACTCGAACGGTAAGAGACTAATCTCTTGAGATATTTTCAAGCACCATAGAGGGGACACCTCCCAGCAATGCTTTTTCCATACACACTGTCTTAAAGATCAAGCCCAGAACATGATATTTAAGGTGTCTATTTCTACTTAGACCAACACTTGTTGGTACACGAGTCATAATTGCTTTATTACTTAACAATTAACATTCAACTGGGCTCCTCCTCTCATGAAAACCATGGGCTTGAAACCGTTTTAGCCTATCACAACATACGTGACACCTGTTTTTGTAAGTTCATAAATTCTTTTGTTTGGTTTTTTTTACCCCTTAGATTGAGAGAAAATTAGAGAAGGAAGAAAATTAGCTAAAAAATATGGAGAGAAATCAGTTTTTTTTTCTCTTACTTGGATATGAGAGAAAATATGGGAGGAAGGAACCCCTTGCTTGGATTAAAATAAAATTAGGGAGGAAAGAAAACTAGAGAGAAAAATATGAGGAGAAATGAGTTTTCTAAATATCAATGTAATGAATTATTTCAAAATCGATTCTAATTGAATTGATCCTCATCCTAATGAAATTTGTTTAATTGATACATGTATCCACCAATTCAACATAGGCTAAATTTTTTTAGGATTGGATAGGAGAGAAAATATGGGAGGAAGAAAAAGCAGGAAAAAAAAAGAGATAAACTACATATCTCATTTTCTCTCCAAATATGGAGACTTGGGGGGGAAAAACAAGATTTTCCTGATTGTCCCTCCTCTCTATTCCTCTCACATTTATTTTATTTTATTTTATTTAAAAAAATATTCACTTCTTATTTTTTATCTTACAAGAATGTTTTTTATTAAATAATTTGCTTTTAAAATATAATACTATGAAAATATATATAAACCAAATGACTTGATTTGAAATTATTTCATGATGCTAATGTTAGTATAATATTCCTATTGCAATATTTAATTTGATTTAATTTTAAATATGATATATTTTGATAAGGGTATTTTAGTTATTTAGATATTTACTCATTTTCTTTTCTCCATATTTTTCTCTCATCTATCCGAACAAGAGGATGATAACATCTTCTTTCTAGTTTTTCCTTCTCTATATTTCTCTCCTCTCATTTTCTTTTCTCCCAACTTTTCTTCCCATTCAAGCATAGTAAAAAAGTGGGCAGAAAATAAAATGGGCCACGCGTCTCATTTGCTTTTCAAATTTTCTCTTTATGTATTGAGAGGTTTGGGAAGAAAAATAAGATTTTTGTGAATGTCCCTCCTCTCCTTTTTACAATATGATAATATGAATATATATATATATATGTAAACCAAATAAATTGATTTTAAATTATTTGATGATGCTAATGTTAGTAAAATGTTCCTATTGCAATATTTAATTTGATTTAATTTTAAATATGATATATTTTAATAAGGATATTTTAATTATTTAGATATTTGCTCATTTCTTCCTTTCTATTTTCTCTCGTCTATCCAAAGAAGAGAGATGATAACATCTTATCTTTAGTTTTCCCTCCTCCTTATTTTACCAATTTTGTGTTTCACTGTTTCATTTGACGTCATTAAAAACCAATAAAAAAATAAGGATCAATGAAATATTGTAAATACGAAGTAAAAGAGGACCAAAAAAAAAGTATAATGAGCGCTTGAATCCACCAATTTCTCCCAAAAAAATAATTTTCAAGTATGTATTTATATATATATATCTATATATATAGAAGTTCATTCATACATTTTTTTTTCCCTCACTTTCCTCCCAATTTTCAAGTCCTTCAAAAACTTCAACCAAGTTAATTCAAACAATCAAATGGTCATAATTAAAAAGAGGGTCTTAAACTAAACCGTTCAACAAGCCTTTTACACAAGGGCGTCCCAAATTAAGTGGTCAATATGTCTTTTAAAAATTCGTATATACTTAGGCTTTGTTTGGTTCAACGGAAAGGAGGAGAGGGGAGGTTAATTAAAGGAAGGGGAGAGGAGGGGAAAAAAGGTCATAGGTTTTGTTTGGTTGGAGGGGAGGAGAAGAGAGATGAGATATCTTGTTTGGTTCATAAGAGGAGAGGAGAGGAGGTAATTATAAATTAACAAATATACCCTTATCTCTAGGGGTTAAATTGGAAAACCCCTCAGGTCAAAAAAAATGGAAGGCCCAAAAAAATACAAGGTGTTGATTCATATGAAATAAAAATATTTAGTTAAATTTAGCACAACTTACTTGGACGACTAGGAGTTCCGAAAAGGTTGGGGCATGAGTCTTTCTTTCTTTGTCTTTTTTTTTTTGGGGGGGGGGGGAATACACGAGTCTTTCTTCATAAGGCTTGTTTTATTTTTAATTTTTGTAAAGTTTGTGTGAGAGGATGCAAAGAATTGTAGAAAAATACAGCAAGAGACGTTTTTCAATATTCTTGCCATAGTTGTAAATGTAAGAGTTAACTCTTAAATTGATATCTCAATATCTTTTGTCTCTAAAATTTATAAATTTTTTTAAGTTATTGATTGCACATTAAAGAGAATTTTTATTCCTGAGATAATGACTGAAGGGATATTTTTGAAAAATTAAAACATATTTATTATAAATAATTAACTTAATAAATTTATTTGATATATATATAAATTAGTTATTTAGCTTTACCATTGAGGACCAAAAGAAATAGTTCTTAATGTAAGAGCTTGTTTAACTTTTATTTTGATCATAAATATAAGACTCCAATTTATTTTGTCTCTCATACTTATCTATTTTTTTAGGGTAGTTCTTATAATAATGGTTATTCTAGCCAATACAACTGATTAGTAAGAATATTTTAGGAAAGACATAATCTATTTATTACAAATAACTAACTTAATTAGTTTTCTTAATTTACTCAAATTAATCAACTAACTCTTATATTAACAACCGAAGGTAGTATTATTCTCTTAAGTGGTTATAAACCTTTGAATGTCTCATGATGGGAATATTAGCCAAATGCAAAATAAAATTGATTATATAAAAATTAAATTTCAAATCTTGAATTCAAATTGAAACTTTTTCAATATGAATAACATTGAATGGTGATTAAAACCAACATAAGAAATACTTGTTATTTGATGGCAAAAGAAAAAGAAATACAGTAATTGTCATTTAAATGATTACATAATTTGATCAGTAAATTTATTTAGTAATATTTTTTGAAAGGAAAATCTTGAAACGTAAATATTGTCATGTTAAATCTTAAAAGGGAAAATTTCACTGTAGGACCGCACAAGACAATTAATCTCAAAGAGCCCCCAAAACTTTCTGAAACTTCACTGCAGGACCAAGGGGCCAATCTGATATTAATTCCACAAACGAAATGACGACACTGCCCCTAGTAGAAGGGAACAAGTGCGGGAGAGTGCATTTGCAAGGGGAACTAGCCAATTTGCAGAATAAATACATATGTTCACACGTGGAATCAGTCCGTTCACATGTGGACTGGTTCACCTCATGAATGCGTCCGTGAGGGAACAAGTGCGGGAGAGCGCATTTGCAAGGGAAACTAGCTAATTTGCAGATGAAATACATATATTCACACGTGAAATCAGTCCGTTCACATGTGGACTGGTTCACCTGATGCATGCGTCCGTGAGGAAACAAGTGCGGGAGAACGCATTTGCAAGGGGAATTAGCTAATTTGCAGAATAAATACATATATTCACATGTGGAATCAGTCCGTTCACATGTGGACTGGTTCACCTGATGCATGCGTTCGTGAGGAAACAAGTGCGAGAGAGCGCATTTGCAAGGGGAACTAGCCAATTTGTAGAATAAATACATATATTCACACGTGGAATCAGTCCGTTCACATGTGGACTGGTTCACCTGATGCTAAGGGTAGTGGCGTCATTTCGTTTGTGGAATTAATATCAAATTGGCCCCTTGGTCCTGCAATGAGATTTCAGAAAGTTTTGGAGGCTCTTTGAGATTAATTGTCTTGTGCGGTCCTACAGTGAAATTTTCCCATCTTAAAACTTAGAGTAAAATACTATAACGGGTCGGATAAAATTCAACGGGTTTAACGACCGGCGAAACGCAACGCGACTATGAACTCTGACGAATTTCGCTCTGCAGGTCTCGTGCGAAAATCTTCATCCTTGCTTCAGAGGAGAAGAAACAGAGTCAGTGGATTTGAGTTTTGACACCCTAGCTGAAGTCGGCATCTCAAACGAAGATCAGGTGCTCAAATGTCTGTTACTCTTTTTCAGTTTTGACCAACGTTCATGTAATTTCTCCCACTTTCTGTGAATTCCTTGTCACTATCATAGCATAGCTGGTAATCGCGTAATCTAGTTCGGATACTTACGATTGGAAGCTAAGTTTTATGAGATGACTTTTGGAACTGTTATTCTCTGCATAATTGTGGATCAATTCTGCATGTTAAAGATTTAGCTCCGGGGTGAGATCATGACCATAATGACTTTTGGTGACTTTATGATGTTTTATAGTGTAGAGGCAGACTGGCTATCTGGGTAGTGGAAAATGCACCGTGGTCCAGTGGCAGTGGAGGTTGCTACAGAGAGCTATTAAAGAAGAATGCCCTTGGGAAAACCTTCCAAAACGACTTCAAGTAACTCTTTCTTCTAAAGAAGAATGGCATAGAAGATGAGATTAACGTCATCAATGTCCTTCTAAATCTATTGCTTTTGTTCTCTTGCCTCTATGAATTGTTTAATTTAGTTACCTGACATAGACATCACTGTCCAAACAGCATCCTTAAATGGGTTTTCTTTTCAAATGCATTTTTAAAGTGCCTTATTTCTTTTTCTGGCCCTGGAAATTTAATGCGGGATTATAGAATGCTGCATAAGGAAGAGACTCCAATGGAATAGCTGTTTCGCTCGCAAAGTTTGTAAAGAAAGGGAATATTATGAAGAGATGATGCGTTACTTGCGGAAGAACTTGGCTGTATGTGCTCTATGGAAATCTATTTTTAGGAATAGTTTCCGATACACTATATTTAATTGTCTTTTTACCAAAAGGATAATATCTGTTTGTCTATGGCTCCGCATATTTTAAAAAACTGAAATTAAGTTAACATATATGTAGAACTGCTTGGATGTTGTGTGAGGCCCTCAATTTCTTTTCCTTTTGTTGTAGGAAATGTGCATTTAGTTAATATATTGATATAGGGTATGATGTCCATATCTTATCCCAGGATATACATGCATAAACATACTAATGAATTAATTAATATTAAACCTACGCTTCTCAACAAAATTTGTAATATTTTATGAGAGAATTAATTAGCTCGGTCCAAAAAAAAACACAGTTGGGAAGAAAACCTATGTGTAGCAACAAGGGGGGAAAAAGATGCATATGTTCATCCTACTAGGAATCTCGTACAAAACTTCGTTTTTCTGTGTCTTTTTTGCTCCAAAAATATGAGGATAAGAATGAAGATAATTTAATCAAGAAGACCAATATGTTAATCAAGGAAATTATGTCATGACTTGTTTTACATTTGATTGTTCCCTTGCAAATAATTTACAAAAGTTTTTATGTTAAATTTTGTTATAGATTCGCAACGAGTTTATGAAATTTTTGCTCTACTAGATTTTGTGACAACAAAAAAGACTACACTGCAATTTTTTTTTTCGAAGTCATTTACAGTTTTATTACCTTTATGAGATGGACCCCATATATTATGTAGAATTTCAAAAACTAAAAATGGTATAATCATGATCTTCAAATATATTGAATTTCTTAGTCCATTATTTTCTTTTAAATGTAATTGTAACGAATTTTTTTACTTCAAAATAACCATTCTGCATTGATTTTTGACTGTCTTTGTATGCCGCGTTTTGTGGTTCATTATGTGGCTTGTTGGTGCCTTTTATTTAATTTCTTTCCTTCCAATGTTCCAATCTTTTGACTAAACGAAATAATTAATAATTTTGTTTTGGCCGACAAAAGGAGGGCAATCTTTGTATCCTATAAATGTTGTGGCTATTCTGTGATTGGTACACGTGGCTCTCATCTATTAGCTCATGTTTTTTAATTGTTTGTTTTAACTTTTCCATCATTGGTCCACATGGCTCATGACTATGTTTTGTTGTTGGCAATTAATTGTTAGCATTTTATTTATTGGGAGGCAATAAGGAAACAAATGAATTTTCGTTTGGTTGTATCCATTGGTTTGCCAAGTATTGCTCGTCCATCCATTGGTGCATTAATGTTTCATTAGACCGAATCGTCTCTTCTCACAAAATCAAGAATAAATGGTTTGACGTCTGCACGGTTCTTCAACTTCTTCCTTTTCATATCACATATTCCCTTATTCTGATCTATAGATGATAAGTCCCCAAATGTCTCTTCCTCATGAATCACTAAAAGATGGATCGACTTCACACTTCTTCGACTTCTATCCTTCATTTTCATATAATATATTGGCTTATTTTGATCTTTGGGGGCTAAACACGATCATCTTCAAGTTTTCTCTCCCCATTTTGCTTTTCGAGTATTCTCTTCGCTTCTTCTTTGATTTCTTTTCTTTTATATCAGACTTTATGTTTTAGGTTCAATCCTTTGATACCAAAGGTATTTTATTCTTCTCCAAATGAACACGAGAGTTCTCACATGTTGGATGATGAAACAACCCCAGTTAAGACCTGTGGGGATTTGGCCTACCATGTTAAGAACAGTGGTAAGACAATATATTGTTCTTAGGTTTTTTACTATTGTTTTTGGTTTCTTGATTTCAGTGAAGCTGAATTTCAGTTAATGTTAAAGGAGCCAGAGGAATGTAGGGACCTCCTCTCTATTTCTTTTTTTGTAACAGGTAGACCTCCTTTCTAAAGTGACGTACGATGCTCCGGTTCCGCCACAACGATGTGCATGTTTCTCTACCCAATGAAGACATGCCTTTAGCATATTTGAAACTGAACGTCAGTGCCAAAATTTTTTCACAAGTGGCTTAGACACTGACAGAACATTGAATGGTTCAACTCCTTTGCAAGAAGACTCTGCAAATCACTCGCTTTTTTTTTTGTTTGAATGAGGCATAGTTACTAGATTGATGTTCTATCCAAAATATTTAAATGTTGTCTGAAATAAATTTAGTTATTAATTTTGTTGATTGGAAGAAAAATACTTCGGCCGATGACTTGATGTGTTTTCTGCTTATTTCTGTTAGAGATATATCTCAAGCATTTGGGATGAAGTTGTGCTATCGTCAGAAGAAGGTTCCTCCTTCAAAGACAACGTGTATGAGAATTTTGTGGCTAGGGGTATGATTGTCAAGCAACTGATGATCCTAACCATCATGTTCTGCTCACAAAAATAAGTTTAGGTGGGTTCCTCCAACTTCGTTGTCATGAAAAAAAAAAAAAGCAGAGATTTATAACAAGTAACAGACCGAGATGGTAATTCAATTAATATTGAATTATTCAGGTCAGTTTGGCTGTTTGTGAAGAAGGTAATATTTAAATTTGATTCTCATCTAAGTAGTAAATGATTTTGTAGAAACAAATTGTTTTATAAAAATAACTGACTTATTAGTGGAAGAGACAATAAATGCACGGGAGAAAACAAATTATCTTATATTTTCAGCCATAAACAACTTATATTTTACAATAAATATATTATTTAGTATTTAATGCTTTTATTTTAATGCTGTGAGTTTTGGATTTAAAATTTTTATATGTTTCTTTTCATTCTATTGATCCACATCATTCCATTGTTAGTGCATGAACAGTTTGTTTCGATTTTTTGTTAGTGGTCTGTGTTTTGGTTTTTGGTGTTAGGATTAACTGCTGGTTTTTTTCTTTGTTTTACTTTGTTGCAGAGAATTGAATGGGAGAATGCGTTGCTATGGAATTTCCTTGGCGGCAATAAGGTCAGGCTGCCGTGATAGGCATCTCTGCGTGTCTGTTTGAAGCCTTTTAACACTTTTGTTTTTGATTTAGTTTCTTTGCTGATTTACTTTCAATCTTGGTTGACATTATAACGAGATTAAACGACAAAGCAAGTTCAGTTTCTTTGCTGGTTTCATGCTAACTTCAAAGCCACGTAATTGATGCCATGCAACCTGTGACGGCTTCTATACGATGCTCTGCATTCTCAGTATCTTCATTTTCACAATGAGATTTTATATATGCTGCACATCAGCTTCGAGATCTTACATTTTGCTTCTTAAAAAAAAAAAAAAAACAGACACTTGGTCTGGAAGTATTCCAATGCTGGGCTGTCCTAGGCTTAGTTATTAAATTTCTCCTCACTTGCTCTGGCTTTGCATATATAAGATCTTTGCTATGCTTAATCTTATCCATTAAAAATCATTTTGTGCTTTTATTTGGTAGTAAGTCTAGAAGATTTGTAGATCTTGCAGTAATGGTCATTGGCTTTAAATAAGCTAAATTCTAAGGTTATTGGCTTTATTATTTTCACTGGTGGCTTTCTGTGAGTATTTTATTTTCTAATACCGTCATTTTCTACTTAAATCTTACTGCAGTCTTGTATTCTTTGTTGCTCATTTTAGTAAGAATATGTCTTTTATTTTGGTTCTTTGAACACCAATACCAAATATTTTCTATATGGGGAGAATTCAGTCACATTTTGTATCCTTGAATGCCCGTTAGATCTTGGAAGTTTTCTATGCTTGAGTCAATATTGTTTTTCTGCATTTTTGTTTCTTTCATCCCAACAATGAAAAATGCAGTCTAAAAGTCTCTAGCATATTGCCCAACCTTTTTTCAATTTACCGATATCTCAGTCTTAGATCACAGTAAGTAAACAAAAAAGTAGCACTTCAAAGTGTCGACACAATTTTACGGCAACAACCCTACCCTTTTCAATGTAATTGGAAGCTTCTGACAATATATGACTACGAAAGGCAATGATTTGATCTCTCTCTTTCGCCAAACTTTCTCATTTGTTCCTTTAATGTATTTGGAGAAAGCCCATCTGGATTTGGACGCCTCGTAGTGAAAAAATCTGCCATTTCCGTTCTTGAAGCCTCTTATTGTGGAGGAATTTTCAATCTTTTATTAGAAAGGAGGCTATTTCGGCTGCCAGAGGATTCTTCTAATGCTGCATTAGTTTATAAGAGATTTGTACTGTCTTTTGAAGGGTAAGAGCATTGGGGCGGCTCTTCTAAGTCTTCCTATCATTGTGGAAAAATCAGCTTCTTTTCTTCTGTTTTTCAGACACATAGAATCATATTTTTGAAAACCAAATAATATTTGGCAAATATTGTACTTTTTTGACCAAGAAACCCAAATATTGTACTTAACTATATATGTATACTTCTTAATAAAAGCCCAGGACAACTGGTGAGAGGATTTGCTTTTCTGGTAAAAATGTTAACAATGGCTGAAGTGGACAAGTAAGGATGAAGAAGTGCTAATTCATAGAATGGGCCTAAACCCATCTGAATCCATGCTTCCATATAACAATAAAGGTTTTTGGGCATAGCTGAAGTATAAGATAATCTCATCTCAGATAGCCACGCAGAGGTCCAGTTACTGCTTCGAACTCGGATCTAGATACACAGCAGATGCACTCAGGAGGAAGAAAGAGAGAGAACTAGAGGGAGGAGACACAAGGACCAAAAAATTGTATTTAGAAACTGATCCCTTCGGTTGGTTTCTTAAGTCCACGTTGAAACCAAAAAACTGCCTCCATTTTGAATTGATTCCCACTGTTATTTAACCATTTTAAAATAAAAAGGGGTACATTGCAGTTCTACACTCGAATATTTTGTTATTTACATTAGAACCCCAAAGTTAATTGGTTTGGGTCCAATCCACCAAGAGTGGACTGGCCCCTTTTCTTACATCTCCCACTCACACTCGGTGGATTAGATATCGTGGGTCTAGTCTCTTTTTCTCACGTTAATTTCACACGTAGTACTTTGGCGTGACTGCCTGGGCATGACATCTAGTAGGGTGCCTGTACTAGAAATCCTGTTTATAGGACCAGCACAAGTCAACCACTCACACAGCAAAGAAGCAGGAATCATTTACTTGCTTCCCTTTTGCGGTTCTTCCAGCACATGTGGTATAAAACACATGCTACAGTGTTACTCTTTCACCATAAGAGCGCATGTCGTTTATTATTAACACTGTACAGACTTAAGTCCAGATACACTCAGTATCTAAACCCAAATTCCTCAACTTTGCTCATATCTACGATGTCGACATTGATGATTTTGTTATTTGGCTACAGGTATTATGGAAGTGGGATTCCAAGCTTCGATCCAATTTTATTTATGTGGATCTCATCTTGACTTGTTACACTTTAGTCAAAGTAACATATAGTTTGTGTTTCTTCCCTACCATATCAGTATTCTTTGCTGCTTTACTGGTGAACACAAATGTCTCATCTTTGCTCACTCCATTTGAATGTCAAAGGTGGTTGCCCGTGTAAGAGAGCTAACCTTTTTAACCTGTATGATGTACTAGACATTGTATACTTCCAGACACACGCATAAAGTGATGATAGAAAGATATAATTTCATTAATGAGATTTACATATTACACTTTATGCATGCTAAGGGCTTGCACATGTTCTTTAAAAACTTTTTCGCCTATTGACTTTGTCAGGAGATCTGTTACCATACATTTGGTTGAAATGTATTGTACAGTAACAATTTTTTGTGCTATATAATCTCTGACAAAATTATATTTGATATCAATATGCTTGGTCTTGCTGTGATACTTGGGATCTTTCGTATAGGTGATGGCTGCAGTATTGTCACAATGCATTAACACCAAGTTGGTACTCTCGTTTCCAAGTCCAAGGTGTTCTATAAAACTCTTCAGCCATAAAGCCTCTTGCATTGTCACGGTGCATGCCACAAACTTAGCTTCCATTGAATGTAAGGCAATGCACGTTTGCTTCTTGCTACTCCAACATATGGCGCCATTATCGAGCAAGAAGGTATAACCTGAAATAGACCTTCATTCTTCTTCATCTCCGCCTACATCAGCATCGGAGTACCCAACAAGGCACAAATCACCTCCTCCGTAGCACAGTGCATAATTGGAAGTTCCCTTTAAGTATCTCAAGATCCTCTTTACTACTTTCCAATGCTTTTCACTGGGATTAGACTAGAATCTGCTTACCAGTCCCACTGCATAACAGATATCTGGTCTTGTACACATCATTGCGTACATCAGACTATCAACAGTACTGGCATAAGGAACTCTTCCCATCTTCTTTTTGTCAGACTCAATTTTGGGACACATGTCAGGATTCAAGGCCACTCCAGTAGCAACTGGGGGTACTCATGGGATTGCAATCTTTCATGTTAAATGGCTCAAGAATCTTGTTGATGTAATTTTCTTGTGAAAGAAAGAGGATTCGTTTTGAGCAATTTCTTTGGATCTTAACTCCAAGTATATATTCTGCTTCACCCATATCTTGCATCTCAAAATTTGACGAAAGTCATTCTTTAATAGCCACCACTAAATCTAGACTATTTCTGGCCAATAGAATATTATCTACATATAAGGATAATATGACAAAATTACTCTCAAACCGCTTAATGTAGACGCAGTGGTCTTCCTATATCATTTGGAAGTTATATGAGATTATTGCTTTGTGAAACCTCAAATACCATTGTCTGGATTATTGTTTCAATCCATAAATGGACCTTTTAAGCTTACAAACTTTATTCTCGTCTCCTTTTTCAATGAAACTTAATGGTTGATCCATATAGATTTTTTTATCCAGATCACCATTTAGGAATACGGTTTTTACATCCATCTAATGTAATTCCAGATCTAAACTGTTCACTATTGCCAGAATAAGTCTAATAGAGTTGAAATGCACAACAGGTGAGAACGTATCTTCATAATCTATGCCTTCCTGTCGTGTGTACCCTTTTGTCACTAATCGAGCCTTGTATTTGTCAATTGATCCATCCACTTTTCTTTTAATCTTAAGAACCCACTTGTTTCCAATGATTTTACGCCCTTTTTGGAAGATCAATTAACACCCAAACTTGGTTCTTTTTCATTGAGTCCATTTCTTCTTCCATCATTTTCATCCATTCCTCCTTAGCAGGACTTGACAAGACTTCTCGTACAGAACGGGGTTCATCATCCCCTCCTGGAGTAACTAAGAAAGATTTGCCTTCTATTTGAAAACATCTTTTGGAAACACTTTCCCTGTTACTCCCTTTGACGGGAGCTATTTGCTTTTCTTGCTTTCTTTGTTCAGGTCTTGGTGTTGACCTTTCTTGGCTCCCACTCAGATTGACATACCTAGATAATTCTGATTTGTCAATTTACTCTGCACTGTCTTGTTCCTATGTCTCATAAAGAGAAATAGTGCGGTCAACATCTCCTCTATTAGGAAATTTAGTCTCAATGAATGTGGTATCTCTTGATTCTACTTCAGTCACCGTTCCATCTTCATTTTCACCTATGAAAATGTACCCTTTTGATTGTTTAGAGTACCTTATAAATATACATTTCTTTCCTCTGGGACCCAACTTCCCATGCTTATGGGAACCGTCATGGATATACGCCACTGATCCCTAAGGTCTCAAGATGCTTAGATCTTGTTTGCGTTTCATCCATAACTTGTAGGGTGTGGAAGCGATTGATTTTGAGGGTACACGGTTAAGTATGAAGGTTGCCGTAATACAAAATTAGCAGGTTTGCTTGAGCCATCATAGACCTAACCATGTCTAGAAGAGTTATGTTTCTTCTTTTAGCAACTCTATTTTGTTGTGGAGTGCCAGGGACAATTAGTTGTCTAATTATTCCTTTTTCTTCACAGAGCTGTTTGAACATTTATCCACCACATTGTACAGATTAACTTTTTTTACTATTTATGTGTTTATTTATTCGAAGAAAAGAAATACAGTTAGTTAGAGCCGGCCCCAAATTTTCATACGTTCTTCAAGAAGAGGTTTCTTGCGGCACAGGTAACAATGTAGCCCATGCTCAACAGCCACACGTGCAAGCTTCTCGGTGTCAACATTGGCGGCTTGGAGCCGGGTCAACTGACCCGAAGAAAAATCTGAATACATGAAGAACTGCTCCTTGGTGACCAACAAATTAAGTACAGCGTCTTCCAGGTGCGCTAGACGCTCAAATGAGAAGCATTCTATTTCAGCTTCCTTGTAATTATTATCTTTAGTATAATAATAAGATGAATGTGTGAAAGCTTCTTCCAATAAACATTTATTCTTGAAGTTGTATCCAAGAATCTCTTCAACTTTGTCTAGGTTTCTTGGTGCTGGTTGGTCTTGAAGAGGATCCATGCATGGTTGAAGCTGCTGATTCTATAATAATTCTTGTTTCTTGTTCATCTTGAGCTTCTTTTTCCATGTCGCCTTTTGGAGAAGTCTAAAAGAAACAGAATATTTTTTCACAAGTGTCTAGGACTATATATAGAGCTGGATTAGGAATTTAAAACTATATTTGGTTTGGTTTTTTACGATAAACTTTGAATTTTTCTTGTTTGATTTTTGAATTGGATAAAGACCCAAGATTGCGTATATCCTCCTTTAGGTTCTTTAACTTCCGTGGCTGGAAAACGAATGGTTCCATTTTTGTAATTTTTTAATTGTCCCAAATTTTTTGCTTTGGGCTTTTTCATTAACTGATAGAAAGATTAAGGGGCGGATGTTTAATTGTGTCCAGGCGGTTAAAAAATAAAAAACCGGTTGAAATCTACACATTGATCCTCAAGGACCCACTCTACAAACATAAAAAATTGTGGTGAATTTGCATATATTGATAATATCAATTATTTTAAGATAATAAAGCTAGAAGACGGCAAAGTATATGATATTCAAATTTGTTTTAGCGTTAAAATTGTAACGTACTGTTTAAAAAAATCAAAATCAATTAATTAAAATAATATAATATTATTATATTATTACAAAAAAAACAATACCCAGCTTTCCACCGGCTTCGGTGGAAAAGCTGGGCAGTTACTCAAGAACAAAGAAAACAAGGGGAGCAAGTATTAATTGACGGAAGAAATAAGGGGGTGGCATTAAATTGAAGAAGGAAAAAATTGAGGGACGGGATAGTTAGATGGTGAAGGAAAATAGGATAAAAGAGGGAGAGAGGAGACGGAAGAGTAAGAGAGAACGAAAGGAGAAAAGAGAGTGAGAAGCGGAGAGGAAAAGAGAGAGAAAACTAAATTACAGTGTACCTGATAGTTTTGGGTATCATTTAGGTACACAAAACTACTTCTTCTTGTTAAATTTTCTTTATGAATATTTCCTATATATTTATAGCTTTATATTATTAGTATCATTATAATGTTTAGAGAAAATTTTACTGTTTGGTCCTAAAGTAAATAAGGAGTTTTGACAATGTATGACTGTAGACATTTAAAGATACATTATTAAAAAATTTTAATCGGTTTATATTTACTCAATGACTATTTTGAGAATTTTAAATTAAGATTTTAGTCACAAAATTTGTTATTCGAAGATATAGAATATTTTTACCGATTAAATTCAAGTTAAATAATTTATTTGAGTTATTTAATATATTATTGAGATTTTAATCGGTTTAAATATTGAATAAGTTAAAGATATATTTTTGAAGGCTTGAAAATTGTAAATTGAGAATTTTGTGAAATTAGATAAAGCTACAACTTGTTTATAATTTAAAAAGACTTTGTTTGATTTGAGGAAAAATTTTAAAGGAGACTATAATAAATAATTCAGAATTTTAATATAAAATATTTAGATTTTGGGTAATAAAAATATATTTACTTAAGTTGTTAAATTTAAATAGCCTTATATGTAAATTATATTTTTCAAAATAATATTATATCTTATAAATGCCGAGATTTGGGAGAGTTAATATATTTATGTAATTTTGATTTAGAGGGTAGTCTTTGAATTTTAGAGTAATTTTGGAGTAGTTCTGAGTTTATATTAATAAATATTTATGTGCAATTTTGTAGATTCTTGAGAATTTTGGAGTAATCTTTGTGTGAATATTTGTAAGCTAAAGAGTACCAGGTAACTCTGAAAATTCTTTCTTGTACATATGAATTGTGTATGATTATATTATTGATTTACTAATTTTTATATCATACTAAAATATAATATTTTGATTTTTCAAATAAATGTTTTGATATGTTATTTGATCTTGTTAAGATTTATTGCTATTAATTATGATCAATAGTTAAATTTATTAATAGCTATGAAATTATCATGAATTACTGTTAAATGGTATATGAATTTTATTGTTATCTTATTTTTAATAATATATGTGAAAATATATTTATGATGTACCATTATTTGCATATGACATGCATTGTTGGGTTAAGAATAGAAGGAGATTGCATGGATATAAATTACCACGTGGTATGTCATCACTCGGTGCACAGTGGATGGCACTTGTCAAGGCCTCTTCTTCCATATTTTCCTTTGGCCGGGAATTTATTGGAGTTGTGGGACATGTGACACCTCTCTATTTACAAAGGAGGGGAGCCATAGTCCAAGCTTGAGCTCTATATCTTTGGCCGGATATATCTCTAGTATCAGTAAGCTTAGAATAATTCAGTAAAATGAATTAGGTCCTATCAGACTATGTGTTAGCCTATGGCTCCAGTCAGCGGTATAAGGGTGGACGGTTATATAAGAGAGGCAGCATATTGCATTATTTTTGGATATATTGAAAAAAAAATGAAATTAAATTGAATGTATCAAATCCGTGATTTTTAATATATTTATATATACACATATAAACAGATTTTTAGTTTATCATATATGGTTTGCTTGTATAGGTTAGAATTTCAGTAGTTACTGAGACGTTTGATCTCACCTCCTATATTAACAATTTTCAGGCAAAGGATCTAGTAGGAATCAAGAGAAGGCACCAATAGAGTAAGCCGTGAAGGCTTTTATGCTCTTCAAACACATGCTATGTTATATTTACATTTTCCATGACTATAAGATTTTAATAGCTTTTTGTTGTTATCTCAGAAATATTTTGAAATTATGACTTATTCGAAATGTTAGAAATATATATGGATTTTTAAATGAAATATTTATCGCATATATGAATATGATTATGTGAGGTGTTACAAAAATGCTTTGGTTTTGTTTTGTTTATATTATTATAAGTTGTGGTTAATAATGATATGATAAACGAAAAGGTTGAAATGTTTGTCATGGAATAAGACCTCATCTTTTTTAATTAATTTCAGATAGGATCGTAGTACGGATTATTCGGGGCAGGTTAATTGGATAGTGTAGATTTCACGTTATTTTATTATTCTACCATAATATGTTTCTAATTTTAATATATGTAAATTCTAAAATAAAATAATCTTTAATTGCCACGTTTCTTAAAAATAGAATTTATGATTTAGAAAAGGTAGGCTAAAGTATAAGTTTGCTCTGGTAATTTTGCATAAGATTTAGTTTAGTCCCTTAAATTTAAAAATTATATTTTCCTCCCCTTAAGCTTAACCCTCTTAAATATTTTCGAAAACTTAAATGGTGACTCAAAAATTAAATGTTGACAAAGCATCTTTAAATTTTAATCTTTTTACATAATCAAATGACAACAAATGTGATTCAAAAATTTGCGATGCTCCTGTACTAAAAAATAAAATTATTTATATTAAAGGATTATATAAACTTTTGGTCCTTTACTATAATCACTATGTGGCCCTATATAACTCTGTAAATAAAATGAAGTAGAATGTTAATATATATGAATTCTCTATTATTTTTTCCTTATGAACAAGTAATTTATTTATTTTAACTATTTCTTTAATTTATTAGAATTCTCTGCATTCTATGTGACTCTATAAAATATTAATTATTTATATTTAAAAATTGTAGATCAAACCTTATTATTATTGTGACTATTTTCTCTCTCAAATTCAAGAAGTTCAACATAAAATATGAAATTTATATCCATTTTGAAAAATATAAAATCCATATGATATTACATTAATCATGATGTAAATGGTAATGTGACTTATTGTTAATGAAGCCGCCTTAAGAAAATATGATTGGATAAATGACACGGGAAAGAGTTTTTGTTGGGCATAACTAAGGGGTGAAGGATATGAAAGGATATGAAATAGGATGACTAGTTATTAAAAATACATAATCTGAAAAACCAAAAAAAAAAAAGGCTAGTGGATAATTTAAATACAACCTCCTGTCCTTAATATAAGAACTAACTTGACATTCAATTTGGTCCTAAATAGAAGACTCTAATTTACTTTGTGTCTCATATTTATCCATGTTTTGTAGTAATTGTATATGTTAAAGATTTTATCAAATGGTAGTTAACTAGTTCTAGCTAATACACATAACTAGCAAGGATATTTTAGGAAAGACAATAACTATTTATTACAAATAACTTAATTAATTTTTTTAAACTATTCAAATTAGTCAATTAGCTCTTATATTAAGGAGTTAGTATAATCTAAATCACATCACAGAAGAAAATTTACTTTTTTAAAAATAGGATTTTAAATAGTGGTAGAAAGTTATGCATTCGTTTTATTTGTAGAATTTTCAATAGATTCAGATCCAACATTGATATCTTATGACGTAATGAGTTTTTTTTTAATGAGGTAAGGTAGTATTTTACCTGTTCCTTGCTCCAAATTTAGCACAAAGGAAAGAAATTGACACCTAATATCCTGAGCAATATGGGTAGTACAAATTAATATTTTCAATTGATTATTTTTAAATAAAAATTATGTTTTTGAAAAGATTATAATTGCAAGATTATATTTATTTTATTCCATACCCACTAAAAAATTATTTTAAAAAATAAAAAAAATTGGATTTTCTAAATCAAATCTAGACTACCTAGATCTGATGAGTTTAGAATTCTCATCAAGAGTGATGAGTAGCCAAACTCATTCAAGGGAATATGTATCATTTTCTGTTAGCTAGCATTGAAGAATTAGCTTGTCACCCCACTCGCTTCAAAAGTTGCATGTTGTGTTTGCTTCTCAACAAATGTGATCAGTTGGAATCATTTGTTTAATTAGTGTTAGAAGATCGCTAAAACAACTAGATAGTAAATTGATTGGAGTTGTGCCAAAGACAGAGTCGTGACAGAGACACTGTCATTAAGAGTTATTCCTCACCATAAGTAAAGTGAATGAGATGCTGTCCAGGATTAAACAAGCCTCTCCTGCGACAAACAAGGTGATAGAATAGCAAAAATATAGATGTAACTCGTCAGCAAAGGAATGAGAGGAGAAAATCACAAGGGAGAGGATGAGTGCTCAAAAAGTTAAGAGCCAGCATACCAAACACTTTGTCCCAAATCCTTTTATATAGGGCCACAAAGCATTTGAATGCTGGACACCATATTTATGACAATAAACACGATGAAATCTTTGGTTTTAGACGTTGACACAATAAACACTATTTAAACCTTCAGTTATGAACTTTAGATTTACTCAAAATTGAATTTCTAGACATTAGCAAGCATTAACCCATTTGCAAAAGATTTTTTTTTTTGTGTAAAAAGTGCACGTACTTTCTTAACTTGTGCACTGGGGGAAAATCACCAATTTCAACTGCGTTTTTTTTCTTTTCCATCAAGCTGTTGTCATCTGCACAAGATCCTTCTTCTCTTCTAGGTCCATTCACTAGTTCAAAAATATGAGATAGTTTTATATACACTTGAATCTCCTCTCTCTTCAGCAATGTGGCATTTCACTTTTAACACACCCACTTATATTCACAACAATTAGAAGTCAAAATTTTATAATTTGTTAAGACTATAAGATTACAAAAATGATTAGGAAAACATATTTTATATGAAGGACATGTTAAAAGTACTTGTAATAAGGACCATATATGGAGAATTTAATTTTTGACTTGGTAGTCTATAAAGAGCTTTTTTTTTGGGTAGGCACAGGTATCTTTCTATTTGACGTAATCCTATTCGAGGTATTGTCAGGTACTAAATATGGGCACCTCTCTTTGAGTTTTTGCATAAAAAGGTTTGGTGGCAGAATTTGATCCCAGCACTGCTAGGTAGTTGTGCCAAAATTAAAAACGACTATTAGGCCACCAATACTTCACTATTACATATATGTGTGAATATGTTAAAGACTACATTTTAAGTATAACTTATTCACAATTTTTGTGAATATATTGACTATATTTTAATGCGTATTAATAATTTTTGTTTAGCAAGTGATAAAGCCACTCTTTCAAGTCATTCACAACTCTTATATAGATATTAATAATTTTAGTTTAGCAAACAACAATAACACTTTTTCAGGTCATTGGCAACTTTTGTATGAGTACTCCACATGGAGCTTTTGGCGCGTTTTCATCATGCAGTCTATGATGGCTTTAGCTCTCGGTGTGATGCTGCCCGTGTCTGATGTGGTTCCATTATGAACAAAATCATTACGTCTCTGCCAAATCAGCCAGCAATAGATGATAAAGAGCTCGCCTCAGTTACTTTCTTTGACTCCCATATTTCTTCGCATGTTCAGTGATAGCCAATTCTATAGGGGTGTCGTGAAGAATTTATTTCGGTGTCTAGGGTGGATCACCTGCTCCCAGAACCCTTTCACAGCCACACAGTCCCTAAGAGCGTGGATCTCGCTTTCAGTGACATTAGTGCACATTCCACAGTATCCATCTTGGTGTAGACCCTGTCGCCATTTCCTCTCATTCGTGGTTAATCTTTCATGCTTCATGAGCCATGCAAAGTTCTTGCACCATTCTGGGATTCATAATTTCCACAGCTTTTCCCACTCCCTTGTTGAGTGTTGGTCTTCATTACTTAGTGCTTGATAGGCTGACTTCGTGGAGAAAACTCCATTGCGTTCCCATTTCCAGCGAACCGTCTTGGCTCCATTTTGCTATTGGAACTCTTCAAGACCTATTTTAACCTTGTTCTAGTTATTCTTGATCCCCTTCCAAGTGTTGGAGCCTGCTCTTTGAGTTTTGATATCTGGGAGGAGGTCGTTTCCACAGCCATATTTACTTCGTACTACCCTCACCCAAAGCGAGTCTCGATCCTTTATTAATCCCCACCCAAGCTTCATCATTAGAGCCCGGTTGTGTTGTTTTATATGCTTCATGCCAAGTCTGCCTCTCTTCTTTTCTAAGCAAACAGTGTCCCACGCCACTTGGTGCATTCGGCGTTTCTCATCGGTTGAACCCCACAAGAAGTTTCTTGCTTTCCTCTCAATTTCCTCACACGTGCTCTCCGGAATATAACTTGTCTACATGGCGTAGGTTGGGATGGCATTGACAATTGCTCACCAAGGTGCTCCTTCCTGCAAGAGAAAGTTGGTTAATTTTCCATCTACTAAGTCTATGGTTGACTTTATCAAGGATGAATTTGTATGTCCCTTTTGACACGTGCTTGTGGTGTAGGGGTAGTCCCAGGTACTTCCCAAGGTTTGTTGTGCAAGTAAATCCTAATTCTTTACTCAGTTGTTTTGCTCTGGTATGGTTCACATTCCTTAAGAAGAAGAACTTGGTCTTCGCATGGCTTACTTTTTGTCCCAAAGCTTCACAAAATCTTCTTAAGCACTGATTGATTATAGCCACCTGGTCTAGGCTAGCCTCTGCAAAAATTAATAAGTCATTAGCAAAAAATAAATGAGAGATGGGAGGGCCATTTTTACTTAGTTTGATAGGTTTCCACTTTCTCGCCATCATCTCGCTCTGGATTATGTGGGCCAGCTTCTCCATGCAAATCACGAACAGGTAGGGGGACAGTGGGTCTCCCTGCCTGAGGCCTCTTGAGGGAGTGAAGGTATCTGCTTTACTTTCTTCCTAGAGTATCTGCATTGAGGTGGAGGAGATGCATGAGTGGATGACATTCTTGATTTTGGGAGGGATTTGAAGCTCTTCCAGGTAGTTCATCATGAAGCTTCACCGGATGTGATCATAAACTTTTTCAAGGCCAATCTTTATTGCCATGTAACCTTTCTTGCCTCTCATGTTCCTCATCGAGTGAATAGTTTCCTGGGCAATGATTATATTTTCTGCACTAGTACGCCCAGGTACAAAGATACACTGATTAGGTGAAATTATGTTCGGAAGTGAACTCTTGAGTCTGCTTACAAGAACCTTTGTGATAGCTATATCACATTGCAAAGGCTAATGGGTCGAAAGTCTCGAATGGTTTCTGGTTGATTTGTTTTGGGGATTAGAACAATAAAGGTATGGTTGATTTGATGAATTAGATCTGGATTTTCGAAAGCTTGACGAATCACTTGGGTTATCGACTGCTCAACCACCTGCCACTGATGTTGGAAGAACAAAGCATTATATCCATCAGGCCCAAGCGATTTCAAGGCTCCCATGCTGAAGATTGCATTCTTGACTTCTTCCCTATTCACTTCTCTGTTCAACGCTGTCAAGCTCAATAGGTCTATAGGAGGGAAGGAAGTATTTAAATTGTGGATACAGTCGTGCCCTCCTTCGTCCTGAAAAAGATTAATAAAGAAGCTTGTCGCTATTTCCTTAATCTCCTCCACGTTGTCTGTCCATTCGCCATCTGCTCTTTTAATGGCTTTAATTTTGTTTCTTCTTCTTCTGCTATTTGATCGGTTATGGAAGTACCATGAGTTTTTATCACCGAGTGTAAACCAGTCACATTTAGCTTTTTGGGTCCAGAGTAGATTTTCCTGGGTTAGCAACTCTTCAAGCTCGAGCCACAGCCTTCTTTGGAGATGTTCTAGGGAGGACGTTGAGCCTCTCCTCGTAATCTCCTTGTTTATTCCTTCGAGTCTGCTCATTATTCGGCTCTTTTTCCTACCAATGCGGCCGTATGTGTTTTTACTCCACTTCATAATCTCACTTGTTAAGTTTGTTATGTTGTCTTTCTAGGATGAGTTGCAAGCCCATGTATCCTTAATAAATCTATCAAAATCCTCGTGAAGAATCCAGGACGTGTTGAAGCGAAACGGTCTTTGATGCGTGAAGGTTGGTCCTAGAGTTCTCATTTGTAGAAGCAGAGGTCTGTGGTCTGATTTGAACCAGGGAAGGGTCTTCACTACAGCATCCAAGTAATTTTCTTTAGCTCGAGCATTCATTAGAACCTGGTCAATACGGCTCTCGCATCCTTCTCTCTTCCAGGTAAAGAAAGGTCCTGAGCACCCTATGTCTATTAAGGCCATTTGTTCCACCCAGTTCGAGAATTCCCGATCAATCATGCCTGTTCTTGTTGCATTAGAACGGCGTTCGTTTGCTGTAAGGGTTCTGTTAAAGTCCCCTCCAATGAACCATGGCCATTTCGTTGCCGGGCAAATCTCCGTGAGTTGCTGCCATAAGTTCCATCTTGTGATGGCGTTGGGGCTTGCATATATGGATGTAATGTAAATTTTTTCATGGTTTTTTTCTTCCATTACATGAATAAATTGCTCTGATTTTGCCAGAATAGTGATGTTGTAATCTCTGTTGTTCCATACTACCCATAGTCCACCTCGATAGCCAATAGCGTCAACAACCTCACACTAATCAAAACCCAATTTTTTACTAGTCCGTCGAGCCTTTTCACTGCTTGCCTTGGTTTCAAAGATTGCACACAGCTCAATGTTGTATCTCTTCTTGATTTCACGAATGAGTCCTGGGAAAGATTTGGACCCTGTTCCCCTGCAATTCCAGAAGAGACAATTCATGAGTAACCTGTCATTGGGGCGTTCAAGCTTATAGACCCCGAAGTTATAAAGTTACAATATAATGAGATAATTTTGTTGAATTATGAAGTAGTCGTAAGTAAAATTAAAAAGAAAAACCTGTATTAAAGGTGGAATGTGATATTATTGCACTATATTTGATGAGGGCATATGGGGAATATGAGTTTTCTTTTCATTTTCTCTCCACATGTGGAGAAAAAAGTTGGAAAAAAAATAAAGTGGGTCCTACATCCCATTTTTTCTCCTACTTTTCTTTCTTCTCACTTTTCTCCCCTCATCCAAATATAGGAAAACTCATTTCTTCTCCCATTTTCCTCTTTCATTTTCTTTCCTCCCCCATTTTCTCTCCGTCCAAACATGGGGTTCAGCTTCTTGTTAATTTGAATCACCCACTGATCTGTTTCCAAAATCCATTTGTTCGATCGCTTTCTTCCTTGCCTGTTAAGAGAGAAACTAGACTTGTGCTCTTCTCTGATCTTCAAGTAAATGATTAATTTAATATAATCATAATTTATCAATCTATTTTACGTCCTAAAATTCCTTTCTTGCAGATTGTTAGGTTCCGAATTAAATGGATTCTTAGCCCTGTACGCTCTACTCTTTCTTATAACACCAAGTTAAGAACAGGTTCACTAGCCGCCGAAATTAAAGGCCGTTTTTAGCATTTTTATATACCAAATTATCTTTAATATTTTCTGAATTGGGAAATCTAAAAGAACTAACCTGGTCATTGCCTTTGATTTTGGAATGAAATAAATTAGAATGGTGTCTGATTGTATAGTTTTTTACCCAACGATTATATGTAGAGTTTTACTGCATATATTACAGTATTATATTAGTATTAGTGAATTGCTATATGGGAAAATTAGAGAGAGGGACCAGGTGAAAAAGATATTTATTAGAAAGGATCTTTAAAACCTTAATTATTTAGAATGATCATATGTTAAAATATAAAGTTAAAAAGACTAAAATCACCCCTAGTCACATCACAATCCCTATATTCTCTCCCCACCTCCTATAATTTTCATATCATTTAGTAAAATAATTACAGTTTATTTGAATTAATTCAAACTAATTTAAATTTCAAAGTCAAACACTGATTCTAATTAATTAAATTAATAGCCAACACTAGTTAATTTATTTTTCTGTTATTTTTAATTAATATTTTTTGTAGGCTTTCTGAAAAATGTGCAGGGTAGTAAAATTCCACCATTCACCGAAAAAAAAGTTGTTCTATATTTTGCTTATCCATTTCATACTCTTATTTTATTTGAATAAGTTGAGTCCTCTTACTTAATAAAATTAAAAATTTAGAATAAAAAGTGACAAAAGAAATTCATTATATCAATAAATATTTGTTATAATAAAAGTAGTTATGATAGTTTAAGTAAGAAAATTCAAGTTAAAACCTACATGATATTTTTTTATTCTTATGAATTATGGATAAGTTATAGGGAAAATTCTAATTAAATCTATTTGAAATAGCAAAATTCTAATTTAAGCCTACACTTTTAACAAATTCTTAATTAGTCCAAGAGGCCTAATTGGAAATTTTAAATATTTCTAAAAGACCAAATACCCTTCATAATTAAAAAGCCTAATGTTAGTTTTAATTCTTTTAATTGAATTTAACTAACATGTTTTTTCTTTAAACATTATCACATGAAAATTTGGCCAAAAATATTATCATATAAAAAATAAAAAAATAAAAATCACAATTATGACCAATAAAAAATAATTGAAAATTCAAGATAAAAAAAATACATAATTTCTAGATATCTATAGAATTGCAAAAATATGGGAACTAATAAAAATTTTTACGATTTCATATGTAAAAGATTAACAAGATCAAATTTTTTTTTTTGTGCGAGAAAAAATCAAATCAAAGATTCATGGAATGGTTGAATATTTATCAAAATTAATTTTACTATTTCACAACTTACATTGAGGCTCATCAATTCATCTTCAATTTTCCGGTCTCCAAGATTTATTCAATATCAAATTTTTATTATATAAAAAAAATTAAAAGGCCATAAATTCTAGAGTTGACATAACGTTCACAATTACAAAACACACCTTTGACATAAAATCTAAGAAATACCACGTCTTCATTAGTAAATCTACTAGAATAATTAAAACTAAAATCAGATTTACACCTACTTTCAATTTTCTTTTTTTATTACAAAGAGGCATTCCGGTCTTTCAGCAACATTTGAAAATCCCTAATTAGGCCTCTTAGCCTAATTAGGAATTCGTTAAAAGTATAAGCATTAATTCGAGTTTCATTATTTCAGATGGATTTAATTGGGATTTTCCCTAAGTTATATATTATTTATTATTATATAACTTTTTTTAATTTTTAATTCAACTATATGATTTTGATTGGCTCATTATTCAGGAAGCCCAAAAAAATATTTTTATTTTTTTAAAATGATGACGAATAAATTAGTTAGTGTTCCTTATTAATTGGATTTAATTTAATTAGTTAGAATCGTTTCGTAACTTAGTAATTCCAATTAGTTTCAATTAATCTGAATAAACTTTAATTATTTTGTTAAAAAAAGAAAATTATAGGATGTGGTGAGAGATAATATATGGGATTTTGTTAAGGGTAAATTGGTAATTTTAAATTTATATTTTAGTATTTGGTCCTTCTAAATAAATACAATTTTTAAGATATTCCCCCATAAATATTGTAACCATTAGGTCCCTCTTCCAAATTTTCCCTTGATATATATTACGCCGAGTACTTCTATTGTATTTTTGGGCGGAGTTAGAAAACATTTTTGGTATTAGGGTCCAACTCAATGGTGGCTCAACTTGAATTTAAGCTCACTCAACGATGAAAATTTCTGATCCAAATCAGATCGCTAGTGAGTCTAGAAGATGGAGATAGACAATAGAACTGTATATATAATCACACACACACACTGTTCTACTTTATTTCATACAACAACAGCAAAAAAAATAAAAACAACGAGAATTTTAATTCTTTTTGGGCTTCCAAGCTCACAAAATAAAAGAGAAACTTGTATACAGAGTGATAGATATGGCTTTTCGGCTGTTAAACTTATTCTTATCTTCATCTCCCGGCTAAGAATCCAATTAATAATTAGCAACCAACAAGTGGCAAGTAAGGAATCATAGAACATAAAGTAGATTAATAAATCATGAATACATTACTTTAATCATTTGTTTCAAGAGAAGAATAAAAGTTTCGTTCTTTACATGCAAAGAGATCACTATAAACACATCTCAAGAGATTCAAACAAGAAAGAGCAACTGTGCTATCAAACAAATGGATTTTGAAACTGATCAGTGGGTGGTTGAAATCAACGAGAAGCTGAAGAACCATGAATCTTCTTCAATGGAGATTCAAAAATGGAAGAAGCATTGCATTTATGCAATTCCCTCCTGTGTTGCAGACCTGAACAAGAAGGTCTACAACCCTCAAACGGTGTCGTTTGGTCCATATCACCACATGAAGAAGCATCTGTTAGCCATGGAAGAGCACAAGCAAAGAGCTCTGGTTCACTTTCTGAGAAGGTGTGCTAAGCCATTGGAATCGCTGATCAAAACTATGGCCAAAGTGGAAGACGACTTGAGGGATTGTTACAAGCCACTGGAATGGAAGAACTAGAACGAGAATAATAATGGTCATAGCTTCTTGAAGATGATAATTGTTGATGGGTGTTTCATGCTTGAAGTTCTCAGATTTGCATTTTGCGATAATAATGGTGATTATGCAGAGAATGATCCCATTTTCAGTTGCCATGGAAGACTCTATACTATACCGTATATCAAACGTGATATGCTTATGCTTGAGAATCAGATTCCCATGATGGTTCTTGAGAAACTGATCGAATTTGAGGGAAACCAAGCCCAGGTATTTAATTGTGGATTTTATGTTATATATGTTTAGGGCATTTTTAATTATGTTAAATTCTATCTCATATTCAATTCATTTGCTTTTACTAGCGCTGGTTGACTCAACCAGTTTCGTCTCCTGCAACTCTCCTGCTACAACATTTTAACCTCATCGAGAGACTTTTTAGTGACAATTTGAGAGAAACAGTGATATGGATTGATGTTTTTGTCGCTGCAAAATCATTTTTAACTATGATGTTTTATTATGTCATTTCGATAAAGAGAAGTGCCATGTGGATTTTGGATTTTCTTAATTACTTAACAATTAATCAAGCATGGGAAAGATGCAAGAAGAAATAGGACCTATCTGTCACTATTGTTGTCGCCTGCGTCCCACTTTGTAGATTGAGAGATCCAAATTTTGTTTTAAAGGCTATAAAAGATTTCAAATAGATTGGTTTGAGGAACTGTGACCAAAAAAAAAAAAACAACAACAGCAACAAAGAAAGAAAGGATGAGCTTGAGCGATACAAGCTTTTTCTTATTTATGCCAAAAGATTCTCATCTTCATTATCAAGTAATCAGTTATTTAAAATAATTATCTTAGCACTTTCTGTTAAAATAAAGAAACTGATTTATACATTCACAAATCTCTTTCATTTTCATTTTGTTCCATTACTATATTATAGGATCCAGAGTTGTTGAACAAGCTAATCCTCAAATTCTTTTGGCCCAGCACACCTCCAATCTTCAAAAGCTTTGGCAAATCCTTACACATCGTAGATCTCTACAGAAAATCCCTCCTTCAACATGAACCCACTCACCCCACAATCATTCCCAAACCAATCAAATCAAAGAAACACAAAGAAGACGACGAAATCATTATTCCCTCTGCAAGAGAGCTTCAAGAAGCTAGCATCACCTTCAAGCCAAGCAGAACCCACAGCCTCAAAGATGTCTCCTTCAATGGCGGAATCCTCAGAATCCCTTCAATAATACTCGATGACTGCACAGAGACAACCTTGTTGAACCTCATAGCATTCGAACGCATGCATGTGGGAGCAGGCAACGAGGTTTCTTCGTTTGTCCTCTTCATGGATAACATCATCGACAAGGAGATTGACGTGGTGATTTTGGAGCAAAAAGGGATTGTACAGAATGCTTTAGGAAGTGATAAAGCTGTGGCCAAGCTTTTTAACTCACTGTCTAGGGATGTTTCTGTTGATCGCGGAGGAGGAGGTCTGGATATAGTGCAAGTGAGTGTGTGTAGATATTGCAAGAAGCCATGGAATAAGTGGAGAGCTAATCTCATTGAAACTTACTTCAGAAATCCATGGGCGATTGTGTCTCTTGCTGCTGCAATATTTCTGTTTGTGTTGACTATTGTTCAGACCGTGTATACCATTCTTCAATCCTATCAACCAGACAGCTCTAGTTCATCATCTCCTCCTCCAGCTGGGCCATTTCTTCCAAGACGACGACCCCAGCCTCATTTTTGAACTGGAATTGTGATTTTCTTGTGGTGATTATACAAAAGTGAAGAGAGAAAATATGAAGGAAATATTATTGGTAGCGCAAAGCATCTTCTGAAGGATTTAAGTTGCTTTCGGTATGAACCATGTAGCCCCTTTTGTGTCCTATTTGGTTCTAATTATGAATATGATCTCTTTCTATCCATTTTCCTTAATTAAATCCAGACTACTTTTTTTTTTTTTTGGTTTCAAATCAAATGGCTCTTTATATAATACAGTGTCAAACTTTATATTTTCTATGATCGTTATTACAAGTACTTCTAACATGTCCTTGATATAAAACAGGCTTTATTTTAAGTAATAATATTTTTATCCTATATCCCGAGCAAATTATAAAACTTTTTAACTAATTAAACAAATGGCTCGAACTAATGACATTTATTACGGATAATTTTGATATTTTATAAGAGTTTTGAACTATCTCACATTGGCTTCGTTAAAAAACTAATCCCCAGATTTGGATCCTAAACCACTTAGGGATAGGCTATTAGTGTAGCCCCTATCACAAAAAGTAACAATCATTAAACAAACTCAACGTTGTCATTTTTCCTCTGATTTTGCAACTTTATGGGTAGTTTTATATTTTCGAAAAACTTATGACAGTGGGTGTGCTTCAGTCAAAAACTTATGGGTATTTTTGCACCCTTTTGTTTCTTTTCAATTTCTTTTTGGTCTATTAGTCTCTCTTGATCAACGAATAAAGTTTGGAAATCCATTCGTTCTCTTCCCCAAATTTATTATCATACTTCTTCATATCATATAAATGTATAAAATTACAATGAATGTTAAATTAAGTTAGGATTCTCGAAGTGACTTCCTTTAAAGTAACAAAAATGATATACACATGATGGAGGCTCCACTTCTGTGATGCTCAGCTCTAAAAGGTTGAAACCATTATCATGGATATGAATCATCACTATACTTTTTTTTATTAGTTTTCTTTTATGCATCCATTTGATTTAATGGCGAGAATATTGATTTAAAAAACCATCCTCCATTCCAACATTTATTATCTAAAAGGATTCGAAATATGTTTAAGAACCCAAGTACAATTTATCTTCAGTGGATGTAAGTCTTTTTTAACTATGTGTAACTTATATATATGAAATAGAATACATTTACATACAGCTAAAGATATGCCGCACATAGTAGGGGGAAAAAATTATGCCTGCTAAAGATAATTATATCCAGTATCCACTCAAAAACTTGAGTTTTTAGACATCTTTGAGAAATAAATTTTTTAACCATTTTTCTTTTAATTGAAATCTTAGCCAGTTTTTTGTTTTTTGATTCACCGGGAAAAAAAAAAAAGAAGATTCTTAACGAGCTGGCCCGGCTCTTTCTTTTAAGAGGAAGGTAAGAATAAAGTGCACCAAGGGAAAGATCAACTGTAGCCTGTTACACCCACACCCACACACACAAACAGGTTTCCTTCTATTTTCTCAAATCAACTTTAGCCAGGATAGGGAAAATGACTCTTGTGCTCTCTGGACGAAGAAACACTGTCATTCCTATGTCGAATGAAGAAGACGATGACCTATTGGCGAGAAGCTCGAAAAAGATCAAAAATGGAAATGGAGATAACAGTCGAAGTGTATTGCAAGGCCACTGGCCAAAGCCAGGAGAAAACTTCAAAGACAGCACCTCTGGGAAACAGTCATTTGCTAATAAACTGAAAGGTGTCAACAGGGGAGATGAGGACTCGGCTGATGAGGAAGAATATTACGATAATGATAGTGTGGATGGCAACAGTTCAGATTCTCTTAAAGAGCAAAATATAGATGCTGATGAACCCCTATACAAAACATCAGAGGATCCTAATCGAAACTTCCCTACATTTACGTTCTCTAATCGTATGAAGAAGAAACTGTACAGGGCGTGGAGGAAGTCTCTGATTGTGAAGCTCCTGGATAGATATATAGGCTACAAAGCACTCGAAACCCGTCTACAATCGATGTGGGTAAAGAGAGGAGTTATTAGATTGATTAATATTGGACATGGTTATTATGTGGTGAAGTTTACAAACAAAGAAGACTATTATGAAGCTCTCACTGGGGGTCCATGGATGATCTACGACCACTATCTAACTATGCAGCCATGGGAGCCAAATTTCAGATCAGATAGAGCAACCATAGACAAAGTAGCTGTTTGGGTGAGACTGCCGAAGATCTTCATGGAATATTATGATAAAGAAGCACTTACCATCATTGGTAATAGGATCGGAAAAACAATTAGAATTGATATGAATACCTCTTGTCAATTAAGGGGTCATTACGCAAGAATTTGTGTCTTGGTGGAGCTAGGAAAGCAACTTATGTCAGGATTTTATTTAGATGGGGAAGCTTATTATTTAAAGTATGAAGGTCTCCATATGCTTTGCACAAGCTGCGGAGTTTACGGCCATAGGTCAGAGACGTGTTCTTCAAAAAAGATAAACATAGAGGAGAATGTAGATGCTGCGAATGGCAAGACTACGGTGAATAGCGATCAAAGAATGGAGGACAGCCACAAAATACATGATCACTGGACAGTAGTGCAGAAACAGAGATGACAAAGAAAGATGAAGGAGAAACAGGGAGAGGGGTCTAAGCACGAGAAATTAGGATCCAGATTTAATGTTTTAGTTGATGAAGAGGAGATTAATGAGATTAATAATCAAATCACTGCCACCAAAACGGTTATGCCAGAAGCAGACGACACGATGCAACGGAAGGCGCACTACCAAAAGAAACGTACTGCTCTTGTACGAGTAGAGAAGGGGAAAAAAAGGTGGAGAGACACAAACGAACGCCAACAATATGGAGAGAGCAATTGTTTTGGCCCAGAGTGCGCACACCGAGAACGTACAACAGAGAGAGATATTGAGAGAGAAATTGAAATGTGCAGAAAAAAGAGCAAGGGACGTGGTAGAACAAGGGGGCACAACAAATGATGAGATGATGATTAGTGAAGAAAACGAGGGCATTTCGGAGAAAGAAGGAAAAGAACAAAATAGTGGGGAGAGCAATTGTCTAATTTCTTCTAACCGGTCAACGGAGGTAGCCTTTTCAAGCATCCCGATTGACCCAGGAGAAGCCATGCTTGAAGATAAAGATCCTGGAGCCTCTAATATTGGGCTGTATGAGATAAGCCCAGTGGACCAAAGAAGTGCTCCAAGCGAACTTGGTGATGAGTCAATGGTGCCCGAGACTCAATTTTAAGTGAGTCCATTATCCTCTTTTCTTATCTATCTTATGGATAAAGTTTTCTATTGGAACACAAGAGGATCCAGTGGACCGGGCCTCTGCAGAAACCTTAAAACTGTGATAAGTGGACCAAAGCCTGCTGTTATTATTCTTGCTGAAACGCACTGTACAGAAGAAAATCGTTTTCGTTTTTTACATTCGCTGGGTTATGACAATCTGAAGCTTATTCCTAGCGTTGGAAGATCTGGAGGAATTGTGGCTGCCTGGAGGAGTGACTATGCTCAAATCAGTATTTTAGAAGAAGGTAGACAATTCTTGCATCTTGATTGCTCTCTTGATGGAAGTACATCGTTTCTGCTTACTACCATTTATGCTCTTCCCCACTCCAATTTTCGTCAGCTTCTCTGGGAAAAATTAAAACTTTTCTCTTATCAAATCTCAAAGCCTTGGGCAATTTTGGGTGATTTTAATGATATCCTTCATCCTTATGAGAGAATTGGAGGAGTCCGAATTAACATGACTAGAATCCGTTGATTCCAAGATCAAGTTCACTGTTGCGGATTGGCCGACCTGGGTTCTATTGGTCCGAAGTTTACGTGGAGAGGTCCCAAAATTAATGGGTACTTGCGGCTATATGAAAGGCTAGACAGGGCCTTAGCTAATGCGAATTTTATATCCGTCTTCACAAGTTGCGTTGTCAAGGTACTACCTAGAACTCAATTTTCTGACAATAATCCTCTCATTTTATCTTTGGGTTTCTCATCCCCTGCTCCTTTTGTAAATCATCCTTTTCGGTTTAAAGCTATGTGGTTATCTCATGAATCTTTTTCTGAGCTCTTAAATGAAAACTGGATGATTTCTGGTAATATAAATGATAATTTGAAACATTTTAGTGAAGTGGTGAGCTATTGGAATAAGGAGGTTTTTGGTTTGGTTGAGAAGAGAAAGAAGATGATTATGGCAAGGCTAAACGGAATACAAAATTCGCCCTCATATCCTTATTCTAATTTTTTGAGCCATTTAGAAGCTAAATTGCAGCAAGAATTAGATGAAGTTATGAAGTTGGAGGAGATAAAATGGTTCCAAAAATCAAGAACAGAGTGGGTTGCTAAGGGTGATAGAAATACCAGATATTATCATCTTAAAACAACTATGAGAAGAAGGAGAAATAAGGTTCTAACTCTGCAGAATGATTCAAATATCTGGATAGAAGAAGAACAAGAGTTGAAGGCTTTAGTGGTTAATTATTTCAGCAAGCTCTTTCAATCAGAGGCGCAGGATTCTGTCCTCCTACAAACTGAGACAAGATTCCCGCAGCTTGATATAGATGCTTATAATTTAGGCGCTATACCCACGAAGCAAGAAATACACGATGCACTCTTTTCTATGGGTCCTTATAAGGCACCAGGAGTTGATGGGTTTTCACCAATTTTCTTTCAAGCAAACTGGTCAGTTGTGGGATCGTCTCTTTGTCATTTTGTTCAACAGGTTTTTGCAGGAAATCAGACAGTGGAGGAAGCTAATAATACCTTGATTTCTCTTATTCCTAAAAGAGAACAGCCTCAGAGGGTTGAACATTTTAGACCAATTTCCTTATGCTCAGTCCATTACAAATGCATCTCTAAGGTGATCACCCTCAGATTAAAAAGTATCATGGACAAACTTGTTTCTCCTTTCCAAGCTGGGTTCATTCCAGGTCGGCATATACAAGATAATATTATAGTGGGGCAGGAAATACTTCACACTATGCGAAAGGCTAAAGGAAGAAAAGGATTAATGGCTTTAAAAATTGATTTAGAAAAAGCCTATGACAGAATCAGTTGGAAGTTCCTGAAGCAAGTTCTTGAAGACACTGGAATGGATGATAAGTTTGTTAATCTTATTATGCACTGTGTCACTAGCACCTCTTATAATGTGTTGTGGAATGGCTCTAAGACTGAATTTTTTGTTCCTCAACGTGGTCTCTGCCAAGGAGATCCTATTTCACCATTTCTGTTTGTGCTGTGTTTGGATAGGTTATCCCATTTAATAAATGATGCTGTTGATAAAGGTAAATGGCGACCAATTCGTGTTACCAAATCAGGGCCTAACATCTCTCACTTAATGTTTGCCGATGACTTGCTGCTGTTTGGAGAAGCTACGAAAGAGCAAGCACTTTGTATGATGGATTGCTTAGATCGTTTCTGTACTGCTTCAGGTGAAAAAGTAAGCAAGCCAAAGTCTTCCTTATTCTTCTCCCCCAAGGTAACTGCGGCTGTAAGAGGAACTCTAAGAGATATCACTGGAATTAAAATTTCTTCTGAGATTGGGAGGTATCTTGGCTTTCCACTTGTTGAAAGTAGCAGAACCAAGGAAAAATTCCATTATATTGTGGACAGAGTTAGATCTAAATTGACTTCTTGGAAAGCTGAATGTTTATCAACAGCAGGGAGGATCACCTTGGCAAAATCAGTGTTGAACACTATTCCCTTATACCCAATGCAAGTTGCGAAAATTCCAGCTAGCGTTTGCAATGAAATTGAAACCATTCAACGCAACTTCATTTGGGGAAACACACAAGAATGCAGAAAATTTCATCCACTTAGTTGGGAGCGAATTGTACAACCAAAAAACTATGGGGGTCTTGGTTTGAAAAGGCTTTCCTCTATGAATAAAGTCTTCGGGGCAAAATTAGCCTGGCATTTGGTGGCTGGTTCGGATAGATTGTGGGCTTAAGTTCTTCAACAAAAATATATGATTAGGAGTGATGACAATCTCCTGAATGTAGAGCGAGGTGATTCTAGTCTTTGGAAGTTCATTTGTCAACAAAAAGACATCATTGACCAAGGTACAAGATGGAAAATTCGCAATTGGTCAGTTTGTAAGCTTCTTCAATCATTGCTGGCTAGTTACAGATTCAAAAATTAAAGATCATTGTCTTAGAGTGCTTACTCCAGAAGAGGAAGAAAGTACAGTTGCTGATTGGGTAGCACATGGCGCTTGGGAATTCACTAGACTTGGCTCTATTGTTGATAGAGAGGTTTTAAAACAACTAATGGTAATCCTTCCCCCTATGACAGAAGCAGGTAATGACATCATGCTTTGGAATGCCCATAGTCATGGTAACTTTACTATTAAAAGCACTTACTATATGATTGAACCGCCACCCAATAGTCTGTATAGCTCAACTTACAAGGATATTTGGAAATGGAGAGGAGTTGAAAGAATTAGAGTCTTTTTATGGACTTCTTTTCATAACAGACTTCCTACTAATGAATGGAGAAGCAAATGGTCGCAAACTTCACCTTTGTGCTCCTTTTGCAATGCTGCAGTAGAAAATGTGATGTATATTCTGAGAGATTGCAATTATGCAAGACAGTTGTGGACATGCTTCTTGAACCTGCTTCATTATACTCAATTCTTTGTTGCTTCTATTAGAGATTGGTTTGCCATGAATCTCAAAAAAGACTTAGGAATTAACTCATCTATTCCTTGGAGTCTTTTATGGGGTGTTACCGTCTGGATGCTATGGAGATGGAGGAATAGTTTTATCTTTGAGGCTGACTTTATAAAACCAGACAACCCAGCTGCTGTTATCATGAATTGTTGGAGGAAATTTGTGCAAGATACTGATATTTCCTCAACGCGTGTATCTTCTCCACAAAGAGCTTCATCAAAATGGATACCCCCTCAACCTGGTTGGGTAAAGCTGAATGTAGACGGTGCTGTTTCAGCAACTAGGAGCAAAGCTGGATGTGGTGGAATTATTAGAAACCATGATGGGTCATGGATTGTCGGGTTTACTCGAACTCTTGGAAACTGTACTATCCTTGCTGCGGAAGAATGGGCCATGTTAAGAGGTTTGAGATTGGCTTGGGAATGTGGATTCAGGAAAATAATTCTGGAATCAGACTCAAAGATTCTAGTAGAGATGGTTCAAACCAAGGATAACTTTCATAACAGTAGTCTTACTCTTTTCCAGATATGGAATTTGCTTGACTACTCATGGGAGGTGCAGGTGACTCATGTTCTTCGGGAACAAAACCAGATGGCTGATGCTTTAGCCAAACAAGGACTTTCATTTAATTTCGTTTTACATTCCTGTCCTACTCATTTAGAAACTTTGCTATCAAGTGATTGTATGGGACCCGTTCCCTTCTGAGTTTATTACCAAAAAAAAAAAATCAACTTTAGCCTGTTATATGCCTAGGTTTCCTTTTATTTTCTCAAATTCTATATCCATAATAATTAAATTAGTTACTACTTTGTTAAGATGAAATAAACTAATAAAGTAGGATAATGCCTGGTCATGTTATGTTAGTTGGTAGACAAAAAAGATGATGTTATATTAATGAATTGTCTCATTCCCATTGATCATTGTAAAATATAAAATCTGCAATAAAACATATTATTTATATGAGATAAGCAAGATACCTTATTCGTCGGCAAAAAATATAACTTCGTCTGAAAAATAATGTTCTTTTGGTCTCTCTAAAGCTTAAAAAGACTCTTTCTGCGTTATGTTTGATTCTAGAAAACTACTTATATAATAAAAACACACACACACACACACACATATATATATATATCAGTCAATTTAAAATATAAATATAAATTTATATAAAATTAAAACATTCTCAATTTAAGATTGTGGTTAAACTATTAAATTATGAATGCACGAAAGATTACCCGCTTATTTTAAATTAAATATCAACAATCACATGGGCATGCTACTTTTTACAGGAAACAAATGTTCCTAGCTGCATAATAACTGATTAAATTTTTTGTAGTTTCACAAAAATAAAGTAAAAGTTAAACTTGCTGATCATCGCCACGTTGTTTGACGATTGGAAAATATTCACGTACGCAATTATGTATTATGTATGTACTCTTCTGGTCCTATTTATAGAACAGAGAAAAGGTATTTTTTGATCATATTTATAAGGCACTGAAAGAAATTTTTTGTGTGGATGTATAATTTTACCCTTTATTATTGTGTTAACTTTATTTACATGAGATATAATATATATTAAATGGGGATAAAGTTGAAAAATTATTAAATTTTAAATGAGAATTAATGAAATTTAAGGTTTTTCTTGGTCTGTGTGAAACAAATTGAAAGTGCCTTATAAATAGAATTAGAGCAATATGTATAATATTATCAAAGAAAACAAGATATAATGTCATGGTGAGTCCATGGTTAAGCAAAGTGAAGTCATGAGGTGAAAACTTGGAAAAGTGAGGTAGGCTATGCGAAATTAGGGGGACAAAGAAAATTTGTGTCCCAATGCTTTCCCATGATGTTTTTTTTTTTTCATATAAATATATTTTTGACAGATCTCAGCGGCCTAAAGTTATAAATAGGATGCTCACTTAAAACATTTACTAGAATTTTTTTAATTAGACACATTTTTCCGAAAAGAAATTCATAAACGAGTAGTCTGCGACTCGGAAAGAAATTTTACAGGGGATGTCTTTGGTGCAAGTTTAGGATGGCCCAGCTGCACCAGACCGAAGAATACAAATACTACTGAAAAATAGACCCAACTAACTAATTTAAAAAGATTAAAAAGATTACTCAATTACTTTAAATTACTTTAAAGTATTTTTACTTATCATTTTTTTCCAACTAATTTGTCTCACTTATAAATCAATATATAATACAATAATGCACGGAAGTATTTTAAAAAAATCGTGTAATATATACTACAATTAGATAATTTAGTAATTTTTTTAATCTTTTTAAATTAATTTATTAGGCCTTATATTAAGCAAACGAGGTAGTATTTACCACCAGGTTAACGTTAGTAGTAGGAACTCTCATCACTTAATCATGAGGTCGGGGGTTCGATTTCAACCCTCGAGAACAATACAGCAACCTAATTGGCAGAGATTTGCGTTTTGCTCTCACTACAACGCGAGAGATTAGTCCCTATCGTAGGTGGACAGTATATTCCTTAAACCCATCTCTACATTTGCAAAAATTCTAAACCATCTTAAAAGCATATTAAGTATGTAACCTCGGTAAGCCAGAAATTCACATCAAGGTATTCAACCAACAATTCCAATTTTAACTTAAGTACTCATAAACTTCAAGTAATGTATACCATTAAATAGAAACCACGTTTAAAAAAATAAAACAGAGAGAAATATGTAATCCCAGAAATTAACACCATGGATCCAAAGAAAATAGGAACCACAGTTCCTACCAGGATGTGAAATGGAATAATCTTGCTCTAAGTCCAATCATAGCATCGCCGGTCATTACTGCAATGGCTACCGGAGATGGGACATTTGGACTTACCTTAAAAGCAGTACAGTGGTAATACCCTCACATCACAAACAAAATGGCCCCTAGAAAAGATCACACAAAAAACGATTAAAAATAGAAATAAAGAAAAACCACATAGACCTATTTCAACCCACAGTACTGCCAATCAATTTGGGATCTCTTCCTCATAGGATATATCTATTTCCTAATCAGAAAACCTAAAATGCTCAACCATATCTTGCATAATACTACACAATCATGGGCACTAATCCATGCAATGAATTAGCAAGAATAACAGAGACATACACATCATACCAAGAGTCCATGTTAGGGATTTGAAGAGTAAATAGAGCAAATCAGAGAAATTATGATTTCTTTCTCATCTCAAATACATTTTACAATAAGCATTGTATGCACTGACTTTTTCTGACCAGATTATTTATCAGTTGACTAACATGGGCCAAGTACAACGGGATTTTGAGCAACCCAAACCATCTTCTCATGTATTCTTAAAAGTCCAAACAGCTGCAAACACATGCAAAATAAATTAACAAAGCTTTTCACAGAATGATCCATTAAATGAAAAACTGGTTGACTGAAGATCCAGGGGACAAGAAGGTGTTGGTTTTGTCTTTTGAATATCCTCATCAGTGCTGTGTTTGGTGGAACTTCTTATTTGAGGACATTTCTCCTTCCAAAGAAGTTTCTCAGCTTTACAACCTAGCCACTCTCCAAATTGCTAAGGAGTTGTTGTTGGGCCTGTCCGCTTTATGGTTAGCTTGCAAACAACGACACCAGAAGTTGCAGGAAAAGAATGCTCATGTCTGGATATTAGTTGCAGAAAATGACGTTGGGAAAATTTATTTTAGAAAATCCAGTATAGCAAAAGAGACCTTCAACTTGTGTTGGAACAACTGAAGTTTGATAAGCAGACATTCAATAGAAAGCGGGTTTGCATAATTGGGTTTAGACCTAAGCTAAAATGTTGAACAAAATACTACACAATTATGGGCACTAATTCATGTAATGAACTAGCACAAGAACAACAGAGTTATATAGTATATAATGAGTCCATGATAAAGATTTGAAGAAAAAACAAAGTAAAATTATGTTCCTTTATCATCTAAAGTGCATATGACAGTAAGCCATCCATGCACCGACTTTTTTTAGGACATTCTTTATCAGTTGACTAACATAGAAAAAGCACAATTGGATTTGAGTGACCCAACCACATTTGCATATATTCTTAACAGTCCAAACAGCTGCAAACACATGTGAAAGAAACGAACACAGCTTTTCACAGAATGACCCACTAAATGAGAAACTGATCAATTGAAGATCTAGATGACACGAAGCTGTTGGTTCTCTCTTATAGCAAACATCTTATAAATATTCTTAGCAGTGCTATGTTTGGTGGAACTTCTTATTTGAGGGCAATTTTCCTTCCAAAGATGTTTCTCAGCTTAGCAACCTAGCTTCTTTTGAAAGTGCTACGGAGTTGTTGTTGGGCTTGCGCCTTTATGATTGACTTGTAAAACCTACAATCCCTTTAGTTCCAGCATTGTGCTCGTTTGAGAAGCCTATAGATCAGATGTTGCCTGCTATCTCTTTTTGTGGTTTTGGATAATGTTTACTTTGCCTATGATGTATTGGTTTTGATCTTTCTTAAGGAATGTATTCCCTTTGGCCAAAAGAGAGTGGGGGGGGGGGGGGAAACAAAGAAAGAAAGATAAGAAAGTGAATACACCACTTACACATGAAAAATAATAGTGAAAAAAGGAAAATTAAACACGAACTACTCAGAACAAAATCCATCGCCGTTATCTTGAATAATCACCAAACGAATGTAACCAACGAAACCCTCCATCCTCAAGATTTTTTTGGAACTCAACAGAAAATTTGAAAATGTAAGAGAACAAGACCTTGGGGTAAAATTTATACAAATTATGATCCCTTTCTCATCTAAAATGCTTAGTAGGCTAAGTCTTATATACACTCACTTTGCTCACTTATCAGTCCGCTAACACGGGCCAAATACAATATGCACCAAAACACTTCCTCGTATATTCATCATTAATAGTCCAAACAGCAGCAAACACATGCAAAAGAAATGAACACAACTTTGCACATAACGGACCCTTATATTTCACTACTTACATGTGAGAAAATATTGGCCATGAATAAGGAATCAAACACAAACTCCTCAGAATAAATCCATACTGTTAAGACTACGCAGAAGAATTTCACGGACGAATAAGATTTAACCAACCCAATGCCCTAAACGAAAACATCAAATGACGATGAAGTTTTGACATGGAGATCAATCAACAACAGGGATTACGGAAACAGAATATTATTGCTATCGAAGGTGAATCTGTAGAATTCACAAAGAGAATTCATGCTAAACCATCCCATTCTCGAAATGAATTTACTTTAATGAAAAATCAGAACAACATGGGATGGAATAAAATTCATAATAGGATTTTCATTTTAAAAGGTATCATAGTTCTAGAATAAAACTCGCCTATGGCACGACATGAAATGGATTAACAAAAGGGGCAGGGAGAGATATTACCCGTTTCATCTGCTTTGACCTTTCTCTCGGAAATTCCTTTGTGGGAACTGGGAAAGCCAAAAAGGAGGTGTATTTGGGTGGTCGTGACCGAGAGGATTTTGCTACTCCCTCCGTCACTTCCTCCCTCCATCTGAAGTGAAAGATCTGGTAACGGTGCATTACCGGAGGACTGGGAAATGGGCCGGCCTTTCACGGGCCGCTGGAGCCATTTTACAAAACTCAGCCTTTATGTACGAGGCTCAGGCAAATTTGATACATTTTCAAATGATTCCTATGAGGGAAATTTAGGATTATGTGGATTTCCATTGTCAAAAGCATGTAATCATGATGAAGGGAAATTACCACAACCAACCTCATCAAGTAATGCCAAATTTGGATTTGGCTGGAAACCAGTAGCTATGGGATATGCATGTGGGATGGTGTTTGAAATATTCACAGGTCAAGTTGTCTTTTTAACTGGGAAACCTAAAAGGCTTGTTAGAATATTTTAAACTAGGCCTAAGAAACAAGCGAAAAAAAAAGAAGAAGAAGAAAATAGCTCATCCAAAGAAAGAAGAATGAATTAGGCATAAAATGTCGCTTCCTGTGATATTGTGTCATCTTTTTTTTTTTTTAATGTTTCCTGTATGGTTCTTATTTCATGTTTCATAAATATCTTGTTGGCAATTGGAATGTACTGTGTATTTCATTGCAATGTAAGTTATTGTTTTTTACTTTTGCATGAATTTTGAGTGATGATTTGCCCTCATTTGCATGCTGTGTACCGTTTTATCATGTGAATAAAATTTTCCATGTATCAGCAACCTTTTCTTTTTTTGGTATTGAAATATCATCGACTTATGTCATTTCAAAATTAGTTACCAACCATTCAACCTTTTTCGTTTAATTAAGGATTTTTAAAAAAACTTTTTAGTTTGTTTCTTTCTTTAATTTAAGTTCTATTATAGGATTTTGAGTTTTTATAAAATATGTGAAAATATCATGACTTTATGACCGATACATGATTGTTCAAAATAATGGTGCAAACAGGAATTCAAAACAGGCAAAATGATTTTATTTCAAATTTTAAACTCTTAACAATTGTTTTTGGTACAAAGTCTTTGGATTGAAAATATAACAATGCACGGGTTCATATTTCAAGAAATATACTTATTGGTAGAGCCGTCAAAACGGGCCAAGCCCATGGAGTCAGCCCTTTTAAGCCCTTTTAAGTAGAGGACTGGGCTTATATTTTAGATGGTTTAAAAAGAAATTGGACCTAAAAGGACTAGCCCTATAGGGCTCAAAAATAAAAAGGCCAGCCCTTTAGAGCCAAGGGCTAGCCTTTTTAAGCCCGTCTTTTTTTTATTATTATCAATATATTTATAAAGTTATGAATTAGTCTTTTATGAATAAGTTTAAATTAGAAAAAATATTTAGAAGAACCAATACTCAAGCCGATAATTAAAAAGAATAAGATGTCTTGGACTTGTAGAAGAACAATTAAAATCAATTTTCAATTCTTTCAAGAATGACAGCTGATATTCTTAACATTTTAATCACCACAATAGCTAGTAAATCTTTATTTACTATCAGTTTACATATCTTAACAAAGTGTAAAGCTTTTCTTGCTCGAACAAATGTTCAGGCTCTTATTTGTACTTATAACTACTGCATAGTTTTATTTTAGATAAGGTAAATGAAAACAAAAACCTTAATATTTTTATCATTGAAGAAGAGCTCACTTATAGTAAAGAACAATCAAATATTGCTAATTTTGATGATACTGATGAAGATGAAGATAATACTCCTCTGGTCCTTAATATAGAACCCATTTGTTGAGTTGGTTTTGATCCTAAATATAAGACTCATTTCTCCTATTTATTAATTTTCTCTAATTATCCCTATGGATACTTACTCAACTATAATCAAGTAGAAAAAGAAGATGGGGTATTATGAAAGATGATTATGGTATTTTAGGAAAAATGTGTCACATTTCTTATAACTAACTAACTTACCTAAATTCCTTAAGCTAATCAAATTAGTTAAATAAGTTTTATATTAAGGACAAGGGGAGTAATGATATTGATATTGTTAATCTTTAACTGCTAGGTTTTTATCTTTCTATTTTTTCGTGTTTTGTTAGATTTTGATTTTTTTTAATTTTGGACAATAGTTTATTGGCATTTAATTTTTTTATACACCATTAGTTATTTTACTTATATTTATAATTTGAATAAAAAATCTTAGAAGTTTTGTTGTTTATTTTTATTTTAAAATAATTTAAAAGAATTTAAATTTTTAAAAATAACATAAAAGGGTCAACCCTTTTAAGTCCTGAGCCCGTATGTCTAAGGGTCAAACTTTAATAATTAGATAATTTTAAGGTATGTGGGCTTTAAGGGACTGGTCTTTTTAGGCCTTGACCCTTCAAGGGCTAGTCCTATAGGGCCGAGTTGGCCCTTGTTGATAGCTCTACTCGTTGAAAAGACTTTAATATTAACACTCATAATTCAATAGGGAGACTCAAAGTTTATACCAAAAAAGGAAGAAAAAGAAGAAAGAAAAAAATATGACAATGCAAAGAATAGGAATTAGTTTATTACTTAACAATTAACATTCATCTAGGCTCATTAAGTAATAGGGTTGTTCACGGGACGGGATGGGACTGGATCGAACCAGGACAAACTCATCCTGGTCCCGTCTCGATGAATAGAGACAGGATAGGAAACCAGTTCCATGTCCCATCCCGTCCCGATGTTGCCCCAGTTCCAGTAGAAGCAAGACGGGACTAGGACATCACCTTTTGTTTTGGTTTTTTTAAAAAATATTTTTGTTTTGTGGTTGGATCTACTACCATAGACTTTGATTGTTTTTCTCTTTCTATTTCTAGTTCTTTGGGTTTAGCCTTTTTGAAAGCATCTTTTTGTTTCTTTTTTATTTCTTTGGGCTTAGCTCTCTTAAAGGAAAAGTCCAAATGAATAATAATCCGTAACATAATAACTCTAAAATTCATTTTCACCACTCCAAAAATCATAAACAACTATAAAAACTCTAAATAAATAATAACCATTCAACTACATATGTCTTAAAAGCTACAAATATAAACATTTTGTATTACACATGCTTTAAATATTTTGTATTTTTAATATTTAATAATTATAATATGATAATAAAAAAAATCATACTTTCAGGACGCCCATCCCGAAAAATTTCAGAACTGATCCGTCCCGTCCCAATATGGCCAAAACTAGGATGGGTTTATTTGAACACCCCTATTAAGTAATTATCAGTAAACAAAAACCAATTTGGATCGACCAGTTCAACTGGTAAACCAATGGACCAGTCAGTGGCTCAGTTCAGTTTGGATACTAAACTGGGAGGGAGTTGAACTAGTAGAAAACCGGTCAAACCGGTGTGAACAGGTGAAAACCGATAAAAACCGGTAATAAACTAGTTTGAATGCTTAGGTTGTTATTAGTCCTATTTTTTCTCATACAACTCCTAATATATCAGTCCCTATAGATTTAAATGAATTTTAATGATAATTTTGGTATCAATGATTATTAATTTTAATTAATGATGAACCATAAAGATCAAGATTCTCAATGTTGTTATACTTTTTTATTGTTATAATCAAATTATTGTCATATTTTCTTATATTTTATTATCAGTAATTGTTAATGTTGTTATATTTTGTTATTTTTAATTAAATTATATTATTTTAATATGACCGGTTGGATCCCAAGTTGATCCTGATCCGATCAACTGACCCTTGAGCCACTAACTCACCTGGTTTAGTGTCCGGTCTTTTTTTTTGTTCCTTGCTAATCATGGTCTATGGATAAGATCTTCTCACTCCTCAAAACCTTGGACCTGAAACAACGGTGAAAGCAGATAGGCCCATCAACTATATATGTGACCCCCTTTTTCTTAAGTCCATAAATTCCCTTCCTCGAAAGTGGAGAAGTTACAAATAGAAAACTGTTACAACATGAGTATTAGTTTTGATAACAATTGAATGAATTGATAAGTAATTGACAACAATTTTTATAAAAAAAGTCATTATATGCAATTTTTCAATTCTAAAAGTTCTTTGCAATTTTTCCTATTGTAAATATGAAGTAGAAAAGAGGAAAAAACCAAAAAAAAAGGTATAATTAGTTCTTAAATCCAGCAATTTATCCCCAAAAAAATTGTCAAGTATGCATTTATATATAAATATATCTACGTTCATTCATATATTTCTTTCTCATTTTTCTCCCAATTTTCAAGTCATTCAAAAATTTCCACCAAATTAGTTCAAACAATCAAACTGTCAGACGGTTTTTTATTTATTTACAAATCAAAAGTGCATAATTAAACAGAGGATCTTAGTAAAGAAATCGTTCAACGAGCCTTTATGCAATGGCCTGGTGAATATCTTTTAAAAATTCATACTACTTTCCATCATTAATATAAGAAACAATTAACTAATTTAGAGAGATTAATAAAGTTCTTAAATCACTTAATTATATCATATGTTGTATGATTTCGCTATAATACTTATGTGTATCATTAGACTATATATTAATTTATAAGTAAGGCAAATTAATTTGAAGAAAATCAATAAATATAAATATTTTAAGGGAGTTTAATAACTTTTAAATTTTTTTAAATTAGTTAATTAGATCTTATATTCATAACTAGACGCAGTATATACTTAGACTATGAGGTGTTAATACCAACAAGTTGTTGGTTGAGATGGTAAGCAGTCTCATCTCATAAGGAGGAGAACACAAGTTCAAATTTCAAAAATTACACTTATTGGGAGGGCATACAGGGAGTTTTGTATTGTTTTCTTGTCATTAGGGGTGTTCATGAGACCCAATTGCCTCGTATGCCTGGCCAAGCCAGCCAAAAAAATGCCCTGCCTAGCCCAAAAAATGCATCTAGAAAAAAAGGGTATTTTTGTGTTGGGCTATTCACAGGCAGGGCTGAGCCTGGGGCACGGCATGTTGCCCAGCCCATTTGGCCCTACTCTAAATATATATAATTATTTATATTATAATATATATTAATATACTATATTTTATTATATTTCAATATCTAAAAGGAACATTACTCCTTTATATTATTAGACTTTACATTTTTAAAGTTCTAATTTTTTTTAAAAAATATACCACCTTTTTTAACTTTTTGAAATTATCTTGTTGTGTACTATAATTGTCTTTTAACTTTTACATGTTGATATTACTTCATATATCATGAAATGATACTAATTATACCAATTTGAATGTAATATATAGATCTTTATAAATTATATTAAACTATAAGTTAATAATATAATTGAACATGTTAATATAGCTTGTATTTTTTTTATATGTTTTGTTATTTTCTCAACTTTGAGGAGGTTGATGCAAATCATTTGAACTTTAAGACTTTAATTACAATTTTTTATTGTCTTATTTTTAATAAATTATGAATATTGTTAAATTATTAAAGCATGGATATCTGTTAAGATATATGGCAGTTTCATGATTCAAGTTGTAAATTTGGACAAAGAAAGCCCACCATTCCCAGCCCGCAATAGCCCAACCCAAAATAGTTTGGGCTTCTACTGGGTTGGGCGGGGCATCAAATGCAAGGGTCTCGTCTAGCCCTATCCATGCACATCCCTACTTGTCACATTCATAACGCAATATCTCTAAATGAGAATTAGAACTTTTCTAAAGCATAATAGGGCTTTCACATCATATTTTCACAATAAGGGCTGAGTCTTTCTTTATAATGTTTGTTTTATTTTCAATTTTTGTAAAGTTTGTATGAGAGGATGCAAAGAATTGTCGGAAAAAAAAACAGCAAGAGACTCTTCCAATATTCTTGCCAATGATAAAGGTAAGAGTTAACTGGAAAATTTCTTTGGTTTTAGATTAATAGCTCAAAACAGTTTGCCTTTGAAATTTGTAAATTTTTCTCAAATTATCCCTATTTTAATTAATTATATACATTAAAGAGAGTTTTCATTTGCGATGTAATAATTAAAACGTGAAACAACGTTAATTATAAAAATAATTAATTTTTAAATCTTAATTTAAAATATATAATTGGCATGTGGCCAAATACACACTATGACACTGGAAACCAGCCCCCAGTACATAGAGATAGATTACTGTAGAAATACATATCACTTCTCGTGATTATATATATATATATATATATATATATTTATATTTATATGTAATATATTCTCTAATAAGTGAGAATTAGCACTTTTCTAAAGCGTGATAGGGCTTTCACATCATATTTTCACAATTTATCAATTTGTTTAATGCTTATGAATTTGTTATTTAAGTCCACCATTTATGATTTTTTTAAAAAAAGCATCATTCTCTTGCCAAATGATTATAGACTTTTAGATTTTGAGGATACTTGTTTGAACAAAAATGATAAGAGGTCTTTAAAAGGGAGGATAACAACGATCTCCTATTAATTAGCCAAACGTGAAATAACATTAATGTATAAAATAATTAATTGTTATGTCTTAAATTCAACGGGTTTAACGACTGGCGAAACGAAACGCGACTATGAACTCCGACAAATTTCACTCTGCAGATCTCCTGCAAAAATCTTCATCCTTGCTTCATAGAAGAAGAAACTGAGTCAGTGGATTTGAGTTTTGAAACCATCTGGTTCGGATCCTTACGATTCGAAGCTAAGTGTTATGAAATGATTTTTAGAACTGTCATTCTCTGCATAATTGGGATCAGTTTTCTATGTTAAAGATTTTTAAAATATAAAATTGGCATGCGGCCAAATACTCACTATCACACTGGAAACCAGCCCCCAGTGCATAGAGATAGATTATTGTAGAAATACATATCACTTCTCGTGACTATATATATATATATATATATATTCTCTATGCTTCGGACCATTCAATTTCAGGCTCGTCCTTGCCGTTTTCGTCCACAGCCAAAGCCTTCCAAACTGCTTTGGAAGCATCGACGACATTATAACGGCATGGACGCTGGAAATCGTGCTCTTCATCACAGCCTTGTGTGGAGTCACACTCATCCACCACCGTCGCCTTCACCTCCTTTCCGTTGCTGGAGATAATGATGCTGTTGTGGCACCTATTATTGTCGTCGGACCCGAACCATCCTGTTGAAAGTGCCACCACCGCTTCGTCGTCGGAGTGATACATGTTGTCGCACTTTGATGGCCCTCCGCCGTCTCCGCCTTCCTGAAAGCTGTTCAGAGTTAGGATGGCCTTTGTCTGCTCAGTCACCGGCGGCGAACACTGGAAGATGGAATAGCTCTCGCCTTCTGCACAGCACTTTGAGTTGTCGTCTTCTTTGCATTTCCCAGGTGGGGGGTTCTTCCCTGGCAACTTGCCACTCTCTTGGCAGTCATCACCACCTTCAGCAGCAATCAAGCAGCAGCCCATTACAACAATGGAGAACAGGATTGGAACAAGACTTGAGAGCCTTGAAATGCCAAGTCCCATCTTCATCTTCTCCTTCGATCTCCTTCACACTGTTCCCACTTAATCGTGTGTGTGATTCCTTCGTTCCGTGTGTGTGTGTGCATCTCTATGTATGTATCTATGTATTTATGAATGCATGCATGCGCGGATGTATATATTATACCCTCCATTCTTAATATAAAAATTAGATATAACTGATATGTGAATATTACAAAAATTAACTAAGTTAGTTATTTATAATAAATAAGTACTACTCCTCCTGTTCTAAATATAAGATCCCTTTCATAGTGTAAATTACACTATAAAAAGGGTCTTATATTTAGCACCGAAGGAGTACTATTTAATAGAAACCTTTTAACATGTACAGTTATAATATAATAGGGATTACTATGAGGTGAAAATTATGAATTTTGGAGACAAAATAAGTTAATATTTTATATTTAAAACTAAAAAGAATCTATTATATAATTTTTATATTAAGAACCGGGAGATAATATATTGTAAGGTATGTTTAAGGGGAGGAGAAAAGTCTTGCATTCACTGTAACCATAGCGTGCTGGACGCTTCCACCATGGAGGACCCATTTTCTCATTTCCAAAACTTTTAGCGCGTCATTCAATTAACAGGAAAAAAAATTGTTTTAATCCCCCCAATTTAATATCCATTTATTTCTTAAGAAAACTTTAAAAAAAAATTTATGTAGTCAAAATATTAGCTTTATAACTCGAATTCAGAGATGACAACACAGAAGAAAAAAGAGTAAAATTTATAAAGTTTGTGCTGGATGAAAGATGATATTGCAATGGTTGTGAAGTAACGTATTAATGAAAAGCAAGTGTGTTTTCTATCCAAATTTATAAATTTTAAAATTCCTTATTGATTTTTAAACAAATTAGATACATTATTTGCATAATTTAATATATTTTCGCTCTTTAATATATAAGTTAGTGGGGTGAATTTGTTCATAAATATAAAATTTTAATTTATTTTGCACTACAAAAAAACCAGCTAATTACTAACAGAGTTAATGACAGAATAATTTTTGTCGCTAATTTCTGACAGATTATCCACGAAAATTCCGTCAGTAAACTTAGCCATGGAATTCAATCCATCGCTAATTAACCACGGAATTTTTTTCCCTTGGAAAATTTTGTGGCTAATTCAGTGACTAAAATTTTATAATTTAAATTAGCTACAGAAGAGGCTTTTTGACCAATAGCTACATAAACACATATTACATTTTGTCCTTGTTGATTGAGAATGGTATCCGTGGCTATTGCTGTTTTACCTGTTTGTCTGTCACCAATAATTAATTCTCGCTATCGAAGGATCAAGGATGAGTATACGTATACATACTGAAATACTATTTCAATTGATTAGACCAGACAGACCCAAAATCTCTGTTTTTTAATATTTATATGACAAATAAAAGATGTGAATCGATTCCAAGTTGAAGAAAGAATCGAATATGAATTGATCAAATCATTCACTCCATGATAGTCTGATAGATCTTTTGAAGAATAGATTAATCAGACGAGAATAAAGATAGAGTCCCGTTCTACATGTCAATATCAAAATCGTGGTGTAACGTGTATCCCCCCTGTTTTGGTCATGGAATAGATGAAATAAATCAAAAAATGGATTTTTGTTCAAGAATGAAATCTTATTGGAACTGTCCAGTTCATCCTTTGGAACCATATCACACCCCGGATCTGATGAAATAGGATGAATTGAGAAGGTATTTTGTAAGTACATAATCATCTTGAATATATTAACTATTTCTTTATTTTCTGATCACCTGGAAAGAACAAAAGAAACATCTTGTTCTTTCTTCAAGCCGAAAAAGAGATGGTTGAATCAAAATAATTCCTTTTAAAGCTGTATTTCTTTCAGAGGGCAATATGAATGTTCTATTATGTTCCATCAACACATTAAAAAGATTATACGATATATCGACTATGGAAATAGGCCAACATTTCTATTGGCAAATAGGGTGTTTCCAAGTCCATGCCCAAATACTTATTACTTCTTGGGTTGTAATTGCTATTTTATTAGTCTCAGCCATTATAGCTGTTCGAAATCCACAAACCATTCCTACTGACGGCTAGAACCCTTGATCAAGAAATTGAATTTCAATTATTTATGGAAACATATCAATTGGTAGAACCCTTGATAAAAGAAAAAGATGTTATATATGAATCACTCACATATTCCTCTGAATTATATGTATCTGCGGGATTAATTTGGAAAACCTGTAGGGATATCCAAGAACAAACGATTTTCATTGGAAACATTCCTCTAATGAATTCCTTGGGAACTTCTATAATAAATGGAATATACAGAATTGTAATCAATCAAATATTGCAAAGCCCCAGTATCTATTACCGTTCAGAATTAGATAATTACGATTTGTGACAGAATACTTTCCTGTGGCTAATTCCGTGACTAAAATATAATATTTAATATAATATAATATAGTAATAAATATATAATTAAATTATATATCGTATAAATATTAAATACAAGAATTAAATTTAAAAAATATATTTATGAAAAATTGTATTTAATATTAAATTCAAAATTAGTGTCATTGGAAATTAATATTATATTTAAAATAATTTTTTTAAAAAATAAAGCATTATAAAATAAATAGTAAAACAAATATCTAAAAATTATTTTGTTACAAAAATAGTTATGATTAAAATTATCATCTAGTTTATTTTTACTTTCTAATAATATATATGTGTATAAATAATTATTTGTGTAAGAAAACATTATATATATATATATATATTTAATTTTGCATAATAAGTCAGTAGGTTCATTGCGGCTCAACTGGTAAAGTCGCACGGTGCACAAGCGAGGTCTTTGGTCCGAGCCATGGAGAAGTCACTTTAAAGAGGAATTATATGGTAGCGACATGTGGCAATACAAAGTGGCATATGAGATAGCAACACGTGGTGGCAGAGGTGAAGTGGCGGGGACACATGGAGATGAGGTTGTGACATGTGGCGGCATAACTGAGGTGGCAGCGGCATGTGGAGATGAGGTGGCACTGACATGCGGCGGAGGAGGTGAGGTGGCACTGACATGCGGCAGAGGAGGTGAGGTGGTAGAGACACGTGGAGATGAGGTAGTGATATGTGGCGGCCACGGTGAGGTGGCATTTTATTTTTTTTTAAAAAATATATTACCGACGGAATTCCTATTCGTCAGTAATTAGCGATGCACTTGGGAATTCCGTCGGTAATTAGAGACGGAAAAAATTAGCAATGGAACCGATTCCGTCTCTAATTTTGTCGGTAATTTGATTCCGTCGCTAATCCGTCACTAATTTCGTCGCTAAATAAAAATTCCGTTGCTAATTAGATGTTTATTGGTAGTGTTGTCTTTCAAATTTATAATTTATTCTCCAAGATATCCCATATTGATTACATTTATTAAGGATGTTTCCCTCTAACACTATGTTTGGTATGGGGTTTTTGAAGGAGAGGGGAGGGAAGTTCTCCTCCCCTTATTTGGCTAGTGCAATTTTTTAGAAAGAGAGGGGAGTTGCTCCCCTCCCCTTATTTGGTTAAGATATTTTTTAAAGAAGGAAGGGGTTCTTCTCCCCTCCTCTTCCCTTCTAGCCTCCCCTTCAAAAGTGAGGTTTTTTGGAGGGGAGATGAGATATAATATTTTAATTCCTAAAATACCCTTTCGATTTGTTAACCCCTAATCAGTCATAAATATTTCTACATAAGAGAGTTTTCTTGAACATCTAGCAAGAGGTTGTTGAGATAATTATCTCCAAAATTAGTGAGCATTTGTGAACATTTTTTCCCCCTCTTCTTCTAATTCCAAGAGGCCGTCAGTATTTTCTTTCACCTTCAAAGTCTTCTTTTTTAATTGAAATTTATCACTCCTCACTTTTTATCTTGATATCCTATAATTAGTGTATGACTGTTTCTTGTAAGTTAAAATTGATGAGTTGCATTATATATATAGTTATATCTTAATAAAATAAAAAAGTGAGAAAATTCATTTAAATTTTATGAGATTAAAATAGTCAATTTTTTATTAAAACAAAATAAGATATCATTAAAATTACTCCCTCCCCTTCCCTCCAATCAATCCAAATAGGAGATCATTAAAATTTCTTCCCTCCCTTCCTTCTCCCTCCTCTCCCCTCCCTTTTCTAGCTACCCTCCCCTTCCTCTCTTCTCTTTCCCTCCGTTGAGCCAAACACAAGTAAGCATAATTAAAAAGAATATGTTAAAAAAATTAACTGATATTTATTATAAATATTTATTACAAATAACTAACTTTAAAATTTAAAATCAAAGATTGTAAATATATTGAGGCACGTAAGTATCAATTTATGAACTTCTGAGTCAGGGTTTGTAAAGTCTTCAAATTTTGTCGGCTTCGACATCTTCCAACGGCATCTTAGAAATTTGCAACTTGATGTGCATGTAAATAGAAATGACAATGACATGTAAACATTATTAGTTGATATACATGTCCTTTGAAAAAATTAAATTATTTCTCGATAAGAATTTCTCTAAATTAAGTTTTTTGACCTCCCTTTATTTCTCTTAAAACATAATTTTTCATCTTCCGCATCTTGTAGAATACATTGCTATATGTACATAACTAAAATGTAACGGTGTATATAGTTATTCGATAAATTTTAGTAGTAGAAGTTGTTTAAAAGTGCCTTTTTGAAGATTTTATCAGCAAAATACATCCAATCTATCATCTGTTATGTATAAAATTCGTTAAAATTGATGTGAGGGTTTTCAAAGTTCAAAACTCTGTCACATGAGATGACGTGGCTCAACCCAACATGTTGAAGAGGAATTTGTGTCTTTAGGAGTCAACTCAAATAAGTCAAGAACATAATTTAACATCTCATTTTTTAAAAATTTATTTGGGTCTGAATTTTCTTTGGTTCATCGCATGACAAGGAGGCCCTGTTGGTTACGCTTATGGAAAAATAACACGTAATTGAAAACTGTGTAGGGCATTTATTATATTGATATAATCATATTATTCCCCAGTTCTCATTGTTTTAATATAAATATGGCATAAACATTAAATTAGATCAATCAGCAACAGGGATTACGGAAACAGAATATTATCGCTATCGAAGGTGAACCTGTAGAATTCACAAAGAGAATTCATGCTAAACCATCCCACTCTCGAAATGAATTTACTTCAATGAAAAATCAGAACAACATGGGATGGACTAAAATTCATAATAGAATTTTCATTTTAAAAAATATCGTAGTTCTCGAATAAAACTCGCCTATGGCACGACATGAAATGGATTAACCAAAAGGGGAAGGGAGAGATATTACCCGTTTGATCTGCTTTGACCTTTCTCTCCGAAATTCCTTTGTGGGAACCGGGAAAGCCAAAGAGGAGGTTTGTTTGGTTGGCCGTGACCGAGAGGATTTTGCTACTCCCTCCGTCACTTCCTCCCTCCGTCTGAAACGAAAGATCTGGCAAAGGTGCGTCAACAGTACTAGGACTGGGAAATGGGCCGGCCTTTAACGGGCCGCTGGAGCCATTTTGCAAAACTCAGCCTTTACGTAGGAGGGTGAGGGCGCACGAAATTTTAGGCCAGTTTACAAAATTTCATTTTTTCAACACTGAAGAATAGCAACATCATTGATATGATCTTCGTTGCTAGAGATAATATTCCTCCGGTTCTTAATATAAAATATATTTAGCTAATTTAATTAGATTAAAAAAGTTAGATAAGTTAGTTAATTATAAGAAATATAATATACTTTTCTTAAAACATCATAATCATCTTTCTTAATATCCTCTCCCTCTCTTTTACATTATTATGGTTGAAGGAATATTCATAGAAATAATTTAAAAAAATTGATAAATAAGAAAAATAGTTCTTATATTTAGGATCAAAATCAACTTAATAATTAGGTCTTATGTTAAGGACTGGAGGAGTAACACATAAAATATAAAGCAAATCATTATCTAAAATTTAAATCATAAATACTAGCAATTTAAAGTGTCAAATTGAGGTCTAAACAATAAAAAATAAATAAAATCAAATTATTATATTGAATTTTAATAGAAAAATATCCATTATCATATAAATATATTGATATTTTCACATCAGGTTAGATCATGTCATTTATAAAGGACTAAGATGATTTTAAACAAATACTAACTAAGTAAAAAATAAACAAATATGATTATCAGAACGATTTAAAAATATATCAAATATTTTTTTTTTAAAAAGTCTACAGTCCTAAACAAGTTAGCCCTTGGCCCTATATTGGTGAAGATGGAGCCACTGAGACTAACATTTGAGAAGTCGGATATATATTATTAAGTAAATGTCTTGCCAAACTATGTGTTTTGAACTTCACCCAAAAAAAAAAACCTATGTGTTTTGAAGCAGTCCCGAAGTTGTGAAGGATGATTTAATCAATCAATTTTATCCTCATGAAATTGACTTAAGATATGCTTAAACCACAGCACAAAACTGAAAAAATTGTAATAATCAGAGAACTTAATTGAGAAACATCCTAACCATAAAGATCAAACATAAGAACAAAATACTACCTCCGATCCTAATTATAAGACATTGTTTGTAAATTATAAATAAAGTTTTATAATTAACATCAAAGGAAGAATAAATATATATTTGAAGGATTCCTCGTTACAGCAACGAAAAACACCCTTGTAGGCCAGAAATATCATTCAAATGGGGCTCCTTAATTAAAAATTAACACACACACACACACATGCATAAGCTCATGTGGTACATCGTCAAAGGGCTACCCCGCAAGTTCTCAAGCAACATTGAGTTTCTAATTAATACAAAAGTATATAATAGTAGGAAGAATTACGATGAGGTTTTAAGAAAAGAAAATAATTGTTAATAAATCCCAATGACAAGTGACCAACATAAATATATTATCATTTTCTATTATGAAACTTATCATTAAATTCTTTTCAGTTGCTAATGTAAATCCTTTTTTGAAACCTAATTGTAATTCTCTTATAATATTGATTTTCAACATAGCCTACAATATACTCGGGCAACAATGATGGAGTGTATGTTGAAGTGGTCAATGACGTAACTCAAACACTCAGGGTCTGTTTGGTACGAGGGAAATGAAGGGGAGGGAAAGGAAAATTTTAATGAGCCCGTTTTAAATAATTGAAGAAGTGGGGTTATAAAATTGTGATAAAGAGAAAATGCAAGATAAAAGAGTAATTAAAATTAATCAAAAAATTTTAACCTCACTTCTTTAATTTTTTAAAACGGACTCATTAAAATTTCTCCTCCCCTCCATTTCCCTTGTACCAAACAGACTCTCAGTTTGAGAACAACTAATTTGAAATATTAGCTGGGAATTTATATATAAAAAGTGTATAAAGGTTTCATTAAAATAGAAAGTACTCCTTTAGTTTATGAGGTTCGTGTGATAGATTAAGTATGATATTTCAGTATTAGTAAAAGATAATGTATTAATTAAAACCAAAGGTGTCATCTACGCCAAATCTATAAATTTAAAGAAATTCCTCATTGATTTTAAAAAATTAAAAGCATTATTTTTATATGTGTTTTTAAAAATATATACTCTTCTGGTCCTTAATATAGGACTCAATTGTTGAGTTAGTTTTAATTTTAAATATAAGACCTATTTCTCATATTTATCAATTTTTTCTAAATTATCCATATGGATACTCCATCAACCATAATCAAGTAGAAGAGGGAGATGGAGTATTAAAAAAATGATTATGATATTTTAGAAGAAAGTGTCACATTTCTTATAATTAACTAACTTACGTAACTTCCTTAATCTAATCAAATTAGTTAAATGCGTTTTATATTAAAGATCAGAGGAGCATATAAATATAAAGAGAGAGAGACTAAAATAGAGTATCAATTTATGAACATAATCTAGTTTGATTGATTTTAGGAAAAAAAAACAGAAAGACAATTCAAAGTCGGTGCTGCCACAATCAGTTTGATTGATAAATGACTGGAATCTTAGAAATTAAATTTTGGTTTTGGGTTTGAAAAGTCTTCAAATTTTGTTGGCTTCAACAGTTTATAATGACCATCAACGCTAATTAAGTAAAATTTTTGCTCCGCTGGTAAAAAAAAAAAAGAAAATAAAATTTTTATTTCTCAAGAATTTCTTTAAATTTATGTTTGAGTAGTACTCAATAAGATAATTTAATATTTCATTAATTTATTATCAACTTATTTGGCTGTGAGTTTTTTCTAATTCATTCTCATTTCAATGACATCACAAAGGCCAGTCTTCTGCCCCATTTGGTTCGCTTCTGGAAAAATAATCATGTAATAGAAAACATGATAAGGTATTCTCCAAGAAGAAGAAAAGAAAACATTGTATGCCCCGTTTGGTGCATTGGAATTGAGGGTGGGAAAGGAAGTAGAATCATAAAATTGACATGTTTGATGCAGTGGAACCCACTTCTACATGGAACTCACTTCCATCAAATTGAAGGAATCGGCTTCCACGGCTTACCCCAAGGAACCGGTTTGGGCTCCCAGGAAGTGAGATTTTCTCACGGTTATACCCTTAGTTTTTTTATCTATTCACAAGTTTGCCCCTCATATTATGACCCTTTTTTCTACCCTTTCAGCAACCTCTAGTGACGGCACTCCCATTCAGCTCCACCTGAGATGACGACGGCGACGACGGCGGGCGGCGAGGATGCGATCTACAATCTTCATCGCCTTTCTCTATGATCTAACCTCCATCTCCCTCAACTTCGTTGCCCGATCTCCTCATCTTGCTCTGTTGCACCCTCCCTCAATCTCCATCATCTTCTTCTTTGTCGACTTCAGATCTGAGAGTAGGAGGTCCCATCTTCTTCCTCTGCAGCTTTCTCCCTCTTTAATCTCCATCTTTTTCTCCATCGACTTCAGATCTAAGAGCAGGAGGGGAGACGTCGTGATTCATAAACTGAGAGGCAGGGGTGGCGGCGTCATATCTGAGAAGCACCGGTGCCATCGTCCTCGTCTCCCTTCTTTTCCCTCACACAGCTTTTGATTTTCTTGATTCATAGACCCTGCAGTATCTCTTTTCTCAATCTCTTTCTTTGCTTTTTTTCCCCCCTTTTGTGTTGATGGCTGATATTTGTATTTGGATTTGATTTATATATTGCTTGGATTGATAATTGAGTTTGGATTAATTGTTTAATGGTTGATGAACTATCACCAGTAGTGGACGATTTCTTTCCAGTGAACGCCGGTGGTCATGCGCGAGTGGATAGTCGTGACTGTGGGAGTGGATTTTTTTCCCTATTGAGGGTATTTTAGTATTTTTACAGTATAAATATATATTTTAATTAAAAACTATATCCCTTCGTACCAAACATGTTTTAGAACCTACTTCCATTTCTCGTTCCACTCCTTCTTCCACTTCCACTTCCATCAAAACTCTGGTAGTAGGGTTACTATACTAACCGATATATATAATATCATTATTTTCCAGTTCTGAATAAATGGTCATTGTTTTAAATGTTTTTTTTTAATAAAAAGGGGCATGAACATTAAATTTTATCAAATAAATTTAAGGGTTAATACAAATTTTAGTCCCTCAAATTTGGGCCCAATTTGGTATTGGTCCCTGAATTTTAAAACGTGTGGTATTGGTCCCTGAAATTATGTCCGTTTCAGACCGTTGGTCCCTGGCATCTTAGCACCGTTAAATTTTGCTGACGCGGCGTTAACACCGTTAAATTGATGAGTTGGCATATGACCTCGACATGATATTGGTCTCTCAAATTTGAGGCCATTTTGGTGTTGGTCCCTGAAATTTAAAACTGATGGTATTGGTTCCTCAAATTATATCTGTTTCTGGCCTTTGGTCCCTGATAGCTTTAGGTCCTCCTCTTTTTATCTGTTCCTGTAAAGCCTTCTGCTTTGCTGTTATTTGGTCTCAGCGGCTCTGGTGGCTTGCTGGTCGTGCCTGCCTTTTTGTTGGAGTTGCCAATGAGGTTTTTGTTGCTTTTTCTCAAGCTTCTTACTCTAGTAATGGTCTTCCCTTTTTTCTTGGGAGGTTCATCATCGTCTGTACTAGAAGAAGATGGCTTCAATGGGAGTGGTTTTGTATCTGAAGCTGGCTTCTTCTTCTCATGAACTGTTAAGTCACCTTTTTGCCCAAAGGTAGCAGAGGAGGTAGAAGGTTTAGCTGAGAATGCACTGCGTTTCCTCCACACTAATAAAGGAGCAAAAGCTCTGTGTTTTGACAAAAGTGAATCCCAGATTGTATAGATTCTCTTCGACCATAGCCTTCCATTGCTCGTGCCACATCATCAAGTTTTAGTTGCCAAGTCAAATGCCATATCATAGGTTAACAAAGTTAGAGCCAACTCAGACAAATTTGACGGCGTAAAGCTATCATGAACCAACGGCCAGAAACAGATATAATTTGAGGGACTAATACCATCTATTTTAAATTTCAGGGACCAATACCAAAATGGCCTCAAATTTGAGGGACCAATACCATGTCCAGGTCATATGCCAACTCATCAATTAACGGTGTTAACGCCACGTCAGCAAAATTTAACGGTGCCAAGATGTCAGGGACTAACGGTCTGAAACGGACATAATTTCAGGGACCAATACCACATGTTTTAAATTTCAGGGACCAATACCAAATTGGGCCCAAATTTGAGGGACCAAAATTTATATTAACCCTAAATTTAATTAATACATTGTCAAATAAACTTTCATATTCTATACTTTTGTTGCATATGTATTATTTATGGGTTAATGTGCAAATTTATCCCAATATTTCAAGATCATAACAATATTATTCCCATACTGTTAAAAATGTTAATGATCAATGCTATCATTTTAATAAATAATATTAATTTTTTAATGATAAGGAGTAATATTGTTACAATTTCAAATATTCAAAATAAATTTGCACTAAAAATTAATAAAAAATTTCAGGATAAATTTACACTTTCACGACTAATTATTTTGTATTGTGCATTTGTATGATATATTCAAAAGGAAGAGAAAAGTCTTCATTTACTGCCACCATATGGGCATAGTTCATTACAAGACTAATTCAATAGCACGCTTGTTGCGATAAAAATAAATTTATTAGTTCATCATTAAAAAAACATAGTTTATTTCCATTTGATGTTGCTGATCTCATTTTCTTTCTCATATTATAATAATATATAAATTATTAGATTTGAAGAGATTTTTTAAAAAAAAAGTTGAAAAAGCATTATGTGCTCCACTTCACCAAACCTTATTCTCGTTAGTCCTCTCATGAGCGTACCATACGTTCTGTTCGGTCCAAAATTCTTCTGTAACTGCTGGACAAAAAATGATAACACTATTGTAATTTTAACTTCAACGCAAACAAACAATCGTGTCAACTCAAATGAATAAAGAAGACAATTTAATATTTTTCATTTGTTAACAATTTACTTGGCTTAGCCTTCTTTGATTCATTTTCGTTTCAATCACATCACAAAAGGCAAGTCTTCTAGACTTCTATCCTGTTTGGTACGCTTATGAAAAAATAATCCGTCATTGAAAACTTTTTGGAAAAACTACACTAAAATCTCACTTAAAAGAATTAAATATAAAAAAATCTATTAAAATTATTGAATTAGTATGAAATTTCAAGAAAACTTATTACAAAAAATTCTATTTATTTAATTACTAAATTGTTCTTTTTTTTTAAGTATGCATTACCAACTGAAAAAGCAGTCGTTAACAACTTAAAACATAGCGATTAACAACCATCGCAGTAAATATTAACAACACATTTTCACATTTTCTCAGTATATCATAAGGATTTAATGCATGAGTTGTTAATATATACTGCAATACTTATTAATAATTACACATTAAATTATTGACGACTTATACTTAAAAAAATAAAATGAGAACAATTTAATAATTGAACTAGTAGAATATCATGCAATGAGATATTTTGAGAGTTCAAATTAATTTAATGATTTCAAGAAATTTTTTTGTATTTAATTCTCTTGAGTGACAACCTTGATCCAATGTTCACAAATTTTTTGGGCATATATTTATGATTAATACTCGTATAATCATTATTGCCTATTTTTCATTGTTTGAAATTAAATGCCTTTTTCTAAATAGGGGCATAAACATTAAATTTTATCAAGTAAAATTATTGTTTTTAATTTCCCTTTTCATCTCTAATGTCAAGCATATGTTACACCCTTTCTCTCTCTGTGTGTATTATCATTATCTATTATTTTGCATTGTGTATTAACGTGATTGATGGTCTGAGTAATTAGAACCACTCAAAAGCAAAATTTGGGGAAAAAAGGAATTAACGGCAGCTAGACAATGTAGGATCACTTTAAATATCTTCCAAACCTTTTAGCTGGCCATTCAAATAATACACAAAAAAATTTGTTGTATTCAAATGATGTTCAAATTTAGTTACTTTTTGCTAAAGAGTATGTTATGAAAGATCTCTCATATTTCACTTTAAGTTCTTAATTGAGATTTTTGTTTATTTGGCATAAAATAAAAATATCAAATTGATTTGCCTCACTAAATTCCATATTTCTTGAGCAAATTAGTAATTATATTAGATTATATGCGATCACTAATTTTCAGAAATTTTCAGAAAAAGTTGAATCAACATTCCATCAGACTTAAATGTGGCCATGTACTTGTTCTTTACGGCTTTTCTTGTTCTTGCGATTCATTCTCATTTCATCAATCAATCACAAAGTCAAGTCTTCTCCCTTGTTTGTTAAGCTAATGGAAAAACAATCCTATAATTGAAAACTTTTGTAGGGCATTGACTATACTGAGATAACCATTATCCCTGCGTTCTTACTGTTTCAAATGCTTCATAATAAAAATGAAGGCATAAAAATTCAATTTCATTAAATAAAATTATTTTTTCCCCTTTCACCTCTAATTTAGTCGAATACTCTTATTAACGGTGTAATGTGCATACAGTTTCATGCATAGCTTATATATTTATATGATTTTATTGTATATAATACTCCTCTTTTCCTATTTTTAAGATATAGAGAAAATTCTTGTTTGATCTTATTTATAAGATGTATTATTAAATTTTTCATATGAAGGTACAATTTTTTTTTTGCAAACGATTTTATTTTATTTGTCATTTATTATTGTGTAGATTTTATTCTTATATGGTATAATGTATATAAAAAAGGAACAAAATTGAAAATTTATTAAATTTTAAGATAAAGTTAATAGTATTTTTAGTTTTTAATATAAGAATTAGATAACTAATTTGTGAATATTAAAAAATTAGTTAAGTTAATCATTTGTAATCATATATTTTCTTGCCTAAATATTCTAGTTAATCATGTGCATTGGAGTCGCTTTATCAGGGAATCTTTAATATATACAATCATGATAAGAACTATTTTAAAAAAATAGATAAATATGATAAATAAAAAGATTGTGGTCTTATATTTATAATCAAATTAAATCTACAATTAGTTTTTATATTAAAGATCGAAAGTGGTATTTAAGGTTTTTTAATCTCAATGAAACATGTTAAATATGATTTATAAATAAGATCCAAGACTACATATGTCGGAATAAACTTTAAAATAAATTGAGCTTCAAAATTTTGACCTCTTAATTAAAATATTTCGAATTTAAGGTTTAATAGGAAATTAAGTACATGATTCATGTAATGTAACGTGTTTATACTTACGCGCGCAAATATCAATTTACGAATTTTTGAGACAAATTTTTCAATTTTAGTTTTGGATGTGTGAAGTCTTCAAATTTTGTCGGCTTCAACAGTTTCCGATGGAATCTTAGAAATTCACCACTTGACACGCATATAACGGACATTGACCCGTAAACCTTGGTGGACATACGTGTTATTTGAAAAAACTTGTTTCTCGATAATTTCTTTAAATTTATGTTTTCGCCTCCCTTTATTTCTTTAAACAGAATTTGGGTCTTTGGTACTACAATACAATACATTGTTGTATGTAAATAACTAAAATGTGACAGTATAGTTATTGAAAAAAATTTAGAATTTTAGGGTTAAAATTGATGTGAGGATTTTCAGCCATACATTGATAATAAACCATTAGTAAGGGTCTCCAAATCAGGAGAAAACATTTTCACTAGCTTTTCTCTTCATTTTCTTTTCACTTAATATCTCTGCTATTATATTAACTTTCAATGGTTGAAATTCGAAACTATATAAAAACATTATTATAATATTAAATATTATAAAAAAATTTAGCATTGCAAACTATTCACATCAAATTTTAATACTATAAATTTATCTATCTATTTTATTATTTAATATTTAATATTATAATAACATTTTTACTGAATAAATGTCACATGTTAAAGTGAAGAGGGAAATTAGTGAAGATGTTCCGCTTCCAAACCTTTGTGATATGGGGTCAACCCGACATATTGAAGGGAAGAATTTGTGTGATAAGGAGTCAACTCAAATGGGTCAAGAAGATAATTTAATATTTCATTTTCTTAGAATTTATTTGGCTCTAAATTTATTTTCTTTGTTTCATTTTCATTTCAGTCATAATTAATTGGCAAAGTCAAGTCTTCTGCCCCGTTCGGAATGCTAATGGAAGACTAATCTGTAAATGAGAACTTTGTAGTGGGTTTATTATAGTGATATAATCATTATTCCCCATTTCTCATTGTTTCAAATGTTTTTTTTTATTTAATAATAGGGGCATAAACATTAACTCTTATCAAATACATCTATAATTTCTTTGTAAAATTGGGTCAAAGTCTCCAATTGAAAATTTTATTAGTGAAAAAGACTTAAATGAAAGTACTGATATTTTGTATGTACAGAAGTTGCAAAGTAAAAAATATCGGTACTTTTTATGTGTAAAAATTTATTACGTTTTTCACACAAATAAAATTTTAAATGGAGGATTTTTTTTCCCGAATTTTCTCATACTTCTATGGGTATTATTTTGCAACGTGTATTGCAAGGTATATTCAGAGGGAGAAGAGAAGTCTTACTTTCTCTATCGCCATGTGGATAGCCAGCCAATAACAAGAAATTTATAACCTGTTTAACGGTTTAAGGGCAGAGGAAGCAACTAAAATGAGTGAATAAGATAATTTAATATTATTTTTTATTTGTTAACAATTTACTTGGTTGTGGGTTTTCTTTGATTATTTTTCATTTCAATCACATTACAAAAGGTTAGTCTTCTCTAGCAAAAACACAAAAAGGCCAAAAAGGCAAGTCTTCTTTCCCGTTTGGTACGCTTGTGGAAAAGTGATCCGTAACTGAAAACTTTTTAGGGCACATATTTATTATATATATATTGATATAATCATTATTCCCTATTTTTCATTGTTTTAAATGATTTTTTCTAAATAGGCGCATAAGCATTAAAATTTATCAAACAAAATTATTTTTTTCATTTTCCCTTTTAATTTATAATATCAAACATATGGTATACTATTTCTGTGTGTACATACTCAAAATGAAAATTTTAGGACAAAAATGAATTAATCGCAACTGAACAATGAAGGACCATTTTGAAGCTTCTCACTTCCATACCTTTTAGCACACCATTCAAACAATGCCAAAAAAAAATTTTCTGACATAAAAATAATGCCAAAATTTTTTTTTTTTGATAGTATGGTAATCTCTTATATTTCTCCCACACCTCTAGTATTCAAATCCTGATTCTTAATATTAGATCTAATTAACTTATTTGAGGATCAAGAAAGTTAATCAATTACCTTAATGTATTTATCTTTATCAAATTTCTTCAAACTAATTTGTCACTTTTATAAATTAATATATAATCTAATAGTATACATAAATATTTTAGAGAGATCATGTAACATGTAAGTATGTAACTGGTCTTATATTAAGGATTGTGGTAGTAATTTTTAAATTTTATGACTTTTTCTGAAGAATATGTTATAAGGTCTCTCATATTTCACTTTATTCAAGTTCTTAATTAACTGAATCTTTTTTTGATTTTAGCATAAAATATAATTATCAAATTGAAAATTGACCGGCCTCACAAAATTCCATATTTCTTGACTAAATTAGTGATTACTAAAGTATATATGAACACTAATTTTCAAAATATTTTCACCACAAATTTTCAGAAAGGTTTATTCAACGTTGAGTCAATCACGCTTGGCGTGTTGCCAAGAGCATTTGTTTAGCCATTTCTAGGTCTTTTATTTAAATCTAAGTGAATGTTTGAATTAATTTATTCTAAGTGATTTTATATTTACAAAATAAGTATATGAGAAGAATATTTGTCGTAAAATGTAAAATTGCTTTTTTTTTTTGGTTTAATTCTCTTAATAAGTCTTTCATTTCTTTTAACGTCAAAAGAAACATAACCTTTTTTTTTTGTAGCCACTTGAGTATGCTCTAAACTCTACCCCCTCTTCCGGTCAAAAAAAAAAAAAACTCTACCCCCTCTCGATATATACAATATAATGAATTTATTTTTATTTTCCTTAATTATAAATATGAAAAAATGACCTAAAAAGGATTATAGAATTTGAAATGACAAAATAGGCATGCAAATATATGAAATAACCAAATGGTCATGAGGTATCAATATGAAATTTTAACAATTCGCTAGAAAGACTAAAATGCCCCTGACACGTATTTGGAGCCAATTTCACTACTCCAGTAATGATAATGATAACATTTGTAATGTAAATTACAATTTTTGTAATGAGAGTTACAATCTCACTATTGCCATTTGCAGCTCATTTCTTTCAAACCCAAGTAACATGTATTTGGAGCCAATTTCACTACCCAGATAATAGTAATAACAATATTTGTAATGTGAATTATAACTTTTATAATGAAAGTTACCATTTCGCTATTATCATTTACAACTCGTTTCTTTCAAACCCAAGTAACATGTATTTGGAGCCAATTTCACTAGCTTGGCAATGGTAGTGATAATATTTGTAATGTGAATTACAACTTTCGTATTGAAAGTTACCACCTATTCATGTATTCAGAGAGATTCAGGGGCATTTTAGTCTTTCTACTAAATTGTCAAAATTCCAGATTGATAACTCATGCCCATTTGGTTATTTCATATATTTGCATGTCCATTTTATCATTTCAAATTTCAACAGTCATTTTTTGGTCATTTTTCCTGTAAATATTTTCATTCCATTTAAAAGATGCACATATTTTTATTTTCCTTAATTATAAATACTTCCATTCCGTTTAAAAGATATACGTAAGCCTTCTCTAAAATTAAAATCGTGTGGCACAAAATTTTCTTTTATTTTTAATATTTCATATTCATTCATCATGACAGTACCATTAATTATGGGTCATTAAATAATATATATATATTTTTTTTTTTGCAAAAATAGTTCTTCCAGTAACTTCTAAGTGCAGGCCCTTACCATGGGAATATTATTCCATATCAAAGCCATAATGCAAAGAAATATTCTATTACGCGTCGGTGCTACAGTGATCTTATTAGCAAATCTATTTGTCACGGCCAACGCGTCAGTGAATCTATATATTATGCGTTAAATAATAGAAATCGAAACCTTGACCTGTAATTCTGTTATGGTAGAAAAAAAGGCTTATAATTCTATTTACAATTAGGAATTATAAGAATTAAATACACAGTGCACCAAAATTAATTTGTGTATTTTACATGCCCATGGTCTATATACTGAAGCCAACCAGTTGTTAAGGGCAACAATAATTCATGTTAGTTTTTTTTTAATAAATTCTGATTATGTTTTAGTTCCTATCAAATTCCTCAATCCAAGTTGGAAGAAGAAATTGACTTGAGGCGGCCATTATTATGACAAACCTTTTATCATGCGTAGCTCTGCCTATAAAAGAAGCCTCATTTGTTAGATACCATATCCTTTACTCCTTCAAATTCATAGCCTTCTAACTTCGCTCATGGCATTTCGAATCATCATCTGTTTCTATTTGTTCCTTCTTTCTCCTTCCCTTTCTTCTTCTCTCAACCACCCATTATGTAATTCTCATGATTCTGTTGCGCTTCTTCATTTTAAAAACTCTCTCTCTCTTGATCGTTCTGCTTCAATGGACTGTGATGAGTTTGATGATGATGTTGGCTACGCCTATATTCAATTTACTAAGAACTCATCTTACCCAAAGACGGCTTCGTGGGGAAATGATTCAAACTGCTGCTTGTGGGATGGGATCATGTGTGACTCCTTGTCTGGTCATGTGATTGGCCTTGATCTTAGTTGTAGTTGGCTCCAAGGTCAACTCCATCCTAACAGTAGCCTCTTCCAACTTTCTCGTCTCCAAACACTCAACTTGGCTTACAACAATTTTAGTGGGTCTTTGATATCATCTCATTTTGGTGGTCTTTCCACTCTCATGCATCTAAACTTAAGCTACTCTTATTTTGTTGGTGAAATTCCCCCTAAAATTGCAGAATTGTCTAAGTTGGTCTCTCTTGATTTGTCTAATAATGGATTTGCCTCATATTATGAACAGTTAAGTTTAAGATTTGAACCATCCACTTGGGCGAAGCTGGTTCTAAACATGAGTGATCTAAGAGAACTTGTTTTAGATGATGTAGATATGTCTTCCATTGCACTAGGCTCCTCGTCTTTGAAGTCGCTTAACATTTTGAGTCTTGAAGGTTGCAAATTTGATGGGCCTATTCCTGCAAGTTTTGGGAACCTCACTCAATTAACTGATTTGAAAATTGCAGAAAACAATTTTAGTGGTGAGCTTTCATTTCTTTCAAATCTTCAAAGTCTCACTTCATTGGACCTCAGTGACAATTATTTTAGTGGTCTCTTACCAAATTCCATAGGCCATTTGAAGTCTCTTGATTTTTTGGGTCTTGGGCATAACCAATTTGAAGGGCCTATTCCTGTAAGTTTGAGAACCTCACTCGATTAACTTATTTGGACCTTGTAGCTAACAGTTTTAGTGGTCTCTTACCAAATTCCATAGGCCATTTGAAGTCTCTTGATTTTTTGGTTCTTGGGCATAACCAATTTGAAGGGCCTATTCCTGTAAGTTTTGAGAACCTCACTCGATTAACTTATTTGGACCTTGAATTGAACGATTTTAGTCGTGAGCTCTCATTTCTTCCAAATATGCCAAGTCTCACTTCATTGGACCTCAGTGGCAATTATTTTAGTGGTTTGTTACCAAATGTGTTTGGAAATCTTTCAAATTTGGAATTTCTTGATTTCTCTAACAACAAGCTACAAGGTAATTTTCCGGAGTCAATTTTTACCCTTATAAATCTTTCTAGTTTGGAACTATCATCAAATAACTTGAGTGGCTCTGTTAATTTTTACCAGTTTTCCAAGTTTCAAAATCTAAAATATCTTGATCTTTCAAGCAACAAGTTTCTCTCACTTACCTCTGATAATAATCTTAACTACACCATTCCCAGTCTTTTAGGCTTATATTTAGATTCTTGTCATATCACTATCTTTCCAAAATGCGTAGGCCTTTCAAATTTGCAGCGGTTATACCTTGATGATAATATGTTGCAAGGTCTTCCTGATTCGATTTTTAGTTTCCTAAATCTTTCTGTTCTAAGTCTATCATCAAATAATTTGACAGGCCCTCTTAGTCTTCATCAATTCTCAAAGCTTCAAAATCTAGAATATCTTGATCTTTCAAACAACAAGTTTCTCTCACTTAGCTCTGATAATAATGTTCACTATATCCTTCCCAATCTTACAAGCTTAAGCTTATCCTCTTGCAACATTAGTGACTTTCCCGAAGTACTAGAAAATCTTCAAAATTTGAATTTCTTAAATCTTTCAAATAACAAAATCCATGGAGATATTCCCCAATGGTTCAATAATGTGGGGAATGGTTCTTTGGAGACTTTGGATCTCTCTCATAATAACTTGACTTCAGCTAAACATCTTTCAATGAGAAACTTGACTTTTCTTGGTCTCAGTTTCAACTTGTTGCAAGGAAATCTCCCAATTCCATCCTTTGGTGCTGAATTCTTTTTAGTGTCCAACAACAAATTCAATGGACACATTTCTTCCTCATTTTGCAATGCAAGCTCACTTGAGATACTCAATTTATCTCACAACAACTTGTCAGGCCACATCCCAGAGTGCCTTGTTGCTCTCCCAAATCTAATGAGTTTAGATCTGCAGATGAATAATTTTGTCGGATCTATACCAGACAATTTTTCTAAGAGCAATTCTTTGCAATCTTTGCATTTGAACAACAATCAATTTGAGGGATGGTTGCCTTTGTCTTTGACCCATTGCAAACAATTAGAAATTTTAGATGTGGGGGCAAACAAGATCAACGACAAATTTCCTAATTGGTTGGAAGGCTTACCGGAGCTACAGGTACTCATTTTAAGAGATAATGAGTTCTACGGTGCCATTCATAGTTCTGACACCAAACATCCTTTTCCCATGTTAAGAATTTTTGATGTTGCCAACAACAATTTCAGAGGATCTTTGCCAACAACATATATCAAGGAATTTAAAGGAATGATGAATGTTGACTTTGTTTCAGCCAAACTAGATTACTTGGGAAACCGTTATCAATCTTATTATCAAGAATCAGTGATGGTCACATTGAAAGGTGTTGATTTGGAGTTGGTAAAGATCTTAACTACATTCACAACCATTGACTTCTCAAATAACATGCTTGCTGGAGAGATTCCACATGTTATTGGTGAGCTGCATTCACTAAAAGGCCTCAATCTCTCGCACAACAAAATCACTGGTCCTATTCCTCAGTCCATTGCAAATTTGACAAATCTAGAATGGCTAGATTTATCATCAAACATACTTATGGGTGAGATTCCTCTTGTACTAGCAAATCTCAACTTTCTTGAAGTTTTGAATCTTTCACTGAATCAGCTTGTCGGAGAAATACCAAGAGGTAAGCAGTTTGATACATTTTCACAAGATTCCTTTGAGGGAAATTTAGGATTGTGTGGATTTCAATTGTCAAAAGCATGTAATCATGATGAAAGGAAATTGCCACAACCAACTTCATCAAGTAATGACAAATTTGGATTTGGTTGGAAACCAGTGGCTTTGGGATATGGATGTGGGATGGTGTTTGGAATATTGATGGGTCAAGTTGCTTTCTTAACTGGAAAACCTAAAGAGCTTGTCAGAATTTTTCAAGCTAGGCCTAAGAAACAAGCAAAAAGGACAAGGAAAGGAGCTCATCCGAATTAGAGAATAGTGAATTAGGCACAAAAGGTGGCTTCTTGTGATATATTGTGTCATCTTTTTTTTTTCTTTCATGTTTCCTCTATGGTTCTTGTTCTTACTTCATGCTTCTTAAATATCTTGTCAGTGATTGGAATGTAATGTACCGTATATTTCAATGTAAGGTATTGTCTTCCTTTTTTTTAATGAATTTCAAGTGATTTGTATACTATGTACTGTTTGATCATCATATGAATAAAATTTTCCACATATTAGCAACCTTTTTTCTTTTTGGTACACACATGTCATCAACTTATATTATTTGGAAATTAGTTACCAACCATTCAACCTTACTTGTTTACGTAAGGATTTAAAGAAACTTATAGTTTGTTCGTTTCTTTAATTTAAAGTTCTATTAAAGGGTTTTAGCTTTTTATAAAAATGTGAAAATTACTCTTTACTTTGAGACTTTATGATCGATACATGATCGTTCAAAATGATGGTGCAAACCAGAGTTTGACATAAGCAAAATGATTTTATTCCAACTCTTAACAATTTCTCTCTCTCACTCCCCCCCGCTCTCTCTCTAGGGCCAAACTCTTAAGATTGAAAATATGACAATGCAAAACACCAGCGTGAATTACTTTATTACTTAGCAGTTAACATTCATCTAGGCTCGTCAAGTGATTTATGAATAATATCCTATCATGAAAATGTTGGGCGTAAAAGCATTTTAGCTCTTCAACAATACATGTGACCCCTTTTCCAACCGAAAAAAAAATGTGACCCCTTTTTCCGAAGTTCATAAATTCTTCTTCTTGTTTTGTTTTTTAATGGCTAGTTTTGTCTTTGACTGTTTCATTTGACATCATTAAAATCCAATAAAAATAAAAGTCAATGAAATATTGATTTATGAATGTTTGAGACAAATTGTTCAATTTTAGTTTTGGATTTGTGAAGTCTTCAAATTTTGTCGGCTGCAACAGTTTCCAATGGAATCTTAGAAATTCACCACTTGACACGCCTATAATGGACATTGACCCATAAACCTTGGTGGACATACGTCTTATTTGAAAAAACTTGTTTCTCGATAATTTCTTTAAATTTATGTTTTCGCCTCCCTTTATTTCTTTAAACAGAATTTGGGTCTTTCATACCACAATACAATACATTGTTGTATGTAAATAACTAAAATGTAACAGTATAGTTATTGAAAAAAATTTAGAATTTTAGGGTTAAAATTGATGTGAGGATTTTCAGCCATACGTTGATCATAAAGCATTAGTAAGGGTCTCCAAATGGTGAGAAAAATGTTTTCACTAACTTTTCTCTTCATTTTCTTTCCACTTAATATCTTTACCATTATATTAACTTTTAATGGTTGAAATTCGAAACTATATAAGAATATTATTATAATATTAAATATAACAAAAAATGTACAATTGCAAACTATTCACATCAAGTTTTAATACTATAAATTTATCTATCTATTTTATTGTTTAATATTTAATATTATAATAACATTTTTTACTGAATAAATCTCACCTGTTAAAATGAGGAGGGAAATTAGTGAAAATGTTCCGGTTCCAAACCTTTGCGACATGAGATCAACCCGACATATTGAAGAGAAGAATTTGTGTCATAACTCATAAGGAGTCAACCCAAACGAGTCAAGAAGATAATTTAATATTTCATTTTCTAAGAATTTATTTGGCTCTACATTAATTTTCTTTCTTTCATTTTCATTTCAATCATAATTAATTAGCAAAGGCACTGCCCCGTTTGGTACGCTAATGGAAGACTACTCTGTAAATGAGAACTTTGTATTGGGTTGTTATAGTGATATAATCATTATTCCCCACTTCTCATTGTTTCAAATATTTTTTTCTTTATAAATAGGGGCATAAACATTAAATCTTATTAAGTAAAATTATTATTTTTTAATTTCCCCCCTTCATTTCTAATATCAAATACATCTATAATTTCTTTGTAAAATTGGGTCAAAGTCTCCAATTGAAAATTTTATCAGTGAAAAAGACTTAAATGAAAGTACCGATATTTGTATGTATATAATTTGCAAAGTAAAAAATATCGGTACTTTTTGTGCATAAAAATTTATTACGTTTTTCACACAAATAAAATGTTAAATGGAGGGTTTTTCCCCCCCTAATTTTCTCATACTTGTATGGGTATTATTTTGTAACATGTATTGTAAGGTATACTCAGAGGGAGGAGAAAAGTCTTACTTTCTCTATTAGCATATGGATATCTAGCCAACAACAAGAAATTTATAACTTGTTTAACGGTTTGAGCAGCATTGAAGTTAGAACCATTCAAGTCCAATTGATGATAAAGAGTTAGTGAGGGTTGGGGAAGCAACTAAAATGAGGGGACAAGATAATTTAATATTGTTTTTTATTTGTTAACAATTTACTTGGCTGTGGGTTTTCTTCAATTATTTTTCATTTTAGTCGCATCGCAAAAGGCAGGTCTTCGTTACCCCAAAAAAGGCAAGTCTTCTTCCCCGTTTGGTACGCTTATGGAAAAATAATCCGCAATTGAAAACCTTTTAGGGCACATATTTGTTATATATATATTGATATAATTATTCCCTATTTTTCATTGTTTTAAATGATTTTTTCTATATGGGAGAATAAGCATTAAATTTTATCAAACAAAATTATTTTTTCATTTTCCCTTTTAATTTATAATATCAAACATATGGTATACTATTTGTGTGTGTATATACTCAAAATAAAAATTCTGGGACAAAAATTAATGGCAGCTGGACAATGAAGGACATTTTGAAGTTTCTCACTTCCAAACCTTTTAGCACGTCATTCAAATAAAGCCGAAAAAAAATCTGACAAAAAAATAATGCCAATTTTTTTTGGATAATATGGTAATCTCTTATATTTCTCCCACCCTCCTTGTATTCAAATACTACCTCTGATCCTTAATATAAGATCTAATTAACTTATTTGAGGAAATTAAGAAAGTTAATAAATTATCTTAATATATTTATATTTATCTTTTTACTTTTAGAAATTAATATATAATCTAATGATATACATAATTATTTTAAAGAAATTATGTAACATGTAATTATGTAACTGAGTCTCATGTTAAGGATCAGGACAGTAATTTTGAAATTTAATTACTTTTTCAAAAGAGTATGTTATATAAGGTCTCTCATATTTCACTTTGTAGTTCTTGATTGAAACTGTTTTTGATTTTAGCATAAAATATAATTATCAAATTGAAAATTGACGGACATCACAAAATTTCATATTTCTTGACTATATTAGTAATTATTAAATTATATATGAACACTAATTTTCAAAACTTTTCACCACAAATTTTTGGAAAAGTTTAATCAACGTTCGTTCAGTCAAACACGTTCGACGTGTTGCTAGGACCATTTGTTTAGTCAAGTGAATATTTGAATTAATTTATTTTAAGTGATTTTATATTTTCAAAATAAGTATATGAGAGGAATATACTGCTGTAAAATGTAAAATAGATTTTTTCAGTTAATTATCTTAATAAGTCTTTCATTATTTTTTTAATGTCCAAGGAAACGTAACTTTTTTTTTGGTAGCCTCTACCCCTCTCTCGATATATATGATATAATAGACTCATTTTTATTTTCCTTAATTATAAAAATTTCTATTCCATTTAAAAGATATACGGACCACGTAAGCCTTCTGTAAAATTAAAATTAGGTTGCGCAAATTTTTCTTTTATTTGTAATATTTCATTTTCATTGACCGTGACAGTACTATTGATTATTAGTCAATAAATAAAATAGTTTAATTATTTTTTGCAAAAATATATTTTTTTTAATAACTTGCTAGTATGCAGGCCCTCACATTGGGAATATTATTTTATATTAAAGCTATAATACAAAGAAATATTATATTATGAGTAAGGGCTACAGTGATGTTATCAGCAAATCTGTTTGTCATGGCCAACATGTCAGTGAATGTATTACGCGTTAAATAATAGAAATCAAAACCTTGACTTATAATTCTGTTATGGTAGGGGGAAAAAAGGCTTATAATACTATTTACAATTAGGAATTATAAGAATTAAATACACAGTGCACTAAAATTAATTTGTGTTCATAAGCCCATGGTTTATATACTAAAGCCAGTCAGTTTTTAATGGCGACAATAATTCATGTTAGTTTTTTCTTTAATCAATTCTGATTATATTTTAGTTCCCATCAAAATTCTTCAATCCAAGTTGGAAGAAGAAAGTGACTTAAGCTAGCGATTATTAGGACAAAACTTTTATCATGCGTTGCTCTGCCTATAAAAGAAGCCTCATCTGTCACATGCCATATCCTTCACTCCTTTATATTCATAGCCTTCTAACTTCGCTCATGGCATTTTGAATCATCATCTGTTTCTACTTGTTCCTTCTTTCTCCTTTTCTTTCTTCTTCTCTCAACCCCCCATTATGTAATTCTCATGATTCCATTGCGCTTCTTCATTTTAAAAACTCTCTCTCTTTTGATGATTCTGCTTCAAGGGAGTGTGACAAGTTTTATGATGATGACAGCTACACCTATTTTAAGATCCCAAAGACAGCTTCATGGAGAAATGATTCAAACTGTTGCTTGTGGGATGGGATCACGTGTGACTCCATGTCTAGTCATGTGATTAGCCTTGACCTTAGCTGTAGTTGGCTCCAAGGTCAACTCTATCCGAACAATAGCCTCTTCCAACTTTCTCGTCTCCAAACACTCAACTTGGCTCACAATTATTTTAGGGGGTCTTTGATATCATCTCATTTTGGTGGTCTTTCCACTCTCACGCATCTAAACTTAAGCCGTTCTGTTTTTGGTGGTAAAATTTCTCCTAAAATTGTGGAGTTGTCTAAGTTGGTCTCTCTTGATTTGTCTAATAATGGATTGTTAAGACTTGAACCATCCACTTGGGAGAAGCTTGCTCTAAACATGAGTGATCTAAGAGAACTTGTTTTAGATGATATAGAAATGTCTTCCTTCGCACCAGGCTTCTCATCTTTGAAGTCGCTTAACATTTTGAGTCTTGAAGGTTGCAAATTTGATGGGTCTATTCCTACAAGTTTTGGGAACCTCACTCAATTAACTGATTTGAAAATTGCAGAAAACAATTTTAGTGGTGAGCTTTCATTTCTTTCAAATCTTCAAAGTCTCACTTCATTGGACCTCAGTGACAATTATTTTAGTGGTCTCTTACCAAATTCCATAGGCCATTTGAAGTCTCTTGATTTTTTGTGTCTTCGGCATAGCCAATTTCATGTTGCAAGGTCTTCGTGATTCAATTTTTAGTTTCCTAAATCTTTCTGTTCTAAGTCTATCATCAAATAATTTGAGAGGCCCTCTTAGTCTTCATCAATTCTCAAAGCTTCAAAATCTAGAATATCTTGATCTTTCAAACAACAAGTTTCTCTCACTTAGCTCTGATAATAATGTTCACTATATCCTTCCCAATCTTACAAGCTTAAGCTTATCCTCTTGCAACATCAGTGACTTTACCGAAGTATTAGGAAACCTTCAAATTTTGAAGTTCTTAAATCTTTCCAATAACAAAATTCATGGAGATATTCGCCAATGGTTCAATAATGTGGGGAATGGTTCTTTGAATACTTTGGATCTCTCTCATAATTACTTGACTTCAGTTGAACATCTTTCAATGAAAAACTTGACTTTTCTTGGTCTCAGTTTCAACTTGTTGCAAGGAAATCTCCCAATTCCATCCTTTGGTGCTGAATTCTTTTTAGTGTCCAACAACAAATTCAGTGGACACATTTCTTCCTCATTTTGCAATGCAAGCGCACTTGAGATACTCAATTTATCTCACAACAACTTGTCAGGCCACCTCCTAGAGTGCCTTGTTGCTCTACCAAATCTTACGAGTTTAGATCTGCAGATGAATAATTTTGTCAGATCTATACCAGACAATTTTTCTAAGAGCAATTCTTTGCAATCTTTGCATTTGAACAACAATCAATTTGAGGGATGGTTGCCTTTATCTTTGACCCATTGCAAACAATTAGAAATTTTAGATGTGGGAGCAAACAAGATCAACGACAAATTTACTAATTGGCTTGAAGGCTTACCAAAGCTACAGGTGCTTATTTTGAGAGATAATGAGTTCTACGGTGCCATTCATAGTTCTAACACCAAACATCCTTTTCCCATGTTAAGAATTTTTGATGTTTCCAACAACCATTTTAGTGGATCTTTGCCAACAACATACATCAAGGAATTTAAAGGAATGATGAATGTTGATTTTGTTTCAACCATACCAGATTACTTGGAAAACAATTATGGATCTCGTTATTATCAAGAATTAGTTATGGTCACATTGAAAGGTGTTGATTTGGAGTTGATAAAGATCTTAACTACATTCACATCCATTGATATGTCAAAAAACATGTTTGATGGAAAGATTCCATATGTTATTGGTGAGCTGCATTCACTTAAGGGGCTTAACCTCTCCCATAATAAAATTACTGGTCCTATTCCTCAATTCATTGCAAATTTGACAAATCTAGAATGGTTAGATTTATCATCAAATAGGCTCACAGGTGGGATTCCTCTTGCACTGGTAGATCTCAACTTTCTTGAATTTTTGAATCTTTCACAGAATCAGCTTGTCGAAGAAATACCAAAAGGTAAGCAGTTTGATACATTTTCACAATATTCTTTTGAGGGAAATTTAGGACTGTGTGGATTTCAATTGTCAAAAGCATGTAATCATGATGAAGGGAAATTGCCACAATCAACTTCATCAAGTAATGACAAATTTGGATTTGGTTGGAAACCAGTGACTTTGGGATATGGATGTGGGATGGTGTTTGGAATATTCATGGGTCAAGTTATCTTCTTAACTGGAAAACCTGAAGGGCTTGTCAGAATTTTTCAAGCTAGGCCTAAGAAAGAAGCAAAAAGGACAAGAAAAAGAGCCCATCAGAATCAAAGAAGAGTGAATTAGGCATAAAATGTGGCTTCATGTGATATATTGCGTCATCTGTTTTTTTTCCATGTTTCCACTATGGTTATTATTTCATGTTTCTTAAATATCTTGTCAGCGATTGGAATGCCATCTGCTGTATATTTTAATGCAAGTTATGTCTTTCCTTTTTTTAAAAATGAATTTCAAGTGATTTGCCTTCATTTGTATGCTATGTACTATTTGATCATCATGTGAATAAAATTTTCCACATGTTAGCAACTTTCTTTTTCTTTTTGGTGCAGATGATCCGCTCATGTTATTTAAATTAGTTATCAACCATTCAACCTTTCTCGTTTAATTAATGATTTAAAGACACTTTTAGTTTGTTTGTTTCTTTAATTTAAAGTTCCATTAAAGGATTTTAGGCTTTTATGAAAATGTGAAAATCACTTTCTACTTTGAGACTTTATGATCGATACATGATTGTTCAGAATAATGCTGCAATCAAGAATTTAAAATAAGCAAAATGATTTTACTTCAAATGTTAAACTCTTAACAATTTTTTCTTGCTTTTGCCAAACTCTTAAAATTAAAAATATGATTTTGCCAAACTCTTAAAATTAAAAATATGACAATGCAAAAACCAAGCCTCAATTGTTTTTTTACTTAAGAGTTAACATTCAACTAGGTTCGTCCTCTCATGAAAACCTTGGGCCTAAAACCATTTTAGCCCATCAACGACATATGTGACCCCTTTTTTGTTAGTTCATAAATTCTTCAGTTCGTTTTTTTTTATCCCTTATTCAGATTGAGAGAAACTTACAGAGGAAAGAAAATTAGATGGAAAAATATGGAGAAAAATCAATTTTTTCTGACTTGGATATGAGAGAAAATATGGGAGGAAGCTTGCTTGGATTAAAATAAAATTAAGGGGGAAAGAAAACTGGAAAGAAAAATATGAGGAGAAATGAGTTTTCTAAATATCAATGTAATCAATTATTTCAAAATCAATTCTAATTGAATTGATCCCCATCCTATCGAAATTCATTTAATTAATACATGTATCTACCAATTCAACATAGGCACAAGATTTTTTAGGATTGGATAGGAGAGAAAATATGAGAGGAAGAAAAAATGGGAAAAAAAAAGGTAAACTCCATATCTCATTTTCTCTCCAAATATGGAGAGACTTGGGAAGAAAAACAAGATTTTCTTGATTATCCCTCCTCTCTTCCTCTCACATTTATTTTCTTTTATTATATTTAAAAAATTATTCACTTTTTATTTTTTATCTTACAAGAATTTTTTTTATTAAATAATTTGCTTTTAAAATATAATACTATGAAAATATATATAAACCAAATAACTTGATTTGAAATTATTTGATCATGCTAAGGTTAGTATAACATCCCTATTGCAATATTTAATTTGATTTAATTTTAAATATGATATATTTTGATAAGGGTATTTTAGTTATTTAGATATTTACTCATTCTCTTTCCTTCTTATTTTTCTCTCATCTATCCAAGCAAAAAGATGTAACATCTTTTCTCTAGTTTTTCCTTCTCTCTATTCCTGTTATCCCATTTTCTTTCCTCCCAACTTTCTTCCCATTCAAGCGGAGTGGAAAAGTGGGAGAGAAAATAAAATGGGCTGCCATGCATCTCATTGCTCTTCAAATTTTCTCTTTATATATTGAGAGGTTTGGGAAGAAAAATAAGGTTTTTGTGACTGTCCCTCCTCTCTTTTTCTCTCCATATTTATTTTTTTATTATATTCAAAAGATTATTCACTTTTTATTAAATAATTTGGTTTTACAATATGATAATGCTTCGTGCACCAGAATATTTTCCATAATGTGTACCTTTGGAGAAGCAATGAGTAAGACGTTAATAGTAGCATTAAGGGTTAATGGAGGACTGAACATTTTGGTCGCTGTAGTGTTAAGGATTTCCGCCTGTCACGTGGACGATCTAAGTTCGATGGCGGGCAACAGCGATTTTTGTCTGTTTTGAACTCGTGGCCACCCAGGTTCGAAGGTATTATTGGATCATTTTCAGAATGGGTAAATAAATAATATTTTCAGTTTGGTTCGCTTTCTTTTACTTATTTATATCAGTTTGGATTATGTGTGGATCAAATTTTATCAATGAAAACAAAAACAGACCAGACTGGCCGGTTTAACCGGAAAACTAGTGAACCGGCCTCCAGTCCGGTCTAGTTTGAAGAAAAAACCGGCTTCAAATGAAACCGGAATGAACTGAAAAAAACTGGCAAAAACCAGAAAAACCATGGGGTTGGTGGGTCACTGGTTTTCCTTTTTTTTTCCCCCCTACTTTTTTACTCTTACTGTCTCACTGCTCACCAGAGAAGACATGGATACTGTTGAGAGAAATGGTAAAAGTACAAAAAATCATAGAAGGAAAGACCCATTTGAAAGTCTCTTGTGTGCAGCTTCGAACCTGTGCTCGTGGAAGAGTGGAATGAAGAGTGGAAGGCAAGGAGGAATATAAAGTAGAATAGATGTGCAGAGGAGAAACAATGGTTACTGTTTACCATCTCTGTTTGAGAAAGAAAGAAACGAAGATGGAGGACCGGAGGAACGAAAGTGAATGAGAAAGAGAAGAAGTATAAGTGTTTTAACTTTCAAAATGTAAATTTGAATATGCCGTTCAAGGAGAAGAGAGGCATAAAAAGGTGACCTTGTGATGTGTTATGGAAAAGAAAAAGTCAAATGTTAGAGAGAGAGAAGGAAGAGATAAAAGTATAAAATAATAATAATAATAATAATAATAATAATAATAAAAGATTGTATTGGGTCGGAAAAGAAAGAAAAGAGAAAAAAGAAATAAAAAAATTATATACATAAATATTTTGTAATATCCTAAAAAATTAGTCTGTAATATGAGTAGCCATTCAAAAAATATTATTTTTAATAACTAAAATATAAATATTTTTACTTACTTTAATTATTACCGGTTTAACCCGGTCTAACCCTAATCTAATCCATTAACCCTTGATCCACTATTTCGACTGGTTTAGTACCTGATCCGGTTTTTTGTTTCTTGAATTTTATTGAATTACTTAATTTTCTACCAAAAAGTAGTAAATACTACCCCCCATCCTTTTTATAAGATTTTGCATGGAAATGTTTGAACATTAAATTTATTTTTACTAATTTTGCTTTTGATTAACTTTTTATTTTCTTTCTTCATCTTTTTTTTCATATTACATTCTTTGTCATTGTTTATTTTATTATTCGCATTTTTTCTTCTTATTTGTTTTCTTATTAAAAATGGATATAGTTGGGAAAAAAAAGTTCAACTTTCAAATGTTTATTGCTTTTAACTATTTTTTTTTTCAAATAATGTAATTTAGTTAAAATGATGTCATAAATACTGGAGGAAGTAATATTTAAACCAGTTTAGGTTGTTTTTTTTTTGGTAGATTATTCATAGTAAGATGGAGTAAATACATATGAGACTAAACTTGTTAATGCATATATATACCGCACAATGCCCATGGAATACATGATTTGATATATGTGAAATGGAAGAACATAAATTAAAGTACACAAGAATATGTGTCACATATTCTCTTGGTGCGACTGAATATTCCAATTTTTCCTTAATTCAAATGGTTTGATTTTCCTTTTTATAAAAATATCCCTATTTAACAACCGCCATTATGACCTACCTTTTACCATATGTACCTTTACTTATAAAGGATGCCTCATCTGTTAGATACCATAGCCTTCGCCTATTCATAGCGCCTTCCAACTTTTGCCATGGCGTTTCGAATCATCATCTGTTTTTGCTTGTTTTTTTTATCCTTCCCCTTCTTCTTTTTTCAACCCCCCATTTTATAATTCTCATGATTCTTTCGCCCTTCTCAAATTCAAAAACTCTCTCTTTTTATCAATATGCTTCAATACTATGTTATAACTTTGTTATTGGTGAATCAAATTATTCACAGAACTCATCTTACCCACAAACAGCTTCAACGGGGATGATTCAAATTGCTGCTTGTGGGATGGGATCACATGCGACTCCATGTCTAGTCATGTGATTGGTCTCGACTTCAGTTGCAGTTGGCTTCAAGGTCAACGTCATCCTAATAGCACTCTTTTTCAGCTTTCTCATCTTCAAACACTCAATTTGGCTTTCAATGATTTTTGTGGGTCTTTGATATCACCTCAATTTGGAAATTTTCCTACTCTCATACATCTAAACTTAAGCTACTCTCATTTTACCGGTGAAATTCCTCCTAAAAGTGTAGAATTGTCTAAATTGGTCTCTCTTGATTTGTCTCATAATGGATTTTACTCATTTGAGAAGTGGAGTCCTTTGAGACTTGAAGCATCCACATGGGAGAAGCTTGTTCAAAACATGACTGATCTACAAGTACTTGTTTTAGATGAAGTATATATGTCTTCCACTACACCAAATTCTTTGTCTTTACCCATGAATTTGTCATCCTCTTTGGTCTCCCTGAGTTGCAGGGAAATTCGGTTAATAACATTTTTCATTTACAAAATCTTTAAAAGTTAGATTTGTCATGGAATGAGAATCTCATAAGTCAACTTCCAAAGTCCATAGGCCATTTGAAGTCTTTGATCAGTCTCTCGAGTCTTCAGCACTTCCAATTTAATGGGCCTATTCTTGCAAGTTTTGAGAACCTAAGTCAGTTAATTGTTTTGGACCTTGCACCAAACAGTTTTAGTGGTGAGTTACCTAATATATTTGAAAATCTTTCAAATTTAGAATTGCTTGATTTCTTTGACAACAAGCTACAAGGTAATTGTCCTCAATCAATTTTTAGTCTCATAAATCTTTCCTCTGAGTCTACCATCAAATTACTTGCTCGATTAGTCTTGATCAATTTTCAAAGCTTAAAAATCTAGCATACCTTGATATTTCTAACAAGTTTCTCTCACTTGACTTTGACAATACCACTCATTGTACCATACCCAATCTTCAAAGTTTAGAGTTATCCTCTTGTAACATCAATGACTTTCCTAAACTATTAGGAAACCTTCAAAATTTGAAGTTTTTAAATCTTTCCAATAACAAAATTCATGGACATATTCCCAACTGGTTCAATAATGCGGGGAGTGGTTCTTCGCTCTATTTGGATCTTTCCCATAATAACTTGACATCAGTTGAACATCTTTCAATGAGAAACTTGAGCTTTCTTGATCTCAGCTTCAACTTGTTATAAGGAAATCTCCCAATTCCATCTTTTTAGTATCTAACAACAAATTCAGTGGAGACATTTCTTCCTCATTATGCAATGCAAGCTCACTTAAGATTCTCAACTTATCTCACAACTTCTTGTCAGGCCACAGCTCGAATTGCCTTGTTGCATTACTAGATCTTAAGTCTTTAGATCTGGAAATGAACAATTTTGTTGGAGCTATACCAAACCATTTTTCTGGGAGCAACTCCTTGCAATCTTTGCATTTGAACAACAATCAATTTGAGAAACGGTTGCCTTTGTCTTTGATCTATTGCAAGAAATTAAAGATTTTAGATGTGGGAGCAAACAAGATTGAAGATGAATTTCCTAATATTACTAGAACTACAGGTACTCAATTTAAGAGACAATAAGTTCAATGATACCGTTTGTAGTTCGAACATCAAACATCCATGTCCTATGTTAAGAATTTTTTATGTTTCCAACAACCATTTTGGTGGAGCTTTGCCAATTGCATACAGCACGAAATTTAAGGGAATGACGGGAAAAGATCACCTTGCAGTTGGTTTGAATTACATGGAAAATAAGCATAACGGTGTTTCATATAGAGAATCAGTGATGGTCACAATAAAGGGTAATGAGGTTGAGCTTGAAAGGATCTTAACTATATTCACAGCCATTGACTTGTTGAATAACATGTTTGATGGAGAGATTTCATATGTTACTGGTGAGCTACGTTTGTTAAAAGGGCTAAACCTGTCCCATAATAAAATTACTGGTTCTATTCCTCAATCCATTGCAAATTTGACAAATCTAGAATGGTTAGATTTATCATCAAATAGGCTTAGAGGTGGGATTCCTCTTGCACTGACAAATCTCAACTTCTTTGAAGTTTTGAATCTTTCACAGAATCAACTTGTTGGAGAAATACCAAGAGGTAAGCAATTTGATACATTTTCACAAAATTCCTTTGAAGGAAATTTAGGACTGTGGATTTCAATTGTCAAAAGCATGTAATCATGATGAAGGGAAATTGCCACAGCCAACTTCATCAACTAATGACAAATTTGGATTTGGTTGAAAACCAGCAGTGGCTTTGGGATATGGATGTGGAATGATGTTTGGAATATTCATGGGTCAAGTTGTTTTCTTAGCTGGAAAACTTGAAAGGTTTGTCAGAATTTTTCAAAATAGGCGTAAGAAGCAATCAAAAAGAACAAGGAAGACAACTCATCCAAATCAAAGAAAAGCGACTTCGGCACAAAATGTGACTTCATGTGATATTTTGTCGTCTCTTTTTCTTCCATGTTCCCTATATGATTATAAAAACCTAAAATCTTTTAATAGAACTTTAAATTCTTGAAATGGTAAATGGTTATACTCATTCATGGTCGAAGTTAACTCTCATTTAGTTGGACTTTCAACTTCCTTCTTTCTATGGACATTGAACTCCATCTTGGTTGAGGATCTCTAATTTGTTCAAAAAGAATTATTTTTAACTACTAATTGCCAAATAACAAAAGTTGGTGACCTGTCGGCTAACTGGGAAAAAACTTTCTAATATTTGTGGGTATTTTTACTCACATGCTAAAAAAAGTAGATAGCGTGCAGATGATGACAAATCTCATTAAAAAAAGAGTTACATTGAAATTAAAAATACAGTACATTTTAATTACTAACTGGATATTTAAGAGACATGAAGCGAATCACTTTCTTCCTAAAAACTTTGTGATCATTATCAAGTAACACTCCAAATTTTCTTACCTAGGATAAACAGAAAAGAGGAAATCTATTTAAAATTATTTAAAGCCTAAATAGACTGAAAAAATTATGTAATATTAAATTTGAGAACTTAGAAATATTTTGAAAAAATTCATGTCCCAAACATGGCTCAAATAATTTTAAAAGCAAAAATAGGCTATTTTCCTAAAAAATTTAAAGAAAAATAGTTAGAGGTTTATATTTGAGCTGAAAATTTTAGAATAATTATATGATGTGGAGAAGATGATAAATCAGGGATGTAATTCTTATAACGTGTTAAGGATTAATTTATGAAATTAAGTGCTATTTTCTTGAAAAATTAAAGAAAGATAGTTGGAAATTGATTTTTGACCCGAACTTTTTACGAAAATTATTTTAGAAGTCAAGGAAGCTATTGGATGAGGAAAATCCATATAAAATATTGTGAATTAATTTTTGATTTTATTTTACAATTACAGAAAAGTAGAAAAAGGATGAAGTGAAGACAAAAACTTTTTAAAGGGTATAATGGTAATTTCGATCCTTCCTAACAGATTTAAACCAGTAGCTCCTTCTTTCTTCTTCATTTTGCGACTGAAATCAGAGACACAGAGATAGAGAGAGAGAGAGAGAGATGAGAGGCACCGAGGAGAAGCGAAGAAGTAGAAGAGAGTGATTGGAGGTTGATTTATTATATGGAAACTGATTAATCAAGCAAGGTGAGCCTCCTAATCCCTCTCCCAAGGTTGTTTTCCGGTTTTGGTGGCTAAATAGAAAGTTGATTATGAAAGAAGTTTGGGTTTACTGAGAGAAATTGAGGTAAACGGATGAAATAAGTTAGGAGAGGCGAAGATTAAAGCTTTTACGATTAAAATGTGGTGTTGCTTCTTGATAAATCTGGCTGCATGTGGATTTTCTTGCTCTGTTTTGTTAATGGCCGAACAGGGGTTGAGGGTTTCTGCAAGCTTTGGCTTCGGATTTCTTGTCCATTTGGGGGGTAGGAGTTGGCTTTGTGATTGCATGATGTTGGTTCTGGTTTTGCAAATGGGAGAGCGTATTTATGTGTTCGCGCGCGCGCGCGTGTATAAATGATAACTCGTGTTCGAATTTGGATCTGAAACTAGATTAGAGAGAGATGTACATACACATGCTGATGTTTGTGTGTGTATGCCGCGAGAAGTAAGTTTGGAAGCTAAAATCAGGTTGGAACTGAAAAGTGATACGTACATACACACACACATATATATAGAGAGAGAGAGAGACACACACACACACAGTTAAATGGTTTCGAGTTATGGAAGTAGGGAGGATTTAGTTTGATGGAATTATGTAATTTTAATGCTTGTAGACGTGAGAATGGGAAGAACTATTGAATCTGGAATTTTGGCTAAAAACGAAGAAGAGAACTTGAAATGGGACCTTTGGGCTTCAATGGTTTTGATTTATGATGCTTAAAGATAGCATTTTAAAATCTGAAAAATTCATATTCAAGGGAAGTTGTTAGTCGAAAATTTAATAGAAAGTGAAGAAAACATTAGCCACACATGAGAAACAACATAGAACGGTGGAATAGGAATTGTGATGTTTGTTTCATGGCTTTCATGTTAGGGATGGTGAAGAAAAAGTATTGGCTGAACCTAAGGCTCCCTGTTTCAATGGGTATAGCGCTTGGTTTTCTGATGAAATGTTAAAGATAGTATAAATATTTAAAAGTGTGTAATATAGATGGATCATGGTTGTGTTGATGGCTGTCGGATGATTACATGTTGAGTTTTGAATTTTTGGAGAATATATTTCAAATCTGAAAAACTCCACATTAAATGAATGATGCCATTCAAACTTTGTGAAGAAGCGAGAGTGCTCATATGGTAGGGCAATGGTATGATGCAAGTGATGTTTAGATATATATGAAGATTAGATATGGTGCTGTGTGATAATTTGGAGGATGATTTTGACTCTGTTATACTATCCGAAAATTGTAACCTTTTATCTCGGGGGGATTTCATTTGGCTTTTATTAGGGAGATGTTATAACTGTACCTTAAATTTTAGAACCTTCGATTGTTGTTGTCTAGAACATTTTTGAAAGATAAAAGCTGAAATTTTGAGTGGAATTGAGGGGAGCTTTAGAGATTGAATGATGAAGGTTAGATTTAAATTTAATAGATGTTTGATGGCCAAAGAAGATAAGTTAGGAAAATATGATGCGATAGATTGTTGATGTTTCCAAGTGTTGTATTGAAAGTTCTTTCAGAACGTACAAGGATAGTTTGAATTAATATAGATGATTAAAAGTGTGTTTGTGGATTCAAAGATGATAGATAGATTAATAGTTATGGAGTTGAAGAATGACAAACATTAAGTTAATTGTGAATAAAAGTTAAGAGAGCTTATTGAATTATTTTGGAAGAAAGATTAAGTTGCTTAAGTAACTCAGGACTCTTAGAAATTACGTTAGCTTGGAAATGAGATAAAATAAGTTGATGCAATTATTTATACAATTGTTTGTGTGTCTCAGCCATGTGTGCAACATTAGTGAAGTTGGATTTTAATTTTTAGTTCAATGGGATTAGATAATTGAGGAAAGAAGGGCACATTGTTTGTCCTTAAATGTGATACACACACACAAATAATATTTTTGATTAAGATAACCAGTTACTAAATAAAGTAACTGTATAGATTAAGATAAGGGAGAAAACCCTTCAAAGAGAATAATTTGAATAAGAAAAATTGTTTAAAATGACTAATTACTAAATAGAGGTAAAAACTGTAACACTCCAAATTTTTTGATCTAAAAAAAAAGCAAAAATAAATAAATTTTATTTAAAATTATTTTAGAGCCTAAAATGGGAGAAATTATAGAATATTAACTTTGAGGCCTTGAAAATTTTATGAAAAATTTTATTTCCCCAAAAATAGCCTAAATAATTTTAAAGTTAATACCAAAAAATTTAAAGAAAAATACTTAGATGTTTCTAATTAACTTGAAAATTTTAGGGGAATTATTTTAAGTGATAAGAAATTTACTTGATGCATAAAGTCCTTAAAATGAGTAAAAAATTAATTTCTAGAATTAAGAGCTATTTTCTTAAAAAATTTAAAAAAAAAATAGTTAGGAGTTGACTTTTGACCTAAAATTTTAGAGAAATTATTTTATGAGGCCAAAGAAGCTAACGGATATTATAAATCCATATGAAATATTATGGATTAATTTTTGGGCTTGTCTTATGTTTCAGAAAAATAGGAGGAAGGGCGGCCATGGAAGAAAGTAAAGAGCTGAAGGGCAAAATGGTAAATCCACGTCCTCATGAAACCCAACTGCGGCGTGCCAGTGTGCCGCACCCTCCATTTGGCTTTAGAAATTTGTCTCCCCACCTCATTTGCGAGAGAGGGGGAGGGGGCGGGGAGAGAGAGAGAGAGAGAACAGAGCGACGGCGAAGAGAGTGAGCTCGCCAAAAGTGGTGATCGGAGGAGCTATACTTGTATGCAATCGTGATTTCCAGCTAAGGTGAGCCTCATGAGTCCCTTTCTGTCTTCGTTTTCTTGGATTGATGCTTGGTTCCGGCGTGTTTGAGGAGAGGGGGAGAGATGGGATAGTGAGAGAAAGTGACAGGAAGAGTAAAATAGGTGATGGAATCGTGTCTTGGCTCACGATGGGAGTGTGTTGTGTTGTTTTTGATCCACGCATGTTGAAGTTCAGCTATGTGCAGAGGTTGGCCAAACAGTGGCCATGATTCTGCAAGTTTGAGCTTCAAATTCTTTGCTCTGTTTTGTTGTTGGCCAAACAGGGGAATGAGTTGCTGGTTTAAGATGAGAATGGGTTGTGTTAATGGAGTGTGTTCAATGGATTGCACGTAGTTCTTCTTACCCTGTTATGATTACCAAAAATGGGGACCATAGTTGCTGTTAGCTGTCAAATTTATGATATCAGAACAAAAGGATCTGGCAAGAGGCTAGAACGATTTGCTCGTGGGAGATACATAATTTAGTTATAGCTTTGTAGTTATATGTTAAGATATGGATATTTATGTACATAGGCACTATGAATTAAAGATAAGGAATGGTCCTAAATGCCGTAAGTTGCTAGGTTATGATCTTGAGTTTTGAAGGTCGGCTTGAAATGTTATGCCCATATATAGAAAGTCAGGTGGAGTTATTTAATTTATAAATTATAATTATAATTAGACCAAGTGTTGATCTATCCTTATAAATATGTCAAGTTTTAATATCTGCTCAAACCCTTCAAAGAAGTAAAAGAAGAAGAAATTTGTAAGATTTGATTTGGAGGGAAGCAAACTAGGTAATAATCCTTTCTCACCTTACACTTATGTATGATGGACGTATGTCTGTTTTTGTCATGTTGTTATTTTAAGGCATGGGAATATATAATCCTTAATTCCTTATATGGATTATTTAACCGCGATCACATATAGCTGATAGGCATGGGCCAGTATCTGCCAGTTATTTACGCATTATTTATTGAGTTTGTCTATCTGTCATTGAGTATAAACACTTAATTGCATTAGCTTGCAAGGTCATGTTCCATCTTAGCTTGGTTTACATGCTTTATATGATCTGCAATTTTGTTTGAGGGAAATTATTACTATCGGGATTCTTTAGAATCTTACCCTTTTTTCTATAATGTACAACGAAGGCAAGTAACTCCAAAGAGAAAAAGGTGTTGAGAGGTGAATGTGGGCTGGACCAAAGAGCAGGAATACCGGTTTAGTATTGTACTTTTATAGTAGAATATTTCGATATTTATTTACCTATATTTCTATATAAATCATGTGAGCAAGTCCTTATTACCTACTCTATATAAATATAATTTTTGTGTCCTTTATGCGTAGGGGAGCTCTGCCAAGCACAGGTAAGAGCCATCAACTAGGATGGCTGATACAATGTAACATAATATAATATTATAGAATTACATGGTTTGGAATCCTTATAGATGAAAAGAATATAGGTCAGGATAGAGTCTGATGTGAATCACTTGTTAGTTATTTTGGAAGTTTAAATTATTTAGACAATGAATTCTAATGTTATTTTCAGGCTCAATTCTTGTATTGGAATTCTGTCTTCAAATGGTTCATGTTTTAAATATAAAAAAATTTTACCCCATTTTGCTTAGATAAGAAACCTGCCGTTAGTTATTCGCAGATATTAAAATGACTTTATTAGTACATAGAAGGTAAGATATTATGCATGATTTCTCAAAACAATAGTACAAATAGGAATTTAAAATAAGCTATATAATTTCATTACAAATTTTAAAGCATTTTGGCCCATCATCAATTTATGTGACACTCTTTTTCTCTAAATAAATAAATAAATTCTTTTTTAAGACTGGTTTTTTCCTTGACAGTTTTATTTGACATCATTAAAATGCCATAAAAATTAAGGGTCAATGAAATATTGCAAATGTGAAGAAGGAAAAAGGGAAAAAAAGTCAAATTAGTACTTCAATCTACCAATTTTTCCAAAAATAAAATAATTTTCAAGTATTTATTTATATCTTAGTTTATTTATATTTGGAAAAATGACACAAAAATGATATTTGAATTTGAAAATATCAAAATAGTCACTTGAATTTGTAAAATCCTAATTTAGTCACAAGTGACCAATTTGTCATTTATAAATTTGCTGAAATGATCATATTGCCTTTTATTTTATTTATTGTTTTTTAAAAACCAAAGCCCCTACTGGCCGACCAGTCATCGGAGCTTCGACACCAGCACTGGCGGCCGTCACCAGAGCTCTAGTGATTGACTGACAATTGGTCGCCGAAGCTTTAGCGGCCAAAAACAATTTTTTTGAAAACTTTTATAATTTCAGTATAATGGTTAACAACTTTTGTAATGCTATTAACAATTTCAGTATAGCAATTAAAACCAGATTTTTCAGAAAATTTTCTGGCGGTTAGAAACCATTTTTTTGAAAATTTTTACAATTTCAGTATAACGGTTAACAACTTTTGTAACGCTATTAACAACTTCAGTATAGTAGTTAACAACAAATTTTTCAGAAAATTCTCCGGCTGTCGGAAACAATGTTTTTGAAAATTTTTATAATTTCAGTATAATAGTTAACAACTTTTGTAACGCTATTAACAAGTTCAGTATAACAGTTAACAAATGATTTTCCGAAAAATTTAAAAAGTAGTATTCTTACAACTTCAGTAATGCCATTAACAAATTCAAAATTATGTTGTTAATTGCTATATTGAAATTGTTAATAACATTACAAAAGTTGTAACTGTTATATTAAAGTTATAAAAATTTTCCAAAAAAAAAGTAGTTGCTAAAGTTGTAAAAATGTCATTTTTTTTTAATTTTTAAGAAAACTTGTTACTAAATGTTATATGGAAGTTGTTAATAGAGTTACAGACTTGTTAACGGTATTACTGAAGTTATAAAAATACTGCTTTTTGAATTTTTTTTTGAAAAACTTGTTATTAACTACTATATTGAAATTGTTATAGCATTATAAAAGTTGTTAACCGTTATACTGAAGTTGTTAATAACATTACAAAAGTTGTTAACCGTTATACTAAAATTGTAAAAATTTTCAAAAAAAAAAGTAGTTCCTAAAGTTGTAAAAATACCATTTTTTTTAATTTTTAAGAAAACCTGTTGTTAATTTTTAAGAAAACCTATTGTTAAATGTTACATTGAAGTTATTAATAGAGTTATAGAATTTATTAACAGCATTACTGAAATTATAAACATGCTACTTTTTGAATTTTCTGGAAAACTTATTGTTAATTGCTATACTGAAATTATTCATATCGTTATAAAAATTGTTAATTGTTATACTGAAGTTATAAAATTTTTCAAAAAAATTGTTTCCGGCCACCGGAGAATTTTTTTAGAAAACCTGTTGTCAACTGCTATAGTGAAGTTATTAATAGCATTACAAAAATTGTTAACTATTATACTGAAGTTGTAAAAATTTTCAAAAATAGTTTCCGGTTGTCTGAGAATTTTATGAAAAATCTGTTGTTAGCTGCTATACTGAAATTGTTAATAGCGTTGCAAAAGTTGTTAACCATTATACTGAAGTTGTAAAAATTTTCAAAAAAATTGTCTCCGGCCGCTAGAAAATTTTCTGAAAAACCTATTGTTAAATACTGTACTGAAATTGTTAATAGTGTTACAAAATTGCTAACTATTATCTGAAGTTATAAAAGTTTTCAAAAAAATTATTTTCAGCTTAAAAACAATAAATAAAATGAAGGACAATATGATCATTTTAACAAATTTATAACTAACAAATTGGTTACTTATAACTAAATTAGAATTTTACAAATCCAAGTAACTATTTTGACATTTTCAAGTTCTAGCGTCATTTTTATGTCATTTTTCTTTCATATTTTTCTCACTTTCCTCCTCGTTGTTGAGTCCTTGAAAAGGGGGTTACCTCGTTATTGATAATAACACATGATGACCCTAATAAACAAGTATCCCAAAGATCCTTAATATCAATGTCAATATTTAATACATATAAATCCATACTCGGTTATACTGCTGACAAGTTGTCAATTAAGCACATATTAGATATAAAACAATTGAAAAATTGAAATAGATATAAAATATGAAAATAGTAAATCTTAAACTATATATTATGAATATTATATGAGCTAATATCCATAACCCCTAAATCTTAGGATTCCTCATTTTTAAGTGTTATAAAGATATAAGCTAAATAACATTTACAATGAATGACTTCAGAGGAGTTTCTTATTATCAATATCATTATGATTTTTTATTTCTTTATACCCTAGTATAGGACTTTAATATTCATAAGCCTATAAATAGAAGTAAGGGAAAATGATACTAAAATACCACTTGAATTCCAAAAAGACAGATAAGGGACCTGAATAAGCAAAATGACAAAGAAGGTATCAGGTACCAATCTGGAATTTTTATTTTTGGCCTAAAGACTGAATTGCCCTTTTTGTGTTCACCTCCTCCCAGCGAAAGCAATTCCCCCCACTCGGCGAAAGAGAAACTGCCCCCACTTGGCGAAACCAATCCATCTACTCGGTGAAAACTAATCCCTCCCTTCAGTGAAACCGAATCCCTCTACTCGATGAAACCAATCCCTCCACTCCACGAAACCGAACCCCCTCCAGTTGACGAAACTAAATCCTTCGCATCACCATTCTGTAGAGATTGTTGATTTGGTGGGTTTTGGTTGTGGGAAAGAGGATTTGTAGTGAGAGAGGGAGTGAACCTGTGGGAAAGACGAAGCGGAAATCAGAAAACAATGGCAAGCAATTACGTAACGTAACTGCTGTCATATGCCTGCTGGTTTTTGGTAAATCCCATTACGTGAATGGTAAATTTTACTATACATGTAGTTAATTATGAATTTTACAAAATACATATTGTGATTTACAACTTTTGTAGTGAAAGTAACTACTTTGTTAATGGGTTTTGCAACCTGTTTTCAGGAGATAAACAACTTGTTTGTAAAAACTAATAAAATTTGACGCTGAATTTTACAAAACACACAGTGATATTTACAACTTTTATAGTGAAAATGACCACTTCTTAAATGAGTTTTGCAACCTCTTTTCAAGGGATTGACAACTTGTTTCTAAAAACCAATAAAATTCCATGCTGAATTTTACAAAACATAGAGTGATATTTACAACTTTTGTAGTGAAAATTACCACTTCTTAAATGAGTTTTGCAACCTCTTTTCAAGGAATTGGCAACTTGTTTCTAAAAACCAATAAAATTCCATGCTGAATTTTACAAAACGTAGAGTGATATTTACAACTTTTATAGTGAAAATTACCACTTCTTAAATGAGTTTTGCAACCTCTTTTAAGGGATTGGCAACTTGTTTCTAAAAATCAATAAAATTCCATGCTGAATTTTACAAAACACACAGTGATATTTACAACTTTTGTAGTGAAAATTACCACTTCTTAAATGAGTTTTGCAACCTCTTTTCAGGGGATAAGCAACTTGTTTCTAAAAATCAATAAAATTTGACGCTGAATTTTACAAAACACACAGTGATATTTACAACTTTTATAGTGAAAATGACCACTTCTTAATGAGTTTTGCAACCTCTTTTCAAGGGATTGACAACTTGTTTCTAAAAACCATAAAATTCCATGCTGAATTTTACAAAACATAGAGTGATATTTACAACTTTTGTAGTGAAAATTACCACTTTTTAAATGAGTTTTGCAACCTCTTTTCAGGAAATGAGCAACTTGTTTCTAAAAATCAATAAAATTTGACGCTGAATTTTATAAAACACACAGTGATATTTACAACTTTTATAGTGAAAATGACCACTTCTTAAATGGCTTTTGCAACTAGTTAATTCAACGTGACTACAAAAGTTGTCACTTTTATTAGTTTTTACAAACAAGTTGTTTATTTCCTGAAAACAGGTTGTAAAACCCATTAACAAAGTAGTCACTTTCACTACAAAAGTTGTAAATCACAATATGTATTTTGTAAAATTCATAATTAACTACATGTATAGTGAAATTTACCATTCACGTAATGGGATTTACCAAAAACCAGCAGGCATATGACAGCAGTTACGTTACGTAATTGCTTGCCAGTTTTCTGATTTCCGCTTCATCTTTCCGCTTCGGTTCACTCCCTCTCTCACTACAAATCCTCTTTCCCACAACCAAAATCAACAATCTCTACAGAATGGTGATGCGAAGGAGTAAGATAATAGCATTTCCAACATTCTTCTTTCCTTCTTCCCGCATTTCATCAGCGTCGGTCTTCCTCTCTCCTTTCTCTCACTGCGTCGGTCTTCCTCTCTCCTTTCTCTCACTTTTAGCTTTCGGTCTTCCCGCATTTCATCAAGGCATTTGGGTCTTTTGGCCGAAAATATAAATTCCAGATTGGTACCTAGTGCCCTATTTGTCATTTTGCTTATTCAGGTTCCTTATCTGTCTTTTTGGAATTCAAGTGGTATTTTATTATCATTTTCCCTAGAAGTAATGTATAAGGTATTTGTATTATGAAATAAAATGAATTAAAAAAAAGACTATTTTCTCTCTCATGTTATAACAATATACTCCTCTGATTCTTAATATAAGACCCATTTAACTAATTTGATTAGATTAATAAAGTTAAATAAGTTAGTTAATTATAATAAATGTGACACGTTTTTTCTAAAATACCATAATCATCTTTCTTAATACCCTTTCTTCCTCTTTTACTTGATTATGGTTGAGATAGTATCTATAAGAGTAATTTAGAGAAAACTGATAAATATGAGAAATGATTTTTATATTTAGAATTAATTCTAACTTGATAATTAGGTTTTATATTAAGAAGCGGAGGAATATAAATTATTAGATTTGAACGGATAAAAGAAAGCATTGTGTGCCCCACTTCACCAAACCTTGGTCTTCTCATGAGCGTAAAAAAGTGATATATAACGCCATCATAATTTTGACTAAAAAAGTGTTTGGCAAGATAAAGAAATATTTTTTAAAAATATTTTTTAAAAACACGTTTTAATAAAACAAAATTTTTTTTTTTACATATTTATTTCATATGCCGTAAAAATATTTTTAAAATCTTAATTTAACACTTTTTTTTTAACTCAAACAAACAATAGTGTCAGCTCAAATGAGTAAACAAGATAATTTAATATTTTTTATTTGTTAACAATTTACTTGGCTAAGCTTTCTCTGATTTATTTTCGTTTCAATCGCGTCACAAAAGCCCAGTCTTCTAGACTTCTGCCCTGTTTCGTACGCTCATGGAAATACAATCCGTCATTGAAAACTCTATGAAAAAATTACACTAAAATCCCATTTTAAAAAATTAAATATGAAAAAATATCTTAAAATCATGTACTTGTTCTCCATTAATTTTAAGATTTTTTTAATATTTAATTCTCTTAGATAAGAACCTTAATGCATGTTCTCAAATTTTTTGGCATACATTTATGATATATACTCCCATAATCATTCTTCCCTATTTTTTATTTTTGAAAATGCCTTTTTCTAGATAGGGGCGTAAACATTGAATTGTAAACAACTATGATCACTAATTTTCAGAAAAAGTTGAATCAACATTCCATCAGGCTTAAATGCGGCGATGTACTAATTTTCAGAAAAAGTTGAATCAACATTCATTTCATTTCTTCAATTAATCACAAGTCAAGTCTTCTGCCCTTTTGTTACGCAAATGGAAAAACAATCTTACAATTGAAAACTTTTGTAGGGCATTAATTATACTGATATAACCATTGTTCCTACGCTCTTATTGTTCAAATGTTTTATATTAAAAATGATGCAAAAAAATTCAATTTTATCAAATAAAATTAATTTTTTCCCCTTTCAACCTCAATTTAAAACGAGTACTCTTATGAACTGTGTAATGTATACAGTTTCATGCATAGGTTTTATATTTGTATGATTTATTGCATATAATACTCATCTAATCCTATTTATAAGGTATAAAAAATGCTTTTTAATTTGATCTTATTTATAAAATGTATTATTAAATTTTTTATACGATGTACAATTTTTTTTATACAGACAATTTTATTTTATTCATCATTTATTATTGTTTAATTTTATTCTCATATGGTATAATGTATATAAAATAGGAAGAAAATAAAAATTTATCAAATTTTAAGATAAAGTTAATACCATTTTAAGATAACTATTTGTGAATATTAAAAAATTAGACAAGTTAGTTATTTGTAATAATATATTGTTGTGTTTAAAATACTCTAGTTAATTATATGTATTGGAATCACTTTATCATGAAACCTTTAACAGCATAAAGGCTACTTTGAGAAAAACAAATAAATATGAAAAACAAAAAAAATTATGGTTTTTATTTATGATCAAATTAATCTATATAATTAGCTTTTATATTAAAAACTGAAGATGGTAACATTTAAGGTTTTTCATAGTCTCAATAAAATATGTTAAATATGACTTATAAATAAAATCTGAGAGAATATATATCAGAATGTACTTCAAAATAAATTTTTTTTTTTCGTCCCAAATTTTGACCTCTTAATAAAAATATTTTGAAATTTTAATATCTCTGCCGTTACATTAACTTTCAATGGTCGGAATTCAAAACTATATAAAAATATTATTATAATATTAAATAAAAAAAAAATTTACAATTGCCAACTATTCACGTCAAATTTTAATACTATAAATTTATCTATCTATTTTATTATTTAATATTTAATATTATAATAATATTTTTGCTGAATAAATCTCACCTGTTGGAAGAAGAGGGAAGATGTTCCGCTTCCAAACCCACATGACATGGGCTCGAGGGCTCGACCCAACATATTAAATAGAAGAATTTGGGTCATTAGGAGTCAACCCAAATGGGTTAAGAAGATAGTTTAATATTTTATTTTCTAAGAATTTATTTGGCTCTAAATTTATTTTCTTTGTTTCGTTTTCATTTCAATCCCAATTAATTGGCAAAGGCAAGTCTTCTGTCCCGTTTGGTACGCTAATGAAAAACTAATCTGTAAATGAGAACTTCATAGGTTTTTTTTTTTTTGGGTGAGACATAGGGGGTTTATTATAGTGACATAATCTTTATTCCCCGTTTCTCATTGTTTCAAATATTTTTTTTAATAAATAGGGGCATAAACATTAAATCTTATCAAGTAAAATTATTATTTTTTAATTTCCCCCTTTCATTTCTAATATCAAATGCATCTATACTTTCTTTGTAAAATTGGGTCAAAGTCTCCCATTGAAAATTTTACTACTGAAAAAGACTTAAATGAAAGTACCAAAACTTCACTTGTATAAAATTTGCAAATTAAAGTATTAGTACCTTCTGTATATAAAAAATTTATTATGTTGTTCACACAAATAAATTTTTTAATGAAAGACGCTTTCCTAATTTTCTCATACTTTTCTGGGTAGCTAGCCATGCGGATTTCATTTTGAGGATTGCTGTCACCACATGGATAACTAACCAATAACAAGAAACTCATAGCGTGTTTGAGGATTTGAGGGGCGTTGAAGTTAGAAACATTCAAAATCAAAATTTTGATGCAAAAATGAATTTGAGCCCCTTTCACAGTGAAGGACCATTTTCAATTTTCTCATTTCCAAACCTTTTAGCGTGCTGTTCAAATAATACCCAAAAAATTTGTCGATAGCAAGGTAATTTCTCATGTATCCCTCCCACAGTCCTTAAATTCAAACAATGTTGAAATGTAATTATTTTTTTCCAAGGAGTATGTCATAAAAGATACCACCTCCAGTTTTTAATATACAAGCTAATTTAATTTTTTATTTAATTCTAAATATAAGATCCTAATCTATTTTTTTTTTTATTTATCTATTTTTTTAAGTATTCTGTGCAATAGTTGTCTATGCTAAAGATTTCATTAAATAGCAGTTTTAGCTAATATACATGATTAGTAAGAATACTTTAGAAAAATTAACATATATTTATTACAAATAACTACTTTAACAAACTCTTTTAATCTACTTAAATTAGTCAACTAGCTCTTGTATTAAAGACTAAAGGTAGTATCTCATATTACTTTATTTTAAGTTCTTAACGGAAATTGTTATTGATTAAGCATAATATAATTGTCAAATTAATCTGCCTCACAAAATTTCATATTTCTTAATTATTTTTGTAATTACTAAATTGTACATGAACACTAATGTTTGGAAATTTTGACGTCAAATTTTCAGAAAATTAGTTGAATCAATGTTCACATCAGGTTTTATCACCGGAAAAAAAAAAAAAAAAAGGTTCCATCCCGTTTTGGATATGGCCTTGTGCCTGTTCTTTACGCCTTTTCCAGTCACGCACGCCCCTTGGTCTTGTCATGACCATTGATTAAGCAATTTCTATGTAGGTCTTCGCATAAAAACTTAAGTGAGTGTTTAAATTAATTATTTTCAATGATTTTGCATTATACTCCTTTGATGCTATTTATAAGGCAGAGAGAAAGGACATTTTTTGGTCCTATTTATAGGGTTGAGATAAATTTTTTGTATGGATGTACGACACCCCTCATTCATTATTATGTTAATTTTGTTTATACGAGGAATAATGTATATTAAATAGAGATAAAGTTGAAAAGTTATTAAATTTTAAATGAGAGTTAATAAAATTTAAAATTTTTCTTGGTTTATGTGAAACATGCTGCAAGTGCCTTATAAATAGGATCAGAAGAGTGTAATAGAAGAATTTTGTTTTTCAAACGGTAAAATAATTTTATTTCAATTGACTTTCTTGTCTTCTAAACCCTTCAGCTCGCCATTCAAACAATACTATAATACCCAAAAAAATTGCTGATAATATGGTAATCTCTTGATATCTCTCCCACACTCCTTATATTCAAATAATATTGAAATTTAATTATTTTTTCTAAAGAGTATGTTATAAAAGATCTCTCATACTTCACCTTGTTTTTAGTTCTTAATTGAAATTTGTATTGATTTAGCATAAAGTAAAATTATCAAATTGATCTGCCTCACAAAATTCCATATTTCTTGACCATATTAGTAATTATGTTAGATTATATATGAACACTAATTTTCACAAATTTTCAGAAAACATTCCATCAAGCTTAAATGTAGCCATATACTTGTTCTTTATGTTGGGAGAATTACAACCAAATCTCATGGAAGGAAAAAAAATTACAAAACAAGTTTTAGAGGTTGTCATTTTTCACTGTAAGACTTGTCATTACAGGCTGCTCAGGTTGTTATTAAAACTTTTTAGTAATTATTTCTTTTTTATGAGACTTGATTGTAATTCTCCCTTCTTCTTTTTTTTTTATTAATTTTCATTTCATCAATCAATCCCAAAGTCAAGTTTTCTCCCCCGTCTGTTGCGCTAATGGAAAAACAATCCTATAATTGAAAACTTTTGTAGGGCATTGTTTATACTGATATAACCACTATTCCTCCGTTGTCATTGTTTCAAATGTTTTATAATAAAAATGAAGGCACAATAATTCAATTTTATCAAATAAAATTATTTTTTCCCCTTTCATCCCTAGTTTAAACGAGTACTCTCATGAACGGTATAATGTATACAGTTCCATGCATAGCTTATATATTTATATGATTTATTGCATATAATACTCCTCTAGTTCTATTTATAAGGTAGAGAGAAAATACTTGTTTGATCTTATTTATAAGATGTATTATTAAATTTTCATATGAATGTACTTTTTTTTTTGTTTCAAACAATTTTATTTTATTAATAATTTATTATTGTGTGTTATTTAATTCTCATATAGTATAATGTATATAAAATAAGAACAAAATTAAAATTTTATTAAATTTTAAGATAAAGTTAATACTACTTCTAGTTTTTAATAGAAGAGGTAGATAACTAATTTATGAATATTAAAAAAATTAGTCAAGTTAGCTATTTGTAGTAATGTATTTCTTGCCTTAAATACCCTAGTTAATTATGTGCATTGGAATTGCTCTATCATGAAACTTTTAATATATGCAGTTAGCATAAAGGCTACTTTGGAAAAAAATAAATAAATATGATAAACAAAAAAAAAGGTTTTATATTTATGATCAAATTAAATCTACAATTAGCTATAAAAAACTGAAAGTGATAACATTTAAGGTTTTCTTTGGCTCAATAAAACATGTGGAATATGACTTATAAATAAGGTCTGAGAGTGTATTTGCCGGAATGAACTTCATGATAAATTGAGTTTTTTTTTTCCCCAAAATTTTGATCTCTTAATAAAAATATTTCGAATTTAAGGTTTAATAGGAAATTAAGTACATGATTCATGTAATGTAACGCGTTTATACTTACACGCGCAAATATCAGTTTATGAATTTTGAGACCATTCCAACCCGGTGATGTTAAAATCAGTTTGATTGTTAAATTTTAGTTTTGGATTTGTGAAGTCTTCAAATTTTGTCGGCTTCGACAGTTTCCAATGGAATCTTAGAAATTCACCACTTGATAAGCATATAATGACATGGACCCGTAAACTTTGGTGGACATAAGTCTTATTTGAAAAAACTTGTTTCTCGATAATTTCTTTAAATTTATGTTTTCGCCTCCCTTTATTTCTCTAAACAGAATTTGGGTCCTTCGTACCACAATACAATACATTGCTATATGTAAATAACTAAAATGTAACAGTATAGTTATTGAAATTTTTTTAGAACTTTAGGGTTAAAATTGATGTGAGGATTTTCAGCCATACATTGATAATAAAGCATTAGCATGGGCGTCCAAATCGGGAGAAGAACGTCTTTACTAGCGTTTCTTTCCATTTTCTTTTCACTTAATATCTTTACCATTATATTAACTTTCAATGGTTGAAATTTAAAACTATATAAAAATATTATTATAATATTAAATATAATAAAAATTTATAATTACAAACTATTCACATCAAATTTTAATACTATAAATTTATCTATCTATTTTATTATTTAATATTATAATAATATTTTTACTGAATAAATCTCACCTGTTGAAATGAAGAGGGAAGTTAGTGGAGATGTTCTGCTTCCAAACCTTGGTGCATCGGCTCAACCCAACATATTGCAGAGAAGAATTTGTGTCATAAGGAGTCAACTCAAATGGGTCAAGAAGATAATTTAATATTTCATTTTCTAAGATTTATTTGGCTCTAAATTTATTTTCTTCGTTTCATTTTCATTTCAATCACAATTAATGGCAAAGAAAGGAAAGTCTTCTGACCTGTTTGGTACGCTAATGAAAAACTAATCTGTAGATGAGAACTTCGTGGGGGGTTTATTATAGTGATATAATCATTATTCTCATTGTTTCAAATATTGTATTTTTACAAATAGGCCATAAACATTAAATCTTATCAAGTAATTTTTTTAAATTTCCCTCCTTTATTTCTAATATCCAATACATCTGTACTTTCTTCGTAAAATTGGGTCAAAGTCTCCAATTGAAAATTTTGTTAGTGAAAAAGACTTAAATGAAAGTACCGATACTTTGTATGTACAGGATTTGCATAGTAAAATATCGGTACTTTTTGTCTATAAAAATTTATTGCATTTTTCATACAAATAAAATTTTTAACGGAGGATTTTCCCCCCTAATTTTCTCATACTGGTATGGGTATTATTTTGTAACGTGTATTGTACGGTATATTCAGAGGGAGGAGAAAGGTCTTACTTTCTCTATCACCATATGGATAGCTAGCCAATAACAAGAAATTTACAGCTTATTTAACGGTTTGAAGTTAGAACCATTCAAATACAATTGATGATAGAGTTAGTGAGGGTTGAGGAAGCAACTGAAATAAGTGAATAAGATAATTTAATGTTGTTTTTTATTTGTTAACAATTTACTCAGCTGTAGGTTTTCTTTGATTATTTTTCATTTCAATCGCATCGCAAAAGGCAAGTCTTCTTTACCCCAAAATAGGCAAGTCTTCTTCTCCGTTTGATATGCTTATGGAAAAATAATCCGTAACTGAAGACTTTTTAGGGCACATATTTATTATATATATTGATATAATCATTATTCCCTATTTTTCTATATAGGCGCATAAGCATTAAATTTTATCAAACAAAATTATTTTTTCATTTTCCCTTTTTAATTTATAATATCAAACATATGGTATGCTATTTGTGTGTGTATACTCAAAATCAAAATTTTGGGACAAAAATGAATTAATGGTAGCTGGACAATGAAGGACCATTTTGAAGTTTCTCACTTCCAAACCTTTTAACACGTCATTCAAATAAAGCCGAAAAAATCTGACAAAAAATAATGCCAATTTTTTTTTTTTGATAATATGGTAATTTCTTATATTTCTACCCCCTCCTTGTATTCTAATACTACATTTTATCCTTAATATAAGATCTAATTAATTTATTTGAGAAGATCAAGAAAGTTAATAAATTACCTTAACATATTTATATTTATCTTGTTACTTTTATAAATTAATATATAATCTAATAATATATATAAGTATTTTAGAGAGATTATATAACATGTAATTATGCAACTAAGTCTTATTTTAAGGATCGGGATGGTATTTTTGAAATTTAATTACTTTTTCAAAGGAGTACTCCTCTTGTCATATTTATAAGGCACTTCTAGCATATTTTACATAGACCAAGGAAAATCTTAAAATGTATTAACTCTCTATTAAAATATAACAAGTTTTCAATTTTATTCATATTTAATATATACACATTTCAAAAGAGATAACTACCTACACTATAATAAATGAAGGACAAAATAGTACATGTACGCTAAAAATTTAATGAAGTGACTTATAAATAGGACAAAAAAAATCCTTCTGTTTCTGTCTTATAAATAGGACCAGAAGAGTATGTTATAAGGCCTCTCATATCTCACTTTGTTCAAGTTCTTAATTGAAACTGTTTTTAATTTTAGCATAAAATATAATTATCAAATTGAAAATTGACCGACCTCACAAAATTTCATATTTCTTGACTATATTAGTAATTATTAAATTATATATGAACACTAATTTTCAAAACTTTTCACCACAAATTTTTAGAAAAGTTTAATCAACGTTCGTTCAGTCAAGCACGTTCGACGTGTTGCCAGGACCATTTGTTTAGTCAAGTGAATATTTGAATTAATTTATTTTAAGTGATTTTATATTTTCAAAATAAGTATATGAGAGGAAGTGGTAAAATGTAAAATAGATGTTTTTTAGTTAATTCTCTTAATAAGTCTTTCATTTTTTTTTTAATGTCCAAGGAAACATAACTTTTTTTTTGGTAGCCTCTACCCCTCTCTCGATATATATGATATAATGAACTTATTTTTATTTTCCTTAATTATAAAAATTTCTATTCCATTTAAAAGATATACGTAATACGTAAGCCTTCTGTAAAATTAAAATTGGGTTGCGCAAATTTTTCTTTTATTTTTAATATTTCATTTTCATCAACCATGACAGTACTATTAATTATTAGTCATTAAATAAAATAGTTTAATTATTTTTTTGCAAAAATAATTTTTTCAATAACTTCCAAGTATACAGGCCCTTACCTTGGGAATATTATTCTATATTAAAGTTATAATACAAAGAAATATTATATTATGAGCAAGGGTTACAGTGATGTTATCAGCAAATCTGTCATGGCCAACATGTCAGTTGAATGTATTACGCATTAAATAATAGAAATAAAAAACTTGACTTATAATTCTGTTATGGTAAAGGAAAAAAAAAGGGCTTATAATTCTATTTACAATTAGGAATTATAAGAATTAAATACACAGTGTACTAAAATTAATTTGTGTTTACAAGCCCATGGTTTATATACTGAAGCCAACCAGTTTTTAATGGCAACAATAATTCATGTTAGTTTTTTTTTATAATCAATTCTGATTATATTTTAGTTCCCATCAAATTCTTCAATCCAACTTGGAAGAAGAAAGTGACTTGAGCCAGTGATTATTATGACAAACCTTTTATCAAGCGTAGCTCTGCCTATAAAAGAAGCCTCATATGTTAGATACCCCACCCTTCACTCCTTCATATTCATAGCCTTTTAACTTCGCTCATGGCATTTCGAATCATCATCTGTTCCTACTTGTTCCTTCTTTCTCCTTCCCTTTCTTCTTCTCTCAACTCCCCATTATGTAATTCTCATGATTCCATTGCGCTTCTTCATTTTAAAAACTCTCTCTCTCTTGTTGATTCTGCTCCAACGGAGTGTGATTACTTTTATGATCATGATGGCGACTACGCCAATCTTATACCATTTAAGAACCCATCTTACCCAAAGACAGCTTCGTGGAGAAATGATTCAAACTGTTGCTTTTGGGATGGGATCACGTGTGACTCCATGTCTGGTCATGTGATTGGCCTTGACCTTAGTTGTAGTTGGCTCCAAGGTCAACTCCATGCAAACAATAGCCTCTTCCAACTTTCTCATCTCCAAACACTTAACTTGGCTCACAACGATTTTAGTGGGTCTTTGATATCATCTCAATTTGGTGATCTTTCCACTCTCATGCATCTCAACTTAAGTTCTTCTAGTTTTGTTGGTGAAATTCCTCCTAAAATTGCAGAATTGTCTAAGTTGGTCTCTCTTGATTTTTCTAGGAATCTATTTTTCTTGCATGGTGAATTTTTGAGGTTAAAACTTAAACTATCCACATGGGAGAAGCTTGTTCTAAACATGACTAATCTAAGAGAACTTGTTTTACGTAGTGTAGATATGTCTTCCGTGGCACCAAGCTCCTTGTCTTTGCTCATGAATTTTTCATCCTCTCTGGTCTATCTTAGCCTTTCTAGCACGTCATTGCTGGGAAATTTATCTAATAACTTTTTCCATTTACAAAATCTTCAAAAGTTAGATTTGTCATGGAATAAAAATCTCATGGGACAACTTCCATATTCCATAGGCCATTTGAAGTCCCTTGATTTTTTGGGACTTTCGGCTTGCCAATTTGATGGGCATATTCTTGTAAGTTTTGAGAACCTCACTTGATCAACTCATTTGGACCTTGAGGGTAACAGTTTTAGTGGTGAGCTCTCATTTCTTTCAAATATACCAAGTCTCACTTCACTAGAACTCAGTCACAATTATTTTAGTGGCTTGCTGTCACATGTGTTTGGAAATCTTTCAAATTTAGAATTTCTTGAGATCTCTAACAACAAGCTACAAGGTAATTTTTCCGAGTCAATTTTTACCCTCATAAATCTTTCTCTTTTAATACTATCATCAAATAACTTGAGTGGCTCTGTTAATTTTTACCAATTTTCCAAGCTTCAACATCTAGAATATCTTGATCTTTCAAGCAACAAGTTTCTCTCACTTGCCTTTGATAATAATCTTAACTACACCATTCCCAATCTTGAGGTCTTACATTTAGATTCTTGTCATGTCACTATATTTCCAAAATTCGTAGGCCTTCCAAATTTGCAGGAGTTACTACTTGATAATAATAAGTTGCAAGGTCTTCCTGAGTCAATTTTTGGTTTCCTAAATCTTTCCCATCTAAGTCTGTCATCAAATAATTTGAGAGGCCCTATTAGTCTTCATCAATTCTCAAAGCTTCAAAATCTAGAATATCTTGATCTTTCAAACAACAAGTTTCTCTCACTTAGCTCTAGTAATGATGTTCACTATACCATTCCCAATCTTACACAGTTAGATCTATCCTCTTCCAACATCAATAACTTTCCTAAACTGTTAGGAAACCTTCAAAATTTGAGGAGTTAAGTCTTTCCAATAACAAAATTCATGGAGATATTCCCCAATGGTTCAATAATGTGGGGAATGGTTCTTTGGATGATTTGGATCTCTTTCATAATAACTTGACATCAGTTGAACATCTTTCAATGAGAAACTTCTGGTATCTTGATCTCAGCTTCAACTTGTTGCTAGGAAATCTCCCAATTCCATCCTTTGATGTTGTTGTATTCTTTTCAGTGTCCAACAACAAATTTAGTGGACACATTTCTTCCTCATTTTGCAATGCAAGCTCACTTCAAATAGTCAACTTATCTCACAACAACTTGTCAGGCCACATCCCAAAGTGCCTTGTTGCTCTCCCACATCTTATGAGTTTAGATCTGCAGATGAATAATTTTGTTGGATCTATACCAGACAATTTTTCTAGGAGCAAGTATGTGGAATCTTTGCATTTGAACAACAATCAATTTGAGGGATGGTTGCCTTTGTCTTTGACCCATTGCAAGCAATTAGAAATTTTAGATGTGGGAGCAAACAAGATCAACGACAAATTTCCTAATTGGCTTGAAGGATTACCGGAGCTAAAGGTACTCATTTTAAGAGATAATAAGTTCTACGGTGCCATTCATAGTTCCAACACCAAACATCCTTTTACCATGTTAAGAATTTTTGATGTTTCCAACAACCGTTTTAGAGGATCCTTGCCAACAACATATATCAAGGAATTTAAAGGAATGATGAATGTTGACTTTGTTTCAGTTGGACAAGATTACTTGGAAAGCCATTTTGGTTCTTATCAAGAATCAGTGATGGTCACATTGAAAGGTGTTGATTTGGAGTTGATAAAGATCTTAGCTACATTCACATCCATTGATTTGTCAAAAAACATGTTTGATGGAGAGATTCCACATGTTATTGGTGAGCTGCATTCACTTAAGGGGCTTAATCTCTCCCACAATAAAATCACTGGTCCTATTCCTCAATCCATCGCAAACTTGACAAACCTAGAATTGTTGGATTTATCGTCAAACTTGCTCACAGGTGGGATTCCTCTTGCACTGGTAGATCTCAACTTTCTTGAATTTTTGAATCTTTCACAAAATCAACTTGTCGGAGAAATACCAAGAGGTAAGCAGTTTGATACATTTTCACAACATTCTTTTGAGGGAAATTTAAGACTGTGTGGATTTCAATTGTCAAAAGCATGTAATCATGATGAAGGGAAATTGCCACAGCCAATTTCATCAAGTAATGACAAATTTGGATTTGGTTGGAAACCAGTGGCTTTGGGATATGGATGTGGGATGGTGTTTGGAATATTCATGGGTCAAGTTGTTTTCTTAATTGGAAAACCTAAAGGGCTTGTCAGAATTTTTCAAGCTAGGCCTAAGAAACAAGCAAAAAGTACAAGGAAAAGAGCCCATCAGGATCAAAGAAGAGTGAATTAGGCACAAAATATGGCTTCATGTGATATATTGCGTCATCTTTTTTTCCCCCATGTTCCACTATGGTTATTATTTCATGTTTCTTAAATATCTTGTCAGTGATTGGAATGTAATGTACTGTATATTTTCATGCAAGTTATTGTCTTTCCCTTTTTTTTTTCCCAATGAATTTCAAGTGGTTTGCCTTCAATTGTATGCTATGTACTATTTGATCATCATGTGAATAAAATTTTCCACATGTCATCACCTTATGTTATTTGAATTAGTTATCAACCATTCAACCTTTCTCGTTTAATTAATGATCTAAAGAAACTTTTAGTTTGTTTGTTTCTTTAATTTAAAGTTCTATTACAGGATTTTAGGCTTTTATAAATATGAAAAAAATACTTTTCTGCTTCGAGACTTTATGATCGATACATGATTGCTCAGGATAATGCTGCAAGTAGGAATTTAAAATAAGCAAAATGATTTTATTTCAAATTTTAATCTCTTAACAAGTTTTTTTTTTGCCAAATTCTTAAAATTGAAAACATGACAATGCAAAACACGAGCCTCAATTATTTTATTACTTAACAGTTAACATTCAACTGGGCTCATCCTCTCATGAAAACCTTGGGCCTAAAAGCTTTTTAACCCATCAACGACATCGTGACCCCTTTTTTCGTAAGTTTATAAATTTTTCTGTTTGTTTTTTTACCCCTTATTGAGGAAAAAAATTAGATTAAAAAAATATGGAGAGAAATTCGTTTTTTTCTTACTTGGATTTGAGAGAAAATATGGGAGGAAGGAACTCCTTACTTGGAGTAAAATAAAATTAGGGAGGAAAGAAAACTAGAGAGAAAAATAAGAGGAATAATGAGTTTTCTGAATATCAATGTAATGAATTATTTCAAAATCGATTCTAATTGAATTGATCCTCATCCTAACGAAATTCATTTAATTGATACATGTATCCCCCAATTCAACATAGGCACAAGATTTTTCAGGATTGGATAGGGAAAAAAATATGGGAGGAAGGAAAAGTGGGGAAAAAATAAGGTAAACTCCATATCTCATTTTCTCTCGAAATATGGAGAGACTTGGGAAGAAAAACAAGATTTTCCTGATTGTCCCTCCTCTCTCTTCCTCTCACATTTATTTTCTTTTATTATATTTAAAAAATTATTCACTTTTTATTTTTTTTATCTTACAAGAATATTTTTATTAAATAATTTGCTTTTAAAATATAACACTATGAAAATATATATAAACCAAATAACTTGATTTGAAATTATTTGATGATGCTAACGTTAGTATAATATTCCGATTGCAATACTTAATTTGATTTAATTTTAAATATGATATATTTTGATAAGAGTATTTTAGTTATTTAGATATTTACTCATTTTCTTTCTTCCCTATTTTTCTCTCATCTATCCAAGCAAGAGGATGATAACATCTTCTCTCCAGTTTTTCCTTCTCTCTATTCCTTTCATCCCATTTTCTTTCCTCCTAACTTTTCTTTCCATTCAAGCAGAGTAGAAAAGTGGGGGAGAAAATAAAATAGGCCAGGTGCCTCATTTGCTTTTCAAATTTTCTCTTTATATATTGAAAGGTTTGAGAAGGAAAATAAGATTTTTGCGACTATCCCTCCTCTCTTTTTCTCTCCATATTTATTTTTTTATTATATGCAAAAGATTATTCACTTTTTATTAAATAATTTGGTTTTACAATGTGATAATATGAATATATATGTAAACTAAATAACTTGATTTTAAATTATTTGATGATGCCAATGTTAGTATCATGTTCCTATTGCAATGTTTAATTTGATTTAATTTTAAATATGATATATTTTAATAAGGATATTTTAGTTATTTAGATATTTTTTCTTTTTTTCTTTCTATTTTCTCTCGTCTATCCAAACAAGAGAGATGACAACATCTTCTTTTTATTTTTTCCTCCTCCCTATTTTACCAGTTTTGTGTTTCACTGTTTCACTTGACATCATCAAAATCCAATAAAAAATAAGGGTCAATGAAATATTGTAAATATGAAGTAGGAAAGATGACCCCCAAAAAAAAAAAATTTATAATAAGTGCTTGAATCCACCAATTTCTCCCAAAAAAACTAATTTTCAAGTATGTGTGTGTATATATATATCTGTATATATAGAAGTTCATTCATATATTTTTTTGCCCTCATTTTCCTCCCAAAAACTTCAACCAAGTTAATTCAAACAATCAAATGGTCATAATTAAAAAGAGGGTCTTAATCTACACCGTTCAACGAGCCTTTATACAAGGGCGTCCCAAATTATGTGGTGAATATATCTTTTAAAAATTCGTATATACTTCAAATATAAGGTGTTAAACTGGAAAACCCCTCAGGTAAAAAAAATGGAAGACCCAAAAAAATACAAGGTGTTGAGTCTCTCTTTCTTTGTCTTTTTGTTTTGTTGGGGGGGGGGGGATGCATGAGTCTTTCTTTATAAGGCTTGTTTTATTTTTAATTTTTGTAAAGTTTGTGTTAGAGGATGCAAAGAATTGTAGAAAAAATAACAGCAAGAGACGTTTTTCAATATTCTTGCCATAGTTGTAAATGTAAGAGTTAACTGTTAAATTGATACCTCAATATCTTTTGTCTCTACAATTTATAAATTTTTTAAAGCTATTGATTGCGTATTAAAGAGAATTTTTATTCCTGAGATAGACTAAAGAGATACTTTTGAAAAATTAAAACATATTTATTACAAATAATTAACTTAATAGATTAGTTTGACATATATAAATCAGTTATTTAGCTTTACCATTTAGGACCAAAAGAAATAGTTCTTAATATAAGAGTTTGTTTAACTTTTATTTTAATCATAAACACAAGACACCAATTTATTTTGTCTTTTATATATATATATATATATATATTTAAGATAGTCCTTATAATAATAGTTGTTCTAACCAATAACACTTGATCAGCAAGAATATCTTAGGAAAGACAATATCTATTTATTATAAATAACTAACTTAATTAGTTTTCTTAATCTACTCAAATTAATCAATTAGCTCTTATATTAAGAATCAAAGGTAGTATTATTCTCCTAAATGGTTATAAACTTTTGAATGTTTTATGATGGGAATATTAGCCCAATGCAAAATAAATTTAATTACATGAAAATTAAATTTCAAATCTTGAATTCAAATTGAAACTTTTTCAATATGAATAACATTGAATGGTGATTAAAACCAACATAAGAAATACTACTTGTTATTTAATGGCAAAAGAAAAAGAAATACAGTACATGTCGTTTAAATGATTACATAATTTGATCAGTAAATTTATTCAGTAACATTTTTTGAAAAAAAGGGCAAATCTTGAAACATAAATATTGTCATGTTAAATCTTAAAACTTAGAGTAAAATACTATAACGGGTCGGATAAAATTCAACGGGTTTAATGACAGGCGAAACGCAACGCGACTATGGGGGTGTTTGGCAAACATGTGAAAAGCTTTTGGAATCCAAACTAAGATTTAATACCAAAAATAGCTAAACATTCCATTTTTTTTTTCAAACTATGGTTTTGTCATAAAACCATGGTTTACCTTATCAAAACCATGGTTTCACCGTAAGCATATTTTTTTTCACTTTTGGAATCTCTGGCTGCTGCTGTAGTGTCAGTGAAATTTTTTGCCCCTCACACCTTTACATTGCTTCTTCTTTCTCTTTCCTCACCTTTTTTTTTTAACCGGTTCTCCTGCCTTATTAGGATAAAATAATTTTTTTTTGGGAAAAAATTCATTTTTTCTAAAAATATATTTAATCTTATATTTTTTAAATATATATACACATACTAATTATTTATTAATTACATTACTTATATATTATTAATTATGTTGGTAAAAAAATATATTATTAACAATTTTATTCCTTCAAATTAAAATATATTATAAAATCTATCTTTTATGTAATTATCATATTAACTTATATCTTTTTTAGTAATTTGTACATATAAAAAGTACTTCGGATAACAACTATCTAAACACTCTCACTTTTTCACAAAATCTATTTTTCACAAAATTTATTTCCAAAAACTATTCTCCAAACTATAGTTTGGTTTTATCCAAACATCCCCATATGAACTCTGACGAATTTCGCTCTGCAGATCTCGTGCGAAAATCTTCATCCTTGCTTCAGAGGAGAAGAAACAGAGTCAGTGGATTTGAGTTTTGAAACCCTAGCTGAAGTCGGCATCTCAAACGAAGATCAGGTGCTCAAATGTCCGTTACTCTTTTTCAGTTTTGACCAACGTTCATGTAATTTCTCCCACTTTCTGTTAATTCCTTGTCACTGTCATAGCATAGCTGGTAATCGCGTAATCTAGTTCGGATCCTTACGATGCGAAGCTAAGTTTTATGAGATGACTTTTGGAACTGTTATTCTCTGCATAATTGGGATCAATTCTGTATGTTAAAGATTTAGCTCCGGGGTGAGATCATGACCATAATGACTTTTGGTGACTTTATGATGTTTTATAGTGTAGAGGCAGACTGGCTATCTGGGTAGTGGAAAATGCACCGTGGTCCGGTGGCAGTGGAGGAACAATTGCTACAGAGAGCTATTAAAGAAGAATGCCCTTGGGAAAACCTTCCAAAACGATTTCAAGTAACTCTTTCTTCTAAAGAAGAATGGTATAGAAGGTGAAATTAACGTCATTAATGTCCTTCTAAATCTATTGCTTTTGTTTTCTTGCCTCTATGAATTGTTTAATTTAGTTACCTGACATAGACATCACTGTCCAAACAGCATCCTTAAATGGGTTTCAAATGCATTTTTAAAGCGCCTTATTTCTTTTTCTGGCCCTGGAAATTTAATACAGGATAATAGAATACTGCATAAGGAAGAAACTCCAATGGAATAACTGTTTTGCTCGCAAAGTTTGTAAAGAAAGTGAATATTATGAAGAGATGGTGCGTTATTTGCGGAAAAACTTGGCTGTATGTGCTCTATAGAAATTCTAGTTGACTCATTTCTGAAAATGTGCATCAAATGCATTGTTAAATTGTGCTATGGTTTTTGTTTAGATGATCAGAAAAGTTTGATGATGGATTTTGTTAGTAGAAAAAGATTGCAATTTTTTTAGTGAACAGAAATATATCATTTTTTATCATCACCATTAAATGTCATATATTAAGTTTCTATGCCTTGAATAATAGTTTCGAATACAGATCTTAGTTTCTTTCCTTTATATTTAGGATAGTTTGCTGTAAATTATATTTAATTGTCCTTTTACCAAAAGGATAATATCTGCTTGTCTATGACTCCGCATATTTTTTTTAAAAAAAATGAAATTAAGTTAGCATATAAGTAGAACTGCTTGGATGTTGTGTGAGGCCCTCAATCTCTTTTGCTTTTGTTGTAGGAATTGTGCATTTAGTTAAGATATTAATATAGGGTATGTATCCATATCTTATCCCAGGATATACATACATAAACATACTAATGAATTAATTAATATTAAACCTACGCTTCTCAACAAAATTAGTATTGTATGATAGAATTGGTTAGCTTAGTCGATAAAAAAAGAATTGTAGAGAATACCTATGTGCAGCCCCAGAAAAAAAAAAAAGGATGCAATTAAGGGGGTTAGATTTATAACAGAAGAAGCTAGTTCTCCACAATGTGGTAAATCAAAGTTTAAATCCTCTCAGGAGAGGTGCCCACATTTAATACTCTATAGTGCCTTAAACAGAATTGTCTCCAAAAAGAAGATATCTGTGTTCAGTGTAAAAAAAAAAAAAAAGGACAAAGATGCATATGTTCATCCTAATAGGAGTCTCGTACAAAACTATATTTTTCCGCAACACTTTTACTCCAAAAATATGAAGATAAGAATGAAGATAATTTAATCAAGGAAAACAATATGCTAATCGAGGAAATTATGTCATGACTTGTTTTACAATTGATTGTTCCCTCGCAAATAATTTACAAAATTTTTTGTGGTGAATTTTGTGAGATTCGCGACGGGTTTATGAAATTTTTCGCTTTACTAGGTTTTGTGACCAAAAAAAAAAAAAGACTACACTGCAAATTTATTTTTTTGGAAGTCATTTACATTTTTATTACTTTTATAAGATGCCCCATATATTATGTAGAATTTAAAAAGCTGAAAAATGATATAATTATGATCTTCCACGGACCATCATTAGGTGCTAATACACCCACCCCACTACATTTTTATTGAATTTATTAGTCCATTATTTTCTTTTTAGTGTAATCGTAACGAATTTTTTTTACTTCAAATATATTGCCTTTTAGGCTATCAAAATAACCATTATGCATTGATTTTTGATTATCTTTGCATGCCCTGCTTAATGGTTCATTATGCGGCCTATTGATGCCTTTTTTTTTTTATTTAACTTTTTTCCTTCTAATGTTCCAATATTTTGACTAAACAAAACAATTAATTATTTTGTCTTGGCCGACAAAAGTAGGGCAATTTATATTATAGTGCGTGCAAGTTAACTTATATCAACTCAACTTAGGTATGCATTTTCTTAAAACATCTCTATAAAAGGAACACTTGACTTAAAAATAATTATACGGAGCAAAAAATTTACTTAAAAGTAATTATATCAGCATTTCATTTCGAAAAGAAAAATTTTTATGTCCCAAAAATTTTTAAATAAAGTTAATAGAATTATATACGACTGAAAAATGAAGCTGCTTTATTAATATATATATATATATATATATATATATATTGCATCTATGACATACTTCTTTTGTACTACTAATTTCACTAATATGTTCTTTATTCAATTTTATCTACTGGGAGACCTTTTATCATATGAACCACTGCCTATAAAAGGAAGCCGCATATGCTAAATGCCATATCCTGCACTCATTCATTGAAGAGAAGAATTTGCGTCACAAGGAGTCAAATCAAATGAGCCAAGAAGATAATATAATGTTTCATTTTCTAAGAATTTATTTGGCTCTAAATTTATTATCATTTCAATCACAATTAATAAACATTAAATTTTATCAAATAAAATTATTTATTATTTTCCCTTTTAATTTATAATATCAAACATATGGTATACTATTTCTGTGGGTGTATATCCTCAGTCAAAATTTTGGGACAAAAATGAATTATGGTAACTGGACAATGAATGACCATTTTGATGTTTCTCACTTCCAAACCTTTTAGGTCGCCATTCAAATAATGCCCAAAAAAATAATGGCAAAAAAATTTGCTCATAGAATGGTAATCTCTTATATTTCTCTCACACTCCTTGTATTCAAATATTACATCTGATGCTTAATATAAAATATAATCAACTTATTTGAGGAGATCAAGAAAGTTAATAAATTATTTCATGGATTTATATTTATTGTTTTTCTTCAAACTAATTTGTTACTTTTATAAATTGATATATAATATAATGGTATACATAAATATTTTAGAGAGGTAATGCAACATCTAATTATATAGCTGGGTCTTACATTAAAAATCGGGATAATAATTTTGAAATTTAATTACTTTTTCTAAAGAATATGGTATAAGGTCTCTCATGTTTCACTTTATTCAGGTTCTTAACTGAAACTGTTTTTGATTTTAGCATAAAATATAATTATCAAATTGAAAATTGACCGCTCTCACAAAATTCCATATTTCTTGACTATATTAGTAATTATTAAATTATCTATGAACATTAATTTTCAAAATATTTTCACCCCAAATTTTCAGAAAAGCTTAATCAACGTTCAGTCAATCACGGTTGGCGCGTTGTCAGGACCATTTTCTTAGTTAATTCTCTTAATAAGTCTTTTATTATTATTATTTTTTAATGTCAAGGGAAACATAACCTTTTTTGTAGCTACTTGAGTATACTCTAAACTCCCCCCCAAGGGGGAGCCACTCGAGCGAGCGGCCATCGTGACAAGCCTTTTTCCACTTATTGCCAACTTTTTTCCTTTTGGTATAGACGTGTCATCAACTTATGTTATTTGGAAATTAGTTATCAATTATTCAACCTTTCTCATTTACGTAAGGATTTTAGTTTTTTATAAATATGTGAAAATCACTTTCTACGTCAAGATTTTATAATTGATACATGAGTGTCCAAAATAATGGTACAAACAGGAATTTAAGAAAAATGATTTTATTTCACATTTTAAACTCTTAACAGTTCTTTTGGCCAAACTCGAAGATTTACTTTATTACTTAACATTCATCTGGGCTCCTCGAGTAATTTATTGGCCTAAATATATCCCCTTTTTTCCCCAAGTTAATAAATTCTTTTTTTTTTTTAAACTAGTTTTATGTTGGCTAAAGTATACCTTTTAACTTTACACAAAAATCTCAGTTTGGATTATCTCTTAACTTTAAAAAAATTTAGTTTTTTAATTCTAAAATCGTTAACAAATAAGATGAAATGTATGCTCCAACCATTCTTTAACAGTTTCAATTTTTTTTTGGGACCGCCAAGTTCGGACACATTGAACGGGTTTAACGACCGGCGAAACGTAACGCGAATGTTAACTCTGAAGAATTTCACTCTGCAAATCTCGTGCTAAAATCTCCATCCTTGCTTCATAGAAGAAGAAACTGAGTCAGTGGATTTGAGTTTTGAAACCATCTAGTTCGGATCCTTACGATCCGAAGCTAAGTTTTATGAAATGATAGGTCTTTAGAACTGTTATTCTCTGCATAATTTGGATCAATTTTGCATGTTAAAGATTTTAAAAATATATAATTGGCATGTGGCCAAATACACACTATCACACTGGAAACCAGCCCCCAGTACATATCTTTGAGCTCGATAAAGGTTGAAAAGGTAGTAGTGATGAATTCGAGTGGAATAGAGGTTGGAAATTTAATAGAACAGCGATTCTTGACCGTTGCAAGAAACAGGGGACGGGTAATGTTCGAGTTAGGGTTCGATAACTGACAGAGGGGTTTCAAAAATTTACCGTTATAAGCTTCAGAATTATCGATCATGTTATCGATCAAATGATGATCGATCACGTGTTTGATAAATATGAAGAACACATATGAACACAGAGTAGAATTATCGATCAAGTTATCGATCAAGCAATTATTGAACATGTTATCGATAAAATTGGTAACAGAAACGCGTACCTGGTTTTGTTTATCGATCATTTGATCGATAATCTATTTATCGATCATCTTATCGATTAACGCTTACCATTCTGAGAGAAATATCTCAACACCTTGAGGCTCCTGATTGATGTTATGATCGATAATGCATTTATCGATCAGCTTATCAATAATCATCGTGCTGGAATACTTTCTTTCTTCCACAAGCTGGATTTATCGATCAGGTGATCGATAAATTGTTTCCTCTTGTCTTCACAATTATTGATCATTTGTTCGATAATTTCACACTCTGTTTACCTCTGTTTTTCTTCGACAAAACAGAGCTTCTTGCAAAACAAATTTCTATCTACTCCGATGCTTAAGTTAGTTATCTAATCATCAAAACATTAAATTTAAATATTGAAATTTAAGAGATAATGTGAGATTTCTTACAACTCATTGGGATTTACCATTCCCAATTCTCTTTGAAAGAAGTTGAACTTCTGTTGATCTAGAGGTTTCGTGAAGATGTCGGCTATTTGATATTCAGTGGGAATGAACTCAACCTTTACATCTTTCTTTTGAACATGGTCTCGAATGAAGTGATGTCGAACGTCGATATGTTTAGTTTGGGAATGATGAACTGGATTCTTGGACAGACTTATTGTGCTTGTGTTATCACATAGGATTGGAATCTCTCATAAGTTGATTCCTAAATCCTGTAGTTGTTGCTTTAACCATAAGATCTGAGCACAACAGCAAGCAGTGGCTACATATTCTGATTCAGTTAAGGAGATTGCCACCGTATTCTGCTTTTTACTTGACCATGAGACAAGACATCCTCCGAAAAATTGACATTGTCCACTGGTGCTTTTTCTGTCCGTCTTATATCCCCCATGATCTGCATCTGAGTATCCCATTAGATATTCTGCTCCCCTTTTTGGATACCAGATTCCTAAATTCTGAGTTCCTACAAGATATCTGAGAATTCTCTTGACAGCTTCTTCACGTGACTCTTTTAGAGCTGATTGATATCTTGCGCACATTCCCACACTAAATTGAATATCTGGTCTACTAGCAGTGAGATATAGTAATGAGCCGATCATTCCTCTATATCTAGTCAAATTTACGTCTTTGCTGTCTTCGTCTGCATCAAGCGAGATGGTTGAGCTCATAGGAGTCTTTACACTTTTGGCATTCTCCAGCCCATATTTCTTTAATAACTCCTTCAAATATTTTGTCTGGGATATAAATATCCCGTCTTTCTTCTGCTTGATTTGTAATCCCAGAAAGAAATTTAGCTCTCCCATCATTGACATTTCGAACTCTCCCATATTAGCTTAGCAAACTCTTGGCAAACATCTTCATTAGTAACACCAAAAATAATGTCATCCACATAAATTTGAACAATCAAAAGATCTTTCCTCTTTCTTTTAATAAAAAATGTGGCATCCACTTTGCCTCGTTCAAATCCTTTTTCTATCAGAAAATTGCTAAGTCGTTTATACCAAGCTCTGGGAGCTTGCTTTAAACCATATAAAGCCTTTTTCAGTTTATAAACGTGATCAGAAAAATTTGAATCTTTAAAACTAGGGTGTTGTTCGATAAAGACTTCTTCTAAAATATAATCGTTCAAAAATGCACTTTTAACATCCATTTGATACAATTTGAAGTCTTTAATGCAAGCAAACGCTAAAAGTACTCGTATGGCTTCTAGTCTGGCTACTGGAGCATATGTTTCTTCATAATCAATACCTTCTTCTTGATTATAACCTTTAGCTACCAATCTAGCTTTGTTTCTGACGATTTGTGCAGACTCATCGAGCTTATTTTTAAATACCCATTTGGTGCCTATGACCGGATGATCATTAGGTCTGGGTACCAATTCCCAAACTTGATTTCTCTCAAATTGGTTAAGCTCTTCCTACATTGCGACTATCCAGAATTCGTCGGATAGTGCCTCGTCAATATTGGTAGGTTCATTGTGAGATATGAATGCAGAGAAATGCACTTCATTGAACACTTGTCTTCAGGTTTTAACCCCTTCATTGACTTTACCAATGACTTGTTCTAGTGGATGATGTCGGTTATGTCTCCAAGCCTTAGGCTGCTCTAAATTTTCTTGAGAAGAAGGTTCATTTAGATCATCCCTGTTTTCTGAAAAGGTTTCTGAGGGTAATTTGTTTGAAGACTTGTTCAAACCCAATTTTTGTAAATTTTGAACAATCTCAGTATCATCATCTAGAGATTTTGAAATTGGTTCGGTTTCAGCAAACACAACATGAATTGATTCCTCAATTATAAAAGTACGTTTGTTGAAAACCCTATATGCTTTACTACGATTAGAGTAACCAAGAAATAGACGTTCATCAGCTTTAGGATCGAATTTACCCAAGTTTTCTTTGTTGTTGTTGTGAATGTAGCACTTACTCCCAAAGATCCTTAAATGAGCCAAGTTAGGCTTTCTCCCTTTGTATAGCTCATATGGCGTCTTCCCGAGTAGAGTTCTGATGTAGGCTCTATTGGAGATGTAGCAAGCCGTGCTCATTACCTCTGCCCAGAATATTTGTGAGACTCCTTTTTCGTTCAGCATTGCCCTTGCCATTTCTGTGAGCACTCTGTTTTTCCGTTTGACTACTCCGTTTTGTTGAGGAGTTCTTGGTGCTGAAAAAATTGTAGTCAATTCCATTCTTATCACAGTAGTCAGCAAATTCGTTGTTTTCAAATTCTCCTCCGTGATCAAACTTGATTGACACAATGGAAATACCTTTCTCATTTTGGACCTTTTTAGCAAAGACAATGAATGCATTAAACGTTTCATCTTTAGAGGAAAGAAACAAAGTCCAAGTAAATCTTGAATAGTCATCAACTATCACAAGAGTGTACAGGTTTCCACCGAAACTTTTCACTCTTGATGGACCAACCAAATCCATATGAAGCATTTGGAGTGGCCTTTCGGTTGAGACTGTCTTCTTTGATTTAAACGAAGACTTTGTTTGTTTACCTTTCTACAGGCATCATAAATAATATCATGTTCATACTGAATTTTCGGTAAACCGACAACTAAATCCCTTTTTGTTAATTTTGAAAGTTGATTCATGTTAACATGAGCAAGACGTTTGTCGCAAATCCAACTTTCCTCCTTTTTACTAATAAAACAGTTTTCAGAGGATTTAGAGTCAATTTGAAGTGTATAACAGTTACCGTCCCTCGGAGCTCTTAGCTTTATATTCAACTGCTCTTTCTTCAAAAGTAGGTCGTCTTTGCTTATTACTATGCATTCTTCAGAATCGAAGATCACCCAGTTGTTTTTATCCGTACTCTGACTAACACCGAGTAGATTGTGACATAGACCTTCCACGTAGTATACATCCTCAACTTTCATGCCTTTGTCACTTCCTACCTCTCCTATTCCAGCAATTCTTCCGGATTGATTGCCTCCAAAACTTACTTTGCCTCCGTCTTTTGATTTGAGAGTCGTGAACTTCTCAGTATCACTCGTCATATGTCTGGAGCATCCACTGTCGACGTACCATTTGTTCGTTCTGGATGCTTTGAGGCATACCTGCAAAAACACAATCATGTTTTAGGTACCTGTATCTTCTTGGGTCCTTTTTGGTTAGTATGAGTTGTCCTATAAATACCTTTGGGTACCCATTTTAATGTCCTGTAAGTTCCTTTGTTCTTGTGATAATAAGAAGAGGTTGAATGACCTTTACGGTTGCAGTAAGAACATAGTGCAAACGGATTAGAAGAACGAATAGTATTTCTAAAGTATGTAAGATACGATCTACCACTACTCTTCTTCTTTCCCTTCGACTTATCCTGAGCAGGATCATATCCTATACCAGTTTTATCCATTGAACACCGTTGAGCTCCTAGGATTACTTTGAGCATTTCACTTCCCTTAGTGAATTTCTCTAGAGTTCTTGTGAGATCCTCAGCCTTCTTTTTATTCTTTTCGCATTCCTTGCATACTGGAGGCAGGTCTACGCTGTCTTCAGGCTTTGTCTGTTGCTCCTCTAGAAACTTTATTCTTTTCTTGGAGCTTACCAACTCCTTCGCAATTCTTACTAATTCTAAATGTAATGTATTGTATTCGGACCGTAATTCATCATAAGAGGGTTAAAAAATGATTACCTCATCTGTCTCTGATTCTACATTTTCTTGGGCCACGAGATAGATGTTAGCGGTTTCTTTATCATCACTTTCTTCTTCTTCCTCTGAAGAGCTATCTCCTCAGATTGATGTGACGAAGGCTTTCTTCTTTCTTAATCTTTGTTTCTTCTTTTCTTTATCCTTCATTCTGGATAGTTGGGGACATTCTGCCTTGATATGTCTTGGCTTTTTGCATTCGAAGCAGATGATTGGTTCCTTTGATTCATTCTGAGATGTTGAGGCTCTGCGTTTTGACTGGAACTTCTTTCCAGCTCTGCTCTTGTAGAATTTCTTGAACCTTCTGACTATAAGACCCATTTCATCATCCTTAATATCATCTTCATTATCATCTTCGCTTTCTTGAGTTCTAAGAGCGATGCTTTTGCGGTTCTTCTCATTCATCTCCTTTTTGTATTTTTGCTTGCTCTCGTATTCAACAAGGCTTCCGAACAGTGCTGCAACAGAGCCAATTGATTCTCCTTTGGTTTCTTCAATTGCTGTCACTTTCGGTTCCCATTCTTTTGTGAGACCGCTCAGTATTTTCCTCACTTGATCTTCCTGACTGTATTTCTTGCCTAGTGCCGTGAGGTGGTTTATGAGATGTGAGAATCTGATCTCCATGTCTCGGATACTCTCTCCATCTTTCATTTTGAATAGCTTGAATTCAGTGGTGAGAGTGTTGATTCTGCTCTGTTTTACACCGGTGGTTCCTTCGTGAGCTATCTCCAAGGCTTCCCACATTTCCTTTGCAGTCTCTAGGCTGGAAACTCTGAAGTATTCTTTTTGGCTCAGCGCACAGGTGAGTATGTTGATGGCTTTATCATTTAGGGTCACCAACTTCTTGTCTTCTTCGTCGAACTCTCTGGGACTCTTGCGTATTTGCTGTTCGTCTACAGTTTTCATAGGGACATAGTTGTCGTGCTCTATCATGTCCCATAATCCATATTCGGTGGCTTTAATGAAGATTTTCATCCTCATTTTCCAAAATGTATAGTTTTCACCATTAAAGCCTGGCGATTTGGACGTTGAACATCCTTCCGGTAACACACTATCTCCGAATCCTGCCATGAGATCTCTCTTCGAACTGTTAAGTCTTTTCTGAAGAGACCTGCTCTGATACCAAATGTTAGTGGTAGTCTCACCCAAGAGGGGGGTGAATTGGGTGAGTTACAAAAAAAATTACGGAATTAAAAATAAATAATATCGAAAACAGAGAGTGTGAGTTTAGGAAGATTTCATCGTAGAGAGACAGACACAAGGTTTATACTGGTTCAGTCTTAACCACTTGACCTACGTCCAGTCCTCAGAACACCTCTGAGTATTTCACTATCTTCTAAGATTGATCGGGCTCTTGGCGCCTCAGTACAGTAATTGATTCACTCAATCACTCCCCCTTACTTCCCGTAAGGTTACAAACTCACTCAAGAGTCCACACTCTTGAGTATCACACAAATGTAATTAATGATGAGTGAGTAATCTCTCTTACAGAGTGTATAGATGATAAACACTGATGCTCAGTAAATTGAAAGAAAAGAGCATTGAATGCAATAGTAAATGATCATAGATGGTAGCTCGGGTATTCAATGTTGTTCATTAATGCTTCTTCACGCCTTTTATAGTTGGAGTCGTTAAGTAATCATTAGACGAAAGAGTTTCTAGCCGTTGTGACTTCGTTTGCGTGTTTTCTCTAGTTACAACGGTTCCGCCATTAATGCTTCTGGGCTTCTGACACAGTAGGTTACAAGCTATGTAATCAACCGTTGAAGAGCCGTTGTGATTTCTCTTCGTAATCTGCAACAACACTTTTACCTTCAATAAGTTAATCTTTGCAATGTAAACCTTAAGGCAGAACTGAACAGATGATAAAATGATTATTCATTGTTTTCAGGTGGAATAAAAAAGTCTGTTAAATATGCAGAATAACAATCTGGACATTCTTGATCGAAGTGCTGATCGATCACTGGTTGATCGATCAGGTTATCGATAATCAAAGTGAAAGCTTTTTGAATCAATTAAATAAGATTATCGATCAAGTGATAGATCATTGATTTATCGATCAAGTGATCAATAAAATGCAGCAGAGACACTTATGCTGATATGTGTATCAGAGAAAGATCAGAGTTACTTTGATTATAAATCACTTAGCAAAATGGTCAAGATGATCATGCATGCTAAAAATAATTTTGGAAGAAAATAGAGAGTTGAGTTTGAGAACCATCATAGCTAATTGAGATAGAACCGGAAAAGTAACGTGATCGAACAATTTATCGAATACTTGTTGATCGATCAGATTATCGATAATTCAAGTGTTACAGAAATGAAACTTCAGTTCATGTTGTTCGAATACATTATTGATAAACTCATGATCGATAATTTTATCGATAATTACCATGTGAAAAACATTCTATGAAGAACAAGGATTAATTGGATTTATCGAATAGGTGATCTAGTGAGTGTTCGATCAGGTTATCGATAAACTGTGAAATAAAGATTTTGTTCTGAAGCTGTTTATCGATCATGTTATATAAAAAAGTACTATGCAGAAAGGTTCAATTATCGATAATGTTATCGATAATTTGGTTATAGAAGAACTAAGTATGAGCAGATAAAATATTGATTATCGATCATATGATCGATAACTTAGTGATCGATAAGGTTATCGATCAACAGCTATGTTGAGTACCTGCATTCAGAGAGTTAGCGAACAATGTTCGATCATATTATCGACAAATGAATGATCGATAATGTGATCGATAAATGGTGATAAAATCAATGTGTAGAACGAGTATAGTGTATTACCATTTATCGAAGTCTTTATGGATAACTGATTTATCGATCATGTGATCGATAAATGCACTCTGGATTTGGTTCTCTTTATCTGTTACTTGTTCGATTATCTTACATTATCGATCAAGTGATCGATAATTAACTGTAAACTTGTATAACTTCTACGTTAGCGATAATCGATCATTTTATCGATCAACGGATTATCGAACAACTTATCGATCAAAATCTCAGTCATATTACTGGTTTGCACTGACAATTTATCTGATAGCTTATCGATAAATACTTGATCAATCAGATGATCAATCAACACACTGAACTACTTAAATCTAACTTTGTTATCATCAAAACCATAATCCTAACATAGTTCCCTCCAAATTCCTCAATCCAAGTCGGAAGAAGAAAGTGACTTGAGCGAGTACCCATCATGACAAACTTTTTATCATCCGTAGCTCTGCCTATAAAAAGAAGCCTCATTTATTAGCTAGATACTATATCCTTCATTCCTTCATATCCATCGCCTTCCAATATTTGTTATGGCATTTTGAATCATCGTCTATTTCTACTTGTTCCTACTTTCTCCTTCCCTTTCTTCTTCTCTCAACCCACCATTATGTAATCCTCACGACTCCTCTGCGCTTCTTCAGTTCAAAAACTCTTTCTCTCTTGATCGGTTTATTTCAAGATGGTGTGATCATGTGTTTTATGGTATGCACTCCCATCCCTTTCAGTTTAAGAACTCATCTTACCCAAAGACAGCTTCATGGGAAAATGATTCAAACTGCTGCTTGTGGGATGGGATCACATTCGACTCTATGTTTGGTCATGTGATTGGCCTTGATCTTAGTTGTGGTTGGCTCCAAGGTCAACTCCATCACAATAATAGCCTCTTTCAGCTTTCTCATCTCCAAACACTCAACCTGGCTTTCAACAGTTTTAATGGATTTTTGATATCATCTCATTTTGGTGGTCTTTCCACTCTGGTGCATCTAAACTTAAGTTTTGCTGGTTTTGTTGGTGAAATTCCTCCTAAAATTACAGAATTGTCTAAGTTGGTCTCTCTTGATTTGTCTTGGAATGATTTTTCTTGTATGATGAGTCGTTGAGTTTAAAACTTGAACCATCCACTTAGAAGAAGCTCGTTCTAAACATGACTAATCTACAAGAACTTATTTTAGATGATGTAAATATGTCTTCCATTGCACCAATATCCTTGTCTTTGCTCATGAATTTGTCATCATCTTTGGTCTATCTTAGCCTTTCAGCTACGTCGTTGCAGGGAAATTTAGCTAATAACTTTTTTTATATGTAAAATCTTTGGAAGTTAAATTTGTCATGGAATGAAAATCTCATGGAACAACTTCAGCATTCCATAGGCCATTTGAAGTCCCTTAATATTTTGAGTCTTGAAGGTTGCAAATTTGATGGGCCTATTCCTACAAGTTTTGGGAACCTTACCCAATTAACTGATCTGAACCTTGCAAAAAACAATTTTAGTGGTAAGCTTTCATTTTTTTTTCAAATCTTCAAAGTCTCACTTCATTGGACCTGAGTGACAATTATTTTAGTGGTCACTTACCAAATTCCATAGGCCATTTGAAGTCCCTTAGTTTTTTGAGACTTGACGATTGCCAATTTGATGGGCCTATTCTTGTAAGAAGTTTTGAGAACCTCAGTCGATTAATTTATTTAGACCTTGCATTTAACAGTTTTAGTGGTGAGCTCTCATTTCTTTCAAATATGCCAAGTCTTACTTCATTGGATCTCCGTGAAAATTATTTTAGTGGTTTGTTGCCAAATGTGTTTGGAAATCTTTCAAATTTGGAATTTCTTGATTTCTCTGACAACAACCTACAAGTTAATTTTCCTGAGTCAATTTTTAGTCTCGTAAATCTTTCACTTTTGAGGCTATCATCAAATAACTTGAGTGGTTCTATTGATTTTCACCAATTTTCCAAGTTTCAAAATCTAGAAGAACTTGATCTTTCAAGCAACAAGTTTCTCTCACTTATCTCGGTAATAATTCAAACTACACCATTCCCAATCTTATGGAGTTACATTTATCTTCTTGTCATATCACTATCTTTCCAAAATTCATAGGCCTTCCAAATTTGCAGCGATTATATCTTGATGATAATATGTTGCAAGGTGTTCCTAATTCGATATTTGGTTGCCTAAATCTTTCCCAACTAAGTTTGTCATCAAATAATTTGAGAGGCCCTGTTAGTCTTCATCAATTCTCAAAGCTTCAAAATCTATGATTTCTTGATCTTTCAAACCATAAGTTTCTCTCACTTAGCTCTAACAATAATGTTCATTATACCCTTCCCAATCTCACAAGCTTAGAGTTATCCTCTTGCAACATCAGTGACTTTCCCGAAGTATTAGGAAACCTTCAAAATTTGAAGTTCTTAAATATTTCCAATAACAAAATTCATGGAGATATTCCCCAGTGGTTCAATAATGCGGGGAATGGTTCTTTGGATACTTTGGATCTCTCTCATAATAACTTGACTTCAGCTAAACATCTTTCAATGAGAAACTTGACTTTTCTTGGTCTCAGCTTCAACTTGTTGCAAGGAAATCTCCCAATTCCATCCTTTGGTGTTGAATACTTTGTAGTGTCCAACAACAAATTCAATGGACACATTTCTTCCTCATTTTGCAATGCAAGCTCACTTGTGATACTCAACTTATCTCACAACAACTTGTCAGGCCACATCCCAAAGTGCCTTGTTGCTCTCCCTTATCTTGAGAGTTTGGATTTGCATACAAATAATTTTGTTGGATCTATACCAAATAATTTTTCTAAGAGCAATTCTTTGCAATCTTTGCATTTGAACAACAATCAATTTGAGGGAGTATTGCCTTTGTCTTTGACCCACTGCAAGCAATTAGAAGTTTTAGATGTGGGGGAAAACACGATCAATGATGAATTTTCCAATTGGCTCGAAGGCTTACTAGAGCTAGAGATACTCATTTTGAGAGGTAACAAGTTCTATGGTGCCATTTATATTTCCAACACCAAACATCCTTTTCCTAAGTTAAGAATTTTTTATGTTTCCAACAACTGTTTTGAGGGATCTTTGCCAACCACATACATCAAGGAATTTAAAGGAATGATGAATGTTGATTATGTTGCAACCAATCCAGATTACATGGAAACTAACCATTCTTATCAAGAATCAGTGATGGTCACGTTGAAAGGTGTTGAGTTAGAGTTGGTAAGGATCATAACTACATTCACATCCATTGACTTGTCAAATAACATATTTGATGGAGAGATTCCACAAGTTATTGGTGAGCTACATTCACTAAAAGGTCTAAACCTCTCTCACAATAAAATCACTGGTCCTATTCCTCAATCCTTTGCAAACTTGACAAACCTAGAATCATTGGATTTATCATCAAACATGCTTAAAGGTAAGATTCCTCTTGCGCTAGCAAATCTCAACTTTCTTGAAGTTCTAAATCTTTCTCAAAATCAACTCGTTGGAAAAATACCAAGAGGTAAGCAATTTGATACATTTTTGAATGATTCCTATGAGCAAAATTTAGGATTATGTGAATTTCCATTGTCAAAAGCATGTAATCATGATGAAGGGAAATTGCCACAGCCAACTTCATCAAGTAATGACAAATTTGGATTTGGTTGGAAACCAGTAGCTATGGGATATGCGTGTGGGATGGTGTTTGGAATACTCATAGGTCAAGTTGTCTTCTTAATTGGGAAACCTAAAGGGCTTGTCAGAATTTTTCAAGCTAGGCCTAAGAAACAAGCCAAAAAAAAAAAAAAAACAAAGAAAGAGCTCGTCCAAATCAAAGGAGAATGAATTAGGCACAAAATATCACTTCCTGCGATATTGTGTGATCTTTTTCTTTTTTTTTTGGGTTATGTTTCTGGTATGGTTCTTATTTCATGTTTCATAAATACGTTGTTGGCGGTTGGAATGTACTGTGCATTTCATTGTAATGTAACTTAATGTTTTTCACTTTTGCATGAATTTCGAGTGATGACTTGCCCTTATTTGTATGCTATGTACCGTTTTATCATGTGAATAAAATTTTCCATGTATCAACAACCTTTTCCCTTTTTTGGTATTGAAATATCATCAACTTATGTTATTTCGAAATTAGTTATCAACTATACAACCTTTTTCGTATAATTAAGGATTTAAAAAAACTTCTTAGTTTGATTCTTTCTTAATTTAAAGTTCTATTATAGGATTTTGAGGTTTTATAAATATGTGAAAATATCATGACTTTATGATCGATATATGATTGTTCAAATAATGTTGCAAACAGTAATTTAAAACAGGCAAAATGATTTTATTTCAAATTTTAAACTCTTAACAATTTTTTTTGGGTGCAAAGTCTTCATATTGAAAATATAACAATACGCAAGTTCAAATTTCAAAAAACATATTCATTAGGAGGACTTTACTATTAACACTCATAATTTAATAGGGAGACTCAGAGTTTATACCAAAAAAAAAACAAATAAAAGAAGAAAGAAAGAAAATATGACAATGCAAAATACAGGCATGAAGTAGTTTATTACTTAACAGTTAACATTCATCTAGGCTCATTAAGTAATAGGGGTGTTCACAGGACAGAACAAGACTGAGATAAGCTCGTCCTGGTCCCATCTTGATGAATAGGAACAGGACAAAAAATATGTTCCATGTTCCGTCCTATCTTGATATTGTCCTGGTCCTGATAGAGACAGGAGAAGACCAAGACGTCCCCTTTTTTCAAAAAAATTTATTTTTTTTTGTGATTGGACATATTGAAATGGACTTTTGTTGTTTTTCTCTTTCTATTTTTAATTCTTTGGGCTTAGCCTTTTTTAAAACATCTTTTTTTGTTCTTTTTTATTTCTTTCAACTTAGCTCTCTTAAAGAAAAGTCCAAATAAATAATAATAATCAATAACATAATAACTTCAAAATTCATTTTTACCATTCCAAAAAATCATAAGCAATTATAAAAATTCTAAATAAATAATAACCATTCAACTACATATATCTTAAAAGCTACAAATATAAACATTTTGTATTACACATGTCTTAAATATTTTGTATTTTTAACATTTAATAATTATAATATGATAAAAAAATAAAAAAAATATTACTGTCAGGATGGGATCAGGACAGGACGTCCCTATCCCAAGTCCCCCTGTCCTGGTCCCATTTTTTGTCCCATCTTGAAAAAATTTCTGAACGGATCTATCCCGTTCTAATATGGCTGAGACCGGGACAGGCCTATTCGAACACCCCTGTTAAGTAATTATGGTCTATAAATAATATCTTCTCACTCAAAACCTTGGGCCTAAAACAGCGGTGAAAGCATATTGGCTCATCAACTATATATGTGACCCCCCTTTTCTTAAGTCCATGAATTCCCTTTTTTTAAAACAAAAAAAACCAGTTTTGTCTTTGACCGTTTCAGATGACATCATTAAAGTACAATAGGAAATAAGGGTCAATGAAATGTTGTAAAGAGAAAATCACAAAAGAAGACATTAAAAGTAGAAAAATTACAAATAGGAAGCCGTTACAATATTAGTATTAGTTTTGATAACAATTGAATGAATTGATAAGCAATTGATAACAATTTTTGTGAAGGGGTCATTGTATGCAATTTTTCAATTCTAAAGGTCTTTTTTTTTTTTTTTTTTGCAATTTTCCCCATTGTAAATATGAAGTAGAACCGGGGGGGGGGGAGAAGGTATAATTAGTGACTTAAATTCATCCATTTATCCCAAATTTTTTTTTCAAGTATGTATTTATATATATATATATATATCCAAGTTCATTCATATATTTCTTTCTCATTTTCCTCCCAATTTTCAAGTCATTCAAAAATTTCCAGCGAATTAATTCAAACAATCAAACGGTCAGACGGTTTTTTATTTATTTATTTACAAATCAAATGGTCATAATTAAACAGAGGATCCGAGTAAAGAAATCATTGAACGAGCCTTTATGCAAATGGCCTGGTGAATATCTTTTAAAAATTCATACTACTTTTCATCCTTAATACAAGACACAATTAACTAATTTAGAAATATTAATAAAGTTCTTAAATTACTTAATTATATCATATGTTGCATGATCTCGCTATAATACTTATGTGTATCATTAGACCATATATTAATTTATAAGTAAGGCAAATTAGTTTGAAAAAAATCGATAAATATAAATATTCTAAAATAATTTAGTAACTTTTTTAATTTTTTTTAAATTAATCAACTGGATTTTATATTAAGAACCATAGGTAATATATACTTAGACTATAAGGTGTTAATACTAACAAGTTATTAGTTGAGATAGTAAGCGGTCTCACCTTGTAAGAATTAAAACACAAATTTAAATCCCGAAAAATGTACTTATTGGGAGGGCATACAATGAGTTTTGTATTGTTTTCTTGTCACATTCATAACGCAATATATCTAGGTGAGAATTAGCACTTTTCTAAAGCGTGATAGGGCTTTCACATCATATTTTCACAATAAGAGCTGAGTCTTTCTTTATAAAGGTTGTTTTATTTTTAATTTTTGTAAAGTTTGTATGAGAGGATGCAAAGAATTGTCGAAAAAACAACAGCAAGAGACTCTTTCAATATTCTTGCCAATGATAAAGGTAAGAGTTAACTGGAAAATTTGTTTTCGTTTTAAATTAATAGCTCAAAACAGTTTGCCTTTGAAATTTGTAAATTTTTCTCAAATTATCCCTATTTTAATTAATTATATACAGTAAAGAGAGCTTTCGTTTCCGATGTAATAATTAAAATGTGAAACAACGTTAATTACAAAAATAATTCATTTTTAAATCTTAATTTAAAATTATAATTGGCATGTGGCCAAATACACAATATGACACTGGAAACCAGCCCCCAATACATAGAGATAGATTACTGTAGAAATACATATCACTTCTCGTGACTATATATATATATATATATATATATATATTTATATAATATATTCTCTAATAGGTGAGAATTAGCACTTTTCTAAAGCGTGATAGGGCTTTCACATCATATTTTCACAATTTATCAATTTTTTTAATGCTTATGAATTTGTTATTTAAGTCCACCATTTATGATAAAAATAAAAAATAAAAAACATCATTCTCTTGCCAAATGATGATAGACTTTTAAATTTTGAGGATATTTTTTGGAACGAAAATGATAAGAGGTGTTTAAAAGGGAGGATAAGAACGATCTCATATTAATTAGCCAAACGTGAAATAACATTAATTATATAAAATAATTAATTTTTATATCTTAAATTCAACGGGTTTAACGACTGGGAAAACGAAACGCGACTATGAACTCTGACAAATTCACTCTGCAGATCTCCTGCAAAAATCTTCATCCTTGCTTCATAGAAGAAGAAACTGAGTCAGTGGATTTGAGTTTTGAAACCATCTGGTTCGGATCCTTACGATTCGAAGCTAAGTTTTATGTAATGATTTTTATAACTGTCATTCTGTGCATAATTGGGATCAGTTTTGTATGTTAAAGTTTTATGAAACTTTATATATATATTCTCTTCTCGTGACTACACACACACACATATATATTCTCTATGCTTCGGACCATTCAATTTCAGGCTCGCCCTCGCTGTTTTCGTCCACACCCAAAGCCTTCCAAACTGCTTCGGAAGCATCGACGACATTATAACGGCATGGAGGCTGGAAATCGTGCTCTTCATCACAGCCTTTTGCGGAGTCACACTCATCCACCACCGTCGCCTTCACCTCGTTTCCGTTGCCGAAGATACTGATGCTTTTGCCGCACCTATTGTTGTCGTCGGACCCGAACCATCCTGTTGAAAGTGCCACAAGTGGTTCGTCGTTGGAGTGATACCTGTTGTCGCACTTTGATGGCCCCCGCCGTCCTCAAAGCTGTTCCAAGTTAGGATGGCCTTCGTCCTCTCAGTCACCGGCGGCGAACACCGGAAGATGGAATAGCTCTCCCCTTCTGCACAGCACTTTGAGTTGTCGTCTTCGTTGCATTTCCCAGGTGGGGGGTTCTTGCCTGGCAACTTGCCAATCTCTTGGCAGTCACCACCACCTTCAGCAGCAATCAAGCAGCAGCCTATTACGACAACGGAGAACAGGATCGGAACAAGGCTTGAAAGCCTCGAAATGCCAAGTTCCATCCTCATCTTCTCCTTCGATCTCCTTCACACTGTTCCCACCTAATCGTATTTGTGATTCCTTCGTTCCATGTGTGTGTATATGTATATCTCTCTACGTATGTATCTATGTATTTATGGATGCATGCATGCGTGGATGTATATATTATACCTCCCATTCTTAATATAAAAATTATATAACCGATACGTGAATATTACAAAAATTAGCTAAGTTAATTATCTATAATAAATAAATACTACTATTTAATAGAAACCTTTTAATATGTACAGTTATAATAGGGTTTACTTTGAGGTGAAAATTATAAATTTTAAAAATAAAGTAAATTAATATTTTATATTTAAAACCAGGAGGCATATTTAAAGGGAGGAGAAAAGTCTTGCATTCACTGTCACCATAGCGTGCTGGACCCACCACCATGAAGGACCGTTTTCTCGTTTCCAAGCCTTTTAGCACGTCATTCAAATAAGGGAGAATTGCAATTAGATTCCACTTAAGGGAATTAAATACAAAAAAATCCTTTAAAATCATGAAATTATTCTGAAGTCTCAAAAAAATTTTTGCAATAAATTCTATTTGTTTAATTACCAAATTGCTCTTTTTTTTAAGTTTGCATTGACAGCTAAAAGAGAAGTCATTGACAACTTAAGGTGTAAGGATTGACAACTATCACGGCTGATATTGATAACACGCTTTTTCAGCACATCACAAAATGTAATGTATGAGTTATCAATACCTACCGCGATAGTTGTCAATCATTGCACCTTAAGTTGTTAACTACTGTCCTTTTAGTTGTCAATGCAAACTTAAAAAAAAAAAAGATAATTTGGTAATTAAATAAATAAAATTTATTACAATAAGGTCTCTTGAGACTTTAGAATAATTTCATGATTTCAAAGGACTTTTTTGTATTTAATTTCCTTGGATATGACCTAATTGCAATTTTCCCTTCCAATAATAGCAAAAATATTGTTTTAATACCCCAATTTAACATCCATATATTTTTTAAGAAAAATTAAACAAATTATGTTGTATAGTGAAAACATTAGCTTTATAACTTGTATTTAGAGATGGCAACACCGAAGAAAAAAGAGCAAAATTTAGAAAGTTTGTGCTTGATGAAGTATGATATTCCAATAGTTGTGAGCTAAGCAAACCGGTTTTCTATCCAAATTTATAAATTTTAATATTCCTTATTGATTTTAAAAAAATTAGATACATTATTTGCGTAAGTTAATATACCTCCACTCCTTAATATAAAAGTTAGTTAGGGGTTAGATTTAGCACTAATATAAGATCTCAATTCTTTTTGTTTCTCAAATTTATAATTTATTCTCCAAAATATCCCATATTGATTACATGTATTAAGGAGGTCTCTATCTAAAGCTAATCATGATTAAAAAGAGAATGTTAAAAAAATTAACTCATATTTATTATAAATAACTAATTTTAAAGTGGAGATAGTAAAAATATATTTACACATGAATATCAATTTATGAACTTCTGAGTCAGTGTTTGTAAAGTCTTCAAATGTTGTCGGCTTCAACAGCTTCTAATGGAATGTTAGAAATTCGCAACTGGATGTACGTGTAAATTGTAATGACATTGGCATGTAAACATTAGTTGATGTACATGTCATTTGAAAATAAATAAATAAATTATTTCTCTAAATTAATTTTTTTGACCTCCCTTTATTTCTTAAAATATAATTTTTCATCTTTCGCATCATGTAGAATACATTGCTATATGTACACAACTAAAATGTAACGGTGTATATAGTTATTGAATAAATTTTATTAGGAGAAATTGTTTAAAAGTGCCTGTTCGAAGATTTTATCAGCAAAATACATCCGATCTGTCATCTATTATGTATAAAATTAGTTAAAATTGATGTGAGGGTTTTCAAAGTTCGAACCTTTGTCACATGGGATGACGTGGCTCAACCCACCATATTGAACAGGAATTTGTGTCTTAGGAGTCAACTCAAACGAGTCAAGAACATAATTTAACATTTCATTTTTTTTAAGAATTTATTTGGCTCTGAATTTTCTTTGATTCATTACATGACAAGGGGCCCGTTGGTTACGCTTATGGAAAAATAATACGTAAATGAAAACTGTGTAGGGTATTTATTATACTGATATAATCTTATTACTCCCCAGTTCTCATTGTTTTAAATGTTTTTCTTATACAAATAGGGCATAGACATTAAATTTCATCTTATAAAGTTACATTTTATTTTCCACTTCATTTCTAATATCAAACATACGCTATACTTTTTGGAAAACCACATTGAAAATTTTATTAGTGAGAATGACCTCAATTAGAGTATCGATATTCTGTGTATACAAAATTTATAGGGTACTGATACTTTTTTGTGTATAAAAATTTATCATTTTTTCTTACTAAAAATTTTCAATAAAATTATTTATCCAATTTTTCCATACTTGTGTATATTATAAGATCTATTCACTATTCAGAGGGAGGGGAAAAATCCTACTGACTATCATACCATAGAGGGGCAATGAGGTTGGAACTATTCAAAACCAAATTTTGGGACAAAAACGGAATTATGCCACTTTCACAATGAAGCATCATTTCGAATTTTCTCGCTTCCAAACCCTTTAGTACGTGAGAAATTCTTGTGTGAACTTGGAGTGTCACACAATTTATGGTCTGACTAATCACAAGCTACCAACTCACAAAGAAACTTTTGTGTGAACCTGGAATGCCACATCATTTGTGGTCTGACCAATCACAAGCAACCAACGCAAGAGCATTTTAATCTGATGAGGCTTTTTCTCAATATTAGCTGGCAAATAAAAGATTAAAAGAAAAAAGTTTTCAAAATGGTAAAAAGCAGAACAAATTCGAAGAAGCGATGCACAGTCGAATCCCCTCCTCCGATTCGGAGGAGGGGATTCGACTGTGCATCGCTTCTTTGAATTTGTTCTGCTTTTTACCTTTTTTTTTTCTTAGTTTAGAAGTTGAAAATTATTTTCTTTTGAGTTTTTATCTGCCAGCTAATATTGAGAAGACGTCTCATCATATAAAAATGCTCCTAAGTTGGTGGCTTGTGATTGGTCAAACCACATATGATGCGGCATTCTAGGTTCACACAAGAATTTCTCTTAGCACGCTATAAAATAATAGCCAAAACAAATTGTTGATAATAATATGGTAATCTCTTATATCCTCCCATGCTCCTTATATTCAAATGATTTTGAAATTTAATTACTTTCTTCAAAGAGCATATGTTACAAGATCTCTCATTTTTCATCACCTCATTTTAAACTCTTAACTGAAATTGTTATTGATTTAGCACAAAATATAACATAATTTGGATTTGGGTTGAAACCAATAGCCGTGGGATATGGATGTGGGATGGTGTTTGGAATATTGATGGGTCAAGTTGTTTTTTTTTTTTTTTTTTTACCTGGAAAATCTGAAGGGCTTGTCAAAATTTTTCAAGTTAGGCCTAAGAAATAAGCAAAAAAGACAAGGAAAAGAGCTCATCCAAATCAAAAAAGGGTGAATTAGGTACAAAATGTGGCCTCATGTGATATATTGTGTCATCTTTTTCTTTCATGTCTCCTGCAGGATGGTTCTTTTTTCATTTTTCTTGTTTCATTTTAATGTAAATTTTTGTTTTTCCTTTTTAATGAATGTGAAGTGATTTGCCTCATTATATGCAATGCAACGTTTTATCATGTGAATAAAATTTTCCGCGTATATCATCAACCTTTTCTCTTTTTGGTATAGAAATACCATCAACTTATGTTATTTAGAAATTAGTTGTCGACCATTCAACCTTTCTCATTTAATTAAGGATTTAAAGAAACTTTTTAGTTTGTCCATTTCTTTAATTTAAAGTTCTATTATAGGGTTTTGGGTTTTTATAAATATGTGAAAATCACTTACTACTTCGTGAGTTTATGATCGATACATTATTGTTTAAAACAATGGCGCAAACAGGAATTTAAAATAAACAAAATGATTTGATTTTAAATTTTAAACTCCTAACAATTTTTTCTTTTCGCCAAACTCTTCACATTGAAAATATAACAATATACAAGTTTGAATTCCAGAAATTATACTTGTTCGAAGAGTTTTAACATTAATGATTTTAATCCAATAGTGATTAGTCTCAAGCTCAAAGCAATTTGGGGAGACTCTAAATTTTACCCAAAAACTAAAGAAGAAGAAAATATAACAATGCAAAACATGGGCCTGAATTGCTTTATTACTTAACAGTTAACATTCATCTAAGCTCATCACGTAATTTATGGATAATATCCTCTCATGAAAACCTTGGGCCTTAAACAGTGGTCAAAGCATTTTGGCCCATCAACTATATATGTGATTCCCTTTTTCCTATGTTAATAAATTCTTCTTGTACTAAGGGTTGAGTCTATCGAAAGAGGCTAATCCCTCATAACGTTGTAAATCAAGATTCGAATTCCTGCTGGGAGAGGTGCTTACATTTAATACCCAATAGTGCCTTGAATAAGATTGCCCCCAATAGGAGGATACCTATGCTTTAACCAAAAAAAAAATTCTTCTTCTTGTTTGTTTTTTTTTAAGATTAGTTTTTGTCTTTCACCGTTTCCTTTGACATCCTTAAAATACAATAAAAAATAACGGTCAATGAATATTGTAAATATGAAGTAGAAAAGAGGATAAAACCAAAAAAAAAAAAAAGGATAATTAGTTCTTACGTCCATCAATTTCTCCCCAAAAAAAAAATTTCAAGTATGTGTATATATAGATATATATATATATATATCTAAGTTCATTGATATATTTCTTTCTCATTTTCCTCCCAATTTTCAAGCCCTTCAAAAATTTCAACCAAATTAATTCAAACAACAAACAGTCAGATCTTCTTCTTTGTTTTTTTTTCTTTAGGTACAAATCAAACGGTCGTAATTAAACAGAGGGTCTTAGTAACTGAGTCATTCAAAGAGCCTTTATGCAATGGCCTCGCAAATTATGTGGTGAATATATCTTTTAAAAATTCATATATGGCTAGAATATAGGGTGTTAATGGAAAGCCCAAAAAATAAAATAAAAGATGTGGTTTCATATGAAATAAAAATATTTAGTTAAATTTAGCACAAGAGTCAAGATTGAGCTTGCCTGGGCACCTATCAGTTTCATAAAAGCATACAAGGAATTTTGTATTGTTTTGTTGTCACATTCATAACACAATATATCTAAGTGAGAATTAGCACTTCGCTAAAGCGTAATCGGGCTTTAGTATTGTAATAGGGATTTTCTAATTTATTTATGATGTTTGTTTTATTTTTAATTCTTGCAAAGTTTGCATGAGAGGATGCAAAGAATTGTAGACAAAAATAATGGCAGGAGATTCTTTCAATATTCTTGCCCATTGTAAATGTAAGAGTCAAGTGGAAAATTTGTTTTCGTTTTAAATTGATATCTCAGTGCATTTTGTCTTTGATAAGTTTTTCACAAATTATCCCTATTTTAATTATATACATTAAAGAGAGCTTTCATTTGCGAGGTAGTAGTTAATAGAAATAATTAACTTTATCAATTTGTTTAATCTCCACCATTTATTTATGGTTAAAGTATATATTTGATCTTTTAACTTTGTACAAGGTTTGGATTTGGTCCTTTAACTTTAAAAAGCACACATTTGGTCTTTTAACCCTAAAATTATTAAGCTTTAATGATGATCTTTTGTAATAATTATGGATGTTTTAAAAATTAAACTTAGTATGTTAGTATTTGAGAATATTTTATCAATATTTAAGATCTTAATGTTATCATTTCTTAAAAAATTTTTAGGGTTGAAGGATTAAAAGTATACTTTTTAAAGTTAAGATACCAAATTAAAACCTTGTGTAAAGTTAAAAGACCAAATGTATACTTTAGCCTTTATTTATTTGTGATAAAAAGGCGTCATTCTCCTACCAAATGATTATAGACTTTTAAATTTTGAGGATATTTTTTCGAACGAAAAAGATAAGAGGCCTTTAAAAGGGTGGATACGAATGATTTCCTATTAGCCAAACGTAAAATAACGTTAATTACATAAAATAATTAATTTTTAAATATTAAATTCAAATTTAAAATTTTTCACTATGATGGAATATTGAATAGTGATTAAAACCAAAAAAAGAAATACTGCCTCCTTAATATAGAGACTAATTAGGGAGTTGATGTTGGTATTATATATAAGATATATTTCATATGTTTATTAATTTTTTTTAAATTAGCCCAATTGATATTTTTCAAATAATAATCAAATAGGAGAGAGAGGGAGAAAGGGAATTAAAAAAAAATGCTCAGGGTATTTTAGAAAAAAACTTATCATATTAACTAATTTAATCAATATTCTTAGTGTTTATGGAGCCAGTCAGAGAAAGCATTGGGCGAGGCTGTTTCTTCACCAGAAATGGGCGATCATCTTCTTCAAGCGCCATGCTCAACAAGAGAAATGGAGGCTGTCATTGCTTATAACGCTGGAAATGGTTCGTGCACCACAATATTTTCCATAATGGTGGACCTTTGGAGAAGCAATTAGTAAGACGTTAATAATAGTATTAAAAGATTAATGAAGGAGTGAACATCTTCGCCGTTGTAGTGTTAACTATTTCCGCCTGTCACGCGGACGGCCTGCGTTCGATGGCGGCCAGCGGCGATTTTTGTCTGCTTTGAACTCCTGGCCCCCCAGGTTCGAAGGTAATATTGTGTCATTTTCAGAATGGGCAAATAAATAATATTTTCAGTTTGGTTCGCTTTGTTTTACTTATTTATACAAGTGTGGTTTATGCGCGGATCAAATTTTATTGAATTACTTTATTTTCTACCAAAAAGTAGTAATACTACTGCCCCATCCTTTTTATAAGATTTTGCATAGAAGTGTTTGAACATTAAATTTATTTTTACTAATTTTGCTTTTGATTAACTTTTTATTTTCTTTCCTCATCTTTTTTTCATACTACATTCTTTTTCATTGTTTATTTTATTATTAGCATTTTTCCTTCTTATTTGTTTTCTTATTAAAAATCGATATACTTGGGGAAAAAAAAAGGGTTCAGCTTTCATATGTTTATTGCTTTTAACTATTTTTCCAAGTAACGTAACTTAGTTAAAATGATGTCATAAATACTGGAGGAAGTAATATTTAAACCAGTTTGGGTTTTTTTTTTTGGCAGATTATTCATAGTAAGATGGAGTAAATACATATGAGACTAAACTTGTTAATGCATATATATAGCGCACAATGCTCATGGAATACATGATTTGATATATGTGAAATGGAAGAACATAAATTAAAGTATACAAGAATATATGTCACATCTTCTCTTGGAGCAACTGAATATCTTTTGTGTGCAATCTATTTTCCTTTTTGTGCAAGTTATTATCCTTATGTGCAAACTAGTCTCTTGTACCCAAATAGTATTTAATTTTGTACAAACCATCTTCCCTATGTATAACTCAACTTCACTTATGTGCAACTTATCTTCCTTTGTGCAACCCATCATCCCCGGAAACATTTGTCAATTAATTTTCTATGATTTATTCCTAATATTTCCTTAATTCAAATGGTTTGATTTTCCTTTTTATAAAAATATCCCTATTTAACAACCGCCATTATGGCCTACCTTTTATCATGTGTGCCTTTACTTATAAAGGATGCCTCATCTGTTAGATACCATAGCCTTCGCCTATTCATAGCACCTTCCAACTTTTGTCATGGCATTTCGAATTGTCATCTGTTTTTGCTTGTTTTTTCTTTATCCTTCCCCTTCTTTTTTCAACCCCCTATTTTGTAATTCTCACGATTCCTTCACCCTTCTCGAATTCAAAAACTCTTTTTTGATCAATATGCTTCAATACTATAACTTTGTTATTGGTGAATCAAATTATTCACAAAACTCATCTTACCCACAGACAACTTCAACGGGGATGATTCAGATTGCTGCTTGTGGGATGGGATCACATGCGACTCCATGTCTGGTCATGTGATTGGTCTCGACCTCAGCTACAGTTGGCTTCAAGGTCAACTTCATCTTAATAGCGCTCTTTTTCAGCTTTCTCATCTTCAAACACTCGATTTGGCTTTCAATGATTTTCGTGGGTCTTTGATATCACCTCAATTTGGAAATTTTCCTACTCTCATTTTGCCGGTGAAATTCCTCCTAAAATTGTAAAACTGTCTAAATTGGTCTCTCTTGATTTGTCTCATAATGGATTTTACTTATTTGAGAAGTGGAGTCCTTTGAGACTTGAAGCATCCACATCGGAGAAACTTGTTCAAAACATGATTGATCTACACGTACTTGTTTTAGATGAAGTATATATGTCTTCCACTACATCAAATTCCTTGTCTTTACCCATGAATTTGTCATCCTCTTTGGTCTCCCTGAGTTGCAAGGAAATTTGGTTAATAACATTTTTCATTTACAAAATTTTCAAGAGTTAGATTTGTCGTGGAATGAGAATCTCATAAGTCAACTTCCAAAGTCCATAGGCCATTTGAAGTCTCCCAGTCTCTTGAGTCTTCGGCACTTCCAATTTAATGGGCCTATTTCTGCAAGTTTTGAGAACATAACTCAGTCAATTGTTTTGGACCGTGCATCAAACAATTTTAGTAGTGAGTTACCTGATATATTTGAAAATCTTTCAAATTTAGAATTGCTTGATTTCTCTGACAACAAGCTACAAGGTAATTGTCCTCAATCAATTTTTAGTCTCATAAATCTTTCTCTTTGAGTTTACCATCAAATTACCTGCTCGGTTAGTCTTGATCAATTTTCAAAGCCTAAAAATCTAGCATACCTTGATATTTCTAACAAGTTTCTCTCACTTGACTTTGACAATATCACTCATTATACCATACCCAATCTTGAAAGTTTATTGTTATCCTCTTGTAACATCCATGACTGTCCAAAACTATTAGGAAACCTTCAAAATTTGAAGTTTTTAAATCTTTCCAATAACAAAATTCGTGGACATATTCCCAACTGGTTCAATAATGTGGGGAATGATTCTTTGTTCTATTTGGATCCTTCCCATAATAACTTGACATCAGTGGAACATCTTTCAATGAGAAACTTGAGCTTTCTTTATCTCAGCTTCAACTTGTTACAAGGAAATCTCCCAATTCCATCTTTGTAGTATCCAACAACAAATTCAGTGGAGACATTTCTTCCTCATTATGCAATGCAAGCTCACTTGAGATTCTCAACTTATCTCACAACTTCTTTTCCGGCCACATCTCGAATTGCCTTGTTGCATTACTAGATCTTGAGACTTTAGATCTGGAAATGAACAATTTTGTTGGAGCTATACCAGACCATTTTTTCTGGGAGCAACTCCTTGCAATCTTTGCATTTGAACAACAATCAATTTGAGGGATGGTTGCCTTTGTCTTTGATCTATTGCAAGAAAGTAAATATTTTAGATGTGGGAGCAAACAATATTGAAGATGAATTTCCTAATGTTACCAAAACTACAAGTACTCAATTTAAGAGATAATTGTTGGCGGGAATGGTTCTCTGAAGAGTATAAGAAGAAGATATGAAGAAAGTGGTGCACTATGTCTTCATGGCGTGGATAGCACTTTCCTTTAGGTTTAATTCGCCCCCACCTATTCCTATCTTTTAGGGTGCAAGTTGGGTTGACCGGTGAATTTCCTTTAGGATACAATGAAGACCCTTGAATATGGATTGCACTTTCAAAATTCAAGCAAAGACAACAATGGTTTTTACAAAGTGATAATTTGACTCTATCTCTGCGTGCACTCAAAAACAAAGGCAATGAGTTTAATCGTAGTGATTGTGTTGTATATCTTTCCAAATGAAGTGATGGTGAAGGGTTTATATAGAGCATGAAATGATGCCTTGAAGAGATACCTTTTAGAATAAAAACTTACTAAATAAAAAGTCACAACCATATGTTGGTTCATGAACCAACATAATTTAAATAAATACAATGAATTTAGTATGTAGGTTCATTTAATGTTTTAACTTCCTACATGACCTTTTGTTAAATACAATGTATTTAGTATGTAGGTTCATTTAATATTGCAACTTCCTACATAACCCTTCATATAAATATATTAATTTATATAAGGACATGACTTTTCTAAAAAAACACATCTCTTCATTTTAAAAATATTCCAACAATAATAAGTTCTATGACACTGTTTGCAGTTCGAACATCAAACATCCATGTCCTATGTTAAGAATTTTTTATGTTTCCAACAACCATTTTGGTGGAGCTTTGCCAATTGCATACACCACGAAATTTAAGGGAATCATGTGAAAAGATCACCTTGCAGTTGGTTTGAATTACATGGAAAATAAGCATAATGGTGTTTCATATAGAGAATCAGTGATGGTCACAATAAAGGGTAATGAGGTTGAGCCTGAAAGGATCTTAACTATATTCACAGCCATTGACTTGTCAAATAACATGTTTGATGGAGAGATTTCACATGTTATTGGTGAGCTACATTTGTTAAAAGGGCTAAACCTGTCCCATAATAAAATTACTGGTCCTATTCCTCAATCCATTGCAAATTTGACATATCTAGAATGGTTAGATTTATCATCAAATAGGCTTACAGGTGGGATTCCTCTTGCACTGACAAATCTCAACTTCTTTGAAGTTCTGAATCTTTCACAGAATCAACTTGTTGGAGAAATACCTAGAGGTAAGCAATTTGATGCATTTTCACAAAATTGCTTTGAAGGAAATTTAGGACTGTGGATTTCAATTGTCAAAAGCATGTAATCATGATGAAGGGAAATTGCCACAAGCAACTTCATCAACTAATGACAAATTTGGATTTCGTTGGAAACCAATGGCTTTGGGATATGGATGTGGAATGATGTTTGGAATACTCATGGGTCAAGTTGTTTTCTCAGCTGGAAAACGAGAAGGGTTTGTCAGAATTTTTCAAGTTAGACCTAAGAAGCAAGCAAAAAGAACAAGGAAAACAACTCATCCAAATCAAAGAAAAGCGACTTCGGCACAAAATGTGACTTCATGCGATATTCTGTCATCTCTTTTTCTTCCATGTTCCCTATATGGTTATAAAAACCTAAAATCTTTTAATAGAACTTTAAATTCTTGAAATGTTAAATGGTTATACTTATTCATGGTCGAAGTTAACTCTCATTTAGTTGGACTTTCAACTTCCTTCTTTCTATGGACATTGAATTCTATCTTGGTTGAGGATCTGTAATTTGTTCAAAAAGAATTATTTTTAACTATTAATTGCCAAATAACAAAAGTTGGTGACATGTCGGCTAACTGGGAAAAAACTTTCTAATATTTGTGGGTATTTTTACTCACATGCTAAAAAAGCAGAGAGCGTGCAGATGATGACAAATCTCATTAAAAAAAGAGTTACATTAAAATTAAAAATACAGCACATTTTAATTATTAACTGGATATTTAAGAGACATGAAACGAATCACTTTCTTCCTAAAAACTTTGTGATCATTATCAATTAACACTCCAAATTTTCTTACCTAGGATAAACAGAAAAGAGGAAATCTATTTAAATTATTTAAAGCCTAAATAGACTGAAAAAATTATGCAATATTAAATTTGAGAACTTAGAAATATTTTGAAAAAATTCATGTCCCAAACATGGCTCAAATAATTTTAAAAGCAAAAATAGGCTATTTTCCTAAAAAATTCATAGTTAGAGGTTTATATTTGAGCTGAAAATCTTAGAATAATTATATGATGTGGAGAAGATGATAAATGAGAGATGAAATTCTTATAATGTGTTAAGGATTAATTTATGAAATTAAGCGCTATTTTCTTGCAAAATTAAAGAAAAATAGTTGGAAATTGATTTTTGACCCAAACTTCTTACGAAAATTATTTTAGGAGTCAAGGAAGCTATTGGATAAGGTAAAACCATATAAAGTATTTTACAATTACAGAAAAATAGAAAAAGGATGAAAGTGAAGACAAAAACTTTTTAAAGGGTAGAATGGTCATTTCGATCCTTCCTAGCAGATTTAAACCAGCAGCGCCTTCTCTCTTATTCATTTTGCGACTGAAATCACACACGGAGAGAGAGAGAGAGAGAGATGAGAGGCACCGAGGAGAAGCGAAGAAGGAGAAGAGAGTGATTGGAGGTCGATTTATTATATGGAAACTGATTAATCAAGCAAGGTGAGCCTCCTAATCCCTCTCCCATGGTTGTTTTCCGGTTTTGGTGGCTAAATAGGAAGTTGATTATGAAAGAAGTTTGGGTTCAGTGAGAGAAATTGAGGGAAACGGATGAAACAAGTTAGGAGGGGCGAAGATTAAAGCTTGTACGATTAAAATGTGGTGTTGCATCTTGATAAATCTGGCTGCATGTGGATTTTCTTGCTCTGTTTTGTTAATGGCCGAACAGGGGTTGATGGTTTCTGCAAGCTTTGGCTTCGGATTTCTTGTCCATTTGGGAGGCAAGAGTTGGCTTTGTGATTGCATGATGTTGGTTCTGGTTTTGTAAATGGGAGAGCGTATTTATGTGTGTGCGTATATGTATATATATATATAAATGATAACTCGTGTTTGAATTTGGATCTGAAACTAGATTAGAGAGAGATGTACATACACATGCTTATGTTTGTGTGTGTATGCCGTGAGGAGTGAGTTTGGAAGCTAAAATCAGATTGGAACTGAAAAGTGATACATACATATATATATATAGAGAGAGAGAGACACACACACACACAGTTAAATGGTTTCGAGTTATGGAAGTAGAGAGGATTTAGTTTGATGGAATTATTTAATTTTAATGCTTGTAGACGCGAGAATTGGGAGAAATATTGAATCTGGAATTTTGGCTAAAAATGAAGAAGAGAAATTGAAATGGGACCTTTGGGCCTGAATGGTTTCGATTTATGATGCTTAAGATAGCATTTTAAAATCTGAAAAATTTCATATTCAAGGGAAGTTGTTAGTCGAAAATTTAATAGAAAGTGAAGTAAATACTGGCCACACATGAGAAACAACAAAGAACGGTGGAATAGGAACTGTGATGTTTGTTTCATGGCTTTCATGTTAGGGATGGTGAAGAAAAAGTATTGGCTGAACCTAAAGCTCCCTGTTTCAATGGGTATAGCGTTGGGTTTTCTGATGAAAATGTTAAAGATAGTATAAATATTTAACAGTGTGTAATATAGATGGATCATGACTGTGTAGATGGCTATCGGATGATTACATGTTGAGTTTTGAATTTTTGGAGAATATTTTCAAATCTGAAAAATTCCAGATTAAATGGACGATGCTGTTCAAACTTTGTGAAGAAGCGAGAGTGCTGGTAGGAGAATGGTATGATGCAAGTGATGTTTAGATATATGAAGATTAGGTGGTGCTGTGTGATATTTTGGAGGATGATTTTGACTCTGTTATACTATCCGAAAATTGTAACTTTCTATTTCAGGGGGATTTCATTTGGCTTTTATTATGGGGATGGTATAACTGTACCTTAAATTTTAGAACCTTCGATTGTTGTTGTCTAGGACATTTTGAAAGATAAAAGCTGAAATTTTGAGTGGAATTGAGGGGAGCTTTAGAGATTGAATGATGAAGGTTAGAATTAAATTTAGTAGATGTTTGGTGGCCAAAGAAGATAAATTAGGAAAATATGATAAGATAAATTGTTGATGTTCCAAAGTGTTGTATTGAAAGTTATTTTAGAACTTACAAGAAGAATAGTTTGAATTAATGTGGATGACTAAGGGTGTGTTTGGATGAAACCAAACCGTGGTTTGAAAAAGTGATTCTGGAGAATAGATTCTGGAAAAAATAGATTCTGTGAAGAATAGATTTTGTAAAAAAGTGATTCTGAGAAGTGAGAGTGTTTGGATAGTTGTTATCAGAAGCACTTTTTATATATACAAATTACTAAAAAAAAGACATAAGTTAATATGATAATTACAGAAAAAATAGATTTTATGATATATTTTAATTTGAAGAAATAAAATTGTTAATAATATGTTTTTTACCAACATAATTGATAATACATAAGATAATATAATTAATAAATAATTAATGTCTATATATATTTATAAAATATAAGATTAAATATATTTATAAAAAAATATGTTTATAAAAAAAATAACAAGATACATATCATATAGGCCCTCACACTCTCCCTTTTTTCTCCAAAAGCAAAAAATTTTGCTTTTTTTCAAAACCATGGTTTTGGAGTCAAAACCATGGTTTTGACCCAAAACCATGGTTTTGGTTTTTGGAGAGGCTGTTTGGGTAGCATTTTCCCCAAACCATGGTTTGGGTCCCCAAACCATGATTTGGGGTGCTATCCAAACAGAGCCTAAAAGTGTGTTTGAGGATTCAAAGGTGAAAGACGGATTAATAGTTATGGAGTTGAAAAATGATAAACATTAAGTTAATTGTGAATAAAAGTTAAGATAGCTCATTGAATTACTACCTCCGGTCTTAATTATAAGAGCTAGTTGACTAATTTAAAGAGATTAAGGAAAAAAGTTAAGTTAGTTATTTGTAATAAATATGTATTGTCTTCCCTAAAATATCCTTACTAATTAAGTATATTGGATAAAACTACTATTATTAGAAAGACTACCTTAGAAAAAAAAACATAAATATGAGAGACAAAATAGATTGAAGTCTTATATTTAGGATCAAAATAAAAGTCCAAACAAGATCTTATATTAAAAACCGAAGGTAGTATTTTGGAAGAAAGATTAAGTTACTTAGGACTCTTAGAAATTGCGCTAGCTTGGAAATGAGATAAAATAAGTTGATGCAATTATATATACAATTGTTTGTATGTCTCAGCCATGTGTGCAAAATTGGTGAAGTTGGATTTTAATTAATTTTATTTCAATGGGATTAGATAATTGAGAAATGAAGGGCATCTTGTTTGTCCTTAAATGTGATATATAAAAATAATATTTTTGATTAACATGACCAGTTATTAAGTAAAGTAACAGTATAGATTAAGATAAGGGAGAAAACCCTCCAAAGAGGATAGTTTGAACTCCAGCATGATTAACTACTAAGTAAAGGTAAAAATTGTAACATCCCAAATTTTTTGACTTAAAGAAAAATAGAAAAAAGAAAATTTATTTAAATTATTTTAGAGCCTAAATAAAATGGGGGAAATTATAGAATATTAACTTTGAGGGCCTAAAAATTTTATGGAAGAGTTTATTTCCCCAAAAATGGCTTAAATAATTTCAAAGTTAATTTTTTCAGCAGAAATGACCCATTTTCCTAGAAATTTTTTTAAAAAAAATACTTAGATGTTTCTAATTAATTTGGAAATTTTAGGAGAATTATTTTAAGTGATAAGAAAGTTATTTGAGGCATAAATCCCTTAAAATGAGTTAAGAATTAATTTCTAGAATTAAGGGCTATTTTCTTAAAAAATTCATATAAAATAGTTAGGAGTTGACTTTTGATCCGAAATTTTTAGAGAAATTATTTTATGGGGCCAAAGAAGCTAATGGATATTATAAATCCATATAAAATATTATGGATTAATTTTTGGGCTTACCTTATGTTTCGGGAAAATAGGAGGAAGGGTGGAAATGGAAGAAAGGAAAGAGCTGAAGAGCAAAATGGTAAATCCATGCTCACATGAGACCCACGTGCGGTGTGCCACACAATCCATTTAGCTTTAGAAATTTTTCTCCCCACCTCATTTGCAACCTGAACGGGAAGAAAGAAGAGAGAGAGAGCGAGAGAAAACAGAGCGACAGCGGAGAAAGTGAGCTCGCCGGGAGTGGTGATCGAAGGAGCTATACTTGTATGCAATCGTGATTTCCAGCTAAGGTGAGCCTCATTTACCTATATTTCTATATAAAATTACTTGCTCTATGTAAATACTATAACTTTTGTATCCTTTATGCGTAGGGGAGCTCTGCGAGGCGCAAGTAAGAGCCATCAACTGGGATGGCTGATACAATATAGCATAATATAATATTATAGAATTACATGGTCTGAAATCCTTATAGATGAAACGAATATAAGTTAGGATAGAGCCTGTTGTGGATCGATCACTTGTCAGTTATTTTGAAAGTTTAAATTATTTAGACAACTAATTCTAATGTTACTTTCAGGTTCAACTCTTGTATTGGAATTATGTCTTCGAATGGTTCATGTTTTAAATAAAAAATTTTTTTACCCCATTTGACTAATGTAAGAAACCTGTCGTTAGTGATTCACAAACATTAAAATAACTTTATTAGTATGTAGAAGGTTAGATATTGCGCATGGTTTCTCAAAATAATGGTGCAAATAGGAATTTAAAAGAAGCGATATAATTTTATTACAAATTTTAAAGCATTTTGGCCCATCAACGATTTATGTGACACTTTTTTTCCTAAATAAATAAATAAATTCTTTTTTAAGACTGGTTTTTTTCTATGACAGTTTTATTGGACATCATTAAAATGCCATAAAAAATAAGGGTCAATGAAATATTGCAAATGTGAAGTAGGAAAAAGAAAAAAAAGTCAAATTAGTACTTCAATCTACCAATTTTTCCAAAAATAAAATAATTTTCAAGTATTTATTTATATCTTAGTTCATTCATATTTTTCTTACTTTCCTCCTAGTTATTGAGTCATTCAAAAAGGAGTTATATCGTTATGGATAATAACACATGATGACCCTAATAAACAAGTATCCCAAAGATCTTTAATGTCATCAATGTCAATATTTAATAAATATAAATCCATACTAAGTTATAATGCTGACAAGTTGTCAATTAAGCACATATTAGATATAAAACAATTGAAAAATTGAAATAGATATAAAATATGAAAATATTAAATCTTAAACTATATATTATGAATATTATATTAGCTAATGTCAATAAACCCTAAATCTGAGGATTAAGACAAGCTATATAACATCTATAATAAATGATTTCGGGGGAGTTTCTCATTATTAATGTCATTATGGTTTTTTTTTTAATTTCTTTATAAGCCCTAATATAGGACTTCAATATTCAGAAGCCTATAAATAGATATCATAGATAAGACATTTGTATCATAAAACAAAATGAATAATAAAAAAAAAAAAAGACCATTGTCTTCTCTACCTTATTTTTTCTTCTACTCCCTAGTTATCTCATTTTCTCTCTCATGTTATAACAATGTACTTCTCCGGTCCTTATTATAAGACCCTATTTGACTTTTTATTTGGTTCTAATTATAAGACCCCAATCCATTTTGTCTCTTATATTTATACATTTTTTTTCAAGATAATCCTTCTAATAATGATAGTTTTAGCCAATATATTTAATTAGCAAGGATATTTTAGGAATGACAACACTTATTTATTATAAATAACCAACTTAACTTACTTCCTTAATCTCCTCAAATAAGTCAATTGGGTCTTATAATTAGGACCAGAGGAGTATAAATTATTAGATTTGAACAGATAAAAAAAAAAAGCATTATGTGCCCCACTTCACCAAACCCTAGTCTTCTCATGAGCGTACCATACGTTTTTGTTGGTCCAAACTTCTTCCGTCACAGCTGGACAAAAAGTGATGAAGATAATTTAATATTTTTCATTTGTTAACAATTTAGGACTTATTTGGAAAGACTTATAAATAGCTTTTCAAACGTAATTTACGAAATACGAAATAAGTATATGAGAAGAGTTTTGTCTTGGTTTATATAAACTTATATAAAAATACTTTTTGAATGGAGCTCCAAGCAAGGCCTTACTTGGCTGAGCCTTCTTTGACTCATTTTCGTTTCAGGGGGTGTTTAGGTAAAAAACCAAATCATAATTTTAAAAGTACTTTTACGGTTTACGAAGTAAATATGTGAAAGAGTTTGTCTCGTGAAAAAGTATTTTTTAAAAACACCTTTGAAAGTTACTAAACACCTCCTCAGTCACATCACAAAAGACAAGTCTTCTAGACTTCTGCCCTATTTGGTATGCTCATGGAAAAACAATCCTTCGTTGAAAACTTTTTTGAAAAAATTACAAATCGTACTTAAAAAGAATTAAATATAAAAAAATCTCTTAAAATCATCAAATTAATCTAAAATTTCAAGAACCTCATTGTAAGATATTTTATTTGTTCAATTACTAAATTATCCTTATTTTTTTGTTTAAGTACACATTGACAACTAAAAGAGCAGTCGTTAATAACTTAAAGTATAACTATTAACATCTATTATTGTAAATATTAACAACATATTTTCTTATCACATCACAAAAATTTAGTGCATGAGTTGTTAATACTTGCCGTGATAGGTATTAATAATTATATTTTAAGTTGTTAACTGCTGCTCTTTCAATCGTCAATGCATACTTAAAAGAACAAGATGCATGCAATTTAATAATTGAACAAGTAGAATCTCTTAGAATGAGATATCTTAAAAGTTCAGATTAATTTGATGATTTCAAGAGATTTTTTTACATTTAATTCTTTTAGGTAGGAACCTTAGTGCAATGTTCTCAAATTTTTTGGGCATACATTTATGATATATACTCACATAATCATTCTTCCCTATTTTTCATTGTTGAAAATGCTTTTTTCTTAACAGGGGCATAAACATTAAATTTTATCAAATAAAATTATTGTTTTTAATTTTCCTTTTTCATCTCTAATATCAAACATATGTTATACTATTTCTCTGTGTGTGTATTATTCTCTATTATTTTGTGTTGTGTATTGTAACGCGCCTAACGGTTTGAGTAATTAGAACCACTCAAAACCAAAATTTCGGGAAAAAATGAATCAACGGCAGCCGAACAAGGAAGGATCACTTTGAATATTGTCACTTCCAAACCTTTTAGTCTGCCATTCAAATAATACCCAAAAAATTTGTTGATAGTATGTTAATCTCTTTGTATCTCACCCACACTCCTTACATTTAAATAAAATTTAAATTTAATTATTTTTTCTTTTTTTTTGGCCTGAAAATTTAATTACTTTTTCTAAAGAGTATGTTATAAAAGATCTCTCATATTTCATGCTAAGTTCCTAATTGAAATTTTTGTTGATTTAGCATAAAGTAAAATTATCAAATTGATCTGCCTCACAAATTTCCATACTTCTTGACTATATTAGTGAGTATAGCAGATTACATATGATCACTGATTTCCAGAAAAAGTTGAATAACATTCCATCAGGCTTTAATGTGGCCATGTACTTGTTCTTTATGCCTTTTCTTGTTCTTTCGATTCATTTTCATTTCATCAATCAATCACAAAGTCAAATCTTCTCCCCCGTTTGTTACGCTAATGGAAAAATACTCCTATAATTGAAAACTTTTGTAGGGCATTGATTATACTGATATAGCCATTATTCCTAGGTTCTTATTGTTTCAAATGTTTTATATTAAAAATGAAGGCAAAAAAATTCAATTTTATCAAATAAAATTTTTTTCCCCTTTCATCTTTAATTTAAACGAGTACTCTTATGAACTGTGTAATGCATACAGTTTTCATGCATAGCTATATATTTGTATGATTTATTGCATATAATACTCCTCTAATCCTATTTATAAGGTATAGAGAAAATGCTTGTTTAATTGATCTTATTTATAAATGTATTATTAAATTTTTCATATAAATATACATTTTTATTTTATTTATCATTTATTATTGTGTTAATTTCATTCTCATAGGGTATAATGTATATAAATAGGAACAAATTAAAAATTTATCAAATTTTAAGATAAAGTTAATACCACTTCTATTTTTTTAATAACTAGCTAGATAACCAATTTGTGAATATTAAAAAAGTAATTAAGTTAGCTATTTGTAGTAGGGAAAAAGACAGAAAAATGCAAACTTTAACTCCATAATCCCCAAAAACATCCGCCCAATTCCACAAATCCCATTTTGGTACCATGAGACCAAATTTGGGATTATTATGTGAAAGGAAAAGACCAAATTGCCCTTCATTTTAAATATTATTTTTAAAATATCACAGCCCCTACTGGCCGACCGGTCACCGGACCTCCGGCGGCGGCAATCATCGGAGCTCCAGAGACCAGCCGACAATTGGTCATTGGAGCTCCGTCGATCGGATTTTTTTTTTTGAAAATTTTTACAACTTCAATATAACGGTTAACAACTTTTGTAATGCTATTAACAACTTCAGTATAATAATTAACAATAGCTTTTCTGGGAAATTCAACAAACTCCGGCGACCGCGAAACAATTATTTTGAAAATTTTTACAACTTCAATATAACGGTTAACAACTTTTGTAATGTCATTCACAACTTCAATATAGCAATTAACAACAGGTTTTCTGGGAAATTCAATAAACTCTGGTGACCGGAAACAATTTTTTGAAAATTTTTGCAACTTCAATATAACGGTTAACAACTTTTGTACTGCTATTAATAACTTCAATAAAGCAATTAACAACAACAAACTCAGGTGACCGGAAACAATTTTTTTAAAAATTTTTACAACTTCAATATAATGGTTAACAACTTTTGTAAGCCTATTAACAACTTCAGTATAGCGGTTAATAACAGGTTTTTGAGTTTGTTAAAGGCATTACTGAAGTTATAAAAAGGCACTTTTTGAATTTTTGAAAAATTTGTTGTTAACTGCTATATCAAAATTGTTAACCGTTATATTGGAGCTGTAAAAATTTTCAAAAAAACGTAATTGTTAACGTTATACTGAAGTTGAAAATTTTTACAACTTCAATATAACGGTTAACAACTTTTATAATGCTATTAACAACTTCAATATAGCAATTAACAACATGTTTTCTAGGAAATTCAACAAACTTCGGCGACCGGAAATAATTTTTTGAAAATTTTTACAACTTCAATATAGCGGTTAACAACTTTGTAACCCTATTAACAACTTCAGTATAGCGGTTAACAACAGGTTTTTGAGTTTGTTAAAGGCATTACTGAAGTTATAAAAATGTCACTTTTTGAATTTAAAAACTTGTTATTAACTGCTATATCAAAGTTGTTAACCGTTATATTGGAATTGTAAAAATTTAAAAAAAAATGTAATTGTTAACGTTATACTAAGTTGAAATTTTTTACAACTTCAATATAACGGTTAACAACTTTTATAATGCTATTAACAACTTCAATATAGCAATTAACAACAAGTTTTCTGGGGAAATTCAACAAACTTCAGCGACCAGAAATAATTTTTTTAAAATTTTTACAAACTTCAATATAGCGGTTAACAACTTTTATAACCTATAACAACTTTAGTATAGCGGTTAACAACAGGTTTTTGAGTTTGTTAAAGGCATTACTCAAGTTATAAAAATGTCACTTTTGAATTTAAAAACTTGTTGTTAACTGCTATATCAAAGTTGTTAACCGTTATATTGGAGTTGTAAAAATTTTCAAAAAAACGTATTGTTAACGTTATACTGAAGTTGAAAATTTTTACAACTTCAATATAACGGTTAACAACTTTTATAATGCTATTAACAACTTAATATAGCAATTAACAACAAGTTTTCTGGGAAATTCAACAAACTCCGACGATCGGAAATAATTTTTTAAAAATTTTTACACCTTCAATATAGCGGTTAACAACTTTTGTAACTCTATTAACACAACTTTAGTATGGCGGTTAACACAGGTTTTTGAGTTTGTAAAGGCATTACTGAAGTTATAAAAATGTCACTTTTTGAATTTAAAAACTTGTTGTTAACTGCTATATCAAAATTGTTAACCGTTATATTGGAGTTGTAAAAATTTTCAAAAAAACGTAATTGTTAACGTTATACTGAAGTTGAAAATTTTTACAACTTCAATATAACAGTTAATAACTTTTATAATGCTATTAACAACTTCAATATAGCAATTAACAACAAGTTTTCTGAGAAATTCAACAAACTCCGACGACCGAAAATAATTTTTTTGAAAATTTTTACAATTTCAATATAGCGATTAACAACTTTTGTAACCCTATTAACAACTTCAGTATAGCGGTTAACAACAGATTTTTTTGAAAAATTATATAACTCAAAAACCTGTTGTTAACCGCTATACTAAAGTTGTTAATAGGCTTACAAAAGTTGTTAATCGTTATACTGAAGTTATAAAAATTTTCAAAAAAATTGTTTTCTGTCGCCGGAGTTTGTTGAATTTCCCAGAAAAGCTGTTGTTAATTGTTATACTGAAGTTGTTAATAGCATTACAAATTTGTTAACCGTTATATTGAAGTTGTAAGAATTTTCAAAAAAATTGTTTCCGGTCGCCGGAGTTTGTTGAATTTCCCAGAAAAGCTGTTGTTATTGTTTATACTGAAGTTGTTAATAGCATTACAAAGTTGTTAACCGTTATATTGAAGTTGTAAGAATTTTCAAAAAAATTGTTTCCGGTCGCCGGAGTTTGTTGAATTTCCCAGAAAAGCTGTTGTTAATTACTATACTGAAGTTGTTAATAGCATTACAAAAGTTGTTGTTAACCGTTATATTGAAGTTGTAAAAATTTTCAAAAAAAAAAATTCCGACCGACGGAGCTCCGGTGACCAATTGTCAGCTAGTCACCGAGCTCCGTGACCGCCGCCGCCGAAGGTCTAGTGACCAGCCGGCCAGTAGAGGCTATGATATTTTAAAAATCATATTTAAAATGAAGGGCAATTTGGTCTTTTCCTTTCACATAGTAATCCCAATTTGGTCTCATGGTACCAAAATGGGATTTGTGGAATTGGGCGGACGTTTTTGGGCTTTTGAAGTTAAAGGTGCATTTTTCTGTCTTTTTCCCTTTGTAGTAATGTATTGTCGTGCTTAAAATACCCTAGTTAATCATATGCATTGAAATCACTCTATCATAAAACATTTAACATGTGCAATTAGCATAAGGGCTACTTTGGAGAAAAACATATAAATGTGAGAAAAAAAGAAGATTTTGGTTTTATATTTATAATCAAATTAATCTATAATTAGTTTTATATTAAAGACCAAAAGTGGTAACGTTTAAGGTTTTTCATAGTCTCAATAAAACATGTTAAATATGACTTATGAATAAGATCTGAGAGTATCTATGTCAGAATGAACTTCAAAATAAATTGATTTTTTTTAATCCCCAAAATTTTGACCTCTTAATAAAAACGTTTCGAAATTTTAATATCTCCACCGTTACATTAACCTTCAATGGTTGGAATTCAAAACTATATAAAAATATTATAAAAATTTACAATTGCCAACTATTCACATCAAATTTTGATACTATAAATTTATCTATCTATATTAAATCTGTCCATTGTATTATTTAATATTTAATAATATAGTAACATTTTTCCTTAATAAATCTCACCTGTTGAAATGAAGAGGGAAGTTAGTGAAGATGTTCCGCTTCCAAACTTATGTGACATGGGCTTGACCCAACATATTGAAGAGAAGAATTTGTGTCATAAGGAGTTAACTCAACTGGGTCAAGAAGATAATTTAATATTTCATTTTCTAAGAATTTATTTGGCTCGAAATTTATTTTCTTTGTTTTATTTTCATTTCAATCACAATTAATTGGCAAAGGAAGGCAAGTCTTCGGCCCGTTTGGTACGCTAATGGAAAATTAATCTGTAAATGAGAACTTTGTAGGGGTTTTATTATAGTGATATAATCATTATTCCCCATTTCTCATTGTTTCAATTTTTTTTTTAACAAATAGGGGCATAAACATTAAATCTTGTCAAGTAAAATTATTATTTTTTAATTCCCCCCCTTCATTTCTAATATCAAATGCATCTATACTTTCTTTGTAAAACTGGGTCAAAGTCTCCCATTGAAAATTTGACTACTAAAAAAGACTTAAATGAAAGTACCAATACTTCATTTGTATAAAATCTGCAAATGAAAGTATTAGTACCTTCTGTGTCTAAAAAGTTATTAAGTTCTTAACACAAATAAAATTTTTAATGAAAGACGCTTTCCTAATTTTCTCATACTTTTATGGGTAGCTAGCCATGCGGATTTCATTTTGAGGATTGCTGTCACCATATGGATAATTAGCCAATAACCAGAAACTCATAGCGTGTTTGAGGATTTGACCCACTTTCACAATGAAGGACCATTTTCAATTTTCTCATTTCCAAACCTTTTAGCGTGCTGTTCAAATAATACCCAAAAAATTTGTCGATAGTAAGGTAATTTCCCATGTATCCCTCCCACACTCCCTATATTCAAACAATGTTGAAATGTAATTATTTTTTCTAAGGAGTATGTCATAAAAGATACTACTTTCAGTTCTTAATATAAGAACTATTTTAACTTTTTATTTGATTCTAAATATAAGATTTTAATATATTTTATCTCTCGTATTTATTTATTTTTTCAACCAGTTCCTGTAATAGTTGCTTATACTAAATGTGTCATCAAATAATAGTTTTAGCTAATACACATGATTAGCAAGGGTATTTTAAGAAAATCAATATATATTTATTACAAATAACTAACTTAACAAACTCTCTTAAGCTAGTTAAATTAGTTAACCAACTCTTATATTAAGAATCAAAGGTAATATCTCATATTACTTTATTTTAAGCTCTTAAGGGCAATTGTTATTGATTTAGCATAAAACATAATTATCCAAATTAATCTGCCTCACAAAATTTCATATTTCTTGATTATTTTGGTAATTACTAAATTGTACATGAACACTAATTTTTGGAAATTTTGGCGTCAAATTAGTTGAATCAATGTTCCATCAAGTTTTATCACCAAAAAAAGAAAAAACCAAGGTTCCGTCAAGTTTTTGGACATGGCCATGTGCTTGTTCTTTGCGCCTTTTCCAGTCAAGCGCGTCCATTGGTCTTGTCAGGACCATTAATTAAGCAATTTCTATGTAGGTCTTCGCATGAAACTTAAGTGAGTGTTTAAATTAATTCATTTTAAATGATTTTGCACTATATAACAGAAAAGGTTTGTTTCAAACCGTAAAATAATTTTATTTCAATTGATTTTCTTGTTTTCCAAACCCTTCAGCACACCATTCAAATAATACCCAAAAAAAATTGTTGATAATATGGTAATCTCTTTATATCTCTCCCACACTCCTTATATCCAAATAATATTGAAATTTAATTACTTTTTCTAAAAAGTATGTTATAAAAGATCTGTCATATTTTACTATATTTTAAGTTCTTAATTGAAATTTGTATTGATTTAGCATAAAATAAAATTATCAAATTGATCTGTAATTATATGAGATTATATATGAACAATAATTTTCACAAATTTTCAGAATACTTGTTCTTTACGCCTTTTATTTTTTCTTTTGACTCATTTTCATTTCATCAATCAATCACAAAGTCAAGTCTTCTTCCCTCGTTTGTTACGCTAATGGAAAAATAGTCCTATAATTGAAAACTTTTGTAGGGCATTGATTATACTGATATAACCACTATTCCTTCGTTCTCATTGTCTCAAATGTTTTTATAATAAAAATGAAGGCACAAAAATTCAGTTTTATCAAATAAAATTATATTTTCCCCTTTCATCTCTAATTTAAAACAAGTACTCTTATGAATGGCGTAACGTAATACAGTTTCATCATGCATAACTTATACATTTGTATGGTTTATTGCATATAATACTCCTCTAGTCTTATTTTAGGTAGAGAGAAAAATGTTCGTTTAATCTTATTTATAAGATGTATTATTAATTTTTCATACGAATGTACACTTTTTTTTTGTTGCAAACAATTTTTTTTATTAATAATTATTATTGTGTTATTTAATTCTCATATGATATAATGTATATAAAATAGGAACAAATTAAAATTTTATTAAATTTTAAGATAAAGTTAATATTACTTACTTCGAGACTTCGAGTTCTTAATATAAGAACTAGATAACCAATTTATGAATATTAAAAAAATTAATTAAGTTAGTTATTTGTAATAATATATTATCTTGTCTAAAAGACCCTAATTAATTATACGCATTGGAATTGCTCTATCATGGAACTTTTAATACGTGCAATCAGCATACGGACTAATTTGGAGAAAAATAAATAAATATATGAGAAATAAAGAAAACTATGATTATATATTTATAATCAAATTAAATCTACAATTAGCTATAAAAAACGAAAGGTAACATTTGAGGTTTTTCTTCGGCGTAATAAAACAAGTAAACTATGACTTATAAATAAGATCCAAGAGTATATATGTCGGAATGAACATCATAATAAATTGAGTTTTTTTTATCCCAAACTTTTGACCTCTTCTAAAAATATTTCGAATTTAAGGTTTAATACGAAATTAAGTACATGATTCATGTAATGTAATGTGTTTATACTTACACACGTAAATATCAATTTATGAATTTTTGAGACAATTCCAACCCGGTGATGTTAAAAACTTAAAATCAGTTTGATTGTTAAATTTTAGTTTTGGGCTCGTGAAGTCTTCAAATTTTGTCGGCTTCAACAGTTCCCAATGGAATCTTGGAAATTCACCACTTGATACGCATAAAATGACATTGACCCGCAAACTTTGGTGAATGTACGTCTTATTTGAAAAAACTTGTTTCTCGATAATTTCTTTAAATTTATGTTTTCACCTCCCTTTATTTCTTCAAACAGAATTAAAAAATTAGTCATTGAAAACTTTTAGAAATTTTAGGGTTAAAATTGATGTGAGGATTTTCAGCCATACATTGATCATAAAGCATTAGTAGGGTATCCAAATCGAAAGAAGAATATTTTCACCAACTTTTTTCATCATTTTCTTTTCACTTAATATCTCTACTATTATATTAACTTTCATGGTTGAAATTCGAAATTATATTAAAACATTATTATAATATTAAATATAATAAAAAATCTAGCATTTCATACTATTCACATCAATTTAATACTATAATTTATCTATCTATTTTGTTGTTTAATATTTAATATCATAATAACATTTTTACTGAATAAAGGCCACATGTTAAGTGAAGAGAGAAATTAAGTGAAGATGCCCCGCTTCCAATCCTTGCGGCATCGGGTCAACCCACATATTGAAGAGTAGAATTTGTGTCATAAGGAGTCAACTCAAATGGGTCAAGAAGATAATTTATATTTCATTTTCTAAGAATTTATTTGGCTCTAAATTTATTTTCTTTGTTTCATTTTCATTTCACATATTAATTGGCAAAGTCAAGTCTTCTGCCCCGTTTGGACGCTAATAGAAAACTAATCTGTAAATGACAACTTTGTAGGGTTTATTATAGTGATACAATCATTATTCCCCATTTCTCATTGTTTCAATTTTTTTTTAAATAAATAGGGGCATAAACATTAAATCTTATCAAGAAAAATTATTATTTTTTAATTTCCCCCCTCATTTTTAATATCAAATACATCGATGCTTGCTTTGTAAAATTGGGTCAAAGTCTCTAATTGAAAATTTTATTAGTAAAAAAGACTTAAATAAAAGTACCGGTATCTTGTATGTACGGAATTTGCAAAGTAAAATATCGGTACATTTTGTGTATAAAAATTTATTATATTTTTCACACAAATAAAATTTTTAATGGAGGATTTTTTTTCACATACTTGTATGGTTATTATTTTGTAACGTGTATTGTAATGTACATTCGAGGGAGAAGAGAAGTCTTGCTTTCTCTGTCACCATATGGATAGCTAGCCAATAACAAAAAATTCACAACTTGTTTAACGGTTTGAGGGACATTGAAATTAGAACCATTCAAGTACAACTGATGATAAAGTGTTAGTGAGGGTTTAGGAAGCACGAATCAGTTTTATTTTAATAAGTATTCTAAACTCATCAAATTTGAACAGTTATATTTAATTTAAACAGTTCAGGTTTAAATCTTTAATTAATTATTTTAAATAGAAAAAATATTTTTTTGAAAAATAATAGTTAAAAGGTTATCTTTATTTAGATTTCATTCATATTAAAATATTATTTTGAACTAAAAAAGTAAAAAGAAATCAAGTTTTGACTATCCAAATAAATATGAATAGTTTAGATCTGATGAGTTTAAATACTTATTAAGATGAGTACCGAAATTGGTTCATGAGAAAGCAACTGAGAGGAGTGAATAAGATAATTTAATATTGTTTTTATTTGTTAACACTTTACTTGGCTGTGGGGTTTCTTGATTATTTTTTTTCATTTCAATCACGTCACGAAAGGGCGAGTCTTCTTTGCCCAAAAAAAAAAGCGCAAGTCTTCTTTCCCGTTTGGCACGCTTATGGAACAAGAATCCATGACTGAAAACTTTTTACTTAGGGCACATATTTATTATATATTGATATAATCATTATTCCCTATTTTTCATTGTTTTAAATGATTTTTTCTAAATAGGCGCCTAAGCATTAAATTTTATCAAACAAAATTATTTTTTCATTTTCCCTTTTAATTTATAATATCAAACATATGGTATACTATTTCTGTGTGCGCGCACGATCAAAATCAAAATTTTGGGACAAAAATAAATTAATGGCAGCTGGACAACGAATCACCATTTTGAAGTTTCTCACTTCCAAACCTTTTAGCACGGCATTCAAATAATACCAAAAATTTTTTTTTTGATACTATGGTAATCTCTTATATTTCTCTCACATTCCTTGTATTCAAATAATACCTTTGATCCTTAATATAAGATCTAATTAATTTATTTGAGGAGATGAAGAAAGTTAATAAATTACCTTAATGTATTTATATTTTGTCTCTCTTCAAACTATTTGTTATTTTTATAAGTTAATAATAATCTAATGATATACATAAATATTTTTAAAATATCATTTAACATGTAATTATGTAACTGGGTTTTATATTAAGAATGAGGGTACTAATTTTGAAATTTAATTACTTTTTCTAAAGAGTATGTTACAGGTCTCTCATATTTCACTTTATTCAAGTTCTTAACTGAAACTTTTTTTATTTTAGTATAAAATAATTATCAAATTGAAAATTGACCGGCCTCACAAAATTCCATATTTCTTGACTATTTTAATGATTATTAAATGATATATGAACCCTAATTTTCAAAATATTTTCACCACAAATTTTCAGAGAAATTTATTCGACATTGAGTAAATCACGCTTGGCATCTTGCCAGGACCATTTGTTTAGCCATTTCTAAGTCTTTCATTTAAGTCTAAATGAATGTTTGAATTAATTTATTGTAAGTGATTTTATATTTACAAAATAAGTATATGAGAAGAATATTGTGTCGTAAAATGTAAAATAGGTTTTTTTATTAATTATCTTAATAAGTCTTTCGTTGTTTTTTTTTAAATGTCAAAGGAAACATAACTTTTTTTTTTGTGTAGCCACTTGAGCATGCTCAAAACTATACACCCTCTCGATATATATAATGAACTTATTTTTATTTTTCTTAATTATAGATATTTCCATTCCGTTTAAAAGATATACGTATTTTTATTTTCCTTAATTATAAATATTTCCATTCCGTTTAAAAGATATACGTAAGCCTTCTCTAAAATTAAAATCGTGTGCAAACAATTTTCTTTTATTTTTAATATTTCATATTCATTCACCATGACAGTACCATTAATTATTTGTGTCATTAAATAATATATTTTATTACTTTTTATTGTTTTTTTTCAATGACTTGCAAGTACAGGCCTTTACCATGGGAATATTGTTCTATATCAAAGCCATAATGCAAAGAAATATTCTATTATGCGTAAGTGCTACAGTGATGTCATTAGCAAATCTATTTGTCATGGCCAACACGTCACTGAATCTATGTGCTATGCGTTAAATGATAGAAATCAAAACCTTGACTTATAATTCTGTCATGGTAGATTAAAAGGCTTATAATTCTATTTACAATTAGGAATTATAAGAATTAAATACACAGTGCACTAAAATTAATTTGTGTATTTTACAAGCCCATGTTCTATATACTGAAGCAAACCAGTTTCTAATGGCGACAACAATTCATGCTAGGTTTTTTTTTCCCAATTCTGATTATATTTTAGTTTCCCACCAATTCCTCAATCCTATTCGGAAGAAGAAAGTGACTTGAGCGAGCAACTATCATGGCAAACTTTTTATCATGCATAGTTCTGCCTATAAAAGAAGCCTCATCTGGTACATACAATATCCTTCACTCCTTCATACTCACAGCCTTCCAATTTTTGTTATGGCATTTCGAATCATCATTATCTGTTTCTACCTGTTCCTTCTTTCTCCTTCCCTTTCTTCTTCTCTCAACCCCCCATTATGTAATTCTCATGATTCCATTGCGCTTCTTCATTTTAAAAACTCTCTCTCTCTCTTGATCATTCTGCTTCAATGGAGTGTGATAAGTTTCATGATGATGATGGCTACGCCTATACTCCAAAGACAGCTTCATGGGGAAATGATTCAAACTGCTGCTTGTGGGATGGGATCACGTGTGACTCCATGTCTGGTGATGTGATTGGCCTTGACCTTAGCTGTAGTTGGCTCCAAGGTCAACTCCATCCAAACAGTAGCCTCTTCCACCTTTCTCATCTCCAAACACTCAACTTGGCTTACAACGATTTTAGTGGGTCTGTGATATCATCTCAGTTTGGTGATCTTTCCACTCTCATATATCTAAACTTAAGCAATTCTGGTTTTATTGGTGAACTTTCTCCTAAAATTGCAGAACTGTCTAAATTAGTCTCTCTTGATTTGTCTATGAATGGAATTTTCTCAATTGAAAGCTTGACTTTAAGACTTGAACCATCCACATGGGAGAAGCTTGTTCTAAACATGACTGATCTAAGAGAACTTGTTTTAGATATTGTAGATATGTCTTCCATTGCACCAACCTCCTTGTCTTTACTCCTGAATTTTTCATCCTCTCTGGTTTGTCTTAGCCTTTCAGCTACTTTTTTGCAGGGAAATTTAGCTAATAATTTTTTCCATTTACAAAATCTTCAAAAGTTAGATTTGTCGAGGAATGAACATCTCACAGGACAACTTCCATATTCCATAGGCCTTTTAAAGTCTCTCAATTTTTTGAGTCTTCGAGAGAGCCAATTTGATGGGCCTATTCCTCTAAGTGTTGAGAACCTCACTCGATTAACTTATTTGGACCTTGCATCTAACAGTTTTAGTGGTGAGCTCTCATTTCTTTCAAATATGCCAAGTCTCAGTTCATTGGACCTCAGTGGCAATTATTTTAGTGGTTTGTTGCCAGATGTGTTTGAAAATCTTTCAAATTTGGAATCTTTTGATTTTTCTGACAACAAGCTACAAGGTAATTTTCCTGAGTCAATTTTTACCCTCATAAATCTTTCTTTTTTGGGATTATCGTCAAATAACTTGAGTGGCTCTGTTAAGTTTTTCCTATTTTCCAAGCTTCAGAAACTAGAATATCTTGATCTTTCAAGCAACAAGTTTCTCTCACTTGCCTCTGATAATAATCTTAACTACACCATTCCCAATCTTAGGATCTTATATTTAGATTCTTGTAATATCACTATCTTTCCAAAATTCATAGGCCTTCCAAATTTGCAGCGTTTATATCTTGATGATAATAAGTTGCAAGGTCTTCCTGAGTCAATTTTTCCAAATTTGCAGCGTTTATATCTTGATGATAATAAGTTGCAAGGTCTTCCTGAGTCAATTTTTGGTTTCCTAAATCTTTCTTTTCTAAATTTGTCATCAAATAATTTGAGAGACCCTATTAGTCTTCATCAATTCTCAAAGCTTCAAAATCTAAGATATCTTGATCTTTCAAACAACAAGTTTCTCTCACTTAGCTCTAATAATGATGTTCACTATACCATTTCCAATCTTGCAGTCTTAGATTTATCCTCTTGCAACATCACTGACTTTCCTAAACTATTAATAAACCTTCAAAATTCGATGTTCTTAGATCTTTCCAATAACAAAATTCATGGAGATATTCCCCAATGGTTTAATAATGTGGGGGATGGTTCTTTGGCATTGGCTCTCTCTCATAACAACTTGACATCAATTGAACATCTTTCAATGAGAAACTTGAATTGGATTGATCTCAGCTTCAACTTGTTGCAAGGAAATCTCCCAATTCCATCCTTTGGTGTTGAATTCCTTTCATTGTCCAACAACAAATTCAGTGGACACATTTCTTCCTCATTTTGCAATGCAAGCTCACTTGAGATACTCAACTTATCTCACAACAACTTGTCAGGCCACATCCCAAAGTGCCTTGTTGCTTTACCAAATCTTGAAAGTTTAGATCTGCAGATGAATAATTTTGTCGGATCTATACCAGACAATTTTTCTAAGGGCAATTCTTTGCAATCTTTGCATTTGAACAACAATCAATTTCAAGGACAATTGCCTTTGTCTTTGACCCATTGCATTGAATTAGAAATTTTAGATGTGGGAGCAAACAAGATCAATGACAAATTTCCTAATTGGCTTAAAGGCTTACCGGAGCTACAGGTACTCATTTTAAGAGATAATGAGTTCTATGGTGCCATTCATAGTTTCAACACCAAACATGCTTTTCCCATGTTAAGAATTTTTGATGTTTCCAACAACCATTTTAAAGGATCTTTGCCAACAACATACATTAAGGAATTTAAAGGAATGATGAATGTTGACTTTGTTTCAGCCAGACCACATTACTTGGAAAACCGCTATCCTAATTATCAAGAATCAGTGATGGTCACATTGAAAGGTGTTGATTTAGTGTTGGTAAAGATCATAATTACATTCACATCCATTGATTTGTCAAAAAACATGTTTGATGGAGAGATTCCACATGTTATTGGTGAGCTGCATTCACTTAAGGGGCTTAATCTCTCCCACAATAAAATCACTGGTCCTATTCCTCAATCCATTGCAAACTTGACAAACCTAGAATCGTTGGACTTATCATCAAATTTGCTTAAAGGTGAGATTCCTCTTGCACTAGCAAATCTCAACTTTCTTGAAGTTTTGAATCTTTCACAGAACCAGCTTGTCGGAGAAATACCAAGAGGTACGCAGTTTGATACATTTTCACAATATTCTTTTGAGGGAAATTTAGGACTGTGTGGATTTCAATTGTCAAAAGCATGTAATCATGATGAAGGGAAATTGCCACAACTAGCTTCATCAAGTAATGACAAATTTGGATTTGGTTGGAAACCAGTGGCTTTGGGATATGGATGTGGGATGGTGTTTGGAATATTCATGGGTCAAGTTGCTTTCTTAACTGGAAAACCTAAAGGGCTTGTCAGAATTTTTCAAGTGAGGCCTAAGAAACAAGCAAAAAGGATAAGGAAAAGAGCCCATCAGGATCAAAGAAGAGTGAATTAGGCACAAAATGTGGCTTCTTGTGATATATTGTGTCATCTTTTTTTTCCATGTTTCCACTATGGTTATTATTTCAGCTTTCTTAAATATCTTGTCACTGATTGGAATGTAATGTAGTGTATATTTTAATGATTGTCTTTCCTTTTTTTTTTTAATGAATTTCACGTGATTTGCCTTCCTTTTTTTTTTTTTTAATGAATTTCACGTGATTTGCCTTCATTTGTATGCTATGTACTATTTGATCATCACGTGAATAAAATTTTCCACATATTAGCAACTTTTTTTCTTTTTGGTACAGACATGTCATCAACTTATGTTATTTGAATTAGTTATCAACCATTCAACCTTTCTCATTTAATTAATGATTTAAAGAAACTTTTAGTTTGTTCGTTGTTCTATTAAAGGATTTTAGGTTTTTATAAATATGTGAAAATTATTTTCTACTTCGAGACTTTATGATCTATATATGATTGTTCAGAATAATGCTGCAAGCAGGATTTAAAATAAGCAAAATGATTTTATTTCAAATTTTAAACTCTTAACAATATTTTTTCTTGTTTTTGCCAAACTCTTAAAATTGAAAATATGACAATGCAAACCACGAGCTTCAATTGCTTTATTACTTAATAGTTAACATTCAACTGGGCTCGTCCTCTCATGAAAACCTTGGGCCTAAAAGCATTTTAGCCTATCAACGACATTGCATCCCCTTTTTTCGTAAGTTCATAAATTCTTTTGTTCGTTTTTGTTATCTCTTATTCAGATTGAGAGAAAATTAGAGAGGACAGAAAGTTAGATAAAAAAAATATGGAGAGAAATCAGTTTTTTTCCTTACTTGGATGTAAGAGAAAATATGGGAGGAAGGAACCCCTTGCTTGGATTAAAATAAAATTAAGGAGAAAAGAAAACTAGAGAGGAAAATATGAGAAGAAATGAGTTTTCTAAATATCAATAATCAATGTAATGAATTATTTCAAAATCGATTCTAATTCAATTGATTCTTATCCTAATGAAATTCATTTAATTGATACATGTATCCACCAATTCAATATGAGCACAATATTTTTCAGGATTAGATAGGAGAGAAAATATGGGAGGAAGAAAAAGTGAGAAAAAAATAAGGTAAACTCTATATCTCATTTTCTCTCCAAATATGGAGAGATTTAGGAAAAATCTTGATTGTCCCTCCTCTTTCTTCCTCTCACATTTATTTTCTTTTATTATATTTAAAAAATTATTCACTTTTTATTTTTTATCTTGCAAGAATATTTTTTATTAAATAATTTGCTTTTAAAACATAATACTATGAAAAAATATATAAACCAAATAATTTGATTTGAAATTATTTGATGATGCTAACGTTAGTATAATATTCATATTGCAATATTTAATTTGATTTAATTTTAAATATGATATATTTTGATAATTGTATTTTAGCTATTTAGATATTTACTCATTTTCTTTCCTCTCTATTTTTCTCTCATCTATCCAAGCAAGAAGATGATAACATCTTCTCTCTAGTTTTTTCTTCTCTCTATTCCTCTCCTCCCAACTTTTCTTCCCATTCAAGCAGAGTAGAAAAGTGGGGGAGAAAATAAAACGGGCCACACATCTCATTTGCTCTTCAAATTTTCTCTTTATATATTGAGAGGTTTGGGAAGAAAAATAAGATTTTTGTGACTGTCCCTCCTCTCTTTTCCTCTCCATATTTATTTTTTTATTATATTCAAAAGATTATTCACTTTTTATTAAAGATTTTGGTTTTACAATATGATAATATGAATATATATAAATCAAATAACTTGATTTTAAATTATTTGATGATACTAATGTTAGTATAATATTCCTATTGCTATATTTAATTTGATATAATTTTAAATATGATATATTTTAATAAGAATATTTTAGTTATTTAGATATTTGCTTATTTTTTTCTTTCTATTTTCTCACGTCTATCCAGACAAGAAAGATGACAAGATTTACTCTTCAGTTTTTTCTGCTCCCTATTTTACCAGTTTTGTGTTTCACTATTTCATTTGAAATATAAGGGTAAATGAAATATTGTAAATGCGAAGTAGGAAAGAGGACAAAAAAAAAGTATAATAAGTGCTTGAATCCACCAATTTCTCTGAAAAAAAAAAATTTCGATGTATATATATAGAAGTTCATTCATACATTTTTTTCCCTCATTTTCCTCCCAATTTTCAAGTCCTTCAAAAAAACTTCAACCAAGTCAATTCAAACAATCAAGTGGTCATAATTTTTGGCCAAAAAAAAAAGTGGTCATAATTAAAAAGAGGGTTTGTTCAACGAGCCTTTATACAAGGGCGTCCCAAATTATGTGGTCAATACATCTTTTAAAAATTCGCATATACTTAGAATATAAGGTGTTAAATTGGAAAACCCCTCAGGTCAAAAAAAATGGAAGACCCAAAAAAATACAAGCTAAGGTGTTAATTCAGCACAACTTACTTGGACAACTAGGGGTTCCGAGGGTATGAGTTTTTTTTTCTTTCTTTGTGTTTTTTTTTGGGGATACATGAGTCTTTCTTTGTAAGGCTTGTTTTATTTTTAATTTTTGTAAAGTTTGTGTGAGAGGATGCAAAGAATTGTAGAAAAAATGACAGCAAGAGACGTTTTTCAATATTCTTGCCATAGTTGTAAATGTAAGAGTTAAATCTTAAATTGATATCTCAATATCTTTTGTCTCTACGATTTATAAATTTTTTAAAGTTATTGACTGCATATTAAAGAGAATTTTTATTCCTGAGATAATGACTAAACAGATATTTTTGAAAAATTAAAACATATTTATTACAAATAATTAACTTAATAAATTTGTTTGACATATATAAATTAGTTATTTAGCTTTACCATTTAGGACCAAAAGAAATAGTTCTTAATATAAGAATTTGTTTGACTTTATTTTAATTATAAACACAAGACACCAACTTATTTTGTCTCTTATATATATATTTTTTAAGGTAGTCCGTATAAAAATAGTTGTTCTAGCCAATAACACTTGATCAGCAAGAATATCTTAGAAAAGACAATATCTATTTATTACAAATAACAAACTTAATTAGTTTTTTTAATCTACTCAAATTAATCAATTAGCTCTTATATTAAGAATTAAAGGTAGTATTATTCTCCCAAGTGTTATAAACTTTTGAATGTTTTATGATGGGAATATTAGCCAAATGCAAAATAAATTTAATTACATGAAAATTAAATTTCAAATCTTGAATTCAAATTGAAACTTTTTCAACATGAATAACATTGAATGGTGATTAAAACCAACATAAGAAATACTACTTGTTATTTGACGGCAAAAGAAAAAGAAATACTTGTTATATATTTAAACGATTACATAATTTGATCAGTAAATTTATTTAGTAATATTTTTTGAAACAAAAGAAAATCTTGAAACATAAATATTGTTATGTTAAATCTCAAAACAGAGAGTAAAATACTATAACGGGTCGGATAAAATTCCACGGGTTCAACGACCGGCGAAACGCAACGCGACTGTGAACTCTGACGAATTTCACTCTGCAGATCTCGTGCGAAGATCTTCATCCTTGCTTCAGAGGAGAAGAAACAGAGTCAGTGGATTTGAGTTTTGAAACCCTAGCTGAAGTCGGCATCTCAAATGAAGATCAGGTGCTCAAATGTCTGTTACTCTTTTTCAGTTTTGACCAACGTTCATGTAATTTCTCTCACTTTCTGTGAATTCCCTGTCACTATCATAGCATAGCTGGTAATCGCGTAATCTAGTTCGGATCCTTACGATTCGAAGCTAAGTTTTATGAGATTACTTTTGGAACTCTTATTCTCTGCATAATTGGGATCAATTCTGTATGTTAAATACTTAGCTCCGGGGTGAGATCATGACCATTATGACTTGTGGTGACTGTACGATGTTTTATAGTGTAGAGGCAGACTGGCTATCTGGGTAGTGGAAAATGCACCCTGGTCCAGTGGCAGTGGAGGAGCAATTGCTATAGAGAGCTATTAAAGAAGAATGCCCTTGGGAAAACCTTCCAAAACGATTTCAAGTAACTCTTTCTCCTAAAGAAGAATAGCATAGAAGGTAAGATTAACGTCATTAATGTCCTTCTAAATCTATTGCTTTTGTTTTCTTGCCTCTATGAATTGTTTAATTTAGTTACCTGACATAGACATCACTGTCCAAACAGCATCCTTAAATGGGTTTCTTTTTCAAATGCATTTTTAAAGTGCCTTATTTCTTTTTCTGGCCCTGGAAATTTAATACAGGACTATAGAATACTGCATAAGGAAGAGACTCCAATGGAATAGCTGTTTCGCTCGCAAAGTTTGTAAAGAAAGGGAATATTATGAAGAGATGATGCCTTACTTGCGGAAGAACTTGGTTGTATGTGCTCTATGGAAATTCTAATTTTAGGAATGGTTTCCGATACACTATATTTAATTGTCTTTTTACCAAAAGGAGAATGTCTGTTTGTCTATAACTCCGCATATTTAAAAAAAATGAAATTAAGTTAACATATATGTAGAACTGCTTGGATGTTGTGTGAGGCCCTCAATTTCTTTTCGTTTTGTTGTAGGAAATGTGCATTTAGTTAAGATATTAATATAGGGTATGATGTCCATATCTTATCCCAGGATATACATGCATAAACATACTAATGAATTAATTAATATTAAACCTACGCTTCTCAACAAAATTTGTAATATTGTCTGAGAGAATTAGTTAGCTCGGTCCTAAAAAAACAAAGCAGTTGGGAAGAATACCTATGTGTAGCAACAAGGGGGGAAAAAGATGCACATGTTCATCCTACTAGGAATCTCGCACAAAACTTCGTTTTTCTGTGTCTTTTTTGCTCCAAAAATATGAAGATAAGAATGAAGATAATTTAAGCAAGGAAACCAATATGCTAATCAAGGAAATTATGTCATGACTTGTTTTACAGCTGATTGTTCCCTTGCAAATAATTTACAAAATTTTTTATGTTAAATTTTGTTATAGATTCGCAACGAGTTTATGAAATTTTTGCTCTACTAGAATTTGCGACAACAAAAAAACTACACTGCAAATTTATTTTTTCCGAAGTCATTTACATTTTTATTACCTTTATGAGATGGACCCCATATATTATGTAGAATTTGAAAAACTTAAAAAATGATATAATCATTATCTTCAAATATATTGAATTTCTTAGTCCATTATTTTCTTTTAAATGTAATTGTAACGATTTTTTTTACTTCAAATATATTGCCTTTTAGGCTATCAAAATAACCATTATGCATTGATTTTTGACTATCTTTGTATGCCGCGCTTAGTGGTTCATTATGTGGCCTATTGGTGCCTTTTATTTAATTTCTCTCCTTTCACTGTTCAATCTTTTGACTAAACGAAATAATTAATAATTTTGTTTTGGCCGACAAAAGGAGGGCAATCTATATATCTATCTATCTATCTATCTATCTATCTATCTATCTATCTATCTATCTATCTTATAAATGTTGTGGCTATTCTGTGATTGGTCCACATGGCTCTCATCTATTAGCTCATGTTTTTTAGTTGTTTGATAAGTCCCCAAACGTCTCTTCCTCATGAATCAGTGAAAGATGGATCGACTTCACGCTCCTTCGACTTCTATCCATCATTTTCATATAATATATTGGCTTATTTGATCTTTGGGGGCTAAACACGATCATCTTCAAGTTTTCTCTCCCCATTTTGCTTTTCGAGTATTCTCGTGGCTTCTTCTTTGATTTCTTTTTCTTTTATATCAGACTTTATGTTTTAGGTTCAATCCTTTGATACCAGAGGTATTTTATTCTTCTCCAAATGGACACGAGGGTTCCCACATGTTGGATGATGAAACAACCCCATCAAGACCTGTGGGGATTTGGCCTACCATGTTAAGAATAGTGGTGAGACAATATATTGTTCTTACGTTTTTAACTATTTTTTTTGCTTTCCTGATTTCAGTGAAGCTGAATTTCAGTTAATGTTAAAGGAGCCAGAGGAATATAGGGAGACCTCCTCTCTATTTCTTTTTTAATAACAGGGAGACCTACTTTCTGAAGTGACGTAGGATGCTCCGGTTCCGCCATAACGATGTGCATGTTTCTCTACCCAATGAAAACATACTTTTAGCATATTTGAAATTGAACGTCAATGTTAAAATTTTTTCACTAGTGGCTTACACACTGACAGAACATTGAATGGTTCAACTCCTTTCCAGGAAGACTCTGAAAATCACTTGCTTTTTTTTGTTTGAATGAAGCATAGTTACTAGATTGATGTTCTGTGCAAAATATTTTAACGTTGTCTGAAATAAATTTAGTTATTAATTTTGTTGATTGGAAGAAAATACTTCGGCCCATGACTTGATGTGTTTTCTGCTTATTTCTGTTAGAGATATATCTCAAGCATTTGGGATGAAGTTGTGCTATCATCAGAACAAGGTTCCTCCTTCAAAGACAACGTGTATGAGAATTTTGTGGCTAGGGATATGATTATCAAGCAACTGATGATCCTGACCATCATGTTGCACTCACAAAAATAAGTTTAGGTGGGTTCTTCATTTTCACAGCTAGATTTTATATATGTTGCACATCAGCTTCGAGATCTTACATTTTGCTTCTTAGAAAAAGAAAACAGACACTTGGTCTGGAAGTATTCCAATGCTGGGCTGTTCTAGGCTTAGTTATTGAAGTTCTCCTCACTTGCTCTGGCTTTGCATAGATAAGATCTTTGGTATGCTTAATCTTATCCATTAAAAATCATTTTGTGCTTTTATTTGGTATTAAGTCCAGAAAATTTATAGATCTTGCAATAATGGTCATTGGCTTTAAATAAGCTAAATTCCAAGGTTATTGGCTTTATTATTTTCACTGGTGGCTTTCTGTGAGTATTTTATTTTCTAATACTGTCATTTTCTGCTTAAATCTTACTTGATGTCTTGTATTCTTTGTTGCTCATGTTGGTAAGAATCTGTCTTTTGTTTTGGTTCTATGCTTGAGTCAATATTGTTTTTCTGCACTTTTGTTTCCTTCATCCCAACAATGAGAAATGCTGTCTAAAAGTCCCTAGCATATTGCCCAACCTTTTTTCAGTTTACCGATATCTCAGTCTCAGATCACAGTAAGTAAACAAAAAAGTAGCACTTCAGAGTGTCGACACAATTTTACGGCAACAACCCTACCCCTTCCAATCTAATTGGAAGCTTCTGACAGTATATGACTACGAAGCTGTGAAGGCAATGATTCGATCTCTCTGTTATCACGAGACTTTCTCATTTGTTCCTTTAATGTATTTCGAGAAAGCCCATCTGGATTTAGACACCTCTTAGTGAAAAAATCTGCCATTTCGATTCTTGAAGCCTCTCGTTGTGTAGGAATTTTCAATCTTTTATCAGAAAGGAGGCTATTTCAGCTGCCAGAGGATTCTTCTAGTGCTGCATTAGTTTATAAGAGATTTGTACTGTCTTTTGAAGGGTAAGAGCATCGGGGCGACTCTTCTAAGTCTTCCTATCATTGTGGAAAAATCAGCTTTTTTTCTTCAATTTTTCAGATACATAGAATCATATTTTTGGAAACCAAATAATATTTGGCAAATATTCTACTTTTTTTTTTGGTAATAAGATATTGCACTTTTTTGACCAAGAAACCCAAATATTATACTTAACTATATACATATGCTGCTTAATAAAAGCCCAGGACAAGTGGTGAGAGGATTTGCTTTTTTGGCAAAAATGTTGACAATGGCCGAAGTGTTATGCTAGATACAATGGGGGAAGAATACAACAAATAAGACAAAACAAAAACGAATGATTGTGTCAAAACTACTTCTCTGCTAGAACAAATCAGATTCTTCTATGGAAAACTTACACTCAGGTCCCACACAAGATAATTAATTCACAAAAAGTCCCTCAAAATCTCAAAATAACTCCAAATCTCCAGGAACCTGTGTGTAATAAATTGTACTTGTGAAATTACCTATTTACTCCCATTCATTTACAATCTCAACAGTGGCTGTTAACAATCCGAGGAGAATTGGTTAACAACCTCGACAGTGTCCCTGGTATCCCACAGAGTGAGTTGTCAGGGGCACTGCCGAGGTTGTTAATCACTTCTCCTCGGGTTGTCAACAGCCACTGTTGAGATAATTAATTGTCTTGTGTGGAACCTATGTGTAATTTTCCCTTCTTCTATTGCCATGAATTTTTTTTGGTAGGGCCTTACATTCACTCCTCTGACTAGCATGGTGGAAAGTGAAAACTGTTGACTGTGTGGACGTGAATAACAAAAATTGCTGCCATGAATTAAACTAAAATAAAAAGAGAAAAGGGTAAATAAATGATGAGTTAGAACCATAAACATGGAGATCTACAATAATGGAAAAATCACCCAAAAAAAATACTTGCTAAAATTTAAAATGACAAATGCTTCTTTGATTTTTATAAGACAATTCTAATGCGTTTTACACAAATCAATGAAAATACTAATGGTAAGACTATTATGATTTTGATAGATTTTTACATGTTGAAATCATTATAAAAATAGTAAAAACTATTAAAAGAATAGTCATGTTAAAATTTAATAAGTATTTTTTGTCATTATTTTCTGCATTAATTAGTAGCTTGTATTAACCGTACAAGTTAAGAAAGAGGGATGACGCATATCTTGTGGAAGAGGTTTCGTACAAGAGAAATCCATTTGTAGCATGATTGAAAAGGGTGCAAGTCGTTCCCTCTCACTTCATTTTCCAATACATTGGAAATGGTGCAAGTCTGCATAATTATACAATTTTCTGAATTATTTCCCAAAGTAATTTAAAAATCTTTTCGTTTTCATCATTTCAAAAAGTGATTTATGGTCTTTTTCTTTTTCAATGGTACAAATTTGTATAATTATGTATAGTTCTTTAAATTATTCCACAAAGTGATTCAAGGCCTCTTTGTTTTCATTGTTATTTGGAATCTCTTTATTTTCCCAGATATTAAAAAGGTGCAAGTCTTTGCAATTATATAGTTTTTTGAATTATTCTATAAAGTGATTTAAGGTCTCTTCATTTTTCAAGATAGATTTGTTTTCCTTTTAAGGTGAGTTTTTGTTTTTAAGGATAAATATGAAATGATGATGAAAAGTAAACAAAATACAAAAATTGAGGCTACGTGGCACATGTTGATGGAAGATTTGACGAGGTCGATTACAAATGTTTGTATTGATTATTTGAATCCTACTTTCATTCATTTTACATTTTGTTTTTATATTATTCTTCAAATTTTCATCATAAATTAGACATTATAAATTTTGTGTAATGGAACAAGACTGAATTATCTTACTTGAAAGGCATTTCATCAAAACAATCACATTAAATGGGACAATTAAGGATGAAGAAGTGCTAATTCACAAAATGGACCTAAACCCATCTGAATCCATACTTCCATTTTCAATAACTAGAAGACAATTTCTAGTACTGGTGTCATTTACAAAGACAATTAACAAAAACTGGGGACAATTAGTAAAAAGGGTAGGGTTTTATCTACCGACCTTGGTGTGCTTGCATAGACAATCGTATGTAGTACTATCAAAGGTTAAAAGTATTAAGAACTTCAAAGTATTGGTATTGGACACCAAAAAAAAAAAAGATAACAAACCAAATAATAAATGTTGTTTACAATGAGAATTTTCAAAATGTCATTTCGACCTGATATACAAATGTTCGCTCCGCAAGTGCACGAGTCGTTACAAGTAATAAAGTGATGAGTAGAGTATCGTTCCCATAAGGATTTGGTTATAAAACCTGGTCAAGTATTGATTATCACACTTTCGTCTAATTTGAGTTACACAAATATATTAAGAGTGAAGGAAAACTATTTTCAAAATTAGAAATTAATAAAAAGAAAAAGAAAAAGTGATTCTTCAACTCTGAGGACAAAATGAATCCTAGGATTATTTATCCCCCCTTGTATTTCAAAATTACTCAATTAAATCCCCATCATATACTTGCTTCTTAATTATAGATTAAGCTAGCCAAGGACACTAAATTACTTGCAAGTGCTCTCTCAAGTCTCCAAATAGGTGTTTAGTTCAATTAGTTCATTAATCTCTCAATTTATTAATTAAACCCCAATTTTCATTACAAACCTTATATGACTATATGAGGTTAACACCACACAAAAAATATGTCAATTGTAGCGGTTAAAGTGAAACATTTCTAGCGGTTTTAACCGCAACAAATAATATTTGTAGTGGTTACAAAAACCACTAGAAAATCAAGTGCAAGAAAAAATTTCTAGCGGTTATGGCAACCGCTACACAGTATGGTCAAAACGCCAGAAAATTTTTAGCGGTTTAATAATCGCTAGAAAAGGCTAGCAGTAGGAGAAAAAATTTGTAGCAGACAGAAACCGCTAGAAAAAAGGAAAACATTTGTAGCGGGTATATAATCGCTAGAAAATTCTGAACCAAATCTCATTTTGCCAGGAATTAAAAATTTTCATTATGGCGCTAACATTTCTAGCGGTTAAAGAACCGCTAGAAATTTCATGGGAAATCAAATTTTGCCAGCAAATTAAATTTTTGAAATGGCGCCAAAACATTTCTAGCCGTTTGAACCGCTAGAAAATTTGGTGCAAAATTTAAATTTCACGAAATTTTCCCGCTATTTTTTATTTCTAGCGGTTTTGAACCACTAGAAATGTTTTCCGAGGCAGAAAAAAAAATTTGTGGTTTTTCATTATTAGAAAATATAATATTATAATTTTAAAAACCATTAAATGGATTATGTTGGAGAATTTTTGTTAATTTGTATAATTAGTTATGTATTACATTTTATATATTTGAATTTTGTAATAAACAATATGTAATTAAATTATGAGTGTGTCAAAAGAAGTGAATTTAATTTAATAAGATAATTGAATTGAATATTTAATAAGATAGTTGAATTGAAGATGAGATAGTTTGTAATATTGAACCTAAAGTGTTATGTTGAGAAGTATTTGAATTAGTTGAGGAGGGCATGACAAGTGTGAAGAAGAAAAATCTGAAAGAAAAAGAGAAATAAATATGTTAGTAAATTATAAGTAAAAACAAATAAAAGATACAATGACTTATAAAATAAAATTGACTTACCATACAGTGAAGAGAAAAAAACCACCATATGAGAGAGCAAGAGAAAAAGAGAGAATTATGAGGAAGAATAAGAGAGAAAAGAAAAGAGATGGAATAAATGAATGTAGAAATGATATGATATTTATAGAGATCAGCGACACATTTGTAGCGGTTTTTTGTAGCGTTTTATTGCATTTTGTAGCTGTTTGTCATTTTCTAACGTACAGATAACCGCTAGTATTTGTAGCGGTTAGACTTTGTAGCGGTCATATAACCGCTACAAATTATAATTTTTATAATAAATTTGTAGCGGTTATTTAACCACTACAAATTTATTATTTTTTATTTTTTAAAAAGATATACCAATTTTAATTTATACATATGTATTTATGGAAGGAAAATTTTTTTTAATAATAAAAATTTTGGATGCTGCTATTCTTCATCATCATCCAGCCTGAAAGGACATATTTAAAAAAAATTGTTAGAATTATAATGTATTAGTAATTAGTAGTTAATTATTTAAATAATTTAAGAAAAGACGTATACCTTATAATTAGCAAATTATCATCTCCTTGAGGAAAGAAGTCTTCAAAATTTGAGGGTTGGAAGGGTTCACTATCGTAAATAATGTCACCATCACCCATATCATAGAGATCCCGTGGCTTGAGGTGAACGACCATATTCCAATCTTTATGTTTCTCATTCTCGACATAGTAAACCTGGTGTGTCTCGGAAGCAAGGATATATGGCTCATCATCTTCAGATGCCCCCGTATGAATAAGTCTAGAGAAATTAACTGAGGTGATGCCCAAATGGTCAGTAGCGAGTCCCCATGAAGTTGTCATATTTGCCCAGGAGCACTTGAACAGTGTCACGGTGAAAAGCTGGTAACTCAACTCAATAATGTCAATTAGCTTTCCATAGTAAGTGACGCCTCCAAAGTGCATATCGCCATCACTACTGCTAGCATAACATCTCGTTTCGAATGTCTCGCAAACTCCAAAGTTTTGTGTGAGCAATCCTTGATCACATCCAACCATACAAAACTTGAAGCCGTTGACATTATACGCGGTAAACCTTCGTGTATGGTCTAACGGACCGAGAGAAAGAGCTTTGAATTCATCTGTGTATGGGCTGTTGTCATTATGTATTCGACGTGTAAACCAACTAAGAAACTCTTTGTGGACTCTTTTATCAATGTCAGCAAAACGCGCACGCCCCCGTAGCTGACGCCTGAGGTAACTCCTAAACTCACTACAGTAAAGTGCAATTTGTTAGAAGAGTCAGTGAGAAACAAATATAAAGTGTAAAAACTAGTGAGCTTATATGATATACTTACTACATGGAGGGTTCAACTTGGCTGCAATTTATCAAAACATGTCTGTGTGCCTGGAGTTTCTCTGTAGGAGTGAGTCTGAAGAATTCATATCCTCTAACTGGTTTCTTGACAGGAGAAAATAAAGTTGACGTGGAAGGACCAGGAGGAGAATCATCTACGCGACGCGGGCAGTTAAAAGATGTCTCTATGTCATCAAAGTACCTTGAACAGAAAGTTAGGACCTCATCTCCAGAATAACCTTCTGCTATTGACCCCTCAGGCCATGCCTTATTCCTAACATATGATTTTAATTTTCCCAAGTACCTGTAAGTTAAAATTGCATTAATAATTATGAGTAAATGAAAGAACAATGTGAAATTTAAAGAGGCAAAAATAAAAGATAATCTAGTACCTCTCTATAGGGTACATCCATCGATAGTGAACTGGGTCAGCAACCTTTGCTTCTCAAACAAGGTGGACAGTCAAGTGAACCATAACAGTAAAGAATGATGGAGGAAATATCATCTCTAAGTGACAAAGTGTAAGAATAATTTTATGTTGCAGCTGATCAAGCTCTTTTTAACCCAGTAACCTTTCGAGCCTGCAGATCGATACACCTTGAGATGTTGCTAGAATATCCATATGGTACTTTTATGTTCTTCAACATCGAGAGGAAGATATCCTTGTTTTGCTTCGTCAAGGTAAATTTAGCTGGTTGAAACTTGTCGTTTTCATCAGGCCAAGCCTCTTCACGAATTCCCCAGGCCCGTAAATCTTTTCTAGCTGCGAGATGGTCTTTGGACTTTCCAGCTTCATTGAGCAACGTATATAGCATATTATCGCACACATTTTTTCAATATGCATAACATCCAAACTATGTCGTAGCAAATTAGATTCCCAATAAGGAAGAGTGAACAATATGCTTCTCTTTCGCCATTGCATAGGTTGCGTATCATATGTCCCACGAGATCATCATCCCAATCGTTCGGGATCCACACTCTTACCAAACTCGACATTAACATCTTCTAACTGTCGCAAAATATCCATACCAGACAAAGTAACAGGAGGATCTCTCTTCTCCTGTTTCCCATCAAAGCGAATCCGTTGCAATCTAAGTCTGTGCTTGGAATCAAGGAACCGTTGATGTCCTATGAAGCACCACTTACGACTGTGTGGAAGGCGACATGGCACAGAATCAAAATTGCACTCAAGACAGGCCAACCCAGTATGCACGTCCAGCCGGACAAAGTTCCCAAACCGCGAAAATCACTTATTGTCCACATCAAGGCTGCACGGAGATTGAATAGTCGCTTGTTATATGAGTCATATGCCTTAACACCATTCATCCACAGGTCGATCAATTCGTGTATCAACGGTTGCAAGTATACGTCTATATCATTTCCTGGTGCTTTCTTCCCAGGAATGATAATGGAAAGCAAAAAGGAGCTCTGCTTCATTTCGCATCAAATGCTTTCCACGCCTCCGAGTCTCGTACAGATTGTATGGAATTAACACCATCAGACAGATACTGTAACTTGTGCTCATGTTTCCGAAGGGATTAAAACCATCGGTTGCCAATGCAAGACGTACATTTCTAGAATCATTGGCAAAGTCTGAAAATTTCGCATTAAATGCTTTCCACGCCTCCGAGTCTCGTGGGTGCCTTAACTTGCCATCTGGATTTTCCTCAGTCGCATGCCACCTCATGTGCTGAGCCATTTTTGATGACATATACATTCTTTGTAATCGTGGTTTCAAAGGAAAGTATCTAACAAAATAATATATTAAAAATTTCAAATACCGAATATTTAAAGACTGAACAAGTAACACATCATAATCAATTGTATTGAGAATTTCAAATATCAAATATTTAGAGACGGAACAAGTAACAAATTGTAATAAATTGTACTTGACCTTCCGTACCGACTTATAGCGTGACGTCTTGCATCTCGTACAAATCTCCTTGTTTGCATCATCTCCCCAGTATAGCATACAGTCGTTTGGGCATGCATCTATCTTCTTGTAGTTCAAGCCAAACTTGTTAATAATCTTTTTTGTTTCATAAAAAGATGGAGGGAATTCAGCTTGGGGGAAAGCATCTCCCAGTAATTCCAACAACATGGACATCGCCTTGTCAGTCATACCACACAAGCATTTGATATGATACAACCTCACCAAGAATGACAACTTCAAATACTTTGTGCACCCAGAATAAAGAGGCTTGTCAGCTTCGGTCATGAGGTCAAAAAATTCCCGAGCAGTTTCGTTTCTTAGAAACTCCGGTTGAGGTCCCTCTACTTCATCTTCGTTGGGATTCGAGCTTTCATGAACACCAAAAGCATCACGCACAGCATCATTCACGGCATCGGCTTCATCCACTCGAACTCCCATCCGTGAAACTACTGGAACTGACTCAGACCCATATCTAGCCGTTCCCCATGTAGTTGCCAAAATACGTACTCTCGCGGAAACGGCTTAAAGATTAAATGTTCCCTAACAATATCTTTGGGATGCCACTTTTTGAAATTACATTTAGGACATGGACACTGAATCTTACCATTTACGGCAGCATTAGCGAAAGCAAAATCCAAGAAATAGTTTAGACCAGCTAAGTATTGTGGAGTTGACCAGTGCAAGTTGATCCACGACCTATCCATCACTGATATTGCTTAAATTTCGTGAACATATGACACAGGAAGCTCAAAGAGAAGTTAAAATGAATTTTAGTTGGAGTGTTTTAGCTTATAAAGGAGGCTGCCAATGGATGTGTAACGGTCAATTTTTTGTAGCAGTTACCAACCGCTAGAAATCTCTAGCGGTTTTAACGGAAATTTTCATTTTCTAGCGATTTATAACCGCTACAAATTCAATGTGACAACGGTTATAAAATTTCTAGCAGTTAGAAACCGCTACAATTTACTCGAGGAGGGAAATTTAAATTTGGCTTGAATTTTCTAGCGGTTATATAACCGCTAGAAAATGCTTCCCCCTTTTAGTTTTGGAGCGGTTTAGTAACCGCTAGAAATGGTAATATTTTTAAATATTAAAGATTCCAAAAGTATTTTAAATATTGCGCAATAAATTAATAACATTTTTAGTATAATGTATTAATTAACACGTGATATAAACAAAATTATTAACAAATTATTAATATTTATAAATATTTATTAAATTAATAAATAATTATAGAAATATTTAATTTATAGAAATAAATTGTAGAAATATTTTAATTAATTAACATGTTTAACATGTTTAATAAATTTTAATGTTTATATAGTAATAAATTAATAAATATTTCAATGTTAATTAATACTTGACATAAATAAAATTATAGAAATAAATAAATAAAGTAAACAAATAAATCTAAAATTTAAATAAATATCTAAATAGAATATAAAATCATAAAATCAAAATTCAAATAAAATCTTATACAATGAAAACAGGAGAAATCATGGGTGAGGGGCAGAAGCAGCATCATCGTGATCATCCTCCGCTGGATCCTCCTACTAGGGGTGGGCAGGCCGCTCAACGTGTTGGGACTGGACTGGCTGATGGGGGGTAGGGGCAGGACTGGTGGCAGGTGTAGGTCAGGGATCTCAGGAATCGGGATGTTTGGAGCCATACGGATCACCACATGACGCATAGCCGTAGCAGCTGCCAAGAGCTGGTCAAGCTGCACCTAGAACTGAGCATCACGCTCCTACAACTGATGATCACGCTCCTCGATCCTAACCTCCACCCTGGCCTCGATGCTGGCCTCTAACTCTTGTTTGAGCTCCTCTCGCAACTCCTCTGAGGATGAGGAACCCGGCCGCCTCACTCTCGCACTCGCCTGAGAGCTCTCGACAATATATGAAGGGCCAGCGCCACTTGAGCGGGGCAACCTAGTCGGTGTAGGTCTAAGTCCAAGCCTGCTAACTCGACCAGGGTGCTGCGGCCGGCCACGACCCGCTAAAAGTGAGGCGGTGGGATCCAAGACAGACCCCTGAGACTCACGCAACTCGGTATCGACCTGAGTCATCCGTGCCTACCAAAATTAATGTAAAGAAGTTAATTAGAATAAAATGATATTTACACTGTGATATTATATTAATATTTAATTTATTATTTACCACTATCTCCTTAACCTCATCCGACGCATGCCCGTCTCCAGGTCTATACACCATCGGCCACATCTCACCATAAGTGGGCGTGTATCGCCGCTCCTACTGCGTCTTTTCGCTCTGTAAATGAAATGAAAGAAATAATTAGTTACAACTTAAATACATATACATATTTAACAAATTTATTTCAAGTACTCACAATCTCGTCATAGGTGATCGTAAAGCTCCTGGATCCAGCCCTATGACGTATCGTCTGATGCCTGACGCTCCCAGCATTTCTCCTGGAAAGAGCCTGAAGCAAAATGTAAAAAAAATTAAATTAAATTAGTCAAGTTGGACAAAAAATAAAGAAATTATAATTAATACAATATTATCATACCATCTGGTCAGCCGTCATCTAAAATAGACGTAACTAGACCAGTCTTGCTCCGGGACTCCACCAGGTACATCAGCCAGTATCTCCTGCAGGGGCCTCGTTCCGTTACCTTTCTTCTCCCTCCATAGGTCGGCTCTCCTGTTCTTCCATGCCACCTCAAGCCTCTTGATCGTGTCGGCCCTCAACTCCTCCCCTAGAATAAATTTACTCTATGATTAAAATAATAAATTAACTAAATAACAAATTATAAACAAACAATTAAGCAATTTCAATAAAAATATTTATTTTTTTAACTAACTTAAAAATATTATAAATAAAATATAAATTATATCAATAACAAATTATAATTAAACAATTAAGTAATTTAAATGAAAAAATATTTTTACTCAACTAATTTAAAATTATTATAAGCAATAAATTAATGAAATCAACAACAAATTATTTTCAAACAATAAAATAATTTAAATAAAAAATATATATTCATTTAACTACTTTAAAAATATTATAAATAACAAACAAATTAAATAAATAAAAATTATAATCAAACAATTAAATTATTTGAAAACAAAATATATAATCATTTATTTAAATTAAAAAATCATAAATAACAATTTTATATTACCTTCATCATTTCCCAGCCTTGCTGCTTCTTCTCTGAGGTGATCTTCTTCCAGTCTTGCACGTAGATGGGGAACAGCGTCCACTGCTGACCAAGGAGGCGCATGTACTTGTTATACAACTGACCACCTTTCTTCGTCAGTTGGCCCAACTCATTGAGCAGCACAACCACCCGTCCACTCGTTATCATAGACAGCTCTCTGGCTGTCAACCTCCTATAGGACATGTTCCCCTCAGAGTTTATAAAATTTAATTAAGAAATAAATTATATATCAATGAATTAAAACAATTTCTATATAAATTAAATAGTTGTCAAATTTAAAAAAGCTAAATAAATACTTACCCACAAATTCCACCTCAAAACCGGCCTGACGTCTGGGAGCAGGACGTTGCGTAGCCTGGGGATTCTCATTCCCCTGAACCTGCTCCTCCTCCTCCTCCTCCTCCTTAGCAGCATCAGTATTAGTATGGGGTTGTTCATCCCCAATAAAATGAGCCTCCTCAGTCCATTCAACATCGTCCTGCTTCATAAAACTGAGGATATCCTCTTCGCTGAGATCGTAGTCATGAATACTAAGAATTGGCTCACCAGCATCATGACCACCATCACGACGATCCTCACTGGGTCCAGCCCTCTCAGGATCAAATGGCTCCTTCCCTAGCCGACGACTCATCCTAATAACAACAAATAGTAATTATTTATAAATAAAATAAAAAGACAAATTATTTATAAGCAAAAATATAATAAATTAAATAAAAAATAAGAATAAAAATTATTTATAAATAAATTACTACTTCTACATGAAAATAAGGATCTGCAGCTGAATCAGAACTCAGATATGTTTTTTGGAGAGAATTCAGCAGAGCTTCGCTTCAGGAACGACTGAAGAAGTGAAAATGACGGTGGGGGTATATATAGGCAGCAAATTTCTAGCGGTTTTCTTGAAAACTGCTAGAAATTTCTAGCGGTTGTCAGCAAAACCGCTACAAATGGCCAACGGTTAGTCATCGTATTTAGGGCACCTAGGGAATTTACACATTTTCTAGCGGTTTATGTAATAACCGCTAGAAATTTATAGCAGTTTTCAGAAAAACCGCTAGAAAGTGCAATGGTCACAAAATATTTTCTAGCGATTTTAGTCAAAACCGCTAGAAATTCTCAGACCATTACTAGTGGTTTGCTGAACTGCTAGAGAATTGCAAGACTCTAGCGGTTTGTTGGCCTAAACCGCTAGAAAATAAACGCTACAATTCTAGCGCCAAGTTTCCGCCAAAACTCGGGAAGGGTTCTAGCTATGATTTTCTAGCGGTTAGGTTATAACCGCTAGAAATATGCAGGTCCCACAATCTTTATGGTCAAAGCAATGCTAATTTCTGGCGGTTATTCTTGAAACCGCTAGAAATTTACATTTCTAGCGGTTTTTTGAACCGCTAGAAATGTTCCAGTGCTAACTCACCATTTTCTTGTAGTGTAATGAGTATATCTCTATCTCATTAACAAAACCATCCATTCAACTTGCAAGCTTCAAGTTCTCACACAACTTTACCCAAGTTCTACACTCAACCTAGCCCTCTCAAACATCAATCAAGTGAACCCAACAATCTCATGGGGCTAATCAACAAGAAGCATTAAGCATAGAGTAAAATCAACAAATCATATAATTAATCACGAATATAAAGGGAAAATGAGTACTTAATCCATACAAGGGTTCAAAATAATCCTAGAATAGAAGCTTAGCTACTCATGTTCAGAAACAACCATAACTACAATGAACAACTACAACCATATCAGAAAAATGAAGGAGGAAAGAGGAAGGAGATAGCAAAACCAAAGAAAATGGGCTTGAATCTCTTCAAATCTTGGCTTCTATAGCTCCAAATATCTCAAACCCTAGCAGAGCAACCTCCCAAAATGAGCCTCCAGAGTTGAAGAATGGTGAAAAAACAACGCATCCCTCGAATGTATAGCATATGGAGCCCTAAACACATGTTGTCTTCAAAACACCAGAGCTTAGTAATTCTGCGTTAGCTGCAGCCAAGATTTCTCTTAGCTGCGGCCAATTCATTTCTGTCCTGATCTTGGCTGCGGCCAATTGCTCTCTGGAATACTGTTGGCAAAGGCCAATAATGCTTTGTTTTGCATCTCTTCTTTTCTTGATTTTTTTCAATGTGTCATTGCTTCCTATGCATCTTTCCAACTTCATGGGATTAATATCTGATTCAAATGGCTCCCTTAGTAAGCTTCAACCACCTAACAAAGCAAGAAAAACTATTAAAACCAAGTTGATGAACTAGGGGCAAAATATTCCCAATTAACCAAAAAATCATAATTTTAGCCCAAGTATCAACTATGCACATTTTCCTACACTAAATACTTCGAACTATGCATTAATGCACCAGAAAAAATATGATAACCAAGGGAAAAGGTGCTGAAATAACATGAATTTTACAAGGTTAACAACAAACGCTAACAGTACTCTTCCAATGTTAAAAGCCTTAATAGTTAGTTCTTCTAATAAAAAAAGTCTGATTTAATAACCCGTGCAATGCACGGGGTATAGCGCCTAGTTTTTATTTAAAAGATGAGCACAATTTAGTCTAGCATTACTTCTTCACCCCAGCTTTAGGATTTCTGTGTTTTTTCCAGATCCATCAATCAATAGAATTATGTATAAAAATATATATAAATTAAAACAACAATCATAAATAGCATAAAATTTACTGTCTCATCAATTGTTGTATCGATATGCGGGTGCTTGCATTGGCTCCAAATAGCTCTCCATCGTGTTGCGGTTACGGTAACGGTGTTGGTTGATGCAAATCATAAATTGGATTTTTCTGATGTGTATTATTGCTGTGTTATTGAGAAATTAATGTAAGGGACAGAAATTAATGAAAGGCTTAACAATCTTATCTAAAAATAATAAGAATAGAATCTTATGTTTTGGATTATATTTGAACTTTCATTAAACCAGATTGGGGGATGGTTCTTAGTTTATCCACAAATCAATTTTTCCCGGGTTAATAATTTTCAATTGATCTGCCTCTCCTTTCAATTAGCCGATTTCTTTACATTTCTCCTAATTATATATTCTAATAATCAAAACCAACAATAAAAATGTCTGGGAACTCATAAAAGATATTGCACTAAAAGATTTTCAATGATTTGTGCCCTACAACCCGAAATCTCTATCAAAGCACCTGCGGTGTGCAAAGCGCAAGGAGTCTTATAGTCTCGATACTGGCAGAAGCACCAGTAGCCATAGGGAGCGAAATCCCGACGTTCGTAAGCGTGATTCTTACCTCCAGTGCATGGTTGCACCCTAAGACCCCTTCCGATCACCTTTGTTCTTAAAAAGAGCGCTAAAATAAAATTATCAAAATAGTGAGTTAAAAAAATTGAGTAATATAATGAAAACAATGAATAACAGTTTATCTCCTTAAACTTTTGGCCAAAAGAGCTTACAAATGCCAATGGATTGTGGCATGGAATGTTGTTCTTTCTCTGCAAAATTTGAGGAGGAGTCGAGAGGTACTTAGATCTTTGAGACTTGAAAAATAGATTTTCTTAACAAAAATGGCGACATCTTTTGTTGGATTGGAAGTGACTTAAAATCACTGCAATCCAATAAAAATACCTAACTTGTTATTACATAAATATCTCCTCAAAGAAGAATTATAAATAAGTCATAATAATACAAATAACAAGTGTATACAAATACTCAAAAATCATAATAATACTGTCATCAAACCATGGCGAAAATAACATAGAAGTACTTCTATTACAAGTAAAAACACACACAAAAAACTATACCAATACAAGTGAAATCAAATTAAACGAGTGAACACATCAATCATCCCAGAATCAAAAAACTATGATGTCAAGGATCAAGTATCGGTTTAGGACACAAATTTGCTGACTAATTGAACAGAGTAAACAAATCCCCACTCCTAGCACCCATTGGCCTCACTTTTTCCTTCTACTTATATGATGGCCACTCAGCTGGCTACTCAGATTTCACCATCCCAGAGTTCCTCAATAGATCTGTAGGCTTCATAAGTTTCATGAACAAAAGAGACACCTCCGATTAATCTTGCCCGAAACAACATAAACCCCTGCCATATTACATCACATTCTATATCATACTTATTGTCTTGGCCATTCATCAAAGATTCAATTTCAAGGAACAAAAATAGTTTTTATGATGATCTAGTTGCCAACTATCACAAACTAGGTACATAACAGCCACTTTTATATATTTATAATCTCAGGTCCAAAAAAAAAAATCTTTATAACCTTATCCTATGAATTCTGATGGAGATTTCAAATATGTTATAATAAGGGAACTATCTGAATCACGCAGAGAAAAGTTGCAAGCCATTAAGCTGGAGTGAAAGGTTGAAAATAGGTGTAGGTGTCTCCAAGGTCTAAAGTACTTACATGATAATACATAATTCATGGAAGTGTAAAGCAATTAACAAATATCAAAATGGTTTAGGTTCAAAAATATTAGCAGATGAATACAGATCCATCCTGCAAAACCACCATCTGAAACAAGAGTACTAGTCATTCAATGTTTAGTGTAATTCTTAATAAAACCGTTTTTTACTTACTGAAGGTAATTTGTAAAAGATTGCCTTAAATTTTGCAATATATTAGATCTATTGTTGGTCTAAATGTTTCCTATAATTAATTGAAGCAACAAGAGTGCATGCATATACGTATGTATATTGATAATTACCTGGCATCACAATAATATCATGTTCTTGAAATTTCTTGTAGATATAACCTCACAAATTCCCCCAGAGTTGTCATCCACAGTGTAATCTTCAACACTTAGGGGAGCATTAGTTTTATTGTTTTCTAATTGAATACTATCCATTTCGTTGATATTTGCATAATTTTCACAAGATCATCAATATTGTTAACATATCTTGTAAAAGGCATAGTATCCATCCCATCCTGCATGAAAAGAAAAATTTAGTGCAATTCAGATAATTTTTTTAAAAAAATATTTTATAAAATTGTAATCCTTATCATTAATTATCAATTATGATTCACTTGTTGTGTAGGCCCTTCTTTCATAGATGAATTTGACATAAGAAAAATCATTATAACGTCCCAAAAAAGGAACGTGATTACCAAAATGTCCCGCAAGAAATTAGCAGCATGAACTTGCGTGATGTTATTTCCTATACCGGATTTTGCCATTGTTTACGTACTAAAATTTTTTAGTGACTACATTCATTTATTGAAATCTTATAGTAATTTTTCCTTTGATTATGTGTTGTGTGTTTTATTGAAGTGATAATAGCCTATCTATGCATTATGGTGATTAACTGAGCATCACAATATTGATGTGCTTGAGAATATCCAGTTCATATAAAAGTCATTATTTAATCTCTAGCTCTGTGAAGTTCATGTTAATGTCGAAATAGATTCTTTAGAAAAATTTTGACCCAGTAACTGTTGTATTATGTCATATATGGTTAAAATTGTTTATCCAAAATGATAACATTAAAAAACAAGAGATTGAGGTAAATACCTCAGCTGGGAAATCTTGATTTCTTGAGAAAATCTGAATATTCTTTATAACCATTGGAGGAATATCTGAAGGATGAAAATTCACAACGAATAATGGAAGGATTCCATTGCATTGGAAAAATATGAGAGTAACATTCCATGGGGTCCTAAATTATATCGAAAGAGAATATTGTAAGTATCTAATAACTTTTTATTTATATTGAAACTATAAAACGGGCAAGAATCTCTAAAAATACAAAATAAATTAAAGACGTACCATTGAAATGTTATTTGCAGGTTTTTCAGCATCCATACTCGTGCTTTATGTGTGTATCTTGGCTATAATGCTCTTGTATTTTAAAACTATTACCAAAGACAGAAAAAAATCTGGAGATTATTAATTATTAAAGCTAGGTAATCGCTTACTTAAGATTAATAATTCAGAAGAGTTTGTAGCAGATGAAGAGCAAAAAAGATAACATCACACACACACACACACACACACACACACAATATTGATCAATAATACTTGTGATGCAAACATGTTGATATTTTTTTTTTTTCCGCATCAATCTTGATATCTTAATTAGTGACATATATATTTAAGGCTATATATGCTGTTTCTATAGTTTTTATGTCGTTTCAATTCACTTATAAATTTTTTAGTTATATAGTGATGAAATTTTTTTAGATATATATATGTGTAAATAAATTTATAATTAAAATTCTAAACCAAATATAAAAGTTATTATTAGTTGTTTTCATTCCTGATTTGGGATAAAACTTTGGGCCAAAAAGAGTATCTTTCAAACTTTTCTCATTTTTTGGGATAAAAATTGTGGAAAAACATATGAATACTATCTGTCTCCCTGTAATCCGAATCAAACAAAAAACATCAAAATCCTTCTTCTTCTCCCTTCCAATCATCCAAAAGAAGTAATATAAAATTTTCGTTTCCTGTCAGTTGAACAAACAGACCCTAGATGAATCGAAGGGCAAAGGAAAACAAGTTTTCTCTTATTTTCCTTTTCTATTACTTTCATCCCTCAATTTGTGCCAAACCAAGCACATCGCGCTACTCTTTTAATACAAAACTATGAAAATTAAAATCATATAAAATAAAATATTATATATAACAAAAAAATATTTAAATACGTTGACTAATAGTATCATGATGAGATTGTATAATTAGCTCGCATAAGAAAAACTAACCTTCGTGATGTGAATGGTTTTTGTGCGATGTTTTTGCTCTCTCCTCGTCCTTAGTTCGGTTCAGAGAAAGTGGCATTAAACATCAAAGAAGGGGGTATTTTATTATTATTTTTCATGGATAGCTAAAATATTATATAATATGAAAAATGAGTATAACGAATAATTTAAAGATTCTTTAAAAGATCTGTTCAAGACAATCTAAGTTTTGATGGAAATAATGAATTTGTGCTTTAAGTTATAATTATTCTAATAAATAAATATGATATAATTAGTATATTATGAAAAATAATACTCCCTAAAGTAACTTTTCTTTTAAAAAAAAATCTTAAATAACAATAGAGCTCAAGATAATTCAAACGTGTTGGTTCACAAAATACATCAGATAAATAACTAAATAAAAGAAAAAACTTAGGATCATTACCTTTTATTCTTTATGTTTAATTCCTATCAAATTTTAGCGTATGAAATTTTCTTGATAATAAAAATTACATTGATAAAATATCAAAATTCTGTTTAGACCATTATTAATAATTAAAAAACACACATGTCAAGATTTGATTGGATAATTCAACTTAACAGATATAAGATTGTTGACAAAAATGGCGGCACTTTAGCTCTTTCTTTCCAGTTCAGATCTTTCATCTCCTTTTCCATCCTCTTCGCATTAAATTAATATATTTCGACAGTTTAGATTTTTAATTTTTTATAAACTATTTATTAAAAATTTAAAAATATTTAGTGTATTTGCAAACTAGTAGAATTAAATTTTAATATAGTTTGTAATTATTATTTATTTATGTTTATAATTAATATTTAATAACAGTTTTTAAAAGATTTAAATCTGACCCATTAAAATATTAATCTAATGATTTAAAAAAGAATAAAAGAAAAAAGGATGGGAAGGGAAGAGGAGAAGTTCTAAACCGGTTTCCTCCTGCATGGGATTGGCATTACCTTCAAGACATGCCCAGATGCTTATTCATTTTTATTTTGATAATATGAAATTAAAATGCAAAACAGATAATATTGATCCCAATATAAAAAAATAATATGACTTATATTATTATATAATATGAAAAGGACTAAGGTTATTTTAAGGATCATTTAAATCAGATCACATTGAAGACAATCTAATTTTCATGGAATTTTAAATAAAAAATTTCAGCTCTAAGTTATGATTATTCTGATAAATAAATAAATAAAATATCATCTGAAAAATAATCCCTAAAATACACTTACTCCCAATTATCATCTCTTCCATCTAAAATAATTTTCATAATATTTTCCAGCTAAACATTATCCTTTAGCCTTTTTTTTCAAAAAAAAATTCCCAAAAATAAACCTTTAATTCTCAAAGCACAATATACAAATTTTTTCTGCTAAATACAAGTATCTCATTATCGGAGATAATTCTATTGGAAGTTAGTTCTTAAATTTAGACACCTCTCTCAGCCGGTCTAATGGATGTCCAAATATGGTCTCGACTTTAAGTCTGGGTAGAATGTCAAATATGATACAACTCCAGTGAAAAGTTAGACGTGGACATTTTGTTCATTTCATGACCATGTGTAAGAAATGACACTCAACTCAAGTCCTCATGCACTCCGCGTCACAATCTTGCGAAATGGCATCTGTTCAAGGGCTTTTGCCACGGGCCATTTGCGCAGTAAACTTGATTACGGGGGGATTCTTGTTCTCAAACAGTCTGTGCAAATTGTATTTGAACCTAAAAACCGCTGTAAAAAGTCACTTATCATAGTTGTTTCACAATCCCCATTGAATCCTCTAATTTATTATGTCGACCGTGTAGATGCCGCTTTAAAACCTATGTAAAACGTTCATGTAATTTTAACCGTTATAAAAGGCCTTTTCTACAGTAGTGATGTGTCAGATTTCTTTCGCACTTTGATGGACAAACATCCAGCTGATTATGAATGTTGTTTCATGTTGTCTTTGGTTGCTTAGCCAAGCTTAAGATAGTGTCAAGAAATGACACTCAAGTGCTCGGAGACATTCTCAATAGGCAATAGCTATGCATGCTCAATGGTTGTCTACCTATATATATATATGCGCTTTTGAATAATAATCATGATAGTGCTTGTTGATCCAAATCCTTCGTCAACAAGAAGCTTTGAAATGATACGGCTTATGTATTAGCTAGGTCTTTTGAATCGCTCTTCGTGGTGCATTATATCTACCTCAGCTTCCAACACTACTTGTTATAACATGCTTTATCCAACACGTTAAATTTTTCTCACCTAATACCCCTCACTAATTAAGCAAAAACTCATATCTTACTAATATTCTTCTTGTCTTTAGTACAGGAGCTAATTATAGAGTTAATGTTAGTCCTATTTATAAGAACTATCAATTTTTTTCAAATTGACTCTATTGATATTCTCCCAACAATAATCAAGTAAGAGGAAAAGGGAGAGAATTAAGGAAGATCCTTAGGGTGTTTTAGAAAAAAAATATATCATATTAATTAATTTAACTAATATCCTTAATCTACCCAAATTAGTTACTACCTCCGCTCTTTAATAAAAGAGTTGGCTTGACTTTTAATTTGCTCCTAAATATAAAATCTCAACCCTCTTTGTCTTTTATATTTATCCAGTCTTTTCAAAATAATCCTTGCATTAGGTATACATGTTAAAAGTTTTATTAAATGGTAGTCTTAACTAATACGCATAATTAGTGAGGGTATTTTAAGCAATACAATACTTGTTATTATAAATAATTAACTTAATAATCTTTCTTAATCTATTCAAATTACTCAACTAACTTTTATATTAAGAACTAGAGGTAGTAATTAGTCTTACATTGAGAACCGAATGAGTACATTTTGTTGAGGGTAGTTTTGAAAGTTTACAACTCAGGAAAAATCGGTGAAAAGTTCATGTTTTGAGATTTTATTGGCCAAACACTTGAATTCGTTTTCAAACACAGGAAGTACTAGTATTTTGGAGGATTTTATACCTTTCGAGTGTAGCTTCAAAGTGTTTGAATATTAAATTTATTTTTATCAATTTTGCTCTTAATTTTTTGTTTTCTCTCCTCAGTTTTCTCATACTACATTCTTTTTCATCCTTCATTTTATTACTAGTATTTCTTTTTCTTATTTGCTCTCTTATTAAATATGAATATGCTTCGAACAAGAGTTTAACTTTCACATGCTTATTGCTTTTAGCTAATTTTAACTATTTTTAAAGTACTTATTGGGCTTCCCAAAAACCCCCTTAGTCCACTTTCTTTTACTGATTTATATCCGTTTGGTTTATGCGCTGATCAAATTTTATTGAATTACTTTATTTTCCGGCAAAAAATATTAAATACTTCTCCCTCTCATCTTTTTTATAGGATCCTGCTTAAAAGTGTTTGAATATTAAATTTATTTTTTATCAATTTTGCTCTTAATTTTTTTGTTTTCTCTCCTTATTTTTCTCATACTACATTCTTTTTCATCCTTCATTTTATTACTAGTATTTCTTTTTCTTATTTTCTCTCTTATTAAATATGAATATATTTTGAACAAAAGTTTAACTTTCACATGCTTATTACTTTTAACTAATTTTAACTATTTTCTTAAATAACATAAGGGAAAAAGACAAAAAAGTGACACTTGAACTTTATAATCCCTAAATGGTTTGCTGAATTTGAGAAATCCCAATTTGGTCTCAAGAGACCAAATTGGGATTATCATGTTAAAAAAAAAGACTGAATTGCCCTTTATTTTAAATATTGTTTTTAAAATATCATAGCCCCTACTAGCTGGCTGGTCATTGGAGCTCCGGTGGCAGCAGTCACGGGAGCTCTGGCAACCAGCCGACAATTGGTCACCAAAGCTCCGTCATTCAGAAATTTTTTTTTGAAAATTTTTATAACTTCAATATAACAGTTACCAACTTTTATAATGCTATTAACAACTTCAGTATAGCAGTTAACAATAGGTTTTCTGGGAAATTTAACAAGCTCCGATGGCCGGAAACAATTTCTTTGAAAATTTTTACAACTTCAATATAACCATTAACAACTTTTGTAACACTTTTAACAACTTCATTATATCAGTTAACAACAAGTTTTTTGGAAAATTCAATAATTAGTGGCTAGAGCTCCGGCGGCAGAAAACAATTTTTTTGAAAATTTTTACAACTTCAGTATAACGATTAACAACTTTTGTAACCCTATTAACGACTTCAATATAGCAGTTAACAACAGGTTTTTGAGTTTGTTAACAGCATTACTGAAGTTGTAAAAATGCTACTTTTTGAATTTTCCGAAAAACCTGTTGTTAACTGCTATATCGAAATTGTTAATAGAGTTACAAAAGTTGTTAACCATTATACTGAAGTTGTAAAATTTTTTTTTTTAAAAAGTAGTTGTTAAGGTTATAAAAATACCATTTTTTCGAATTTTTAAGAAAACATGTTGTTAAATGTTATACTAAAGTTGTTAATAAAGTTACGGAACTTGCTAACGACATTACTGAAGTTGTAAAATTGCTACTTTTTGAATTTCTTGAGAAACCTGTTGTTAATAGCATTACAAAAGCTGTTAAGCGTTATACTAATGTTGTAAAAATTTTCAAAAAAAATTGTTTTCGGCCACTGAAGCTCCAGCGACCAATTATTGAATTTCCCAAAAAACTTGTTAACTGCTATACTGAAGTTGTTAATAGCGTCACAAAAATTGTTAATTGTTATACTGAAGTTGTAAAAATTTAAAAAAAAAATTGTTTCTGGTCACCGAAGCTTGTTGAACTTTCCAGAAAACCTGTTGTTAACTGTTATACTGAAGTTGTTAATAGTGTTGCAAAAGTTGTTAACTATTATACTGAAGTTGTAAAATTTTTCAAAACAAAAATTTTCCGACCAACGGAGTTCCGCTGACCAATTGTCAACTGGCCACCGAAGCTCTGGTGACTACCGCTGCCAGAGCTCCGACAACCGGCTGGCCAATAGGGGTTGTAATATTTTTAAAACAATATTTAAAATGAAGGGTAATTTCATCTTTTCTTTTAACATGATAATCCTAATTTGGTCTCAAATTGGGATTTTTCAAATTGAGCAGACCATTTGGGGATTATGAAGTTCAAGTGTCATTTTTCTATCTTTTTCCCATAACATAATTTAGTTAAAACGACGTCATAAATAATGGAGGAAGTAATATTCAAACCAGTTTTAGTTGGTTTTTTTTTTTTGGCAGATTATTCATAGTGTGATGGAGTAAAAATATGAGACTAAATTTGTTAATGCATATGTATACCGGACAATGCTCATGGAATACATGATTTGATATATGTGAAATGGAAGAACATAAAGTACACGAGAATATTTAATCCACAATGTCATCCAAAGTTGAATTATTGCGTTTAATGCTCAAAATAGTTTGAATGTTTTTGAGAGCATCTTGTGCAGCTCTATTATAAGCGATCTCTTTTTTGGAACTACAGGTGCCACTTCCAACCCATTGATTATTAACCAGAACCTCCACTGCCTTCAAATCCTCCCATGAATCCTTAAATTGAACCTTCAAATTATGTTTCTGGCAAATTTGATATAGCTTTGTCACTGGATGTGTCTTTAGGGTTTCTGCATCTATCAATGGCTCCAACAAACGTCTAAAAACCTGTAAAAGCATCTCATGTCTTTCATTTTGCCCAATCAATCTAAATAATCTATCAAATATTTATTGTAACATGATATATATAATATTTGTTTTATATTGTTACCTTCTGTCCTTAATATAAGAGCTGCCCAGAGAGTTACTTTTGATTCTAAATATACAATTTCAATCAATTTTGTCTCTCATCTTTTTCTAAAATATTCCTATTAATTGCATGGGTTCCTATCAAGAGATAATTCTAATAATCCAATATATATGATTAAAGAAGATAATTTCAGGAGATAACTAAATACTTGTGATAAATAACCAACTTAATTAATTTTCTTAATATTTCTAAATTAGTTATCTAGCTCCTATATTAAGAACTGAAGATAGTATTAATAAAAATTAAAAATAATAAAATTCATTTTTATTTCTTTTATTGGTAACAAGTATTGTCTTATTCGAATCAATCCTATTCGGAACATGATTGTGTGCAAAATTTGGATACTTCAATTTGATCATCGATTCACCACATTATATAGATTAACTCTTTTTATTAAAACCAATAACGTTGATATATAAATAATTTTTATGTGTTTATTTATTCAAAAAAAAAAAAAGGGAATGCAGTTAGTTAGAGCCGGCCCGTTCTTTTACTTCTGCCTTTCATATGATAAGCCGTCGATCTGTCACACTTGTTCATCAATAAATATTACATATAATTTATATTATGTGATATATGTACATCATAAACTATAATTAGATTTTGTAAAAGGAAAGGAGAAAATTGATACCTGCCATACAAGTCGATGTTGGAGCCAGAATCAATGAAGATTGCTCCAATAATGGATTCCACTAAATCGGCAAGACACTTCGGAACATCTACAAGCCCATTCGAATGAATTGGATACTCCAATATTTCTTTTTTGAAACCATTTATCTGCTTCCATCACATATATCATTTATTTTAATTTTTAATTAAATAAACCATATATACTCAATTTTAAAATTACTTAAAAAAATAAAAGTTCAAGCAAAAACTAATCAAACTCAGGTATGTTACAAATTTAGATTTCCTGAAAGTAAAAGCTTATATTTTTTAAAATAAAAGAAAAATTAAAAATTGAAAAGATTTGAAAAATAGAAAAAGATTGATCCTATAAACTCAATTTTAAAAACAATCCAATTTCGAATAAGGCACATTGAGTAACTACTAACTAATAAAAGGCTTGTTTGAGATAACATCTAAAAACACTCATAAACACCTTTCACATAAGTTGAAATAAACTTCTCTTATATGCTTATTTTGTATTCTATAAATCATGAATGAAAAGTTACTTATAAGTTATTCTAGAGGGGTTTAAAATCAAACACAGATTTGACAAATTAACTTACCCGTTCTTCAAGAAGAGGTTGCTTGTGGCAAAGGTAACAATGTAGCCCATGCTCAACAGCCACGCATGCAAGCTTCTCGGTGTCAACATTGGCGGCTCGGAGCCGGGTCAACTGACCCGAAGAAACATCTGAATACAAGAAGAACTGCTCCTTGGTGACCAACAAATAAAGTACAGCGTCTCCCAGGTACGCTAAACGCTCAAATGAGAAGCATTTTATTTCAGCTTCATTGTTATTATTATCTTTAGTATAATAATAAGACGAATGTGTGAAAGCTTCTTCCAATAAACATTTATTCTTGAAGATGTATCCAAGAATCTCTTCAACTTTGTCTAGGTTTCTTGGTGATGGTCGGTCTTGAAGAGGATCCATGGTTGAAGCTGCTGATTCTATAATAATTCTTGCTTCTTGTTCATCTTGAGCTTCTTGTTCCACGGTGGCTTTTGGAGAAGTCTAGGATTAACTTAATATTTTCACAAGTGTCTAGGATTATATAGAGCTGGATTATGAATTTCAAATTATATTTGGTTTGGATTTCTAAGATAAACTTTGAATTTTTCTTGTTTGATTTTTGAATTGGATAAAGACCAGATATTGCGTATATCCTCCTTTGGGTTCTTTCAATTCTGTGGGTAGAAAACGAATGGTTTCATTTTTGTAATTTTATAATTGTTCTAAAGTTTTTTGCATTGGGCTTTTTTATTAACTGGTTGAAAGATCACGGGTTGGATGTCTAATTGTCCTGGCGGTAAAAAAGAAAGGGGGTTGAAATCTACACATTGATCCTTAGGGACCCGCTCTGCAAACATAAAAAATTGTGATGAATTTGCATACATTGATAATATTAATTGTTTTAAGATAATAAAGCGAGAAGACGGCAAAATATATGATATTCAAATTTGTTTTAACGTTAGAATTCATTGTTTAATTTTTGTTTATATTATTATAAGTTGTGGTTAATAATGATATGATAAAGGAAAAGGTTGAAATGTTTGTCATGGAATAAGACCTCATCTTTTTTAATTAATTTCAGATAGGATTGTAGTACAGATTATTCCGGGCAGGTTAATTGGATAGTGTAGATTTCAAGTTATTTTATTATTCTACTATAATATGTTTCTAATTTTAATATATGCAAATTCCAAAATAAAATAATCTTTAATTGCCACTTTTCTTAAAAATAGAATTTATGATTTAGAAAAGATAGGCTAAAGTATAAGTTTGGTCCGTTAATTTTACACAAGATTTAGTTTAGTCTCCGCAGATCTTAATCTTAACCCTGTTAAATATTTTCGAAAATTTAAATGGTGACTCAAAAATTAAATGTTGACAAAGCATGGTTAAATTTTAATCTTTTTACACAATCAAATGACAACAAATGTGATTGAAAAATTTGCGATGCTCCTGTACTAAAAAAAAATAATTATATTAAAGGATTATATAAATTTTTGGTCCTTTACTATAATCACTACGTGGCCCTAAATAAGTATGACTCTGTAAATAAAATGAACTAGAATGTTAATATAAATATATATATGAATTCTCTATTATTTTTATCTTACGAACAAGTAATTTAATTTTTTTTTTGACTATTTCTTTAATTTATTAGAATTCTCTGCATTCTATGTGAATCTATAAAATATTAATTATTTATATTTAAAAATTGTAATCTATGTTCATAAAATAAAAGATTGAAGCATTTGAATGATCAAACCTTATTATTATTGTGATTATTTTCTCTCTAAAATTCAAGAAGTTCAACATAAAATATGAGATTTATATCCATTTTGAAAAATATAAAATCCATATGACATTACATTAATCACGACATAAACAGTAATGTGAATTATTGTTAATGAAGCCACCTTAAGAAAATATGATTGGATAAATGACACGGGTGGGTTGTAGTTGAGTATAATGAAGGGGTAAAGGAGATGAAAGGATGTGAAATAGGATGACTAGTTATTAAAAGTAAATAATCTGAAAAAAAAAGGCTAGTGGATAATTTAAATATAACTTCTTGTCTTTAATATAAGAACTAGTTTGGCATTCAATTTGGTCCTGAATATAAAACCTTAATTTACTTTGTGTCTCATATTTATCCATGTTTTGTAGTCAGTACATATGTTAAAGATTGTATCAAATGGTAGTTAACTAGTTCTGGCCAATACACATGACTAGCAAGAATATTTTAGAAAAAATAATACCTATTTATTACAAATAATTAACTTAACTAATTTTTTAATATATTCAAATTAGTTAATTAGCTCTTATATTAAGGAACTATTATAATTGAAATCACATCATAGAAGAAAATTTAGTTTTTTAAAAATAGGATTTTAAATAGTGATAGAAAGTTATCTATTGGTTTTATTTGTAGAATTTTTAGTAGATTCAGATCCAACATTGATATCTTATGACGTAATGAGGTTTTTTTTTTTTTTTTAATGAGGTAAGGTAGTAGTTTTTACCTATTTCTTGCTCCAAATTTAGCACAGAGGAAACAAATTGACACCTAACATCCTGAGTAATATGGGCCGTCCAAATTAATATTTTTAATTAATTATTTTTAAATAAAAATTATTTTTTTGAAAAGATTATAATTGCAAGATTATCTTTATTTTGTTCTATACCCATTAAAATAATTATTTTAAAAAATAAAAAAATTGGACTATCTAGATTAAATCTAGACTGTCCAAATATAATGAGTTTGAAATTCTCATCAAGAGAGATGAGTAGCCAAACTCATTCAAGGGAATATATATATAAATATATATATATCATTTTTTCTTAGCCGGCATTGAAGAATTAGCTTGCCACCCTATCACTTCAAAAGTTGCATGTTATGTTTGCTTCTCAACAAATGTGATTAGTTGGAATCATTTGTTTAATTAGTGCTAGAAGATCACTAAAACAACTGGATAGTGAATTGGTTGGAGTCGTACTGAAGACACAAAGTCGTGGCAGAGACACTATCCGTAAGAGTTATTCCTCACCAAAGGCAAAGTGGATGAGATGCTATCCAGAATTAAACGAGCCCCTCCTGCAACAAATAAGGTAATAGAACAACAAAAATACAGATGTAACTCAATAGCAAAGGAATGAGAGGAGAAAATCACAAGGGAGAAGATAAGTGCTCGAAAACTCAAGAGCCAGTGTAACAAACCCTTTGTCCCTATTATATAGGATCACAGAGCATTTGAGTGATGGACACTACACTTGTGACAATAAACACAATTAAATTTTTGATTTCAGACATTGACACAATAAATACTATTTAAACCTTCATTTATGAACTTTAAAGGTACTCAAAATTGAATTTCTAGACGTTAGCAAGCATTAACCCACTTGCAAAAAATTTCTGTAAAATGTGCCAAGTACTTTCTTAACTTGTGCACCGAGGGGAAATCGCCAATTTTTAACTGCATTTTTCTCTGTCAAGTCGTTGTCATGCACGCAAGATCCTTCTTCTCCTCTAGGTCCATTCACTAGTCCAAAAATATAAGATAGTTTATATACACTTGAACCTCCTCTCTCTTAAGCAATGTGGCATTTTACTTTTGACACACCCACTTATATTCACAACAGTTAGAAATCAAAAACTTTTATAATTTGTTAAGACTATAAAATGACAAAAATGATTAGAAAAGCATATTGTAACATACTATTTTTTTTTTTAAAAATTGTAATTAAAATATATATAATAATATTTTATTATTTTTTTGCAGAAAAAAAAAGAAACAACTTTCCACCGAATTTGGTGGAAAGTTGTGGCATTTGACTTTTGAATAGAATTTTGGGGGAGGGTAGTAAATCAGGTTGGAAAAATATGGAGTGTATTAAATGAAAGAAGAATGTTGGGAAGGAGTATTAAATGAAGAGAAGGAAAAAAAAGGAAAGGAATGAATGGATGAGGAAAGAATGTTGGGAAGGAGTAGTAAACGAAGGTGGAAAAATTGGGAGTGGTATTAATTGAAGAAGGAAGAAGGAAGGATGTAGGTTGAAAAACAAAATATACGGGGCAGTTGAAGAAGAAATAGGATGGGTGTTGGCAGAAGAAAATCGAGGAAGAGAATTAAATGTTGTGATATTAAATACCTGCAGCTTTTTTCTTCCTTTCACTTTGTGCAAGTAGAGAAAGAGAGAGCGAGAGCCAAAGAGGAAAAGAGAGTAAGTGTGCTGAGTTGCAGAATACGTGACAAGTTTTGGAGATCACTTAGGTATACAAATATACTTTTTTTTTAATCAAATTTTCTTTATGAGTATCTTCTATATATTTAGAGCATTATATTATTAGTCTCGTTATAATGTTTAGAGAAAATTTTACTGTTTGGATATAAATTAAATATAGAGTTCTGACAATATATGACCATAAAAAATTTAAAGATACATTGTTAAGGAATTTTAATCGGTTTATATTTGTTCAATGACTATTTTGAGAATTTTAAATTAAGATTTTAGTTAAAAAATTTGTTATTCAAAGATATAGAATATTTTTACCGATTAAATTTCAGTTAAATAATTTATTTGAGTTATTTAATATACTATTGAGATTTTAATCGGTTTGAATATTGAATGTGTCAAAGAAATATCATTGAAATAATTTTTGAAAGCTTAAAGAATTGTAAATTGAGAATTTTATGAAATTAAATAAAGTTTAGGTTTGTTTATAATTCAGGGAAGTTGTTTGGTTTGAGAAAAATGTTTAAAGGAGACTATAATAAATAATTGAGAATTTTAATATAAAATATTTAAATTTTGGGTAATAAAAATATATTTACTTAAGTTGTTAAATTTAAATAGTCTTATGTGTAAATTATATTTTTGAAATAATATTATATCTATTATAAATGGGCAGATTTGGGAGAGTTAATATATTTATGTAATTTTGGTTTAGAAGATAGTCTTAGAATTTTAGAGTAATTTTGGAATAGTTTTGAATTTTACATTAATAAATATTTATGTGTAATTTTGTAGACTTTTGAGAATTTTGGAGTAATCATTGTGTGATTATTTGTAAGCCAAAGAGTACCAAGTAACTCTAAAAAATTTTTCTTATACATGTGAATTGTGTATGATTATATCATGGATTTACTAATTTTCTTATTACTGAAATATAACATTATGATTTTTCAAATAAATATTTTGATATGTTATTTGATTTTAAGATTTATTGCTATTGATTATGATTAATATTAAAATATATTGATATCTATGGAATTATCATGAGTTGCTGTTAAATGATACAAAAATTTTATTACTATCTTATATTTTAATAATATACTTGAGGACGTATTTATGATATAACATTATTTGTATCTGACATATGCATTATTAGGCTAAGGATAGAAGGAAATTTGTGTGGATATAAATTACCACGTGGTATGCCATCACTCGGTGTATAGTGGATGACGCTTGTCAGGGCCCTTCTTCTATGTTTTCCTTTGGTTGGGAATTCATTGGAGCTGTGGGACACGTGACACCTTATTTTATTTTCCAAGGACGGGAACCATAGTCTGAGCTTGAGCTCTATATCTTTGGCCGGATATATTTCTAGTATTAATGAGCTTGGAATAATTCAGTAAAATGGATTAGTTCCTATTAGATTATGTGTTAGCCTATGGCTCCAGTCAGTAGTATAAGGATAGATAGTGATACAAGGGAGGCTGCATATTGCATTATTTTTGGATATATTGAAAAAATGATGTTGGTATATTGCTGAATCAAAAATAAATTTGAGTTGAATATATAAATCCGTGATTTTCATACATAAATACACACACACACACACACATAAACGGATTTTTGTTTATCATATATGGTTTGCTTGTATATGTTAGAATTTCAGTAGTTACTAAGACGTTTGATCTCATCCCTTATATTAACATTTTCAGATAAATGATCTAGTAGGAATCAAGGGAAGGCACCGATGAAGTGAGTCGTGAAGGCTTTTGTACTCCTCAAACACATGTTATGTTATATTTTTATGTACCATGACTATAAGACTTCAATAGTTTATTTTGTTAAGTTATGTCAGAAATATTTTGAAATTATGATTAATTGAATTGAAGTGTTAGAAATACGTTTGGACTTCTAAATAAAGTATTTCATCACATATGTAGATATAATTATGTAAGATGTTACATTTTTTGTATCAGAGCTACAACACTCCATGGCTTTTTATTTAGCTTTTATGTAAAATATTTTTCCAAAAAGGTTTGAAAAAAAAATTTTGTCTAGAGGTCATGGCAATTTAAATATAATAACATGTGCACTTCCCTTTATTTTTAGATTAAAAGTTTATTTTAGCAGTGCTGTTTAGTTTATCTAGTGTCTTTGTGCTATTTTACATAGGAGGAGAGAATGGTGAACACTTGAAGGACTAACTCTATCCCAGTTCCTAATCAAGATGCTCTTTCTCGTCAAGATAATAATACTATTTTATGAGAATTACGAGATTATGTTGTGAGTATTGATCAGAGAGTGAAAAGACATGAGGACAAGCTGGTAGTAATCAAAGGTCAGCGTGATAGCCATCAAGAAGAAAATGGCCCTATTGGTGATAAAGCTCCTAGTGACCACCAATCAATAGGTGATACCTTTAGGGGCACTGAATCAAAAGGTGATAGTAGAGCACATTCTCAACACAACCTTGTGCGTATCACACTGCTCTAGGAAAGTTTTAGGAAGTTTTATTCTCCTAAGTTTGAGGGTAGGCTGAATTCATCTGAAGCTGAAGAATGGATTGAAAGGTTGGAGACTATATTCAGAATAGTAATATGCATCTCGCAAGAAAAAGTGCAAGTTGCTGGGCAATTGTTACAAAAGGCAGCAAGAAAGTGGTGGGACAGCATTAAACCTTTTGAGAGTGTAGAGATAACTTGGGAAAGGTTCAAGGAGAAATTCTTCCAGCATTATTTTCCCAATACCCTGAGAGCTGACCAAGAAGCAGAATTCTACACCTTTAAGCAAGGAAACTTAAATGAGGAAGACTTTATCGCTCAATTCTTCGAGTTAGTTAAGTACACTACTTATCTGCAGATGTAACAGAACTCAAAATGGATGGCTGATAGGCTACTGGAAAATGTTAGGCCAGAATTAAGAACAGCTCTAACACCTTTGGAGATTAATAATTTTGAAAAGATGTGCACCAAATTGCATATCATTACTAGAAGAATGAGAGAAGAAGAAGTTGAGAAGAGGAAGGACTCTTATACAAGGTCCGTTCCATTCATGAAACCTACTGGAGGAATCAGTAAGAAGAATACTTACAATCTCAACAGCTCAAAGAAGTGGTTTAATCAACCCTCAAGGAATCAATCTGGTGGACATTCGAGGAGCCAATTCAATAGACCCTTGAGGAGTCAATTCAATGGACCTTCGAGGAGCCAAGTCAGTAAGAGACAGAGCTCTTACAAGGGTTCTATAGCTCCTATCACTAGCACTGCTAATAGTCAAAAGTGTGCCAAGTCTGGAAAATTGCATCAAGAAAATTGCATTATCTGCTTCAAGTGCAGGAAACTAGGCCACATTTTTAGATTCCATGAGGAAGGATCGTGAGGGGTCAATGATACTAGAGCTGCCGTCCTAGGAAGAGTGTTTGCTCTATCTCAATAAGAAGTTGACGCTGCCCTTAATTTGATTAAAGGTATTATCAAACTCCAAGGCTTTGAAACTAAAGCTTTATTTGATTTTGGTGCAAGATACTCAGTTATATCTAATGATTATGTGTCTCGTTTAAGTATACATAAGTATGAATTACATTGTGATGTGATTGTTTCTATACTAGTAACAGTCTTGTGAAAACTTCTAAGGCCTGCTTGAATTGTATGATTGAATTTGAGGGTAGGACTTCTACTATAAACGTTGTTTGTCTACCCTTAAAGGGTATTAATCTGATTGTAGGAATGGATTGGTTGTCGGCAAATGACACCATCCTAGATTGTAGAAGGAAGACCATTTCTTTACTGGTCTCTTTCACAAGTTCTAGTAGGCCATAATTGTTGTCTTTAGTGCAAGTTGAAAAGTGTATTCGAAAAAGGTGTCAAGCCTATATGGTGTTCTTCTCTATTTAGACAAAAAATGAAAAGGGCATAGATGAGAGTGCAGTGGTGAGTGAATTCCTGGATGTGTTTCCAGAGGAGATAATAGTTTTGTCTCTAGAGAGATAGTAGAGTTCTCCATTTATCTTACATCAAGAACAGACCCTATCTCTAAAGCTCCTTATCGAATGTTTCTATCAGAATTAGCAGAGTTAAAGAAATAGATTGAGGAGTTGCTAGAAAAGGGCTTTATTAGACCAAGTGTATCTCCTTAGGGCTCGCCTATGCTCTCTGGGAAGAAGAAGGATGGGAGTATGAGATATGCATTGACTACAGCCAACTGAATAAGGCAACCATAAAGAACAAGTATCATTTACCGAGGATCGATGATCTACTTGACCAGCTATCTAGAGCGTCAATATTCTCTAAGATTGACTTAAGGTCAGGCTATCACCAGTTAAGGGTTAGACCTAAGGACATCTCAAAAACTGCATTTAGAATGAGATACGACCACTATGAATTCCTCGTTATGCCGTTTGGGCTAACCAATGCTCTAGCTGTCTTTGTGGACTACATGAATAGAATCTTCCGATCTTACTTGGATAAATTTGTAGTGGTCTTTATTGATGATATTCTTATTTACTCTAAGAATGAGGAAGAGCATAGAGGACATCTTAGAGTTGTGCTGCAAGTGTTAAGAGAATACAAACTCTATGCAAAAGTTGTCAAAGTGTGAGTTTTGGCTCAAAAAAGTAAAATTCTTGGGTCATGTTGTATCAGCTGAAGGTGTGTCGGTGGACCCTAGTAAAATTGATGCAGTATTGAAATAGGACAGGCCATGAAAAGTCACAAAAATCAAAAGCTTTTTAGGACTGGCAGGCTACTACAGTAGATTTATTAAAGGCTTTTCACAAATAGCCATACCCTTAACCAAACTAACTAAGAAGAACCAGCTGTTTGTTCGGATCGAGAAATGTGAATGTGAGGCAGCCTTTCAGATCTTGAAGACCAAGTTGACCACCGTACCAGTAGTTGTGATTCCATACCCTACATAATCTTTCACATTGTATACTGATGCTTCTAAGAAGGGTCTTGGGGCTGTATTAATGCAACAGGGTAATGTAGTTGCTTATGCCTCCCGATAATTGAGGCTGCATAAGGAAAATTATCCTACTCATGACTTGGAATTGGCAATAGTGGTGTTTGCATTGAAGATTTGGAGGCACTATCACTACGATTCGCAGTTTGAGATTTTTAGTGACCATAAGAGTTTGAAGTACTTGTTTGATCAAAAAGAATTTAACATGAGACAAAGAAGGTAGATAGAGTTCCTTAAGGATTATGATTATGAGCTAAAGTACCACCTAGGGAAGGCAAACATTATAGCAAATGCCTTAAGTAGAAAATCTATCCATGCAACCCAGTTAATGGTCAAGGAGTAGAACCTGCTACAGGATGCACAAAGTACACCAATAGATATAATGTCTCGATTAGTTGCTACCATAACAAAAGCACTAACAATTGAGAGTACAACTTGGAAAGAAATTAAAATTGCCTAGCTAGAAGATGAGTATTTATTAGGAGTTAGGGAAGAAGTTGAATAAGGAAAAGAGTCAAAGTTTAATATTGGTGAAGATGGGATACTAAGATATAAAGCGAGGGTATGTCTCCCTAGTGACAAAGAGTTAAAAAAGCTATTACTTGGTGAAGCTCAAAGGAGCAAATATACTATCCACCCTGGAGCAAACAAAATGTACCATGATCTAAAGCGAAATTGGCTGTGGCCTAGTTTGAAGAAAGATATAACTGAGTTTGTCTCTCATTGTCTAACTTGCCAAAAGGTCAGGATTGAATACCAAAAGCCCCTAGGATTACTGCAAAATCTAGAGATTCTAGAATGAAAGTGGAATAGTATCTCTATGGACTTCATCACAGGTCTTCCTAGAACTCAATTTGGGGATGATGCTATTTGGGTAATAGTTGATAGATTGACTAAATCACTTCATTTCCTAGCTATCAAGACGAGTTACTCTTTGGAAAAGTTAGCACAAATCTATGCGAAGGAGATCGTTTGATTACATGGCACACTAAGGAGTATTATATCAGATCGAGATCCACAATTTACTTTAGGATTTTAGAGATCGTTACAAGATGCCATGGGAACATGGTTGAGGTTTAGCACTGCCTACCATCCCTAAACTGATGGACAAATTGATAGAACTATCCAAACCCTTGAGGACATGTTAAGGGCTTACATAATTGAATTAAAAGGAAATTGGGATAATCACCTTCCTTTAATAGGGTTTACCTACAATAATAGCTTCCACTCAAGTATTCAGATGGCGCCTTGTGAAGCATTGTACCGAAGAAAGTGTAGATCTCCACTTTGTTGGACAAAATTGAGTGAGAAAAGTTTGATAGGTCCAGAACTGGTGGATTATACAACTCAGAAAATTAAGATGATAGAACAGAAGATGCTTACTACCCAAAGTAGACAGAAAAGTTACATAGAGAGGAAAAGGCGACCATTGGAATTCATAGTAGGAAACCATGTATTTCTAAGAGTCACACTGATGATGGGTATTGGAAGATCAATCCGAGCAAAGAAACTCACTCCCCATTTCATAAGTCCCTATAAAATTTTGGAAAGAGTGGGACCAGTGGCTTACAGAATTGCCTTGCCTCCACAGTTAGCGAACATTCATAATGTACTCCATGTGTCACAACTCAAGAAGTACCACCCAGATCCATCTCATGTGATCGAGCCCAAAGACATTGAGTTACAAGAGAGTCTTGCTTTCAAGGCTAAGCCTGAATGCATTATAGAGGCTAAGGATAAGCAATTTTAGAATAAAACTATTCGGTTGGTTAAGGTTTTCTGGAAAGGAATGTCTCCTGGGGATGCCACTTGGGAAACTGAAGAGCAAATGCGGCATGATTTTTCTAACTTGTTTGATTAGGAAGAGTTAGGGTTGTGTTGGTTTTGGTAATTATGTTCTGTTGTACTTGTACCTGTTATACATGTGTTGTGCTATGTTGATGTGTGGTATGGACAATTGTGATCGTGTCTGTTGCTTGAAGTAATTTTACTCTTTTTGTATCTCAAATTTTGAGGACAAAATTCTTTTTAGGTGGGAAGAATTGTAACATAATATTTTTTAAAAAAATTGTAATTAAAATATATATAATAATATTTTTTAACCAAAAAAAGAAACAATTTTCCATTGAATTTGGTGGAAAGTTGTGGCATTTGACTTTTGAATAGAATTTTGGGGGAGGATAGAAAATGAAGTTGGAAAAAAAAATAGAGTGTATTAAATGAAAGAAGAATGTTGGGAAGGAGTATTAAATGAAGAGAAGAAAAAAAGGAAAGGAATGAACGGATGAGGAAAGAATGTTGGGAAGGAGTAGTAAATGAAGGTGGAAAAATTGGGAGTGGTATTAATTGAAGAAGGAAGAGAAGGACGCAGGTTGAAAAACAAAATATAGAGGGCGGTTGAAGAAGAGATATGATGGGTGTGGGCAGAAGAAAATCAGGAAGAGAATTAAACGTTGTGATATTAAATACTTGCAGCCCTTGTTTTCCTTTTACTTTGTGCAAGAAGTAGAGAAAGAGAGAGCGAGAGGCAGAGAGGAAAAGAGACAAGTGAGTTGAGTTGCAGATACATGACAAGTTTAAGGGATCACTTAGGTACACAAATATACTTCTTTTTATCAAATTTTCTTTATGATTATCTTCTTTGTATTTAGAGCATTATATTATTAGTATCGTTATAATGTTTAGAGAAAATTTTACTGTTTGGATATAAAATAAATGTAGAGTTTTGACAATATATGACCATAGAAATTTAAAGATACATTGTTAAGAAATTTTAATCTGTATATTTATTCAATGACTGTTTTGAGAATTTTAAATTAAGATTTTAGTTAAAAAATTTGTTATTCGAAGATATAGAATATTTTTACCGATTAAATTTAAGTTAAATAATTTATTTGAGTTATTTAATATACTATTGAGATTTTAATCGGTTTGAATATTGAATGTGTCAAAGAAATATCATTGAAACAATTTTTGCAAGCTTAAAGAATTGTAAATTGAGAATTTTATGAAATTAAATAAAGTTTAGATTTTTTTATAATTCAAAGAAGTTGTTTGGTTTGAGGAAAAATTTTAAAGGAGACTATAATAAACAATTGAGAATTTTAATATAAAGTATTTAAATTTTGGGTAATAAAAATATATTTACTTAAGTTGTTAAATTTAAATAGTCTTATATGTAAATCATATTTTCAAAATAATATTATATCTATTATAAATGGCTAGATTTGGGAGAGTTAATATATTAATATAATTTTGGTTTAGAGGGTAGTCTTAGAATTTTAGAGTAGTTTTGAGTTTTATATTAATAAATATGTATGTACAATTTTGTAGACTCTTGAGAATTTTGAAGTAATCTTTGTGTGATTATTTGTAAGTTAAAGAATATCAGGTAACTCTGAAAATTCTTTCTTGTATATGTGAATTGTATATGATTATATTGTGGATTTACTCATTTTTATATTACTGAAATATAATATTATGATTTTTCAAATAAATGTTTTGATATGGTATTTGATTTTAAGATTTATTGCTATTGATTATGATTAATATTTAAATACATTGATATCTATGGAATTATCATGAGTTGCTGTTAAATAATATAGAAATTTTATTACTATCTTATATTTAATAATATACTTGAGGATGTATTTATGATATAATATTATTTGTATCTGACATATGCATTGTTAGGCTAAGAATAGAAGAAGATTTGTATGGATATAAATTATCACGTGGTATGCCATCACTCGGTGCACAGTAGATGACACTTGTCGGGGCCCCTTCTTTCATGTTTTTCTTTGGCTGGGAATTCATTGGATACGTGGGACATGTGATACCTCCTTATTTTATTTGCAAAAAAAAGGAGTCATAGTCTGAGCTTTAGCTCTATATCTTTGGCCAGATATATCTCTAGTATCGGTGAGCTTGGAATAATTCAGTAAAATGGATTAGTTCCTATTAGACTATGTGTTAGCCTATGGCTCCGGTCAGCAGTATAAGGGTGGATGGTGATATAAGGAAAGCTGCATATTGCATTATTTTTGAATATAGTGACATTGGTATATTGCTGAATCAAAAATGAATGAGTTGAATTTATAAATCTGTGATTTTCATACATAAATATATACACACACATATAAATGGATTTTTATTTATCATATATGGTTTGTTTGTATGTGTTAGAATTTCAATAGTTACTGAGACGTTTGATCTCATCCCTTATATTAACATTTTTCGGTGAAGGATCTAGTAGACATCAAGAGAAAGCACTGATGGAGTGAGCCATGAAGGCTTTTGTGCTCCTCAAGCACATGTTATGTTATATTTTTATTTGCCATGACTATAAAACTTCAATAGTTTATTTTGTTAAGTTATGTCAGAAATATTTTGAAATTATGATTAATTGAAGTGTTAAAATTACGTATGGACTTTTAAATAAAGTATTTTATCGTGTATGTAGATATAATTATGTAAGATGTTACACATATTTCATATGGAGGACATGTTAAAAGTACTTGTAATAAGGACCATATATAGAGAATTTAATTTTTGACTTGGTAGTCTACAAAGAGCTTTTTTTTTTTTGGTAGGCACAGATATCTTTCTATTTGATGTAATAATATTCGAGGTATTATTAGATACTAAATATAGGCACATCTTCTATAGCTTTTTGCATAAAAAGGTTTTGTGGCAGAATTTCATCCCATCACTGCTAGGTAGTTGTATCAAAATTAAAAATGACTATTAGGCCACCAATACTTCACTATTAATATAATGCAAATATATGTGTGTATATGTTAAAGACTAAGTTTTAAGTATAAGTTATTCACAACTTTTGTGAATATATTGACTATATTTTAATGCGTATTAATAATTTTTGTTAAGCAAGTAATAAAGCCACTCTTTCAAGTCATTCACAACTTTTATATAAGTATTAATAATTTTAGTTTAGCAAATAACAATGGGATAATTAATATATAAGTCCTTATAGTTTAAACTGATTTTTAATCAGGTCCTTATAATTTTTTTTCTTTTTATCAGGTTCTTATACTTTCAAATATTTTAATCAAGTCCTTACAATTTTTTTCTTTTTATTAGGTCCTTATTATTTTACTTTGTTTTTAATTAGGTCCTTGTAGTTTTTATTTTTTATTTTACAAATAATAACATTTTAAAAATAATAAATTATTGTAACAATCTTATGTTAATATTCTTTTAAATTTTTAGTTAAACAAATATATTATTTATTTTCAATTTGAATTTTTATAATTATAAAATTCAAATTATAATAATAAATTTTTCTAAAATTAAAATATGATTATAAATAATTTATATTTAAGTATAATTATTATTCTGATTATTTATTAATTACTAAATGATTATATTAATTATTTTATCCAATTATATAATTATTAATTTAAAAGTGAAATTAATTTTAAAGAATAAAGTTAATAAATAATTTTTCAAAAACTACAAAGCACCTAATTAAAAAATAAGTAAAACTATAAGGACCTGATAAAAAGAAAAAAAAATAGAAGGACCTAATTAAAAACACACAAAAGTAAAAAGATCTGATAAAAAGAAAAAATTTTATAAGGACCTAATTAAAAATCAGATGAAACTATAAGGACCTGGAGATTAATTATCCCAATAACAATAATACTTTTTCAGGTCATTGGCAATTTTTGTATGAGTACTCCACATGGGGGAGTTTAACAAACCCCAAAATCACCTAAAAAAATTGTTTTCACATAAATCAATGTATAGCTCTTTTCATATAGTTACCTCGTACACATAAAATTACTTTTGAAAAATTAATCCAACAAGACATGATATAAAGTCTCCCATGGCAACTAAAAATAGGATCGTTGTCTGCATAATCACCATCATTATCACAATCTGCAAATCTCAGAACTTCAAGCATGAAACACCCATATCAACAATCATTATCTTCAAGAAGCCATGACCATTATTCTCTTTCTTGTTCTTCCATTGGAGTGGCTTGTAACAATCCCTCAAGTCGTCTTCCCCTTTGGCCATACTTTTAATGAGCAATCCCAATGGCTCACCACACCTCCTCATAAAGCGGAGGACCAGAGCTCTTTGCTTGTGCTCTTCCATGGCCACCAGATGCTAGCTACTTCATATGGTGGTATGGACCAAACGACACCGTTTGGCCAGGGGTTGCAAGCCTTCTTGTTCAGGTCTGAAATATGGGCCGGAATTTACATAAATGCAATGCTTCTTCCGTCTTTGAATCTCCATTGAAGAAGATTATTCATGGCTCTTCGGCTTCTTGTTAATTTGAAGCATCCACTGATCTGTTTCCAAAATCCATTTGTTCGATCTCTTTCTTCCTTGCTTGTTAAGAGAGAAACTAAACTTGTGCTCTCTCTGATCTTCAAGTAAATGATTAATTTAATATAATCATAATTTATCAATCTATTTTACGTCCTAAAATTCCTTTCTTGCGGATTGTTGGTTCCAAATTAAATGGATTCTTAGCCCTGTACGCTCCTCTTTTTTATAACACCAAGTTAAGAACAGGTTCACTAGCCGCCGAAATTAAAGGCCGTTTTTAGCATTTTTATATACCAACTTATCTTTAATATTTTCTGAATTGCGGAAACCTAAAAGAACTAACCTGGTCATTGCCTTTGATTTTGGAATGAAATAAATTAGAATGGTGTCTGATTATATAGTTTTTTACCCCAAAGATTATATGTAGAGTTTCACTACATATATTACAGTATTATGTTAGTATTAGTGAATTGCTACATGGGAAAATTAGAGAGAGGGACCAGGTGAAAATGATAGTTATTAGAAAGGATCTTTAAAACCTTAATTATTTAGAGTGACCGGATGTTAAAATATAAGGTTACAAAGACTAAAATCACCCCTAGTCACATCACAATCCGTATATTCTCTCACCGCCTCCTATAATTTTCATATTATTTAGTAAAATAATTACAGTTTATTTGAATTAATTCAAACTAATTTAAATTTCAAGGTCAAACACTGATTCTAATTAATTAAATTAATAGCCAACACTAGTTAATTTATTTTTCTATTATTTTTAATTAATAATTTTTGTAGGCTTTCTGAAAAATGTGCAGGGCAATAAAATTCTGCCCGTAACCAAAAAACAACGTTATTCCATATTTTTGCTTATCCATTTCATACTATTATTTTATTTGAATAAGTTGAGTCCTCTTACTTAATAAAATAAAAAAATAAAAATAAAAAGTGACATAAGAAATTCATTATATCAGTAAATATTTGTTATAATAAAAGTAATAATAGTTTAAGCAAGAAAATTCAAGTTTAAACCTGCATGATATTTTTTATTTTTATGAATTATGGATAAGTTATGTATTATTTATTATTATATAACTTTTTTTAATGTTTAGGAAGCCCAAAAAAAGAGTTTTATTTTTTTAAAATGATGGACGGATAAATTAGCTAGTGTTCCTTATTGATTTAATTTAATTTAATTAGTTAGAATGGTTTCGTAACTTTGTAATTCCAATTAGTTTGAATTAATCTGAATAAACTTTAATTATTTTTCTAAAAAAAGAAAATTATAGGATGTGGTGAGAGATAATATTTGGGATTTTGTTAAGGGTAAATTGGTAATTTTGAATTTATATTTTAGTATTTGGTCCTTCTAAATAAATGTAATTTTTAAGATCTTTCCCCATAAATATTGTTACCATTAGGTCCCTCTTCCTAATTTTCCCTTGCTATATGTTACGCGGGGTACTTCTATTTTATTTTTGGGCGGAGTTAGAATATACTTTTGGTACTAAAGTCCAAGTCAATGGTGGCTCAACTTGAATTTAACCTAACTCGACGATGAAAATTTTCTGATCCAAGTCAGATCGCGAGTGAGTCTAGAAGATGGAGATAGACAATAGAACTGTATATATAATCACACACACACTGTTCTACTTTATTTCATACAACAACAGCAAAAAAATAAAAACAACGAGAATTTTAATTCTTTGTGGGCTTCCAAACTCACAAAATAAAAGAGAGACTTGGTATATAGAGTGATAGATATGACTTTTCGGCTGTTAAACTTATTTTTATCTTCATCTTACCGGCTAAGAATCCAATCAATAATTAGCAACCAACAAGTGGCAAGTAAGGTATCATAGAACATAAAGTAGATTAATAAATCATGCATTAATTTAATCATTTGTTTCGAGAGAAGAATACAAGTTTCGTTCTTCACATGCAAAGAGATCACTATAAACACATCTGAAGAGATTCAAACAAGAAAGAGCAACTGTGCTATCAAACATATGGATTTTGAAACTGATCAGTGGGTGGTTGAAATCAACGAAAAGCTGAAGAACCATGAATCTTCTTCAATGGAGATTCAAAAATGGAAGAAGCATTGCATTTATGCAATTCCCTCCTGTGTTGCAGACATGAACAAGAAGGTCTACAGCCCTCAAACGGTGTCGTTTGGTCCATATCACCACATGAAGAAGCATCTGTTAGCCATGGAAGAGCACAAGCAAAGAGCTCTGGTTCACTTTCTGAGAACGTGTGCTAAGCCATTAGAATCGCTGATCAAAACTATGGCCAAAGTGGAAGACGACTTGAGGGATTGTTACAAGCCACTGGAATGGAAGAACAAGAACGAGAATAATAATGGTCATAGCTTCTTGAAGATGATAATTGTTGATGGGTGTTTCATGCTTGAAGTTCTCAGATTTGCATTTTGCGATAATAATGGTGATTATGCACAGAATGATCCTATTTTCAGTTGCCATGGAAGACTCTATACTATACCCTATATCAAACGTGATATGCTTGTGCTCGAGAATCAGATTCCCATGATGATTCTTGAGAAACTGATCGAATTTGAGGGAAACCAAGCCCAGGTATTTATTTAACTGTGGATTTTATCTTATATATGTTTAGGGTATTTTTAATTAAGTTAAATTGTATCTTATATTTAATTCATTTGCTTTTACTAGCGCTGGTTGACTCAACCAGTTTCATCTCTCTACAACTCTTCTGCTACAACATTTTAACCTCACCAAGAGACTTTTTAGTGACAATTTGTGAGAAACAATGATATGGATTGATGTTTTTGTCACTGCAAAATCATTTTTAACTATGATGTTTGTATTATGTCATTTTGATAAAGAGAAGTGCCATGTGGATTTTGGATTTTCTTAATTACTTAACAATTAATCAAGCGTGGGAAAGATGCAAGAAGAAATAAGACCTATCTGTCACTATTATTGATCACCTGCGTCCCACTTTGTCTCTATCCCTTTTCTTGTTACTTGAGTAATTGAGATTGAGAGATCCAAATTTTGCTTTAAAGGCTATAATGATTTCAAATAGATTCGTTTGGGGAATTGTGACCCAAAGGTGGAAAAAAAAAAACAGGAAAGAAAGAAAGGATGAGCTTGAGCGATACAAGCTTTTTCTTCTTTATGCCAAAAGATACTCATCTTCATTGTCAAGTAGTTTGGTGTCAAAAATCAGTTCTTTAGAGCAATCCTCAATTGAGAAGTTATTCACATGACTCGAATAGTTTTTTAAAATAATTATTTTAGCACTTTTTGTTAAAATAAAGAAATTGATTTATATATTCACAAATCTCTTTCATTTTCATTTTGTTCCATTACTATATTACAGGATCCAGAGTTGTTGAACAAGCTAATCCTCAAATTCTTTTGGCCCGGCACAACTCCAATCTTCAAAAGCTTTGGCAAATCCTCACACATCTTAGATCTCTACAGAAAATCCCTCCTTCAACATGAACCCACTCACCCCACAGTCATTCCCAAACCAATCAAATCAAGCAAACACAAAGAAGACGACGAAATCATCATTCCCTCTGCAAGAGAGCTTCAACAAGTTGGCATCACCTTCCAGCCAAGCAGAACCCACAGCCTCAAAGATGTCTCTTTCAATGGCGGAATCCTCAGAATCCCTTCAATAATACTCGATGACTGCACAGAGACAACCTTGTTGAACCTCATAGCATTCGAACGTATGCATGTAGGAGCAGGCAACGAGGTTTCTTCGTTTGTCTTCTTCATGGATAACATCATCGACAAGGAGATTGACGTGGTGATTTTGGAGCAAAAAGGGATTGTACAGAATGCTTTAGGAAGTGATAAAGCTGTGGCCAAGCTTTTTAACTCACTGTCTAGGGATGTTTCTGTTGATCGCGGAGGAGGAGGTATGGATATAGTGCAAGTGAGTGTGTGTAGATATTGCAAGAAGCCATGGAATAAGTGGAGAGCTAATCTCATTGAAACTTACTTCAGGAATCCATGGGCCATTGTGTCTCTTGCTGCTGCAATATTTCTGTTTGTGTTGACTTTTGTTCAGACCGTGTATACCATTCTCCAATCCTATCATCCAGACAGCTCTAGTTCATCATCTCCTCCTCCAGCTGGGCCATTTCTTCCAAGACGACGACCCCAACCTCATTTTTGAATTAGAGTTCTGATTTTCTTGTGGTGATTATGCAAAAAAGTGAAGAGAGAAAATATGAAGGAAATATTAATACACATAATTATTGGTAGCGCAGAGCATCTTCTGAAGGATTTAAGTTGCTCTCGGTATAAACCATGTAGCCCCTTTTGTGTCCTATTTGGTTCTAATTATGAATATGATCTCTTTGTATCCATTTTCCTTAATTAAGTCCAGACTACTTTTTTTTTTTGGTTTCAAATCAAATGGCTCTTTATATAATGCAATGTCAAACTTTATATTTTCTATGATCATTATTACAAGTACCTCTAACATGTCCTTAATATAAAACAGGTTTTATTTTAAGTAATAATATTTTTATCCTATATCCCGAACAAATTATAAAACTTGTTTAACTAATTAAACAAATGGCTCGAACTAATGACATTTATTAAGGATAATTTTGATAAGAGTTTTTTAACTATCTCACGTTGGCTTCGTAAAAAAACTAATCCCCAGAATTGGATCCTAAACCACCCAGGGATAGGCTACTAGTGCAGCCCCTATCACAAAAAGTAACAATCATTAAACAAACTCAACGTTGTCATTTTTCCTCTGATTTTGCAACTTTATGGGTAGTTTTATATTTTCGAAAAACTTATGACAGTGGGTGTACTTCAGTCAAAAACTTATGGGTATTTTTTGCACCCTTTTGTTTCTTTTCAATTTCTTTTTGGTCTATTAGTCTCTCTTGATCAACCAATAAAGTTTGGAAATCCATTCGTTCTCTTCTCCAATATACTTCTTCATATCATATAAATGTATAAAATTACAATGAATGTTAAATTAAGTTAGGATTCTCGAAGTGACTTCCTTTAAAGTAACAAAAATGATATACACATGATGGAGGCCCCACTTCTGTGATGCTCACCTCTAAAAGTTGAAACCATTATCGTAGATATGAATCATCACTATACTTTTTTTTTATTAGTTTTCTTTTATGCATCCATTTGATTTAATGGCGAGAATATTGATTTAAAAAACCATCCTCCATTCCAACATTTATTATCTAAAAGTATTCGAAATATGTTTCAGAACCCAAGTACAATTTATCTTCAGCGGATGTAAGTCTTTTTTAACTATGTGTAACTTACATATATGAAATAGAATAAATTATGCCGCACATAGTAGGGGAAAAAAATTATGCCTGCTAAAGATAAATTATATCCAGTATCCACTCAAAAACCTGAGTTTTTAGACATCTTTGAGAAATAAATTTTTTAACCATTTTTCTTTTAATTGAAATCTTAGCCAGTTTTTTGTTTTTTGATTCACCGGAAAAAAAGAAAAAAAAGATTCTTAACGAGCTAGCCCGGCTCTTTCTTTTAAGAGGAAGGTAAGAATAAAGTGCACCAAGGGAAAGATCAACTGTAGCCTGTTACACCCACACACACAAACAGGTTTCCTTCTATTTTCTCAAATCAACTTTAGCCTGTTATAAGCCTAGGTTTCCTTTTATTTTCTCAAATTCTATATCCATAATAATTAAAGTAGTTACTACTTTGTTAAGATGAAATAAACTAATAAAGTAGGATAATGCCTGGTCATGTTACGTTAGTTGGCAGACAAAAAAGATGATGTTATATTAATGAATTGTCTCATTCCCATTGATCATTGTAAAATATAAAATCTACAATAAAACATATTATTTATATGAGATAAGCAAGATACCTTATTCGTCGGCTAAAAATATAACTTCGTCTGAAAAATAATGTTCTTTTGGTCTCTCTAAAGCTTAAAAAGACTCTTTCTGCGTTATGTTTGATTCTAGAAAACTACTTATATAATAAAAACATATATATATATATATATATATATCAGTCAATTTAAAATATAAATATAAATTTATATAAAATTAAAACATTCTCAATTTAAGATTGTGGTTAAACTATTAAATTATGAATGCACGAAAGATTACCCGTTTATTTTAAATTAAATCTCAACAATCACATGTGCATGGTACTTTTTACAGGAAACAAACGTTCCTAGCTGCATAATAATTGATTAAATTTTTTGTAGTTTCACAAAAATAAAGTAAAAGTTAAACTTGCTGATCATCGCCACGTTGTTTGACGATTGGAAAATATTCACGTACGCGATTATGTATGTACTCTTCGGATCCTATTTATAGAACAGAGAGAAGGTATTTTTTGGTCATATTTATAAGGCACTGAAAGAAATTTTTTGCGTAGATGTATAATTTTGCCCTTAATTTATTATTGTGTTGATTTTATTTACATGAGATATAATATATATTAAATGGGGATAAAGTTATAAAGTTATTAAATTTCAAATGAGAATTAATAAAGTTTAAAGTTTTTCTTAGTCTGTGTAAAACAAATTGAAAGTGCTTTATAAATAGAATAAGAAGAGTATGTAAAATATTATCAAAGCAAACAAGATATAATGTCATGGTGAGTCCATAGTTAAGCAAAGTGAAGTCATGTGGTGAAAACTTGGAAAAGTGAGGTAGGCTATGCGAAATTAGGGGGACAAAGAAAATTTGTGTCTCAATGCTTTCCCATAATGTTTTTTCTTTTTTTCATATAAATATATTTTTGACAGATCTCAGCGGTCTAAAGTTATAGATAGGATTGAAATCGCAACCTTCACTCAGAAGGAAGTGTAACACATGCTCACTTCAAACATTTACTAGAATTTTTTAATTAGACACATTTTTCTGAAAAGAAATTCATAACTCGGGAAGAAATTTTACTCTCTGAAGATTAAATAGACCATGTAGGTGGGATGATTTACTTTACAGTGGATCTCTTTGGTGCAAGTTTAGGATAGCCCAGCTGCACCAGACTAAAGAATAAAAATACCACTGAATAATAGACCCCAACTGACTAATTTAAAAAGATTAAAAAATTACCCAATTACTTTACGTTACTTTAAAGTATTTGTACTCATCATTTTTTTTCCAACTAATTTTTCTCCCTTATAAATCAATATATAATATAATAATGCACGGAAATATTTTAGAGAGATCGTGTAATATATACTACAATTAGATAATTTAGTAATTTTTTGATCTTTTTAAATTAATTTATTAGGCCTTATATTACGCAAACAAGGTAGTATTTACCACCAGGTTAAATTTAGTTGCAGGAACTCTCCTCACTTAATCATGAGGTCGGGGGTTGGATTTCAACCCTCGAGAATAATACAATAACCTAATTGGGAGAGATTTGCCTTTTGCTCCCACTACAACACGAGAGATTATTCTCAATCGCAGGTGGACAGTATATTCCTTATATCCATCCTTTCCATCTACATTTGCAAAAATTCTAAACCATCTTAAAAGCATATTAAGTATGTAACCTCGGTAAGCCAGAAATTCACATCAAGGTATTCAACCAACAATTCCAATTTTAAATTAAGCACTCATAAACTTCAAGTAATGTATACCATTAAATAGAAACCACGTTTTAAAAAATAAAACAGAGAGAAATATGTAATCCCAGAAATTAACACCATGGATCCAAAGAAAATAGGAACCACAGTTCCTACCAGGATGTGAAATGGAATAATCTTGCTCTAAGTCCAATCATAGCATCGCCGGTCATTACTGCAATGGCTACCGGAGATGGGACATTTGGACTTACCTTAAAAGCAGTACAGTGGTAATACCCTCACATCACAAACAAAATGGCCCCTAGAAAAGATCACACAAAAAACGATTAAAAATAAAAATAAAGAAAAACCACATAGACCTATTTCAACCCACAGCACTGCCAATCAATTCGGGATCTCTTCCTCATAGGATATATCTATTTCTTAATCAGAAAACCTAAAATGCTCAACCATATCTTGCATAATACTACACAATCATGGGCACTAATCCATGCAATGAATTAGCAAGAATAACAGAGACATACACATCATACAAAGAGTCCATGTTAGGGATTTGAAGAGTAAATAGAGCAAATCAGAGAAATTATGATTTCTTTCTCATCTCAAATACATTTTACAATAAGCATTGTATGCACTGACTTTTTCTGACCAGATTATTTATCAGTTGACTAACACGGGCCAAGTACAATGGGATTTTGAGCAACCCAAACCATCTTCTCATGTATTCTTAAAAGTCCAAACAGCTGCAAACACATGCAAAATAAATTAACAAAGCTTTTCACAGAATGATCCATTAAATGAAAAACTGGTTGATTGAAGATCCAGGGGACAAGAAGGTGTTGGTTTTGTCTTTTGAATATCCTCATCAGTGCTGTGTTTGGTGGAACTTCTTATTTGAGGACATTTCTCCTTCCAAAGAAGTTTCTCAGCTTTACAACCTAGACACTCTCCAAATTGCTAAGGAGTTGTTGTTGGGCCTGTCCGTTTTATGGGTAGCTTGCAAACAACGACACCACAAGTTGCAGGAAAAGAATGCTCATGTTTGGATATTAGTTGCAGAAAATGACGTTGGGAAAATTTATTTTAGAAAATCCAGTATAGCAAAAGAGACCTTCAACTTGTGTTGGAACAACTGAAGTTTGACAAGCAGACATTCAATAGAAAGCGGGTTTGCATAATTGGGTTCAGACCTAAGCTAAAATGTTGAACAAAATACTACACAATTATGGGCACTAATTCATGTAATGAACTAGCACAAGAACAACAGAGTTATATAGTATATAATGAGTCCATGATAAAGATTTGAAGAAAAAACAAAGTAAAATTATGTTCCTTTATCATCTAAAGTGCATATGACAGTAAGCCGTCCATGCACCGACTTTTTTTAGGAGATTCTTTATCAGTTGACTAGCATAGAAAAAGCACAATTGGATTTGAGTGACCCAACCACATTTGCATATATTTAACAGTCCAAACAGCTGCAAACACATGCGAAAGAAACGAACACAGCTTTTCACAGAATGACCCACTAAATGAGAAACTGATCAATTGAAGATCTAGATGACACAAGCTGTTGGTTCTCTCTTATAGCAAAATCTTATAAATATTCTTAGCAGTGCTATGTTTGGTGGAACTTCTTATTTGAGGGCAATTTCCTTCCAAAGATGTTTCTCAGCTTAGCAACCTAGCTTCTTTTGAAAGTGCTAAGGAGTTGTTGTTGGGCTTGCGCCTTTATGATTGACTTGTAAAACCTACAATCCCTTTAGTTCCAGCATTGTGCTCGTTTGAGGAGCCTATAGATCAGATGTTGCCTGCTATCTCTTTTTGTGGTTTTGGATAATGTTTACTTTGCCTATGATGTACTGGTTTTAATCTTTCTTAAGGAATGTATTCCCTTTGGCCAAAAGAGAGTAGGGGGGAAAAACAAAGAAAAAAAGATAAGAAAGTGAATACACCACTTACACATGAAAAATAATAGTGAAAAAAGGAAAATTAAACATGAACTACTCAGAACAAAATCCATCACCGTTATCTTGAATAATCACCAAACGAATGTAACCAACGAAACCCCCCATCCTCAAGATTTTTTTTGGAACTAAACAGAAAATTTGAAAATGTAAGAGAACAAGACCTTAGGGTAAAATTTATATAAATTATGATCCCTTTCTCATCTAAAATGCTTAGTAGGCTAAGTCTTATATACACTCACTTTGCTCACTTATCAGTCGGCTAACACGGGCCAAATACAATATGCACCAAAACACTTCCTCGTATATTCATCATTAATAGTTCAAACAGCAGCAAACACCTGCAAAAGAAATGAACACAACTTTGCACATAACGGACCCTTATATTTCACTACTTACATGTGAGAAAATATTGGCCATGAATAAGGAATCAAACACAAACTCCTCAGAATAAATCCATACTGTTAAGACTAAGCAGAAGAATTCCATCACCACAACTCCAATTAAACAACGCACTACCCATGGGAATTTCACAGACGAATAAGATTTAACCAACCCAATGCCCTAAACGAAAACATCAAATGACGATGAAGTTTTGACATGGAGATCAATCAACAACAGGGATTACGGAAACAGAATATTGTTGCTATCGAAGGTGAATCTGTAGAATTCACAAAGAGAATTCATACTAAACTATCCCATTCTCGAAATGAATTTACTTTTAATGAAAAATCAGAACAACATGGGATGGACTAAAATTCATAATAGAATTTTCATTTTAAAAGGTATCATAGTTCTAGAATAAAACTCGCCTATGGCACGACATGAAATGGATTAACAAAAGGGGCAGGGAGAGATATTACCCGTTTCATCTGCTTTGACCTTTCTCTCGGAAATTCCTTTGTGGGAACTGGGAAAGCCACAAAGGAGGTGGATTTGGGTGGTCGTGACCGAGAGGATTTTGCTACTCCCTCCGTCACTTCCTCCCTCCATCTGAAGTGAAAGATCTGGCAAAGGTGCGTTAACCGGAGGACTGGGAAATGGGCCGGCCTTTCACGGGCCGCTGGAGCCATTTTACAAAACTCAGCCTTTATGTACGAGGCCCAGGCAGCGCGAAATTTTAGGCCAGTTTACAAAATTTCATTTTTTTCAATACTAAACAATAGCAACATCATTGATGTGATCTTCATTGTTAGAGATAATACCACATAAAATATAAATCAAATCATCATTTAAAATTTAAAGTAGTTCATTTTTTAATTTAATCATAACTATTAACAAACTAAAGTGTCAAATTAAGGTCTAAATAACTAAAAATAAAGCAAATCAAATTGCTATATTGAATTCTAATAGAAAAATATCCATTATCATATAAATATATTAATATTTTCACATCAGGTTAGATCATGTCATTTATAAAGGACTAAGATAATTTTAACCAAATACTAGCTAAATAAAAAATGAAAAAAATGTAATTATCAAAATGATTTTAAAATATATCAAATAATTAAAAAAATACACAGGTTTAAATAGGTTAGCCCTCGGCCCTATAGTCACGAAGATGGAGCCACTGAGACTATAACATTTGAGAAGTCAGATACTACCTCCGGTCCTAATTATAAGACCCTGTTGACTTATTTGAGGAGATTAAGGAAGTAAGTTAAGTTAGTTGTTTGTAATAAATAAGTGTTGTCATTCCTAAAATATCCTTACTAATTAAATGTGTTGGCTAGAACTATCATTATTAGAAGGGTTATCTTGAAAAAAATGTATAAATATGAGAGATAAAATGGATTGGGGTCTTATAATTAGGACCAAACAAAAAGTCAAACGGGGTCTTATATTAAGGACCGGAGGTAGTATATATTATTACTTACCAAACTATGTGTTTTGAAGCAGTCCCGAAGTTGTGGAGGATGATTTAACCAATCAAGTTTATACTCATGAAATTGACTAAAAATATATTTAAGTCACAACACAAAACTAGAAAAATTGTAACAATAAGAGAACTTAATTGAAAAACATCCTAACCATAAAGATCAAACATAAGAACAAAATACTACTTCCGATTCTAATTATAAGATATTATTTGTAGACTATAAATAAAGTTTTATAATTATGGCCGGACGTAGGATAAAGATATATTTAAAGAATTCCTCTTTATAGCAACCGAAAACACCCATGTAGGCCAGAAATATCATTCCAATGGGGCTTCTTAATTAAAAATTAACACACACACACACAGAAGCTCATGTGGTACATCATCAAAAGGCTACCCTGCAAGTTCTCAAGCAACATTGAGTTTCTAATTAATACAAAAGTATATAATAGTAGGGAGAATTTTAATGAAGTCTTAAGAAAAGAAAATAATTATTAGGAAGTCCCAATAACAAGTAACTAATATGAACATATTATATCTTTCCCTATTTTGAAACTTATTATTAAATTCTTTTTAGTTGTTAATATAAATCCCTTTCTTGAAACCTGATTGTAATTCTCCCATAATATTGATCTTCAACATATATTGTAATTCCCTACAATATACTCGAGCAACAATGATCGAGTGTATGTTGAAGTGGTCAATGACGTAACTCAAACACTCAGTTTGAGGACAACTAATTTAAAATGTTAGCTGGGAATTTATATATAAAAAGTGTATAAAGGTTTCATTAAAATGAGAAAGCACTCCTTCAGTTCTAAATGTAAAACTCATTTGTAGTATAGTTTACACCAAAAAGTGAATTTTATATTTAGGATATGAGTGGGTAAAATTTATGAAGTTTGTGTGATAGATGAAATATGATATTTCAATATTAATAAAAGATAATGCATTAATTAAAACCAAAGGTGTCATCTACGCCAAATTTATAAATGTAAAGAAATTCCTCATTGATTCTAAAAAATTAAAAGCATTATTTGTATATGTGTTTTTAAATATATATACATATATATATAGAAAGAGAGGGAGACAAAAATAGACTATCAATGCATGAACTCTAGTTTGTTTGATTAAAAAAAAAAAACAAAGAAAGACAATTCAAAGTCGGTGCTGCCACAATCAGTTTGATTGATAAATGAATAGAATCTTAGAAATTAAATTTTGGTTTTGGGATTGAAAAGTCTTCAAATTTTGTTGGCTTCAATAGTTTACAATGACCGTCAACGCTAATTAAGTAAACTTTGGTTTATTTACGTGTACTCTGAAAAATTTTTGTTTCGCTGGTCCCGGAAAAAAAAAAAATTTTATTTCTCAACAAGTTCTTTAAATTTATGTTTTGAGGAGTAGTCAATAAGATAATTTAATATTTCATTAATTTATTATCACCCTATTTGGCTGTGAGCTTTCTTTAATTCATTTTCATTTCAATCACATCAAAAAGGCCAGTCTTCTGCCCCATTTGGTCTGCTCTTGGAAAAATAATCATGTAGTAGTAATAAAAAACATTACAACGTATTCCCCAAAACGAAGAAAAGAAAACAATGTAGGGTTACCATACTGACCGAGATATATATATATATATATATATGTATGTATGTATATAATCATTATTTTCCAGTTCTCAATATATTCTCATTGTTTTAAATGTTTTTTCAATAAAAAGGGACCCTAATATTAAATTTTAAATAAATTTATTTTTTAATTTTCTCTTTGATTTATAATATCAAATAAATTTTATAGTATTCTATACTTTGTTGCGTATATATTAATTATTGGGTTAATGTGCAAGTTTATCCCAAAATTCTAAAATCATAGTAATGTTGTTCCCTTACCATTAATTTATTAACAATCTATACTATTATTTTAATAATTAATGTTAATTTTTAATGATATTGAACAGCATTGCTATGATTTTAAACACTCAAAATAAATTTACATTCCAAATTAATAAAACTTTTCTGAACAAATGTGCACTTTCACCATTAATTATTTTGTATTGTGCATTTGTAAGGTATATTCAAAAGGAAGAGAAAAGTCTTCATTCACTGTCACCATATGTGTATAGTTTATTACAAGAAGCTCGTGTGTTTGACGGTTTGAGGTAGCATTGAAATTAGAATAATTCAATACCACATTTTGTGCGATAAAAATCATCAAATAAAATAGTTTAGCTTCATGGGGAAATGATTCAAACTGTTGCTTGTCAGATGGGATCACATGTGACTCCATGTCTGGTCATGTGATTGGTCTTAATCTTAGTTGTAGTCGGCTCCAAGGTCAACTCCATCCTAACAGTAGCCTCTTCCAACTTTCTTATAATCTCCAAACATTCAACTTGTTCACAATAATTTTAGTGGGTCCTTGATATCATCTTAATTTGGTGATCTTTCCACTCTTGTGCATTTGAACTTAAGCTATTCTGGTTTTGTAGGTGAAATTCCTTCTAAAATTGTAGAATTGTCTAAATTGATCTCTCTTGATTTGTCTAGGAATGAATTTCCCTCATATGACGAATGGTTGAGTTTAAGACTTGAACCATCCACTTGGGAGAAACCTGTTCTAAACATGACTGATCTAAAAGAATTTGTTTTAGATTATATGCATATGTCTTCCATTGCACTAAGCTCCTTGTCTTTGCTCATGAATTTTTCATCCTCTCTAGTTTGTCTTGGCCTTTCAACTATGTTGTTGCAAGGAAATTCAGCTAATAACTTTTTTCATTTGCAAAGTCTTCAAAAGTTAGATTTGTCAGGGAATGAAAATGTGATGTAAAACAAGAAAGGATTGGAAAGGATGAGAGGTTAGAGAAGAGGAAGAAGAAGAGAGGAGAAGTAGAGGAGCAGGGAGAACGGAAGAAAACTGATCGATGAATTCTAAATGCCAAGTCTGATCACAAACTGAAACCCTAAACTATAAATAAACGAAAGAAATAAAATAAATAAAAGAAATAAAATGAGGGGAGTGGGGAAGTGGGGTGAATGGAGTAACTACCCACGATCTAAAATAAACAATAATAAAATAATTAATTAGTTAAATTAAAATCTGCATCATTTCTCCCCGGCTTGGAAGAACTCGCCACTGGAGAGTTGGATAGCTGGAAGTCATCAAGGAAGGCGGGGTCCATACGATGAAATTCATCCTCAGTAATCCATGTGGCATCTGCATCAGTGCAGCCTTTCCAACGAACGAGGTAACGACTAATGGGACCTGCTGGAGTGGATATCGTTTGCTCATCCATCACGGCATCAATGGCTGGGGCAGGCGGCGCAACCCTGGGCAACGGTGGAGTTGGGGCTTGGAAGGTCGAGGTACCTGCAGAATCATCAGAACACAAAGGGGCGGCTCGAAAGTGCCCCGGTAAGGAACAAGATCCTCAACATTAAATACTGGACTGATAGCCATATCTGGAGGTAACTCTAATAAGTATGCATTGGGCCCTAACTTCTTGGAAATGCAAAATGGGCCAGAGGCACGAGCATGCAGCTTCTTGTAAGGCCTCTTTGGAAACGCTCAGGCCGTATACGAGCCATGACAAAATCGCCAACATCGAACTCCTGGTGACGTCGATGGACATTAGCAGCTACCTTATACCTGTCATTATTTAAAGTTAACTTACGCCTAACCTCAGCATGAATATCGTGAAGGCGATGTGCAAAGGTCTCGGCAGACTCAGAAGGGCGAGCAGACAGGGGAAGGGGAACAAGGTCAACAGGCTGCTTTGGGTTGTAACCCTGAACAATTTGGAATGGGCTTTTGCCAGTGGATCTATTGACCGAGTTATTGTAAGCAAATTCAGCTATAGGCAAGACTAAATCCCAGTTACCAGGCTTATCGCCAACTAAACTACGGAGCAGGTCACCTAAGCTACGGTTAGTCACTTCAGTCTGTCCGTCAGTTTGAGGGTGGAAAGCAGACGAGAACTTCAGTTGTGTACCGAATAGCTTCCAAAGGGTCTTCCAGAAATAGCTGACAAACTTGACATCCCTATCAGAGACGATAGTGGTAGGCAAACCGTGAAGACGCACAACCTCTCGAAAGAAAAGCTTTGCCAGATGTGAGGCATCGGTAGTCCTACTGCACGGAATAAAATGTGCCATCTTTGAGAATCTATCAACCACAACCAAGACAGAGTCGTGTCCCCTCACTGTCTTAGGCAATCCAAGCACGAAATCCATGCTAATGTCCTTCCAAGGTGCCTCAGGAACAGGAAGAGGCGTGTACAATCCAGTATTCCTCTTCTTTGCTTTGGCCGTATGGCATGTACGACACTGGGAAAGGATTCGAGCAACATCACGCTTAAGGGAAGGCCAGTAGAACCTATCTTCAACCAGGACCGTAGTCTTCTGAACGCCGAAGTGTCCGGCTAACCCTCCAGCATGCAATTCCCAAACAAGAAAATCGCGTACTGACGTGCGGGGAATGCACAATCTTGTCCCACGGAACAGGTAGCCATCATTGATAAGGAAATCCACATGATCATGGCGGTTGCCATCTTTAACCTCGTTATAAATGATGCCAAAGTCAGGACACGAGGTGTACTCATCCCTGAGCCGGTCAAAGCCCATGACACTAACCGTTAGAGTGTTGAGAACGTGGATTCTTCGACTAAGAGCATCAGCTACTTTGTTCTCTACCCCTGGGCGGTGCTTGACCACGAAGGTAAACTCCTGAATGAATTCGCTCCACTTGGCATGTTTGGCATTCAAATGCCGTTGGGAGCTAAGGAACTTGAGAGACTGGTGGTCTGAGTATATGACAAACTGTTGGGGAAGGAGGTAGTACTTCCAATGCTCCAAAGAGCGAACAATGGCGTAGAACTCTTTGTCATACGTGGAGTACTTTTGCTTGGCCTCATTGAGCTTCTCACTGAAGTAGGCGACAGGGTGGCCTTCTTGGCTGAGAACGCCTCCAATCCCAACCCCGGATGCATCGCACGCAACTTCAAAGCACTTGTTGAAATCAGGTAAAGCCAGGACGGGAGCACTCGAGAGTTTCTTCTTAATAGTGCTGAAAGCTGTGGAGGCCATGGGAGTCCAGTTGAACTTATCCTTCTTCAGGCAGTCAGTAATTGGAGACATAAGTGTGCTGAAGTCTCTGATGAAACGCCGATAGAAAGATGCAAGCCCATGGAAGCTACGTGCTTCATGCAGTGTCTGCGGTTCTGGCCAATCTTGAATAGCTCGGACTTTCGCAGGGTCGGCAGATAAGCCTTGTTCCGAGACGATGAACCCGAGAAACATAACTTGGCTCTGTAGGAAGGAGCACTTTGGTAGGTTGAGATAAAATTTCTCCTTCCGCAGGGTCAGAAGCACCTGTCTAAGGTGGTGCAAGTGGTCGTCTCTGGACTTACTAAAAACCAGATGTCATCAAAATAGACAACCACGAACTTTCCCAGATAGGGCTGCAGCATATGCGTCATCACTCGCATAAATGTGCTCGGGGCGTTTGTTAAGCCAAATGGCATAACGAGCCACTCGTACAGTCCATCTTGTGTCTTGAATGCGGTCTTCCACTCATCTCCTGGCCTGATTCGAATCTGATGGTAACCACTACGAAGATCAAGCTTGGAGAACCACTTAGACCCAGACACGAAATCAAGCATGTCCTCTAACCTAGGGATCGGGAACCTGTACTTGACAGTTATCTTGTTTATGGCTCGACTATCAACACACATTCTCCACGAGCCGTCTTTCTTCGGAGTCAGAAGGGCAGGGACAGCACAAGGACTGAGGCTATGCTGGATATAGCCCTTCTCAAGCAAGCTGTTAACCTGACGATTGAGCTCTTCCCGATCTTTAGGGTTCATCCTGTAGTGTGGAAGGTTGGGGAGCTGTGATCCTGGAACCAAATCGATTGCATGCTGGATGTTCCTCATGGGTGGCAAGTCAGGAGGTAACTCCTCAGGTGCAACATCTTTAAACTCGTCCAAGAGTTGGGTCACTTCTTGTGGGAAGTTGTCAGGTATTGGTGCAGGAGGAGAAATGACTTTAGAAACAACAGCAAGGATGACATCACCCTCTCTACTTTCTTCGATGAATTGCTTTTCCGTGAGGAGGTGAAGGTTGATAGGTTTAGAAGTGGATCCTTTCGTGGGGATTAGACCTTTTGCTTTAGGCTCAGGCTTTGCAGGACGGAGTAAGATGGTCTTGCCCTCATGCTTGAAGATGTGGTTGTTCGCTCGGCCTTGGATAGTGACATCATGGTCATATAGCCACGGGCGTCCTAAAAGAATATGAGACACATCCATAGGAATCACAACACATAAGACATCCTCCTTGTAGTCACCCAACTGGAGTGGGACTCGACACTGCTGAGTGATAAGCATTGAAGTGTTGTCAATCCACGCAACTCGGAAAGGCTTAGCAATTTGCTCTGTCTTAAGTCCAAGACGAGCAACACCTCGACTAGAGATCACATTTCTTTCACTTCCACTATCAATAACCAGTTTGCATGACTTATCACCGCACTTCACGAAGGTGTGGAAGATGCTGTTCCGTTTCCATGAGTCATCTGGCGTTGGGACAGTCAAGAGGCATCACATCACTCCAAGATGACCTGATGGCATGTCATCACAATTAATTTCTTCGTCCACATCAGAAGGAATATCGACAGGGTCGATGACGACATCTGGATCGCTCTCGAGTAGTGCATCGTCTTGAGATTCGATAAGCAACGCACGTTGCGGGCACTTTGAAGCGATGTGTCCCTTAGAGTGACACTTGAAACACTCTATCGATGAGCTACCTGTGCGAGCGTTCGAGGCTAATGACTCTCTTGGCCTAGAAGCGCTTGGTCCTGAAAGTTGTTGACTTACCCGCTGATTGCCCGAAACAGTGGAGCTGCGTGTTGGACGAGACTCTAATCCAGAGAAGCTGGGACGCCTGAAAGAGGGATACTTAGGCAGGGAGTCAATGTCGATAGCCTTATGATATGCTTCCTCTAAAGTGTAAGGACGGTTTACTCTGAGCTCCCTCTGTATGTCATCCCTAAGGCCGCTGATGAACCTCTCAATAACCACAAAACTCGGCTCATTTAAGTCATTGCGGATCAGAAGGTCATCGTATCGAGAGACGTAGTCGGCTGCCGATGAGGTTCCTTGCTTGAGGTTGTTCAATTGGTTGAAGAGCATGCTTAAGTGACTGACCGGCACGTACTTTTCCTTAAGCTTCAACTTCATCTCCTCCCAAGTAGTGACAGGAGGTTGCCCTAGGCGTTCAAGGTTCGTTTGGACGAACTGCCAATACTTCCTTGCAGATCCTACGAGCTTCATCTTGGTAAAACGAACGCGTTGTATGTCACTCATATTGTACCACTCGAAGTAGTCGTCCATGGTGGCTAACCAATCGAGGAAGGCATTCGCATCTAAACGACCATCAAAGTCAGGTGCCTCAACTTTAGCCCTCTTCGTCATATCATCATTGTAGTCTTGCCGAGGGGTGTCTCGATATCGTCTGGGCGGCGATAGTTCTCGTCCATACCTAGGGCACGCAGCGTATCCTCCATAGGCTCGTCGGTTCACAACATGGGATTCGTAGCGAGCCTCTGTCCCTTGCTCATCCCATGGGTTGTCCTCTTCCTCGAACTGTGGGGGAAGGGTCTCAACGTGTAGCGGTTTAGCCTGCGGGTTACGTGGCCCTATAGACAGTTGGGAGCCTCTAGGTGAGATGGTCCAATGGTGTCGAACTTAAGGTGCGCTTGATTGGTCTCAGGTACATTTCCAAGAATCCCTTCTGCACCTTTACTAAAGACATGCCTATCAATTCTTAGGAGAGAATCTCTAATTTCTTGCTGGGAGGTCCTAAGCTCTTGATTAGATACCTTAAGCTCCTGAGTAGTGGCTCTAAGCTCCTGACACTGGGAGTTATATTCTTGCTTAATCTCGGCCAAAGATTCCTTAAGGCATTTGGTAAGTTCATTCAGTTTTAGTTCAAAGGTCTGAAGTCTCTGGTCCATTTGGGATTGAAGGGAGCTAACACGAGGTTCTAAAGATTGAAGTGCTTGGTCTAAGGTGTCTTGTCTATTTTCAATATCACGAATAGTCATGCAGTAGATAGACGAAAGCTAACAACAAATAATGAAGCAAGTAAAGAGCTACTAATAAAATGAAAATAAATTCTTCCTCCTTTTTTTTTTCTCTTCTTTTTTTTTTTTTTGCTTTTTTTTTAAACAAATGAAAATGCTAATAAAATATAATATCTACGGTAGACAATAATCAATAAAATGGCAAAAGCAAACTAGTAACCTCCAGTATGTCAAACTAGTCACAGTAAGTTAAAGAGAGGGTCAATTGCGCCTTACCAACGCACTTAAAGAGACCAGAAAAAATTACCCCAAAGTGTCTAAATGATCCTGTGGCCGAAGTGAAATTTTGACAAAATCCGAGTCCAGAAGTGTAATTTCCTCCAACGAATAGGGTCAGACAGTAAAATTTCAAAATCTGGGGTGAATCCGAAATTTTCTGGAAATTATGGGCCGAGTGTGTAATTTTCGCTAAAACTGAATCTGGAGCCGCAGAGGAACGGAGGCACGTGGATCTCATGCACAGAGACTATGACGGCACGTGGGAGCGCGTGGAGGACTTTCTGGGAGTGAAACTCGGGGGTTGAACCGCGTTGTCCCTTGTGAACCCAATGGAGGTGGTCTCGTGTTGATCAGATGGCGGAGGAGGGAGATCTGAGGCTCTGAAGTGACGCTGATGGTAGTTTCACACGGGGGGACGATTTGATCTTGTGAGGGGTGATTTCCAGCAGTCCCTGGCCGCGAGTCAGTGGGGTTTGGACGCCTTCTTGTCAGAGACAGTGATGATGGTGACGGAACGGTGAACGACGGTCACGTTGGGGTTGAACGGCGTTGGAAGCAGATGTGGCGGGTTGGCTTTTGAAGTAAGGGCTTGTTTGGATACACAGAAAAAGAAATTTTAGGCACAAGAAAAAAAATCAACCTGGCTCTGATGCCAAAATTGATGTAAAACAAGAAAGGATTGGAAAGGATGAGAGGTTAGAGAAGAGGAAGAAGAAGAGAGGAGAAGTAGAGGAGCAGGGAGAACGGGAGAAAACTGATCGATGAATTCTAAATGCCAAGTCTGATCACAAACTGAAACCCTAAACTATAAATAAACGAAAGAAATAAAATAAATAAAAGAAATAAAATGAGGGGAGTGGGGAAGTGGGGTGAATGGAGTAACTACCCACGATCTAAAATAAACAATAATAAAATAATTAATTAGTTAAATTAAAATCTGCATCAAAATGTCATTGGACAACTTCCATATTCCATAGGCCATTTGAAGTCCCTTGATTTTTTGAGACTTAAGGCTTGCTAATTTGATGGGCCTATTCATGTAAGTTTTGAGAACCTCACTCGATTAACTCATTTGGACCTTGCATTTAATAGTTTTAGTAGTGAGCTCTCATTTCTTTCAAATATGCCAAGTCTCACTTCATTGTACTTCAATCACAATTATTTTAGTGATTTGTTGCTAGATGTGTTTGGAAATCTTTCAAATGTGAAATTTCTTGATTTCTCTAACAACAAGATACAAGTTAATTTTCCCGAGTCAATTTTTACCCTCATAAATCTTTCTTATTTGAGGTTATCATCAAATAACTTGAGTAGCTTTGTTAATTTTTACCAGTTTTCAAAGCTTCAAAATCTAGAATATCTTGATCTTTCAAGCAACAAGCTTCTATCACTTGCCTCTGATAATAATCTTAACTACACCATTCCCAATTTTAGGTTCTTATATTTAGATTCTTGTCATATCACTATCTTTTCAAAATTCATAGGCCTTCCAAATTTGCAGAAGTTAAATCTTGATGATAATAAGTTGCAAGGTCTTCCTGAGTCAATTTTTGGTTTCCTAAATCTTTCTGTTCTAAGTCTATCATCAAATAATTTGACAGGCTCTATTAGTATTCATCAATTCTCAAAGCTTCAAAATCTAGAACATCTTGATCTTTCAAACAACAAGTTTCTCTCACTTAGCTCTAATAATGATGTTCACTATACCATTCCCAATCTTACATAGTTAGATCTATCCTCTCGCAACATCCATGACTTTCCTAAACAATTAGGAAACCTTCAAAATTTGTAATTGTTAAATCTTTCCAATGACAAAATTCATGGAGATAGTCCCCAGTGGTTCAATAATAAGGGGAATGGTTCTTTGGAATTGGATCTCTCTAACTTCACATCAATTGAACATCTTTCAATTAGAAACTTGTAGTTTCTTGATCTCAGCTTCAACTTGTTGCAAGGAAATCTCCCAATTCTATCCTTTGGTGTTGAATTTTTTTAGTGTCCAACCACTACAAAAAATATAGCTTATTACTGACAAAATTAGTGACGAAAAATTATTCCATTGCTAATTTTTGACGGATTACTGACAAAAATTCTGTCGCTAAATTTAGCAGCGGATTAGTGATGGAATTTCTATCCCTTGCTAAATTTCATCTCTAATCTGTCAGTAAATATTTAACGATAGAATTAGCGATGAAATTTTTTCTATTGGAAATTTCGTCGCTAAAAATGTTATCACAGACGTTTCTGTTGCTAATTCTATTCCGTCATAATTCTGGCGCTAATCTATTACTAATTTTAAATTTTATTATTTCAAATTATAATCTTACAACAATTTATACAATAACATAATTATGAATATAATAATTTAAATATATTTTTAACTGTAAAATAAATTGATATATTTGTGGAGTTGGTATTAATGAAGATATTGTCATTATTCATGTCATCATTAGATATATACTGAGAATAGGAAGACAATTTCTTAGAAAAATTGTTTATATTTTTTTAAAATTAATTCCTTTTGATTATTAATAATATTTAAAAAAATATAATAAGAATATTAATAATTTTCTTATACAAACTGATATAAGAAATAAATAATTTTATCATATGTACAATATATTGAAAGATATAATATATGATAGAAATTCATAACTAAAAAATAAATTTATATGAATATAAACTAATATTGAAGTGAATTTGAATTTCAATCATTAAACAATAATATTTAATCATGATATAATTAATACCGATGATATAGATTGATTTTGGTCTTCAATGCAAAAACAAATGGTATATACAAAGAATTTTAAGAAAATAAATTACATACGATAGATATACAAGTAGGATAATATTGTTTATCATAATCTATTCAAATTATTTAATTTTTTATATAGAATAACTTATTATGGTAGGTACTTTTTGAATAACAAGATTTTTTTACTAATTATAAATAGTTTTCATCAAATATATGAAACACATGCAAATAACATAATATAATGTAATATGATACATATATAATTAAATTGTATATCTTATCGATGTTAATTAAAAAATAAATTTTTAAAAAAATACTTATGAAAAAATTATTTATGATTTAAAATTCAAAATTAGTGTCATTGGAAATTAAAATTATATTAAAAATATTTTTTAAAAATAAAACACTATAAAATAAATAGTAAAACAAATATGTAAAAATCCATTAAAATATTTATGATTAAAATTATCATGTAGTTTATTTTTAGTTTTTAATAATATATATGTATATATAATTGTTTTTGTAAAAGAATATTGTATATATTTAATTTTGCATAATAAGTCAACAGGTTCATTGCAACTCAACTGGTAAAGTCGCACACGTGTACAGATGAGGTCCTGGGTTTGAGCCATGGAGAAGTCACTTTGAGGAGGAAATTATATGGTGGCGACACATGGCAGGTAAAGGTGAGGTGATAGCGTCACGTGGAGGTGGTCAGTGATCATCACTGATGATGACGTGGTGACTAGTAGAGGCACCACATGGTATTTTATTTTATTTTATTCAAAAATCAGGTTAGCGATGGGTTATTCCATCACTAATTTATGATGAAATTTTCATCGATAATTAGTGACAAAAGAATTAGTGACGGAACAAATTCCGTCTCTAATTCCATCGCTAATTCCATTCAGTCACTAGTCCATCGCTAATTCTGTCGCTAATAGCATGTTTTTTTTTTGTAGTGAATAACAAATTCAATTGACACATTTCTTCCTCATTTTGCAATGCATTCAAGCTCACTTGTGATACTCAACTTGTCTCACAACAACTTGTCAAGCCACATCCCAAAGTGCTTTGTTGCTTTCCCTTATCTTGAGAGTTTATATTTGCAAATGAATAATTTTGTTGGATCTATACCAAACAATTTTTCTAAAAGCAATTCTTTGCAATCTTTGCATTTGAACAACAATCAATTCGAGGGACTATTGCCTTTGTCTTTGAGCCATTGCAAGCAATAAGAAATTTTAGATGTGGGAGAAAACTCGACCAATGATGAATTTCCTAATTGGCTCAAAGGCTTACCAGAGCTGTAGGTACTCATTTTGAGAGGTAACAAGTTCTATGATACCAGTTATAGCTCCAACACCGAACATCCTTTTCCTAAGTTAGGAATTTTTTACGTTTCCAACAACTGTTTTGAGGGATCTTTGCCAACCACATGCATCAAGGAATTTATATTAAAGGAATGATGAATGTTGATTACGTTGCAGCCAATGCAGATTACATGGAAACTAAGCATTCTTATCAAGAATCAGTGATGGTCACGTTGAAAAGTGTTGAGTTAGAGTTGGTAAGGATCATAACTACATTCACATCCATTGACTTGTCAAATAATATATTTGATGGAGAGATTCCACAAGTTATTGGTGAGCTACATTCACTAAAAGGTCTAAACCTCTCTCACAATACAATCACTAGTCCTATTCTTCAATCCTTTGCAAACTTGAGAAACCTAGAATCGTTGGATTTATCATCAAACATGCTTAAAGGTAAGATTCCTTTTGCACTAGCAAATCTCAACTTTCTTGAAGTTTTGAATTTTTCTTGGAATCAACTTGTTGAAGAAATACCATGAGATAAGCTATTTGATACATTTTCAAATGATTCCTATGAGGGAAATTTAGGATTATGTGGATTTCCATTGTCAAAAGCATGTAATCATCATGATGAAAGGAAATTACCACAACCAACCTCATCAAGTAATGACAAATTTGGATTTGATTGGAAACTAGTAGCTATGGGATATGCATGTGGGATGGTGTTTGAAATATTCACAGGTCAAGTTGTCTTCTTAACTGGGAAACCTAAAGGGCTTGTCAGAATATTTTAAGCTAGGCCTAAGAAACGAGCGAAAAAAAAAAACAAAGAAAAAAGCTCATCCAAATCAAAGAAGAATGAATTAGGCATAAAATGTCGCTTCCTGTGATATTGTGTGATCTTTTTATTTTTTTAATGTTTCCTGTATGGTTCTTATTTCATGTTTCATAAATATCTTGTTGGCAATTGGAATGTACTGTGTATTCCATTGTAATGTAAGTTATTGTTTTTCACTTTTGCATGAATTTCGAGTGATGATTTGCCCTCATTTGTATGCTATGTACCGTTTTATCATGTGAATAAAATTTTCCATGTATCAGCAACCTTTTCTTTTTCGGGTATTGAAATGTCATCGGCTTATGTTATTTCAAAATTAGTTATCAACCATTCAACCTTTCTTGTTTAATTAAGGATTTTAAAAAAAAACTTTTTAGTTTGTTTCTTTCTTTAATTTAAGTTCTATTATAGGATTTTGAGTTTTTATAAAATATGTGAAAATATCATGACTTTATGACCGATATATGATTGTTCAAAATAATGGTGCAAACAGGAATTCAAAACAGGCAAAATGATTTTATTTCAAATTTTAAACTCTTAACAATTCTTTTGGTGCAAAGTCTTTGGATTGAAAATATAACAATGCGTAGGTTCAAATTTCAAGAAACATATTCATTGGAAAGACTTTAATATTAACACTCATAATTCAATAGGGAGACTTAAAGCTTATACCAAAAAAAAAAAAGGAAGAAGAAGAAAGAAAGAAAATATCACAATGCAAAGAACAGGAATTAGTTTATTACTTAACAGTTAACATTCATCTAGGCTCATTAGGTAATAGGGTTGTTCACGAGACGGGATGGGACGGGATCGAACCAGGACAAGCTCATCCTGGTCTCGTCCCAATGAATAGGGACAGGATAGAAAACCAGTTCTATGTCTCGTCCTGTCCCATCCCGGTGTTGCCCCAGTCCTAGTAGGGACAGGACGGGACTAGGATGTTGCCTTTTGTTTTGTTTTGTTTTTTTAAAATATTTTTGTTTTGTGGTTGGATCTACTACAATACACTTTGATTGTTTTTCTCTTTCTATTTCTACTTCTTTGGGCTTAGCCTTTTTGAAAGCATCTTGTTGTTTCTTTTTTTATTTCTTTGGGCTTAGCTCTCTTAAAAAAAAGTCCAAATAAATAATAATCAGTAACAAAATAACTCTAAAATTCATTTTCACCACTCCAAAAATCATAAGCAACAATAAAAACTCTAAATAAATAATAACCATTCAACTACATATATCTTAAAAGCTACAAATATAAACATTTTGTATTACACATGCTTTAAATATTTTGTATTTTTAATTTTTAATAATTATAATATGATAAAAAAATTTTAAAAAAATCATACTTTCAGGATGCCCATCCCGAAAAATTTCAGAACTGATCCATCCCTTCCCAATATGGCTGAAACTGGGACGGGCGTATTTGAACACCCCTATTAACTAATTATCAGTAAATAAAAAACTGGTTCAGACCGGCCAGTTCAACTGGTAAACCAATGAATCGGTTAGTGGCCCGATTCGGTTTGGATACTAAATCGGGAGGGAGTTGAACCGGTAGAGAACCGGTCAAACCGGTGTGAATAGGTGAAAACCAGTAATAAACTGGTTTGAATGATTAGGCTATTATTAGTCCTATTTTTTCTCATACAACTCCTAATATATCAGTCCCTATAGATTTAAATGAATTTTAATGATAATTTAGGTATCAATGATTATTAATTTTAATTAATGATGAATTATAAAGATCAAAATTCTCAATGCTGTTATATTTTGTTATTGTTATAATCAAATTATTGTCATATTTTCTTATATTTTATTATTCGTAATTGTTAATGTTGTTATATTTTGTTATTTTTAATTAAATTATATTATTGTAATATGACCGGTTGGATCCCGAGTTGATCTCGATCCGACCAATTGATCTTTGAACCACTATTTCACCTGGTTTAGTGTCCGGTTCTTTTTTTTGTTCCTTCTCAATTATGGTCTATGGATAATATCTTCTCACTCCTCAAAACCTTGGGCCTGAAACAGCGGTGAAAGCAGATAGGCCCATCAACTATATCGGTGACCCCCTTTTTCTTAAGTCCATAAATTCCCTTCCTTGAAAGTAGAAAAATTACAAATAGAAAACAGTTACAACATAAGTATTAATTTTGACAACAATTGAATGAATTGATAAGTAATTGACAACAATTTTTATAAAAGGGTCATTATATGAAAATTTTCAATTCTAAAATTTCTTTACAATTTTTCCTATTGTAAATATGAAGTAGAAAAGAGGAAAAAAAAAGAGAGGTATAATTAGTTCTCAAATCCAGCAATTTATCCCCAAAAAAATTTTCAAGTATGCATTTATATATAAATATATCTACGTTCATTCATATATTTCTTTCTCACTTTTCTCCCAATTTTCAAGTCATTCAAAAATTTCCACCAAATTAGTTCAAACAATCAAACGGTCAGACGGTTTTTTTTTATTTACAAATCAATGTGCATAATTAAACAGAGGATCTTTGTAAAGAAATCATTCAACGAGCCTTTATGCAATGGCCTGGTGAATATCTTTTGAAAATTCATACTACTTTCCATTATTAATATAAGAAACAATTAACTAATTTAGAGAGATTAATAAAATTCTTAAATCACTTAATTACATCATATGTTGTATGATTTCGCTATAACACTTATGTGTATCATTAGACTATATATTAATTTATAAGTAAGGCAAATTAATTTGAAGAAAATCAATAAATATAAATATTTTAAAGTAGTTTAATAACTTTTTAATTTTCTTAAATTAGTTAATTAGATCTTATATTAATAACTGAACGTAGTATATACTTAGACTATGAGGTGTTAATACCAACAAGTTGTTGGTTGAGATGGTAAGCAGTCTCACCTCGTAAGGAGAAGAACACAAGTTCAAATTCCGGAAATTACACTTATTGGGAGGGCATACATGGAGTTTTGTATTGTTTTCTTGTCAATAGGGGTGTTCATGAGACCCAATTGCCCAGTATGCCCAGCCAATCCCGCCAAAAAAATGCCCTGCCTGGCCCAAAAGATGCATCCCTAAAAAAAAGGGCATTTTCGTGTTGGGCTATTCACGGGCAGAGCTGAGCCTTGGGTACAGCATGTTGCCCTGCCCATTTGGCCTTGCTCTAAATATATATAATTATTCATATTATAATATATATTAACATACTATATTTTATTATATTTCAATAACCAAAAGGAACATTACTCCTTTATATTATTAGACTTTACGTTTTTAAAGTTCTAATTTTTTTTAAAAAAATATACCACCTTTTTTAACTTTTTAAAATTATCTTGTTGTGTAGTATAATTGTCTTTTAACTTTTACATGTTGATATTACTTCATATATCATGAAATGATACTAATTATACCCATTTGAATGTAATATATAGATCTTTATAAATTATATTAAACTATAAGTTAATAATATAATTGAACATGTTAATATAGCTTGTATTTTTTTTTAAATGTTTTGTTATTTTCTCAACTTTGTGGAGGTTGATACAAATCATTTGAACTTTAAGACTTTAATTACAATTTTTTATTGTCTTATTTTTAATAAATTATGAATATTGTTAAATTCTTAAAGCATGGATATCTGTTAAGATATACGGCAACTTCATAACTCAAGTTGTAAATTTGGGCAAGAAAAGCGCATCATTCCGAGCCCACAAATAGCCCACCCCAAAATAGCTTGAGCTTCTACTGGGTAGGGCCAAGCATCAAATGCAGCTCGCTCATCCTTCGGGCTGGGTATCGAGCAGAGGTACTATCCTACCTTGCCCCATCTATGCACACCCCTACTTGTCACATTCATAATGCAATATCTCTAAGTGAGAATTAGAACTTTTCTAAAGCATAATAGGGCTTTCACATCATATTTTCACAATAAGGGCTGAGTCTTTCTTTATAATGTTTGTTTTATTTCTAATTTTTGTAAAGTTTGTATGAGAGGATGCAAAGAATTGTCGAAAAAATAACAGCAAGAGACTCTTTGAATATTCTTGCCAATGATAAAGGCAAGAGTTAACTGGAAAATTTGTTTTGGTTTTAAATTTATAGCTCAAAACAGTTTGTCTTTGAAATTTGTAAATTTTTCTCAAATTATCCCTATTTTAATTAATTATATACATTAAAGAGAGTTTTCATTTGCGAGGTAATAATTAAAACGTGAAACAACGTTAGTTACAAAAATAATTAATTTTTAAATCTTAATTTAAAATATATAATTGGCATGTGGCCAAATACACACTATCACACTGGAAACCAGCCCCCAGTGCATAGGATAGATTATTGTAGAAATACATATCACTTCTCGTGACTATATATATATATATATTCTCTACGCTTCGGACCATTCAATTTCAGGCTCGTCCTTGCCGTTTTCGTCCACACCCAAAGCCTTCCAAACTGCTTTGGAAGCATCGACGACATTATTACGGCATGGACGCTGGAAATCGTGCTCTTCATCACAGCCTTGTGTGGAGTCACACTCATCCACCACCGTCGCCTTCACCTCCTTTCCGTTGCCGGAGATAATGATGCTCTTGTGGCACCTATTATTGTCGTCGGACCCGAACCATCCTGTTGAAAGTGCCACCACCGCTTCGTCGTCGGAGTGATACATGTTGTCGCATTTTGATGGCCCTCCGCCGTCTCCGCCTTCCTGAAAGCTGTTCAGAGTTAGGATGGCCTTTGTCTGCTCAGTCACCGGCGGCGAACACTGGAAGATGGAATAGCTCTCGCCTTCTGCACAGCACTTTGAGTTGTCGTCTTCGTTGCATTTCCCAGGTGGGGGGTTCTTCCCTGGCAACTTGCCACTCTCTTTGCAGTCATCACCACCTTCAGCAGCAATCAAGCAGCAGCCTATTACAACAATGGAGAACAGGATTGGAACAAGACTTGAGAGCCTTGAAATGCCAAGTTTCATCTTCATCTTCTCCTTCGATCTCCTTCACACTGTTCCCACTTAATCGTGTGTGTGATTCCTTCGTTCCATGTGTCTGTCTATAACTTAGTTATTTATAATAAATAAGTACTACTCCTCCGATTCTAAATATAAGACTCCTTTCATGATGTAAATTACACTATAAAAAGGGTTTTATATTTAGGACTGAAAGAGTACTATTTAATAGAAACCTTTTAACATGTACAGTTATAATATAATAGGGATTACTATGAGGTGAAAATTATGAATTTTGGAGACAAAATAAGTTAATAAGTTATATTTAAGGGGGAATTTCACTGTAGGACCGCAGAAGACAATTAATATTAAAGAGCCTCCAAAACTTTCTGAAACCTCACTGCAGAACCAAGGGATCAATCTGATATTAATTTTTAGAGTGAGATTACAATAATACCCCTCCCTTTTTATTTTATTAAAAAATAAATATTTACCGGAGTTACTGTTCCGGCTACCGGAGGTCGGAGGTCCGGCCACCGGCGCTTAGGTGGCCGCCGTTGGGGTCCGGTCACCGGTGGCCGAAACAGTAACTTCGGCAGGACCTCCGGTAGCCGGAGTTTTTTTGTTTAAAACAAAGTGGCCAAGGGAGGGTTTGAACCCAGGACCCCTTGGCACACCAAAAGGCTTGAAACCAAGGAACAAAAAACCGGACCAGACACTAAACCGGTTGAGGTAGTGGTTCAAGGGTCAATGGGTCAGATCGGGGTCAAACCGGGATCAAACCGGTCACATTAAAATGATAAAATTTAATTAAAAATAACAAAGTATAGCAATATTAATAATCACTAATAACAAAATGTAAGGAAATACAACAATAATTTGATTGTAATTAAAACAAAATACAATAACATTAAGGATTTTGATCTTTATGATTTCTTAATAACTAAAATTAATAATTATTAATACCAAAATTATTATTAAAATTCATTTAAATATATAGTGATTGAAATATTAGGAGTTGAATAAGAAAAAATAAGATAAATAGCAAAATATCATTCAAACCGGTTCATTACCGGTTTATACCGGTTTTTGCCGGTTTGCACCGGTTTATCCCGGTTTGACCGGGTTGATGCTGGTTCATTTTATGACCGGTTCATTGCTTTAACCGGACCGGACCACTGGCCGGTTCACCGGTTGAACCGGCCGGTTCGGTCCGGTTTTTTTTCACTACTTGAAACCACCAAGCCAAGCAACCCATTCAATCATAAAATGCAAATAAAACTATATATAACAAAATAAACGCAACAGTCCAAATGTAAGTGAACAAGTGAAATTAGACGATTTATAAGTGGAATTCAAAAATTTGCAACAAAAATTAGGCAATTTACAAATAACATAATAGAAGTCATAACCCAAAATGCAAGTATTTAAGTGCAAATGAGCAAGTAAAATTTGAAGATTTACAATAAAAGTTTATGGATTTACAACCCAAATTTGGGAAACACAAGAGAATTCACAACCCAAAATGTAAGTGTTTGAGTGTAAGTGAACAAGTGAAATTAGACGATTTATAAGTGTAATTCAGCAATTTACAACAAAAATTAGACAATTTACAAATAACATAATAGAAGTCATAACCCAAATGCAAGTGTTTAAGTGCAAATGAGCAAGTAAAATTTGAAGATTTACAACAAAAGTTTATCGATTTGCAAGTGAAATTCGACAATTTCACTTGTTCATTTGCACTTAAACACTTGCATTTGGAGTTATGACTTCTATTATGTTATTTGTAAATTACCTAATTTTTGTTGTAAATTGCTGAATTCTACTTATAAATCGTCTAATTTTACTTATTCACTTACACTCAAACACTTACATTTTAGGTTGTGAATTCTCTTATGTTTACCAAATTTGGGTTGTAAATCCATAAAATTTTATTGTAAATCTTCAAATTTCACTTGCTCATTTGCACTTAAACACTTGCATTTGGGGTTATGACTTCTATTATGTTATTTGTAAATTGTCTAATTTTTGTTGTAAATTACTGAATTACACTTGTAAATGGTCTAATTTCACTTGTTCACTTACATTCAAACACTTACATTTTGGGTTGTGAATTCTCTTGTGTTTCCCAAATTTGGGTTGTAAATCCATAAACTTTTATTGTAAATCTTCAAATTTCACTTGCTCATTTGCACTTAAACACTTGCATTTGGGGTTATGACTTCTATTATGTTATTTGTAAATTGTCTAATTTTTGTTGTAAATTGCTGAATTACACTTGTAAATCGTCTAATTTCACTTGTTCACTTACACTCAAACACTTACATTTTGAGTTGTGAATTCTCTTGTGTTTGCCAAATTTGGGTTGTAAATCCATAAACTTTTATTGTAAATCTTCAAATTTTACTTGCTCATTTGCACTTAAATACTTGCATTTTGGGTTATGACTTCTATTATGTTATTTGTAAATTGCCTAATTTTTGTTGCAAATTTCTGAATTCCACTTGTAAATCGTCTAATTTCACTTGTTCACTTACATTTGGATTGTTGCGTTTATTTTGTTATATATAGTTTTATTTGCATTTTATGATTGAATGGGTTGCTTGGTTTGGTGATTTCAAGCCTTTTGGTGTGCCAAGGGGTCCTGGGTTCAAACCCTTCCTTACTCACTTTGTTTTAAACAAAAAAACTCCGGCTACTGGAGGTCCCGCCGGAGTTACTGTTCCGGCCACCGGTGACCGGACCCCGACGGTGGCCACCTAAGCACCGGTGGCCGGACCTCTGACCTCCGGTGGCCGGAACAGTAACTCCGGTAAATATTTATTTTTTAATAAAATGAAAAGGGAGGGGTATTATTGTAATCTCACTCTAAAAATTAATATCAGATTGGCCCCTTGGTCCTGCAGTGAGGTTTCAGAAAGTTTTGGGAGCTCTTTGATATTAATTGTCTTCTGCGGTCCTACAGTGAAATTCCCCCTATATTTAAAACTAAAAAGAATCTATTATATAATTTTTTATATTAAGAACCCGAAGATAGATATTGTAAGTTATGTTTAAAGGGAGGAGAAAAGTCTCGCATTCACTTGTCACCATAGCGTGCTGGACGCTTCCACCATGGAGGACCATTTTCTCATTTCCAAACCTTTTAGCGCGTCATTCAATTAATAGCCAAAAAAAAAATTGTTTTAATCCCCCCAATTTAATATCCATTTATTTCTTAAGAAAACTTTAAAAAAAACCTTTTTTATGTAGTCAAAATATTAGCTTTATAACTCGAGTTCAGAGATGACAACACAGAAGAAAAAAGAGTAAAATTTATTAAGTTTGTGCTTGATGAAAGATGATATTGCGATGGTTGTGAAGTAATGTATTAATGAAAAGCAAATGTGTTTTCTATCCAAATTTATAAATTTTAAAATTCCTTATTGATTTTTAAACAAATTAGATACATTATTTGCATAATTTAATATATTTTCGCTCTTTAATATACAAGTTAGTGGGGTGAATTTGGTTATAAATATAAGATTTTAATTTATTTTATCTTTCAAATTTATAATTTATTCTCCAAGATATCTCATATTGATTACATTTATTAAGGATGTTTCCATCTAACACTGTTTGGTATGGGGTTTTTGAAGGGGAAGGGAGGGAAGACGCTTCCCTCTCCTTATTTGGCTAGTGCAATTTTTTAGAAAGAGAGAGGTGTTGCTCCCTTTCTCTTGTTTGGTTAAGATATTTTTTAAAGAGGGGAAGGGTTCTTTTCCCCTTCTCTTCCCTCTTAGCTTCCCCTCCAAAAGTGGGGTTTTTTGGAGGGGAGATGAGAGATAATATTTTAATTCCTCATATACCTTTTTGATTTGTTAACCCCCCAATCAATTATAAATATTTCTACATAAGAGAGTTTTCTTGAACATCTAACAAGAAGTTGTTGAGATAATTGTCTCGAAAATTAGTGAGCATTTGTGAACTTTTTTTCCCCCCTCTTCTTCTAATTCCAAGAGGCCGTCAGTATTTTCTTTCACCTTCAAGGTCTTTTATTTGATTGAAATCTATCACTCTTAACTTTTTATCTTGATATCCTATAAGTGTATGACTGTTTCTTGTAAGTCAAAATTGGTGAGTTGCATTATATATATAGTTATATCTTAATAAAATAAAAAAGTGAGAAAATTCATTTAAATTTTATGAGGTTAAAATAGTTAATTTTTTATCAAAACAAAATAAGATATCATTAAAATTGCTCTGTCCCCTCCCCTCCAATAAATCCAAATAAGAGATCATTAAAATATCTTCCCTCCCTTCCTTCTCCCTCCTCTCCCATTTGTAGCTACCCTCTCCTTTCCTCTCTTTCCCTTCTCTCCGTTGAGCCAAACACAAGTAAGCATAATTAAAAAGAATATGTTAAAAAAATTAACTGATATTTATTACAAATAACTAACTTTAAAATCAAAGAATGTAAATATATTGAGGCACGTAAATATCAATTTATGAACTTCTGAGTCAGGGTCTGTAAAGTCTTCAAATTTTGTCGGCTTCGACATCTTCCAACGGCATCTTAGAAATTTGCAACTATGATGTGCATGTAAATAGAAATGACAATGGCATGTAAACATTATTAGTTGATACACATGTCCTTTGAAAAAATTAAAGGGAAAATTCCAGAAAAGTCCCTCGAATATATAAAATCCCAGATTGGGTCCTGAAATTTCCAAAATGACAGAAAGGATCAGTGACCCAATCTATCATTTGTGAAATTAAGACCAATTGACAATTTTGCCCCTGACTAAGTGAGTAGTTATTCTCTACACAAATCTAGGTAACGCTTACAATGTTTTAATGATTACAAGATTAGTTGTAGTTAATAATTACAAGATTAGTTGTAGTTAATAATAAGGTGCCTGACTATCAAAAAGTGAGTAGTTATTCTCTACACGAATCTAGGTAATACTTACATTGTTCTAGTGATTACAAAATTAGTTGTAATTAATAACAAGACACCTGAATATGAAAAAACGAGTAGTTATTTGCTACATGAATCTAGATAATGCTTAAACCCTTATAGTGATTTCTTAAATTATTGTAGTGAATGAATACAAATGAGGGCAAAATTGTTAATTTCTCTTGATTTGCCAAATGACAGATTGGGTCACTGACCCTTTCTGTCATTTTGAAAATTTCAGGACCCAATCTGAGATTTTAAATATTCGAGGGACCTTTTCTGGAATTTTCCCAAAATTAAATTATTTCTCGATAATAATTTCTCTAAATTAAGTTTTTTGACCTCCCTTTACTTCTCTTAAAACATAATTTTTCATCTTCCGCATCTTGTAGAATACATTGCTATATGTACATAACTAAAATGTAACGGTGTATATAGCTATTCGATAAATTTTAGTAGGAGAAGGTGTTTAAAAGGGCCTGTATGAAGATTTTATCAGCAAAATACATCCAATCTATCATCTGTTATGTATAAAATTCGTTAAAATTGATGTGAGGGTTTTCAAAGTTCAGAACTCTGTCACATGAGATGACGTGGCTCAACCCAACATATTGAAGAGGAATTTGTGTCTTTAGGAGTCAACTCAAATAAGTCAAGAACATAATTTAACATCTTATTTTTTAAAAATTTATTTGGGTCTGAATTTTCTTTGATTCACCGCATGACAAGGAGGCCCTGTTCGTTGGTTACGCTTATGGAAAAATAACACGTAAATGAAAACTGTGTAGGGTGTTTATTATATTGATATAATCATATTATTCCCCAGTTCTCATTGTTTTAAATGTTTTTTATATAAATATGGCATAAACATTAAATTAGATCAATTAACAAAAGGGATTACGGAAACACAATATTATTGCTATCGAAGGTGAATCTGTAGAATTCACAAAGAGAATTCATGCTAAACCATCCTATTCTCGAAGTGAATTTACTTCAATGAAAAATCAGAACAACATGGGATGGACTAAAATTCATAATAGCATTTTCATTTTTAAAAAATCGTAGTTGTCGAATAAAACTCGCCTATGGCACGACATGAAATGGATTAACCAAAAGGGGAAGGGAGAGATGTTACCCGTTTGATCTGCTTTGACCTTTCTCTCCGAAATTCCTTTGTGGGAACCGGGAAAGCCAAAAAGGAGGTTTGTTTGGTTGGCAGTGACCGAGAGGATTTTGCTACTCCCTCCGTCACTTCCTCCTTCCGTCTGAAACGAAAGATCTGGTAAAGGTGCGTCAACACTGGACTGAGAAACGGGCCGGCCTTTAACGGGCCGCAGGAGCCATTTTACAAAACTCAGCCTTTACGTAGGAGTGTGAGGCCGCACGAAATTTTAGGCCAGTTTACAAAATTTCATTTTTGAAATACTAAAGAATAGCAACATCATTGATATGATCTTCATTGCTAGAGATAATACTCATCAGTCCTTAATATAAAAACATATTTAGCTAATTTAATTAGATTAAAAAAATTAGATAAGTTAGTTAATTATAAGAAATATAATATGCTTTTCTTAAAATACCATAATCATCTTTCTTGATATCCTCTCTCCTCTTTCACGTGATTATGGTTGAGGGAATATTGCTAGTAATAATTTAAAAAAATTGATAAATAAGAAACATAGTTCCGATATTTAGGACCAAAATCAACTTAATAATTAGGTCCTATACTAAGGACCAGAGGAATAACACATAAAATATAAATCAAATCATTATTTGAAATTTAAATTAGATACTTTTTTAATTTCAATCATAAATACTAGCAATTTAAAGTGGCAAATTGAGGTCTAAACAACTAAAAATAAAGAAAATCAAATTATTATATTGAATTTTAATAGAAAAATATCCATTATCATATAAATATATTGATATCTTCACATCAGGTTAGATCATGTCATTTATAAAGGACTAAGATAATTTTTAAAAAAAATACTAACTAAATAAAAAATAAACAAATCTGATTATCAGAATGATTTAAAAATATAAAATAATTTTTTTAAAAAAAAAAAAGGTCCACAGTCCTAAATAGGTTAGCCCTTGGCCCTATAGTCGTGAAGATGGAGCCACTGAGACTAATATCTGAGAAGTCGGATATATATATTATTAAGTAAATGTCTTGCCAAACTATGTATTTTGAAGCAGTCCCGAAGTTGTGGAGGATAATTTAGGGTATGTTTGGATCGCAGTTTAGAACTGTAGTTGTGCCTTGAAATCTGTGAAATTGAAATTACAAACTGAGTTGGACAAAAACTGTTGTTTGCCTATGTTAACTTTCTAACCAACTTCTGGCTTTCAATCTCAGTTGGACTCAACGGAGAAAAATCTAACTTTTCAAACTGCAGTTTCAAACAGTGATTATTAAAAATGAGCATCCTAGATTAACCCTCACATTTTTTCCGTCTACCTCATCTCCTTCGTTAGCATAATAAGCTTTTATTCAGACCAAATGAATTTTAATTTATATTTATGTTTGTCCATTATGTATATTTAATTAATCATCTACAATGTGTTTTCAAATTTTTCTTTGTAAGAAATATTTTTATTTTATAATTTCACAAATAAACTATTTATATTTGATCATAGTAATTTTAGTATTTTTTAAACTATTATTACATTAAAAACATAAAATTTCAAACACTGCTATTTAATAAAATCCATACCCTTTTCAGTCATTTTACAACTAAACTAATTTTTCTATTAATCATCCAAACAACTTTCAACTTTTTCAATTGACTTTTTTAAAAACACCTATCCAAATATACCCTAACTGACTTTTACTCTAACTTCAATTATAAAAGTCAGTTGAACTAGAAGTCAGTTTTGCCCAACGCCAATCCAAACATATCCTTAATCAATCAATTTTATCCCCATGAAATTGACTTAAGATATGCTTAAACCACATCACAAAACTGAAAAAATTGTAATAATAAGAGAACTTAATTGAGAAACATCCTAACCATAAAGATCAAACATAAGAACAAAATACTACCTCCGATCCTAATTATAAGATATCGTTTGTAAATTATAAATAAGGTTTTATAATTAATATCGAAAAAAGAATAAATATATATTTGAAGGATTCCTCTTTATAGCAACCAAAAACGCCCCTGTAGGCCAGAAATATCATTCAAATGGGGCTCCTTAATTAAAAATTAACACACACACACACGCATAAGCTCATGTGGTACATCATCAAAGGGCTACTCCGCAAGTTCTCAAGCAACATTGAGTTTCTAATTAATACAAAAGTATATAATAGTAGGAGGAATTACGATGAGGTTTTAAGAAAAGAAAATAATTGTTAATAAATCCCAATGACAAGTGACCAACATGAATATATTATCATTTTCTATTCTGAAACTTATCATTAAATTCTTTTCAGTTGCTAATGTAAATCCTTTTTGAAACTTGATTGTAATTCTCTCATAATATTGATTTTCAACATAGCCTACAATATACTCAAGCAATAATGATGGAGTTTATGTTGAAGTGGTCACTAACAAAACTCAAACACCCACTTTGAGGACAACTAATTTGAAATATTAGCTGGGAATTTATATATAAAAAGTGTATAAAAGTTTCATTAAAATAGAAAGTAATCCTTTAGTTTATGAAGTTCGTGTGATAGATTAAGTATGATATTTCAGTATTAGTAAAAGATAATGTATTAATTAAAACTAAAGGTGTCATCTACGCCAAATCTATAAATTTAGAGAAATTCCTCATTGATTTTAAAAAATTAAAAGCATTATTTGTATATGTGTTTTTAAAAACATATACTCCCTCAGTTCTTAATATAGGACCAAATTGTTGAGTTGGTTTTAGTTCTAAATATAAGACCTATTTCTCATATTTATTAATTTTTTCTAAATTACCTCTATAGATACTCTTAATCATAATCAAGTGGAGAGGGGGTATTAAAAAATGATTATGGTGTCTTAGAAAAAACGTGTCACATTTCTTATAATTAACTAACTTACCTAACCTTCTTAATCTAATCAAATTAGTTAAATGAGTCTTATATTAAAAATCAGAGGAGCATATAGATATAAAGAGAGAGAGACTAAATTAGGGTATCAATTTATGAACATAATCTAGTTTTATTGATTTTAGGGGAAAAAAAAAACAGAAAGACAATTCAAAGTCGGTGCTGCCACTTTTTGACCCAAAAAAAAAGTCGGTGCTGCCACAATCAGTTTGATTGATAAATGAATGGAATCTTAGAAATTAAATTTTGGTTTTGGGTTTGAAAAGTGTTCAAATTTTGGTGGCTTCAACAGTTTACAATGACCGTCAACGCTAATTAAGTAAACTTTGGTTGATTTACATGAACTTCAAAGAATTTTTGCTTCGCTGGTCCAAAAAAAAGAAAAGAAAATTTTTTATTTCTCAAGAATTTCTTTAAATTTATGTTTTGAGTAGTACTCAATAAGATAATTTAATATTTCATTAATTTATTATCAACTTATTTGGCTGTGAGTTTTCTCTAATTCATTTTCATTTCAATCACATCACAAAGGCCAGTCTTCTGCCCCATTTGGTCCGTTTTTGGAAAAATAATAATGTAATAGAAAACATGATAAGGTATTCACCAAAAAAAAAAGAAAAGAAAACATTGTATGCCCCGTTTGATGTATTGGAATTGAGGGTGGCGAAGTGGAAGTGGAATCATAAAATTGACATGTTTGGTGCAATGGAACCCACTTCTTCATGGAACTCACTTCCATCAAATTGATGGAATCGGGTTCCATGACTTGTCCCAAGGAACTGGTTTGAGTTCCCAGGAAGTGAGATTTTCTCACGGTTATACCCTCAGTTTTTTTAATCTATTAACAGGTTTGCCCCTCATATTATGACCCTTTTTTCTTCCCTTTCAAAAACCTCTAGTGACGGCACTCCCATTCAGCTCCACCTGCAATGACAGCGGCGACGACGGAGGACGACGGGGGGCAGCGAGGACACGATCTACAATCTTCATCGCCTTTCTCTACGATCCTAACCTCCATCTCCCTCAACTTCGTTGCCCAATCTCCTCATCTTGCTCTGTTGCACCCTCCCTCAATCTCCATCATCTTCTTCTTCGTCGACTTCAGATCGGAGAGTAGGAGGTCCCATCTTCTTCCTCTGCAGCTTTCTCCCTCTTTTTCTCTGTCGACTTCAGATCTAAGAGCAGGAGGGGAGACGTCGTGATTCATAGACTGAGAGGCAGGCGTGGCGGCGTCATATCTGAGAAGCATCGGTGTCATCGTCCTCATCTCCCTTCCTTTCCCTCACACAGCTTTTGATTTTCCTGATTCATAGACGTTGCAATATCTCTTTTTTCTCAATCTCTTTCTTTTCTTTTTTTTGCCCTTTTGTGTTGATGGCTGATATTTGTATTTGGATTTGATTTATATATTGCTTGGATTGATAATTGAGTTTGGATTAATTGTTTAATGGTTGATGAACTATCACCAGCAGTGGACGATTTCTTTCCAGCGAACGCCAATGGTCATGCGCGAGTGGATGGTCGGGACTATGGGAGTGGATTTTTTTTTCCTATTGAGGGTATTTTAGTATTTTTATAATATAAATATATATATATTTTACTTAAAAATTATATCCCACTTTCACCCTCATACCATACACGTTTTAGAACCTACTTCCATTTCTAGTTCTACTCCTTCTTCTACTTCAATTTCCACTTCCACTTCTATCAAAAGCTCTTCCATTGTACCAAACGGGATAGTAGGGTTATTATACTAACCAATATATATAATATCATTATTTTCCAGTTCTCAATAAATTGTCATTGTTTTAAATTTTTTTTAATAAAAACGGGCATGAACATTAAATTTTATCAAATAAATTTAATTAATACATTATCAAATAAACTTTCATATTCTATACTTTGTTGCGTGTGTATTATTTATGGGTTAATGTGCAAATTTATCCTAATATTTTAAGATCATAACAATATTATTCCCATACCGTTAAAAATATTAACGATCAAAGCTATCATTTTAATAAATAATATTAATTTTTTAATGATAAAGAGCAATATTGTTACAATTTCAAATATTCAAAATAAATTTGCACTCAAAATTAATAAAAAAATTTCAGGACAAATTTACACTTTCACCGTTAATTATTTTGTATTGTGCATTTGTATGATATATTCAAAAGGAATAGAAAAGTCTTTATTTATGGTGGGTATAGTTCATTACAAGAAACTCGTGTGTTTGACGGTTTGAGGTAGCATTTAAATTAGACTAATTCAATAGCACGCTTGTTGCGATAAAAATAAATGTATTAGTTCGTCATTAAAAAATTAGTTTATTTCCATTTGATGTTGGTTATCTCATTTTCTTTCTCATATTATAATAATATATAAATTATTAGATTTTGAAGAGATTTTAAAAAAAAGTTGAAAAAGCATTATGTGCCCCACTTCACCAAACCTTATTCTTGTTAGTCTTCTCATAAGCGTACCATACGTTTTTGTCGGTCCAAAATTTTTCTGTAACAGCTGGACAAAAAAATGACAACACTATCGTAATTTTGACTTTGACTGAAACAAACAATCTTGTCAATTCAAATGAGTAAAGAAGATAATTTAATATTTTTTATTTGTTAACAATTTACTTGGCTTAGCTTTCTTTGATTCATTTTCGTTCCAATCACCTCACAAAAGACAAGTCTTCTGTACTTCTACCCTGTTTGGTACGCTTATGAAAATATAATCCGTCATTGAAAACTTTTTGGAAAAACTACACTAAAATCTCACTTGAGAGAATTAAATATAAAAAAATCTCTTAACATTATTAAATTAATATGAAATTTCAATAAAACTTATTGCAAGAAATTCTACTTGTTTAAATCTTTTTTTTAAGTATGCATTAATAACTGAAAAATCAGTTGTTAACAATTTAAGACATAACGATTAACAACTATTACAATAAATATTAATAACACATTTTCTCAGTACATCACAAAGATTTAATGCATAAGTTGTTAATACATACTGAAATAGTTATTAATAATTACATCTTAAATTGTTGACGACTTATACTTAAAAAAATAAAATGAGGACAATTTAATAATTAAACAAGTAGAATCTCATGCAGTAAGATATTTTCAGAGTTCAAATTAATTTAATGATTTTAAGAAATTTTTTTCTATTTAATTCTCTTGAGTGACAACCTTGGTCCAATGTTCACAAATTTTTTGGGCATATATTTATGATTGATACTCATATAATCATTATTGCCTATTTTTCATTGTTTGAAATGCCTTTTTTCTAAATAGGGGCATAAACACTACATTTTATCAAGTAAAATTATTGTTTTTAATTTTCACTTTTCATCTCTAATATCAGACATGTGTTATACTATTTCTCTGTGTGTGTTGTATTATTATATATTATTTAGTATTGCGTATTATAACGTGTTTGACGGTTTGAGTAATTAGAAATTTAGAACCACTGAAAACCAAAAAAATTTTTTTGGGGGGGGGGATCAACGGCAGCTGACAATGAAGGATCACTTTGAATATTGTCACTTCCAGACCTTTTAGCTCGCCCTTCAAATAATAGCCAAAAGAATTTGTTGATAGTATGGTAATCTCTTTATATCTCTACCATACTCCTAAAATTCAAATAATGTTCAAATTGAGTTACTTTTTCTAAAGAGTATGTTATAAAAGATCTCTCATATTTGACTTTAAGTTCTTAATTGAAATTTTTGTTTATTTGGCATAAAATAAAATAATCAAATGGATCTGCCTCACAAAATTCCATATTTCTTGACCATATTAGTGTTATATTAGATTATATATGAACACTAATTTTCATAAATTTTCAGAAAAAGTTGAATCAACATTGCATCAGGCATAAATGTGGATATGTACGTGTTCTTTACGCCTTTTATTGTTCTTTTGATTCATTTTCATTTCATCAATCAATCACAAAGTCAAGTCTTCTCCCCCGTTTGTTACGCTAATGGAAAAACAATCCTATAATTGAAAACTTTTGTAGGGCAGTGATTATACTGATATAACCATTATTCCTGCATTCTTATTGTTTCAAATGTTTTCTAATAGAAATGAAGGCATAAAAATTCAATTTTATCAAATAAAATGATTTTTCGCCTTTCATCTCGAATTTAGTCGAGTACTCTTATGAACGTTTTCATGCATAGCTTATATATTTGTATGATTTTATTCAAAGGGAGGAGAAAATTCTAACTTTCTCTATCACCGTAGCTAGCCAATAACAAGAAATTTATAACTTGTTTAACGGTTTGAGCGGCATTGAGTTAGAACCATTCAAGTCCAATTGATGATAAGGAGTTAGTGAGGGTTGAGGAAGCAACTGAAATGAGTGGATAAGATAATTTAATATTGTTTTTTTATTTGTTAACAATTTACTTGGCTGTGGGTTTTCTTCGATTATTTTTCATTTCAGCCGCATCGCAAAAGGCAAGTCTTCTTTACCCCAAAAAAGGCAAGTCTTCTTCCCCGTTTGGTATGCTTATGGAAAAATAATTCGCAACTGAAAACTTTTTAGGGCACATATTTGTTATATATATTGATATAATAATTATTCCCTCTTTTTCATTGTTTTAAATGATTTTTTCTAAATAGGCGTATAAGCATTAAATTTTATCAAACAAAATTATTTTTTTCATTTTCCCTTTTAATTTATAACATCAAACTTATGGTATACTATTTCTGTGTGTGTATATACTCAAAATCAAAATTTTGGGACAAAAATGAATTAATGGCAGCTGGACAATGAAGGACCATTTTGAAATTTCTCACTTCCAATCCTTTTAGCACGCCATTCAAATAAAGCCGAAAAAAATCTGACAAAAAAATAATGCCAATTTTTTTTTGGATAATATGGTAATCTCTTATATTCTCCCACCCTCCTTGTATTCAAATACTACCTCTGATCCTTAATATAAGATTTAATTAATTTGTTTGAGCAGATCAAGAAAGTTAATAAATTACCTTAATATATTTATATTTATCTTGTTACTTTTATAAATTAATATATAATGTAATGATATACATAAGTATTTTAGAGAAATTATATAACATGTAATTATGTAACTGGGTCTTATGTTAAGGATCATGATAGTAATTTTGAAATTTAATTACTTTTTCAAAAGAGTATGTTATAAGGTCTCTCATATTTCACTTTGTTCAAGTTCTTAATTGAAACTGTTTTTTATTTTAGCATAAAATATAATTATCAAATTGAAAATTGACAGACCTCACAAAATTCCGTATTTCTTGACTATATTAGTAATTATTAAATTATATATGAACACTAATTTTCAAAAGGTTTCACCACAAATTTTTGGAAAAGTTTAATCAACGTTCGTTCAGTCAAGTACGTTCGACGTGTTGCTAGGACCATTTGTTTAGTCAAGTGAATATTTGAATTAATTTATTTTGAGTGATTTTATATTTTCAAAATAAGTATATGAGAGGAATATTCTGTTGTAAAATGTAAAATAGATTTTTTTTAAAGTTAATTCTCTTAATAAGTCTTTCATTTTTTTTTAATGTCCAAGGAAACATAACTTTTTTCTTGGTAGCCTTCTCCGTAGCCTCTGCCCCTCTCTCGATGTATATGATATAATGAACTTATTTTTATTTTCCTTAATTATAGAAATTTCTATTCCATTTAAAAGATATACGTATATTTTTATTTTCCTTAATTATAGAAATTTCTATTCCATTTAAAAGATATACGTAATACGTAAGCCTTCTGCAAAATAAAATTGGGTAGCACAATTTTTTCTTTTATTTTTAATATTTCATTTTCATCGACCATGACAATACTATTAATTACTACTCATTAAATAAAATTAGTTTAATTATTTTTTGCAAAAGTAATTTTTTTAATAACTTGCTAGTTACCTTCGGAATATTATTCTATATTAAAGTTATAATACAAAGAAATATTATATTATGAGTAAGGGCTACAGTGATGTTATCAGCAAATCTGTTTGTCATGGCCAACAATTACTATGACAAACCTTTTATCATGCGTAGCTCTACCTATAAAAGAAGCCTCATATGTTAGATACCATATCCTTCACTCCTTGATATTCACAGCCTTCTAACTTCGCTCATGGCATTTCGAATCACCATCTGTTTTTGCTTGTTCCTTCTTTCTCCTTCCCTTTCTTCTCTCAACCCCCCATTATGTAATTCTCATGATTCCATTGCGCTTTTTCATTTTAAAAACTCTCTCTCTCTTGATCATTCTGCTTCAATGGAGTGTGATGAGTTTCATGATGATGATGATAGTTATACTATACAGTTTAGGAACTCATCTTACCCAAAGACAGCTTCGTGGGGAAATGATTCAAACTGTTGCCTGTGGGATGGGATCACGTGTGACTCCATGTCTGGTCATGTGATTTGCCTTGATCTTACTTGTAGTTGGATCCAAGGTCAACTCCATCCGAACAATAGCCTCTTCCAACTTTCTCATCTCCAAACACTCAACTTGGCTCACAACAATTTTAGGGGGTCTTTGATATCATCTCATTTTGGTGGTCTTTCCACTCTGATGCATCTAAACTTAAGCTATTCTGCTTTTGCTGGTGAAATTTCTCCTAAAATTGCAGAATTGTCGAAGTTGGTCTCTCTTGATTTGTCTATGAATGGATTTGAAGGGTTGAGTTTAAGACTTGAACCATCCACTTGGGAGAAGCTTGTTCTAAACATGACTGATTTGAGAGAACTTGTTTTAGATCATGTAAATATGTCTTCCATTGCACCAAGCTCCTTGCCTTTGAAGTCGCTTAATATTTTGAGTCTTGAAGGTTGCAGATTTGATGGGCCTATTCCTATAGGTTTTGGGAATCTCACTCAATTAACTGATTTGAACCTTGCTGGAAACAATTTTAGTGGTGAGCTTTCATTTCTTTCAAATCTTCAAAGTCTCACTTCATTAGACCTCAGTGGCAATTATTTTAATGGTCTCTTATCAAATTCCATAGGCCATTTGAAGTCTCTTTATTTTTTGGGTCTTCGGGGTAACCAATTTTATGGGCCTATTCCTACAAGTTTTGGGAACCTCACTCAATTAACTGACTTGAACCTTGCATTTAATATTTTTAGTGGTGAGCTCTCATTTCTTTCAAATATGTCAAGTCTCACTTCATTAGACCTCTGTTACAATTATTTTAGTGGCTTGTTGCCAGATGTGTTTGGAAATCTTTCAAATTTGAAATCTCTTGATTTCTCTGACAACAAGCTGCAAGGTAATTTTGCTGTGTCAATTTTCACCCTCATAAATCTTTCTTATTTGAGTCTATCATCAAATAACTTGAGTGGCTCTGTTAATTTTTACCAATTTTCCAAGCTTCAAAATCTAGAATATCTTGATCTTTCAAGCAACAAGTTTCTCTCACTTGCCTTTGATAATAATCTTAACTACACCATTCCCAACCTTAGGTACTTGTATTTATCTTCTTGTCATATCACTATCTTTCCAAAATTCGTAGGCCTTCCAAATTTGCAGTTTTTATATCTTAATGATAATAAGTTGCAAGGTCTTCCTGAGTCAATTTTTGGTTTCCTAAATCTTTCCCATCTAAGTCTGTCATCAAATAATTTGAGAGGCCCTATTAGTCTTCATCAATTCTCAAAGCTTCAAAATCTACGAGATCTTGATCTTTCAAACAACAAGTTTCTCTCACTTAGCTCTAATAATGATGTTCACCATACCATTCCCAATCTTACACAGTTAGATCTGTCCTCTTGCAACATCAATGACTTTCCTAAACAATTAGGAAGCCTTCAAAATTTGAAGGGGTTAAATCTTTCCAATAACAAAATTCGTGGAGATATTCCCCAATGGTTCAATAATGTGGGGAATGGTTCTTTGGATGCTTTGGATCTCTCTCATAATAACTTGACATCAGTTGAATATCTTTCAATGAGAAACTTGAGGTCTCTTGATCTCAGCTTCAACTTGTTGCTAGGAAATCTTCCAATTCCATCATTTGATGTTGAATTCTTTTCAGTGTCCAACAACAAATTAAGTGGACACATTTCTTCCTCATTTTGCAATGCAAGCTCACTTGTGATACTCAACTTATCTCACAACAACTTGTCAAGCCACATCCCAAAGTGCCTTGTTGCTCTGCCAGATCTTAAGAGTTTAGATCTGCAGATGAATAATTTTGTCGGATCTATACCAGACAATTTTTCTAGGAGCATTTATTTGGAATCTTTGCATTTGAACAACAATCAATTTGAGGGACGATTGCCTTTATCTTTAACCCATTGCAAGCAGTTACGAATTTTAGATGTGGGAGCAAACAAGATCAATGACAAATTTCCTGATTGGCTTGAAGGCTTACCAGAGCTACAGGTACTCATTTTAAGAGATAATAAGTTCTATGGTGCCATTCATAGTTCCAACACCAAACATCCTTTTCCCATGTTAAGAATTTTCAATGTTTCCAACAACCTTTTTACAGGATCTTTGCCAATAACATACATCAAGGAATTTAAAGGAATGATGAATGTTGACTTTGCTTCAACCATACTAGATTATTTGGAAATCCATAATGCATCTTATAAGTATCAAGAATCAGTGATGGTCACATTGAAAGGTGTTGATTTGGAGTTGATAAAGATCATAACTACATTCACATCCATTGATTTGTCAAAAAACATGTTTGATGGAGAGATTCCACATGTTATTGGTGAGTTGCATTTACTTAAAGGGCTTAATCTCTCCCACAACAAAATCACTGGTCCGATTCCTCAATCCATTGCAAACTTGACCAACCTAGAATCATTGGATTTATCATCAAACTTGCTTAAAGGTGAGATTCCTCTTGCACTAGCAGATCTTAACTTTCTTGAAGTTTTGAATCTTTCACAAAATCAGCTTGTCGGAGAAATACCAACAGGTAAGCAGTTTGATACATTTTCACAAGATTCTTTTGAGGGAAATTTAGGACTGTGTGGATTTCAATTGTCAAAAGCATGTAATCATGATGAAGGGAAATTACCACAACCAACTTCGTCAAGTAATGACAAATTTGGATTTGGTTGGAAACCAATGGCTTTGGGATATGGATGTGGGATGGTGTTTGGAATATTCATGGGTCAAGTTATTTTCTTAACTGGAAAACCTAAAGAGCTTGTCAGAATTTTTCAAGCCAGGCTTAAGAAACAAGCAAAAAGGACAAGGAAAAGAGCCCATCAGAATCAAAGAGTGAATTAGGCACAAAATGTGGCTTCATGTGATATATTTTGTCGTCTTTTTTTCCATGTTTCCACTATGGTTATTATTTCATGTTTCTTAAATATCTTGTCAGTGATTGGAATGTAATGTACTGTATATTTTAATGATTGTCTTTCCCTTTTTTTTTTTTAATGAATTTCAAGTGATTTGCCTTCATTTGTATGCTATGTACTATTTGATTATCATGTGAATAAAATTTTCCACGTATTAGCAACTTTTTTTCTTTCTGGTACAGACATGTCATCAACTTATGTTATTTGAATTAATTATCAACCATTCAACCTTCCTCATTTAATTAATGATTTAAAGAAACTTTTAGTTTGTTCGTTGTTCTATTGAAGGATTTTAGGTTTTTATAAATATGTGAAAATCACTTTCTACTTCCAGACTTTATGATCGATATATGATTGTTCAGAATAATGCTGCAAGCAGGAATTTAAAATAAGCAAAATGATTTTATTTCAAATTTTAAACTCTCAACAATTTTTTTCTTGTTTTTGCCAAACTCTTAAAAGTGAAAATATGACCATGCAAAACACGAGCCTCAATTGCTTTATTACTTAACGTTAACATTCAACTAGGCTTGTCCTCTTATGAAAACCTTGGGCCTAAAAGCATTTTAGCCCATAACAACATCGTGACCCCTTTTTTCGTAAGTTCATAAATTCTTATGTTCATTTTTTTACCCCTTATTCGCATTGAGAGAAAAGTAGAGAGAAAAGAAAATTAGATTAAAAAAATATGGAGAGAAATCAGTTCTTTTTCTTACTTGGATATGAGAGAAAATATGAGAGGAAGGAACCCCTTGCTTGGATTAAAATAAAATTAGGGAGGAAAGAAAACTAGAGGGGAAAATATAAGGAGAACTGAGTTTTCTAAATATCAATGTAACGAATTATTTCAAAATCGATTCTAATTCAATTGATCATCATCCTAACGAAATTCATTTAATTGATACATGTATCCACCAATTCATCACAGGCACAATATTTTAGGATTAGATAGGAGAGAAAATATGGGAGGAAGAAAAAGTGAGAAAAAAATAAGATAGATTCCATATCTCATTTTCTCTCCAAATATGGACAGACTCAGGAAGAAAAACAAGATTTTCTTGATTGTCCCTCCTCTCTCTTCCTCTCACATTTATGTTCTTTTTATTATATTTAAAAAATTATTCATTTTTTTATTTTTTAATCTTACAAGAATATTTTTTATTAAATAATTTGCTTTTAAAATATAATACTATGAAAATATATATAAACCAAATAATTTGATTTGAAATTATTTGATGACGCTAACGTTAGTATAATATTCCTATTGCAATATTTAATTTGATTTAATTTTAAATATGATATATTTTGATAAGGGTATTTTAGTTATTTAGGTATTTATTCATTTTCTTTCCCCCCCTATTTTTCTCTCATCTATCCAAGCAAGATGATAAGAACATCTTCTCTCTAGTTTTTTGATAACATCTTCTATCTACTTTTTCCTTCTCTCTATTCCTCTCCTCCTGTTTTTTTTCCTCCCAACTTTTCTTCCCATTCAAGCAGAGTAGAAAAGTGGGGGAGAAAATAAAATAGGCCACGCGTCTCACTTGCTCTTCAAATTTTCTCTTTATATATTGAGAGGTTTGGGAAGAAAAATAAGATTTTGTGACTGTCCCTCCTCTCTTTTCCTCTCCATATTTATTTTTTTATTATATTCAAAAGATTATTCACTTTTTATTAAATAATTTGGTTTTACAATATGATAATATGAATATATATACAAACCAAATAACTTGATTTTAAATTACTTGATAATGTTAATGTTAGTATAATGTTCCTATTGCAATATTTAATTTGATTTAATTTTAAATATGATATATTTTGATAAGAATATTTTAGTTATTTAGATATTTGCTCATTTTTTCATTTCTATTTTCTCTTGTCTATCTAAACAAAAGAGATAACAACATCTTCTCTTTAATTTTTCCTCCTCCCTATTTTACCAGTTTTGTGTTTTACTGTTTCATTTGACATCATTAAAATTCAATAAAAAATAAGGGTCAATGAAATATTTTAAATACGAAAGAGGACAAAACAAAAAAAAAAGTATAACAAGTGCTTGAACCCACCAATTTCTCCCAAAAAAATAATTTTCAAGTATGTATTTATATATATATGTCTATCTGTATATATAGAAGCTCATTCATACATTTTTTTTGCCCTCATTTTCCTCCCAATTTTCAAATCCTTCAAAAACTTCAACCAAGTTAATTCAAACAATCAAATGGTCATAATTAAAAAGAGGGTCTTAAACGAAACCGTTCAACGAGCCGTCATACAAGGGCATCCCAAATTATGTGGTGAATATATCTTTTAAAAATTCGTATGTACTTAGAATATAAGGTGTTAAATTGGAAAAACCCTCAGGTAAAAAAAAAATGGAAGACCCAAAAAAATACAAGGTGTTGATTCAGCACAACTTACTTGGACAACTAGGGGTTCCGAAAAAGTTGGGGCATGAGTCTTTCTTTCATTGTTTTTTTTTTTGGGGATACATGAGTCTTTCTTTATAAGGCTTGTTTTATTTTTAATTTTTGTAAAGTTTGTGTGAGAGGATGCAAAGAATTGCAGAAAAAATAACAGCAAGGGATGTTTTTCAATATTCTTGCCATAGTTGTAAATGTAAGAGTTAACTCTTAAATTGATATCTCAATATCTTTTGTCTCTAAAATTTATAAAAAAAATTTTAAGTTATTGATTGCATATTAAAGAGAATTTTTATTCCTGAGATAATGACCAAAAGGATATTTTGAAAAATTAAAACATATTTATTGCAAATAATTAATTTAATAAATTTGTTTGATATATATATAAATTAGTGATTTAGCTTTACCATTTAGGACCAAAAGAAATAGTTCTTAATATAAGAGCTTATTTAATTTTTATTTTGATCATAAATATAAGACTTCAATTTATTTTATATCTTATATTTATCCATTTTTTAAGGGTAGTTTTTATAATAATGGTTGTTCTAGCTAATACACTTGATTGATGAGAATATTTTAGGAAAGACAATATCTATTTATTACAAATAACTAACTTAATTATTTTTCTTAATCTACTTAAATTAATCAACTAGCTCTTATATTCAGAATTGAAGCTAGTATTATTCTCTTAAGGGGTTATAAACCTTTGAATGTTTTATGATGGGAATATTAGCCAAATGCAAAATAAGATTCCCTTGCTGTTTTTCAATATTAGCCAAATACAAAATTAGCGACAGACTCATAACAAAATTTAGTGACGGAATAAGATTCCGTCACTAATCCTTCTCTAAGTTAGTGACGGAATAAAATTTCGTCACTAATCTTTCACTAATTTAGCGACGGAAATTTTCCGTCACTAAATTCTATCGCTAATTTTAGTGACAGATTTTGTAAGGGATTAAAATTCCGTCACTAATACGCTATTTTTTTGTACTGTATAGAGAGAGAGACAAAAATAAAGTATCAATTCATGAACATAAGCTAGTTTGATTGATTTTAAAGCAAAAAAAAAAAAACACAATTCAAAGTCGGTGCTGCCATGATGAGTTTGATTGATAAATGAATGGAATCTTAAAAATTAAATTTTGGTTTTGGGTTTGAAAAGTCTTCAAATTTTGTTGGCTTCAACAGTTTACAAGGTCGACCGTCAACGCTAATTAAGCAAACTTTGGTTGATTTACATGTACTTTGAAAAAATTTTGTTTCGCTGGTCCAAGGGGGAAAAAAAAGAAATTTTTTTTATTTCTCAAGAATTTCTTTAAATTTATGTTTTGAGTAGTACTCAATAAGATAATTTAATACTTCATGAATTTATCATCAACTTATTTGGCTGTGAGTTTTCTTTAATTCATTTTCATTTCAATCATATCACAAAGGCCAGTCTTCTGCCCCATTTGGTCCGCTTTTGGAAAAATAATCGTGTAATAGAAAACATTATAAGGTATTCCCCAAAAAGAAGGAAAAAAAACATTGTAGGTTTACTATTTTCCAGTTCTCAGTATATTCTCATTGTTTTAAATGTTTTTTTTTAATAAAAAGGGGCATGAACATTAAATTTTATCAAATAAATTTATTTTTTTATTTTTCTCTTTCATTTATAGTATCAAATAAACTTTCACATTCTATACTTTGTTGCATATATATTATTTATGGGTTAATGTGCAAATTCAGATCATAACAATATTGTTCTCATACTGTTAAAAATATTAACGATCAATGCTATCATTTTAATAAATACTATTAATTTTTTAATGATAAGAAGCAATATTATCATAATTTTAAATATTTAAAATAAATTTGCACTCAAAATTAATAAAAAATTTCAGGACAAATTTACACTTTAACCGTTAATTATTTTGTATTGTGCATTTGTATGATATATTCAAAAGCAAGATAAAAGTCTTCATTCACTGTCACCATATGGGTATGGTTTATTGCCAGAAATTCGTGTGTTTGACGGTTTGAGGTAGTATTTAAATTAGAATAATTCAATACCACACTTGTCATGATAAAAATAAATTTATTAGTTCGTCATAAAAAAAATAGTTTATTTCCATTCGATCTCATATTATAATAATATATAAATTATTAGATTTGAACAGATTAAAAAAGAGTTGAAAAAGCGTTATGTGCCCCTCTTCACCAAACCTTATCCTTATTGGTCTTCTCATGAGCGTACCATACATTTTTGTCGGTCCAAAATTCTTCTGGAACAGCTGGACACAAAATTGACAACACTATCATAATTTTAACTTCAACTCAAACAAACAAGTGTGTCAACTCAAATGAATAAAGAGGATAATCTAATATTTTTCATTTGGTAACAATTTACTTGGCTTAGCTTTCTATGACTCATTTTCGTTTCGATCACGTCACAAAAGACAAGTCTTCTAGCCTTCTACCCTGCTTGGTACGCTTATGAAAAAATAATCCGTCATTAAAAACTTTTTGGAAAAACTACATTAAAATCTCACTTAAAAGAATTAAATATAAAAAAATCTCTTAAAATTATTAAATTAATATGAAATTTCAAGAAAACTTATTGCAAGAAATTCTACCTGTTTAACTCTTTTTTTTTTTTTAAGTATGCATTAACAACTAAAAAGCAGTCATTAACAATTTAAGACGTAACGATTAACAATTATCGCAGTAGATATTAATAATACATTTTCTCAGCACATCACAAAAATTTAATGCATGGTTGTTAATAAATACTGCAATAGTTATTAATAATTACACTTTAAATTGCTGACGACTTATACTTAAAAAAATAAAATGAGGACAATTTAATAATTGAACAAGTAAAATCTCATACAATGAGATATTTTGAGAGTTCAAATTAATTTAATGATTTCAAGAAATTTTGTTTGTATTTAATTTTCTTGAATGACAACCTTGATCCAATGTTCACAAATTTTTTGGGTATATATTTATGATTGATACTCATATAATCATTATTGCCTATTTTTCATTGTTTGAAATGCCTTTTTTCTAAATAGGGGCATAAACATTAAATTTTATCAAGTAAAATTATTGTTTTTAATTTTCCCTTTTCATCTCTAATATCAAGCACATGTTACACCATTTCTCTCTCTGTGTTTATTATCATTATCTGTTATTTTGCATTGTGTATTATAACGTGATTGACGGTTTGAGTAATTAGAACCACTCAAAACCAAAATTTCGGGGAAAAAGAATTAACGGTAGCTGGACAATGAAAAATCACTTTGAATATTGTCACTTCCAGACCTTCTAGCTCGCCGTTCAAATAATACCCAAAAAAATTTGTTGACGGTATGGTAATCTCTTTATATCTCTGCGATACTCTTAATATTCAAATAATGTTCAAATTGAGTTACTTTTTCTAAAGAGTATGTTATAAAAGATCTCTCATATTTCACTTTAAGTTCTTAATTGAAATTTTTGCTTATTTGGCATAAAATAAAATTATCAAATGGATCTGCCTCACAAAATTCCATATTTCTTGACCATATTAGTGATTATATTAGATTATATATGAACACTAATTTCACAAATTTTCAGAAAAAGTTGAATCAACATTCGGTCAGGCTTAAATGTGGCCATGTACTTGTCTTTTACGCCTTTTCTTGTTCTTTTGATCCATTCTCATTTCATCAATCAATCACAAAGTCAAGTCTTCTCCCCTGTTTGTTACGCTAATGGAAAAATAATCCGTAACTGAAAACTTTTTAAAGCACATATTTATTATATATATTGATATAATCATTATTCCCTATTTTTCATTGTTTTAAATGATTTTTTCTAAATAGGCGCATAAGCATTAAATTTTATCAAAAAATTATTTTTTTTCATTTTCCCTTTTAATTTATAATATCAAGCATATGGTATACTATTTCTGTGTGTGTGTATACTCAAAATCAAAATTTTGGGACAAAAATGAATTAATGGCAGCTGGACGATGAAGGACCATTTTGAATTTAAGGTTTAATAGGAAATTAAGTACGTGATTCATGTAACGTAACGTGTTTATACTCACACACGCAAATATCAATTTATGAATGTTTGAGTCAAAATTGTTCAATTTAGTTTTGGATTTGTGAGGTCTTCAAATTTTGTCGGCTTCAACAGTTTCCAATGGAATCTTAAGGGGTGTTTGGGTGAGTGTAAAAAAGCTTTTTAAAAGTATTTTTTTTTCAAATCGAGACAACCTCCTCCACATATTTATTTCGTATACCGTAAAAGTACTTTTAAAATTATAGTTTTGTTTCCACTCAAATATTTTTTAAGAAATTCACCACTTGATGCGCATACAATGGACATTGAACCGTAAACCTTGGTGGACAAACGTGTTATTTGAAAAAACTTGTTTCCCGATAATTTCTTCAAATTTATGTTTTCGCCTGCCTTTATTTCTTTAACCAGAATTTGGGTCCTTCGTGCCACAATATAATACGTTGTATGCAAATAACTAAGGGTCTCCAAATCGGGAGAAGAACATTTTCACTAACTTTTCTCTTCATTTTCTTTTCACTTAATGTCTCTGCCGTTATATTAACTTTTAATGGTTGAAATCCGAAACTATATAAAAACATTATTATAATATTAAATATAATAAAAAATTTAGCATTGCAAACTATTCACATCAAATTTTAATACTATAAATTTATCTATCTATTTTATTATTTATTATTTAATATTATAATAACATTTTTGCTGAATAAATGTCACATGTTAAAGTGAAGAGGGAAATTAGTGAAGATGTTCCGCTTCCAAACCTTCACGACATCAGGTCAACCCGACATATTAAATAGAAGAATTTGTGTCATAAGGAGTCAACTCAAATGGGTCAAGAAGATAATTTAATATTTCATTTTCTAAGAATTTATTTGGCTCTAAATTTATTTTCTTTGTTTCATTTTCATTTCAATCATAATTAATTGGCAAAGTCAAGTCTTCTGCCTCGTTTGGTACGCTAATGGAAAACTAATCTGTAAATGAGAACCTTGTAGGGGTTTATTATAGTGATATAATCATCATTCCCCATTTCTCATTGTTTCAATTTTTTTTTTGGGATAATTAATCTGTAAGTCCTTATAGTTTCAACCAATTTTGAATTAGGTCCCTATAGTTTTTTTTTCTTTTCATCAAGTCCTTATACTTTCACCTGTTTTTAAGTAGGTCATTGTATTATTTTTCTTTTTATCAAGTTCTTATAAGTTTACCTTAATTTTAATTAAGTCCCTGAATTTGTTATTATTTATTTTTATAAATTCTAATAATACCATTCTATTACCATAAAATAGTATATACTATTTAATATTAGTTTATAAACAATAATATTCTAAAAAATGAATTATTATAATAATTTTATTTTTTCCATCAAGAAAATATTAATTGTTCTAAAAATTTTTCCTAAATTAAATAATTATATTACTTATTTTTTATTATATAATTAGTAATTTAATTTCATTATCAATATTTTATATTTCAGTATTAATCTATTTAATTGATTTTATATTTAATTAATAAATAAAATTTAAAACTACATGGACATGATTAAAAATTTAGTGAAATTATAAGGATTTGATTAAAAAAAAATGCAAAGACCTAATTAAAAATAGTTGAAAGTATAAGGACTTGATACAAAAAAATTATAGGGACCTAATTTAAAATTGGTTGAAACTATTAGGACTTGTAGATTAATTAACCCCCTTTTTTTTAATAAATAGGGGCATAAACATTAAATCTTATCAAGAAAAATTATTATTTTTTAATTTCCCCCCTCATTTTTAATATCAAATACATCGATACTTGCTTTGTAAAATTGGGTCAAAGTCTCTAATTGAAAATTTTATTAGTGAAAAAGACCTAAATAAAAGTACCGGTATTTTGTATGTGCAGAATTTGCAAAGTAAAATATCGGTATTTTTTGCAGAGTAATAAAAATACCGGTATTTTTCACACAAATAAAATTTTTAATGGAGGAAATTTTTTTTCCCTAATTTTCTCACACTCGGATGGGTATTATTTTGTAACCTGCATTGTAAGGTACATTCAGAGGGAGGAGAAAGGTCTTGCTTTCTCTATCACCATATGGATAGCTAGCCAATAACAAGAAATTTATAACTTGTTTAACGGTTTGAGGGGCGTTGAAGTTAGAACCATTCAAGTACAACTGATGATAAAGAGCAATGAGGATTGACGAAGCAGGAAGCAGGAATTAGTTTTGATGTTTATTATTTTAATGAGTATTCTAAACTTATCAAATTTAAACTGTTTATATCGAATTTAAATGGTTTAGTTTGAAATCTTTAATTAATTATTTTAAATAGAAAAAAAATTATTTTTTTTAAAAATAATGGTTAAGAGATTATCTTTATTTTAGATTTCATTTATATTAAAATAATTATTTTGAAAAAATAAAAATGAAAAAGAAATCAAGTTTTGACTATCCAAATATAGTATGAATGATTTAAATTTGATGAGTTTAAGATATTCACATTAAGATGAGTACCGAAATTGGTTAGGGGGAAGCAACTGAGAGGAGTGAATAAGATAATTTAATATTTTTTTTATTTGTTAACAATTTACTTGGCTGGGTTTTCTTTGATTATTTTTCATTTCAATCACATCGCAAAAGACAAGTCTTCTTTACCAAATACAAAAAAAGGTAAGTCTTCTTTCCCGTTTGGTACGCTTATGGAAAAATAATCCGTAACTGAAAACTTTCTAGGGCACATATTTATTATATATATTGATATAATCATTATTCCCTATTTTTCATTGTTTTAAATGATTTTTTCTAAATAGGCGCATAAGCATTAAATTTTATCAAAAAAATTATTTTTTTCATTTTCCCTTTTAATTTATAATATCAAGCATATGGTATACTATTTCTGTGTGTGTGTATACTCAAAATCAAAATTTTGGGACAAAAATGAATTAATGGCAGCTGGATGATGAAGGACCATTTTGAGGTTTCTCACTTCCAAACCTTTTAGCAGGACATTCAAATAATGCCAAAAAAATTTTTTTGATAGTATGGTAATCTCTTATATTTCTCCCACACTCCTTTGTATTCAAATATCACCTTTTATCCTTAATATAAGATCTAATTAATTTATTTGAGGAGATCAAAAAAGTTAGTAAATGACCTTAATGTATTTACATTTATCATCTCTCTTCAAACTAATTTGTTACTTTTATAACTTAATATATAATCTAATGTTATGTATAAGTATTTTCAAAAAATCATTTAACATGTAATTATGTAACTGGGTTTTATATTAACGATGAGAGTAGTAATTTTGAAATTTAATTACTTTTTCTAAAGATTATATTATAAGGTCTCCCATATTTCACTTTATTCAAGTTCTTAACTGAAACTGTTTTTTATTTTAGTATAAAATATAATTATCAAATTGAAAATTGACCGGCCTCACAAAATTCCATATTTCTTGACTATTTTACTGATTATTAAATTATATATGAACCCTAATTTTCAAAATGTTTTAACCACAAATTTTCAGAAAATTTTATTCAACATTGAGTTAATCATGCTTGGCGTGTTGCCAGGACCATTTGTTTAGCCATTTCTAAGCCTTTTATTTAAGTCCAAATGAATGTTTGAATTAGTTTATCATAAGTGATTTTATATTTACAAAATAAGTATATGAGAAGAATATTGTGTCGCAAAATGTAAAATAGCTTCTTTTTTTTAATTAATTCTCTTAATAAGTCTTTCATTGTTTTTTTAATGTCAAAGGAAACATAACTTCTCTTCTTTTCTTTTTTTTTGGTAGCCCCTTGAGTATGCTCTAAACTCTACCCCTCTCGATGTATATAATATAAGGAACTTATTTTTATTTTCCTTAATTATAATATTTCCATTCCGTTTAAAAGATATACGTAAGCCTTCTCTAAATAAAATAGTTTAATTGTCAATGTATACTTGAAAAAAAAAAAAGTAACTTAGTAATTAAACAAGTGGAATCTCTTATAATATGGTCCCTTGGGATTTCAAATTAATTTGATAATTTCAAAGGAATTTTTTGTATTTAATTTTTTTAAGTAAGACCTTGTTACAATTTTTTCTAAATAATTTAGTCCCCCCAATTGTTTTATTTATTTATATATAAATGGGGCGTGAGCATTAAATTTCATGTTATAAAGTTACATTTTATTTTCCCCTTCATTTCTAATATCAGACGTATGCTATACTTTTTGAAAAATTGGAGAAAAGTTTCATATTGAAAATTTTGTTAGTGAGAATGACCTAAATTATGTATACAAAATTTATAGAGTATAGATACTTTTTGTGCATAAAAATTTATCATTTTTTCCTTACTAAAATTTTTTGATAAAATTATTTATCCAATTTTTTCATACTCGTGTGTGCATTATAAGATATATTCACTATTCAGAGGGAGGGAAGAAGTCCTACTTTGACTATCATATCATAGAGGGCCCATGAAGTTGGAACTATTCCAAAACCTAATTTTGGGACAAAATGGAATTATGCCGCTTTCACAATGAAGGACCACTTGAATTTCTCACTTCCAAACCCTTTAGCACGCTATTCAAATAATAGCAAAAACAAATTGTTGATAATATGCATGGTATATTCAAATAATTTTGAAATTTAATTACTTTTTCTAAAAAGTATGTTATAAGATCTCATATTATTTCACTTTCTTAACGGAAATTATGATTGATTTAGTGCAAAATATAGTTATCAAATTGATCTGTCTCACAAAATTTCATATTTCTTGACCATTTTCGTAATTATTAAATTATATATGAACACTAATTTTCAGAAATTTTAACCTCGAATTTTCAGAATACTAGTTGAATCAATGCTCCATCAAGTTTTATCACACACGAGAGAAAAAGAACCATCAAGTTTGAATGTGGCTAATGGCGCTGTCAGGACCATTAACAAAGGAATTTGTAGTGTGAGTCATTTTCTCTTTTAGCTTAAGCGAGTGTTTAAATTAATTTATTTTAAATGATTTTTTACTATACAAAGAAAATACATGAGAAAAGTTTGTTTCTTAGGGGGTAAAATAATATTATTTCAATTGATTCCCTTTTTTCCCCCAAAATATCCCTCAAGTCTTTTTTTTTTTTTTTTTTAACGTCCGCGGGCACACGACTGTTGTTATTAATTTTTTCTTTTTTGTAATCACTTTAGTACACCTAATTTATTTATGACTAATTTTATTACTAAATTGTACGTGAACACTAATTTTTGGAAATTTTGACGTCAAATTTTCAGAAAAGTAGTTGAATCAATGTTCCATCAGGTTTTATCACGAAAAATAAATAAATAAAAAATAAAAACAAAGGTTCCACCAAGTTTTTGGATATGGCCATGTGCTTCTTCTTTACGCCTTTTCCAGTCAAGCACGTCCATTGGTCTTGTCAGGACCATTAATTAAATAATTTCTTCTATATAGGTCTTCGCATAAAACTTAAGTGAGTGTTTAAATTAATTTATTTTAAATGATTTTGCACTGTATAACAGAAAAGTTTTGTTTTCAAACCGTAAAATAATTTTATTTCATTGACTTTCTTGTTTTCCAAACCCTTCAGCTCGCCATTCAAATAATACCCAAAAAATTGTTGATAATATGTTAATCTCTTAATATCTCTCCCACATTCGTTATATGCAAATAATATTGAAATTTAATTACTTTTTCTAAATATTATGTTATAAAAGATCTCTCATGTTTCACTTTATTTTAAGTTCTTAATTGAAATTTGTATTGATTTAGCATAAAGTAAAATTATTAAATTGATCTGCCTCACAAAATTCCATATTTCTTGACCGTATTAGTAATTATATTAGATTATATATGAACATTAATTTTCACACAATTTTCAGAAAAAAGTTGAATCAACATTTCATCATGCTTAAGTGTGGCCATATACTTGTTCTTTACGTCTTTTATTTTTTCTTTTGATTCATTTTCATTTCATCAATCAATCACAAAGTCAAGTCTTCTCCCCCGTTTGCTACGCTAATGGAAAAGTAGTCCTATAATTGAAAACTTTTGTAGGGCATTGATCATACCGATATAACCACCATTGCTCCGTTCACATTGTTTCAAATGTTTTATAATAAAAATGAAGGCACAACAATTCAATTTTATCAAATAAAATTATTTTTTCTCCTTTCATCTCTAATTTAAACGAGTACTCTTATGAACGGAGTAATGTATACAGTTTCAGGCACAGCTTATATATTTGTATGATTCATTGCATATAATACTCCTCTAGTCCTATTAAATAAGGTAGAGAGAAAATGCTTGTTTAATCCTATTTATAAGATGTATTATTAAATTTGTCATATGAATGTACACTTTTTTTTTGCAAACAATTTTATTTTATTAATAATTTATTATTATGTTATTTAATTCTTATATGGTATAATGTATATAAAATAAGAACAAAATTAAAATTTTATTAAATTTTAAGATAAAGTTAAAACTACTTCTAGTTTTTAATATAATAACTAGATAACTAATTTATGAATATTAAAAAAATTAATTAAGTTAGTAATTTGTAATAATATATTGTCTTACCTAAAATATCCTAGTTAATCATGTGTATTAGAATTGCTCTATCATGAAACTTTTAATATGTGCAATCAAAATATGGGCTATTTTGGAAAAAAGTGGATAAATATAAGAAACAAAAAAAAACTGTGATTTTATATTTATGATTAAATTAAATCTACAATTAGCTGTAAAAGGCCGAAAGTGGTAACATTTAAGGTTTTTTTTTGGCTCAATAAAACATGTTGAACATAATTTATAAATAAGATCCAAGAGTATATATGTGGGAATGAACTTTATAATCAATTGAGTTTTTTTTTCATCCCAAAATATTGACCTCTTAATAAAAATATTTCGAAATTTTAATATCTCTACCATTACATTAACTTTCAATGGTTGGAATTCAAAACTATATAAAAATATTTTTTTATTCTAAAAAGCTGATTTTACATAAGTCATAAGTAAGTTTTAGGTACTTTTGTAATCATGTTTAAAAAAACAGCTTTTGATCTATAAGTTAGATTGGTAAAAAACTATGATAAATAGCTCTCAAATTTACAAACTGATTTATCATATTTATAAGCTATTTTTTCCTCCTCAAAACGCCTTGCCATCAAACAAGCTGAAAATTGGCTTGCGACAAAGTCACAATAGTTACGGCATGTGCTACTTAAAAAGAGGAGGCAATTTCAATATCATTATTTATATATAGAAGTGTGTTACAATGTGTTGATATTTTTGTGATAAATTAATATTATTGATTTTTTCTATATAGGCGCATAAGCATTAAATTTTATCAACAAAATTATTTTTTTTTTCCCTTTTAATTTATAATATCAAACATATAATATACTGTTTCTGTGCGTGTATATACTCAAAATCAAAATTTTGGGACTAAGATGAATTAATGGCAGCAGGACAATGAAGGACCACTTTGAAGTTTCTCACTTCCAAACCTTTTTGCACGCCATTCAAATAAAGCCGAAAAAAATCTGACAAAAAATTAATGCCAATTTTTTTGTTGTTGTTGATAATATGGTAATCTCTTATATTTCTCCCATCCTTCTTGTATTCAAATGCTACCCCCATCCTTAATATAAGATCTAATTAATTTGTTTGAAAGGATCAAAAAAGTTAATAAATTACCTTAATATATTTATATTTATCTTGTTACTTTTATAAATTAATATATAATGTAATGATATACATAAGTATTTTAGAAAAATTATATAACATGTGATTTTATATTTATAATCAAATTAAATCTACAATTAGCTATAAAAGACCGAAAGTGGTAACATTTAAGGTTTTTCTTCGGCTCAATAAAACATGCTGAATATGATTTATAAATAAGATCCGAGAGTATATATGTGGGAATGAACTTTATAATAAATTGAGTTTTTTTTTACATCCCAAAATTTTGACCTCTTAATAAAAATATTTCAAAATTTTAATATCTCTACCATTACATTAACTTTGAATGGTTGGAATTCAAAACTATATAAAAATATTTTTATTTATTCTAAAAAGCTGATTATGCATACGTCATAAGTAAGTTTTACATACTTTTGTAATCGAGGTTAAAAAAACATCTTTTGATCTATAAGTCATATTGGTCAAAAGCTATGATAAATAGCTCTCAAATTTACAAACTGACTTATCATATTTATAAGCTATTTTTTCCTCCTCAAAACGCCTTGCCATCAAACAAGCTGAAAATTGGCTTGCGACAAAGTCACAATTGTTACGACATGTACTAGTTATAAATAGAGGAGGCAATTTCAATATCATTATTTATATATAGAAGTGTGTTATAATGTGTTGATATTTTTGTGATAAATTAATATTATTGATTATATTGATTGAAGTGAACTATTCCCGTGCATCGCACGGGGGTATATATGCTAGTTAAATGTAATAAAAATTTACAATTGCCAACTATTCACATCAAATTTTAATACTATAAATTTATCTATCTGTTTTATTATTTAATATTTAATAGTATAATAACATTTTTACTGAATAAATCTTACCTGTTGAAATGAAGAGGGAAGTTGGTGAAGATGTTTCGCTTTCAAACCCATGTGACATGGGCTCGACCCAACGTATTGAAGAGAAGAATTTGTGTCATAAGGAGTCAACTCAAATGGTTTAAGAAGATAATTTAATATTTTATTTTCTAAGAATTTATTTGGCTCTAAATTTATTTTCTTTGTTTCATTTTCATCTCAATCACAATTAATTGGCAAAGAAAGGCAAGTCTTCTGGGCCGTTTGGTACGCTAATGGAAAACTAATCTGTAAATGAGAACTTTGTAGGGAGTTTATTATAGTGATATAATCATTATTCCCCATTTCTCATTGTTTCAAATATCTTTTTTTTATAAATAGGGTCAAAGTCTCCAATTGAAAATTTTATCAGGGAAGAAGACTTAAGTGAAAGTACCCATACTTTGTATGTCAGAAGTTGCAAAGTAAAAAATATCGATATTTTTTGTGTATAAAAATTTAATATGTTTTTCACACAAATAAAATTTTAAATGGAGGATTCCCCCCCCTAATTTTCTCATACTTGTATGGGTATTATTTTGTAATGTGTACTGTAAGGTATATTCAGGGGGAGAAGAAAAGTCTTACTTTCTCTATCACCATGTGGATAGCTAGCCAATAACAAGAAATTTATAACTTGTTTAACGGTTTAAGGGCTGAGGAAGCAACTAAAACGAGTGAATAAGATAATTTAATATTGTTTTTTATTTGTTAACAATTTACTTGGTTGTGGGTTTTCTTTGATTATTTTTCATTTCAATCGCATCGCAAAAGGCAAGTCTTTTGTACCCAAAACACAAAAGGCAAGTCTTCCTCCCGTTTGGTACGCTTATGGAAAAGTGCCCCGTAACTGAAAGCTTTTTAGGGCACATATTTATTATATATATTGATATAATCATTATTCCCAATTTTTCATTGTTTTAAATGATTTTTTCTATTATGAGCATTAAATTTTATCAAACAAAATTATTTTTTCAGTTTCCGTTTTATTTTATAATACCAAACATATGGTATACTATTTGTGTGTGTGTACTCAAAATCAAAATTTTGGGAGAAAAATGAATTAATGGCAGCTGGACAATGAAGGATCATTTTGAAGTTTCTTACTTCCCAAACCTTTTAGCACGCCATTCAAATAAAGCCGAAAAAAATCTGACAAAAAAATAATGCCAACTTGTTTTTTTGGATAATATGGTAATCAATTATATTTCTCCCATTCTCCTTGTATTCAAATACTACCCCTTATCCTTAATATAAGATCTAACTAATTTGTTTGAGGAGATCAAGAAAGTTAATAAATTATCTTAATATATTTATATTTATCTTGTTACTTTTATAAATTAATATATAATGTAATGATATACATAAGTATTTTAGAAAAATTATATAACATGTAATTATGTAATTGGGTCTTATGTTAAGGACCAGGATAGTAATTTTGAAATTTAATTACTTTTTCAAAAGAGTATGTTGTAAGATCTCTCGTATCTAACTTTGTTCAAGTTCTTAATTGAAACTGTTTTTGATTTTAGCATAAAATATAATTATCAAATTGAAAATTGACCGACCTTACAAATTCCATATTTCTTGACTATATTAGTAATCATTAAATTATATATGAACACTAATTTTTAAAACTTTTCACCGTAAATTTTTAGAAAAGTTTAATCAACGGTCGTTCAGTCAAGCACGTTCGACGTGTTGCCAGGAACATTTATATGAGAGGAATATTCTGTTGTAAAATGTAAAACAGATTTTTTTTTAGTTAATTCTCTTAATAAGTCTTTCTTTTTTCCCAAGGAAACATAATTTTTTTTGGCAGCCTCTACCCCTCTCTCGATATATATGATATAATGAACTCATTTTTATTTTCCTTAATTATAAAAATTTCTATTCCGCTTAAAAGATATACGTAATACGCAGGCTTCCTGTAAAATTAAAATTGGGTTGCACAAATTTTTCTTTTATTTTTTAATATTTCATTTACATCGACCATGACAGTACTATTAATTATTAGTCATTAAATAAAATAGTTTAATGTTTTTTTTTTGCAAAAATAATTTTTTTAATAGCTTGCTAGTATACAGGCCCTTACCTTGGGAACATTATTCTATATTAAAGCTATAATACAAAGAACTATTATATTAGGAGTAAGGGCTACAGTGATGTTATCAACAAATCTGTTTGTCATGGCCAACATGTCAGTGAATCTATATATTATGCGTTAAATAATAGAAATCAAAACCTTGACTTATAATTCTGTTATGGGGGGGGGAAAGGCTTATAATTCTATTTTTTACAATTAGGAATTATAAGAATTAAATACACAGTGCACTAAAATTAATTTGTGTTTACAAGCCCATGGTTTATATACTGAAGCCAACCAGTTTTTAATGGCGACAATAATTCATGTTAGTTTTTTTTTTTAATCAATTCCGATTATATTTTAGTTCCCATCAAATTCTTCAATCCAAGTTGGAAGAAGAAAGTGACTTGAGCCAGCGATTATTATGACAAACCTTTTATCGGGCGTAGCTCTGCCTATAAAAGAAGCCTCATATGTTAGATACCATATCCTGCGCTCCTTCATATTCATAGCCTTCTAACTTCACTCATGGCATTTCAAATCATCATGTGTTTCTACTTGTTCCTTCTTTCTCCTTCCCTTTCTTCTTCTCTCCACCCCCCATTATGTAATTCTCATGATTCCATTGCGCTTCTTCATTTTAAAAACTCTCTCTCTCTTGATCATTCTGCTTCAATGGAGTGTGATGAGTTTAAGTACACATCTTACCCAAAGACAGCTTTATGGGGAAATGATTCAAACTGTTGCTTGTGGGATGGGATCACGTGTGACTCGATGTCTGGTCATGTGATTGGCCTTGATCTTAGTTGTAGTTGGCTCCAAGGTCAACTCCATCCTAACAATAGCCTCTTTGAACTTTCTTATCTCCAAGCACTCAACTTGGCTCACAACAATTTTAATGGGTCTTTAATATCATCTCATTTTGGTGGTCTTTCCACTCTCATGCAACTAAACTTAAGTGATTCTGTTTTTGCTGGTGAAATTTCTCCTAAAATTACAGAATTGTCCAAGTTGGTCTCTCTTGATTTGTCTAGGAATAGATTTTTCGATGGGTGGTTAAGTTTTGAACTGTCCACTTGGGAGAAGCTTGTTTTAAACATGACTGATCTAAGAGAACTTGTTTTAGATGACGTAGATGTGTCTTCCATTGCATCAAGCTCCTCGTCTTTGAAGTCGCTTAACATTTTGAGTCTTGAAGGTTGCAAATTTGATGGGCCTATTCCTGCAAGTTTTGGGAACCTCACTCAATTAACTGATTTGAACCTTGCAAGAAACAATTTTAGTGGTCAGCTTTCATTTCTTTCAAATCTTCAAAGTCTCACTTCATTGGACCTCAGTGACAATTATTTTAGTGGTCTCTTACCGAATTCCATAAGCCATTTGAAGTCTCTTGATTTTTTGGGTCTTCGGGGTAACCAATTTCATGGGCCTATTCCTGTAAGTTTTGAGAACCTCACTCAATTAACTTATTTGGACCTTGAATTTAACAGTCTTAGTGGTGAGCTCTCATTTTTTCCATATATGTCAAGTCTCACTTTATTGGATCTCAGTGGCAATAGTTTTAGTGGTTTGTTGCCAAATGTGTTTGGAAATCTTTCAAATTTGAACTTTCTTGATTTCTCTAATAACAAGCTACAAGGTAATTTTCCGGAGTCAATATTTACACTCATAAATCTTTCTCATTTGATACTATCATCAAATAACTTCAGTGGTTCTGTTAATTTTTACCAATTTTCCAAGCTTCAAAATCTAAAATATCTTGAACTTTCAAGCAACAAGTTTCTCTCACTTACCTCTGATAATAATCTTAACTACACCATTCCCAATCTTTTGAGCTTATATTTAGATTCTTGTCATATCACTATCTTTCCAAAATTCATACGCCTTCCAAATTTGCAGATGTTAAATCTTGATGATAATAAGTTGCAAGGTCTTCCTGAGTCAATTTTTGGTTCCCTAAATCTTTCCCATCTAACTCTGTCATCAAATAATTTGAGAGGTCCTATTAGTCTTCATCAATTCTCAAAGCTCCAAAATCTACAATCTCTTGATCTTTTGAACAACAAGTTTCTCTCACTTAGCTCTAGTAATGATGTTCACTATACCATTCCCAATCTTATAGAGTTAGATCTATCCTTTTGCAACATCAATGACTTTCCTAAACTATTAGGAAACCTTGAAAATCTGAAGTATTTATATCTATCCAATAACAAAATTCATGGAGATATTCCCCAATGGTTCAATAATGTGGGGAATGGTTCTTTGTATGCTTTGGATCTTTCTCATAATAACTTGACATCAGTTGAACATCTTTCAATGAGAAATTTGATATCTCTTGATCTCAGCTTTAACTTGTTGCCTGGAAATCTCCCAATTCCATCCTTTGATGTTGAATTCTTTTCATTGTCCAACAACAAATTCAGTGGACCCATTTCTTCCTCATTTTGCAATGCAAGCTCACTTGAGATACTCAACTTATCTCACAACAACTTGTCAGGCCACATCCCAAAGTGCCTTGTTGCTCTCCCAAACCTTACAAGTTTAGATCTGCAGATGAATAATTTTATCGGATCTATACCAAATAATTTTTCGAGGAGCAATTCTTTGGAATCTTTGCATTTGAACAACAATCAATTTGAGGGACAGTTGCCTTTGTCTTTGACCCATTGCAAGCAATTACAAATTTTAGATGTGGGAGCAAACAAGATCAATGACAAATTTCCTAATTGGCTTGAAGGCTTACCGAAGCTACAGGTACTCATTTTAAGAAATAATGAGTTCTATGGTGCCATTCATAGTTCCAACACCAAACATCCTTTTCCCATGTTGAAAATTTTTGATGTTTCCAACAACCATTTTAGAGGGTCTTTGCCAACAACATACATAAAGCAATTTAAAGGAATGATGAATGTTGACTTTGTTTCAGCCATGCCAAATTACTTGGAAAACCGTTATGGTGGTTATCAAGAATCAGTGATGGTCACATTAAAAGGTGTTGATTTGGAGTTGGTAAAGATCATAACTACATTCACGTCCATTGATTTGTCAAAAAACATGTTTGAGGGAGAGATTCCACATGTTATTGGTCAGCTGCATTCACTTAAGGGGCTTAATCTCTCCCATAATAAAATCACCGGCCCTATTCCTCAATCCATTGCAAACTTGACAAACCTAGAATCGTTGGATTTATCATCAAACTTGCTTAAAGGTGAGATTCCTCTTGCACTAACAGATCTCAATTTTCTTGAAGTTTTGAATCTTTCACAAAATCAGCTTATCGGAGAAATACCAAGAGGTAAGCAGTTTGATACATTTTCACAAGATTCTTTTGAGGGAAATTTAGGACTGTGTGGATTTCAATTATCAAAAGCATGTAATCATGATGAAGGGAAATTGCCACAACCAACTTCATCAAGTAATGACAACTTTGGATTTGGGTGGAAATCAGTGGCTTTGGGATATGGATGTGGGATGGTGTTTGGAATATTCATGGGTCAAGTTATTTTTTTAACTGGAAAACCCAAGGGGCTTGTCAGAATTTTTCAAGCTAGCCCTAAGAAACAAGCAAAAAGGACAAGGAAAAGAGCCCATCAGAATCAAAGAAGAGTGAATTAGGCACAAAATATGGCTTCATGTGATATATTGTTCATCTTTTTTTTCTCTCCATGTTTCCACTATGGTAATTATTTCATGTTTCTTAAATATCTTGTCAGTGATTGGAATGTAATGTACTGTATATTTAATGCAAGGTATTGTCTTTGCCCCCCCTTTTTAATGAATTTCAAGTGATTTGCCTTCATTTGTATGCTATGTACTATTTGATCATCATGTGAATAAAATTTTCCACGTATTAGAAACTTTTTTTTTTCTTTTTGGTACAGACATGTCATCAACTTATGTTATTTGAATTAGTTATTAACCATTCAACCTTTCTCGTCTAATTAATGATTTAAAGAAACTTTTAGTTTGTTCGTTTCTTTAATTTAAAGTTCTATTGAAGGATTTTTGGTTTTTATAAATATGTGAAAATCACTTTCTACTTCAAGACTTTATGATCGATATATGATTGTTTAGAATAATGCTACAAGCAAGAATTTAAAATAAGCAAAATGATTTTATTTCAAATTTTAAACTCTTAACAATTTTTTCTTATTTTGCCAAACTCTTAAAACTGAAAATATGACAATACAAAACACGAGCCTCAATTGCTTTATTACTTAACAGTTAACATTCAATTGGGCTAGTCCTCTCATGAAAATCTTGGGCCTAAAAGCATTTTAGCCTATCAACGACATCGTGACCCCTTTTTTCGTAAGTTCATAAATTCTTTTGTTTGTTTTTTTACCCCTTATTCAGATTGAAAGAAAATTAGAGAGAAAAGAAAATTAGATAAAAAAATATAGAGAGAAATTATTTTTTTTTCTTACTTGGATATGAGAGCAAATATGGGAGGAAGGAACCCCTTGCTTGAAGTAAAATAAAATTAGAGAGGAAAGAAAACTAGAGAGAAAAATATGAGGAGAAATGAGTTTTCTAAATATCAATGTAATGAATTATTTCAAAATCAATTATAATTGAATTGATCCTCATCCTAACAAAATTCATTTAATTGATATATGTATCCACCAATTCAACATAGGCATAAGATTTTTCAGGATTGGATAGGAGAGAAAATATGAGAGGAAGAAAAAATGAAAAAAAAGGGGGTAAATTCCATATCTCATTTTCTCTCTAAATATGGATAAACTTGGGAAGAAAAACAAGATTTTTTTGATTGTTCTTCCCCTCTCTTCCTCTCACATTTATTTATTTTATTTTATTTAAAAAACTATTCACTTTTTATTTTTTATCTTACAAGAATATTTTTTATTAAATAATTTGCTTTTAAAATATAATACTATGAAAAAATATATAAACCAAATAACTTGATTTGAAATTATTTGATGATGTTAATGTTAGTGTAATATTCCTGTTGTAATATTTAATTTGATTTAATTTTAAATATGATATATTTTGATAGGGGTATTTTAGTTATTTAGATATTTTCTTATTTTCTTTCCTCCCTATTTTTCTCTCATTGATCCAAGCAAGAGGATGTTAATATCTTCTCTCTAGTTTTTCCTTCTCTCTATTCTGCTCTTCTCATTTTCTTTCCTCCCAACTTTTCTTCTAATTCAAGCAAAGTAGAAAAGTGGAGGAGAAAATAAAATGGGTCATGTGTCTCATTTGATCTTCAAATTTTCTCTTTAGATATTGAGAGGTTTAGGAAGGAAAATAAGATTTTTGTGACTGTCCCTTCTCTCTTTTCCTCTCCATATTTATTTATTTTATTATATTCAAAAGATTATTAACTTTTTTATTAAATAATTTGGTTTTACAATATGATAATATGAATATATATATATATATAAACCAAGTAACTTGATTTTAAATTATTTGATGATGCTAATGTTAGTATAATGTTCCTATCACAATATTTAATTTGATTTAATTTTAAATATGATATATTCTGATAAGGATATTTTAGTTATTTAGATATTTGCTCATTGTTTTCCTTTCTATTTTCTCTTGTCTATCCAAACAAGAGAGATAACAACATTTTCTCTTTAGTTTTTCCTCCTTCCTGTTTTACCAGTTTTGTGTTTCACTGTTTCATTTGACATCATTAAAATCCAATAAAAAAATAAGGGTCAATGAAATATTGTAAATACGAAGTAGGAAAGAGGACCAAAAAAAAAAAGAATAATAAGTGCTTGAATCCACCAATTTCTCCCGAAAAAATAATTTTCAAGTATGTATTTATATATATATATATATCTATATATAGAGAAGTTCATTCATACATTTTTTCCCCCTCATTTTCCTCCCAATTTTCAAGTCCTTCAAAAACTTCAACCAAGTTAATTCAAACAATCAAATGGTCATAATAAAAAAGAGGGTCTTAAACTAAACCCTTCAACGAGCCTTTATACAAGGGCGTCCCAAATTATGTGGCGAATATATCTTTTAAAAATTCGTATATACTTAGAATATAGGGAAAATAACAAATAAAGACCCCTGAATTATCAAAGTTATAAGGAGGTCACCTGAAAAAGCCAAATTGCCAAGAAGGACCTAGTCTCAAATTGTAATTATGAAATCAGGCTAAAACGCCAGAAATGTCTTTATTCTCTTTCTTCTATCACTCCATCTCTTTCTCTTTCCTTCTTCTCTTTCTCCTCGTCTTCATCCTTCTCTGCCTCTTCATCTACCTCCCTCTCTTTTTCATTCTATTCCTCTCCCTCTCAAAATCATTCATCTCCCGCCTATGCATTTATCAATATGATTAAGGTGGTGGCTATTCCCACCAATCTTTATCACAAAAAAGATGGTGACCTATCATTAATGCTAGTTGATGACTTTCAACTTTCATTTCCAGATATGTTTTTGATATAGTACTATTCGATTGTCAAGAGTACTATCTTCTTTTTGTTTACTTGTATTTGGGAATCGATAATCTCCTCATTTGATTCGAAGTTGCTGGTTGCTGTCAAAACACCTCTGGTTTTTTGTTATTTAACTTACTATTGTTGTAATACTATTTAGTAGTGTTGTAACTACAGATTGGTTAATTTGATCACAGCAACATGGCATGACAATATGAAAATGTTGGTATTTTGTTTATGGGCATAGCAATGTTAACATTTAGTATTTATAGTTGTAAATGGTATCAATGTAGATCCATTTAATGTTCTAAAATTCATGACAGACCTCCTCACAAACTTATAATTTCACTTACCATAGTTGTTATTTGGCTTTCCACTCTTGTCAGTTGATTTTCATAACTTGTCATTCGCCTTACTCAACTTGTCATAAATTACATATCAGAATTTTTCATCTGTTAAAGAAATTTGAAATTTTGTCATTTGAAAAGAAAAAATTAAATTTTTATGAATTATTTATCAGAAGTTGTCATTCGCCTTACTAAACTTGTCATTCGCCAAGGAAATTTGGAAATAAACGAAGTTATAATTTGATATACTTAACTTGTCATATATTATACTTAAGTTATGGTTTTCTAAAGTAAAAAACAATCATCTTGTGATGATAGAAATGCAGTGATAGAAACACAGAATTTGTTACGTTATATCCACGTTGGCAGACATTTTGAAGCAAGTGATTTATAAATTGTAGAGACAAAAGATATTGAGATATCAATTTAAGAGTTAACTCTTACATTTGTTTGATGTGTATAAAATAGTTATTTAGCTTTACCATTTAGAACCAAAAGAAATAATTCTTAATATAAGAGTTTGTTTAACTTTTATTTTGATCATAAATATAAAACCCTAATTTATTTTGTCTCTCATATTTATCTATTTTTTTAGGGTAGTCCTTATAATAATAGTTATTCTAGCCAGTACACTTGATTAACAAGAATATTTTAGGAAAAACAACATTTATTTATTACAAATAACTTACTTAATTAGTTTTCTTAATTTACTCAAATCAATCAACTAGCTCTTATATTAAGAACCGAATGTAATATTATTCTCTTAAGTGGCTATAAATCTTTGAATGTTTTATGATGGAAATATTAGCCAAATGCAAAATAAATTTAATTATATAAAAATTAAATTTCAAATCTTGAATTCAAATTGAAACTTTTTCAATATGAATAACATTGAATGGTGATTAAAACCAACATGAGAAATACTTGCGATTTGATGGCAAAAGAAAAAGAAAAACTTGTTATTTAAATGATCACATAATTTGACTAGTAAATTTATTTAGTAACATTTTTTGAAACAAAAAGCAAATCTTGAAAGGAAAATGACAAATAAAAGCCCCCAAAATTATTAAAATTACATAGAAGTCACCTGAATAAGTAAAATTATCATGAAGGACCCAGTTTTATATTATAAATATGAAATTTTGGCTAAATGGCTGAAATGCCTATCAGTCAAGTTGTGATTTGGTCTATTAAAGTTGTCATTCGTTAAAGTGAACTTGTCATTTCCTATAGTCAATTTGTCATTTGGCTGAAGGGCATTTCAGAAATTTCACCAAGATTTCATATTTGTAATAAGGAATCGGGACCCTCTTGATAATTTTGCTTATTCAGGTAATTTCTGTGTAATTTTGATAATTTGGGGTCGTTTTTGTGATTTTCCCATATCGAAACATAAATATTGTCATGTTAAATCTTAAAACTTAGAGTAAAATACTATAACGGGTCGGATAAAATTCAACGGGTTTAACGACCGGCGAAACACAACGCGACTTTGAACTCAGACGAATTTCGCTCTGCAGATCTCTTGCGAAAATCTTCATCCTTGCTTCAGAGGAGAAGAAACAGAGTCAGTGGATTTGAATTTTGAAACCCTAGCAGAAGTCGGCATCTCAGACGAAGATCAGGTGCTCAAATGTCCGTTACTCTTTTTCAGTTTTGACCAACGTTCATGTATTTTCTTCCACTTTCTGTGAATTCCTTGTCACTATCATAGCATAGCTGGTAATCGCGTAATCTAGTTCGGATCCTTACGATTCGAAGCTAAGTTTTATGAGATTATTTTTGGAACTCTTATTCTCTGCATAATTAGGATCAATTCTATATGTTAAAGATTTAGCTCCGGGGTGAGATCATGACCATAATGACTTTTGGTGACTTTATGATGTTTTATAGTGTAGAGGCAGACTGGCTATCTGGGTAGTGGAAAATGCACCGTGTTCCAGTGGCAGTGGAGGAGCAATTGCTACAGAGAGCTATTAAAGAAGAATGCCCTTGGGAAAACCTTCCAAAACGACTTCAAGTAACTCTTTCTTCTAAAGAAGAATGGCATAGAAGGTAAGATTAACGTCATTAAGGTCCTTCTAAACCTATTGCTTTTGTTTTCTTGCTTCTATGAATTGTTAATTTAGTTACCTGACATAGACGTCACTGTCCAAACAGCATCCTTAAATGGGTTTCTTTTTCACATGCATTTTTAAAGGTCCTTATTTCTTTTTCTGGCCCCGGAAATTTAATGCAGGATTATAGAATACTGCATAAGGAAGAGACTCCAATGGAATAACTGTTTTGCTCGCAAAGTTTGTAAAGAAAGTGAATATTATGAAGAGATGATGCGTTATTTGCGGAAGAACTTGGCTGTATGTGCTCTATAGAAATTCTAGTTGACTCATATTTCTGAAAATGTGCATCAAATGCATTGTTAAATTGTGCTATGGTTTTTGTTTAGATGATCAGAACAGTTTGATGATGGATTTTGTTAGTAGAAAAAAGGCTGCAATTGTTTTAGTGAACGGAAATATTTATCAATTTTTAGTGTTGCCATTAAATATCATTCAAGTTTTTATGCCTTGAATAGTATTTTTGAATACAGATCTTAGTTTTTTTCCCCTTATTTTTAGGATTATTTTATGATATATTATATTTAATTGTCTTTTTGCCAAAAGGATAATATCTGTTTTCTATGACTCCTCATATTTGAAAAAAATGAAATTAAGTGAACCTATAAGTAGAACTGCTTGGATGTTGTGTGAGGCCCTCAATTTCTTGTGCTTTTGTTGTAGGAAATTTGGATTTAATGAGTTTCTCCTTTTCTTTTGTTTTCCTATTTGCAGCTATTTCCTTATCACCTTGCAGAATACATCTTCCGCATAATGAGAATCTCGCCTTTCAAATATTATTGTGATATAATTTTTGAAGTAATGAAAAATGGTAACTTCTCTAGTCACAATTCTCAAGTGAATTGTATCTTCCGTTGGGTCTTGTTCTTTTTTTTTTTTTGGGTACATATGTTGAAGTGTTGGAATCTTTTCATGTTAGATCTGTCATTTTGTTGCTTGGTCTTGTTTGCGGCAATTGAAAGCTTCTTGATTACCAGATGGATGCTCTTTGTATGAATTGGTGGTGCATCTATTTCTTAAGTTGCTAGTGGAGGGTTATTTTTTTGTTGGTTTTTAATGCTTATTCCGGTATTAAGCTTACATTTTCAAATGAATGCGTTTAGGGTCCATACTTGTTGATAGGAACCTAAGTGAGGCGGGGAACTCTTGTCCGCAACTTGGTTATTGAGGCAGAAGAACTACCCTACTTAAGTCTCCTATTGAGACATCCATAATAGTTGATATGAGACTTTGACATCTCGTAGCACCTTGGTCCTTGTCCATTGGCCATCCTTGGAAAATTGGTGTCCTGAATGGCTACACTTAACAACACTTTATTCAGCCCTTCACCTGCCAGAAACCTTCGCATGTAGCCTTTTCTAGAGACTTTAATCACCAGCTTTGGTACCAAGTGATGATTCCCAATTGGATAGGACAAACCTTTTCTAAAATTTAGTTAATGAGATGAGGAAACTAACCTTCTTAAGCATCCCATTGACCAGTGGATGCTATTCAACAGTGGATCAAGGCAGCCCATAGTACCTTACTCCTTATCACTTGTAGTACAAGATGAAATATTCAAAAGGCTTGGGATCTTACGTAGCCACAAAATGAACCATGCTGAAGGGGCTAATGGTTAACCAGGTAGCCACAAAATGAACTCTTTCGTGTGCCCCTTTGGTGCAAAGCATGATTGTATTTAAATGATATTGGTGTGTCATAGATGAACCATGACGAAGTAAAATAAAAGGGAAGGTGAGAGGAAGCTTTAAGGAGAGAGATGACTTGAGGCGAGTGTATTGCCAAAAGCAATTGTCCTAGGTATTCTTGCTGACAACATTATTATTTTGCCCTCTTTCCTTTCCTTTTTTATTTTTGGGATCTGCTTCTACAATTATTATTATTAGGAAAGAAAAAATAAATACGGCCATTACAATAGTTATATTTGTGACCTTTGCTTTTGCCATTAAGCCTTTTGGTGGACCTGTAGCTAAGGGGCACCAGTAACTAACGTTTCAGCAAAGGTGTGATGTGTGTGATTGTGAGACAGAGAAGGGCTGTAAGTTGTATATGTTCAGGGCTGAGTGTTAGTCTGTAGTACTTGCTATGACCTACATGCTGGTGAGATTAGTCTTACCTTGATAAGATTCCCGGAGCAGTTTCCATCAACTTTTTGTCAGATTTCATCATTTTATGCGTAGAAGATTTCATCATATCAATGATTTAGCTTATATGTTTGTTTGCATATGTAACATCTTGACATATGCATAATCTACAAGATTTATTATTCACTAATGGATGGATCGTATTATGTACCTGTATTTTTCGTGCTTCCCCTGGTTTGATTGTTTACTGTAAGCTTTGCATTTATGTATGATGTTAAAAGTATGTTTCTGTTGAAGATGGCCTTTAAAAGCTTGCGGCATTTTTAATTGTTTGCAGAACAACCTTACGACAGCATCCCAAATTTTACTGCTGCGGATGCTCTAAGACTCACAGGAATTGGGAGAAATGAATTTATTGATATAATGAATAAGTGCAGATCTAAGGTACTGCAATGATTTTCCTTTGTATAATAATATACAAAAATAGAATTGATGCTTGGATTCCATGTATGCTTCCTAATCTTTAGTTTTCATCTTTAATGAAATATGGTAAATTAAGGGAGTCAAAAGTAAAAATTAACTTTTGCAAAATGAATGTCTTCATGAAAAAGTAGGAATGGTCTTCAAACAGACATGCAGCCACTTCTGTCCACAATAATATGCCTTCCAGCAGACTTGCAAGCATGAAAGCCTTTTTTTCCCTTGTCTTCTTATCTCACCTGTCATTTCCTTTTTTGGAGTAACCAGAAAATCACGTGGAAACTGAACAAGTCAATTGCAAGAGAACTTTTACCAACACAGCCTGTGGATTTCCCAATTGAACCCTGGTGGGGAATCTGTCTTGTGAACTTTACCTTGGAAGAATTTAAGGTGAGGCCTGTCTTTGATCTTAATAAAGTGGAAGTTCGCTTGGCAATGTTGATTGTTTTGCTAATTTAGGAATGTGAATTTTTCCTTCACATTCCTAGATTGATAGAGCATAATGGCATCATGCAATCTTTGTAGCCAACCCCACCTAGGGAAATAAGGCTTGTTGTTGTCGGGTATTTTTTGCTGCCTTTTCTCACCCTTTTTTTGCGTTTATAGAAACTCTCAGAGGAGGAAGCAGCTGCTATAGACAAAATTTGTAAAGAAGAAGCAAATTCGTTTATCCTGTTTGATCCTGACATAGTAAGGGGTCTTTATAGACGGGGATTGATCTATTTTGATGTTCCTGTATACCCTGATGACCGGTTCAAAGGTGTGTTCTCTATATTTAATATTTATGTTTTATTCCTTGCTTTAAATGTTAGATTTTATATTATTTAAAGGGGTGGGTATGGGAATATGTATAATATATATTTCAAAATTTTAGGATACGGGTATTATTGTCTTGAGTTTTTCACAAATATTTCTAATGTAAGATAAAGATATTATAGCAATCAACAAAAAATATTAAGATTTTTTTTTTGTTGATAAAAATTGTGCTACAAAATGTTAGAATAGGTTATATGTATCATGAAGTACAGTACGTGTATTGTATTGGATACATGTACGGTTACTTTTTTGGAGTAGGGGTGCTTAATTGCTAAACATGTTCAATTTGGCATAGTTTTATAAGTATGTAACATATGCAAGCATAAATGTAGAAAATCTATGTTTATATAGTTCAAACGAATTTTGAAGGTTCTGCATTGTCATTTGAGCTGGTGAAGGTTGGCAAGTGATTTCAATAACATCTAAATTTATAATTTATAATGGTTCAGTTTCCAGGCTTGAAGGTTTTGTTTCCAACAGGGAGCAGTCTTATGAAGATCCTATTGAAGAGTAATGAAGTTTTTTCAATTTTCAGTTCCATCCTTTTTGTTTAAAATGTTATTTCCTTTAAAAGAGTCTAAGTTGGAAGCTTATTTTCCAGGTTACTTTATGCGGTCTTTGTTGTTTCAAGTGAGAATGCAACTTTTGCTGAATTGGCAGCTACACTACAGGCTGATTTATCTCAATTGCAGGCTGCTGCATCTTTTGTATGCCGATTGGAATGGGCAACAAAAGTAATTGATCCATCAGCTATTCTTCAAGATATTAGCATGCCTGCTTCTCCTCGAAGTGTAGTCAGTCATGAAGATGGTTCTCATGCTAGTCTGGGTTCTGAGAATATGCTATATTGATAATGATACCAATCAACAAGGAGATGTTTCAGGACCAGGGAACTATGGTCTTCATTCAGCCTATACGCGTGTTGCTTTCATAGTTGATGCTAACATTACATCCTATTTAATGATGGGTTCTGTTTCGCCAGGTTTGTTCATTTTCATATCCCCACTTTGTTTTCCTTAAAGCCTAAATTCCTTTTCTAAAATTCTGGGATATGTTTTTGACTTGTTTGTAATGTCAATTGTTTTGAGTGGGAAAATGAAAGGTCACAGTAAGCCCATTCTTAGATTTCTGATGATGTATTTTTGATACTGTGGCGGAAAGCCATCATAATTAGGTGTCTCCTCCAGATATGTGGATAAATACTTAAAAACCCCCTTAGATATTTTATCATTTTTATTTTATATTTCGTATGTAAATCTAGTTTGGTGTATGTATCTTGAATGCTGTCTTTTCCATTTTCTGTCAAATTTAAACACGCTTCAGATTGATTTTTCCAGTCCAACAATTCATTTCTGTCTGTGAGTCTTAATAGCGGCTGATGGTACCATGCAATCATGTTTTCTAAACTTCCAATGTACGTTAGCTTCGTTTTTATGTGAGTACATTGAAGCTCATGATAGTGTCCAATCTTTCGTCCCAGAATCTTGCTTTATAGGGATGGATGGCAATTTGATAGGAATATGGATGTGAAACCTGGGGTTCTGTAACTGATTCCAGAAATTGAAGTAATAAACAAAAATGGGCATGAAAATTACAGGATGCTAAGATCGGCAATTTATTTCTTGGCATAATAGCAAGAATATTGGAACAATGGTGCAGCCAACTTCCTGCATTGGTTTATTAAAAAAAACAAAAAGAAAAAAAAGAAAAGCCTTCCTGCATTGGTTTGCTCGTTTGATAATGTACTCACTGTTAGATAGCAGATTGATCACAACTGCTTGAATGGCTTGACGAGAGATATGGTTGAATGTTCCGTGGGACATGTATTGTAGTATGCATGCGGGATTTTGTTGGGAAAAATAAAGGTAGAAACTGAGCTTTAACAGCTAGTATTGGCCAAAGAACCCCTTCATTTTGTCGCCAATTTTTTCCTACTAATGGTTTCTTAATGCTCGATGCAAAAACTGATCCTCTTCATGCTACTTTGTGTCAAGATGTCGTCATCTTGGCATGAATGACACACATGTTAGGACTTTCATTTCAATGCCTGTTTTGGGTTGTTTTTCTTTGACAGGAGGCTTTTCTATTTGTTTGGTTTTTCACAAGTGATTTCACAAAAAACTGTGCTGAAGAATTCGCAAAGACGTGAGCTTGTTCCTTCTTGTCCTTGTCCTCTTTTAAAAGTACATGTTTAACAGAGTTCGGATAAGCTGAGGCTGAAATACCAGCGTTTTATTTATAATTTTATCAAGATCAAAACAACTTATGAAGGAATCCAGCCAAACCAACTACAAATTATTAAATGAAGATTCATGAATAGCTTTATCTTAATCTTTACCACGCCCACCAGTCCTTCTGGTGAAACTTAATTTGATTATGGAAATGGAGACATCAAGGATCAAATTCATCAGTCTAACTCTAACTTCATTGACATTGAGGCTCTAATTGTCAAGGGACACGTCAGATCAAAAGCTTAAACTGTTAGATGAATGCCCATGAATTGCTATGTTGTGATCTGAGTCCCAAAGCTTGCAAAAAAGGGGGCATGTTCTTGTTATGCCTAAGCAGTTTTAGCAAGCCTTTCTGTTTCACTGTCAATAAGATCATGAGTTTGTTAGTCCTCTACCTTCCCATGTGTGTGAGAATTCGTTTGATTTTTTTAAATATGTTTGAAGTCTCTGAAAAAAATCTCTCCTCTGTGTGAAATTTGTTAAGGCTTGAAATCTCATGCTGTTACGCTCTATGAAGCGGGAAAATTGGGTCATGCCAGCATTGCTGATCTTTGCAAGGATCTAAGTACCTTGGAGGGTGCAAAATTTGAGGGTGAACTACAGGAATTTGCAAATCATGCTTTTAGCTTGCGATGTGTATTAGAATGTTTACAATCAGGTGGACTTGCTACTGATGCAAAAGTGGGGGAAATTTTTGACAGCATGGGTATGCTAACTTCAAACAATGATGAGTCAGCTTCTCTAATATCTGAAACATCCTTGGCTGACAAATCAGGTGATTCCAGTATCACAGAGTCCAGGAGGGACAGTGATCATTTGTCAAATTTGGATAAAAAGAAGCATGAGGATGCTCTTGCTTCCTCTGAACCTACTTCTAGCAGCACACTTGATGGAACTCCTTCTACCACATTGGATGATGACATTAGTCATAAGCAAGAAGCCAGTGAATCTGATGCCAATCTCCTGAATAATGAGAAAATAATAGCAGCTGATGTGTCGGATGTTGGAACAGAAATATTAAAGCGGAAAAAGAAATATCATGTAGATATTCTCCGCTGTGAAAGCTTGGCCTCTCTTGCACCAGCTACTCTAGATCGTCTGTTTCTTCGTGACTATGATATAGTTGTGTCCATAGTGCCTCTTCCTTATTCATCAATCCTTCCTGGACCTGCAGGCCCTGTTCATTTTGGTCCTCCCTCATATTCTTCTATGGCTCCTTGGATGAAACTGGTATTGTATTCAATGATAGCTTGTGGGCCATTGTCAGTTGCACTAATGAAAGGACAATGCTTGCGCATGCTTCCTGCCCCCTTGGCTGGATGTGAGAAGGCCCTTATATGGTCTTGGGATGGTTCCACTGTAGGAGGGTTGGGAGGGAAACTTGAAGGAAACTTAGTGAAGGGAAGTATACTCTTGCATTGTTTAAATTCACTTCTTAAACATTCAGCTCTGTTGGTGCAACCTCTCAGTAGATGTGATCTTGATGATTCTGGAAATGTGATTACTATTGATATCCCTTTGCCACTAAAAAATTCTGACGGCTCCATTGCTCCAGTAGGAAAAGAGTCAGGTCTGTGTGAAGCAGAAAGCTCAAAGTTGAATTGTCTGTTGACTGATGTGGCGAACAAGATGGAATTGTGGACAGTTGGTTACATTCGCCTGTTGAAATTATTTAATGGAAAAGGAGCAGATCATTTGCCACCTGAAGAAAAGTATGAATGGGTTCCACTAAGTGTGGAGTTTGGGATTCCTCTATTTAGTCCAAAGTTGTGCTATAAAATATGTAAGAAGGTGGTTTCATGAGACTTCCTTCAAACTGGTTCATTAGTGAATACCATGATGCAACGCAAAGCTTAAGGAAAAAGTTGCGGGACATTTGTGCTGAATACCAAGCAACAGGTCCTGCTGCAAAGCTTCTATATCAGAAAGAGCAGGCTAAGGATTCTTCTCGACAACTTATGAACTATGCTAGTGGAAGATGGAACCCACTTTTGGACCCTTCCTCTCCGATCTCGGGGGCATCAGGTGAGCATCAGAGATTAAAACTTGTTAATAGAGAGCGTGGGCGAGCTGAAATTTTGAGCTTTGATGGCAACATTCTTAGGTTTGTCTAGACTTTTGCATTCGCTTATTCCTTCAATGCCGAATGCTCTCTCATAAAATAGCAAACAATATTTTGGCAAATATGAGATCAATTGCTTTTAAATAATCTCCTGGACCTTTCTTTAAGCTAATCAGATGACGAAACTTTTCTTTGATTCTTGTCATTCTATATGTTCCTTTGTCTTTGTTTTTAAGTTTTTCGGATGATTTTGATTGTTTTTAAATGACAATATTTTATGCCAAGTGCAGTGATAGAAATAGTAAGAAACCAAATCTAGCTCTTTCCACTTTGGAGGCTCATAATTTAATTTTGCTTACCACCCAAGTCTCTAAAACCGTATGATTTTGAATGGTGCATGCAGATCTTATTCCTTAACAGTTTACGATGATATCACAAGGCCTACTGGAGAATCCCCTCAAGGAAATAATACGAATAGAACTGAACCAGATGAAAATGACAGTAAAGAAGTAGTCCTTCCCGGTGTAAATCTTATTTTTGATGGATCTGGTTTGCACCCCTTCGATATAGGTGCTTGCCTGCTGGCTCGCCAACCTATTTCCTTAATATCAGAGGCAGTAGCTGCTTCAGCATCTGCAGTAAAATAGATCTGCTGATATTCGTGCTCACAAAAGGCAAGGCTAGCAAGTTCCTTGGCAGTATTATTACTACTGTCTGGTCTGTGTGCGTCTTCGAGATTTGATCATTATGCACAAACTTTGGGCTTATGTTGAAGGTAAATTTAGTCCCTTCTTTTTTTCAGTGCCTGACTATTAATAATCGTGATTATCATTGACCAGCTTTTGAGGATTTTGTTTACCCTCCTCCTTCCATTAAAAGAATGGATGGTGAAGGAGAAAACAAGAGAGTTTGGGGAAGTTCCTAGGTGTTTATTTCGAGGTTTCCCAATAATAACCATGGCATGTAATGGAACTGTTTTGAACAACGCGATCATGTAATTCTAAAACCGCAAAAAAATTTTTACTAGAAAATTTATTACAAATGTGTAGAAACTAGATTGTGGGTGTAGTTTGAATTATGATTGAAGTTGATCTTGAAGCCTAGACAAGAAGTGTTATTCAAAACATATAAAACTGTAATCCTTAACTAGTATTATGAGAACACAAAATGTATTTTCCATTGAAAACCCTTATTGATACCATCTTCAATGTAAGCCGGTCCTCTTTTAATTTAATTCCATGCCCAACATTTTACTCCCTGGGTAGATTATGTTCAATTACGTAGTTGAGAAAAAGATCGATAATGGTGAATTTCTGTTATAGGTACTGATTTATAACCTGCTGTGGGGAAGGAAACGAAGCTGTATTCAAGAGAGAAATTTGGAGATTTCATGTATTTGTTTGCTGGAGTGTATTTTACTCTTGACGGGAATGTTTTTGAGATGTTCATAGTCACAAATTAAGAAATGGGCAATTGATAGTCAATTATGATTCAGGAAACATTTGGCCTGATGTAAACATTTTTCTCTCATGATCATTTGGTTGTATCATTTTTTCTTTTTATGTGCATAAAGATAGATAACGTCGAGGATTCAATATACGAATTTTTGGAGGTGAATTTAGCTTTCTCTTTCGCTTTTTTTACCCCCTTTTGTGAAGTTTGTGTACGGTGTGAATTTCTGTGGTTGAAGGCGTATATTGATAATTTTATTTGCCGTCGCCTATGATGATGATAGAAGACGCATCCTAACAATCTGGCAGAGGTCCAGTGGCACCAGTTGTGTTTTCGTGGCAGTAATGCGGGGGCTCGTAGTTCCCCAAGCATTATGCCTTTCGCTAAAGGAGAAAAATTCTGTCAGTCGAGGGCAGTGGTGTTTGATTTAAAATTTGGGAAAACTAATATTGCAGTCCTTGTACTTTAATCTAGTTTTGAATCAGGTCCCTATGGTTTTTTTTCTTTTTATTTCATCCTTTCTTTTTGCTCTGTTATCTGTGCCAGCCCTTCTGTTTACTTATGCTGTTAGTTTAAGTTGGATAGTAGTGATCTGACTGGGGAGCTACTGACATGGAAAGAAGAAAAGATTGACTGTGGAAGAAAGAGTCTGCAAAAAGTAAAAAATTTCCCTTAATTTCCTTCTCCATGCTCTCTTCTCTATCCCTACTCGCCGCTTCCCTTGCTCTTCCTCCTCCCCCCCCACCTCCTATTTTTCCCTGTGATTAAACTGTTTATTATTATAATTGATGGATGCTCGTGAAAATTCCCCATATCCCATCTTTTATGGGTGCAGTTTGGATGAGGGAAGGAAGGAAGAAAGAAACCGAGCCCAGTCTCATTCGTCTCCTCTCACTATTGTAAATATCATTAGGCATGTTGACCACGACAAGGCAACTCTCACTATTGTTCTCACCATGGCTTTAGCGGTTTTCAAAGACAGTTCCCCAAAGAAGCACTACTATGTCGACTGCCTTGACCCCGTGGAATATGTCAAGAACATGATTGCTAGTGCTGCTCAATGGATGTTTCCATCGCTGATGGTCTAATGCCGCAAACCGAGAAGCATAAGCTATTGGGTAAACAAGTGGGTGTTTGAGATATACAGGGTCATGTTTCTCAATAAGCAAGACCAGGTTGATGACGAGGAGCTTTTCTACACCTATGAAATTGGAGGTTCGTGAGCTTCTTTTACCTTATGAATTCCTAGTAATGATGTTCCCTTGGCTCTCTTGCTTCTGCCATCTCAGTCGTTCTCATTTTTATCTTGTCATGCTAGCAAGTGTTTAGGTGGATCGCCACATCACTCTCAGTCAACTCAAACTAGCGGCGTATGTATGTTTCAGTGACAAAAGGACTGGCACATATAACGGAATAAATAATAAGGATGGGATAAAAGAGAAAAAAATCATAAGGACTTGATTCAAAACCCCTTAAAACCATAAGGAATCCCATATTAGTTTTCCCTTAAAATTTTAGGGCTAAAGTACATCAGTTTCTTTTCTTTTTTTTTTTTGGAGTTTTTGAGTTATACATTAAGCTTTAATGAGACAACAAGAATGGGGACAGTGGAAATGAAAATGTTGAGATGATTATGCATGGGTATACAAGAAAAGTTTCATATAAAGTGATTTGGATCTATATATACTGTTTGAGGTAGTGGTTGGTAAAGAAGAAGAAGAAGGGCATTTTAAAAAAAAAAATCATAAATGCTTCAATATTTTACCAAAAAAAGAAATTTCTTATATCTTGAGCCATGAAAACCTCTCAAAAAAAAACCTATAATTTGAAACAGCGGAAGTGCTAGAGACATGACAGTACCAAAATAATCTTTTAAAGGCATAAACTTCTAGTTAAAGGCAAATGAATATGATCTTTGACAACATAAACTAGAGCCGGGAATCAGGGTCGGCCCGACCCTCCAGGGCCGGCTCTTCAAGGCTGGCGGGCTTAAAAGGGCCGGCCCTCCAGGATTGAAATTTTAAAAATTCTCCAATTTGCTAGGCCCGGCCCTTAAGCTACAGGGCCAGGGCCGGCCAGCGGGTTTTTGACCCGTTTAAGAAAAAATACTATTTTTTTATATTTATCAAATTTTTTTTATAAAAATATAAAAATAAACCAATGAAATTATTAATAAAAGACATAAATATAAATAAAATTAAGTCACAAATATAAAATATCATCATATATAAATATTCATCAACATCTAAGAACATCTAAAACATTCATTAACAAGATAACAACATCTAAAAGTTTTATCTATAATGCAATTGTGCAATAAATAAACACTATCATTAATCTTTTGAAACTTCATCATCACTATAATTAATTACTTTTCTTCATAAGTATGCTTTTCTTTCGTAACAAAAATATCAAGTTTTTCTTCTTTATAAGAATTTTATTTTTGAATTTTGCAATCTAACTATTATTTTACTTTAATGTGAGAAACATTATTGTTGAAACTCATGAATTTCTAATTCAAATTATAGAATCACAAGTTATATAAGTATAAAAATATTCTATTATCAAATATATATATATAGTTTAAAAATATCAACGCATATAATATAAATTAAATCATTATTAAAGTCCAAATTAACCTATTTTTTAAAAATTTAATTGGATAAATTATTGTCTAAAACTAAATTTAATTTTAAAATGATAATAATAACTAAATATTTGAAATATTATTAACAATGTAAAAAATTAATAACATTAATATTATATAAAAAAATTTTAAAAATAAAAAAATTATAAAAAGGCTTAAAAGGGCCGGCCCTCGGCCCTCCAGGGCCGGCCCTTTTAAGCCCTCGGCCCTCTAGAGCTTATTTTTCATTTTAAAAGAAAAATATCAAGCCCGACCCTCATAATTTCAGGGCCTAAACGGGCCGGCTCGATGGGCTCGGCCTGTTTTCCCAGCTCTAGCATAAACATGAATAGAAGAGTATGGGAAGGATGATGAGAAATGGGGCGACACTTTCAATATCATTCGCTGGTTTCTTTAGAAATGTTGAAATGAGGGGATTTTTTCAGGACAAGAGTACTCGTCCCGAAAGTATCAATGCTCAATCTAAAGTCATCGTCGCATAAGGTGAAGCTTCATGGCCTTGCTGGTGAGGCATTGGATGAAAGTGAAATCATGCTTTATTTTGTGGAGTTGTGGAGGGCTCTGTAAGAACCGTATGGGTTAACCTTTAGATGCTTTTATACTTTGAATGGAAAGATTTCTGCTGACTGATTAACTATGGTCTTCCCTTGCTCGTTTTTCTTTTATACTCCTCGATATAATGTCTTGAGTACAAACAAGTCTGGTTTTCTTTTTAGCATATCTCAAAATCAACCCACACACACACACACACACATATTTTCTTTCATATATAGACTAATTAATCACTATATTCATCTTGTCCCAAATAAGTTAAGAATAATATTTCTCATGTCTCTTGTATCGTTCAAAAATTAAAAAAATAGAATCATTAAGTTCTAAAAATTTTTTTGCTCAACTCTCTTAAAATTGTTTAGAATTTTTAGAGCCGAACTTGTTATAAAAGGGTTATAAATAGGAGGGCTAACCCATCTTATTTTAAAACATTTTCTTAAAAAAATTACAAATTGAATAATAAATTGTTATGGACCAAATTCTTATTGATTCTATGCATAAGGTTACATGGCCGAATTAATTTCAAAAATTTTAAATACAGGCAATGTAAACCATTCTAAAATATTTGCAACTATCAACCATAAGGCCAGATATTCGGCTACATGCCTTATCTTCTAATTATTGTGTCCCAATAAATTCATAGTCAAATTAAATGGAGTAAATAGAAACTAGAAATTAAAAAAAAAAGGGGGGGCTAGGGAGCTAGCCTTCAAACTAGGTGGGTCTACTAGTCTTTTTAATCAATGGGTTGTGTTAGGGGAGCCAGATCAACCCATATTAAAATTGTTTCAAAATTTAGCCCAGACATCATTTTAGGCCGGCTGAATTACTTATTTCTAAAATATTTAACACACCCTTTCCCTCTACGATTTTTGTTATAATTTTTCATTTTCAGATGTATTTTACATTTTAAAATTTAAAGGTTGAATTTTTTGAATTTATTTTGTTTTGTTTTGTTTCATTTTTAAAGCAAAATTAGGGTCAACTATAATAAACAATCTTGAGGAAGGAGGAGCAGAGAAGGAGAAGAGAGTAATCGGGGTTCATTTGTTACATGGAAACTGATTAATCAAGCAAGGTGAGCCTCATAATCCCTCTCCCAAGGTTGTTTTCTGGTTTTGGTGGCCAAATAGGAAGTTGATTATGAAAGAAGTTTGGGTTTAGTGAGAGAAATTGAGGGAAACGAATGAAATAAGTAAGGAGGGCCGAAGATTAAAGCTTGTACGATTAAAATGTGGAGTTGCATGTTGACAAATCCGGCTGCATGTGGATTTTCTTGCTCTGTGTTGTTAATGGCCGAACAGGGGTTGATGGTTTCTGCAGGTTTTGGCTTCGGATTTCTTGTCCATTTGACGGGTAGGAGCTGGTTTTGTGATTGCACGCTGTTGGTTCTGGTTTTGTAAATGGGAGAATATATTTATGTGTGTATATATAAATGATAACTCGTGTGTTTGACTTTGGATCTGAAACTAGATTAGAGAGAGATGTACATAAACATGCTTATGTTTGTATGTGCGTGCCGTGAGGAGTGAGTTTGGAATCTAAAATCAGATTGGAAGTGAAAAGTGACACACACACACATATATATATAGACACACATAGTTAAATGGTTTCGAGTTATCGAAGTAGAGAGGATTTAGTTTGATGAAATTATTTAATTTTATTGCTCGTAGATGTGAGAATTGAGAGAACTATTGAATCTGGAATTTTGCTTGAATGATTTTGATTTATGATGCTTAAGATAACATTAAAATCTGAAAAATTTCATATTCAAGGGAAGTTGTTATTCGAAAGTTTAATAGAAAGTGAAGAAACCATTAGCCACACATGAGAAACAACATGGAACGGTGGAATAGGAATTGTGATGTTTGTTTCCTGGCTTTCATGTTAGGGACGGTGAAGAAAAAGTATTGGCTGAACCTAAAGCTCCCCGTTTCAATGGGTATAGCGTTGGGTTTTCTGACGAAAATGTTAAAGATAGTATACATATTTAACAGTGTGTAATATAGATGGATCATGGTTGTCTAGATGGCTGATTACATGTTGAGTTTTGAATCTTTGGAGAATATATTTCAAATCTGAAAACTTTGTGAAGAAGCGAGAGTGCTCATATGGTAGGGGAATGGTATGATGCAAGTGATGTTTAGATATATATGAAGATTAGATGGTGCTGTGTGATATTTGGGAGGATGATTTTGACTCTGCTATACTATCCGAAAATTGTAACCTTGTATTTCAGGGGGGTTTCATTTGGCTTTTATTATGGGGATGGTATAACTATACCTTAAATTTTAGAACCTTCGATTGTTGTTGTCTAGAACATTTTTGAAAGATAAAAGCTGACATTTTGAGTGGAATTGAGGGGAGCTTTAGAGATTGAATGACGGAGGTTAGAATTAAATTTAGTAGATGTTTGATGGCCAAAGAAGATAAGTTAGGAAAATATGATGGGAAAGATTGTTGATGTTTCAGAGTGTTGTAGAGAAAGTTATTTCAGAACTTACAAGAAGGATAGTTTGAATTAATGTGGATGATTAAAAGTGTGTTTGAGGATTCAAAGATGATAGATAGATTAATGGTTATGGAGTTGGAAAATGATAAACATTAAGTTAATTGTGAATAAAAAGCTAAGAGAGGTCGTTGAATTATTTTGGAAGAAAGATTAAGTTAATTAAAGGATTCAGAAATCTTGGAGATTACGTTAGCTTGGACATGAGATAGTAAAATAAATTGATGCAATTATATATATAATTGTTTGTGTGTCTCAGGCATGTGTGCAAAATTAGTGAAGTTGGATTTTAATTAATTTTATTTCAATGGGATTAGATAATTGAGGTATGAAGGGCACCTTGTTTGTCCTTAAATGTGATACATATAAATAATATTTTTAATCAAGATGACTAATTACTAAGTAAAGTATCTGTATAGGTTGAGATAAGGGGGAAAAAACTTCAAAGACAATAGTTTGAGTAAGAAAAATTGTCCAAGATGACCAACTACTAAGTAAGGGTAGACAATAAAGAAGATTTGAGATTTGAAGAGAGCTATTTAATTTATAAATTATAATCAGACCAAGCATTGATCTACTCTTACAAATATGTTAGGTTTTAATATCTACTCATACCCACAAAAGAAGAAAAAATTTGTAAGGTTTGATTTGAAGAGAAGCGGACCAGGTAGCAGTTCTTTCTTACCCTACGCTTGCGCATGATTAATGCATATCTGTTTTTGCCATATTGCTATTTTAAGGCATGATAACATGTAATCCTTAATTCCTTTCATAGATTATTTAGCCATCATCACATATAGCTGATAGACATAGGACAGTATCTGCCAATTATTTGCACATTATTTATTCAACTTGTTTATCTGTCATTGCGTATAAGTGCTTAACTGCATTAGCTCGCAAAATTATATTCCATTTTGGCTTGTTTTGTATGCTTGATATGATCTACATTTTTGCTTGGTGGAGATTACTACTACAAGAATTCTTAGGAATTTCACCCTCCCTCCTAGAATGTACAACGAAGGCAAGCAAGTCCAAAGGGAAAGAGGTATTAAGAGGTGAAGGTGGGCTAGACTGAAGAGGAGGAATGCCTGCTTGGTATTATACTTTTATAGTAGAATATTTTGGTATTTGTTTACCTATGCTTTTATATAAATCATGTGAGCAAGTCATTATTAATTGCTCTATGTAAATATAAATTTTGTATCCTTCATGGGAAGGGGAGCCCTGCCAAGCACAAGTAAGTGCCATCAATTGGAATGGCTGTTACAATATAACATAATATTATAGAATTATATGGCTTGGATATTCCTTATAGGCTAAACAAATATAGGTCAAGATAGAGTTTGTTATGAATCACTTGTCAGTTATTGCGAAAGTTTAAATTATTTAGACAATGAATTTCAATGTTAGTTTCATGTTCAACTCCTGTATTGAAATTCTATCCACAAATGGTTCGTGTTTTAAATCGGAAAAATTTTTTTATCCCATTTTACCTAGGTAAGAAACCTGATATTAGTGATTCACAAATATTAAAATAACTTTATTAGTATATAAAAGGGTGGGTGTTATGCATGATTTGTCAAAACAATGGTGCAAATAGGAATTTAAAGTAAGCAATATAATTTTATTACAAATTTCAAAGCATTTTGGCCCGTCAACGATTTATGTGACACTTTTTTTCCTAAATAAATAAATTCTTTTTTTAAGACTGGTTTTTTTCGTTGACAATTTTATTTGGCATCATTAAAATGCCATAAAAAAACAAGGCTCAATGAAATATTGTAAATGTGAAGTAGGAAAAAGGGGGGAAAAAAACAAGAAGGTCAAATTAGTACTTCAATCTACCAATTTTTCCAAAAATAAAATAATTTTCAAGTATTTGTTTATACCTTAGTTCATTCATATTTTTTCTCACTTTCTTCCCAGTTATTGAATCCTTCAAAAACGAGTTATATCGTTATTGATAATAACACATGATGACAGTAATAAACAAGTATCCCAAAGACCTTTAATATCAATGTCAATATTTAATACATATAACTCCATACTAGCTGGCCAAAAGAAAAAAGAAAAAAAACTCCATACTAAGTTATAATGCCGACAAGTTGTCAATTAAGCACATGTTAGAAAATTGAAAAATGAGAGAATTACAATGAGATCCTATGTAAGGAAAACAATTAAAAAACAAGTCTCAAAGGTTGTTATTCTTATTATAGAACTTGTCATTATAAGCTGTTAAGGTTGCCATTAAGACTTTTTAATAATTATTTCTCTTTTGTGGGATTTGATTATAATTTTCCTTTGAAAAATTGAAATAAATATAAAAATGAAAATAGTAAATCTTAAACAATATATCATGGATATTACATAAATTAATGTCCGTAATTTTTTAACTCTTAAGATTCTTCACCTTTAACTGTCATAATGACATAAACTACATAACATCTTTAATGAATAATTTAGGAAGAGTTTCTTATCGTTAATGTCATTATGATAGAACTTCAATATTTAGAGACTTTTAAATAAAGGCAATATCTAAGACATTTACATTATAAAATAACGTGAATGAAAAAAAAGTTATTTTGTCTTCCATATCTTGTTTTTATCTGCCACTCCTTAGTTACATTTTCTCTTATTTATCTCATTTTCTCTCTCGTATTATAACAATATATAAATTATTAGATTTGAACAGATACGAAAAAGTTGAAAAAGCATTACCTGCCCCTCTTCACCAAGCCCGATTCTCATGAGTCCCCTCATGAGGGTCCCATGCGTTTTTGGTTGGTCCAAATTCTCGGTAGCAGCCGGACAAAAAGTGACATATAACGCTACCATAATTTTGACTTCCACTCAAACAAACAATCGTGTCAACTCAAGCGAGAGAAGAAGATAATTTAATATTTTTCATTTGTTAACAATTTACTTGGCTGAGCTTTCTTTGATTCAGTTTCGTTTCAATCACATCACAAAAGACAAGTCTTCTAGACTTCTGCCCTGTTTGGTACGCTTATAGAAAAATAATCGGTCATTGAAAACTTTTTGAGAAAAATACACCACGATCCCACTTAATATAATTAAATATAAAAAATCTTTTAAAATTATCAAATTAATATGAAATTTTGAAGAATCTCATTACAAAATATTATATTTGTTCAATTACTAAATTGCCTTTTTTTTTTAAATATGCATTGACAATTAAAAGTGTAGTCATCAATAACTTGAGGTATAATAATTAACACTTATTATAGTAGATATTAACAACACATTTTCTCATTACATCACAACATTTAATTTATTAGTTGTTAATACATCAAATTATTAACTACTGCTTTTTAAGTTGTCAATACATACTTAAAAGAACAAGATGAGTACAACTTAATAATTAAACAAATATAATCTCTTGTAATAAGATACTTTGAGAATTCAGTTTAATTTAATGATTTCAAGAGATTTTTTTTATATTTAATTCTCTTGGATGGGAACTCAACACAATGTTCTCAGATTTTTTTGGCATATATTTATTATATACACTCATGTAATCATTATTCCCTATTTTTGTTGTTTAAAATGCCTTTTTCCAAATAGGGGCATAAACATTAAATTTTATCAAATAAAATTATTGTTTTTAATTTTCCCTTTTCATCTCTAATGTCAAACATATGTTATACTATTTCTCTCGGTGTGTGTATTATTATTATCTATTATTTTGTATTGCGTATTATAACGTGTTTGACGGTTTGAGTAATTAGAACCACTCAAAACCAAAATTTCGGGGGAAAAAAGAATTAACGGAGCTGGACAATGAAGGATCACTTTGAATATCGTCACTTCCAGACCTTCTAGCTCACCATTCAAATAATACCCAAAAAATATTGTTGATAGTAGGGTAATCTCTTTATATCTCTGCCACACTCCTAATATTCAAATAATGCTTAAATTTAGTTACTTTTTCAAAAGAGTATGTTATAAAAGATCTATCATATTTCACTTTAAGTTCTTAATTGAAATTTTTGTTTATTTGGCATAAAGTAAAATTATCAAATTGATCTGCCTCACAAAATTCCATATTTCTTGACCATATTAGTGATTATATTAGATTACATATGAACATTAATTTTCACAAATTTTCAGAAAAAGTTGAATCAACATTCCATCAGGCTTAAATGTGGCCATGTACTTGTTCTTTACGCCTTTTCTTGTTCTTTTGATTCATTTTCATTTCATCAATCAATCATAAAGTCAAGTTTTCTCCCCCGTTTGTTACGCTAATGGGAAAACAATCCCATAATTGAATACTTTTATAGGGCATTGACTATACTGAGATAACCATTATCCCTGCGTTCTTATTGTTTCAAATGCTTTATAATAAAAATAAAGGCATAAAAATTCAATTTCATCAAATAAAATTATTTTTTCCCCTTTGATCTCTAATTTAGTCGAGTACTCTTATGAACGGTGTAATGTATACAGTTTCATGCATAGCTTATATATTTATATGATTTTATTGTATATAATACTCTTCTTTTCCTATTTATAAGGTATAAAGAAAATTCTTGTTTGATCTTATTTATAAGATGTATTATTAAATTTTTCATATGAAGGCACAATTTTTTTTGGTGCAAACAATTTTATTTTATTTGTCATTTATTATTGTGTAGATTTTATTTTCAGATGATATAATGTACTCCTCCGGTCCTTAATATAAGACCCATTTAACTAATTTGATTATATTAAGGAAATTAGGTAAATTAGTTAATTATAATAAATGTGACATATTTTTCCTAAAATATCATAATTATCTTCCTTAATACCCCCTCTCTCTTCTACTTGATTATGGTTGAGGGAGTATCCATAGGGGTAATTTAAAGAAAATTGATAAATATGAGAAATGGGTCTTATATTTAAGACCAACACTAATTCAACAATTGGGTCCTATATTAAAGACCGGAGGAGTATATAAAATATGGACAAATTTAAAAATTTATTAAATTTTAAGATAAAGTTAATACTACTTCTAGTTTTTAATATAAGAACCAGATAACTAATTTGTGAATATTAAAAAATTAGTTAAGTTAATTATTTGTAATAACATATTGTCTTGCCTAAAGACCCTAGTTAATCATGTCCATTGGAGTCACTCTATCATGGAACCTTTAATACATGCAATCAAAATAAGAACTACTTTAGAGAAAAATAGATAAATATGATAAACAAAAAAGATAGTGTCTTATATTTATGACCAAATTAAATCTACAATTAGTTTTATATTAATGATCGAAGGTGGTAATGTTTCAGGTTTTTTTTATCTCAATAAAAGATGTTAAATATGATTTATAAATAAGATCTGAGAGTACCTATGTCGGAATGAACTTCAAAATAAATTGATCTTCAAAATTTTGACGTCTTAATAAAAATATTCGAATTTAAGATTTAATAGGAAATTAAGTACATGATTCATGTAATGTAACGCGTTTATACTTGCACACTGCAAATATCAATTTATGAATGTTTGAGACAAATTGTTCAATTTTAGTTTTGGATTTGTGAAGTCTTCAAATTTTGTCGGCTTCAACAATTTCCAATGCAATCTTAGAAATTTACCACTTGACACGTACATAATGGACATTGACCCGTAAAACTTGGTGGACATACGTGTTATTTGAAAAAACTTGCTTCTCGATAATTTCTTTAAATTTATGTTTTCCCCTCCCTTTATTTCTGTAAACAGAATTTGGGTCTTTCGTACCACAATACAGTACATTGCTATATGTAAATAACTAAAATCTAATTAACAGTATAGTTATTGAACAAATTTTAGAATTTTAGGATTGAAATTGATGTGAGGATTTTCAGCCATACATTGATCATAAAAAATTAAGAAGAGTCTCCAAATTGGAAGAAAAACGTCTTCACCAACTTTTCTCTCCACTTTTTTTTTCACTTAATATCTCTATCATTACATTAACTTTTAATAGTTGATATTCAAAACCATATAAAAATATTGTTATAATATTAAATATACTAAAAAATTTACAATTGCAAACTATTCACATCAAATTTTAATACTATAAATTTATCTATCTATTTTATCGTTTAATATTTAATATTATAATAACATTTTTACTGAATAAATCTCACCTGTTAAAGTGACGAGAGAAATTAGTGAAGATATTCCGCTTCTAAACCCTTGCGACATGGGGTCAACCCAACATATTGAAGAGAAGAATTTGTGTCATACGGAGTCAACTCAAATGGGTCAAGAAGATAATTTAATACTCGTCCGGTCCTTAATATAAGACCCATTTGACTAATTTGATTATATTAAAGAAGTTAGGTAAGTTAGTTAATTATGAGAAAAGTGACACATTTTTCCTAAAACACCATAATCATCTCTCTTAATACCCCCTCTCCCTATTCTACTTGACTATAGTTAAGGGAATATCTATAGGGGTAATTTAGAGAAAATTAATAAATATGATAAATGGGTCTTATATTTAAGACCAAAACCAACTTACTAATTGAGTCCTATATTAAGGACCGGAGGAGTATTTCATTTTCTAAGAATTTATTTGGCTCTACATTAATTTTCTTTGTTTCATTTTCATTTCAATCATAATTAATTGGCAGAGGCAAGTCTTCTGGCCCGTTTGGTACGTTAATGGAAGACTATAATCTGTAAATGAGAACTTTGTAGTGGGTTTATTATAGTGATATAATCATTATTCCCCATTTCTCATTGTTTCAAATATTTTTTTTCTTTATAAATAGGGGCATAAACATTAAATCTTATCAAGTAAAATTTTTTTTTTATTTTCCCCCTTCATTTCTAATATCAAATACATCTATAATTTCTTTGTAAAATTGGGTCGATGTCTCCAATTTAAAATTTCATTAGTGAAAAAGACTTAAATGAAAGTACCGATATTTTGTGTGTACAGAATTTGCAAAGTAAAAAATATCGGTACTTTTTGTGTATCAAAATTATTATATTTTTCAAACAAATAAAATTTGAAATGAAGGATTTTTTTTTCCCTAATTCTGTCATATATGTATGGGTATTATTTTGTAACGTGTATTGTAAGGTATATTCAGAGGGAGGAGAAAAGTCTTACTTTCTGTATCACCATATGGATAGCTAGCCAATAACAAGAAATTTATAACTTGTTTAATGGTTTGAGGGGCATTGAAGTTAGAACCGTTCAAGTACAATTGATGATAAAGAGTTAGTGAGGGTTTGAGGAAGCAACTGAAATGAGTGGATAAGATAATTTAATATTGTTTTTTTTATTTGTTAACAATTTACTAAAAACACAAAATGGCAATTCTTCCTCCCGTTTGGTACCCTTATGGAAAAGTGATCCGTAACTGAAAACTTTCTTAGGGCACATATTTATTATATATATTGATATAATCATTATTTCCTATTTTTCATTGTTTTAAAAGATTTTTTCTATATAGGCGCATAAGCATTAAATTTTATGAAACAAAATTATTTTTTCATTTTCTCTTTTAATTTATAATATCAAACATATGGTATACTATTTCCGTGTGTGTATATACTCAAAATCAAAATTTTGGGACAAAAATGAATTAATGGCAACTAAACAAACCATTTTGAAGCTTCTCACTTCCAGACCTTTTTGCGCGCCATTCAAACAATGCCAAAAAAAATCTGACATAAAAATAATGCCAATTTTTTTTTTTATAGTATGGTAATCTCTTATATTTCTCCCACACCTCTTGTATTCAAATCTTGATCCTTAATATTAGACCTAATTAATTTATTTGAGGATCAAGAAAGTTAATAAATTACCTTAACATATTTATATTTATCATTTCTCTTCAAACTAATTTGTTGCTTTTATAAATTAATATATAATCTAATGGTCTACATAAATATTTTAGAGAGACCATATAACATGTAATTATGTAACTGGTCTTATATTAAAGATTGTGGTGTGTATAAAAGTCTTATATTTAAGATCGAAGGAGTAATTATCAAATTGAAAATTGACCTACCTCACAAAATTCCATATTTCTTGACTAAATTAGTGATTTTTAAATTATATATGAACACTAATTTTCAAAATATTTTCACCACAAATTTTCAGAAAGGTTTATTCAATGTTGAGTCAATCACGCTTGGCGTGTTGCCAGGAGCATTTGTTTAGCCATTTCTAAGTCTTTTCTTTAAGTCTAAGTGAATGTTTGAATTAATTTATTGATTTTATATTTACAAAATAAGTATATGAGAAGAATATTGTGTCATAAAATGTAAAATAGCTTCTTTTTTTTTGGTTTAATTCTCTTAATAAGTCTTTCATTTTTTTTTTAATGTCAAAGGAAACATAGCCTTTTTTTGTAGCCACTTGAGTATGCTCTAAACTCTACCCCTCTCGATATATATAATATAATGAACTTATTTTTATTTTCTTTAATTATAAATATTTTCATTCCGTTTAAAAGATATACGTATTTTTATTTTCCTTAATTATAAATATTTCCATTCCGTTTAAAAGATACACGTAAGCCTTATCTCAAATTAAAATCGTGTTGCACAAAATTTTCTTTTATTTTTAATATTTCATATTCATTCACCATGACGGTACCATTAATTATTAGTCATTAGATAATATATTTTAATTATTTTTTTTTGCAAAAATTGTTTTTCCAGTAACATGCAAGTACAGGCCATTGCCATGGGAATATTATTCTATATCAAAGCTATAATGCAAAGAAATATTCTGTTATGCGTGAATCTATATATTATGCGTTAAATAATAGAAATCAAAGCCTTGACTTATAATTCTATCATGGTAGAATAAAAGGCTTCTAATTCTATCTACAATTAGGAATTATAACAATTAAATACACAGTGCACTAAAATTAATTTCTGTATTTTACAAGCCCATGGTCTATATATTGAAGCAAACCAGTTTTCAATGGTGACAATAATTCATGCTATTTTTTTAAAAAAAAACATAAATATAATAGATAAAGTGGATTAAAGTCTTATAATTAGGATCAAAATAAAAATCAAACAATACCTTATATTAATGATAGGAGGTAGTATTTTAGTTCCCACCAATTCCTCAATCCAAGTCGGAAAAAGAAAGTGACTTGAGCGAGCGACCATCATGACAAACATTTTATCATACGTAGCTCTGCCAATTTTTATTATGGCATTTCGAATCATCAACAGAAATGAGTGAATAAGATAATTTAATATTGTTTTTTATTTGTTAACAATTTATTTGACTGTGGATTTTCTTTGAGAGGAATTCTTAGATACTCTCAAAGCACCACCTAAGTCATACTCTGACCAATATAGTTGCACCAATTATTCAAAATATAATCTGACGTGGAATCATTTTAATTAAAATATTGTCATAAATGTTTTCTGAAAAAGCGGGCATCTTTAACAGCACATTCTTCTCTCTCTTCTGTCATCGTTCAATCCTGTCTCCCTCTGCCTCACCATCGACGCCGTCCCTTGATTCAAGTTACTTTTTCTTCTTCTTCTTCTTACCCCATTTCGTCTTGCATCACTCCCATATCACTCCCTGCTCTCAAAATCTGCATACTCATTCTCAAAACACTGGTAATAGCATTTCTCGTGATGGCCCATTCTCGTCAGCTTTGTCTAAATAAAAATGAGACAAAGTTCAAACCACAAGCAATGGGATGCTAAAAACGATGGTGAGATCAACAAGTCAGGGGCTATTGCTATACCAGATCCATCACAAGGAATGCAAAAAGATGATGATGGCATCTTGCAACAAAATCAGAAATTAAAAAGTTTCTTAATTTTTATTTATTTCCATTATAGTTTTTTTGGGTAATGTGTGTCTTTTTCAGTTCTTGAAAACGGAGAAGAAAGGAGTGGAAGCGAAATTATTCAATTAAAATAGGCAGAGAGATGGGTGGGGCGGGTGAAAAAATCATATTAATGATTGGAGAGGGAGATGAGCAGATGGCTGGGGTGCAAATATGAAGAAGAAACTCTACGCCAACGGGGAAGCAGGAGGGAGACGGGACTGAACAATGATAGAAGAGAGAGAAGGTTGCGCTAGTGAAAAACTAAAAATGCCCGCTTTTTCAGAAAACATTTATGACAATATTTTAATTAAATGATTCCACGTCAGATTATATTTCGAACAATTGGCACAATTATGTGCCTGTTTGAATTCACTTAAAATCAGCTTAAATTTTAAAATAAGCTGGGTTGCAATATTCACCCGTTTGGTTGGGCTTAACTTCAAAAGGAGCTTATATGTTTTAAGCTGTTAAGCCAGCGTTGGGGGAGAAGCTGCATTTTGTAGCTTATTTTGGAGCTTATTCTGCTTTTTCACTGTTGCACGAGTCAGAGCTTTTCTTTCCCCCTCTGACTTCAGCTATATTAACACATTTCCTGAGGTTTGTTTTTCACATCTGACTCTCACACCTCTCCCACATCCTCCGTCATTTTTTTTCACTTTTATTTTTTTTAATGTTTCACTTTATATTTATATTACTCTTCTGATCCTAAATATAAGATTTTTTTTATAGTATAAATCCTATCCTAAATATAAGACTTTTTTTGTAGTGTAATTACACTATAAAAAAGTTTTATATTTAGGACCAGAGGAATATTTTTTATAATTTCTCTAAAGTTTTAAAATTTAATTCACTCATTAAATTTAACTTCTTCATATTAAATTATTTTAATTTCATTGTATTATGTGAAATTATTTTTTAATCATATTTCATTATTTATTAAAACTTATACCCATTTTGGTTATTTTACAACCAAACTTACTTTTACTCAACCATAATCCAAACAATCTTTTACTAATCTCACTTTTGCAAACTAGCTTTTCTGAACTCCAATCCAAACACAATTCAGCTTATCCAATTTAGCTTTTACCCAACTTCACTTTTCCATAAGCTACTTTTTCAATAAGCTACTTTTCCAATCGCTGATCCAAACGGACCCTATATTGGTCAGAGCATGAGTTAAGTGGTGCTCTGGGAGTACCTAAGAATTCCTCTTTCTTTGATTCATTTTCATTTCAATCACATCGCAAGAGGCAAGTCTTCTCTCCCGCTTGGTACGATTGTGGAAAAATAATCCATAATTGAGAACTTTTTAGGGCATATATTTATTATATATATTGATATATTCATTCATCCCTATTTTTCATTGTTTTAAATGATTTTTTCTATATAGGCGCATAAACATTACATTTTATCAAATAAAATTATTTTTTTCATTTTCCCTTTTAATTCATAACACCAAGCATATGCTATACTATTTCTGTGTGTATATATTATTACATATTATTTTGTATTATTCTGTATTGTAACGTGTTTGAGGGGGTATTGAAGTTATCAGAACCATCCAGAGTAAAAATCTTGGGACAAAAATGAATTAATGGCAACGGGACAATGAAAAACCATTTTGAATTTTCTCACTTCCAAACCTTTTAGCACGCCATTCAAATAATGCCAAAAAAAAAAAATCTGTTGATAGTATAGTGATCTCTTATGTTTCTCCCACAGTCCTTATATTCAAATATTAACTCTAATCTTTGATATAAGATCTAGTTCACTTATTTGAGATGATTAAGGATGTTAATAAATTATCTTAATGTATTTATATTTATCATTTTTCTCTAAACTAATTTGTCCCTTTGATATATAATCTAATGATATATATAAGTATTTTAGAGAAATCATGTAACTTATTATGTAATTGGGTCTCATACTAAGGACAGGGTAGTAATTTTGAAATTTAATTATTTTTTCAAAAGAGTATGTTATAAGTTCTCTCATATTTCACTTTGTTCAAGTTCTTAATTGAAACTGTTTATGGTTTTAGCATAAAATATAATTGTCAAATCGAAAATTGACCGACCTCACAAAATTCCATATTTCTTGACTATATTAGAAATTATTAAATTATATATGAACACTAATTTTCAAAACTTTTCACCAAAAATTTTTAGAAAAGTTTAATCAACGTTGGTTCGGTCAAGCATGTTCGATGTGTTGCCAAGACCATTTGTTTAGTCAAGTGAACATTTGAATAAATTTATTTTAAATGTTTTTATATTTTCAAAATAAGTATATGAGTGGAATATTCTGTCGTAAAATGTAAAATAGATTTTTTTAGTTAATTCTCTTAATAAGTCTTTCATTTTTTTTTTAATGTCCAAAGAAACATAACTCTTTTTTGTAGCCTGTACTCCTCTCTCGATATATATATATATATATATATATGATATAATGAACTTATTTTTATTTTTCTTAATTTTAAAATATTTATTCCGTTTAAAATATATACGTAATACGTAAGCCTTCTGTAAAATTAAAATTCGGTTGCACAAATTTTTCTTTTATTTTTAATATTTCATTTTCATCGACCATGACAATACCATTAATTATTAGTCATTAAATAAAATAGTTTAATTATTTTTTGCAAAAATAATTTTTTCAATAACTTGTAAGTATACGGGCCCTTACCTTGGGAATATTATTCTATATTAAAGTTATAGACTAAAGTATACATTCAGTCCTTTCATTTTGTATAAGATTTCAATTTAGTCCTTTAACTTTAAAAAGCATACATTTGGTTCTTTAGCACCAAAATCATTAGGTTTCAATGATGATTTTTTTTGTAACAATCATGGATTTTTTAAAAATTGAACTTAACATGTTACCATTTAAGAATATTTTGTCAACATTTAATATCTTAATGTCATCATTTTTTAAAAATAATTTCAGGGTTAAAGGACTAAAATTATACTTTTTAAAGTTAAGGGACTAATTTGAAACCTTGTATAAAGTTAAAGGACTAAATGTATACTTTAACCAAAGTTATAATACAAAAAGATGTTATATTATGAGTAAGGGCTACAGTGATATTATCAGCAAATCTGTTTGTTATGGCCAACATGTCAGTGAATGTATTATGTGTTAAATAATAGAAATCAAAACCTTGACTTATAATTCTGTTATGGTAGCGTGGAAAAAAGGGCTTACAATTCTGTTCACAATTAGGAATTATAAGAATTAAATACACAGTGCACTAAAATTAATTTGTGTTTATAAGCCCATGGTTTGTATACTGAAGCCAACCAATTTTTAATGGCGACAATTAAGCACATATTAGATATAAAACAATTGAAAAATTGAAATAGATATAAAATATGAAAATAATAAATCTTAAACTATATATTACGAATATTATATGAGCTAATATCCATAGTCCCTAAATCTTAGGATTCCTCACTTTTCAGTGTTATAAAGACATAAGCTATATAACATTTATCATAAATGACTTCCGACGAGTTTCTTATTATCAATGTCATTATGATTTTTTTATTTCTTTATAACCCTGATATATAAATAGAAGTAATGTATAAGGTATTTATATTATGAAACGAAATGAATTAAAAAGACTATTTTCTCTCTCATGTTATAACAATATATAAATTATTAGATTTGAACGGATAAAAGAAAGCATTGTGCGCCCCGCTTCACCAAACCCTGGTCTTCTCATGAGCGCACCATACGTTTTTGTTGCTCCGAAATTCTTCTGTAACAGCTGGACAAAGAGTGACATAAAACACTATCATAATTTTGACTAAAAAAGTGTTTGGCAAGATATAAAAATATTTTTCAAAAACACCTTTTAATAAAACAAGACAGATTTTTTTATATATTTATTTCATATACTATAAAAATATTTTTAAAATCATGATTTAATATTTTTTTAACTCAAACAAACAATAGTGTCAACTCAAATGAGTAAAAAAGATAATTTAATATTTTTCATTTGTTAACAATTTACTCGACTAAGCTTTCTTTGATTCATTTTCGTTTCAATCACAACACAAAAGCCAAGTCTTCCAAACTTTTGCCCTATTTGGTACGCTCATGGAAATACAATCCGTCATTGAAAACTGTATGAAAAAATTACACTAAAATCCCACTTAAAAAAAATTAAATATGAAAAAATCTCTTAAAATCATGTACTTGTTCTCCACTAATTTTAAGATTTTTTTTATGTTTAATTCTCCTAGGTAAGAACCTTAATGCAATGTTCTCAAATTAGTTGGGCATACATTTATGATACATACTCCCATAATCATTCTTCCCTATTTTTCATTGTTGAAAATGTCTTTTTCTAAATAGGGGTGTGAACATTAAATTTTATCAAATATGATCACTAATTTTCAGAAAAAGTTGAATCAACATTCCATCAGGCTTAAGTGTGGCCATGTAGTAATTTTCAGAAAAAATTGAATCAACATTCATTTTCATTTCTTCAATCAATCACAAGCCAAGTCTTTTCCCCCTTTTGTTACGCTAATGGAAAAACAATTCTATAATTGAAAACTTTTGTAGGGCATTGATTATACTGATATAACCATTGTTCCTACGCTCTTATTGTTTCAAATGTTTTATATTAAAAATGAAGGCAAAAAAAATTCAATTTTATCAAATAAAATTATTTTTTCCCCTTTCATCTCTAATTTAAACGAGTACTCTTATGAACTTTGTGATGTATACAGTTTCATGCATAGCTTATATATTTGTATGATTTATTGCATATAATACTCATCTAATCCTATTTATAAGGTATAAAAAAATACTTTTTTAATTTGATCCTATTTATAAAATGTATTATTAAATTTTTTATATGAATGCACAATTTTTTTATGCAAACAATTTTATTTTATTCATAATTTATTATTGTGTTAGTTTTATTCTCATATGGTATAATGTCTATAAAATAGGAACAAAATTAAAAATTTTGACCTCTTAATAAAAATATTTTGAAATTTTAATATCTCTGCCATTAGATTAACTTTCAATGGTTGGAATTCAGAACTATATAAAAATATTATTATAATATTAAATATAATAAGAATTTACAATTACTAACTATTGACGTCAAATTTTAATATTATAAATTTATCTATCTATTTTATTATTTAATATTTAATATTATAATTTTATTGAATAAATCTCACCTGTTGAAATGAAGAGGGAAGTTAGTGAAGATGTTCAGCCTCCAAAGCTACGTGACATGGGCTCGAAGGCTCGACCCAAGATATTGAAGAGAAGAATTTTTTTTTTGGTTGCCCAGAGTATCCTTCCACCCGAACGGTAAGAGATTAATCTCTCGGGGTACTGTCAGGCGCCGTAGCGGAGACCCCTCCCAACAGTGTTTTTTCCATACACACTGCCTCAAGAATCGAACCCAGGACATGATGTTTAAGGGGTCCAAGTCCCTTCCACTTGGACCAACACTTGTTGGTTGAAGAGAGAAGAATTTGTGTCATAAGAAGTCAACTCAAATTTTGATATGTGTCCGAGCAGCCTGACTGCCTGAGAAGCTTTGTGGAAAAGGATTGTTTGGGATTTAATCCCACTTTAGTTTAGTTTTTTTGCTATCCAGTTGTCCCAAAAAAAATAAAGAGAAGTCAACTCAAATGGGTCAAGAAGATGTAACCCAAAAAAAAAAAAGGGTCAAGAAGATAATTTAATATTTCATTTTCTAAGAATTTATTTGGCTCTAAATTTATTTTTTTTGTTTTGTTTTCATTTCAATCCCAATTAATTGGCAAAGACAAGTTTGGTACGCTAATGGAAAACTAATACGCAAATAAGAACTTTGTAGGGGGTTTATTATAGTGACATAATCATTATTCCCCATTTCCTCATTGTTTCAATATTTTTTTTTTAATAAATAGGGGCATAAACATTAAATCTTATCAAGTAAAATTATTATTTTTTAATTTCCCCCCTTCATTTCTAATATCAAATGCATCTATACTTTCTTTGTAAAATCGGGTCAAAGTCTCCCATTGAAAATTTTATTACTGAAAAAGACTCAAATGAAAGTACCAATACTTCATTTGTATAAAATTTGCAAATTAAAGTATTGGTACCTTCTGTGTATAAAAATTTATTACGTTGTTCACGCAAATAAAATTTTTAATGAAAGACGCTTTCCTAATTTTCTCATACTTTTATGGGTAGCTACCATACGGATTTCATTTTGAGGATTGCTGTCACCATATGGATAACTAGCCAATAACAAGAAACTCATAGCGTGTTTGAGGATTTGAGGGGCATTCAAGTTAGAAGCATCCAAAATCAAAATTTTGATTTGAAAATGAATGTGAGCCACTTTCACTTTCACTCTTCAAATAATACCCAAAAAAATTTGTCGATACTAAGGTAATTCCTCATGTATCTCTCCCACACTCCTTATATTCAAACAATGTTGAAATGTAATTATTTTTTCTAAGGATTATGTCATAAAAGATACTATTTCTAATTATTAATATAAGAGTTAGTTTAATTTTTTATTTGATTCTAAATATAAAATCCTAATCTATTTTATTTCTCGTATTTATCTTTTTTTTTTTTAAGTAGTCCATGTAATAGTTGCTTATGTTAAAGATTTTATCAAATAGTAGTTTTAGCTAATATATATTATTAGTAAGGGTATTTTAGGAAAACAAACTATATTTATTATAAATAACTAGTTTGACAAACTCTTTTAATCTAGTTAAATTAGTTAATTAGCTCTTATATTAAAGACCAAAGATAGCATCTCAGGTTGCTTTATTTCAAGTTCTTAACGGAAATTGTTATTGATTTAGCATAAAATATAATTATCAAATTAATCTGCCTCACAAAATTTCATATTTCTTTATTATTTTTGTAATTACTAAATTGTACATGAACACTAATTTTTGGAAATTTTGACGTCAAATTTTCAGAAAATTAGGTGAAGCAATGTTCCATCAAGTTTTATCACCCAAAAAACAAAAAGGTTCAATCAAGTTTTTGGATATGGCCATGTGCTTGTTCTTTACGCCTTTTCCAGTCAAGCACGTCCATGGGTCTTGTCAGGACCATTAATTAAGCAATTTCTATGTGGGTCTTCGCACAAAACTTAAGTGAGTGTTTAAATTAATTTATTTTAAATGATCTTGCATTATATAACAGGATAGTTTTGTTTTTCAAACGGTAAAATAATTTTATTTCAATTGACTTTCTTGTTTTCCAAACCCTTCAGCTCGCCATTCAAATAATAACCAAAAAAATTGTTGATAATATGGTAATCTCTTAATATCTCTTAATATTCAAATAATATTGAAATTTAATTACTTTTTCTAAAGAGTATGTTATAAAAGATCTCTCATATTTTACTTTATGTTAAGTTCTTAATTGAAATTTGTATTGATTTAGCACAAAGTAAAATTATCAAATTGATCTGCCTCACAAAATTCCATATTTCTTCACAAATTTTCAGAAAAAGTTGAATCAACATTCCATCAGGCTTATGTGTGGCTATGTACTTGTTCTTTACGCCTTTTATTTTTTCTTTTGATTGATTTTCATTTCATCAATCAATCACAAAGTCAAGTCTTCTCCCCCGTTTGTTACGCTAATGGAAAAATAGTCCTATAATTGAAAACTTTTGTAGGGCATTGATCATACTGATATAACTACCATTCCTCCGTTCACATTGTTTCAAATGTTTTAAATAAAATTATTTTTTCTCCTTTCATCTCTAATTTAAACGAGTACTCTTATGAACGGTGTAATGTATACAGTTTCATGCATAGCTTATATGTTTGTATGATTCATTGCATATAATACTCCTCTAGTCCTATTAAATAAGGTAGAGAGAAAATGCTTGTTTAGTCCTATTTATCAGATGTACTATTAAATTTTTTGTACAATTTTTTTGTTGCAAGCAATTTTATTTTATTAATAATTTATTATTATGTTATTTAATTCTTATATGGTATAATGCATATAAAATAGGAACAGAATTAAAATTTTATTAAATTTTAAGATAAAGTTAAAACTACTTTTAGTTTTTAATATAAGAACTATATAACTAATTTATAAATATTAAAAAAATTAGTTAAGTTAATTATTTTTAATAATGTATTGTCATGCTTAAAATATCCTAATTAATCGTGTGCATTGGAATTGCTCTATCATGAAACTTTTAATATGTGCATTCAGCACATAGGCTATTTTGAAGAAAAATAGATAAATATAAGAAACAAAGAAAATTGTAATTTTATATTTATGATCAAATTAAATCTATAATTAGCTATAAAAGACCAAAAGTGGCAACATTTAAGGTTTTTCTTCGGCTCAATAAAACATGTTGAATATGATTTATAAATAAGATCCAAGAGTACATATGTGGGAATGAACTTCATAATAAATTGAGCTTTTTTTCATCCCAAAATTTTGACCTCTTAATAAAAATATTTCGAAATTTTAATATCTCTACCATTACATTAACTTTCAATGGTTGGAATTCAAAACTATATAAAAATATTTTTTTTATTGCAAAAAGCTAATTTTGCATAAGTTATAAGTAAGTTTTAGGTGCTTTTATAATTGTGCTTAAAAAAACAGCTTTTAATCTATAAGTCAGATTGGTCAAAAATTATAATAAATAGCTCTCAAATTTACAAATTGGCTTATCTTTTTTTCCTCCTCAAAACGCCTTACCATCAGACACGCTGAAAATTGGCTTGCGACAAAGTCACAATTGTTACGGCATGTACTACTTATAAATAGAGGAGGCAATTTTAATATCATTATTTATATATAGAAGTGTGTTATACTGTGTTGATATTTTTGTGATAAATTAATATGATTGATTATATTGATTGAAGTGAACTCTTCCCGTGCGGTGGACGGGGGTATATATGCTAGTTAAATATAATAAAAATTTACAATTGCCAACTATTCACATCAAATTTTAATACTATATATATTTATCTGTCTATTTTATTGTTTAATATTTAATATTATAATAACATTTTTACTGAATAAATCTCACCTGTTGAAATGAAGAGGGAAGTTAGTGAAGATGTTCTGCTTCTAAACCTATGTGACATGGGCTCGACCCAACATATTAAAGAGAAGAATTTGTGTCATAAGGAGTCAACTCAAATAGGTCAAGAAGATAATTTAATATTTCATTTTCTAAGAATTTATTTGGCTCTAAATTTATTTTTTTTGTTTCATTTTCACCTCAATCACAATTAATTGGCAAAGAAAGGCAAGTCTTTTGGCCCGTTTGGTACGCTAATGGAAAACTAATCTGTAAATGAGAACTTTGTAGGGAGTTTATTATAGTGATATAATCATTATTCCCCATTTCTCATTGTTTCAAATATTTTTTTTTAATAAATAAGGGCATAAACATTAGATCTCATCAAATAAAGTTATTATTTTTTAATTTCCCTCCTTTATTTCTAATATCCAATACATCTATACTTTCTTTGTAAAATTGGGTCAAAGTCTCCAATTGAAAATTTTATTAGTGAAAAAGACTTAAATGAAAGTACCGATACTTTGTATGTGCAGAAGTTGCAAAGTAAAAAATATCAATATTTTTTGTGTATAAAAATTTAATATGTTTTTCACACAAATAAAATTTTAAATGGAGGATTTTTTTCCCCCTAATTTTCTCATACTTGTATGGGTATTATTTTGTAACGTGTATTGTAAGCCTCTAAGGTATATTCCGGGGGAGAAGAAAAGTCTTACTTTCTCCATCACCATATGGATAGCTAGCCAATAAAAAGAAATTTATAACTTGTTTAACGGTTTAAGGGCTGATGAAGCAATATAAAATGAGTGAATAAAATAATTTAATATTGTTTTTTATTTGTTAACAACTTACTTGGCTGTGGGTTTTCTTTGATTATTTTTCATTTCAATCACATCGCAAAAAGCGAGTCTTCTTTGCTAAAAACACAAAAGGGCAAGTCTTCCTCCGCGTTTGGTACGCTTATGGAAAAGTGATCCGTAACTGAAAACTTTTTAGGGCACATATTTATTATATATGTATTGATACAATCATTATTCCCTATTTTTTATTGTTTTAAATGAATTTTTTTCTATATTTGCGCATAAGCATTAAATTTTATTAAACAAAATTATTTTTTCATTTTCCCTTTTAATTTATAATATCAAACATATGGTATACTATTTCTGTGTGTGTATACTCAAAATCAAAATTTTGGGACAAAAATGAATTAATGGCAACTGGACAATGAAGGACCATTTTGAAGTTTCTCACTTCCAAACCTTTTAGCACGCCATTCAAATAATGCCGAAAAAAATCTGACATAAAAATAATGCCAATTTTTTTTTTTGTTGATAATATGGTAATCTCTTATATTTCTCCCATCCTCCTTGTATTCAAATACTACCTCTGATCCTTAATATAAGATCTAATTAATTTGTTTGAGGAGATCAAGAAAGTTAATAAATTACCTTAATATATTTATATTTATCTTGTTACTTTTATAAATTAATATATAATGTAATGATATACATAAGTATTTTAGAAAAATTATATAACATGTAATTATGTAATTGGGTCTTATGTTAAGGATCAGGATAGTAATTTTGAAATTTAATTACTTTTTCAAAAGAGTATGTTATAAGATCCCTCATATTTAACTTTGTTCAAGTTCTTAATTGAAACTGTTTTTGATTTTAGCATAAAATATAATTATCAAATTGAAAATTGACCGACCTTACAAATTCCATATTTCTTGACTATATTAGTAATCATTAAATTATATATGAACACTAATTTTCAAAACTTTTCACCGTAAATTTTTAGAAAAGTTTAATCAGCGTTCGTTCAGTCAAGCACGTTCGACGTGTTGCCAGGACCATTTGTTTAATTTACTTTAAGTGATTTTATATTTTCAAAATAAATATATGAGAGGAATATTCTGTTGTAAAATGTAAAATAGATTTTTTTTAGTTAATTCTCTTAATAAGTCTTTCTTTTTTTCCAAGGAAACATAATTTTTTTTGGCAGCCTCTACCCCTCTCTCGATATATATGATGTAATGAACTTATTTTTATTTTCCTTAATTATAAAAATTTCTATTCCGCTTAAAAGATATACGTAATACGCAGGCTTCCTGTAAAATTAAAATTGGGTTGCACAAATTTTTCTTTTATTTTTAATATTTCATTTACATCGACCATGACAGTACTATTAATTATTAGTCATTAAATAAAATAGTTTAATTTTTTTTGCAAAAATAATATTTTTAATAGCTTGCTAGTATACAGGCCCTTACCTTGGGAACATTATTCTATATTAAAGCTATAATATAGAGAACTATTATATTATGAGTAAGGGCTACAGTGATGTTATCAACAAATCTATTTGTCATGGCCAACATGTCAGTGAATCTATATATTATGCGTTAAATAATAGAAATCAAAACCTTGACTTATAATTCTGTTATGGGAGGGGGGGAAAAAAGGCTTATAATTCTTTTTTTTTACAATTAGGAATTATAAGAATCAAATGCACAGTGCACTAAAATTAATTTGTGTTTACAATCCCATGGTTCATATACTGAAGCCAACCAGTTTTTAATGGCGACAATAATTCATGTTAGTTTTTTTTTAATCAATTCTGATTATATTTTAGTTCCCATCAAATTCTTCAATCCAAGTTGGAAGAAGAAAGTCACTTGAGCTAGCGATTATTATGACAAACCTCTTATCAGGCGTAGCTCTGCCTATAAAAGAAGCCTCATATGTTAGATACCATATCCTGCACTCCTTCATATTCATAGCCTTCTAACTTCGCTCATGGCGTTTCGAATCATCATGTGTTTCTACTTGTTCCTTCTTTCTCCTTTCCTTTCTTCTTCTCTCAACCCCCCATTATGCAATTCTCATGATTCCATTGCACTTCTTCATTTTAAAAACTCTCTCTCTCTTGATCATTCTGCTTCAATGGAGTGTGATGAGTTTAAGAACACATCTTACCCAAAGACAGCTTTGTGGGGAAATGATTCAAACTGTTGCTTGTGGGATGGGATCACGTGTGACTCCATGTCTGGTCATGTGATTGGCCTTGATCTTAGTTGTAGTTGGCTCCAAGGTCACCTCCATCCTAACAGTAGCCTCTTCGAACTTTCTTATCTCCAAGCACTCAACTTGGCTCACAACAATTTTAATGGGTCTTTAATATCATCTCATTTTGGTGGTCTTTCCACTCTCATGCAACTAAACTTAAGTGCTTCTGTTTTTGCTGGTGAAATTTCTCCTAAAATTGCAGAATTGTCCAAGTTGGTCTCTCTTGATTTGTCTAGGAATGGATTTTTCTCATATGATGGATGGTTAAGACTTGAACTGTCCACTTGGGAGAAGCTTGTTCTAAACATGACTGATCTAAGAGAACTTGTTTTAGATGACATAGATGTGTCTTCCATTGCATCAAGCTCCTTGTCTTTGAAGTCGCTTAACATTTTGAGTCTTGAAGGTTGCAGATTTGATGGGCCTATTCCTGCAAGTTTTGGGAACCTCACTCACTTAATTGATTTGAACCTTGCAAAAAACAATTTTAGTGGTAAGCTTTCATTTCTTTCAAATCTTCAAAGTCTCACTTCATTGGACCTCAGTGACAATTATTTTAGTGGTCTCTTACCGAATTCCATAAGCCATTTGAAGTCTCTTGATTTTTTGGGTCTTCGGGGTAACCAATTTCATGGGCCTATTCCTGTAAGTTTTGAGAACCTCACTCAATTAACTTATTTGGACCTTGAATTTAACAGTCTTAGTGGTGAGCTCTCATTTCTTCCAAATATGTCAAGTCTCACTTTATTGGACCTCAGTGGCAATTATTTTAGTGGTTTGTTACCAGATGTGTTTGTAAATCTTTCAAATTTGAACATTCTTGATTTCTCTGATAACAAGCTACAAGGTAATTTTCCGGAGTCAATATTTACACTCATAAATCTTTCTCATTTGATACTATCATCAAATAACTTGAGTGGCTCTGTTAATTTTTGCCAATTTTCCAAGCTTCAAAATCTAAAATATCTTGAACTTTCAAGCAACAAGTTTCTCTCACTTACCTCTGATAATAATCTTAACTACACCATTCCCAATCTTTCGAGCTTATATTTAGATTCTTGTCATATCACTATCTTTCCAAAATTCATAGGCCTTCCAAATTTGCAGAGGTTAAATCTTGATGATAATAAGTTGCAAGGTCTTCCTGAGTCGATTTTTGGTTCCCTAAATCTTTCCTATCTAACTGTGTCATCAAATAATTTGAGAGGCCCTATTAGTCTTCATCAATTCTCAAAGCTCCAAAATCTACAATCTCTTGATCTTTCGAACAACAAGTTTCTCTCACTTAGCTCTAGTAATGATGTTCACTATACCATTCCCTATCTTATAGAGTTGGATCTATCCTCTTGCAACATCAATGACTTTCCTAAACTATTAGGAAACCTTGAAAATTTGAAGTATTTATATCTTTCCAATAACAAAATTCATGGAGATATTCCCCAATGGTTCAATAATGTGGGGAATGGTTCTTTGTATGCTTTGGATCTCTCTCATAACAACTTGACATCAGTTGAACATCTTTCAATGAGAAACTTAATGTGTCTTGATCTCAGCTTCAACTTGTTGCAAGGCAACCTCCCAATTCCATCCTTTGGTGCTTATTTCCTTTCATTGTCCAACAACAAATTCAGTGGGCACATTTCTTCCTCATTTTGCAATGCAAGCTCACTTGAGATACTCAACTTATCTCACAACAACTTGTCAGGCCACATTCCAAAGTGCCTTGTTGCTTTCCCAAATCTTACGAGTTTAGATCTACAGATGAATAATTTTGTCGGATCTATACCAGATAATTTTTCTAGGAGCAATTCTTTGGAGTCTTTGCATTTGAACAACAATCAATTTGAGGGACAGTTGCCTTTGTCTTTGACCCATTGCAAGCAATTACAAATTTTAGATGTGGGAGCAAACAAGATCAATGACAAATTTCCTAGTTGGCTTGAAGGCTTATTAGAGCTACAGGTACTCATTTTAAGAGATAATGAGTTCTATGATGCCATTCATAGTTCCAACACCAAACATCCTTTTCCCATGTTAAGAATTTTTGACGTTTCCAACAACCGTTTTAGAGGATCTTTGCCAACAACATACATCAAGGAATTTAAAGGAATGATGAATGTTGACTTTGTTTCAGGCACACCAAATTACTTGGAAAGCAAGTATGCTGCTTATCAAGAATCAGTGATGGTCACATTGAAAGGTGTTGATTTGGAGTTGGTAAAGATCATAACTACATTCACATCAATTGATTTGTCAAAAAACATGTTTGATGGAGAGATTCCACATGTTATCGGTGAGCTGCATTCACTTAAGGGGCTTAATCTCTCCCATAATAAAATCACTGGTCCTATTCCTCAATCCATTGCAAACTTGACAAACCTAGAATCATTGGATTTATCATCAAACTTGCTTAAAGGTGAGATTCCTCTTTCACTAGTAGATCTTAACTTTCTTGAAGTTTTGAATCTTTCACAAAATCAGCTTGTTGGAGAAATACCAAGAGGTAAGCAGTTTGATACATTTTCACAAGATTCTTTTGAGGGAAATTTAGGACTGTGTGGATTTCAATTGTCAAAAGCATGTAATCATGATGAAGGGAAATTGCCACAACCAACTTTATCAAGTAATGACAAATTTGGATTTGGTTGGAAACCAGTGGCTTTGGGATATGGATGTGGGATGGTGTTTGGAATGTTCATGGGTCAAGTTTTTTTCTTAATTGGAAAACCTGAAGGGCTTATCAGAATTTTTCAAGCTAGGCCTAAGAAACAAGCAAAAAGGACAAGGAAAAGAGCCCATCAGAATCAAAGAAGAGTGAATTAGGCACAAAATGTGGCTTCATGTGATATATTGTGTCATCTTTTTTCCCCCATGTTTCCACTATGGTTATTATTGCATGTTTCTTAAATATCTTGTTAGTGATTGGGATGTAATTTATTGTATATTTTAATGCAAGTTATTGTCTTTCCCTTTTTTCTTAATAAATTTCAAGTGATTTGCCTTCATTTGTATGCTATGTACTATTCGATCATCATGTGAATAAAATTTTCCACATATTAGCAACTTTTTTTCCTTTTTGGTACAGACATGTCATCAACTTATGCTATTTGAATTAGTTATCAACCATTCAACCTTTCTCGTTTAATTAATGATTTAAAGAAACTTTTAGTTTGTTCTTTCTTTAATTTAAAGTTCTATTAAAGGATTTTAGGATTTTATAAATATGTGAAAATAACTTTCTACTTCGAGACTTTATGATCGATAGATGATTGTTCAGAATAATACTCCAAGCAGGAATTTAAAATAAGCAAAATGATTTTATTTCAAATTTTAAACTATTAAAAAAAATTTCTTGTTTTTGCCAAACTCTTAAAACTGAAAATATGAAAATGCAAAACACAAGCCTCAATTGCTTTATTACTTAACAGTTAATGTCCCATGTTGAGAAATTTTACTTGGACATAGGGAATCAAAAATTAGGATGAGAGCTAATGTAAAAACTAGATGGGGAGATGAACCAACTTTTGATATGAAACCCTGATAAGGTTTGGCCGGGCATTTCCATAATTATTAGTTTAGGAAGAGTAAAATGGGAAAATTTGGGAAAAATTTCAGAAAATCCATAAAAAATGGGGAAAATGTAGAGTAGAGATTTTTGAAACTCGATTGAGGCTCGAAAGATGGAATTTCAGTGAAAATGATTTATTACGGAATTTCCCATAAACGAAGCTTTTCCCCTTGAAGTAACCTAGTGGATAAGTGTTAAAAAGGTAGTGTTGAATTATAATTTGATTGTTAATCTTGCTTGTTTAATGTGATTTTTGTTTGCTGGATAGAGGAACTTGTGTTGTGGCATGGATTGGGTGAATAACATTGGTTTATGCTTTGGTCAAATGCATTGGGTTATGTCATTGTGGAAGTGTTGATGTTCCTCTTTTAGCATGGCATTAAGCATGATTTTATGGGGTTGATTATGCCTTGAGGTATCACAACATGTCACATGATAACTTGCTTGATTTGCATGATAATTGTAATTCAAATGCTACTGAGATTTCATGGAAATCTCATTCCTCCTATGTTAAAATATGTATCAAATAGGAAATGATTCATCTGATAGCAAGGACAAGGAAATGATTTAGGATAGAGAAGCAATTATGGAATTGATGTTATTATGTTGTGTTGTGTAATGTATTAATGAACTTTATGTTGAGAATGCAATGGATTATGAATGATATGTGATTAAATTTTGTTTGCATGACATGCCTAAATGCTGAAATATTGAATGGTATAATGTCAAAAGAGTGTAGGAAAAAGAAAAATGGGAGATAAATTAAAGAAAGTAGCATTAGGGGATGGAATCTCCTGAAAAGAGGCCAAACTTGTGGCGCATAAAATAATGAGCAATTGTTGGAATTTGGACATGAAATTTTACAGGCTTATAGATATCATTTTTAGCTTTAAAAAAGTGGAAAATCACTAAAAGTGGAGTTTTGTGCTAAGAGTTATGCCTTTCCAAAGTTGGGTAAAAATACTGAAAATTTGAAAATTTACCAAATGAACAGTGCACTTTGACGAATTTCTTGGAATTATTCTGGGTGGAACTTGACCTAATGAGTATTTTTTTCTCCGTAGAACTCTTAGCAAGCTTTGTGTAAAAATTGGAATCATATCGTTTTGTTTTTTTTAGAATTAATTATAAATTTTCAAATTTAGCTCATTTTCGGATGAACAGTGTATGGACAAGATGAACAGTAAAATCTTGAATTTTAAATTTTTCGCTCAGACGTGTTATGAAACGATTTATATTAGTTCCAATTGATGTATCATGGATTATAAAGAGAGGTGTGACATTTTTTGGTATCAGACCAAAGGTTCTAGCTCTATTTCTGTGCACTGAGTTTGCTGTTATGTATTATGCACAATGATTAATTATTGTGAATAGTATTTGGTAGTTGCATTGTTTTAATTGTTATTGTTGATCATGAAATGTGATTGTTGATTGAATGATTCTAGTTGGGATTATATCTAGGGTAGACTGGTATATTATAGATTGAGTTGAGTATAGGATAAACAATGGCCTGCTGTAGTGATGATTCCAGGAAAACAGTAAACCAGAGGATGCTGGGGGAGCTGTACCCAGACTGGTTCCATCCATATGTTTCTGATCCTGATGACCCGACTCCACCACCTAGAGCCTCTCTGGGAGATAAAGGATATATATTCAGAAGAGGACTCTAATGATCCAATCAAGTTAGAGAAAGGTGATGCTCAAAGCAACACAAGACCTCAGCCACACCTTGATGAGGTGAGTCCCAGTGCCATTAGGGCGGTACCTATCCTAATGGTAAGGCCAGAGCAAATTAAGACCAAGGATCTGTCAATCAAGAAGAGACCTCTATCAGTAAAGAAGGTATTTAAAGACCATAACAGTATCTTCTAGGAATTCATTGAACTCAGTAGACACATAGATCTGACACAGAATTAGTATGTCCCGGTCTACCAGGGCTACTTCTATTACTTAAGGTTACTACATAACGAAGTAGTCGAGGAAGGTTAACATGTAGATGACGTCTTATGGTATGGAGTGTTACTAAAGACATTACCTACCACTCGAGTTTGGCAGACTCATATTCGACAGCTTTGCAAATCCTCTATGCCCAGTGATGTTGATCAGCTACTAGACGACTTGGAACTTTTTGTAGTTACTCTGTTTCCCTCTTCCTCTGCTGGGTTGTAAATATAGGATGACTGTATACTATACTAACTGTATAGGCTGTGACCTTACTTTTGCTGACTATACCTGATGTATATATAAACTGAAAAGTAATACAAATATTATTTATATAAATTAATGATTCTGTTCCTCTTATAGTTAAGACGAAAACAACAAAATGGTGAGAATAAGAGGAGGGTCAAGAGGAAGGGGAGAATCGTCAAAACCCCCGGTTGATCTGATGGAAAGGATTATAGAGAGACTAGAGGAACAGTAGAGGACCATGGCTGAGAGACAGGCCACTCAGGCTAGGCAAGAACAGGGGAGATATGCGGCTATAGCTATGGCAGTAGCAGCAGCACTAGCATAATTACGACAACCCGGACCAGATATAGCCAGGACAGCCCAACCTACGCCACAACCACCACAACGGCCACCTGGAATAGCTCCTCTGAGGCCCCATCCTACTGTAGAGCTTGATACACTACAACAATGGATTGTTAAGTTTGGCAAACACAATCCTACTGCTTTTAAGGGGACCGTTGATGTGCAAATAGCTGAAGACTGGATAACTCGGCTGGAAAAGATCTTTACTATACTAGAGTGTCCGTCTGAGAGGAAGGCACAAATAGCAATCTATAAACTAGAAGGGGAAGCCGACATATGGTGGAAGAACACTGAACTGGTCCTCCAGGTTAATGGAACCCCTTTACCTGGGAGGTATTTAAGGATCAGTTCTTTCTGACATATTTTTCTTGATCTGTGAGGGACGAGAAAGAAGCAGAGTTCCTTAATATAAGGTAAGTAGCGAACAAACCTTTCAATGAGTACTTGGCAAGGTACATTAAGTTATCCAGGTACTCCACTTATCTCCAGCACATGAACGATGAGCATTGGTTCACAGAGAAAATGATAAGGGAACTAAAGCCCGAGTTAAGAGAAAAGGTAGCCCCATGACAACTTGAAGTATTTAACAAGACATTGGAGGTCTACCGCATTATGGAGAATAGCCAGAATCATCAAGATTCGGCCAGGGCAACACAAAGGGCTGAGAGATTCGCGGGAAGGCCAAGTTAGGAAGGGACTTCCTACGGTAATAGCAAGGGAAAAAAAAAGGCCTAGTTCATCAAGAAGACTTAAGCGAAGAGGAAGAGCAAGACAAGAAGGAATGAACCCCATTCCCCAAGGAAGGGAATGTGAGATTTGTGGTAAAAGCCATGGGGATAGGCCATGCTTGATGGGCTAAAATGTATGCTTTAAGTGTGGAAAGCCAGGACATTTCATACGAGAGTGCCTACAGAATAGGGAGAGTTCGAGGCTATAAACTCAGGACAGGGTATTTGCCCTTAGCAAGGAAGAGACTAGTAAGCCGCTTAAGATGCCCCGAGGTACAATCATTCTAAATGATCTCTTTATACAACCATTTTTTTGACTCTGGTGCTAATCATTCCTTTATATCGTATGATGACGTGATACGCATAGGCCTCACCATTGACATGTTATTATATGATCTTTGTATTTTCATTCCTACAGGTACTAGAGGTTTAACTTCTGATGGTTATTTAAATGGCATGTTCTGATATGTTCCTTGTTGCACTAAATTGAACCCCATAAGCATGCCTTTCCATGACATTGATGTTATACTCAGTTGAATGGGTTATCCTTGCATAATTTACTCCTTGATTGTAAGAAGAAAGCATTGACCCTACCTGTCGGAAGATTTGGTCTTCACATTGAAGTGAAACCAAATTGCATTACGGAGGCAAAGATGGGTAAATACGTGAGACAGGGTCACAAAAGACTTGAGTAAAATAGAGGCAAGACGATAGGATAAAATACTTAAAGTTTGTATTAGAACCCTAAATAGGGATAAAAGCCCTTAGGCATGATAAACTAAAAGGGATAGAGACGAGATGATATGAAATGAAGAACTAACACTAAGTTAAGTGCCTGACCAAAATAACACAGCGTGATGATTAAATATTTGCTGTGTAATGTGATAGAAGGAGGGTGGTCGATATCCGTTCGTAAGGATATCATGAAAAGGAAATAGATGAGAATGTGATAGTTGATAGTTGTACTGAGAAGTGATATACAGAAAGTAATGAGCAAGTTCCTGATAATGCCCAGAGTCTGATAATATTTAGACACGTGGTAACGATGGGCACTAGTAAATATCCCTTTATGTCCCTCAGGCATCAATGAGAAGTGTGACCATAGCACTCAGGCCAATAAGAACGCAAGAGATAAGACTCGTATAGATGGATGCCACTCCCATAGTGATTAAATGGATCAGGTTGAGAGAGTCCCCTAATAGGGATACAGTATGAAAAGAATATGCCAGGATAGAGCCTAAGCAATTGGCTAGTCTTGGTCATAGAGTGTTTCTAGAAAAAAAAATTTTGGGAGGTGGTTCTCCGGCTCAGGGTGACATTGCTCTATTGAGAGTAAGCTATTCTCTAAAAAGAAAGTGGTTCTCTCATATAGGGTTGATGCTACTCTATTGGGGGCGAGTTGTTCTCTGAAGAGGAAGTGATTCTCTGATGTAGGGTTGACGTTGCTCTATTAGGGGCCAGTTGTTCTCTAAAGAGGAAGTGATTCTATGACACCGAGTTGACACCACTCTACCGAGAGCGAGGTATTCTCTAAAAGAAAAGAAAGATTCACAAAGTTAACCTTACCCCAATGGCAGCGAAACTGGCCAAGAATAAGGAAAGGATGGAAAATATAAGAAGAGTGTAGAGATGATTTTATAGGATCTCTTTTGGCAAGATGAAGAAGAAAATCACAAGGCATGACAGATTGGCATGGATATGATAACAAGCCTAGAAGGGCTATAGAGACGAGCTAATGGTTTAGAAAATTTCACGAGCACCGTGATAGGAAAATGGCCTGAGGTAGCTAAAAGTTAAGAGGAAAAAGAAACACAAGAAAAATGAATGATTTCAGAGATGACTGAAAGAAGCGAATCAAATTTGGAAAGACGATACTGGCACCTATGATCAATCTTGGGAAATGACCAGTTAAGCCACCAACTGAGGGTAGACAACTTATTCTCTAACTCGGTCCATTAGCCTAAAGACTCCTAAAAAGTGGAACATGGTTTAGGCATAATTGGAAAGAATTCAGGGTCACGGTAGGTTCTGAAGAGGCTTATAGGAGAGCGTGGTAGCTCTCAAGGTCATAGTAGACTGAGCCTAAAGGAAGGTTACTGAGCTATAAGGATAGTATCTCTTTGGAATATGAGAATGAGATAACTAAGGATGAGGCTAAGATGGGGAAACTTCTTCAGGTTGGTTGCTTAGTATAGAGAGAGTATCTTGATCTTTTCACAAACACCATTAGCGTTGAATAGGTTGAACTCAATTCTACTCTAGCCAATAAAAGAAGGCAAGGAAAGTAAGAGTTGAAAGAACTACAAGCTGTAAGTCCTGAAGGGTACATATTCAGGCAAGCTAAATACGAGGCAAGAATATGAAACAGAAGAGGCATGCCCTTAAAGTAAAGACGGGAACAAAAGGATATGCTAGAAGTGACAAATAAAAGTAATGTTAGAGGAACCTGAAGTGCCAGGGTACAGTAAAAAGCCATAAAGGCAAAAGCACTGCCATAGTAATGTAATGAAAATAAGCTAGGCTCATATAAAGGACAGAAAAACTATGCTGACATATGATGGAAACCCATGAAATTTGAAGTTGGAAACCACAATTATCTAGAAGTACCTCGAATTACGAGTGTAGGAAGGTTGACCAAAGCCCGCGAATTGATGCCGAAGTTCATCAAGACCCTTCCAAATCCTATCCAAAGCTGCCCGTAGACTTATAGCTTCGCCCTACCCCCTGATTTGAGCCAAATTTGTGACGTCTTCTATGTTTCTCAACTGAAAAAGTACCAACCAGATCCCTCTCACATTGTGAAATACAAAAATATAACATTGCGAGATAATCTCACTTAGAGGTGAAGCCGATAAAGGTTGATAGATCGGCAGATCAAACAACTGTGGAATAAAACTATTCTGAAGGTTAAAGTCATCTGGAGGGATCTAACTCAAGAAGAGGCCACGTGAGAGAAAGAAGATGACATGAAGGCCAAATACCTAGAGCTGTTAGATAAGGTATCTTTCTAAATTTCGAGGACGAAATTTATTTAAAGGGGGGAGAAATTGTCACATCCTGAGAAATTTTACTTGGACATAGGGAATCAAAAATTGGGATGAGGGCCAATGTAGAAACTAAACGGGGAGATGAACCAGCTTTTGATGTGAAACCTCGATAAGGTCTGAGTTGTCATTTCCATAATTATCGGTTTAGGAAGGGTAAAATGAAAAAATTTAGAAAAAATTCTAGAAAATCCCTGAAAAATGGTAAAAGTGTAGAGTAGAGATTTTGGAAACTCATTTGAGGCTCAAAAAATGGAATTTCCCGTAAACGGAGGTTTTTCCGGGCAAATATTAGAAAATCTGAGGAAAATAATTATTTTAATTAGTCAGAGGCTTCAATACATTTGGGAGATTGATGAAAAATTCATTTAAATATTTATTTAAATTTATAAAACTATTTTCAGGCCTTGGAAGCTCAGGAATAAATTTTAAGGAATTTATTTTCCCGCAGTGACACTAATAGAGGCCTAATCGGAGAAAATTCAAAATAAATATCTGGAGGCGGTGAAAAATTCTGAAAATTTCAGATCATACTCCCATATTAAAAGGTGAATCATCATGGAGAGAAATAAATTTTTGGAAATCTGGAAAAATTATGAAATGTTACTAGTGAATAGTAACCGATAATGTTTCTAATTGTTTTGAGATAGTGATTTGATTTGTGAGCCATCTTTTTGAACCAGCCCAAACCTTTTGTGGGCCAACACTGAGCCCAATAAGGGCCCAATTTTGTGCACCTTCCAAGTCCCTCCATTTTTATTAAATAAAATGTGAAATTAAGAGATATTTTTGTGTAAAAATCTAGAGAAAAGGCACATGGAGTGATCTGAATATTTTGGACAATTGATGGCTGCCACATGCACCTTATTAGGTGTCCAATTTCGTCCAATTGAAGAGGGGTGAGGGTAGATGGAATTTTTCTATAAATACCCTCGTAGAAAATACAAAAAAATGTTGAAAAAATATAAAAACAGGGGGAAGTTGTGCCATTTTGCTTGCAGCACCCTTCAACCAAAAATTCTAAGTGTTTTGGACAAGGAATCATTCAACATACACCAAGGAAACATTAAGTTATGCTTATGCCTTCCTATTTATAAGTTTCAAGCTTGGTTAGTTGAAGTTTTTAGCTTGGAAAATCAGGGAAAATTCTATCAAAATTTCACTGGACCTTGTGATGTTTAGGGAAGGATAAAAACCTTAATAATCAAGTGGAATAAGGAAGATTAAGTGGTGTATGGATTGATTTTTGGATGAAATCAAAGTTACGATTTAAGGGGAAGCAATTCAGCCAGCGCTGTTCATGCAGAAGCAATTGGATTTTGCTTGATTTGATGATTGCAATGGCTTTAAAACATTTTTTGTGTGTAGGGATATGTTGTTGGAAAGTGTTTAAAATCATTGGAATCAAAAATGAAATTTTTGGAAGTTAAGAACCCCCTATTCGGCCAAGTGAACTTCATAGGGAAGGAGCATGAATTTCAAAAATCTGATTGCACCATTGGATTTCTCATGAGAAATTGTGTAGAGATGAGCCATAAGATGATTGATTCTAAATAAGGAATCATTTTGTTAAAAATCAAAGAATAAAACGGGGAGGAATTGTTAAGTTAATGTTAAAGTGTTGGAATCAAGTTATTTAGTGATTAATGTAGCCTATGTTATTATGTTGTGTTGTGTAATGTATTAATGAACTTTATGTTGAGAATGCAATGGATTATGAATGATATGCGATGTAAGTTATGTTTGTATGACATGCCTAAATGTTAAAATATTGAATGGTATAATCACAAAAGAGTGTAGAAAATAGAAAAATGGGAGATAAATTAAACAAAGTAGCATTAGGGGGTAGAATCTCCCTAAAAGAGGCCAAACTTGTGGCCTATGAAATAATGAGCAATTGTTAGAATTTGGATATGGAATTTTATAGACTTATAGATATCATTTTTAGCTTTAAAAAAAGTGGTAAACCACTAAAATTGGAGTTTCGTGCTAAGAGTTATGTCCTTCCAAAATTAGGCAAAAATACTGAAAATTTGAAAATTTACCAAATAAACAGTACACTTTGACGAATTTTCTGGAATTATTCTGGGTGGAACTGGACCTAATGAGTATTTTTTTTTTCCATAGAACTCTTACTAGAATCACATCGTTTCGATTTTTTTAGAATTAGTTATGAATTTTCAAAGTTGACCCATTTTCAAATGAACAGTGTACGAACAGGATGAACAGTAAAATCCTGAATTTTAAATTTTTCACTCGGACATGTTACGAAACAACTTATATTGGTTTCAATTGACGTATAATAGGTTATAAAGATAAGTGTGACAATTAACATTTAATTGGGCTCGTCCTCTCATGAAAACCTTGAGCCTAAAAGCATTTTAGCTATCAACGACATACGTGACCCTTTTTTTTTTGGTAAGTTCATAAATTTTTCTATTTCATTTTTTTACTTCTTACTTGGGTTGAGAGAAAATTAGATAGAAAAATATGGAGAGAAATCAGTTTTTTTTCCCTTACTTGGATATGAGAAAAAAACATGGGAGGTAGGAACCCCTTGCTTGGATTAAAATAAAATTAAGGAGGAAAGAAAACTAGAGAGGAAAATATGAGGAGAAATGAGTTTTCTAAATATCAATGTAATGAATTATTTCAAAACCTATTCAAATTGAATTGATCCTCATCCTAATGAAATTCATTTAATTGACACATGTATCCACCAATTCAACGTAGGCACAAGATTTTTAGGGATTGGATAGGAGAGAAAATATGAGAGGAAGGAATAATGGGGAAAAAAAAGGTAAACTGCATATCTCATTTTCTCTCCAAATATGGAGAGACTTGGAAGGAAAAACAAGATTTTCCTAATTGTCCCTCCTCTCGCTTCCTCTCACATTTATTTTTTTATTATATTTAAAAAATTATTCACTTTTTACTTTTTATCTTACAAGAATATTTTCTATTAAATAATTTACTTTTAAAATATAATACTAAGAAAAAATATATATATATATATATAAACCAAGTAACTTGATTTGAAATTATTTGATGATAGTAACGTTAGTATAATATTCATATTGTAATACTTAAGTTGATTTAATTTTAAATATGATACATTTTGATAAGGGTATTTTAGTTATTTAGATATTTACTCATTTTCTTTCCTTCTTATTTTTCTCCCATTTATCCAAGCAAGAGGATGATAATATCTTCTCTTTGATTTTTCCTTCTCTTTGTTCCTCTTCTCCCATTTTCTTCCCTCCCAACTTTTCTTCTCATTCAAGCAGAGTAGAAAAGGGGGGGAGAAAATAAAAGGAAAAAAGATATTAAAATATCCTTAAAATTAGTAAATGACAAATGAGGGTATTTGAATTTCAAAATCCCAATTCAGACCCCAGGTACTTTTTTAGAATTTTTAAATATTGTAAAATTACATAAATACCCTTTACTATTTTTTTTTACTTTTTTTTTAAATACTACCACCTCAGCAATTCTGGCCGCCGGAGCTCCAACGCCGGTGACCAACCACTAGAGCTCCGGTAACCGGTCATCAGAGCTCAAGTGATCTATCGCCGGAGCTCTGGTGACTATTCTTTCTTATGTATTGACTACTCTTTTTTAGCTATTGACTATATTTATTTTTAAACTCTGATGACATATTACCAGAACTTTGGTAACTGATCATCAGAGCTCCGGTGACTACTATTTCTTATGTATTGACTTTTTTTTTTTTAGCCACTGACTACATTTACTTTTAAACTCTAATGACTACTTTTGTTAAGCTACTGACTACTCTAATAATGCGATTTACTACTCATGTGTAGTCAATAGCTATATAAAAGTAGTCACTGGAACTTTTGAAAACAAAAGTAGTCAATAGTTAAAATAAAGTAGTCAATAGCTATATGGAAGTAGTCACCGACAGTAAGAATAATGTTATCATTTTACAAAATTTAAAAATTCCAAAATGGTACCTGGGGCCTGAATTGAGATTTTGAAATTTATCTACCCTAATTTGTCATTTAGTAATTTTGAGAGTATTTTATTGTCTTTTTCCCAAAATAAAATGGGCCATGCGTCTCATTTGCTCTTCAGATTTTCTCTTTATATATTGAGAGGTTTGGAAAGGAAAATAAAATTTTTGTGACTATCCCTCCTCTCTTTTCCTCTCCATATTTATTTTTTTATTATATTCAAAAGATTATTCACTTTTTATTAAATAATTTGGTTTTACAACGTGATAATATGAATGTAGGTATTTATGTACGTATATAAAAACCAAATAACTTGATTTTAAATTATTTGATGATGTTAATGTTAGTATAATGCTCCTATTGTAATATTTAATTTGATTTAATTTTAAATATGATATATTTTGATAAGAATATTTTAGTTATTTAGATATTTGCTTATTTTTTCCTTTCTATTTTCTCTCGAATGTTCAAACAAGAGAGATGACAACTCTTTAGTTTTTCCTCCTCCCTATTTTACCAGTTTTGTGTTTCACTGTTTCATTTGACATCATTAACCCCTTGTTTGGATGGAAAGAAAATGAGGGAGGAAAGAAAATGAGAGAGAAAAATGAGAAGAGAAATGAGTTTTTCTTGATTTGGATGAGGAGAGAAAAGCAAGAGAAAAGAAAAATAGGGTGTGGGGCCATGTCATTTTCTCTTCAACTTTTTTCTCCACATATGGAGAGAAAATGAGAAGAAAACTCACATTCCTCATATACCCTCTCTTATACTAGGTACATAAAAGCATATTTTGCCTTTAATGCAATTTTTTAATTTTATTTATGGCTATTTTATTAGTTAGCTAAATTATGTTGCTGTAGCCAAATTTTATAATAAATTTTTATTATTTATATATATTATTTATTTTCTTTTATTATATTTAATTTAAAAAAGTTACCCACTTTTTTATTTTTATTAAAAATAACATTTTTTTATGAAACTATTTGATTTTTAAATATACTTTTTTGGTTTTATTTATAAGACACTTTCAGTATATCTTACACAGACTAAGAAAAACCTTAAAATGTATTAACTCTCCATAAAAATATAAATTTTTTTTAACTTTACCGATATTTAATATGTACACCTTTTAAAAGAGATAACTATGTGCACTATAATAAATAAAGAACAAAATAGTATAGTCATGCTGAAAATTTAATGAAATGACTTATAAATGAGACAAAAAAAATTCTCTCTCTGCCTTATAAATAGGACCAGAGGAGTAATAATATGATAATATATTTTTATTAATTAATTTTGTTTAAATTATTTGATAATCTTAATGTTTATGTAATTTTTTATTATGATATTTAATTTGGTTTTAAACATAATATATTGGCATATAGATAAGAGTATTTTAGTCATTCATATATTTGCTCATTTTTTCCCCTTATATTTTCTCTCATTCATTCAAACAAGATGGGCGATAATAGTTTCTCTTCAGTTTTCTCTCTTCTTATTTTCTTTTCTCCCAACTTTTCTTCCCATCCACACGGAACATAAAATCCAATAAAAAATAATGGTCAATGAAATATTGTAAATACGAAGTAAGAAACAGGACAAAAAAAAAGGGTATAATAAGTGCTTGAATCCACCAATTTCTTTCCAAAAAATAATTTTTAAGTATGTATTTATATATATATCTATATATACAGAAGTTCATTCATACATTTTTTTTCCTCATTTTCCTCCCAATTTTCAAGTCCTTCAAAAACTTCAACCAAGTTAATTCAAACAATCAAATGGTCATAATTAAAAAGAGGGTCTCAAAATAAACCGTTCAACGGGCCTTTATACAAGGGCGTCCCAAATTATGTGGTGAATACTCCTCCAATCCTAAATATAAGATCATTTTTATAGTGTAAATTACACTATAAAAAAGTCTTATATTTAAAACCGGAGGGATATATCTTTTAAAAATTCGTATATACTTAGGATATAAAGTATTAAATTGGAAAACTCCTCAGGTCAAAAAAAAAAATGGAAGACCCAAAAAAGTACAAGGTGTTGATTCAGCACAACTTACTTGGACAATTGGAGGTTCCGAAAAAGTTGGGGTATGCGTCTTTCTTTTGTTTTTTTTTTGGGGGGAGGGAGAATACATGAGTCTTTCCCTATAAGGCTTGTTTTATTTTTAATTTTTGTAAAGTTTGTGTGAGAGGATGCAAAGAATTGTAGGAAAAAAATAACAGCAATAGACGTTTTTCAATATTCTTGCCATAGTTGTAAATGTAAGAGTTAACTCTTAAATTGATATCTCAATATCTTTTGTCTCTAAAATTTATAAATTTTTTTAAGTTATTATTATTTTTTTTCAATAACAAAGGAGACCTCATTAAGCTTCTACATGATCGCTATCAGTAGTTCCGCGATCTATAGCCAAAATAACATCTAACTCCCTAGGAGCATCAGTAATAATATGAAAAGAGTGGGGGCATTAAGTCCCCGTTTTGCGAGAAGGTCCGCAGCTTTGTTGCACTCCCTAGTGATATATTCAACTCTCACATTCCAGTTCCGGTTGAGAAGTTCTCTTATCTCGACCAAAGTGCTGTAATCGTCGTGGCATTCATCAGGATCAACGCTAATCAGATCAACGACATTTGAAGCATCCGATTCAAGGATGATATTACGATACCCGGCAGTCCAGGAGACCGTGAGACCGAACAAGCAGGCCCAGAGTTCGGCAGACATTGCATCTCCTCCTTCAAGTTTACCAATGAATCCACTGAGTAAATCGCCAGTCATATTACGAATAAGTCCTCCGCAGGCACAAGAATCAGTGATGGCCGAGAAAGCACCATCCACATTAAGTTTGAGCCATCCACGTTCGGGTAGCTGCCATTTATTCACAGCAACTGAAGGTCGTATTCCTTGGAGGGAGACCCCACTAATGTGTTCTTGAACCTTATGCAGGTTGCTAATAAGAGCTTGGGCATTTACAATGATAGACTCATTGCTCACCTGTTTGCCTTCAAAGATTGCTAGGTTCCTCCGTTTCCAGAGCCACCAACAGATTACCGCGAACAGAGCATTCCATTCTCTGCTGTGCCCACTTGCACCAAGAACATTCCAGTGAAACCACTCGTCAAAATTTAGCGTGCGGAACTTGCGCCATACCCCTGTTGGAACAAGCTTCCTCCACAAACGTTTAGTTTCGAAGCAGTCTCGAAACACATGAATCGCATCTTCAGCTGATCTTTTGCAGATGGGCAATTTTCATCATTGCTTAAACCTCTGCGACAGCGCGTCACATTCATTGATAAGCTCTTTCTTGCTGCAAGCCACATCAAAGTTCTACACCGTTCTGGAACTCGTAGTTTCCAAATCTTCTCCCAAGATGGCTCTGTGTTTACGTTCGAATGTGTGAGCAAGGAATAGGTAGACTTCACAGAGAACCTTCCACTTCGGTCATGCTTCCACCTCACAGTATTGTCGTCCCGAAGACGTTCTATTCCCTCTTCCACTTTCTTCCAAGTAGATTTAACTCCAGCCCAGACATTGGAGCCGCCTCTCTCCGTATCAATGATTGGGAATAGATCATTCCCACACCTATATTTATCTCGAACCACGCCGACCTAGAAGTCATCTCGGCGCGTGACAAGCTTCCATCCTAGTTATTGATTGCATATTAAAGAGAATTTTTATTCCTGAGATAATGACTAAAATGATATTTTTAAGAAATTAAAACATATTTATTACAAATAATTAACTTAATAAATTTTTTTGATATATATAAATTAGTTATTTAGCTTTAACATTTAGGATCAAAAGAAATAATTTTTAATACAAGAGCTTGTTTAATTTTTATTTTGATCATAAATATAAAACCTCAATTTATTTTATTTCTTATATTTATCCATTTTTTTAGGGTAGTTCTTATAATAATGGTTGTTCTAACCAATACACTTTATTAGTGAGAATATTTTTGGAAAGACAACATCTATTTATTACAGATAACTAACTTAATTAGTTTTCTTAATCTACTCAAATTAATCAACTAGCTCTTATATTAAGAACTAAAAGTAGCATAATTCTCTTAAGTGGTTATAAACCTTTGAATGTTTTATGATGGGAATATTAGCCAAATGCAAAATAAAATTAATTATATAAAAATTAAATTTCAAATCTTGAATTCAGATTGAAACTTTTTCAATATGAATAACATTGAATGGTGATTAAAACCAACATAACAAATACTTGTTATTTGATGGAAAAAGAAAAAGAAATACTTGTTATTTAAATGATTACATAATTTGATCAGTAAATTTATTTAGTACAGTAACATTTTTTGAAACAAAAAGCAAATCTTGAAACATAAATATTGTCATGTTAAATCTTAAAATTTAGAGTAAAATACTATAACCGGTCGGATAAAATTCAACAGGTTTACCGACCGGCGAAACGCGACGCGACTATGAACTCTGACGAATTTCACTCTGCAGATCTCGTGCGAAAATCTTCATCCTTGCTTCAGAGGAAAAGAAACAGAGTCAGTGGATTTGAGTTTCGAAACCCTAGCTGAAGTCGGCATCTCAAAAGAACGTCCGTTACTCTTTTTCAGTTTTGACCAACGTTCATGTAATTTCCCCCACTTTCTGTGAATTCCTTGTCATTAACATAGCATAGCTGGTAATCGCGTAATCTAGTTTGGATCGTTACGATTCGAAGCTAAGTTTTATGAAATGATTTTTGGAACTCTTATTCTCTGCATATTTGGGATCAATTCTGTATGTTAAAGATTTAGCTCCGGGGTGAGATCATGACCATAATGACTTTGCTGACTTTATGATGTTTTATAGTGTAGAGGCAGACTGGCTATCTGGGTAGTGGAAAATGCACCGTGGTCCAGTGGCAGTGGAGGAGCAATTGCTACAGAGAGCTATTAAAGAAGAATGCCCTTGGGAAAACCTTTCAAAACGACTTCGATTAACTCTTTCTTCTAAAGAAGAATGGCATAGAAGGTGAGATTAACGTCATTAATGTCCTTCTAAATCTATTGCTTTTGTTTTCTTGCCTCTATGAATTGTTTAATTTAGTTACCTGACATAGACATCACTGTCCAAACAGCATCCTTAAATGGGTTTCAAATGCATTTTTAAAGCGCCTTATTTATTTTTCTGGCCCTGGAAATTTAATGCAGGATTATAGAATACTGCATAAGGAAGAGACTCCGATGGAATAATTATTTTGCTCGCAAAATTTGTAAAGAAAGTGAATATTATGAAGAGATGGTGCGTTATTTTCGGAAGAACTTGGCTGTATGTGCTCTCTAGAAATTCTAGTTGACTCATATTTCTGAAAAAGTGCATCAAATGCATTGTTAAATTGTGCTATGGTTTTTGTTTAGATGATCAGAAAAGTTTGATGATGGATTTTGTTAGTAGAAAAAGGTTGCAATTTTTTTAGTGAACAGAAATATATCATTTTTTATCATCACTATTAAATGTCATATATTAAGTTTCTATGCCTTGAATAGTAGTTTCGAACACAGATCTTAGTTTTTTTCCTTTATATTTAGGATAGTTTGCTATAAATTATATTTAATTGTCTTTTTACCAAAAGGATAATATCTCCTTGTCTATGACTCCGCATATTTTTAAAAAAAATGAAATTAAGTTAACATATAAGTAGAACTGCTTGGATGTTGTGTGAGGCCCTCAATCTCTTTTGCTTTTGTTGTAGGAAATGTGCATTTAGTTAAGATATTGATATAGGGTATGATGTCCATATCTTATCATAGGATATACATACATAAACATACTAATGAATTAATTAATATTAAACCTACGCTTATCAACAAAATTTGTATTGTATGATAGAATTGGTTAGCTCAGTCCCAAAAAAAAAAAAAAGAATTGTAGAGAATACCTATGTGCAACCCAAAAAAAAAAAAGATGCAACTAAGGGGGATAGATTTGTAGTAGAAGAAGCTAGTTTTCCACAACATAGTAAACCAAAGTTTAAATCCTCTCAGGACAGGTGCCCACATTTAATACCCTATAGTACCTCAAACAGAATTACCTCCAAAACTACATTTTTCCGCGACAAAGAATGAAGATAATTTAATCAAGGAAAACAATATGGTAATCGAGGAAATTATGTCATGACTTGTTTTACAATTGATTGTTTCCTCGCAAATAATTTACGAAATTTTTTATGGTGAATTTTGTGATAGATTCGCGACGAGTTTATGAAATTTTTGCTTTACTGGATTTTGTGACAACAAAAAAGACTGCATTGCAAATTTATTTTCTTCGAAGTCATTTACATTTTTATTACTTTTATGAGATGCCCCATATATTATGTGGAATTTGAAAAACTGAAAAATGATACAATTATGATCTTCCACGGACATCATTGGGTGCTAATACGCCCACCCCACTACATTAGTCCATTATTTTCTTTTAAGTGTAATTGTAACGAATTTTTTACTTCAAATATATTGCCTTCTAGGCTATCAGAATAACCATTATGCATTGATTTTTGATTATCTTTGCATGCCCTGCTTAATGGTTCATTATGCGGCCTATTGATGGCTTTTTTTCATTTAACTTTTTTCCTTCTAATGTTCCAATATTTTGACTAAACGTGACAATTAATTATTTTGTTTTGGCCGGCAAAAGTAGGGCAATTTATATTATAGTGCGTGCAAATTAACTTATATCAACTCAACTGAGGTATGCATTTTCTTAAAACAACTCTATAAAAGGAACACTTGACTTAAAAGTAATTATACAGAGCAAAAAATTTACTTAAAAGTAATTATATCAGTATCTAATTTCAAAAAGAAAAATATTTATGTCCCAACAATTTTTAAATAAAGTTAATATAATTATATACGACTGAAAAAATGAAAAATGATGCTGCTTTTTTATTATTATTGTTATTTTGCATCTATGACATACTTCTTTTGAACTACTAATTTCACTAATATGTTCTTTATTCAATTTTATCTACTGGGAGACCTTTTATCATATGAACCACTGCCTATAAAAGGAAGCCTCATATGCTAAATGCCATATCCTGCACTCATTCATTGAAGAGAAGAATTTGTGTCACAAGGAGTCAAATCAAATGAGCCAAGAAGATATTTAATATTTCATTTTCTAAGAATTTATTTAGCTCTAAATTTATTATCATTTCAATCACAATTAATAAGCATTAAATTTTATCAAATAAAATTATTTTTTATTTTCCCTTTTAATTTATAATATGAAACATATGGGATACTATTTCTGTGGGTGTATATACTCAGTCAAGATTTTGGGACAAAAATGAATTATGGTAACTGGACAATGAAGGACCAGTTTGATGTTTCTCACTTCCAAACCTTTTAGGCAGCCATTCAAACAATGCCCAAAAAAATATGACAAAAAAATAATGGCAAAAAATTTTGTTGATAGCATGGTAATCTCTTATATTTCTCTCACACTCTTTGTATTCAAATATTAAATATGATGCTTAATATAAAATACAATTAACTTATTTGAGGAGATCTAGAAAGTTAATAAAGTATTTTATGTACTTATATTTATTGTTTTTCTTCAAACTAATTTGTCACTTTTATAAATTGATATATAATCTAATGATATATAATAATTTTACAATAAACTAGAAGTTTATGCATTCATAGTTTGGCATGACCGGTCAGATCATCCTGAATCATAATAATGCAAAATATCATAAAAAAAATGTGCATTGTCATTTATCAAAAAACCAGAAGATTCTTTAAAATGATATGTGATTCAAGAATTTTTATGTGTTGTTTGTTCTCAAAGAGAACATCACTAGCTATGCTCAAAATCAGATCCGTACAGATTTATAATGTATCAAATTTATATATGGGCCCATTTAGACACCATGTGGACCAAAGTAATACTCTATAAGTGAAAGATGCATCTATAAAATGGTCACAGGTGTTTATGATCAACTTGCAACTTGAAGTTTGCAAATATGTTCAGATAATTACATTAAGTACATAAGTTCTTGATTATGAAATCAATATGATTCTTGTTGAGATTGCTAGTGATTGTTCCTCACGTTGCTGATGCTATATGCTTAGTAAAAGCCTCAACAAGCAGCTAGATCATAGTTTATGAGAATAGAATTCCCACTTGAGTGTTTGGATGATTGATTATATATATATATATATATATATATTATCAAAATGAAGATGTTGGAATGGAATTAAAAATGTTCTTCGTTACTTTAAATAGAATGACAAATACTCTCTATGTGGATGAAAAGTTGTGCCTATTAATAGATAAGTCACATCTATTATGTGGATGAGCAACATCTATTATATGTTTCATTAGTTGCAAGATCTTTAGATGTGGACTAAAGATCAATTTAGACCTCCAGAACGTAATGAATAAACATTTGGTCCAGAAGTACCATATCTAGTATCACTGAAGCATTTATATATCTAGCCATACAGAATCTGATATATCGTTTGCTGATTAGCATAATATAGTTTTTTTTTTATCAACATGAAGATGTTGGAATGGAATTAAAAATATTCTTTGTTACTTTAAGGGTGCCATGGAGGTAATATTATTTTATTTGAAGGTATCCAAGACTAATCTTAATGGCTATATAGATAAAGTATTTTTGTTTGATCCTCATGTCAAGAGATCATAGTATGATTTACGTGTGGGTAAACCATAAAAGGACTATTTGTCTCATAATTTTCAGAAGATTATGAAATTCATATTTGACGTTTTTATCTTATTACAATACTTGGAAGGGTTGTTCGTTATATTAGACTTTACAGGCTCCAAGATGTCAACTGATGTTGCCAAGAGAGGGAGTTGATACACGCTATACTCTTTTTTCCTTGTCTATGGTTTTGTCCCACTGGGTTTTCCTAACAAGGTTTTTAATGAGACAGCATTGCATAGTGTATCAATGAACTGATTAGCATGAAAAGTTGTGCCTATAAATAAAGGCCATGTATAATGTATTGTGTACTCTCTTCAATAGAATGAGAAATACTCTCTCTTGTTAATCTTCTTTTCTTCTGTATGATTCTTATCTATCTCTTCTTTATTCATAACATAAAAGACTTATTAAGAGAATTAATTAAGAAAATGGTCCTGACAACGCGCCAACCGTGATTGACTGAACGTTGATTAAGCTTTTCTGAAAATATGGGGTGAAAATATTTTGAAAATTACTGTTAATAGATAATTTAATGATTACTACTATAGTCAAGAAATATGGAATTTTGTGAGATTGGTCAATTTTCAATTTGATAATTATATTTTATGCTAAAATCAAAAACAGTTTCAGTTAAGAACCTGAATAAAGTGAAACATGAGAGACCTTATACCATACTCTTTAGAAAAAGTAATTAAATTTAAAAATTATTATCCTCGATTCTTCATGTAAGACCTAGTTATATAATTAGATGTTGCATTAACTCTCTAATTATTGGTAAACTTCTTGTTACCATGTTATACTATTTATTTTTCTCCTTAATATTCCATAAGGAATATGTTATCAATTATAGATTTTATCTTCAGGATAATAAATAATGATATAGCTCTTCTAGAGCATTAGTTTTTATCTTTTACCCAGATGGTAGAAATCTGTGCACTCATGGAAGGTTGAGCACTACTGGCTCTTCTGGAGCTTTTTTCAAAAGGAACATGAGATATAAGAAATGAAATTAATATTAATAATAACAAATTCCATCTGACATGATTTACACTTGTATTTCAACAATCTCCCCCTCAAGTGTGAGTCATATAAATATATTTTTCTTATTTCTGTATTTCAAATACAGTGAATAATATATAGTAAGCTAATAACATATCTTTAACTTGAAAATCCAAGTGCTTCCTGATTCATATATAATAATATATTTAAATCCAATTGAGCTATCACCTTAAGATCCTATAATAAGTAAATATTCTAATATAAATGTTTGTGGGACATAATTTTTCATTATCAATTCCTTTTCTGTTCACAAAAAAAAAGGGGGGAACTACATTAGTTATTGAAGAACTATATCAATTTTGTTACTAGTTTTTCAAGAACTATATTAACATTTTGCTTATTAGTTCTTCTAGAACTATATCAATATTTTGTTATTAGTCCTTCTGGAACTGTATCAATTTTTTGATTACATATAGTTCTTCAAAAAAAAAAGCTCTATCTAGTTCTTCAGGAACTAAAATATATTATTATATCACTATATGGTATATTTCACTTTTGTTATACTTTTTTTTCTTCCAAAATATGAAGTATTTTTTTTGTGAACAAAATACATATTTTCTCGATATTTTGTTATTCAAAAACTTTATTTCTTTGTATATATTATGTAATGCTTCAAAACTTATTCATAAATTTATAAATTCAACAAAAAAAAATCTATAAGGACTAAAATCAAACTATATAGTTAGGAAGATTTGAATCATAAGCCTTCAGGACTATTTATAAGTCATTAGTCTTGAAGACTCTATATTGAAAATTATATATATTTTTAAAGATCATTTGTGTCATTTAATATTTAAACCATAAGCCTTCAGGGCTTTAAAAACATCATAAGTTATTATTTTCATGTCATTCAATAACATGAGTGTAATGGCTGCTGGCCATTTAGTAATAACAAAATTATAATATTAATAAATGTCAAATTGAATGTCAAAAATATATGAGAATAAGATAAAAATAAACATGAATTTCAAATTAATTAAATGTAACATGAAATAAAGAGAAAAGATAAACTCTTTTACTAATACATCATTCACTATATATTCATTAGTTTTCTGGGCTACATTATTTATAATTCTAATTGTCATATTTTTTCTTTTATAAACAAACCATATAATGATCCTTCTCATAATCAAAACTATATGGCTTCATGCCATTTAATAAAGAAAATAAAGATACATGGCATCTAGCTATTTAATTTCAAAATAAAAAAAATTAAAGATATATGGTTTCTGATCATAAGATAAAACTTTGATGTTATATGGCTTCAAGCCAATTAATAAAATAACAAAATTAAATATTTATGACTTCTAGTCATAAGATAGAAAATCAAAATTATATGAATGCAAACCATTTAATAAGATAAAAGAAAATTTAAATATACATAAATGGCTTCTGGCTATAAAATAGAATATTCAACATGATATATATATATATATAAATAAAGAAAAATTAAATATATATATGGCTTCTAGCTATAAAATAGAAAATACAAATTATATGGCTTCTAGCCTTTTAATGAGATTTAAAAAATTCAAATATCTATGGCTTGTGGCCGTAAGATAGAAAATCAAATTTATATGACAACTAGCCATTTAATAAGATAAAACAAAATTATATATATGGCTTCTGGTCATAAAATAAAAAATTCAAATTACATGGCTTCTAGCCATTTAATAAGATAACAGTAATCAAATATATATGGCTTCTAGCCATAAGATGGAAAATTTATACCTAAATACTTTGAGTTATTTAATAAGATAAAATATCAAATATATATGGCTTCAAGTCATTTAAACAAAATAGAGAATTAACCCCATATATATATATATATGTTTGTGTGCGTGTATATATGGCTTCTAGCCATAAGATAAAAACTCAAAGTTGTATAGCTTCTGGCTATAATATAGAAAATCAAAATCGTATGGCTTTTAGCCATTTAATTTGAAAAGAATGGAAAATCTAAGTTATATGGCTTCTTGCCATTTAATTACAATGAGATGAAAACTTAGAATTATATGACTTCTGGCCATTTAACTTTAGATGGTAAATCTTTACGGATACTGCTAGTATCTATTGGAACTTCAAGTTCCATCGAAATAGTGACGTCAGGTCAATAAGAAATAGAGGGGAAAAAAATCTCCAATCGTAGCCATGGACCCGATATTTAAAACAACAGTAGATAATCCTTTTAATTCCATATAATGGCTTAGATTATCCTAGATAAATTGAATAGGAATACGGATACTCTGAAACACCATATATGAGATGCTCGAGGTATTTTTATTTGAACAGAGCAAATGATACTCTAGAAAAATAATAAAGATGATGCTCTAAAATTATGATGGGGTAGAAAAGTATATCATACGCACCTTGGTTAGAGCTTCGTGCTAATAACGTGTTATAAATAAAGAAGAGATATAGAAGAATCATATAGAGGAAGAGAGGATCAACAAGAGAGCTTATTTCTCATTCCATTGAAGAGTACACAATACATTATACATGGCTTCTATTTATAGGCACAGCTTTACATCTTTGATAGAATCTACAGATTACATGATAATATGAGATAATTGTGTGATATAGAGATAATGGGAGATATTAGAGATTATAGGAGATATAGGAGATAAAGGGAGATATATAGACATCCACAAAGATATTATTATATTTATAACACTTATCATATTAACTAATTTAATCAATATTCTTAGTGTTTATGGAGCCAGTTAGAGAAAGCATTGGACGAGACTGTTTCTTCACCACAAGTGGGCGATCATCTTCTTCGAGCGCCATGCTCAACAAGAGAAATGGAGGCTGTCATTGCTTATAACGCTGCAAATGCTTCGTGCACCACAATATTTTCCATAATGGTGGACCTTTGGAGAAGCAATTAGTAAGACGTTAATAGTGGTATTAAAGGTTAATGGAGGACTGAACATCTTGGTCGCTGTAGTGTTACGTGTTTCCTCCGTCACGCGGACGACCTGCGCTCGATGGCGGGCAACGGCGATTTTTGTCTGCTTTGAACTCCTGGCCCCCCAGGTCCGAAGGTATTATTGTATCATTTTCAGAATGGGTAAATAAATGATATTTTCAGTTTGGTTTGCTTTCTTTTACTTATTTATATCAGTTTGGTTTATGCGTGGATCAAATTTTATTGAATTACTTTATTTTCTACCAAAAAGTAGTAAATACTACTTCCCCATCCTTTTTATAAGATTTTGCATAGAAGTGTTTGAACATTAAATTTATTTTTACTAATTTTGCTTTTAATTAACTTTTTATTTTCTTTCCTCATCTTTTTTTTTCATACTACATTCTTTTTCATTGTTTATTTTATTATTAGCATTTTTCCTTCTTATTTGTTTTCTTATTAAAAATGGATATACTTGGAAAAAAAAGGTTCAGCTTTCATATGTTTATTGCTTTTAACTATTTTTCTAAATAACGTAATTTAGTTAAAATGATGTCATAAATACTGGAGGAAGTAATATTTAAACCAGTTTAGGTTTTTTCTTTTTTGGCAGATTATTCATAGTAAGATGGAGCAAATACAAATGAGAACTAAACTTGTTAATGCATATGTATACCGCACAATGCTCATGGAATACATGATTTGATATATGTGAAATGGAAGAACATAAATTAAAGTACACAAGAATATATGTCACATCTTCTCTTGGTGCAACTGAATATCTCTTGTGTGCAATCTATTTTTCTTTTTGTGCAAGTTATTATCCTTTTGTGCAAACTAGTCTATTGTACCCAAATAGTATTTAATTTTATACAAACCATCTTCCCTATGTATAACTCAACTTCACTTATGTACAACTTATCTTCCTCTGTGCAACCCATCATCTACGGAGACATTTGTCAATTAATTTTCTATGATTTATTCCCAATTTTTCCTTAATTCAAATGGTTTGATTTTCCTTTTTATAAAAATATCCCTATTTAACAACCGCCATTATGACCTACCTTTTATCATATGTACCTTTACTTATAAAGGATGCCTCATCTGTTAGATACCATAGTCTTCGCCTATTCATAGCACCTTCCAACTTTTGCCATGGCATTTCGAATCATCATCTGTTTTTGCTTGTTTTTTCTTTGTCCTTCCCCTTCTTCTTTTTTCAACCCCCCATTTTATAATTCTCATGATTCCTTCGCCCTTCTCAAATTCAAAAACTCTCTTTTTTGATCAATATGCTTCAATATTATGTTATAACTTTGTTATTGGTGAATCAAATTATTCACAGAACTCATCTTACCCACAGACAGCTTCAACGGGGATGATTCAAATTGCTACTTGTGGGATGGGATCACATGCAACTCCATGTCCAGTCATGTGATTGGTCTCGACCTCAATTGCAGTTGGCTTCAAGGTCAACTTCATCCTAATAGCACTCTTTTTCAGCTTTCTCATCTTCAAACACTCAATTTGGCTTTCAATGATTTTCGTGGGTCTTTGATATCACCTCAATTTGGAAAATTTCCTACTCTCATGTATTTAAACTTAAGCTACTCTCATTTTAGCGGTGAAATTCCTCCTAAAATTGTAGAATTGTCTAAATTGGTCTCTCTTGATTTGTCTCATAATAGATTTTACTCATTTGAGAAGTGGAGTCCTTTGAGACTTGAAGCATCCACATGGGAGAAGCTTATTCAAAACATGACTGATCTACAAGTACTTGTTTTAGATGAAGTATATATGTCTTCCACTACACCAAATTCTTTGTCTTTACCCATGAATTTGTCATCCTCTTTGGTCTCACTGAGCTGCAGGGAAATTCGGTTAATAACATTTTTCATTTACAAAATCTTCAAAAGTTAGATTTGTCGTGGAATGAGAATCTCATAAGTCAACTTCCAAAGTCCATAGGCCATTTGAAGTCTCTGATTAGTCTCTTGAGTCTTCAGCACTTCCAATTTAATGGGTCTATTCCTGTAAGTTTTGAGAACCTAACTCAGTTAATCGTTTTGGACCTTGCATCAAACAATTTTAGTGGTGAGTTACCTGATATATTTGAAAATCTTTCACATTTAGAATTGCTTGATTTCTTTGACAACAAGCTCCAAGGTAATTGTCCTCAATCAATTTTTAGTCTCATAAATCTTTCCTCTTTGAGTCTACCATCAAATTACTTGCTCGATTAGTCTTGATCAATTTTCAAAGCTTAAAAATCTAGCATACCTTGATATTTCTAACAAGTTTCTCTCACTTGACTTTGACAATACCACTCATTATACCATACCCAATCTTGAAAGTCTAGAGTTATCCTCTTGTAACATCAATGACTTTCCTAAACTATTAGGAAAACTTCAAAATTTGAAATTTTTTTAAATCTTTCCAATAACAAAATTCATGGACATATTCCCAACTGGTTCAATAATGCGGGGAGCGGTTCTTTGCTCTATTTGGATCTTTCTCATAATAACTTGACATCAGTTGAACATCTTTCAATGAGAAACTTGAACTTTCTTGATCTCAGCTTCAACTTGTTACAAGTAAATCTCCCAATTCCATCTTTTTAGTATCCAACAACTAATTCAGTGGAGACATTTCTTCCTCATTATGCAATGCAAGCTCACTTGAGATTCTCAACTTATCTCACAACTTCTTGCTAGGCCACATCTCGAATTGCCTTGTTGCATTACTATATCTTGAGAGTTTAGATCTGGAAATGAACAATTTTGTTGGAGCTATACCAAACCATTTTTCTGGGAGCAACTCCTTGCAATCTTTGCATTTGAACAACAATCAATTTGAGAAACGGTTGCCTTTGTCTTTGATCTATTGCAAGAAATTAAAGATTTTAAATGTCGGAGCAAACAAGATTGAAGATGAATTTCCTAATATTACCAGAACTCCAGGCACTCAATTTAAGAGATAATAAGTTTAATGACACCGTTTGTAGTTCGACCATCAAACATCCATGTCAAACATCCATGTCCTATGTTAAGAATTTTTTATGTTTCCAACAACCATTTTGGTGGAGCTTTGCCAATTGCATACAACACGAAATTTAAGGGAATGACGGGAAAAGATCACCTTGCAGTTGGTTTGAATTACATGGAAAATAAGCATAACGGTGTTTCATATAGAGAATCAGTGATGGTCACAATAAAGGGTAATGAGGTTGAGCTTGAAAGGATCTTAACTATATTCACAGCCATTGACTGGTTAAATAACATGTTTGATGGAGAGATTTCATATGTTATTGGTGAGCTACGTTTGTTAAAAGGGCTAAACCCGTTCCATAATAAAATTACTGGTTCTATTCCTCAATCCATTGCAAATTTGACAAATCTAGAATGGTTAGATTTATCATCAAATGGGCTTACAGGTGGGATTCCTCTTGCACTGACAAATCTCAACTTCTTTGGAGTTTTGAATGTTTCACAGAATCAACTTGTTGGAGAAATACCAAGAGGTAAGCAATTTGATACATTTTCACAAAATTACTTTGAAGGAAATTTAGGACTGTGGATTTCAATTGTCAAAAGCATGTAATCATGATGAAGGGAAATTGCCACAACCAACTTCATCAACTAATGACAAATTTGGATTTGGTTGGAAACCAGTGGCTTTGGGATATGGATGTGGAATGATGTTTGGAATACTCATGGGTCAAGTTGTTTTCTCAGCTGGAAAACGTGAAGGGTTTGTCAGAATTTTTCAAGTTAGACCTAAGAAGCAAGCAAAAAGGACAAGGAAAACAGCTCATCCAAGTCAAAGAAAAGCGACTTGGGCACAAAATGTGACTTCATCCGATATTCTGTCATCTCTTTTTCTTTCATGCGATAAAAACCTAAAATCTTTTAATAGAACTTTAAATTCTTGAAATGTTAAATGGTTATACTTATTTATGGTCGAAGTTAACTCTCATTTAGTTGGAATTTCAACGTCCTTCTTTCTATGGACATTGAACTCCATCTTGGTTGAGGATCTCTAATTTGTTCAAAAAGAATTATTTTTAACTATTAATTGCCAAATAACAAAAGTTGGTGACATGTCGGCTAACTGGGAAAAAACTTTCTAATATTTGTGGGTATTTTTACTCACATGCTAAAAAAGCAGAGAGCGTGCAGATGATGACAAATCTCATTAAAAAAAGAGTTACATTAAAATTAAAAATACAGTACATTTTAATTATTAACTGGATATTTAAGAGACATGAAACGAATCACTTTCTTCCTAAAAACTTTGTGATCATTATCAAGTAACACTCCAAATTTTCTTACCTAGGATAAACAGAAAAGAGGAAATCTATTTAAAATTATTTAAAGCCTAAATAGACTGAAAAAATTATGCAATATTAAATTTGAGAACTTAGAAATATTTTGAAAAAATTCATGTCCCAAACATGGCTCAAATAATTTTAAGAGCAAAAATAGGCTATTTTCCTAAAAAAAATTTATTGTTAGAGGTTTATATTTGAGCTGAAAATCTTAGAATAATTATATGCTGTGGAGAAGATGATAAATGAGAGATGAAATTCTTATAATGTGTTAAGAATTAATTTATGAAATTAAGTGCTATTTTCTTGCAAAATTAAAGAAAAATAGTTGGAAATTGATTTTTGACCCAAACTTTTTATGAAAATTATTTTAGGAGTCAGGGAAGCTATTGGATAAGGAAAATCCATATAAAATATTGTGAATATTAATTTTTGAGTTTATTTTACAATTACAGAAAAATAGAAAAAGGATGAAGACAAAAACTTTTTAAAGGGTATGATGGTCATTTCGATCCTGCCTAACAGATTTAAACCAGCAGCGCCTTCTTTCTTCTTCATTTTGCGACTGAAATCAGAGAGAGAGAGAGAGAGAGAGAGAGATGAGAGGCACCGAGGAGAAACGAAGAAGGAGAAGAGAGTGATTGGAGGTCGATTTATTATATGGAAACTGATTAATCAAGCAAGGTGAGCCTCCTAATCCCTCTCCCATGGTTGTTTTCCGGTTTTGGTGGGAAGTTGATAATGAAAGAAGTTTGGGTTTAGTGAGAGAAATTGAGGGAAACGGATGAAACAAGTTAGGAGGGGCGAAGATTAAAGCTTGTACGATTAAAATGTGGTGTTGCATCTTGATAAATCTGGCTGCATGTGGATTTTCTCGCTCTGTTTTGTTAATGGCCGAACAGGGGTTGATGGTTTCTGCAAGCTTTGGCTTCGGATTTCTTGTCCATTTGGGGGGTAGGAGTTGGCTTTGTGATTGCATGATGTTGGTTCTGGTTTTGCAAATGGGAGAGCGTATTTATGTGCGTGTGCGTGTGTGTAAATGATAACTCGTGTTCGAATTTGGATCTGAAACTAGATTAGAGAGAGATGTACATACAAATGCTATGTTTGTGTGTGTATGCCGCGAGAAGGAAGTTTGGAAGCTAAAATCAGATTGGAACTGAAAAGTGATACATACATACATACATACATACATATATATATATAGAGAGAGAGAGACACAAACACACAGTTAAATGGTTTCGAGTTATGGAAGTAGAGAGGATTTAGTTTGATGGAATTATGTAATTTTAATGCTTGTAGACGTGAGAATGGGAAGAACTATTGAATCTGGAATTTTGGCTAAAAACGAAGAAGAGAAATTGAAATGGGACCTTTGGGCTTCAATGGTTTTGATTTATGATGCTTAAAGATAGCATTTTAAAATCTGAAAAATTTCATATTCAAGGGAAGTTGTGAGTCGAAAATTTAATAGAAAGTGAAGAAAACATTAGCCACACATGAGAAACAACATAGAACGGTGGAATAGGAATTGTGATGTTTGTTTCATGGCTTTCATGTTAGGGATGGTGAAGAAGAAGTATTGGCTGAATCTAAAGCTTCCTGTTTCAATGGGTATAGCGCTGGGTTTTCTGATGAAAATGTTAAAGATAGTATAAATATTTAAAAGTGTGTAATATAGATGGATCATGGTTGTGTTGATGGCTGTCGGATGATTACATGCTGAGTTTTGAATTTTTGGAGAATATATTTCAAATCTGAAAAACTCCACATTAAATGAATGATGCCATTCAAACTTTGTGAAGAAGCGAGAGTGCTCATATGGTAGGGCAATGGTATGATGCAAGTGATGTTTAGATATATGAAGATTAGATGGTGCTGTGTGATAATTCGGAAGATGATTTTGACTCTGTTATACTATCCGAAAATTGTAACCTTTTATCTCGGGGGCATTTCATTTGGCTTTTATTAGGGAGATGTTATAACTGTGCCTTAAATTTTAGAACCATCGATTGTTGTTGTCTAGAACATTTTTGAAAGATAAAAGCTGAAATTTTGAGTGGAATTGAGGGGAGCTTTAGAGATTGAATGATGGAGGTTAGAATTAAATTTAGTAGATGTTTGGTGGCCAAAGAAGATAAGTTAGGAAAATATGATGCGATAGATTGTTGATGTTTCAAAGCGTTGTATTGAAAGTTCTTTCAGAACGTACAAGGATAGTTTGAATTAATATAGATGATTAAAAGTGTGTTTGCGGATTCAAAGATGATAGATAGATTAATAGTTATGAAGTTGAAAAATGATAAACATTAAGTTAATTGTGAATAAAAGTTAAGAGAGCTTATTGAATTATTTTGGAAGAAAGATTAAGTTGCTTAAGTAACTCAGGACTCTTAGAAATTACGTTAGCTTGGAAATGAGAAAAAATAAGTTGATGCAATTATATATACAATTGTTTGTGTGTTTCAGCCATGTGTGCAACATTAGTGAAGGTGGATTTTAATTTTTATTTCAATGGGATTAGATAATTGAGGAATGAAGGGCACCTTGTTTGTCCTTAAATGTGATACACACACAAATAATATTTTTGATTAAGATAACCAATTACTAAATAAAGTAACTGTATAGATTAAGATAAGGGAGAAAACCCTTCAAAGAGAATAGTTTAAATAAGAAAAATTGTCTAAAATGACTAATTACTAAATAGAGGTAAAAACTATAACACCCTAAATTTTTTGACTTGGAAAAAAGCAAAAAAATAAATAAATTTTATTTAAAATTATTTTAGAGCCTAAATAAAATGGGAGAAATTATAGAATATTAACTTTGAGGCCTTGAAAATTTTATGAAAAAGTTTATTTCCCCAAAAATGGCCTAAATAATTTTAAAGTTAATACCAAAAAATTTAAAGAAAAATACTTAGATGTTTCTAATTAACTTGAAAATTTTAGGGGAATTATTTTAAGTGATAAGAAATTTATTTAATGCATAAAATCCTTAAAATGAATAAAAAATTAATTTCTAGAATTAAGAGCTATTTTCTTAAAAAATTCAAAAACAATAGTTAGGAGTTGACTTTTAGCCTAAAATTGTTAGAGAAATTATTTTATGAGGCCATAGAAGCTAACGGATGTTATAAATCCATATGAAATATTATGGATTAATTTTTGGGCTTGTCTTATGTTTCAGAAAAATAGGAGGAAGGGTGGCCATGGAAGAAAGTAAAGAGCTGAAGGGCAAAATGGTAAATCCACATGCTCATGAAACCCACCTGCGGCGTGCCAGTATGCCGCACACTCCATTTGGCTTTAGAAATTTGTCTCCCCACCTCATTTGCGAGAGAGAGGGGGGGAGAGAGAGAGAGAGAGAGAGAGAACAGAGCGACGGCGAAGAGAGTGAGCTCGCCGAAAGTGGTGATCGGAGGAGCTATACTTGTATGCAATCCTGATTTCCAGCTAAGGTGAGCCTCATGAGTCCCTTTCTGTCTTCGTTTTCTTGGATTGATGCTTGGTTCCGGCGTGTTTGAGGAGAGAGGGAGAGATGGGATAGTGAGAGAAAGTGACAGGAAGAGTAAAATAGGTGATGGAATCGTGTCTTGGCTCACGATGGGAGTGTGTTGTGTTGATTTTGATCCAGGCATGTTGAAGTTCAGCTATGTGCAGAGGGTGGCCGAACAGTGGCCATGATTCTGCAAGTTTGAGCTTCAAATTCTTTGCTCTATTTTGTTGTTGGCCAAACAGGGGAATGAGTTGCTGGTTTAAGATGAGAATGGGTTGTGTTAATGGAGTGTGTTCAATGAATTGCACGTAGTTCTTCTTACTCTGTTATGATTACCAAAAATGGGGACCATAGTTGCTGTTAGCTGTCAAATTTATGATACCAGAACAAAAGGATCTGGCAAGAGGCTAGAATGATTTGCTCGCGGGAGATACATAATTTATTTATAGCTTTGTAGTTATATGTTAAGATATGGATATTTATGTACATAGGCACTATGAATTAAAGATAAGGAATGGTCGTAAATGCCGTAAGTTGCTAGGTTATGATCTTGAGTTTTGAACGTGGGTTTGAAATGTTATGCCCATAAATAGAAAGTCAGGTTGAGTTATTTAATTTATAAATTATAATTATAATTAGACCAAGTATTAAGCTACCCTTACAAATATGTTAGGTTTCAATATCTGCTCAAACCCTTCAAAGAAGCAAAAGAAGAAGAAATTTGTAAGATTTGATTTGGAGGGAAGCAAACTAGGCAATAGTTCTTTCCTACTTTACACTTGTGTATGATAGATGCATGTTTGTTTTTGTCATGTTGTTATTTTAAGACATGGGAATATGTAATTCTTAATTCCTTGCATGGATTATTTAGCCGCGATCACATATAGCTGATAGATATGGGGCAGTATCTACCAATTATTTACGTATTATTTATTCAGTTTGTCTATCTGTCATTGCGTATAAACACTTTATTGCATTAGCATGCAAGGTTATGTTCTATCTTGGCTTATTTTGCATGCTTTATATGATCTGCAATTTTGTTTGGTGGAAATTACTACTATCGGGATTATTTGGAATCTTACCCTCTTTTCTATGATGTACAGCAAAGGCAAGCAACTCTAAAGAGAAAAAGGGATTGAGAGGTGAATGTGGGCTGGACTAAAGAGCAGGAATGCCGGCTTAGTATTGTACTTTTATAGTAGAATATTTCGGTATTTATTTGCCTATATTTCTATATAAATCATGAGAGCAGGTCCTTATTACCTGCTCTATATAAATATAATTTTTGTATCCTTTATGCGTAGGGGAGCTCTGCCAAGCGCAGGTAAGAGCCATCAACTAGGATGGCTGATACAATGTAGCATAATATAATATTATAGAATTACATGGTTTGGAATCCTTATAGATGAAACAAATATAAGTCAGGATAGAGTCTGTTGTGAATCATTTGTCTGTTATTTTGGAAGTTTAAATTATTTAGACAACGAATTCTAATGTTTTTTCAGGCTCAATTCTTGCATTCGAATTCTGTCTCCAAATGGTTCATGTTTTAAATATATAAAAGTGATTCACAAACATTAAAATGACTTTAATAGTATATAGAAGGTAAGGTGTTGCGCATGATTTCTCAAAACAATGGTGCAAATAGGAATTTAAAATAAGCAATACAATTTTATTACAAATTTTAAAGCATTTTGGCCCATCATCGACTTATGTGACACTTTTTTTCTCTAAATAAATAAATAAATTCTTTTTTAAGACTGGTTTTTTCTTTTGACAGTTTTATTTGACATCATTAAAATGCCATAAAAATTAAGCGTCAATGAAATATGGCAAATGTGAAGTAGGAAAAAGGGGGGAAAAGTCAAATTAGTACTTCAATCTACCAATTTTTTCAAAAATAAAATAATTTTCAAGTATTTATTTATATCTTGGTTCATTCATGTTTGGGAAAATGACACAAAAATGATATTTGAATTTGAAAATGTCAAAATAATCACTTGAATTTGCAAAATCCTAATTTAGTCACAAGTGACTAATTTGTCATTTCTAAATTTGCTGAAATGATCATATTGCCCTTTATTTTATTTATTGTTTTTTTAAAAACCAAAGCCCTCATTGGCCGGCCAGTCGGCGGAGCTCTGGCACCAGCACCGACGGCCGTCATCGGAGCTTCGATGATTGACCGACAATTGGTCGCTGAAGCTTCAGCTGTCGAAAATAATTTTTTTGAAAATTTTTACAACTTCAATATAATGGTTAACAACTTTTGTAACTCTATTAACAATTTCAGTATAGCAATTAAAACCAGATTTTTCAGAAAATTCTCCGGTGGTAGGAAACAATTTTTTTGAAAATTTTTATAATTTCAGTATAAAGGTTAACAATTTTTGTAACGCTACTAACAACTTCACTATAGCAGTTAATAACAGGTCTTTCAAAAAATTCTCTGATTGCTGGAAACAATTTTTAAAATTTTTTTTTACAATTTTGGTATAATAGTTAACAACTTTTGTAACACTATTAACAGTTTCAATATAGTAGTTAACAACTGGTTTTCCGAAAATTTAAAAAGTAGTATTTTTACAACTCTAGTAATGCCATTAATAAATTCAAAAACCTGTTGTTAACTACTATATTTTGTTAATAGCATTATAAAAGTTGTTAACCATTATATTGAAGTTATAAAAATTTTCAAAAAAAAAAGTAGTTGCTAAAGTTGCAAAATGTCATTTTTTTTAATTTTTAAGAAAACCTGTTATTAAATGTTCTACCGAAGTTATTAACAGAGTTATGGAACTTGTTAACGACATTACTGAAGTTGTAAAAATGCTACTCTTTGAATTTTCTGGAAAACTTGTTGTTAATTGTTATATTAAAATTGTTAATAGTATTACAAAAATTGTTAACTGTTATACTAAAATTGTAAAAATTTTCAAAAAAAAAAGTTGTTACAGTTGTAAAAAAAATCATTTTTTTGAATTTTTAAGAAAACTTGTTGTTAAATGTTATACCGAAGTTGTTAATAGAGTTATGGAACTTGTTAACAGCATTACTGAAGTTGTAAAAATGTTAGTTTTTGAATTTTCTGGAAATCCTATTGTTAACTGCTATACTGAAATTATTAATAACGCTATAAAAGTTGTTCACCGTTATACTGAAATTGTAACATTTTTCCAAAAAATTGTTTCGGACCACCGGAGAATTTTTTAGAAAATCTGTTGTCCACTGCTATAATGAAGTTATTAATAGCATTACTGTAAAACCCCTTTTTACCACAAAACATTATAAACTCATGATCAAGTCACTACTATGGTAAAAAAGGAAAGAGGTTAAAATGAACTACCATAGTAGAAAGAAACTTCCATATTTTTAGAAATTGACTTTCAAACTCGGGTCAAACCCGAACTCCGTTGCATGCAACTAAAATCATTCATTCATATCCACTGGGCCTCCAAGCCTCCGGCCCGGGTAACAACATACATCAAAATCAATCCATCCAATTAGTTTTCAACCAGGTATAACAAAGTTTCATAAAACAATAGAAATGGCCTCCAGCCAACTAAAACGAGGAGATAACATATCCTCCAATTCACAATAAGATCAACAATCAAAATAGTTCAAAAGGACCCTAAATGTGGCAATATATATACTAGCCATACATATACAAAGGCTAGAGGCCTAAAGCTAACCAAGCTTAAGCCTCTGCGTCTCTTCCCGAAGGCGCACGCCTAGAACCTTCACTTGAAAACATTGTAAACCACGGGGTGAGACAAAGTCCCAGTGACCAACCTTTCCAATTCAAGGTACTACTAAATAGGTGCTCGTGAGGTGTCAAGTGGGGCATTTCACAAGTAATATTATAAATGATAGCCACAACAAGTCATGCAAGTGTAATGATGCAATTCCCATCAACCATATCTCTCACTTTGGGGGATCTTCAAGAGCCGAAGCCGGCCCATCCCTCACTATGGGGGACGTAGGGAGCCAAAAGGCCTATCCCTCACTCTGGGGGATGTACTGAGCCAACCATCATGCATTAATGGAGGCCTTACCACATGGTAGTAACTATCAAAATCTCTCACCAATTCCCAATTCATGCATCATGCTCAAACCATAATCAAATAGTAATTGAACATTTTATAATTAACTTCTTTCAGTAGCATATGTTTCACAATTCCAAGATTCATTCATCATCAATCGAAACCCCACAAGACGGTTTTCCTTTTTATATACAACATACACTTTGAATATAATTGTTACTCGGAGCACAAAATATAAATCTACTCACAATACCACAGAAGCAAGTACTAAAGATTGGAAAGTGGTTACCTCTCGCCTGAGCAAGGAATAACAAACCAACAATGTGGCCCCGTGCACCAACAAGACTCACAATCGGTTTACACAAGCACACAAATACACAACCATCATGTATTAGCTTTCAAACTAATAATGTGGCCAAAACAACATTTGGGGACACAAAATTCCTAGCTCCAACCAAAACTCTACCCAACTCAAAGGGTATAATCATCAAAACAACACTCTAAAGTCATAAAAGTCCATTAAAACATCAAATCCCCTTTCAAGCATCAATTAGGGTTCAAACCTCAAGGACCCACTATAGGAATTCTACACCCAAACATCCCATTTGAACAATTGAAGTTCTAACAATAATCTAAACCGATTAAACATCCAATTTAACCCCCTTGACATAACCCAATTCACCAAACTCATAATCAACCTCTACATTATCATCCTCAATCACAAAACTCCCTTTTTCATAAACCATAACTTCAAAAACTCCAAGTTCTTCAAATCTGAGGAAACTACACCGATTAAAAACTTAGACTAACCCAAAGCAATCAATTAAACTCAAAACAATTGGTCAAAAACCTCAATTCCATCACAACCTAGAAAACTCTAGGGTTCTACCAAAAATCCTCAGAAATTCCAAGAAAGAAAGTAGATTAGAGGTTAAAATCACTTACTTGAGGTAATGGATCCTTAGAAATGCCCCCTCCAAGCCAAAATATCGAAACCCTAGCAGAGCCTCTCTCTCTACCTCAGATTTTTCTAATTTTCGCACAACTGAACCCCTCCTATGACTATATAGATTCGGACTCCTTCGCCGCGGCGAACTAATCCTGAGAGGGATTACTCGCTTGAAAACCTGACTTCGCCGCGGCGAAAGCTTCCCGAGAGGAAACTCTCGCTCGCCCAGAAAACATTCGTCGCGGCATACCCCTACCTTCGCTGCTGTGAAACCTTCCCGAGAGGGAAACCCTGCTCACCTGAACAACTTCGCCGCGGCATCCCCAAGACTTCGCCGCGGCCAAACCTGCCCAAAAGACAATCCCCCTTGGAACTCCCATTTCGCCACGGCGAAGTGAAACTTCGCCGCAGCGAACATACCCTGAGAGGGGTACATTCACCTATTCCTCCAACATACCTCAATTCAACCCAAACACCAAGATCAACATTTAAATCACTAATCTATCCTCAAAATCAACCAAAAGAGGTTATTAAAACCCGATAAAAACTCAGGACGTTACAATTACAAAAGTGGTTAATTGTTATACTGAAATTGTAAAAATTTTCAAAAATATTGTTTCTAGTTGCCGGAGAATTTTTTGGAAAACCTGTTATTAACTGCTATACTGAAGTTGTTAACAGCGTTACAAAAATGGTTAACCATTATACTGAAGTTGTAAAAATTTTCAAAAAAAAAATTATCTTCGGTTGCTGGAAAATTTTCTGAAAAATTTGTTGTTAACTGCTGTACTGAAATTGTTAATAACGTTACAAAAGTTGTTAACTATTATTTGAAGTTTTGAAAGTTTTCAAAAAAATTGTTTTCAGCTTAAAAAACAATAAATAAAATGAAGGGCAATATGATCATTTTAATAAATTTATAGATGACAAATTGGTCACTTGTAATTAAATTGGAATTTTACAAATTCAAATAACTATTTTGACATTTTCAAGTTCAAGTATCATTTTAATGTCATTTTTCCTTCATATTTGTCTCACTTTCCTCCTCGTTGTTGAGTCCTTGAAAGAGGAGTTTTTGATAATAACACATGATGACCCTAATAAACAAGCATCCTAAAGATCTTTAATATCAATGTCAATATTTTTTTTTTTGCCAGCATCGATGTCAATATTTAATACATATCAATCCATACTAGGTTATAATGCCTACAAGTTGTCAATTAAGCACATATTAGATATAAAACAATTGAAAAATTGAAATAGATATAAAATATGAAAATAGTAAATCTTAAACTATATATCATGAATATTATATGAGCTAATATCCATAGTCCCTAAATCTTAGGATTCCTCACTTTTCAATGTTATAAAGACATAAGCTATATAACATTTATAATGAATGACTTCCGAAGAGTTTCTTATTATCAATGTCATTATGATTTTTTTTTTCTTTGAATAAAAAAAAGACTATTTTCTCTCTCATGTTATAAATTATTAGATTTGAATGGATAAAAGAAAGCATTGTGTGCCCCGCTTCACCAAACCCTAGTCTTTTCATGAGCACACCATACGTTTTTGTTGCTCCAAAATTCTTCTGTAACAGCTGGACAAAGAGTGATATAAAACACTATCATAATTTTGATTAAAAAAGTGTTTGGCAAGATATAAAAATATTTTTCAAAAACACTTTTTAATAAAACAAGACAGATTTTTTTATATATTTATTTCGTATACCGTAAAAATATTTTTAAAATCATGATTTAATATTTTTTTTTAACTCAAACAAACAATAGTGTCAACTCAAATGAGTTAAAAAGATAATTTAATATTTTTCATTTGTTAACAATTTACTTGGCTAAGCTTTTTCTAATTCATTTTCGTTTCAATCACATCACAAAAGCCAAGTCTTCTAAACTTCTGCCCTATTTGGTACGCTCATGGAAATACAATCCGTCATTGAAAACTGTATGAAAAAATTACACTAAAATCCCACTTATGAAAAAATCTCTTAAAATCATGTACTTGTTCTTCACTAATTTTAAGATTTTTTTTTATATTTAATTCTCCTAGGTAAGAACCTTAATGCAATGTTCTCAAATTTGCTGGGCATACATTTATGATATATACTCCCATAATCATTCTTCCCTATTTTTCATTGTTGAAAATGCCTTTTTCTAAATAGGGGTGTAAACATTAAATTTTATCAAATATGATCACTAATTTTCAGAAAAAGTTGAATCAACATTCCATTAGGCTTAAGTGTGGCCATGTACTAATTTTCAGAAAAAATTGAATCAACATTCATTTTCATTTCTTCAATCAATCACAAGCCAAGTCTTCTCCTCCCTTTGTTACGCTAATGGGAAAAAAATCCTATAATTGAAAACTTTTGTAGGGCATTGATTATACTGATATAACCATTGTTCCTACGCTCTTATTGTTTCAAATGTTTTATATTAAAAATGAAGGCAAAAAAATTCAATTTTCTCAAATAAAATTTTTTCCCCCTTTCATCTCTAATTTAAACGAGTACTCTTATGAACTTTGTGATGTATACAGTTTCATGCATAGCTTATATATTTGTATGATTTATTGCATATAATACTCATCTAATCCTATTTATAAGGTATAAAAAAATACTTGTTTAATTTGATCTTATTTCTAAAATGTATTATTAAATTTTCTATACGAATACACAATTTTTTTATGCAAACAATTTTATTTTATTCATAATTTATTATTGTGTTAATTTTATTCTCATATGGTATAATGTCTATAAAATAGGAACAAAATTAAAAATTTTGACCTCTTAATAAAAATATTTTGAAATTTTAATATCTCTGCCATTAGATTAACTTTCAATGGTTGGAATTCAAAACTATATAAAAATATTATTATAGTATTAAATATAATAAAAATTTACAATTACCAACTATTCACGTCAAATTTTAACACTATAAATTTATCTATCTATTTTATTATTTAATATTTAATATTATAATAATATTTTTATTGAATAAACCTCACCTGTTGAAATGAAGAGGGAAGTTAGTGAAGATGTTCGGCTTCCAAAGCTATGTGACATGGGCTCAAAGGCTCGACCCAACATATTGAAGAGAAGAATTTGTGTGATAAGAAGTCAGCTCAAATGGGTCAAGAAGATGTAACAAAAAAAAAAAAAGGGTCAAGAAGACAATTTAATATTTCATTTTTTTAAGAATTTATTTGGCTCTAAATTTATTTTCTTTGTTTTGTTTTCATTTCAATCCCAATTAATTGGCAAAGACAAGTCATCTGTCCCGTTTGGTACGCTAATGGAAAACTAATCTGCAAATAAGAACTTTGTAGGGGGTTTATTATAGTGACATAATCATTATTCCCCATTTTCTCATTGTTTCAATATTTTTTTTTATAAATAGGGGCATAAACATTAAATCTTATCAAGTAAAATTATTATTTTTTAATTTCCCCCCTTCATTTCTAATATCAAATGCACCTATACTTTCTTAGTAAAATCGGGTTAAAGTCTCCCATTGAAAATTTTATTACTGAAAAAGACTCCATTTGTATAAAATTTGCAAATTAAAGTATTAGTACCTTCTGTGTATAAAAATTTATTACGTTGTTCACACAAATAAAATTTTTAATGAAAGACGCTTTCCTAATTTTCTCATACTTTTATGGGTAGCTAGCCATACGGATTTCATTTTCAGGATTGCCGTCATCATATGGATAACTAGCCAATAACAAGAAACTCATAGCGTATTTGAGGATTTGAGGGGCATTCAAGTTAGAAGCATCCAAAATCAAAATTTTGATGCGAAAATGAATGTGAGCCACTTTCACTGAAGGACCATTTTCTCTTTCACTCTTCAAATAATACCCAAAAAAATTTGTCGATACTAAGGTAATTCCTCTTATATCTCTCCCACACTCCTTATATTCAAACAATGTTGAAATGTAATTATTTTTTCTAAGGAGTATGTCATAAAAGATACTACTTCTAATTCTTAATATAAGAGCTAGTTTAATCTTTTATTTGATTCTAAATATAAGATTCTAATCTATTTTATTTCTTGTATTTATCTTTTTTTTTTAAGTAGTCCATGTAATAGTTGCTTATGCTAAAGATTTTATCAAATAGTAGTTTTAGCTAATATATATTATTAGTAAGTGTATTTTAAGAAAACCAACTATATTTATTATAAATAACTAGTTTAACAAACTCTTTTAATCGAGTTAAGTTAGTTAACTAGTTCTTATATTAAAAACCAAAGGTAATAACTCATATTACTTTATTTCAGGTTCTTAACGGAAATTGTTATTGATTTAGCATAAAATATAATTATCAAATTAATCTGCCTCACAAAATTTCATATTTCTTTATTATTTTGGTAATTACTAAATTGTACATGAACACTAATTTTTGGAAATTTTGACGTTAAATTTTCAGAAAATTAGGTGAATCAATGTTCCATCAAGTTTTATCACCAAAAAAAAAAAGTTCCAGATATCAAGTTCTTGGATATGGCCATGTGCTTGTTCTTTACGCCTTTTCCGGTCAAGCACGTCCATTGGTCTTGTCAGGACCATTAATTAAGCAATTTCTATGTGGATCTTCGCACAAAACTTAAGTGAGTGTTTAAATTAATTTATTTTAAATGATCTTGCATTATATAACAGGATAGTTTTGTTTTTCAAACGGTAAAATAATTTTATTTCAATTGACTTTCTTGTTTTCCAAACCCTTCAGCTCGCCATTCAAATAATACCCAAAAAAATTGTTGATAATATGGTAATCTCTTAATATCTCTCCCACACTCTTTATATTCAAATAATATTGAAATTTAATTATTTTTTCTAAAGAGTATGTTATAAAAGATCTCTCATATTTTACTTTATGTTAAGTTCTTAATTGAAATTTGTATTGATTTAGCACAAAGTAAAATTATCAAATTGATCTGCCTCACAAAATTCCATATTTCTCCACAAATTTTCAGAAAAAGTTGAATCAACATTCCATCAGGCTTAGGTGTGGCTATGTACTTGTTCTTTACACCTTTTATTTTTTCTTTTGATTGATTTTCATTTCATCAATCAATCACAAAGTCAAGTCTTCTTCCTCGTTTGTTACGCTAATGGAAAAATAGTCCTATAATTGAAAACTTTTGTAGGGCATTGATCATACTGATATAACTACCATTCCTCCGTTCACATTGTTTCAAATGTTTTAAATAAAATTATTTTTTCTCCTTTCATCTCTAATTTAAACGAGTACTCTTATGAACGGTGTAATGTATACAGTTTCATGCATAGCTTATATGTTTGTATGATTCATTGCATATAATACTCCTCTAGTCCTATTAAATAAGGTAGAGAGAAAATGCTTGTTTAATCCTATTTATAAGATGTATTATTAAATTTTTCATATGCATGTACACTTTTTTTGGTTGCAAACAATTTTATTTATTAATAATTTATTATTATGTTATTTAATTCTTATATGGTATAATGTATATAAAATAGGAACAAAATTAAAATTTTATTAAATTTTAAGACAAAGTTAAGACTACTTCTAGTTTTTAATATAAGAACTAGATAACTAATTTATCAATATTAAAAAAATTAATTAAATTCGTTATTTGTAATAATGTATTGTCTTGCCTAAAATATCCTAGTTAATCATACGTATTGGAATTGCTCTATCATGAAACTTTTAATATGTGCAACTAGCATATAGGCTATTTTGGAGAAAAGTGGATAAATATAAAAAACAAAGAAAACTGTGGTTTTATATTTATGATCAAATTAAATCTACAATTAGCTGTAAAAGACCGAAAGGGGTAACATTTTAGGTTTTTCTTCGGCTCAATAAAACATGTTGAACATGATTTATAAATAAGATCCAAGATTATATATGTGGGAATGAACTTCATAATAAATTGATTTTTTTTTTTCATCCCAAAATTTTGACCTCTTAATAAAAAGATTTCGAAATTTTAATATCTCTACCATTACATTAACTTTCAATGGTTGGAATTCAAAACTATATAAAAATATTTTTTATTCTAAAAAGCTAATTTTGCATAAGTCATAAGTAAGTTTTAGGTACTTTTATACTCGTACTTAAAAAAGTAGCTTTTGATCTAAAAGTTAAATTGGTCAAAAACTATGATAAATAGTTCTTAAATTTACAATCTGACTTATCATAATTATAAGCTATTTTTTCCTCCTCAAAAAGCCTTACAATCAAACAAGCAGAAAATTGGCTTGCGACAAAGTCATAATTGTTACGGCATGTACTACTTATAAACAGAGGAGGCAATTTCAATATCATTATTTATATATAGAAGTGTGTTATAATGTGTTGATTTTTTGTGATAAATTAATATTATTGATTATATTAATTGAATTGAACTCTTCCCCTGCATGGGGTATATATGCTAGTTAAATATAATAAAAATTTACAATTGCCAACTATTCACATCAAATTGTAATACTATAAATTTATCTGTCAATTTTATTATTTAATATTTAATATTATAATAACATTTTTACTGAATAAATCTCACCTGTTGAAATGAAGAGGGAAGTTAGTGAAAATGTTCCGCTTCCAAACCTATGTGACATGGGCTCGACCCAACATATTGAAGAGAAAAATTTGCTTCATAAGGAGTCAACTCAAATAGGTCAAGAAGATAATTTAATATTTCATTTTCTAAGAATTTATTTGGCTCTAAATTTATTTTTTTTGTTTCATTTTCACCTCAATCACAATTAATTGGCAAAGAAAGGCAAGTCTTCTGACCCGTTTGGTACGCTAATGGAAAACTAAACTGTAAATGAGAACTTTGTAAGGGTTTTATTATAGTGATATAATCATTATTCCCCATTTCTCATTGTTTCAAATATTGTATTTTTATAAATAGGGCCATAAACATTAAATCTTATCAAGTAATTTTTTTTCAATTTCCCTCCTTTATTTCTAATATCCAATACATCTATACTTTCTTTGTAAAATTGGGTCAAAGTCTCCAATTGAAAATTTTATTAGTGAAAAAGACTTAAATGAAAGCACCGATACTTTGTGTGTACAGAATTTGCAGAGTAAAATATCGGTAGTTTTTGTCTATAAAAATTTATTACATTTTTCACACAAATAAAATTTATTATCTTACGTGTCTTGTAAGGTATATTTAGAGGGAGGAGAAAAGTCTTGCTTTAATTTCTCCATCACCATATGGATAGCTAACCAATAACAAGAAATTCATAACTTGTTTAACGGTTTGAGGGGCGTTAAAGTTGCAACAATTGATAATAAAGAGTTAATGAGGGTTAAGAAAACAACTGAAACGAGTGAATAAGATAATTTAATATTGTTTCTTATTTGTTAACAATTTACTTGGCTGTGGATTTTCTTTTATTATTTTTCATTTTAATCGCATCGCAAAAGGCAAGTCTTCTTTACCAAAAAAAAAAAAAAGGCAAGTCTTCTTCCCGTTTGGTACGCTTATCTGTGGAAAGATAATCCGCAACTAAAAACTTTCTAGGACACATATTTATTATATATGTTGATATAATCATTATTCCCTATTTTTCATTGTTTTAAATGATTTTTTTCTAAATAGGAGCATAAGCATTAAATTTTATCAAACAAAATTATTTTTTCATTTTCCCTTTTAATTTATAATACCAAACTTATGGTATACTATTTCTGTGTGTGTATATGCTGAAAATCAAAATTTTGGGACAAAAATGAATTAATGGCAGCTGGACAATGAAGGACCATTTTGAAATTTCTCACTTCCAAACCTTTTAGCACACCATTCAAATAAAGCCGAAAAAAATCTGACAAAAAATAGTGCCAATTTTTTTTTGGATAATATGGTAATCTCTTATATTTCTCCCACCCTCTTTGTATTCAAATAGTACCTCTGATTCTTAATATAAGATTTAATTAATTTGTTTGAACAGATCAAGAAAGTTAATAAATTACCTTAATATATTTATATTTATCTTGTTACTTTTATAAATTAATATATAATGTAATGATATACATAAGTATTTTAGAGAAATTATGTAACATGTAATTATGTAACTGGGTCTTATGTTAAGGATCAGGATAGTAATTTTGAAATTTAATTACTTTTTCAAAAGAGTATGTTATAAGGTCTCTCATATTTCACTTTGTTCAAGTTCTTAATTGAAACTGTTTTTGATTTTAGCATAAAATATAATTATCAAATTGAAAATTGACAGACCTCACAAAATTCCGTATTTCTTGACTATATTAGTAATTATTAAATTATATATGAACACTAATTTTCAAAACGTTTTGCCACAAATTTCTGGAAAAGTTTAATCAACATTCGTTCAGTCAAGCACGTTCGACGTGTTGCTAGGACCATTTGTTTAGTCAAGTGAATATTTGCATTAATTTATTTTAAGTGATTTTATTTTTTCAAAATAAGTATATGAGAGGAATATTCCGTTGTAAAATGTAAAATAGATTTTTTTTAAAGTTAATTCTCTTAATAAGTCTTTCATTTTTTTTAATGTCCAAGGAAACATAACTTTTTTCTTGGTAGCCTCTGCCCGTCTCTCGATATATATGATATAATGAACTTATTTTTATTTTCCTTAATTATAAAAATTTCTATTCCATTTAAAAGATATACGTAATACGTAAGCCTTCTGCAAAATAAAATTGGGTAGCACAATTTTTTCTTTTATTTTTAATATTTCATTTTCATTGACCATGACAATACAAAGAAATATTATATTATGAGTAAGGGCTACGGTGATGTTATCAGCAAATCTGTTTGTCATGACCAACATGTCAGTGAATGTATTTCATGTTAGTTAAATAATAGAAATAAAAGACTTCACTTATAATTCTGTTACGGTAGGCAAAAAAGGCTTATAATTCTATTTACAATTAGGAATTATAAGAATTAAATACACAGTGTACTAAAATTAATTTGTGTTTACAAGCCCAAAGTTTATATACTGAAACCAACCAGTTTTTAATGGTGAGAATATTTCATGTTAGTTTTTTTTTAATCAATTCTGATTATATTTTAGTTCCCATCAAATTCTTCAATCCAAGTTGGAAGAAGAAAGTGAGTTGAGCCGGAAATTACTATGACAAACCTTTTATCATGCTTAGCTCTGCCTATAAAAGAAGCCTCATATGTTAGATACCATATCCTTCACTCCTTGATATTCACAGCCTTCTAACTTCGCTCATGGCATTTCGAATCACCATCTGTTTGTGCTTGTTCCTTCTTTCTCCTTCCCTTTCTTCTCTCAACCCCCCATTATGTAATTGTCATGATTCCATTGCGCTTTTTCATTTTAAAAACTCTCTCTCTCTTGATCATTCTGCTTCAATGGAGTGTGATGAGTTTCACGATGATGATAATAGTTATACTATACAGTTTAAGAACTCATCTTATTCAAAGACAGCTTCGTGGGGAAATGATTCAAACTGTTGCTTGTGGGATGGGATCACGTGTGACTCCATGTCTGGTCATGTGATTGGCCTTGAACTTACTTGTAGTTGGATCCAAGGTCAACTCCATCCAAATAATAGCCTCTTCCAACTTTCTCATCTCCAAACACTCAACTTGGCTCACAACAATTTTAGTGGGTCTTTGATATCATCTCATTTTGGTGGTCTTTCCACTCTCATGCATCTAAACTTAAGCTATTCTATTTTTGCTGGTGAAATTTCTCCTAAAATTGCAGAATTGTCTAAGTTGGTCTCTCTTGATTTGTCTATGAATCGATTTGAAGGGTTGAGTTTAAGACTTGAACCATCCACTTGGGAGAAGCTTGTTCTAAACATGACTGATCTGAGAGAACTTGTTTTAGATAATGTAAATATGTCTTCCATTGCACCAAGCTCCTTGCCTTTGAAGTCGCTTAATATTTTGAGTCTTGAAGGTTGCAGATTTGATGGGCCTATTCCTATAGGTTTTGGAAACCTCACTCAATTAACTGATTTGAACATTGCAGAAAACAATTTTAGTGGTGAGCTTTCATTTCTTTCAAATCTTCAAAGTCTCACTTCATTGGACCTTAGTGCCAATTATTTTAATGGTCTCTTACCAAATTCCATAGGCCATTTGAAGTCTCTTAATTTTTTGGGTCTTCAAGAGAACCAATTTCATGGGCCTATTCCTACAAGTTTTGGGAACCACACTCAATTAACTGATTTGAACCTTGCAGAAAACAATTTTAGTGGTGAGCTTTCATTTCTTTCAAATCTTCAAAGTCTCACTTCATTAGACCTTAGTGGCAATTATTTTAATGGTCTGTTACCAAATTCCATAGGCCATTTGAAGTCTCTTGATTTTTTGGGTCTTCAAGAGAACCAATTTCATGGGCCTATTCCTACAAATCTTGGGAACCTCACTCAATTAACTGATTTGGACCTTGCAGAAAACAGTTTTAGTGGTGAGCTTTCATTTCTTTCAAATCTTCAAAGTCTCACTTCATTAGACCTCAGTGGCAATTATTTTAATGGTCTTTTACCAAATTCCATAGGCCATTTGAAGTCTCTTGATTTTTTGGGTCTGCAAGAGAACCAATTTCATGGGCCTATTCCTACAAATTTTGGGAACCTCACTCAATTAACTGATTTGAACCTTGCAGAAAACACTTTTAGTGGTGAGCTTTCATTTCTTTCAAATCTTCAAAGTCTCACTTCATTGGACCTCAGTGGCAATTATTTTAATGGTCTCTTACCAAATTCCATAGGCCATTTGAAGTCTCTTGATTTTTTGGGTCTTCGAGGTAACCAATTTTATGGGCCTATTCCTACAAGTTTTGGGAACCTCACTGAATTAACTGATTGGAACCTTGCAGAAAACAATTTTAGTGGTGAGCTTTCATTTCTTCCAAATATGTCAAGTCTTACTTCATTGGACCTCAGTCAAAATTATTTTAGTGGCTTGTTGCTAGATGTGTTTGGAAATCTTTCAAATTTGGAATTTCTTCATTTCTCTGACAACAAGCTACAAGGTAATTTTCCCGTGTCAATTTTCACCCTCATAAATCTTTCTCTTTTGAGTCTATCATCAAATAACTCGAGTGGCTCTGTTAATTTTTACCAATTTTCCAAGCTTCAAAATCTAGGATATTTTGATCTTTCAAGCAACAAGTTTCTCTCACTTACCTCTGATAATAATCTTAACTACACCATTCCCAATCTTAAGGTCTTATATTTAGATTCTTGTCATATCACTATCCTTCCGAAATTCATTGGCCTTCCAAATTTGTGCCGATTGCATCTTGATGATAATAAGTTGTAGGGTCTTCCTGAGTCAATTTTTGGTTTCATAAATCTTTCCCATCTGAATCTATCATCAAATAATTTGAGAGGCCCTATTAGTCTTCATCAATTCTCAAAGCTTCAAAATCTAGAATATCTTGATCTTTCAAACAACAAGTTTCTCTCACTTAGCTCTAATAATGATGTTCACCATACCATTCCCAATCTTACACTGTTAGATCTGTCCTCTTGCAACATCAATGACTTTCCTAAACAATTAGGAAGCCTTCAAAATTTGAAGGGGTTATATCTTTACAATAACAAAATTCGTGGAGATATTCCCCAATGGTTCAATAATGTAGGGAATGGTTCTTTGGATGCTTTGGATCTCTCTCATAATAACTTGACATCAGCTAAACATCTTTCAATGAGAAACTTGAGGTTTCTTGATCTCAGCTTCAACTTGTTGCCAAGAACTCTCCCAATTCCATTCTTTGATGTTGAATTCTTTTCAGTGTCCAACAACAAATTCAATGGACACATTTCTTCCTCATTTTGCAATGCAAGCTCACTTGAGATACTCATCTTATCCCACAACAACTTGTCGGGCCACATCCCAAAGTGCCCTTTTGCTCTCCCATATCTTGAGAGTTTAGATTTGCAGATGAATAATTTTTTTGGATCTATACCGGACAATTTTTCTAGGAGCAGTTATTTGGAATCTTTGCATTTGAACAACAATCAATTTGAGGGACGATTGCCTTTGTCTTTGACCCATTGCAAGCAATTACAAATTTTAGATGTGGGAGCAAACAAGATCAATGACAAATTTCCTGATTGGCTTGAACATACATCAAGGAATTTAAAGGAATGATGAATGTTGACTTTGTTTCAACCACACTAGATTACTTGGAAATCCATAATACATCTTATCAGTATCAAGAATCAGTGATGGTCACATTGAAAGGTGTTGATTTGGAGTTGGTAAAGATCATAACTACATTCACATCCATTGATTTGTCAAAAAACATGTTTGATGGACAGATTCCACATGTTATTGGTGAGCTACATTTACTTAAAGGGCTTAATCTCTCCCACAACAAAATCACTGGTCCGATTCCTCAATCCATTGCAAACTTGACCAACCTAGAATCATTGAATTTATCATCAAACTTGCTTAAAGGTGAGATTCCTCTTGCACTAGCAGATCTCAACTTTCTTGAAGTTTTGAATCTTTCACAAAATCAGCTTGTCGGAGAAATACCAACAGGTAAGCAGTTTGATACATTTTCACAAGATTCTTTTGAGGGAAATTTAGGACTGTGTGGATTTCAATTGTCAAAAGCATGTAATCATGATGAAGGGAAATTACCACAACCAACTTCGTCAAGTAATGACAAATTTGGATTTGGTTGGAAACCAGTGGCTTTGGGATATGGATGTGGGATGGTGTTTGGAATATTCATGGGTCAAGTTATTTTCTTAACTGGAAAACCTAAAGAGCTTGTCAGAATTTTTCAAGCCAGGCCTAAGAAACAAGCAAAAAGGACAAGGAAAAGAGCCCATCAAAATCAAAGAGTGAATTAGGCACAAAATGTGGCTTCGTGTGATATATTGCGTCATCTTTTTTTCCATGTTTCCACTATGGTTATTATTTCATGTTTCTTAAATATCTTGTCAGTGATTGGAATGTAATGTACTGTATATTTTAATGATTGTCTTTCCCTTTTTTTTTAATGAATTTCAAGTGATTTGCCTTCATTTGTATGCTATGTACTATTTGATCATCATGTGAATAAAATTTTCCACATATTAGCAACTATTTTTCTTTCTGGTACAGACATGTCATCAACTTATGTTATTTGAATTAATTATCAACCATTCAACCTTTCTCATTTAATTAATGATTTAAAGAAACTTTTAGTTTGTTCGTTGTTCTATTAAAGGATTTTAGGTTTTTATAAATATGTGAAAATCACTTTCTACTTCCAGACTTTATGATTGATATATGATTGTTCAGAATAATGCTGCAAGGAGGAATTTAAAATAAGCAAAATGATTTTATTTCAAATTTTAAACTCTCAACAATTTTTTTCTTGTTTTTGCCAAACTCTTAAAACTGAAAATATGACCATGCAAAACACGAGCCTCAATTGCTTTATTACTTAACGTTAACATTCAACTAGGCTTGTCCTCTTATAAAAACCTTGGGCCTAAAAGCATTGTAGCCCATTAACAACATTGTGACCCCTTTTTTCGTAAGTTCATAAATTCTTCTATTCGTTTTTTTTACCCCTTATTAGCATTGAGAGAAAATTAGAGAGAAAAGAAAATTAGATTAAAAAAATATGGAGAGAAATCAATTTCTTTTCTTACTTGGATATGAGAGAAAATATGAGAGGAAGGAACCCCTTGCTTGGATTAAAATAAAATTAGGGAGGAAAGAAAACTAGAGGGGAAAAAATAAGGAGAAATGAGTTTTCTAAATATCAATGTAATGAATTATTTCAAAATCGATTCTAATTCAATTGATCCTCATCCTAATGAAATTCATTTAATTGATACATGTATCCACCAATTCATCACAGGCACAAGATTTTAGGATTAGATAGGAGAGAAAATATGGGAGGAAGAAAAAGTGAGAAAAAAATAAGATAAACTCTATATCTCATTTTCTCTCCCAATATGGAGAGACTCAGGAAGAAAAAGAAGATTTTCTTGATTGTCCCTCCTCTCTCTTCCTCTCACATTTATTTTCTTTTTATTATATTTAAAAAATTATTCATTTTTTTATTTTTTTTATCTTACAAGAATATTTTTTATTAAATAGTTTGCTTTTAAAATATAATACTATGAAAATATATATAAACCAAATAATTTGATTTGAAATTATTTGATGACGCTAACGTTAGTATAATATTCCTATTGCAATATTTAATTTGATTTAATTTTAAATATGATATATTTTGATAAGGGTATTTTAGTTATTTAGCTATTTATTCATTTTCTTTCCCCCCTATTTTTCTCTCATCTATCCAAGCAAGATGATAATAATATCTTCTCTCTAGTTTTTTGATAACATCTTCTATCTCGTTTTTCCTTCTTCTATTCCTCTCCTCCGTTTTTTTCCTCCCAACTTTTCTTTCCATTCAAGCAGAGTAGAAAAGTGGGGGAGAAAATAAAATAGGTCACGCGTCTCATTTGCTCTTCAAATTTTCTCTTTATATATTGAGAGGTCTGGGAAGAAAAATAAGATTTTGTGACTGTCCCTCCTCTCTTTTCCTCTCCATATTTATTTTTTTATTATATTCAAAAGATTATTCACTTTTTATTAAATAATTTGGTTTTACAATATGATAATATGAATATATATACAAACCAAATAACTTGATTTTAAATTACTTGATAATGTTAATGTTAGTATAATGTTCCTATTGCAATATTTAATTTGATTTAATTTTGAATATGATATATTTTGATAAGAATATTTTAGTTATTTAGATATTTGCTCATTTTTTCATTTCTATTTTCTCTTGTCTATCTAAACAAAAGAGATAACAACATCTTCTTTTTAATTTTTCCTCCTCCCTATTTTACCAGTTTTGTGTTTTACTATTTCATTTGACATCATTAAAATCCAATAAAAAATAAGGGTCAATGAAATATTTTAAATACGAAAGAGGACAAAACAAAAAAAAAAGAGTATAACAAGTGCTTGAACCCACCAATTTCTCCCAAAAAAATAATTTTCAAGTATGTATTTATATATATATGTCTATCTATATATATAGAAGTTCATTCATACATTTTTTTGCCCTCATTTTCCTTCTAATTTTCAAATCCTTCAAAAATTTCAACCAAGTTAATTCAAACAATCAAATGGTCATAATTAAAAAGAGGGTCGTAAACGAAACCGTTCAACGAGCCGTCATACAAGAGCATCCCAAATTATGTGGTGAATATATCTTTTAAAAATTCGTATATACTTAGAATATAAGGTGTTAAATTGAAAAACCCCTCAGGTCAAAAAAAATGGAAGACCCAAAAAAATACAAGGTGTTGATTCAGCACAACTTACTTGGACAACTAGGGGTTCCGAAAAAGTTGGGGCATGAGTTTTTCTTTCTTTGTTTTTTTTTTTGGGGGATACATGAGTCTTTCTTTGTAAGGCTTGTTTTATTTTTAATTTTTGTAAAGTTTGTGTGAGAGGATGCAAAGAATTGTAGAAAAAATAACAGCAAGGGACGTTTTTCAATATTCTTGCCATAGTTGTAAATGTAAGAGTTAACTCTTAAATTGATATCCCAATATCTTTTGTCTCTAAAATTTATAAAAAAATTTTAAGTTATTGATTGCATATTAAAGAGAATTTTTATTCCTGAGATAATGACCAAAAGGATATTTTGAAAAATTAAAACATATTTATTGCAAATAATTAATTTAATAAATTTGTTTGATATATATATATATATATATATATATAAATTAGTGATTTAGCTTTACCATTTAGGACCAAAAGAAATAGTTCTTAATATAAGAGCTTATTTAATTTTTATTTTGATCATAAATATAAAACTCCAATTTATTTTATATCTTCTATTTATCCATTTTTTAAGGGTAGTTCTTATAATAATAGTTGTTCTAGCTAATACACTTAATTAACGAGAATATTTTAGGAAAGACAATATCTATTTATAACAAATAACTAACTTAATTATTTTTCTTAATCTACTCAAATTAATCAATTAGCTCTTATATTAAGAATTGAAGCTAGTATTATTCTCTTAAGCGGTTATAAACCTTTGAATGCTTTATGATGGGAATATTAGCCAAATGCAAAATAAGATTCCCTTGCTGTTTTTCAATATTAGCCAAATACAAAATTAGCGACGGACTTGTAACAGAATTTAGTGACGGAATAAGATTCCGTTACTAATCCTTCTCTAAGTTAGTGACGGAATAAAATTGCGTCACTAATCTTTCACTAATTTAGCGACGGAAATTTTCCATCACTAAATTCTATCGCTAATTTTAGTGATAGAATTTGTGAGGAATTAAAATTCCATCTCTAAATTCCGTCACTAATACACTGTTTTTTTGTACTGTATAGAAAGAGACAAAAATAAAGTATCAATTCATGAACATAAGCTAGTTTGATTGATTTTAAAGGGAAAAAAAAAGAAAGAGAATTCAAAGTCGGTGCTGCCATGATGAGTTTGATTGATAAATGAATGGAATCTTAGAAATTAAATTTTGGTTTTGGGTTTGAAAAGTCTTCAAATTTTGTTGGCTTCAACAGTTTACAATGTCGACCGTCAACGCTAATCAAGTAAACTCTGGTTGATTTACATGTACTTTGAAAATTTTTTGTTTCGCTGGTCCAAGGAAAAAAAAAAAGAAATTTTTTTTTTATTTCTCAAGAATTTCTTTAAATTTATGTTTTGAGTAGTACTCAATAAGATAATTTAATATTTCATTAATTTATCATCAACTTATTTGGCTGTGAGTTTTCTTTAATTCATTTTCATTTCAATCACATCACAAATGCCAGTCTTTTGCCCCATTTGGTCCACTTTCGAAAAATAATCGTGTAATAGAAAACATTATAAGGTATTCCCCAAAAGAAGAAAAGAAAACATTGTAGGTTACTATTTTCCAGTTCTCAGTATATTCTCATTGTTTTAAATGTTTTTTTTAAAATAAAAATGGGCATGAACATTAAATTTTATCAAATAAATTTATTTTTTTATTTTTCTCTTTCATTTATAGTATCAAATAAACTTTCGCATTCTATACTTTGTTGCATATATATTATTTATGGGTTAATGTGCAAATTCATATCATAACAATATTGTTCTCATACTGTTAAAAATATTAACGATCAATACTATCATTTTAATAAATACTATTAATTTTTAATGATAAAGAGCAATATTATCATAATTTTAAATATTTAAAATAAATTTGCACCCAAAATTAATAAAAAATTTCAGGACAAATTTACACTTTCACCGTTAATTATTTTGTATTGTGCATTTGTATGATACATTCAATAGGAAGATAAAAGTCTTCATTCACTGTCACCATATGGGTATGGTTTATTGCAAGAAATTCGTGTGTTTGACGGTTTGAGGTAGCATTTAAATTAGAATAATTCAATACCACACTTGTCATGATAAAAATAAATTTATTAGTTCGTCATAAAAAAATAGTTTATTTCCATTCGATCTCACATTATGATAATATATAAATTATTAGATTTGAACAAATAAAAAAAGAGTTGAAAAAGCGTTATGTGCCCCTCTTCACCAAACCTTATTCTTATTGGTCTTGTCATGAGCGTACCATACGTTTTTGTCGGTCCAAAATTCTTCTGTAACAGCTGGACAAAAAATTGACAATGGGTCAATGGGTTCATGGAAAAGCTAGGATTCTTTCCACCAACAGCAACAGAACTACTAGCTATTCTAACAGGCCTGCGATTTTGTCTTTCTCTTGACTTTTCTGTTTTGCTTTTCGAGGCTCTGACCTTGCCACTTGTATCCAAAAAAAAAAAAACATTGACAACACTATCATAATTTTAACTTCAACTCAAACAAACAATTGTGTCAACTCAAATGAATAAAGAGGATAATTTAATATTTTTCATTTGTTAACAATTTACTTGGCTTAGCTTTCTTGATTCATTTTCGTTTCAATCACGTCACAAAAGACAAGTCGTCTGGAATTGGATCCTCTCCACTACCCTTCCCATCCTCTTCCCTCCACTATCCTCCTTTTCTCTTCATAACCATTGAATCAAAACTCCAATGGTCCAGATTTAACATTTTATAACATTTATAAAAATAAATATATGATAAAAATAGATAAATAAATTTAAACTGTTAAAATCTAATTTAAACAGTTCATAACTATAAACTGTTATTATCGAGCAAATTTTTTTAAATTTTTTTATTACAATTGTAAACTGTTCAAACCAGATTTTAACATTTAAATTTATTTATTTATTTTTAATAACATCATTTTTATAAGATGTTAATCTGGACCATTGGAATTTTGATCTAATGGTTGTGAAGAGAAAAGAATGGTAGTGGAGGGGAAGAGGACGGGAAGGCAGTGGAGAGAATCCAAGTCCAAGTCTTCTAGCCTTCTACCCTGTTTGGTACGCTTATGAAAAAATAATCCGTCATTGAAAACTTTTTGAAAAAACTACGTTAAAATCTCACTTGAAAGAATTAAATATAAAAAAATATCTTAAAATTATTAAATTAATATGAAATTTCAAGAAAACTTATTGCAAGAAATTTTACTTGTTTAACTCTTTTTTTTTTAAGTATGCATTAACAACTAAAAAGCAGTCATTAACAATTTAAGACGTAACGATTAACAACTATCGCAGTAGATATTAACAACACATTTTCTCAGCACATCACAAAAATTTAATGCATGGTTGTTAATAAATACTGCAATAGTTATTAATAATTACACTTTAAATTGCTGACGACTTATACTTAAAAAAATAAAATAAGGACAATTTAATAATTGAACAAGTAAAATCTCATGCAATGAGATATTTTGAGAGTTCAAATTAATTTAATGGTTTCAAGAAATTTTGTTTGTATTTAATTTTCTTAAGTGAGAACCTTGATCCAATGTTCACAAATTTTTTGGGTATATATTTATGATTGATATTCATATAATCATTATTGCCTATTTTTCATTGTTTGAAATGCCTTTTTCTAAATAGGGGCATTACATTAAATTTTATCAAGTAAAATTATTGTTTTTAATTTTCCCTTTTCATCTCTAATATCAAGCACATGTTACGCCATTTCTTTCTCTGTGTTTATTATCATTATCTATTATTTTGCATTGTGTATTATAACGTGATTGACGGTTTGAGTAATTAGAACCACTCAAAACCAAAATTTCGGAGGAAAAAAGAATTAACGATAGCTGGACAATGAAAGATCACTTTGAATATTGTCACTTCCAGACCTTCTAGCTCACCGTTCAAATAATACCCAAAAAAATTTGTTGACAATATGGTAATCTCTTTACATCTCTGCCACACTCCTAATATTCAAATAATGTTCAAATTTAATTACTTTTTCTAAAGAATATGGTATAAAAGATCTCTCATATTTCACTTTTAAGTTCTTAATTGAAATTTTTGTTTATTTGGCATAAAGTAAAACCATCAAATTGGCCTGCCTCACAAAATTCCATATTTCTTGACCATATTAGTTATTATATTAGATTATATATGATCACTAATTTTCACAAATTTTCAGGAAAAAGTTGAATCGACATTCCGTCAGGCTTAAATGTGGCCATGTACTTGTTCTTTACGCCTTTTCTTGTTCTTTTGATTCATTCTCATTTCATCAATCAATCACAAAGTCAAGTCTTCTCCCCTGTTTGTTACACTAATGGAAAAACAATCCTTAATAAAAATATTTCGAATTTAAAGTTTAATAGGAAATTAAGTACATGATTCATGTAACGTAACGTGTTTATACTCACACACGCAAATATCAATTTATGAATGTTGGAGGCAAAATTATTCATTTAGTTTTGGATTTGTGAGGCCTTCAAATTTTGTCCGCTTCAACAGTTTCCAATGGAATGTTAAAGAGTGTTTGGGTGAGTGTAAAAGTGCTTTTCAAAAATATTTTTTTTCAAATCGAGACAAATTCCTTTACATATTTATTTGCCATAAAAATACTTTTAAAACTATGATTTTGTTTCCACCTAAAATTTTTTTATAGAAATTCACCACTTGGTGCGCATACAATGGACATTGACCCGTAAACCTTGGTGGGCATACGTGTTATTTGCAAAAACTTGTTTCCCGATAATTTCTTTAAATTTATGTTTTCGCCTGCCTTTATTTCTTTAAACAGAATTTGGGTCTTTCGTACCTCAATACAATACGTTGTGTGCAAATAACTAAGGGTCTCCAAATCGGGAGAAGAACATTTTCACTAACTTTTCTCTTCATTTTCTTTTCACTTAATATCTCTACCGTTATATTAACTTTTAATGGTTGAAATCCGAAACTACATAAAAACATTATTATAATATTAAATATAATAAAAAATTTAGCATTGCAAACTATTCACATCAAATTTTAATACTATAAATTTATCTATCTATTTTATTATTTATTATTTAATATTATAATAACATTTTTACTGAATAAATGTCACATGTTAAAGTGAAGAGGGAAATTAGTGAAGATGTTCCGCTTCCAAGCCTTTGCGACATCAGGTCAACCCGATATTTAAGAGAAGAATTTGTGCCATAAGGAGTCAACTCAAATGGGTCAAGAAGATAATTTAATATTTCATTTTCTAAGAATTTATTTGGCTCTAAATTTATTTTCTTTGTTTCATTTTCATTTCAATCATAATTAATTGGCAAAGTCAAGTCTTCTGCCCCGTTTGGTACGCTAATGGAAAACTAATATGTAAATGAGAACTTTGTAGGGGGTTATTATAGTGATATAATCATTATTCCCTATTTCTCATTGTTTCAAATTTTTTTTTGGTATAATTAATCCGTAAGTCCTTATAGTTTCAACCAATTTTGAATTAGATCCCCATAGTTTTTTTCTTTTTATCAGGTCCTTATACTTTTACCTGTTTTTAATTAAGTCCTTGTATTTATTTTTCTTTTTATCAAGTCCTTATAAGTTTACCTTATTTTTAATTGAGTCCCTGAATTTGTTATTCTTTATTTTTATAAATTCTAATAATACAATTCTATTACCATAAAATAGTATATTAGTTTATAAACAATAATATTCTAGAAATAATGAATTATTATAATAATTTTATTTTTTCCATCAAGAAAATATTAATTGTTCTAAAAAAATTTCCTGAATTAAATAATTATATTACTTATTTTTATTATATAATTAATAATTTAATTTCATTATCAATATTTTATATTTCAGTATTAATCTATTTAATTAAGTTTATATTTAATTAATAAATAAAATATAAAACTACATGGACCTTATTAAAAATTTAGTGAAATTATAAAGATTTGATAAAAAGAAAAATAAATACAAAGACCTAATTAAAAACAGCTGAAAGTATAAGGACTTGATAAAAAGAAAAAAAACTATAGAGACCTAATTTAAAATTGGTTAAAACTATTAGATCTTGCAAATTAATTAACCCTTTTTTTAATAAATAGGGGCATAAACATTAAATCTTATCAAGAAAAATTATTATTATTATTTAATTTCCCCCCTCATTTTTAATATCAAATACATCGATACTTGCTTTGTAAAATTGGGTCAAAGTCTCTAATTGAAAATTTTATTAGTGAAAAAGACTTAAATAAAAGTACCGGTATTTTGTATGTGCAGAATTTGCAAAGTAAAATATCGGTGCTTTTTATGTATAAAAATTAATTATATTTTTCACACAAATAAAATTTTTAATGGAGGAATTTTTTCCCCTAATTTTCTCACACTTGTATGGGTATTATTTTGTAACCTGTATTGTAAGGTACATTCAAAGGGAGGAGAAAAGTCTTGCTTTCTCTGTCACCATATGGATAGCTAGCCAATAACAAGAAATTTATAACTTGTTTAACGGTTTGAGGGGCGTTGAAGTTAGAACTATTCAAGTACAACTGATGATAAAGAGTTAGTGAGGGTTGACGAAGCAAGAAGCAGGAATTAGTTTTGATGTTTATTATTTTAACGAGTATTCTAAACTCATCAAATTTAAACTATTTATATCGAATTTAAATTGTTCAAGTTTGAAATCTTTACTTAATTATTTTAAATAGAAAAAATTATTTTTTAAAAAAATGATGGTTAAGAAATTATCTTTATTTTAGATTTTATTTATATTAAAATAATTATTTTGAAAAGATAAAAATAAAAAAGAAATCAAGTTTTGACTATCCAAATGAAGTATGAATGATCTAAATTTGATGAGTTTAAGATACTCACATTAAGATGAGTACCAAAATTGGTTCAGGAGGAAGCAACTGAGAGGAGTGAATAAGATCATTTAATATTTTTTTTATTTGTTAACAATTTACTTGGCTGGGTTTTCTTTGATTATTTTTCATTTCAATCATATCGTAAAAGGCAAGTCTTCTTTACCAAATACGAAAAAAGGCAAGTCTTTTTTCCCGTTTGGTACACTTATGGAAAAATAATCCGTAACTGAAAACTTTTTAGGGCACATATTTATTATATATATTGATATAATCATTATTCCCTATTTTTCATTGTTTTAAATGATTTTTTCTAAATAGGCGGATAAGCATTAAATTTTATCAAAAAAATTATTTTTTCATTTTCCCTTTTAATTTATAATATCAAGCATATGGTATACTATTTCTGTGTGTGTATACTCAAAATCAAAATTTTGGGACAAAAATGAATTAATGGCAGCTGGACGATGAGGGACCATTTTGAGGTTTCTCACTTCCGAACCTTTTAGCAGGACATTCAAATAATGCCAAAAAAAATTTTTGATAGTACGATAATCTCTTATATTTCTCCCACCCTCCTTTGTATTCGAAAATCACCTTTTATCCTTAATATAATATCTAATTAATTTATTTGAGGATATCAAAAAAGTTAGTAAATGACCTTAATGTATTTATATTTATCATCTCTCTTCAAACTAATTTGTTACTTTTATAAGTTAATGTATAATTTAATGATATATATAAGTATTTTCAAAAGATCATTTAACATGTAATTATGTAACTGGGTTTTATATTAACGATGAGGGTAGTAATTTTGAAATTTAATTACTTTTTCTAAAGATTATATTATAAGGTCTCCCATATTTCACTTTATTCAAGTTCTTAACTGAAACTGTTTTTATTTTAGTATAAAATATAATTATCAAATTGAAAATTGACCGGCCTCACAAAATTCCATATTTCTTGACTATTTTACTGATTATTAAATTATATATGAACCCTAATTTTCAAAATATTGTCACCACAAATTTTCAGAAAATTTTATTCAACATTGAGTTAATCACGCTTGGCGTCTTGCCAGGACCATTTGTTTAGGCATTTCTAAGTCTTTTATTTAAGTCCAAATGAATGTTTGAATTAATTTATTGTAAGTGATTTTATATTTACAAAATAAGTATATGAGAAGAATATTGTGTCGTAAAATGTAAAATAGCTTTTTTTTTTTGAATTAATTCTCTTAATAAGTCTTTCATTGTTTTTTGAATGTCAAAGGAAACATAACTTCTTTTTTTTTTTTGGTAGCTACTTGAGTATGCTCTAAACTCTACCCCTCTCGATGTATATAATATAAGGAACTTATTTTTATTTTCCTTAATTATAAATATTTCCATTCCGTTTAAAAGATATACGTAAGCCTTCTCTAAATAAATTAGTTTAATTGTCAATGTATACTTTGAAAAAAAAGGCAACTTAGTAATTAAACAAGTGGAGTCTCTTGCAATATGGTCCCTTGGGATTTCAAATTAATTTGATAATTTCAAGGGACTTTCTTGTATTTAATCTTTTTAAGTAAGACCTTATTACAATTTTTTCTAAATAATTTAGTCCCCCCATTGTTTTATTTATTTATTTTAATATAAATGGGGCGTGAGCATTAAATTTCATGTTATAAAGTTACATTTTATTTTCCCCTTCATTTCTAATATCAGACGTATGCTGTACTTTTTGGAAAATTGGAGAAAAGTTTCATATTGAAAATTTTGTTAGTGAGAATGACCTAAACTATGTATACAAAATTTATAGAGTATAGATACTTTTTGTGCATAAAAATTTATCATTTTTTCCTTACTAAAATTTTTTGATTAAATTATTTATCCAATTTTTTCATACGTGTGTGTGCATTATAAGATATATTCACTATTCAGAGGGAGGGAAGAAGTCCTACTTTGACTATCATATCATAGAGGGCCAATGAAGTTGGAACTATTCAAAACCAAATTTTGGGACAAAAATGGAATTATGCCGCTTTCACAATGAAGGACCACTTTGAATTTTCTCACTTCCAAACCCTTTAGCACGCTATTCAAATAATAGCCAAAACAAATTGTTGATGATATGCACGGTATATTCAAATAATTTTGAAATTTAATTAACTTTTCTAAAAAGTATGTTATAAATCTCTCATATTATTTCACTTTCTTAACGGAAATTATGATTGATTTAGTGCAAAATATAGTTATCAAATTGATCTGCCTCACAAAATTTCATATTTCTTGACCATTTTCGTAATTATTAAATTATATATGAACACTAATTTTCAGAAATTTTGACCTCAAGTTTTCAGAGTATTAGTTGAATCAATGTTCCATCAAGTTTTATAACACACGAGAAAAAAAGAACCATCAAGTTTGAATGTGGCTAATGGTGTTGTCAGGACCATTAATATAGGAATTTGTATGCAAGTCTTTTTCTCTTTTAGCTTAAGTGAGTGTTTAAATTAATTTATTTTAAATGATTTTTTACTATACAAAGAAAATACATGAGAAAAGTTTGTTTCTTAAAGGGTAAAATAATTTTATTTCAATTGATTCTCTTTTTTTCCCCCAAATATCCCTCAAGTCTTTTTTTTTTAAATTTCCACGGGCACACGACTATTTTTATTAACTTTTTTTTTTTTGTAATAACTTTAGTACGCCTAATTGATATGACTTTATTTTTATTGTATCATAATTATAAATATTTCTATTACTCTGTTTTAAGAGTATACGTAAGCCTTCTCTAAAATTAAAGTTGTACTGCATAAATTTTTCTTTTATTTTAAAGTTTTCATTTTCATTCACCTTGCATAAAACAGTTTAATGTGTTTTATAAAAAACATTCCCCTATTCAACATCGATATTATTTAAAAATAATTAAAACAACTTATGAGAGTCAAAATATTAATTTTAATATGTACGTGCCAATAAAAATTTTCATATTAGTTTTGATAATCGATTTGATCAAGGAAAAAACCTTTAAAAAGACACTTAAATAACTAAAATTCTTATTTAGATCATTAAATTTGTTAAATTTTTAATCAAAGTCACATGACCTAAAGAAAAATTTTAGAATTTTATAAAATGATACTATTGCCCCTTTCATTAGCAACCAAAAGAGAATTTTAAATTAATATGTTGCATTTCGCAGATAACATGTCTTAATTCTAAATTAATAACCTACTATATCCATAACACAGTTACAATACGTTTTTGAATAAAATTTGATTATAATATAACTTTAAAAATTAATATGTTTTATTTCATAGCTGACGTTTTACTTCTAAATTCACAAACTTTTTGTCTTCATAATGTACTTATAATAAGTTTTTAAATAAAATTTGATCACAACATAATCCTAAAAATTGACATGTTTCATTTCACATTTAATCACATTTCAATTCTAAACTAACAACTTTCTATGTCCATAACGTACTTGTAATAAGTCTTTAAATAAAATTTTATCACAATACAACTTTAAAAATTAACATGTTCCATTTCATACATAAAATGTTTCAATTCTAAATTAATAATTTTATATTAGGATGAAACTATTAGGATATTTTATATTAGGATGAAACTATTAGGATTAAGAGAGGAGGATTTAATATAAAAACTAACTCATTGTTGCCTCCTTAATCAATTTTTCAACTTTGTAACGATAAACACTAAGTTTTTCTTTTCAGGGCTTTTACATAACGTAGAAATTATAAAAAAAAAAAAAAAGCTCCATCTTTCTACGTTTATAATGAAAGACACGTTAGAGTCATTTCAAGAAATTTTAAAATCTTTATGAGTCATGTGACTTGAATTTTTTTTTTGGCCAAAAATTATGTGACTTGATTATAACAAATTTAATGACCCAAATAAAACTTTGGGTTATTTAAGTGTATTTTTAACATATTTTTCTTTTAACCAACTTCGAATTATATATTTTGAAACAAAGTTAATTTACTTAGCCATATTATTTTGTAATTCTTAACCATAAAAGTAGGCTAAAGAGATCGTTCAAACACCTATGATTTTGGATTGTATTATCGGATTATAAATGAAAAGGAGGCACGTAGTAACTGTTACAATGATGGATGCTTGTCATGGCCAACATATCAGTCAAACTATTTTGCATTAAATAATGGAAAGGAAAAATTTGACTTATAATTCTATTTACATTTAAGAATTATAAGATTTGAAACAAAGTGCACTAGAATTAATTTGTGTATCTAAAATGTTATAAATCCATGATCGATCCATATACTAAAGCAAACCAGTTGTTAATGGTGACAATAATTCATGTTATTTTTCTTAATTCTGATCATATTTTAGTTCCCATCAAATTCCTTAATCCAAGTTGGTAAAACAGGGAAGTGACTGGAGCCAGCAACCATCCATTTGTGTATATTTTAGCCTCATTTTAGATGTCCTTAGTTATTTTCTATATGTGTGTGTGTGTATTTTAAAACAAGAAATAGTGAATACTTTAATAAAAAATTTTAGATTGAACTGATGAGTATGTTCAATTGTTATTTTTGTAGGAGAAAAATTTGCTTAGTGATAAAAAAATAACAAAAAAAGAGAGATAATTTTATATCATCAATAGACTATTCCAAGCGATGACCAATGCTTTTAGACTATTCCAAGTCAAGTGAAAAAGAAACGCAAGTCATTACCGTTTGTTGTTACGCGTGCATTATATTCTTTAATTTAAGCCATTTTTAACAGTGACCACAAATTTCAAATTATGCACAAGTTGGACTGATAAATGAAGGAATCTTGGAAATTAAATTTTAGATAAATATAAGAGATAAAGCAGATTAAGGTCTTATATTTAGGATCAAATTGAGAGTCAAACTAGTCCTTATAATAAAAACCAAAGGTAATATTGAATAAGAATAAAGTTGGATAGTTTGCAGTTCAATTTTTTTTTTTGTCTATATGAAACTTGCTGGAAATGTCTTGTAAATAGTACTAGAGGATTATAAGATTTAAGTACACAGTGCACTAAAATTAATTTGTATATCTAACATGTTATAAATGTATTGAATCTTAGAATTTAAATTTTGGTCTTGGATTTGTAAACTCTTCAAATTTTGTTGGCTTGATCATTTTCCAACGGGATGTACGCATATAATGACATTGACCCGTAAACTTTTGTTGATACACATCTTCTTTGAATAAAAAAAATCATTTCTTGATAATATCCCTAAAATTGTTCCCCCCATTCCTTAAAATATAATTTTGGCCTTTTGGATCACATAGCATGCATTGCTAATGTAAATAGAACTAAAATGTAAGGTATAATTATTGCATATAATAAATTTTATTGGGAGAAATTGTTTAAAACTACTTGTTAAGAAATTTTAACTAAAAGTAACTGAATTTGAGCAAGTACAATTACTTTTTAACTGTATGCAAAATACATTTTATTATGTGTAAAAATCTTCAAAACTCATGCAAGGGTCGTCAACCATACACTGATGATAAAGAGCTAGTGAGAGTTGAGGGATCAGATGAAATGATTGAATAAGACAATTTAATATTGTTATTCATTTGTTAACAATTTATTTGGCTGCGAGTTTGCTTTGATTCATTTTCATTTCAATCACATCGCAAGAAGCAAGTCTTCTACCTCGTTTGGTACACTTATGGAAAAATAATCCATAACTGAGAACTTTTTAGGGCATATATTTATGGGAAAATTACACACAGGTCCCACAGAAGACAATTAATTCAGAAAAAGTCCCTGAAAATCACCTACAAGGGTCGGGTTCGACTGGTCGCAAACGGGAACGCAAGGCACATTCCCTACCATGTCATGGGCTCGATACCTGCGAGTGCACCTGGGATTAGTCTGGCCGGTTGTGCTGGGATACCCTGAGGTAGCGATACCATCCTACTCAAAAAAAGTCCTTGAAAATCCCCAAATGCTTCCTAAATCCCCAGAGACCTCTGAATAATTAATTTCAATTATGATATTACCTACTTACCCCGTTAATTTGAGTGTGAATAATTTGCCCGCCTTAAACCCTCGGGACCACCTTCTTCGCGTTTCCAGCTTTCCATTACAGCACAGGAGGCTTCACATCCATTAGCGGCGAGCTTTACTCACATTGTTGGCAAGCTTCATACCCCATCATCAACAACCTTCGCACCCCACTACCAGTGAGCCTCGTGGGTTCCATCATCGATGACCTTCGCACCCCACCACCGGCGAGCCTCTCTCTCTTGGTATATCATATTGATATTATCTATTACTGACATATTTAGGTGAGGTGCTTCTCAGTTTCAGAGCAACAGTTGGCTATTGTATAAGTTATATTATTTAAATTTCGAAGTAATGTTGGCTATTATCAATTGTTATGCATAAGTTGTTATTACAGTGATCGAAGGTTGTCATTAACGACCCCATGACCTGTCCTGTTATGTAGGATGGAAGACTTGTGTAAGTTGTATTATTTAAATTTCGAAGTAATGTTGGCTATTGTTAATTGTTGTGCATAAGTTGTTATTATAGTGATCGAAGGTTGTCATTAACGAGCCCATGACCTGTCCTGTTATGTAGGATGGAAGACTTGTTCAAAGATTCAGATGCATTGTCCATGTCTCCACCCAATGTGTTTAGTGAAGACCTAGTATCATTACCATGTGGTTTAGAAATGATGCCAACCCCAATTCCGGAAATGAATTCAACAAAGTGAAAGGGTTTGGTTATTGGAGAAGGACAAATTTTTCATAATGCAGTGGCCCTTAGGCAAGTACATATAGGTACAGCATTGTTGATAAGTTTTCATACAAATTTGTTAGGCCCATTGCGAAGGTTGTTAGCCACTTCTCTTCGAGTTGTCAACACCTGCCGTTGAGGTTGTAAATGAATTGCTATAGTAAAAATCCGTTGTAATCCTATTGGGTTCAATTAAAGATGTTAATAACTTCAAAATGCTCTCAATTTTTTTTGTTAAGGTCGTTATATGTACTGATAATACAATCTATTTAGAAGCTGTGGTATCCCACAGAGTGATTTGTCAGGGGCACTGCCCAGGTTGTTAACCACTTGTTTTCGGGTTGTCAACAATCCCTGTTGAGGTTGTAAATGGATGTGGCAGAGAGGACTGTGATCTATGCCTATCATGTTATCATGGTTACCATTTGTTTATCTAGTTTTATTTATTCTGCATTTGTGGACATATCCGTGTGTGGAACAAAGAATTTCCTGTTTTGTCAAAACACATGAATGCCATTACAAAAACTTTATAACCAGTAGATGATGTCAATACACATTAAAATATCTTAACATCCAGCTATCATTACATGGTCAAGTAAAGAAACAAAATCTGAACTTTACATTCAGCTGTCAAATAAAAAAAACTAAACACAATCTATGCTCATCATTTATTTCTTCCTCTTACTTTGGGAGTTTTCTCGTAGCAAAGACAGCACTTGATCACCATGCAAGTTGTTCTGATAAGTTAGAAGCCACCACAAGCATCCAACCTTCAAGTCATGGATTTCTTGAAGGGAGTACAAGCATCCAACATGCACAGCATACAGTCACAACCTACACATCGGCCAATCACAACCTACATTTGTGCCATTCACAACATACATAGCAGCCAATGACAATCCACGCTAAACCGAATGACAACAAGAACAGCAGGCAATTACAACCTATACATAAGCAAGTGACAAACTAACAGAGGCTAATGACAACCTGCACACAAGACAATAACAACCTTCACACCAATCAATCACAACATACACATAAGCAGTTGACAGCATACATACCAGCGAATGACAACATAGAGTACTAAATGACAACATACAGGATAGTAAATAACAACATACAGAGCAACCAATTACAACATATACAGAATAGTATATTCCCATTGAGGGAGTTACTTGATATATCCCTAGAAAATACAAGAATATGATGAATGAATACGATTTGTCCATCCTTATAACAACATAAATTGGATGAAATGAACCAAAAACTACATTAAAATACTGCACTTACGAACTTCTGAGCTGTGATAGGTTTTATAGTTCATTTGGAATCGCTCCACTTAGGTAATAATTGCAACTTATGCACAACAATTGACAATAACTAACATTACTTTAAAATTTAAATAATACAACTTACACAAGTCTTCCATCCTACATAATAGGACAGGTCATGGGATCGTTAATGACAACCTTCGATCACTGTAATAACAACTTATACACAACAATTGATAATAGCCAATATTACTCCAAAATTTAAATAATACAACTTACACAAGTCTTCCATCCTACATAACAGGACAGGTCATGGGATCGTTAATGACAACCTTCGATCACTGTAATAACAACTTATACACAACAATTGATAATAGCCAATATTACTCCAAAATTTAAATAATACAACTTACACAAGTCTTCCGTCCTACATAACAGGACATGTCATGGGGTCGTTAATGACAATCTTGATCACTGTAATAACAACTTATGCATAGCAATTGACAATAGCCAACATTATTTCGAAATTTAAATAATACAACTTACACAATAGCCAACTACTGCTCTGAAACTGAGAAGCGCCTCACCTAAATATGCTAGTAATAGATAATATCAATATGATATACCAAGAGAGAGAGGCTTGCTGGCGGTGGGGTGCGAAGGCCGTTGATGACGGAACCCAGGAGGCTCGCTGGTGGTGGGGTGCGAAGGTTGTCGATGATGGGGTACGAAGCTTGCCAACGGTGTGAGTAAAGCTCGCCGCCGATGGATGTGAAGTCGCCTGTGCTGTAATGGAAAGCTGTAAACGTGAAGAAGGTGGTCCCGAGGGTTTAAGGCAAGCAAATCATTCACACTCAAATTAATAGGGGTAAGTAAGTAATATCACAGTTGAAATTAATTATCTAGAGGTCTCTGGGGACTTAGGAAGCATTTGGGGATTTCCAGGGACTTTTTCTAAATTAATTATCTTCTGTGGGACCTGTGTGTAATTTTTCCTATATTTATTATATATATATTGACATAGTCATTAATCCCTATTTTTCATTGTTTTGAATGATTTTTCCTAGACAGGCGCATAAACATTCAATTTTATAAAATAAAATTATTTTTATTTTCCCTTTTAATTCATAATATGATAATATCAAACATATGCTATACTATTTCTGTGTATATATTATTATTTATTATTTTGTATTATTGTGTATTGTAACGTGTTTGTGGGGGTAATGAAGTTATTAGAACCATTCAAAATAAAAATTTTGGGACAAAAATGAATTAATGGCAACTGGACAATGAAGGACCACTTTGAAGTTTCTCACTTCCAAACCTTTTAGCATGCCATTCAAATAATGCCAAAAAAAAAATCTGTTGATAGTATGGTGATCTATTATATTTCTCCCACACTCCTTAGATTCAAATATCACCTCTAATCCTTAATATAAGATTTAGTTCACTTATTTGAAAAAATTGAGAAAGTTAATAAATTATCTTAATATACTTATATTTATTGTTTTTCTCCAAACTAATTTGTTACTTTGATCTATAAACTAATGGTACATATAAGTACTTTAGAGAGATCATGTAACATATAATTATGTAATTGGGTCTTATATTAAGGACGGGATAGTAATTTTAAAATTTAATTACTTTTTCAAAAGAGTATGTTATAAGGTCTCTCGTAGTTCACTTCGTTCAAGTTCTTAATTGAAAATGTTTTTGATTTTAGCATAAAATATAACTATCAAATTGAAAATTAACCGACCTCACAAAATTCCATATTTCTTGACTATATTAGTAATTATTAGATTATATATGAACACTAATTTTCAAAGCTTTTCACCACAAATTTTTGGAAAAGTTTAATCAACGTTCGTTCAGTCAAGCACGTTCGACATGTTGCCAGGGTTTAGTCAAGTGATTTTGTATTTTCAAAATAAGTATACGAGAGGAATATTCTGTTGTAAAATGTAAAATAGATTTTTTTTAAATTAATTCTCTTAATCAGTCTTTCATTTTTTTTTTAATGTCCAAGGAAACATAACCTTTTTTTTTTTGTAGCCTCTGCACCTCTCTCGATATATATGATATATTGAATTTATTTTTATTTTCCTTAATTATAAAAATTTCTATTCTGTTTAAAAGATATACGTAATACATAAGCCACTACAAAAAAATTGACTTTCAGCGGCGACTTTTGACACTTTCGGCGGCGAATGTCGCCGCTACAAATGTCGCTGCAGAAATGTCTTTCGGCGGCGGCGACTTTTTTGTCGAGTCGCCGCTGAAAGTAATGCCTAAGAAGAATTGGTTCGCCGCTGAAAGTAATGCCTAAGAAGAATTGGCTTCACCAACGTCACGTCATCACCGCAGGTGCCACGTCATCGTCACTGGTGGCCACATCATCACCGTCGGCCGCCACATCATCACCGCCGGCCGCCATGTCATTGCCACATCACTCCTTCTCGCCATGTCATCGTTCAAATATTTTCACCTTAAATGTGTCTTCTTCAAGGTTCGAACTCGTGACCACCTCCTTTTGTGTCCAATCTTCTTGCCGCTAAGCTAGATTGAATTTGTTTATTAATATTGTAAAATAAAATATATATTATTATATTACACTTTCAGCGGCGATTTTTTTTGTCGCCGCCGAAAGTCGTCGCTTAAAGTCTGTTTTTTTGTAGTGAGACTTCGATAAAATTAAAATTGGGTTGCACAAATTTTTCTTTTATTTTTAATATTTCATTTTCAGCGACCATGACAGTAGTATTGATCATTAGTCATTAAATAAAGTAGTTTAATTGTCAATGTATACCGGAAAAAAAAAGTAACTAAATAACTAAACAAGTGGAATCTCTTGCAATATGATCCCTTAGGACTTCAAATTAATTTGATAATTTCAAGAGATTTTTTGTATTTAATTTTCTTGGGTGAGAGCTTATTACGATTTTCCCTAAATAATTTAGTCGCCACCATTGTTTTATTTATTTATTATATAAATAGGGCATGAACATTAGATTTCATGTTATAAAGTTACATTGTATTTTCCCCTTCATTTCTAATATCAGACATATGCTATACTTTTTGGAAAATTGGAGAAAAGTTCCATATGTTAGCGAGAATGACCTAAATTATGGATGCAAAATTTATAGAATACGGATACTTTTTGTACAGAAAACTTCATCATTTTTTTCCTTACTAAAATTTTTTCATAAAATTATTTATCCAATTTTTTCATACTTGTGTGCGCATTATAAGATATATTCACTATTCAGAGGGAGGGAAGGAGTCCTACTTTGACTATCATATCATAGAGGGCCAATGAATTTGGAACTACTCAAAACCAAATTTTGGGACAATAATGAAATTATGCCACTTTCACAGGGAAAGACCACTTTGAATTTTCTCACTTCCAAACCCTTTAGCACGCTATTCAAATAATAGGCAAAATTTAATTACTTTTTCTAAAAAGTATGTTATAAGATCTCTCATATTATTTCACTTTCTTAACAGAAATTGTTATTGATTTAGTGCAAAATATAGTTATCAAATTGATCTGCCTCACAAAATTTCATATTTCTTGACCATTTTAGTAATTATTAAATTATATATGAACACTAATTTTCAGAAATTTTAACCTCGAATTTTCAGAATACTAGTTGAATCAATGCTCCATCCAGTTTTATCACACACGAGAAAAAAAGAACCATCAAGTTTGAATGTGGCCAATGGCGTTGTCAGGACCATTAATATAGGAATTTGTACGTGAGTCTTTTTCTCTTTTAGCTTAAGCGAGTGTTTAAATTAATTTATTTTAAATATTTTTTACTATACAAAGAAAATACATGAGCAAAGTTTGTTTCTTAGGGGGTAAAATAATTTTATTTCAATTGATTCTCTTTTTTTCCCCCCAAATATCCCTCAAGTCTTTTTTTTTTTTAAAAAAAAAACGTCCGCGGGCACACGACTGTTGTTATTAATTTTTTTTTGTAATCACTTTAGTACACCTAATTTATTTATGACTAATTTTTATTACTAAATTGTACGTGAACACTAATTTTTGGAAATTTTGACGTCAAATTTTCAGAAAAGTAGTTGAATCAATGTTCCATCAAGTTTTATCACGAAAAAAAATAGATAAATAAAAAATAAAAACAAAGGTCCACCAAGTTTTTGGATATGGCCGTGTGCTTGTTCTTTACGCCTTTTCCAGTCAAGCACGTCCATTGGTCTTGTCAGGACCATTAATTAAATAATTTCTATCTAGGTCTTCGCATAAAACTTAAGTGAGTGTTTAAATTAATTTATTTTAAATAATTTTGCACTATATAACAGAAAAGTTTTGTTTTTCAAACCGTAAAATAATTTTATTTCAATTGACTTTCTTGTTTTCCAAACCCTTATGGGGATTATTAATTATCTTAGGGATTTTATTCCTCATGTGTCTAATCATATCAAGGAGTTATAATAAGAACTCCACCATCATTTTAATTGAAATTTGTATTGATTTAGCATAAGGTAAAATTATCAAATTGATCTGCCTCACAAAATTCCATATTTCTTGACCATATTAGTAATTATATTAGGGTGTTTGAATAGAAACCAAACTATGGTTTCAGAAGTGCTTTTAGAGTTTACGAGGTAAATATTTGAAGAAATTTGTCTCGTTTTACAAAAAAATGCTTCTGAAATCGTAGTTTTGGGTTTTCCAAACACCCCCATATATGAACACTAGTTTTCACAAATTTTCAGAAAAAGTTGAATCAACATTCCATGGGGCTTAAATGTGGCCATGTACTTGTTCTTTACGTCTTTTATTTTTTCTTTTGATTCATTTTCATTTCATCAATCAATTACAAAGTCAAGTCTTCTCCCCCGTTTGCTAGGCTAGTGAAAAAATAGTCCTATAATTGTAGGGCATTGATCATACTGACAGAACCACCATTCCTCCGTTCACATTGTTTCAAATATTTTAAATAAAATTATTTTTTCTCCTTTCATCTCTAATTTAAATGAGTACTCTTATAAACGGTGTAATGTATACAGTTTCATGCATAGCTTATACATTTGTATGATTCATTGCATATAATACTCCTCTAGTCCTATTAAATAAGGCAGAGAGAAAATGCTTATTTAATCCTATTTATAAGATGTATTATTAAATTTTTTGTACACTTTTTTTGTTGCAAACAATTTTATTTTATTAATAATTTATTATTATGTTATTTAATTCTTATATGGTATAATGTATATAAAATAGGAAAAAAATTAAAATTTTATTAAATTTTAAGATAAAGTTAAAACTACTTTTAGTTTTTAATATAAGAACTAGATAATTAATTTATAAATATTAAAAAAATTAGTTAAGTTAATTATTTTTAATAATGTATTGTCATACTTAAAATATCCTAGTTAATTATGTGCATTGGAATTGCTCTATCATGAAACTTTTAATATGTGCAATCAGCACATAGGCTATTTTGGAGAAAAATAGATAAATATAAGAAACAAAAAAAATTGTGATTTTATATTTATGATCAAATTAAATATATAATTAGCTATAAAAGACCGAAAGTGGTAACATTTAAGGTTTTTCTTCGGCTCAATAAAACATGTTGAATATGATTTATAAATAAGATTCGAGAGTATATATGTGGGAATGAACTTCATAATAAATTGAGCTTTTTTTCATCCCAAAATTTTGACCTCTTAATAAAAATATTTCGAAATTTTAATATCTCTACCATTACATTAACTTTCAATGGTTGGAATTCAAAACTATATAAAAATATTTTTTTTTTTCAAAAAGCTAATTTTGTATAAGTTATAAGTAAGTTTTAGGTACTTTTATAATCGTGCTTAAAAAAACAGCTTTTAATTTATAAGTCAGATTGGTCAAAAACTATGATAAATAGCTCTCAAATTTACAAACTCACTTATCTTTTTTTCCTCCTCAAAACGCCTTACCATCAGACAAGCTGAAAATTGGCTTGCGACAAAGTCACAATTGTTATGGCATGTACTACTTATAAACAGGGGAGGCAATTTTAATATCATTATTTTTTACATAGAAGTGTGTTATACTGTGTTGATATTGATATTTTTGTGATAAATTAATATGATTGATTATATTGATTGCAGTGAACTATTCCCGTGCGATGGACGGGGGTATATATGCTAGTTAAATATAATAAAAATTTACAATTGCCAACTATTCACATCAAATTTTAATACTATAAATTTATCTGTCTATTTTATTGTTTAATATTTAATATTATAATAACATTTTTACTGAATAAATCTCACCTGTTGAAATGAAAAGGGAAGTTAGTGAATAAATACTGCAATGAGATATTAATGCATGGTTGTTAATAAATACTGCAATAGTTATTAATAATTACACTTTAAATTGCTGACGACTGATACTTAAAAAAATAAATTGAGGACAATTTAATAATTGAACAAGTAAAATCTCATGCAATGAGATATTTTGAGAGTTCAAATTAATTTAATGATTTCAAGAAATTTTGTTTGTATTTAATTTTCTTGAGTGACAACCTTGATCCAATGTTTGCAAATTTTTTGGATATATATTTATGATTGATACTCATATAATCATTATTGCCTATTTTTCATTGTTTGAAATGCCTTTTTTCTAAATAGGGGCATAAACATTAAATTTTATCAAGTAAAATTATTGTTTTTAATTTTCCCTTTTCATCTCTAATATCAAGCACATGTTACACCATTTCTCTCTCTGTGTTTATTATCATTATCTGTTATTTTGCATTGTGTATTATAACGTGATTGACAGTTTGAGTAATTAGAACCACTCAAAACCAAAATTTCGGGGAAAAAAAAGAATTAACGGTAGCCTGGACAATGAAAAATCACTTTAAATATTGTCACTTCCAGACCTTCTAGCTCGCCGTTCAAATAATAGTAAAAACAATTTGTTGACGGTATGGTAATCTCTTTATATCTCTGCGATACTCCTAATATTCAAATAACGTTCAAATTGAGTTACTTTTTCTAAAGAGTATGTTATAAAAGATCTCTCATATTTCACTTTAAGTTCTTAATTGAAATTTTTGTTTATTTGGCATAAAATAAAATTATCAAATGGATCTGCCTCACAAAATTCCATATTTCTTGACCATATTAGTGTTATATTAGATTATATTTGAACACTAATTTTCATAAATTTTCAGAAAAAGTTGAATCAACATTCCATCAGGCATAAATGTGGCCATGTACGTGTTCTTTACGCCTTTTATTGTTCTTTTGATTCATTTTCATTTCATCAATCAATCACAAAGTCAAGTCTTCTCCCCTGTTTGTTACGCTAACGGAAAAACAATCCTATAATTGAAAACTTTTGTAGGGCATTGATTATACTAATATAACCATTATTCCTACATTCTTATTGTTTCAAATGTTTTATAATAAAAATGAAGGCATAAAAATTCATTTTTATCAAATAAAATGATTTTTCCCCTTTCATCTCTAATTTAGTCGAGTACTCTTATGAACGGTTTAATGTATACGGTTTCATGCGTAGCTTATATATTTGTATGATTTTATTGTATATAATACTCCTTTTTTTCTTATTTATAAGGTATAGAGAAAATTCTTATTTGATCTCATTTATAAGATGTATTATTAAATTTTTCATATGAATACATAATTTTTTTTGCAAACAATTTTATTTTATTTGCCATTTATTATTGTGTAGATTTTATTCTCATATGGTATAATGTATATAAAATAAGGACAAAATAAAAAATTTATTAAATTTTAAGATAAAGTTAATATTATTCTAGTTCTTTAATATAAGAGCTGGATAACTAATTTATAAATATTAAAATATTAGTTGAGTTAATTATTTGTAATCATATATTGTCTTGCCTAAATACTCTAGTTAATCATGTGCATTAGAGTCGCTCCATCTTGAAACCTTTAATATGTGCAATCACAGTAAGAATTACTTTGAAGAAAAAAGGATAAATATGATAAACAAAAAAGATTGTGGTTTTATGTTTATGATCAAATTGAATCTACAATTAGTTTTTATATTAAAATTGGAAGGTAGTAATGTTTAAGGTTTTTTCCTTCTATCTCAATGAAACATGTTAAATATGATTTATAAATAAGATCAGAGAGTATACATCTCAGAATGAAGTTCAAAATAAATTGAGCTTCAAAATTTTGACCTCTTAATAAAAATATTTCGAATTTAAGTTTTAATAGGAAATTAAGTACATGATTCATGTAACGTAACGTGTTTATACTTACACACGCAAATATCAATTTATGAATTTTTTAGACAAATTGTTCAATTTTAGTTTTGGATTTGTGAAGTCTTCAAATTTTGTCGGCTGCAACACTTCCCAATGGAATCTTAGAAATTCACCACTTGACGCGCTTATAATGGACATTGACCCGTAAACTTTGGTGGACAAACGTGTTATTTGAAAAAAAAATTGTTTCTCGATAATTTCTTTAAATTTATATTTTCGCCTCCTTTTGTTTCTTCAAACAGAATTTGGGTCTTTTGTACCTCAATACAATACATTGTTGTATGTAAATAACTAAAATGTAACCGTACAGTTATTGAAAAAAATTTAGGATTTTACGGCTAAAATTGATATGAGGATTTTCAGCCATACATTGATCATAAAGCATTAGTAAGGGTCTTCAAATCGGGAGAAGAACATTTTTACTAACTTTTCTCTTCATTTTCTTTTCACTTAATATCTCTACCGCTATATTAACTTTTAATGGTTGAAATCCGAAACTATATAAAAACATTATTATAATATTAAATATAATAAAAAAATTTAGCATTGCAAACTATCACATCAAATTTTAATACTATAAATTTATCTATCTATTTTATTGTTTAATATTTAATATTATAATAACATTTTTACTGAATAAATCTCACCTGTTACAGTGAAGAGGGAAATTAGTGAAGATGTTCCGCTTCCAAACCTTTGCGACATGGGGTCAACCGACATATTGAAGAGAAGAATTTGTAAGAATTTATTTGGCTCTACATTAATTTTCTTTGTTTCATTTTCATTTCAATCATAATTAATTGGCAAAGGCAAGTCTTCTGCCCCGTTTGGTATGCCAATGGAAGACTAATCTGTAAATGAGAACTTTGTATTGGGTTTATTATGGTGATATAATTATTATTCCCCATTTCTCATTGTTTCAAATATTTTTTCTTTATAAATAGGGGCATAAACATTAAATCTTATCAAGTAAAATTATTTTTTTAAAAAATTTTCCCCCTTCATTTCTAATATCAAATACATCTATAATTTCTTTGTAAAATTGGGTCAAAGTCTGCGATTGAAAATTTTATTAGTGAAAAAGACTAAAATGAAAATACCGATATTTTGTACGTACACAATTAACAAAGTAAAAAATATCGGTTCTTTTTGTGTATAAGAGTTTATTACATTTTTCACACAAACAAAATTTTTAATGGAGGATTTTTTTCCTAATTTTCTCATACTTGTACGGTATTATTTTGTAACTTGTATTGTAAGGTATATTCAGAGGGAGGAGAAAAATCTTACTCCTCCTGTCCTAAATATAAGACTCTTATACACACTATAAAAAGGTTTTTATATTTAAAATAGGAGTACTTTCTCTATCACCATATGGATAGCTAGTCAACAAGAAGAAATTTATAATTTGTTTGACGGTTTGAGGGAGCAAGTACAATTGATGATAAAGAGTTAGTCAAGGTTGAAGAAGCCACTAAAATGAGTGAATAAGATAATTTAATTGTTAACAATTTACTTGGCTGTGGATTTTCTTTGATTATTTTTCATTTCAATCACATCGCACAAGGAAAGTCTTCTTTACCCCCAAAAAAAGAGGCTAGTCTTCTTCCCTGTTTGGCACGCTTACGGAAAAATAATCCGTAACTGAAAACTTTTTAGGGCACATATTTATTAGGGGAAATTGCAAATAAAGACCCCCCAATATATAAAATGGCAATCAGGGACCCTGAAATTGAAAAATTGCTCACAAGGACCCGGTCCCAATTTGCAATTATGAAATCATGGCCAAATTACCAAAATACCCCTCTTTAATTTTTTTTCAACAAAAAAAACCACTGCCTCGCCGGAATCCGGCCGCCGGAGCTCCGATGCCGGCCGCCGGATTCCGGCCATTACCGGCAGCCTTACTTTATTTTTTTTTTTGAAACTGTTTTTTTTTTTTAAGTTGGGGGGAAGTGAGGTTGGGGGGATTTGATCCCCCAACCTCATGCTTCCCAAAATTAGGAATGCCCATTGAGCCAACAAATTTTTGCTAACATTATAATACAAAAAAAAATATAAGTTAACTCATTTACTCTTGTTCCAGGTGATAACAACAATACATTTGAAAATGACAAGTTCTGATTATAAAATAACAAGTCTGGGATTAAAATTTAACAACACGTTTTTTTTTATAACAACACACTCTGTTTCAGGTGATAACAACAATACATTTGAAAATGACAAGTTCTGATTATAAAATAACAAGTCTGGGATTAAAATTTAACAACACGTTTTTTTATAACAACACACTCTGTTTCAGGTGATAACAACAATACATTTGGAAATAACAAGTTCTGATTATAAAATAACAAGTCTGGGATTAAAATTTAACAACACATTTTTTTTTATAACAACACACTCTGTTGCAGGTGATAACAACAATACATTTGAAAATAACAAGTTCTGATTATAAAATAACAAGTCTGGGATTAAAATTTAACAACACATTTTTTTTTAATAACAACACACTCTTTTTCAGGTGATAACAACAATACATTTGGAAATAACAGGTTCTGATTATAAAATAACAAGTCTGGAATTAAAATTTAACAACACATTTTTTTATAACAATTAATTATTTTATACTTTTGAAAAATAAATTATTTATAACTTATAAAGAGTATTTTAAATCTATTTAATTTGCTAAAAAAAATAATTTTTATCTCCAATTTATAATCAAAACTTGAAGTGTAATTTATTATAGATTAAAAATACTTTTTTATTGTTCAAATTTATAAATAAAATTTAGGGAAAATGACAACACACTTTTTTAATTTTTTTTAAAAATTTTTAATCTATATATCTATACAACTCATTATAAATCAAACTACTTTTTATAAATTATAAATAGTACAATTTATTGTAGATTAAAAATACTTTTTGATTGCTTAAATTTATAAATGAAATTTATCTCTAATTATAATTAAAAATACTATTTTTTTCTTTAAATATAAAAACTATTTTTAATATTTAAAGAATGAAATAATAAATTATACTATAATATTTAAATACTTAATAATAAATTTTAATATTTAAAGAATGAAATAATAACACTTCCCAATGGTATGTTCCAGGTTCGTTCCTATAATGAAAATAAGATTCCAGATAATGAAAATATAGATTCTAGGTGGTCATGTTTCTGGAAGAATTCGACATAGTTTTATACGGATACTACCGGGCTCGCGTCTGATTAGCTAGTTGGTGAGGCAATAGCTTACCAAGGCGATGATCAGTAGCTGGTCCGAGAGGATGATCAGCCACACTGGGATTGAGACACGGCCCAGACTCCTACGGTTATTATTTCATTTTTTAAATATTAAAATGTATTATTAAGTATTTAAATATTATAGTATAATTTATTATTTCATTCTTTAAATATTAAAAATAGTTTTATATTTAAAGAAAAAAATAGTATTTTTAATTATAAATTAGAGATAAATTTCATTTATAAATTTAAGCAATCAAAAAGTATTTTTATTCATTCTTTAAATATTAAAAATAGTTTTTATATTTAAAGAAAAAAATAGTATTTTTAATTATAAATTAGAGATAAATTTCATTTATAAATTTAAGCAATCAAAAAGTATTTTTATTTCATTCTTTAAATATTAAAAATAGTTTTTATATTTAAAGAAAAAAAATAGTATTTTTAATTATAAATTAGAGATAAATTTCATTTATAAATTTAAGCAATCAAAAAGTATTTTTAATCTACAATAAATTGTACTATTTATAATTTATAAAAAGTAGTTTGATTTATAATGAGTTGTATAGATATATAGATTAAAATTTTTAAAAAAATTAAAAAAGTGTGTTGTCATTTTCCCTAAATTTTATTTATAAATTTGAACAATAAAAAAGTATTTTTAATCTATAATAAATTACACTTCAAGTTTTGATTATAAATTGGAGATAAAAATTATTTTTTTAGCAAATTAAATAGATTTAAAATACTTTTTATAAGTTATAAATAATTTATTTTTCAAAGTATAAAATAATTAATTGTTATAAAAAAATGTGTTGTTAAATTTTAATTCCAAACTTGTTATTTTATAATCAGAACCTGTTATTTCTAAATGTATTGTTGTTATCACCTGAAAAAGAGTGTGTTGTTATTAAAAAAAAATGTGTTGTTAAATTTTAATCCCAGACTTCTTATTTTATAATCAGAACTTGTTATTTTCAAATGTATTGTTGTTATCACCTGCAACAGAGTGTGTTGTTATAAAAAAAAACGTGTTGTTAAATTTTAATCCCAGACTTGTTATTTTATAATCAGAACTTGTTATTTCCAAATGTATTGTTGTTATCACCTGAAACAGAGTGTGTTGTTATAAAAAAAACGTGTTGTTAAATTTTAATCCCAGACTTGTTATTTTATAATCAGAACTTGTCATTTTCAAATGTATTGTTGTTATCACCTGAAACAGAGTGTGTTGTTATAAAAAAAAAACGTGTTGTTAAATTTTAATCCCAGACTTGTTATTTTATAATCAGAACTTGTCATTTTCAAATGTATTGTTGTTATCACCTGGAACAAGAGTAAATGAGTTAACTTATTTTTTTTTTGTATTATAATGTTAGCAAAAATTTGTTGGCTCAATGGTCATTCCTAATTTTGGGAAGCATGAGGTTGGGGGATCAAATCCCCCCAACCGCACTTCCCCCCAATTTAAAAAAAAACAGTTTCAAAAAAAAAAATAAAGGAAGGCCGCCGGCAATGGCCGGAATCCGGCGGCCGGCATCGGAGCTCCGGCGGCCGGATTCCGGCGAGGCAGTGGTTTTTTTTGTTGAAAAAAAATTAAAGAGGGGTATTTTGGTAATTTGGCCATGATTTCATAATTGCAAATTGGGACCGGGTCCTTGTGAGCAATTTTTCAATTTCAGGGTCCCTGATTGTCATTTTATATATTGAGGGGTCTTTATTTGCAATTTCCCCTATTTATTATATATATTGACATAATCATTATTCCCTATTTTTCATTATTTTAATTGATTTTTTCTAAATAGGCGTATAAGCATCAAATTTTATCAAACAAAATTATTTTTTCATTTTCCCTTTTAATTTAAATATCAAACATATGGTATACTATTTCTGTGTGTGTATATACTCAATCAAAATTTTGGGACAAAAATGAACTAATGGTAGCTGGACAATGAAGGACCGTTTTGAAGTTTCTCACTTCCAAACCTTTTAGCACGCCATTCAAATAAAGCCAAAAAAAAATTTGGCATTACAAAAAAAAATCTGACAAAAAAATAATGCCAAATTTTTTTTTGTTGATAATATGGTAATCTCTTATATTTCTCCCCTCCTTCTTGTATTCAAATATTACCTCTGATCCTTAATGTAAGATCTAATTAATTTGTTTGAGGAGATCAAGAAAGTTAATAAATTACCTTAATATATTTATATTTATTTTTTTACTTTTATAAATTAATATATAATCTAATAATATACATAAGTATTTTAGAGAAATTATGGAACATGTAATTATGTAACTGGGTTTTTTGTTAAGGATGAGGATACTAATTTTGAAATTTAATTACTTTTCCAAAATAGTATGTTATAAGGTCTCTCATATTTTACTTTGTTTAAGTTCTTAATTGAAACTGTTTTTGATTTTAGCATAAAATATAATTATCAAATTGAAAATTGACCGACCTTGCAAAATTCCATATTTCTTGACTATATTAGTAATTATTAAATTATATATGAACACTAATTTTCAAAACTTTTCACCGTAAATTTTTAGAAAAGTTTAATCAACGTTCATTCGGTCAAGCACTTTCGACGTTTTGCCAGGACCATTTGTTTAGGCAAGTGGATATTTGAATTAATTTATTTTAAATGATTTTATATTTTCAAAATAAGTATATGAGAGGAATATTCTGTTGTAAAATGTAAAATAGATTTCTTTAGTTAATTCTCTTAATAAATCTTTCTTTCTTTTTTTTCAAGGAAACATAACTTTTTTTTGGGTAGCCTCTACCCCTCTCTCGATGTATATGATATAATGAACTTATTTTTATTTTCCTTAATTATAAAAATTTCTATTCCGCTTAAAAAATATACGTAATACGTAGGCCTTTTGTAAAATTAAAATTGGGTTGCACAAATTTTTCTTTTATTTTTAATATTCCATTTTCATCGACCATGACAGTACTATTAATTATTAGTCATTAAATAAAATAGTTTAATTATTTTTTGCAAAAAATATTTTTTTAATAACTTGCTAGTATACAAGCCCTTACCTTGGGAATATTATTCTATATTAAAGCTACAATACAAAGAAATATTATATTATGAGTAAGGGCTACAGTGATGTTAGCAGCAAGTTTGTTTGTCATGGCCAACATGTTAGTGAATGTATTATGCGTTAACTAATAGAAATCAAAACCTTGACTTATAATTCTGTTATGGTAGGGGGGAAAAGTCTTATAATTCTATTTACAATTAGGAATTATAAGAATTAAATACACAGTGTACTAAAATTAATTTGTGTTTACAAGCCCATGGCTTATATACTGAAGCCAGCCAGTTTTTAATGGCAACAATAATTCATGTTAGTTTTTTTTTAATCAATTCCGATTATATTTTAGTTCCCATCAAATTCTTCAATCCAAGTTGGAAGAAGAAAGTGACTTGAGCCAGCTATTATCATGACAAACCTTTTATCAAGCGTAGCTCTACCTATAAAAGAAGCCTCATATGTTAGATACCATATCCTTCACTCCTTCATATTCATAGCCTTCTAACTTTGCTCATGCCATTTCGAATCATCATCTGTTTCTACTTATTCCTTCTTTCTCCTTCCCTTTCTTCTTCTCTCAACCCCCCATTATGTAATTCTCATGATTCCATTGCGCTTCTTCATTTTAAAAACTCTCTCTCTCTTGATCATTCTGCTTCAATGGAGTGTGATGAGTTTCTTGATGATGATAGTTATACTATACAGTTTAAGAACTCATCTTACCCAAAGACAGCTTCATGGGGAAATGATTCAAACTGTTGCTTGTGGGATGGGATCACGTGTGACTCCATGTCTGGTCATGTGATTGGCCTTAATCTTACTTGTAGTTGGATCCAAGGTCAACTCCATCCGAGTAATAGCCTCTTCCAACTTTCTCATCTCCAAACACTCAACTTGGCTCACAACAATTTTCGTGGGTCTTTGATATCATCTCATTTTGGTGGCCTTTCCACTCTCATGCATCTAAACTTAAGCGATTCTGTTTTTGCTGGTAAAATTTCTCCTAAAATTGCAGAATTGTCTAAGTTGGTCTCTCTTGATTTGTCTAATAATGGATTTTCCTTATATGATCGATTGTTAAGACTTGAACCATCCACTTGGGAGAAGCTTGTTCTAAACATGACTAATCTAAGAGAACTTGTTTTAGATGATGTAGATATGTCTTCTATTGCATTAGGCTCCTTCTCTTTGAAGTCGCTTAACATTTTGAGTCTTGAAGGTTGCAAATTTGATGGGCCTATTCCTACAAGTTTCGAGAACCTCACTCGATTAACTCATTTGAACCTTGCAACAAACAATTTTAGTGGTGAGCTCTCATTTCTTCCAAATATGCCAAGTCTGATTTCATTGTGCCTAAATGACAATTATTTTAGTGGTTTGTTGCCAGATGTGTTTGGAAATCTTTCAAATTTGGAATTTCTTGATTTCTCTCGCAACAAGCTACAAGGTAATTTTCCGGAGTCAATTTTTACCCTCATAAATCTTTCTACTTTGAGACTATTATCAAATAACTTGAGTGGCTCTGTTAAATTTTACCAATTTTCCAAGCTTCAAAATCTAAAATATCTTGATCTTTCAGGCAACAAGTTTCACTTACTTACCTCTGATAATAATCTTAACCACACCATTCCCAATCTTTCGGTCTTATATTTATCTTCTTGTCATATCACTATCTTTCCAAAATTCATAGGCCTTCCAAATTTGCAGAGGTTACATCTTGGTGATAATATGTTGCAAAGCCTTCCTGATTCAATTTTTGGCTTCCTAAATCTTTCCTATCTAAGTCTGTCATCAAATATTTTGAGAGGCCCCATTAGTCTTCATCAATTCTCAAAGCTTCAAAATCTAAAATATCTTGATCTTTCAAACAACAAGTTTCTCTCACTTAGCTCTAATAATAATGTTCACTATACCATTCCCAATCTTAGAAGCTTAGATTTATCCTCTTGCAACATCAGTGACTTTCCTAAAGAGTTAGGAAACCTTCAAAATTTGATATTCTTAAATCTTTCTAATAACAAAATTCATGGAGATATTCCCCAATGGTTTAATAAAGTGAGGAATGGTTCTTTGGTATTGGATCTCTCTCATAACAACTTGACATCAGCTGAACATCTTTCAATGAGAAACTTAAGGTTTCTTGATCTCAGCTTCAACTTGTTGCAAGGAAATCTCCCAATTCCATCCTTTGGTGTTTATTTCCTTTCATTGTCCAACAACAAATTCAGTGGACACATTTCTTCCTCATTTTGCAATGCAAGCTCACTTGAGATACTCAACTTATCTCACAACAACTTGTCAGGCCATATCCCAAAGTGCCTTGTTGCTTTCCCAAATCTTATGAGTTTAGATTTGCAGATGAATAATTTTGTTGGATCTATACCAGACAATTTTTCTAGGAGCAATTCTTTGGGATCTTTGCATTTGAACAACAATCAATTTGAGGGACGGTTGCCTTTGTCTTTGACCCATTGCAAGCAATTACAAATTTTAGACGTGAGAGCAAACAAGATCAATGACAAATTTCCTAATTGGCTTGAAGGCTTACCGGAGTTACAGGTACTCATTTTAAGAGATAATGAGTTCTACGATGCTATTCATAGTTCCAAAACCAAACATCCTTTTCCCATGTTAAGAATTTTTGATGTTTCCAACAACCATTTTAGAGGATCTTTGCCAACAGCATACATCAAGGAATTTAAAGGAATGAAGAATGTTGACTTTGTTTCAGCCAGACCAAATTACTTGGAAAACGGTTATAGTTATTATCAAGAATCAGTGATGGTCACATTGAAAGGTGTTGATTTGGAGTTGGTAAAGATCATAACTACATTCACATCAATTGATTTGTCAAAAAACATGTTTGATGGAGAGATTCCACATGTTATTGGTGAGTTGCATTCACTTAAGGGGCTTAATCTCTCCCACAATAAAATCACTGGTCCTATTCCTCAATCCATTGCAAACTTGACAAACCTAGAATCATTGGATTTATCATCAAACTTGCTTAAAGGTGAGGTTCCTCTTGCACTAGCAGATCTCAACTTTCTTGAAGTTTTGAATCTTTCACAAAATCAGCTTGTTGGAGAAATACCAAAAGGTAAGCAGTTTGATACATTTTCACAATATTCTTTTGAGGGAAATTTAGGACTATGTGGATTTCAATTGTCAAAAACATGTAATCATGATGAAGGGAAATTGCCACAACCAGCTTTATCAAGTAATGACAAATTTGGATTTGGTTGGAAACCAGTGGCTTTGGGATATGGATGTGGGATGGTGTTTGGAATATTCATGGGTCAAGTTGTTTTCCTAACTGGAAAACCTAAAGGGCTTGTCAGAATTTTTCAAGCAAGGCCTAAGAAACAAGCAAAAAGGACAAGGAAAAGAGCCCATCAGAATCAAAGAAGAGTGAATTAGGCACAAAATGTGGCTTCATGTGATATATTGTGTGTCATCTTCCCCCCCAATGTTTCCACTATGGTTATTATTTCATGTTTCTTAAATATCAGGTTAGTAATTGGGATGTAATATACTGTATATTAAAATTTTAATGCAAGTTATTGTCTTTCCCTTTTTTCTTAATGAATTTCAAGTCATTTGGCTTCATTTGTATGCTATGTACTATTCGATCATCATGTGAATAAAATTTTTCACATGTTAGCAACTTTTTTTCCTTTGTGGTACAGACATGTCATCAACTTATGTTATTTGAATTAGTTATCAACCATTCAACTTTTCTCGTTTAATTAATGATTTAAAGAAACATTTCGTTTGTTCGCTTTTTTTAATTTAAAGTTCCATTAAAGGATTTTAGGTTTTTATAAATATGTGAAAATGACTTTCTGCTTCGAGACTTTATGATCGATACATGATTGTTCAGAATAATACTGCAAGCAGGAATTTAAAATAAGCAAAATGATTTTATTTCAAATTTTAAACTCTTAACAATTTTTTCTTGTTTTTGCCAAACTCTTGAAATTGAAAATATGGCAATGCAAAACACGAGCCTCAATTGCTTTATTACTTAACGGTTAATATTTAGCTGGGCTCGTCCTCTGATGAAATCCTTGGGCCTAAAAGCATTTTAGCCTGTCAATGACATACGTGACCCCCCTTTTTTTTCCCCGTAAGTTCATAAATTCTTCTATTTCATTTTTTTTACCTCTTATTTAGATTGAGAGAAAATTAGAGAGGGAAGACAATTAGATAGAAAAATATGGAGAGAAATCAGTTTTTTTTCCTTACTTGGATATGAAAAAATAGGGAGGAAAGAACTCCTTGCTTGGATTAAAATAAAATTAGGGGGAAAGAAAACTAGAAAGAAAAATATGAGTAGAAATGAGTTTTGTAAATATCAATGTAATGAATTATTTCAAAATCGATTCTAATTGAATTGACCCTCATCTTAATGAAATTCATTTAATTAATACATGTATCCATCCATTCAACATAGGCACAAGATTTTTAAGGATTGGATAGGAAAGAAAATATGAGAGGAAGGAAAAGTGGGAGAAAAAAAAAGGTAAACTCCATATCTCATTTTCTCCCCAAATATGAAGAGACTTGGGAAGAAAAACAAGATTTTCCTAGTTGTCCCTCCTCTCACTTCCTATCACATTTATTTTTTTACTATATTTAAAAAATTATTCACTTTTTACTTTTTATCTTACAAGAATATTTTCTATTAAATAATTTTCTTTTAAAATATAATACTGTAAAAATATATATAAACCAAATAACTTGATTTGAAATTATTTGATAATACTAACGTTAGTATAATATTCATATTGCAATACTTAATTTGATTTAGTTTTAAATATGATATATTTTGATAAGGGTATTTTAGTTATTTAGATATTCACTCATTTTCTTTTCTCCCTATTTTTCTCTCATTTATCTAAGCAAGAGGATGATAATATCTTCTCTCTGATTTTTTCTTCTCTCTATTCCTTTGCCCCCATTTTCTTCCCTCCCAATTTTTTTCCCATTCAAGCAGAGTAGAAAAGTGGGGGAGGAAATAAAATGGGCCACACGTCTCATTTGCTCTTCAAATTTTCTTTTTATATATTGAGAGGTTTGGAAAGGAAAATAAAATTTTTGTGACTATCCCTCCTCTCTTTTCCTCTCCATATTTTTTTTATTATATTCAAAAGATTATTCACTTTTTATTAAATAATTTGGTTTTACAACATGATAATATGAATATATATATATATATATATGTGTGTGTATAAACCAAATAACTTGATTTTAAATTATTTGATGATGCTAATGTTAGTATAATGTTCCTATTGCAATATTTAATCTGAGTTAATTTTAAATATGATATATTTTGATAAGAATATTTTAGTTCTTTAGATATTTGCTAATTTTTTCTTTTCTATCTTCTCTCGTATATTCAAATGAGAGAGATGACAACTCTTTAGTTTTTCCTCCTCCCTATTTTACTAGTTTTGTATTTCACTGTTTCATTTGACATCATTAACCCCTTGTTTGGATGGAGAGAAAATGAGGGAGGAAAGAACATTAGAAAGAAATGAGTTTTTCTTGGTTTGGATGAGAAGAGAAAAGCAGGAGGAAAGAAAAATAGGAGAGAAAATAGGATGCCGGGCCTATATCATTTTCTCTTCAACTTTTCTCTTCACATCTGAAGAGAAAATGAGAAGAAAACTCACATTCCTCATACACCTTCCTTATACTAAATACATAAAAGCATATTTTGCCTTTAATGCAATTTTTTAATTTTATTTATGGCTATTTTATTATTTAGCTAAATTATGTTGCTGTAGCCAAACTTTATAATAAATTTTTATTATTTATATATATTTTATTTATTTTCTTTTATTATATTTAATTTTAAAAAGCTACCCACTTTTTTTATTTTTATTAAAAATAATATTTTTTTATGAAACTACTTGATTTTTAAATATACTCTTCTGGTCCTATTTATAAGGCACTTTCAGTATATTTTACACAGATCAAAAAAACCTTAAAATGCATTAACTCTCCATAAAAATATAAATTTTTTTAAACTTTACACATGTTTAATATATACACCTTTCAAAAGAGATAACTACCTACACTATAATAAATGAAGGACAAAATAGTATAGTCACACTGAAAATTTAATGAAATGACTTATAAATAGAACAAAAAAAAAAATCTCTCTTGTCTTATAAATAGGATCAGAAGAGTAATAATATGATAATATATTTTTATTAATTAATTTTGTTTAAATCATTTGATAATCTTAATGTTTATATAATTTTTTATTATGATATTTAATTTGGTTTTAAACATAATATATTGGCATATAGATAAGGGTATTTTAGTCATTCGCATATTGGCTCATTTTTTCCCCTCATATTTTCTCTCATTCATCCAAACAAAATGGGTGACAATATTTTCTCTTCTCTTCATTTTCTCTCTTGTCATTTTCTTTTCTCCCACCTTTTCTTTCCATCCAAACGGAACATAAAATCCAATAAAAAATAATGGTCAATGAAATATTATAAATACGAAGTAGGAAAGAGGACGGAAAAAAAAAGTATAATAAGTGCTTGAATCCACCAATTTCTCCCAAAAAAATAATTTTTAAGTATGTATTTATTTATATATATATCTATATATAGAAGTTCATTTATACTTTTTCCCCCCTCATTTTCCTCCCAATTTTCAAGTCCTTCAAAAGCTTCAACCAAGTTAATTCAAACAATCAAATGGTCATAATTAAAAAGAGGGTCTCAAACTAAACCGTCCAACGGGCCTTTATACAAGGGTGTCCCAAATTATGTGGTGAATACTCCTCCCATCTTAAATATAGGATCTCTTTTGTAGTGTAATTATATAAGACTCTTTTTGTATTGTAAATTATACTATAAAAAGAGTCTTATATTTAGGACCGAAGGAGTATATCTTTTAAAAATTCGTATAAACTTGGAATATAAGGTGTTAAATTGGAAAACCCCTCAGGTCAAGAAAAAAAAAAAAGACCCAAAAAAATAGAAGGTGTTGATTCAGCACAACTTACTTGGACAACTGGGGGTTCCGAAAAAGTTGGGGTACGAGTCTTTCTTCCTTTACATGAGTCTTTCTTTATAAGGCTTGTTTTATTTTTAATTTTTGTAAAGTTTGTGGGAGAGGATGCAAAGAATTGAAGGAAAAAAAAAACAGCAAGAGACGTTTTTCAATATTCTTGCCATAGTTGTAAATGTAAGAGTTAACTCTTAAATTGATATCTCAATATCTTTTGTCTCTAAAATTTATAAATTTTTTAAAGTTATTGATTGCATATTAAAGAGAATTTTTATTCCTGAGACAATGACTAAAGGGATATTTTAAAAAATTAAAACATATTTATTACAAATAATTAACTTAATAAATTTGTTTGATATATATAAATTAGTTATTTAGCTTTACCATTTAGGACCAAAAGAAATAGTTCTTAATATAAGAGCTTATTTAATTTTTATTTTGATCATAAATATAAGACCTCAATTTATTTTATTTTTTATATTTATCTATTTTTTGGAATAGTTCTTATAATAATGGTTGCTTTAGCTAATACACTTGATTAGCGAGAATATTTTAAGAAAGACAATACTATTTATTACAAGTAACTAGTTTAATGAGTTTTCTTAATATACTCAAATTAATCAACTAGCTCTTATATTAAAAATTAAAGGTAGTATTATTCTCTTAAGTGGTTATAAACCTTTGAATGTTTTATGATGGGAATATTAGCCAAATGAAAAATAAAATTAATTATATAAAAATTAAATTTCAAATCTTGAATTCAAATTGAAACTTTTTCCATATGAATAACATTGAATGGTGATTAAAACCAACATAAGAAATCGGACTTGTTTTTTGATCGCACAAGAAGAAGAAATACTTGTTATTTAAATAATTACATAATTTGATCAGTAAATTTATTTGGTGACATTTTTTTGAAACAAAGAGCAAATCTTGAAGCATAAATATTGTTATGTTAAATCTTAAAACCTAGAGTAAAATACTGTAACGGGTCGGGTAAAATTCAACGGGTTTAACGACCGGCGAAACGCAACGCGACTATGAACTCTGACGAATTTCACTCTGCAGATCTCGTGCGAAAATTTTCATCCTTGCTTCAGAGGAGAAGAAACAGAGTCAGTGGATTTGAGTTTTGAAACCCTAGCTGAAGTCGGCATCTCAAACGAAGATCAGGTGCTCAAATGTCCGTTTCTCTTTTTCAGTTTTGACCAACGTTCATGTAATTTCTCCCGCTTTCCGTGAATTCCTTGCCACTATCATAGCATAGCTGGCCATCGCGTAATCTAGTTCGGATCCTTACGATTCGAAGCTAAGTTTTATGAGATGATTTTTGGAACTCTTATTCTCTGTATGTTAAAGATTTAGCTCCGGGGTGAGATCATGACCATAATGACTTTTGGTGACTTTATGAGGTTTTATAGTGTAGAGGCAGACTGGCTATCTGGGTAGTGGAAAATGCACCGTGGTCCGGTGGCAGTGGAGGAACAATTGCTACAGAGAGCTATTAAAGAAGAATGCCCTTGGGAAAACCTTCCAAAACGACTTCAAGTAACTCTTTCTTCTAAAGAAGAATGACATAGAAGGTGAGATTACCCTCATTAATGTGCTTCTAAATCTATTGCTTTTGTTTTCTTGCGTCTATGAATTGTTTAATTTAGTTACCTGACATAGACAACACTGTCCAAACAGCATCCTTAAATGGGTTTCTTTTTCAAATGCATTTTTAAAGTGCCTTATTTCTTTTTCTGGCCCTGGAAATTTAATGCAGGATTATAGAATACTGCATAAGGAAGAGACTCCAATGGAATAACTGTTTTGCTCGCAAAGTTTGTAAAGAAAGTGAATATTATGAAAAGATGATGCGTTATTTGCGGAAGAACTTGGCTTTATGTGCTCTATAGAAATTCTGTTTGACTGATTTTTCTTAAAATGTGCATCAAATGCATTGGTAAATAGTGTTATGGTTTTCATTTAGATGATCAGAAAAGTTTGATGATGGATTTTGTTAGTAGAAAAAAGGCTGCAATTGTTTTAGTGAACAGTTATCAATTTTTATCCTCACCATTAAATGCCTTGATTAATGGTTTTGAATGCAGATCTTGGTTTTTTCCCCTTAGTTTTAGGATTAGTTTACGATATATTATATTTAATTGTCTTTTTACCAAAAGGATGATATCGGTTTGTCTGCGACTCCGCGTATTTGAAAAAAATGAAATTAAGTTAACATATAACTCAATTTCTTTTGCTTTTGTTGTAGGAAATGTGCATTTAGTTAAGATATTAACATAGGGTACGATGTCCAAATCCCAGGATATACATGCACAAACATACTAATAAATTAATTAATATTAAACCTACGGTTCTCAACGAAATTTGTATTGCATAAGAGAATTAGTTAGCTCAGTCCCAAAAAAAAAAAAAAAAAGAGCTGTGGGTACTAGGAAGTTTTTTTCAGAGCAATGTTGCCCGGAAGTTGAAAAATCATAGCAATGGCGACCTTGCCCTAACAGATACAAACGGTCAACAGTTAGTTGACCCAATAGCTGAAGTGGCTCTGCCGAGTAGGATATTTCGCCACATGTTATTCCACATCTCATGCCACATAGTAAAAACATTGAAAAAAAATGAATATGAGAGAGGGACTGAGGGACCGAAGAGGAACACGTGATGTCCCTTCCATTCCATTCACTCCATTTTCGCATCCCCAAACTTTCTTCCTCCTTCAATGCTAGTCCTCAAGTCCACACTGTCTGATCTATCACTTCTTTCCCTTAGATTTGACTGTTGCCCCCGCCCCCCAGTGCTCCCTAAAACGATCCTAGCGTTATGCCTAACGGCGGCTTTTTTACTCAGATGCAATGAACAGTGAAAAAATTTACTTAGATACGATAAAATCAAAACTATTTACTAAGATACTACACCTAAAATCGTTCAGACCGTGAACGACTTTAAATTTGTATGGAACTCGTTTTTGGTCTGAACAACTTCAGTGGGGGCCACATCAGAAAATAAAAGTTGTTATTGGTCTGAACAACTTCAATGGGGCCCACATCACGAAATGAAAGTTGTTTTTTCTTGCCACATGCAAAGTTACTCAAGGAGTAGTCTTTCATTGTTTAAAGCTCAATTCATGCGTAAGGATTCTTTCCCTACATATTCCCATTAGTATAGGACTCAGGGAGTGGTCATTCATTGTCTTTAGCTTTGTTTTGGCATGTGAGTGCATAGTGTGATTTTGGTTTATACAATGGCATTCGACATTCCCACTCCATCTGTTTTCTCATCACTTCTCAAATTATTCTTAAACTTGGTCGATTCCTTCCATTCTTCTTTCTCCTTCCACACTTTTGTGTGAAGTAGGTGGTGTGTGTGGTCTTTTAGTTGTATATATTTTATCTCAACGTAAAACTTGATTTTTCTTTTGAATAAGGTACATTTTCTAGATTAATTTTTTTTTAAAATTTTGGTATGTATTTTGCTAAATGATAAATAAAAATTTTACATTTAGTCATTTTAACATGTTGAGTTCGTTTTAATTAAAAAATGTAGAGATATAATTAATTGTCATATAAAATAAATTGTAGTTTACTTTTTTATAATTTGATTAAATATATAACTGTTTTTTTAGTAGACAGTGTTTGAGTAAATATGTAGTCAAATTAAATATGTATCTGGTTAGATAATATTTGATTGTGAGTTTAGTCTGGTCTTATATCTGATGAAAACAAGCACTAAATGGTGCCCAAATTTTTCTGATAAAAAGAGTACTGATGGTGGGATTAATAATAATAAAAGAGAGGAGTTTTTTTATTTAATTTTTGGAAAAAATTAGAGAGGAGGACTTAGGAAAAGTAATACTTATTAAAGATAATCATAATAATCATAAAAATTATAATTATTTAGGGAGACCAAATAATAACATATAAATATTAAAAAATTACTCATCAGTAATGGCTAATTATTTTGTCATATTAAGTAATTATAATTTTTAAATAACTAGTGTGAAATAGTTATTAACATTTATTTTTGTTTTCAATCATAAGGATGCTTTTTTAGGTCACTTAAATGGTACTTAATGTAAAATTATACAAGTGTATTTATTATAAGCTTATCATTATTCAATGTAAATTTACCTTCATGTGCTAGTCAAAGAATAATTATATTCCTTTCAGCCTCTAATTTCTAAAATGTATACAATTGTAAGATTGCACACACCAACTACTTCACACGAAAGTGTGGAAGGAGAAAGAAGAATAAAGGAATTAGCTAAGTTTAAGAACAATTTGAGAAGTGATGAGAAGGCAGATGGAGTGAGAATGTCAAATGCCATTATATAGACCAAAATTACACTATACACTCACACGCCAAAACAAAGCTAAAGACAGTAAATGACCACTCCCTGAGTCCTATACTGATGAGAATATGTAGGGAAGGAATTCTTACGGGTGAGTTGAGCTTCAAACAATGAAACACTACTCCTTGAGTGACTTTGCGTGTGGCAAGAAAAAACAAAAGTGTGGTTTGGTCAAATGAAAATTGAAAAGGCATGGAAGGAAGCAATTTCACGTGGAGTACAAGACAAATATGGATTGTGGGTCATACTGAAGTTGTTCAGACCAAGAACAACTTTTATTTCATGATGTGGGCCCCACTGAAGTTGTTCAGACTAAGAACAACTTTCATTTCGTGATGTGGGCCTCACTAAAGTTGTTCAGACCAAGAACAACTTTTATTTTCTGATATGGGCTCCACTGAAATTGTTCAGACTAAGAACGAGTTCTATATAAATTTAAAGTTGTTCACGGTATGAACGATTTCAAGTGTAGTATCTTGGTAAATAGTTTTGATCTTATCGTATCTGAGTAAATTTTTTCACTGTTCATCGTATATGAGTAAAAAATCCGCCTAACGGCCAACCATCTGAATAGAAGCAAAATTGGACGACGAGGTGCGTCACCTTCAGATTGTGCAAATACTACATAATCTGGATAGGAGCCTCACTAGATCATTTTCTTCTTGAATGCTTTTGCAATTATGAGTCAAGATAGGCCGATGTTCTGGAACCACGAGATTGCAATGGCGAGTCAGCGAGATAGGTGGATATTTTGGAAGGCGAGAACAAGACCAGATTGGAAGGATTCTCATCTCCCCATAGAAGTGTTCATTGCAGAAGAGGTCTGACAATGAAATCAGATCAAGCATCTGGGTTGATTTTGAATGAAAGAGCCTAACATGGCTAGGTTATTAGAACCATCTATTTCGAGGCATAAATATCAGCGATTTGCTTAGAAGCACAGATGACTAGAAGGAAAATATTAAACATTGTCAAGCTCTTGCTAAATAATTAGTTTCCAATTAACAATTCTTACAATGGAAAAAAACTCACAAACATACAGTGACAAGGTGAAGTCCCACTGGAACTTGATGTTGGTATCGGAGTTGATAATCACGCCGACATTGGAGAACACGAAAGAGGGGGTCGAGAGACTAGCACCGAAAATGGAGATTTCATTGATGCGGAGCAATTTTCTTGCTTGAGTGGTCTTTGATGCTTCTTTGTGATCGAAGATGAAAGGGTAAATGGATTAATTAAGGGGCAGCAGAGAGGAACCGAGGAAGGATTACAATTTTTTTCTCAGTTATAAATTTTGACATGGAAAAACAGTCGTGAGGTGGATGCCATGTGCTTGCCAGCATTGCATTTTGGATCGACAAACTGTCACTCAACAGAAAACATTAGGTTTTCTTTCATGTAGGCCGACATTGCTATCATTTTTCAACTTCCAAAGCAATATTGTTCCCAAAAAAAACTTCTTGATCACCCACAGCTCTTTTGTGAAAAGTTCAGGAGCAAAAATGACCTTTATCCTAAGGGGGAAAAAAAAGAATTGCAGAGAATACCTATGTGTAGCGGAAAGAAAAAAAAGAAAAAAAGAAAAAAAAGATGCAACTAATAAGGTTAGGTGTAACAAAAGATGATATTTATCTACAACATGGTAAACCAGATCCCACATTTAGTGCCTTATATTGCTTCGAATAGAATTGCCTCTAATAGGAGGATACCCATATTTATCAAAAAAGAAAAGAAAAGAAAAGAAACAAAGATGCATATGTTCATCCTACTAGGAATCTAGTACAAAACGACATTTTTCTGTGTCACTTTTACTCCGAAAATATGGAGATAAGAATGAAGATAATTTAATCAAGGAAAACGATATGCTAATCAAGGAAGTTATGTCATGACTTGTTTTACAATTGATTGTTCCCTTGCAACTAATTTACAAAAATTTTTATGGTGAATTTTGTTATAGATTCGCAACGAGTTTATGAAATTTTTGCCTTACTAGATTTTGTAACAAAAAAGACTACGATGCAAATTTATTTTTTCGAAGTCATTTACATTTTTCTTACTTTTATGAGATGGATCCCATATATTATGTAGAATTTGAAAAACTAAAAAAATGATATAATTATGATCTTCCACGGGCCATCATTACAAGCTAATACACCCACCCCACCATTGGATTTCTTAGTCCATTATTTTCTTTTAAATGTAATTGTAACGAATTTTTTTACTTCAAATATATTGCCTTTTACGCTATCAAAATAATTAACCACTATGCATTGATTTTTGACTATCTTTGTATGCCCTTCTAGTGGTTCATTATGTGGCCTATTGATGGCTTTTATTTAATTTCTTTCCTTCTTGTGCCAATCTTTTGACTAAACGAAACAATTAATAATTTTGTTTTGGCGGACAAAAGGAGGGCAATTTATATGATAGTGCGTTCAAATTAAAATATACCAACTCGACTTAGGTATGCATTTTCTTAAAACAACTCTAGAAAAGGAAGACTTGACTTAAAAGTAATTACAGAGCGCAAAAAATTTATTTGAATATTCCAAGGTTATATCAGTATTTAACTTCAAAAAGAAAAAACTTTATTTCCTACCAATTTTTTTAATAAAGTTAATATAATTATATACGACTGAAAAATGATGTTGCTTTATTAATATTTTGTTTTGCATCTGTGCGATACATCTTTTGTACTACTAAACCTAAGAGAATACGCGCGCTGGTCTTTGTGGGTCAAATTCTCGAGAGAAAAATATAAATGTGGAGGAGATTTAATTCCTAAAGTTGAAAAGAAGAAATTAGCTTCGCCCACTTGGGGAAGTATCCAACAGTCTTGGGAGTCTACTATGAATGGGGTGGAATGGAAGCTTGGAAATGGCTCAAAAATTCTTTTTTGGAAGGACTTCTGGCTGCCTCACCATGACAAATTATTAAACCATGCTGCTCAGGACGTCCCAGAAAATTTATTGGAAGATTACGTAGCTGATTATATCACAGATTCAGGCGAATGGATTTGGCATAAATTTATTCTCTATCTCTCGAGCGCAGTCGTTTCATGCATCGCAAGATTATTTCCCACCGTTTGCTGTGAAGATATCGATTCGGTGAGATGGAGAGGGACGTCAAATGGTGATTTTTCTCTTAAATCTGCTTATTCACTGTTATGTAATCATTATACGGCTGCTATTCGTATAAGTTGGCGTAAATTGTGGAAACTCCCCATACCACAATGTTGCAAAACCTTCCTTTGGCTTTGTGCGGTCGGTTACTAACGGTCTGCGCGCGGCTAGAGGGTTACAGCAAGAGGATAAATGCCATTTTTGTTCTACCTAAAGAGAAGACATTCTTCATGCCTTAAGAGATTGTCTGAGATCTGTTGACTGCTGGAAGATGCTTGTTCTCCCAAATTTTCATGATAAATTCTTCTCCTTTTCTGATGCTAGAACATGGATTGAGTGGAATATTAATCAAACAACTAACATCATGGGTGCAAAGTGGTGAGTTTGGTTTGGACTCATGTGCAGAAGGTTGTGGCTTAATAGGCATGATGGTGTGTTTAATGGTACATCGCTTGGTCCTAGTCAGCTCCTGGCTCAGGTTCGAGCAATGTTGTCTTGGTCGGACTTTACGTTATGTGGTTCTCAGCAACAGGTGCATCGTACTTACAAATGGTAACCTCCTTTTGTGGAGTATGTTAAGGTTAATGTTGACGGATCCTTTAACCCTTCAAATAATACTTCTGCTTGTGGTGGTGTAGCTCGAGACTACAATGGAGATGTTCTGGCCGGTTTTCTGTTTAATATAGGCAGAGGGAGCAGCTTCCAAGCCGAGGTCTGGGCTATCTTCATGGGTTTACGTCGCGCATGGGAGATGAAGTGGAAGAAAGTGGTGGTAAAGACAGACTGCTTGGAAGTAGTGGAGCTCATTGGGAGTGGTTAGAGCGAAGATCACCCTGAGAATTACCTTATTACAAGCATCCGTGATTGGATCGAGAACGAGTGGGAAGTTAGTATAGAGTGGCTTGGTCGAGATGTGAATCAAGCTGCTGACTGTCTAGCGAAGAGAGCTCTGGAGGTTGCAGAAGGCTTCGTCGGTTTTGCCTCTCCCCCTGAATTCCTTTTAAGTTTTCTTCATTCTGATGCAAGCACGTACTGATAACTGCCCTTCTCTCATCGGGGGAAAAAAAAAGAATACGCGTATTGGTCTCCTTTTCACTAATATGTTCTTTATTCACTTTTTTCTACTGGGGGACCTTTTATCATATAAACCACTCCCTATAAAAGGAAGCCTCATATATTAAATACCATATCCCGCACTCATTCATTGAAAACTAATTGGCTTTCAATCACAATTAATTGACGAAGGCAAGTCTTCTGCCCTGTTTGGTACGTTAATGGAAAACTAATCCGTACATGAGAACTTTGTAGGGGATTTATTATAATGATATGATCATTATTCCCCATTTCTCATTGTTTTAAATTTTTTTTTTTTATATAAATAGCGGCATAATCATTAAATCTTATCAAATAAAATTTTTTCCTAATTTCTCCCTCCATTTTTAATATCAAACACATGCTATACTTTTTTGTAAAACTGAGAAAAAGTCATCAATTAAAAATTTTATTAGTGAAAAAGATCTAAATGAAAGTACTGACACTTCGTATGTACAGAATTTGCAAATTAAAATAGCGGTACTTTCTGTATATAAAAACTTATTACATTCTTCATACAAATAAAATTTTCAGTGAAGGATTTTTTTCCTAATTTTCCCATCCTTGAATGGCTATTATTTTTTAGTGGGGGAAAAGAAAGTCTTACTTTCTCTATCACCATAAGTATAGCTAGCCAATAATAAGAAACTTGTAGCTTGTTTAATGTAACATCCTGAATTTTAGGTTTAGAAATACTAGAATTAACTTGAAATGAGGAGGTTATTAGATTTTTTTGGTAAGAACTCTAGAATTTTTTGGACAAGAGGATTCCTAAGGACCGAATCGCAAAAAAAATTTTGAATCATAAATATTGCCATGTTAAATTTGAAAATTACTTTTAATTTTAATATAACGGGTCGGAGTAAATTCAACAGGTTTAACGACTGGAGAAACGTAATGCGACTATGAACTCTGAGGAATTTCACCCTGCAGATCTCCTGCAAAAATCATCATCTAGTTCAGATCCTTACGACTCGAAACCAAGTTTTATGAAATGGTAAATTTTTAGAACTGTCATTCTCTGCATAAGTTGGATCAATTTTGTATGTTGAAGATTTTAAAAATATAAAATTGGCATGTGGTCAAATACACGCTATCACACTGGAAACCAGCCCCGTACATAGAGATACATTATTGTGGAAATACATATCACTTCTCGTGAATCTATATATATATATATATATATATATATATTTTTTCTATGCTTCGGACCATTCAATTTCAAGGTCGGCCTCGTCGCCGTCGGCCACTCCCAGAGCCTTCCAAACTGCTTTGGAAGCATCGACGACATTATTAAGGCATGGAGGCTGGAAATCGTGCTCTTCATCACAGCCTTTTGGGGAGTCACACTCATCCACCACCGTCGCCTTCACCTCGTTTCCGTTGCCGAAGATGATGATGCTCCTGTGGCACCTGTTGTTGTCGTCGGACCCGAACCATCCTGTTGAAAGTGCCACCACTGCTTCGTTGTCGGAGTGATACATGTTGTTGCACTTTGATGGCCCTCCGCCGTCTCCGCCTTGCTCAAAGCTGTTCAGAGTTAGGTGGCCTTCGTCCGCTCAGTCACCGGCGGCGAGCACTGGAAGATGGGATAGAGTTGGCCTTCTTCACAGCACTTTGAGTTGTCTTCGTTGCATTTCCCAGGTGGGGGGTTCTTCCACGGCAAACTGCCACTGGCTTGGCGGTCATCACCACCTTCAGCAGCAATCAAGCAGCAGCCTATTACGACAATGGAGATCAAGACTTGAAAGCCTCGAAATGCCAGGTTCCATCTTCATCCTCTCCTTCGATTTCCTTCACACTGTTCCCTCCTAATCGTGTGTGTGATTCCTTCGTTCCATGTGTCTGTATATATCTCTATGTGTATGTATCTATGTGTTTATGGATGCATGCGTGCGTGCATGTATATATTATACCTCCCATTCTTAATATAAAACATACATAACTGATCTATAAATATAAAAAAAAAAATAGTTAAATTAATTATTTGTAATAAAAAAGTATTACTATTTAATAGGAACCTCCTGCGGTTATATATAACAGGAATTACTCTGGGGTGAAAATTATAAATTTTGGAAACAAAGTAAATTAAGATTTTATATTTAAGATTAAAAAAAACCTATTATACAATTTTTATGTTAAATACCGGCAGGTAGTATATTGTAAGGTGCATTTAAAGGGAGGGGAAAAGTCTTGCATTCACTGTCACCATATGATAAATCCTGATTTTAATATATTATTTGATATCTTTTTAGAGATATTTATCAATTAAAGGGAGATAAATTGCATTGATTGTGGGTATTTTGAATCAAACACTGATTGCATGAAATTAGAGATTTAATAGAAGATCTTATCATATTTTTATCTCTTTTTAAATAATTGATTTTATCTCAACTCATCTTTTACAGGCCTCAGAAAAGAAAATAAACATAAAAGAAAAGCTGAAACAAAAGGAAAAGAATTTAAAAAAAAAAAAACTAGAAGAAAAAGACGCAAGAGATGGGAAGCACGGATTTTGAAAAGATATTTAGATATATATTAAATTTCTATCAATTGCAAGACATGGAGGCCACAAATGACGCGCCAACTGCCCTATATGTATATACATGAGGACGCACACTCATAGACAGCACACTCATACGCCACTTCCACACCCTCTTTATACGCATATACACACGCCGCATACCACCACGCCACGAACACTACTATCTTTCTCACCCCCAGTTTTCGTCTTTTCTTCCTTCAACCAATCACCATCATCACCGTCGGCCCCTATTGTTTGTATTCTTCTACAAATAATCTTCACACCCACGTTCTCACCATAGCCTCCATGGATTCTCATTGCTTCAAAAATATTGTGGATTCTTTTAGAGCCATGAGAGGCTAATTTCCTTGTGCTTCTTGAAGATGGAGGAGTAGCTTGAACTTGGAGCTTCAACTAGAGGAGTATTTAGTTTTTCAATTAATTTTCTCTTGGACTTCATTAGATTTTTCCTACGTTAAGATTCTTCTTATTTATTTTGGAGACTGAGATTATGTGTTATAATTTCTATTAATTGGATTTTTGTAGTTTAATTTGAGTTGTATTGCTTGAGATTTGAATTTATATATATTTTCTTTGCATTCATTAAAATTATTTTATCTAGCGTGTTGTTAGATTTTATGATTGAGATGCATTGCAATTGAGTGACTCCGTGAGTATTCTTTGAGAGGAAAACAAGTTTTATTAACTCAATTTAAATTGCACATCAAGTTATTTTCGAAAGTGGCTTAATAATTTGATTATTATCTAGTGTTTAGGGTAGTCAAGTGTTAAGTTTACTTGACCCAAACCGTGTTTGGGGTTGTTTTTCTTAACTTGGTGCATTACTTTACTCCCACATCTTTTACTAAGTAAGGATAGCTACATTCCATTTTCAAGAAGCATTCTCATCATTGATTTCCTAAAATCAAAAATTGCAATTTTCATTCTTTTTTTATTAAAATACAAAAAAAAAAAGTAGTTTAGATTTATTTCTTATTTTCATAATTAGTTTTATTAATTGAAAAATCATTTTCCAAACCTCTCCTTTTAATTCTTTGTCACTTAGTTAACTTAGGAATTAATAAAAGGCTCCTCAAGAGACACGACCCGAGTTGTGTTTTATTGTATAATTTGGTTTTATTTTTTATTTCACCCAAGGCAACTAAAAAGGTTCAAATCAAGTGGTGCCTTCGCCGGGGGAGCCAAGTAATTGGTTCCTTAGTAAACTAAGTGTCAGTTTTTTTTCCTCTTTGTTCTTTATTTTTCCTTCTTGAATTTATTTATTTTTTTCCATAGTTTAGGTCGCATTTGCATATCATTTAATTTTTTTAAAAAAATTCAAAAAAAAATTAAAAAAAAAACGCTCATTTTATTTTAATTATTTTATTTTATTTTGTTTTATTTTATTTGCATACCTTGCATTGCATTTTGCATCTTTGCATTAATCTTCATTCGTTTTTGCACATTGCTATTCTAAATTTCTTTGTGCATGACCAGAGATAAAGAGACCCTACGTGATGATCTTGAGTTTGACATACCTTTGAAACAACTTAAAAGGAAAAATAAGAAAAAGGGTCAAAAGAGTGATAGGGAACTTCTTTTAGAGCAACACACCCCTAGTATACCTAACTAAATTTTAGACATGGCTGATCATATCAAGAATGGGGTAATGGTGAAAGCAGTGGAAATAGAAATAGGTGCAATAGGGATAATAATGGTCATGGGAAAAATAATGGGTTTAAGAATAATGGTGAAGATTAGAGGAGTCTTAGAGGAATATATAACTCTACTGTGAACTTAGATCCTCATGGTTTTTACAATTTTAATGCCAATTTTGAAATTAAAGGTAATTTGATTAATGCTTTGTCTAAATTTTTTGGCCTTTCAGGAGATGACCCCTATGGACACATTGAGACCATGATGATGGTGTGCTCTACCATGACGCCCCAAGGTGCTGATATCGAGGAAGATTTGAGGAGAACCTTTCATTTCACTATGGAAGGAAAAGCTAAAGAATGGCTAAGAACAGTTCCCCAGCAATACACTACACTTACCTGGGAACAACTCAAGACTGCATTTCTTGAAAAGTTCTTCCCTGCCTTCCTATCTTCTAAGCTTAAGAAAGCTATTTTTGGTGCATAACAAGATGAAGGAGAATCATTTTATGAATATTGGACCAGGTTTCTCACCATGATGGCTCGTTGCCCTAATCATCAGATTTCCAAACCTAATTTGGTTCAATATTTCTATGAGGGCCTTTTGCTACTTCATTAGAGAACTATTAACACTGCTACTAATGGTTCGATACTCGATCTCACTCCACAAGGTGCCTAGGACTTATTTGAGAAAATTGCTACAAATGATCAACAATATGGCACTAGAGACAGACAGTTTGTGAGGGAGGTAGCTTCTTCTTCTTCTACCGATGAATTGAAGTTATTTATGGAAAAAGTTGATAGAAGACTGGAGAGGCTAGAACATGACAGGGGCCCAAAACAATATAATGCCATGGGTACTTCTCAAGCCCTGATAGCCCCAAGTTGTGAATTTTGTGCTTCCCCTATGCATCTTAGCAGTGTTTGCCCATCTAGAATTGAGGAAGTTTCTGCAATGTATCAAAGTTGTACTAACAATCAGAAATGGGACCCATATTCCCACACATACAATGAGGGTTGGAGAGACAATCCTAGATTCAGTTGGAGGAATAATGAGGCTAGAGGGCAGAATCATTTTTCACAAGGCAATAGTATTCCTTCTAACCAGTTTCAACACACCTCAAGAATGGTTATGCCACTCCAAGATAATTCACTCTCTTAGCCAAAGAGTGATGAGACCAGTCAACTTTTGAAGATTATGTCTGCTCAGCTTAATAATATGGATAACCGATTAAGGGAAGATAACACCCTAAATGACAGCCAATTCTCCTCTATTGCTTCGATTCTCCAAAAGATGTAGGGTGATAAGGTGAATGATAGTGCTCAATTGACAAGCCTTTGTAAAAGGTTTGAGGCATTGGAAATGAAGAATAACACTTTGACATCTCACCTTACTCAAGTTTCCAACACCGTGAGTAAACTGCAAGCTGACAATGGGGGTGGACTACCCTCAAATACTGTGATCAACCCCAAATCCCTTAATGCCATCAATTTGAGAAGTGGGAGGGTGGTCAAGTTCTCTAATGAAGATGATAAAGTTGATGAGGAAATTGAATGTGATAGCCTTCTGTTAACTGCCATAAAGCTGAAGCACTCCAAAAGCGCCAAGAAGAAAGAACTAATCGACAAGAATGCCGAAATTACTCAAGATGTAGCAAGGCCTACTGGTGGGCTAGGATCTCAAGCGGCAAGTTAACCACTCCTGGAAGAGATCAATGAAAAAGCTCCAACCACACATGAGAAAAACGAATCAACCATGCAAGGAGCCTTAACGCCAAAAGGTAAAGAGGTAAAGATTTCGGACATTCCCTTTCTTAATGCTTACTTTAGAGGCAAGAAACTGCATAATGATCAAACCCAAAAGGAAATGATTGAATTCTTTAGTAAGCTAGAAGTAAATAAGCCTTTTCTCAACATGATTAAAAGCATGCCTGCATATTGTAAGTTTCTGAAGGATTTGTGCACTCACAAGAGAAAGTTTAGACCTAATGAAGAGTTCAACTGAGCTCTAACGTGTCAGCTATCTTTAAGCCTCAACTTCCCATAAAGTGCCAAGATCCAGGTGCCTACACCATTCCCTGTACCATTGGACCACTGAACATAGCCACTGCACTGCTAGATTTAGGGGCCGCAATTAATGTAATGCCTAAATTTGTTTACATCGCCCTAGGAATCAAAGTAGTCAAACCCACCAGTGTTGTGTTATAGTTAGCTGATAGGTCCATTAGTCACCCTGATGGTATCTTGGAGGACATCTTGGTTAAAGTGAAGGACCTCGTTTTCGCAGCTAATTTCTATGTCTTAGATGTGTCTAATGAGTTAGCCAATGAGTCCACTCTCATCCTATGCAGGCCCTTCCTTAGAATAGCAAATACGATTATCGATATAAAAGAAGGTGCCATAACCATGGAAGTTGGGAATCATAAGATATGCTTTAACATGTATGAAGCCATGAAACACCCCTATGAGGATTACTCTTTGTTAGGTGTTAATGCTATTGATTTGGCCATTGACGAGGCAAGAGATGATTTTGAATTGAATTTGCATGATGATAACTACTTACCTTTGCCTGTTGAACATGATTCTTCTTAACTTGATGATGCCATGTTTGCTTATGATAAGTATTTTTCCTCTCTTCCTTTTATCTACTCTCTTTCTGATATTTGTGATAGTGACATGACATATTCTGCTTTTGAGATTAGCAGTACCCTCTCTGCTTCACAGGTTTATACCTTTTCTCTTTGTGATACTGACTCGAATATTGCAAGTAACCTTAGTTTAGGAAAGGATTTGCTTCTTGAATGTGCAGATACTTTTATCAACATGGAATCTGAGATTGCAACTAAAATTGATGATGTTGGCTCAACAGAGAGGCCAATTCCATCTAGCCCCTCTACATATGTTTTTGATCAGCAACCAAGGCAATCTTTACCCGAGGATAAAAGGCATTATGAGAACAATTCACTTGCACTTTCTAATCACTCTATTATTTCTCCCCATGGTTTGAAATACTTGCAAGATCTTGTTTCTAGTTGGGATGCAGGTGTGAAGGATGAAAACCCTAATTTGTTGCTGCTATAGGTTAACTTGAAGTTGACTCAACACTTGGGAAGGCTAATGAACAAAAGGTAGATTCAAAGGAGCTGAATCTGAGCCACCTAGTTGAGGCTACAAAAGGGAGTTCTCTTTATTCTCTTAAACTCCCTAAGTTAATCCCTTCTATTGTTCAATCCCCGACCCTTGAGCTAAAGTCTTTGCCTTCTAATCTTAAATATGCATTTCTTGAGCATGATGAACACTTGCCTGTGATTATTTCAAATGCTTTATCCGTTGATGAAGAGGCTAAGTTGCTTTGTGTGCTTAGGAAAAACAAGGAAGCAATTGGGTGGATATTAGCTAATATTCCTGGGATCAATCCAACTGTTTGTACCCATAGGATACTACTTACTGAGGCCTCCAAACCTGTTAGATAGCCCCAGAGGTGTCTTAACCCACTGATCTTAGATGTTGTAAGAAAAGAAGTCACCAAACTTTTGAGTGTAGGGATCATATATCCTATTTCTAATAGTGAGTGGGTTAGTCTAGCTTAGGTAGTACCTAAGAAGAGTGGGTTGACTGTAGTTAAAAATGACAATGATGAGTTATCCCCACTAGGGTTTAGAATTCATGGCCGGTATGCATTGATTATAGGAAGCTTAATGAAGCCACTAGGAAGGACCATTTCCCGTTGCCTTTTATTGATCAGATGTTAGAGAGATTAACGGGAAAGAGTTATTACTGCTTCTTAGATTGATTCTCCAGATACTTTCAAATCCCTATAGCTCCTGAGGATCAAGAGAAGACCACATTTACTTGCCTGTTCGGTATATTTGCTTATAGGAGGATGCCTTTTAGTCTTTGTAATGCTCCTGATAGTTTTCAGCGATGCATGATGTCTATATTTTATGATTTTCTTGAGTATCGCATGGATGATGAGTCATTTGATGCTTGCTTATCTAGTCTTAATCAGATCTTAGCTCGATGTATTGAGAAGAAGCTCATTTTGAACTATGAGAAATGTCATTTTATGGTGACTCAAGGCATCGTGCTAGGACATGTGATTTCTAAGAATGGTATTCAGGTTGACAAGGCAAAAGTTGAGGTTATTTCTTCCTTGCCCTACCCTTCTTCGCTTAAGGACTTAAGTTCCTTTCTAGGGCATGTTGGTTTTTACCACAGATTCATAAAAGATTTTAGCAAAATACCTCTGCCTTTGTCAAAGCTTCTTCAAAAAGATGTTGACTTTGTTTATGATGATAACTGTAAGCATGCATTTGATGAATTGAGACATAGACTGATTACTCCTCCTATTCTAACTACCCGTAATTGGGAACTTGCTTTTCAACTGTCTTGTGATGCTTCTAATGGTGCTGTCAGAGCAATGCTTGGCCAAAGAGATGATAAGGTCTCTAAGGTCATTGCTTATGCACCAAAAGCTTTGGATGCTGCTCAATGTAATTATACAACACTGAGAAAGAGTTGTTTGCCATTGTGTTTGCTTTGGATAAATTTAGGCTATATTTGATCAACTCTAAGGTTGTAGTGTTCACAAATCATGCAGCTGTTTGGTATTTGTTTAAAAAGCCACAGTCTAAGCCTCGACTGCTCCGCTGGGCTCTACTTATACAAGAATTCAACATTGAGATCAAGGATCAAGCTAGAGTAGAGAATCATGTTGCAGATCATCTCAGTCAACTTTCTAGTGATACAAGGGGAGTAGATGATTCTAATTTAGTTTGTGATGATTTTTCTAATGTTGCTCTATGTACTGTGAGTTTGAAAGAACCCTGGTTCGCTGATTTGGTTAATTATTTGGTATTAGGATTGATTCCTGATTATTTGTCTCTATTTCAGGTGAAGAAGCTCAAGAGAGAAGCCCAATACTATGTATGGGATGAACCACACCTATAGAGAATCTGCAATGACCAGATCATTAGAAAATGTGTACCAGAGACAGAATTCCAATCCATCCTTTCTGCCTGCCATTCATTAAGTTGTGGGGGACACTTTAGCACTAAAAAGACCTTTAGAAAAATATTAGATGCAGGATTTTACTGGCTAACTTTGTTTAAGGATGCTTATTTGTATTGTAAGGCGTGTGATAAATGCCAGAGGTTTCAGGGGCTAGGTAAAAGGCATAAAATTCCGCAGCACCATATGTTATTTTGTGAGGTATTTGATGTTTGGGGAATTGATTTTATGGGTCCCTTGCCACCTTCTGCAGGTTTTAATTACATCTTGTTAGCAGTAGATGACTTATCTAGGTAGGCAGAGGCCATCCTTATTAGGAAAGATGACAGCCAAACGGTCTCCGAGTTTCTTAAGTCTATCTTTTGTAGATTTAGGGTACCAAGGGCTATAATAAGTGACAGAGGTACCCATTTTTGCAACCAAATTATTGATGGTTTGCTTGCAAAGTTTGGGGTTACCCACAAAACATCTACTGCTTATCATCCACAGACAAATGGGCAAGCAGAAGTTTCGAATAAAGAAATCAAGCAGATCTTAGAAAAGATAGTGAAGCCTTTGAGAAAGGATTGGAGCTTGAGGTTGGAAGAAGCACTCTGGGCATATAGAACTGCCTTCAAAACACCGATAGGAATGTCTCCATAATGGCTTGTTTATGGGAAAGCATGTCATATTCCAGTTGAATTAGAGCATAAGACCTACTGGGAGGTGAAGATGTGTAATATGGACTTAGAGGAATCTGGTCTGAAAAGGAAGTTGCAGTTACAAGAACTAAAAGAGATGCGGTTGGATGCTTATAAGAGTTCCCGCATATATAAAGAGAAAACCAAGTAGATTCATGACCAAAAGATACTATGAAAGCACTTTCAAGTTGGTGACCAAGTGCTACTTTTCAAAGCCCGATTTTCGCTCAAACCAGGAAAGTTTAAAACCCGTTGGGATGGGCCATACAGAGTCACCAAAGTGCATGACTTCGGGATGGTAGAGCTACTTGATGAGGGTAGTAGATCAAAATTCAAAGTCAACAGACACCTTCTCAAGCTCTACCACGACAGTACAAAACCTCCATGAGGCCAGGCTATCCCTTTCCTCTCTCTATCTCTCATATCATGCATATGTCTGCCTGTGAAATGTTTTGAACATGAATGTTTGAGATAAGTGTGGGGAGAGGGCCATTACAATAGTAGTAGTTAGGATTAGTTTTTTTTTGGGTCTTTTTTTTCTTTTTTCCCCACCTTCTTGTTCATTAATAAATGCTTCAAGCTCTTTGCTTTATCCACTCAACACTTAGTCTTTACTGGTTTATTAATCATGACCCCATACTATCTTTACTTAACTCTCATCTCCTCTCTCTCTAATGAAGCTAATGTGTTGTGCTTCAATTTTAAATTGGACTTTACAACTTCCACTTCACATGGGAGTTTGGTAAGGATAGTGTGTTTTGAAATACATTGAGGACAATGTATTAGCTAAGTGTGGGGGAGGACCTCCATGTTCTACATTTGTGAGTCTTTATGTTTCATATTGAAATCCATCGATTGATTGAGCCCTGCTGATTCTGCCATTAGTATTGCTACTTCTATTGCTCACTGTGCCCCATACTTTGACAATTGCTACTCTTTTTTTTTAAAAAAAGAGAGAGAGAGAGACTTTCACTAGTTTAATTTTGAGTTATGCTTGTTTATGATTGAATATAATGCTTTGATTTATGATACTCCTACAGCTAGTAATTTGAGTAGTTTGATTAATGCTTTGTGATTAGTTTGGTGTCTAATTAGCCAATGTAAGTGAGCATGAGAGAATAGACCTTGTTGGAAGATTTTTGGGCCTGATTTCCTTTCTTTGTGTGATTATCCACTTAATTTTTCATTATGCAGAACTTGTTTCAACTCTTAGTCTAATTACATTGTGATTATATGATAAAAGTGATTGATGCATTCATATCTATAACCCTATCATCCCAAACACAAACCTCTATCATCTTTATCCATTGCATACCCCTTTTGAGCCTTCACTTTCTTTTTATTCTCATTTGGGACAAGCGACAATGCATGTGCATCTCAATTGCATTATCAAAGCATCTTAACATACTTATAACTTCTCATATCATAGAATGTTGCTGCTATCTGTCATAATGTGTTTGAATGCCAATATAAAAAAAAAGAGTGGAAAAAAAAAGAAAAAAAGTTGAACATGAGAAAAAAAAAAATAGAAGAAAAAGAATATAAAAGTAAAAAAAAAAGGGAAAAAAAGAAAAAAAGAAATATGGGAAATAAGGCATTCCTTTGGATTCTGTGAAATAGCAAAAGTATCTCCGTGAGACATGATCTTATGGAATATCTAGTGGTATTTAAGATGCTCATCATTCATTTGTGCATGCATAGTTCTTGTCATTTTTCTCATTCATTCCATGTGGCCTAATTCCATCATTACAACCCTTTAAAGTCCTCATGATTTTTTGTATGATTGTGATAGTAATTGAGACAGTAAAGTTGTTACAAGCCTATGATAGAGTGTGAATTAAGTAGATCTGAGTGAAAATTACCCTAATGAGGTGACATGAGTGAAACACTATTATCCTTGAGAGCTTTCTCTCATTTATTCACTTTCAAGGTTGATTACATACTTGACTAATCCTTTGCATTGGTTTTAACTATGAATTTTGCTAGTTTGTTGGATGTCATTGATTGGATTATTATATTCTTTTCATGAACTTATATAACTCTTTAATTGCTCTTGTTGTTAGTTTGGGTTTTTCATGTGATTGATTGTTTTGCCCACGAGTGCAAAAGTTCAAGTGTGGCGGAGTTGATAAATCCTTATTTTAATATATTATTTGATATCTTTTTGGAGATATATATCAATTGAAGTGGGATAAATTGCATTAATTGTGGGTATTTTGAATCCAACACTGATTGCATGAAATTAGAGGAGATCTTATCATATTTTATCTCTTTTTAAATAATTGATTTTGGATTTTATGATAATATCTCAACTCATCTTTTGCAGGCCTCAGAAAAGGACATAAACATAAAAGAAAAGCTGAAACAAGAGAAAAAGAATTTAAAAAAAAAAGAAGAAGAAAAAGACGCAAGAAATGGGAAGCACGGATTTTGGAAAGATATTTAGATATATATTAAATCTATCAATTGCAAGACATGGAGGCCACAAATGACACGCCAACTGCCCTATATGTATATATATGAGGACGCACGCTCATAGACAGCACACTCATACGCCACTTCCACACCCTCTTTATACGCATATACACACGCCGCATACCACCACGCCACAAATACTACTATCTTTCTCACCCCCAGTTTTCGTCTTTTCTTCCTTCAACCAATCACCATCTTCACCGTCGGCCCCTATTGTTTGTATTCTTCTACAAATAATCTTCACACCCACGTTCTCACCATAGCCTCCATGATTCTCATTGCTTCAAAAATATTGTGGATTCTTTTAGAGCTATGAGAGGCTAATTTCCTTGTGCTTCTTGAAGATGGAGGAGTAGCTTGAGCTTGGAGCTTCAACTAGGGGAGTATTTAGTTTTCCAATTAATTTTCTCTTGGACTTCATTAGATTTTTCCTACGTTAGGATTCTTCTTATTTATTTTGGAGACTGAGATTATGCGTTATAATTTCTGTTAATTGGATTTTTGTAGTTTAATTTGAGTTGTATTACTTGGGATTTGAATTTTTATATATTTTCTTTGCATTCATTAAAATTATTTTATCTGGCGTGTTGTTAGATTTTATGATTGAAATGTATTACAATTGAGTGTCTCTATGAGCATTCTTTGAGGGGGAAACAAGTTTTATTAACTCAATTTAAATTGCACATCAAGTGATTTTTAAAGGTGGCTTAATAATTTGATTATTACCTAGCATTTATGATAATCAAGTGTTAAGTTTACTTGATCCAAACCATATTTGGGGTTGATTTTCTTAACTTGGTGTATTACTTTACTGCCATATCTTTTACTAAGCAAGGATCTACATTCCATTTTCAAGACGCATTCTCATTATTGATTTCCTAAAATCAAAAATTGCATTTTTCATTCTTTTTTTATTAAAATACAAAAAAAGTAGTTTAGATTTATTTCTTATTTTCATAATTAGTTTTATTAATTGAAAAATCATTTTCCAAACCCCTCCTTTTAATTCTTTGTCACTTAGTTAACTTAAGAATTAATAAAAGGCTCCTTAAGAGACACAACTCGAGTTGTGCTCTACTGCATAATTTGGTTTTATTTTTGATTTAACCCAAGGCGACTAAAAAGGTTCAAATCACCATAGTTTGCTGGACGCTTCGACCATGAAGGATTATTGTCTCATTTCCAGACCTTTTAGCACGTCACTCAAATAATAGCAAAAAAAAAAAAAAAAGGTTCATTACCCCAATTTAACATCATCACATTTTTTAAGAAAAATTAAACAACTGATGTTATAGAGTCAAATTATTAGCTTCATAACTCGTATTTAGAGATGGCAACACGGAAGAAAAAAGAGTAAAATTTCTAAAGTTTGTGCTTGATGAAATACGATAGTCCAGTAGTTGTGAAATAATGTATTAATGAAAAGCAAATGCGTTTTCTATCCAAATTTACAAATTTTAAAATTCCTTATTGATTTTCAAACATTAGATACATAACTTGCATAATTTAATATAACTCTTGTCCTTAATATAAGGTTAGTTGAGGGTTGGATTTGATTTTAAATATAAGATTTTAATCCATTTCGTCTTTAAAATTTATAATTTATTCTCCAAAACATCCCATATTGATTATACCTACTAAAGAGGTTTTCATCTAAAGGTAAGTATGATTGAAAAGAGTATGATGAGAAAATTAATTAATAGTTATTACAAATAACTAACTTTAAGACCGGAGATAGTAAATATATTGAGACATGTAAATATCAATTTATGAACTTCTGAGTCGGGGTTTGTAAAGTCTTCAAATTTTGTCGGCTTCAACAGCTTGCATGTAAATTGTAATGACATTGACATATAAACATTAGTTGATATTCATGTTCTTTGAAAATATTAAATTATTTCTCGATAATAATTTCTCTAAATTAATTTTTCATCATATAATTTTTTATCTTTCGCATCAATACATTGCCATATGTAGATAACTAAAATGTAACGGTGTATATGGTTATTCAATAAATTTTATTAGGAGAAATTGTTTAAAAGTGCCGGTTTGAAGATTGGAAAAAATGACCCCAAAAAAACTGAAAATTACTAAATTCTAAATGAGGAATATCAACAAAAATGTGTTGTTATTTGTAAATTTAGTGTTGTCGGCACCAAATAAATTTTGTTAATTACTAAACTTGATTTGGGATTTAGTAATTTTTAACTTTTTTTTTATCATTTTTTTTCTTGAAGATTTTATCCGCAAAATACATCCAATCTATCATCTGTTATGTAAACAATTCGTTGAAATTGATGTGAGGGATTTCAAAGTTCAAAGCTTTGTCACATGAGATGATGTGGCTCAACCCAACATAATGAAGAGAAATTTGTGTCTTTAGGAGTCAACTCAAATGAGTCAAGAACATAATTTAACATTTCATTTTTTTAAGAATTTATTTGGCTCTGAATTTTCTTTGATTCATTACATAACAAGGGCCCCGTTGGGCTCGCTTGTGGAAAACTAATACGCAAATGGAAACGGTGTAGGGTATTTACCATACTTCTACAATCATATTATTCCCCAGTTCTCTCATTGTTTTAAATATTTATGAGAAAATTAGTTTTTTTTATTCTTATAGTTTGACTTATTTTTCACTCAGTCTTACACTTTAATTTGGCGCAACTCAATCTCTTTAACTATTTTGTAATTTAGTCGCTATCTTCATTGTATATATAATTTAGTCCCCACCCTTGTTTTAAATGTCTTTTTTTATATAAATAGGGCATAAATATTAAATTTCATACTTTTTAATTTTCCCCTTCATTTCTAATATCAAACATATGCTAACTTTTTGCTAAATTGGACAAAAGTTCCATAATGAAAATTTTATTCCTAAGAATGACCTAAATTAGAGTATCAATACTGCGCAGACAAAATTTATAGATTACCGATACTTTTTGTGCATAAAATTTATCATTTTTTTCTTACTAAAAATTTTCAATAAAATTATTTATCCAATCTTGCTATACTTGTGTGTGTATTATAAGATATATTCGCTGTTAAGAGGGAGAAGTCCTGCTACTTTGACTATCATACCTTAGAGGGGGCAGTGAAGTTGGAACTAATCAAAACCAAATTTTGGGACAAAAATGAAATTATGCCACTTTCACAATGAAGGACCATTTTGAATTTTCTCACTTCTAAGCCCTTTAGCACGCTATTCAAATAACAGCCAAAAGTTGTTGATAATATGCATGGTATACCATGCTCCTTATATTCAAGTGATTTTGAAATTTGATTACTTTTTCTAAAGAGCATGTTACAAGATCTCTCATATTTCATCACTTCATTTTAAGCTCTTAGCTGAAATTGTTATTCATTTAGCACAAAATATAATATAATTTGGATCTGGTTAGAAACCAGTGGCGATGGGATCTGGATGTGGGACGGCGTTTGGAATATTGAGAGGTCAAGATGTTTTCTTAACTGGAAAATCTAGAGGACTCGTCAGAATTTTTCAAACTGGGCCTAGGAAATAAACAAAAAGGACAAGGAAGAGAGCTCATCCAAATCAAACACCAATGAATTAGGCTCAAAATGTGGCTTCATGAGATATATTGTGTTATCTTTTTCATTCATGTTTCCTACAATATGGTTCTTATTTCATTTTTCTCGTTCATTTTAATGCAAGTTTTTGTTTTTCTCTTCTTAATGAATTCCAAGTGATTTGCCTCATTTGTGTGCAAAAGTATACCGTTTTATCTTGTGAATAAAATTTTCCACATATCAGTAACATTTTCTCTTTTTGGTCTAGAAATATCATCAACTTATGGTACTTTAAAATCAGTTATCAACCGTTCAACCTTTCTCATTTAATTAAGGATTTAAAGAAACATTTTAGTTTGTTCATTTCTTTAATTTAAAGTTCTATTATAGGGTTTTGGGTTTTTATAAATATGTGGAAATCACTTTCTACTTCATGACTTTATGATCGATATATTATTGTTCAAAATAATGGTGCAAGCAGGAATTTAAAATAAGCAAAATGATTTGATTTTAAATTTTAAACTCCCAATAATTTTTTCCTTTCACAAAACTTTTCACATTGAAAATATAACAATATACAAGTTCGAATTTTAAGAAGTATATATATATCGAAAGGATTTTAACACTATTATTTTCAGTCCAGAGATTAGTTGCAAATTCAAAGTGATTTGGGTATACTTTGAATTTATACACACGCACATATGTGTGTGTGTGTAACGATGCAAACCACCAGCGTGAATTGCTTTATTACTTAACTAACGTTCATTGTGCTCAACAAGTAATTCATGGATAATATCGCCTCATGAAAACCTTGGGCCTTAAACAGTGGTGAAAGCATTTTGGCCCATTAACTATATATGTAACTCTCTTTTTCCTAATTCTAATATTAATAGTAATAGAGTTGGGTCTAGCAAAAAAAATTAGTCCTTTAAGATATAGCGAATCAAGTTTTGATGCCTAATAGTACCTCAAATAGGATTGTCTCTAATAGAAGAATACCGCTGTTTTAGCCACACACAAAAAAAGAAAGAAAATTCCTATGTTAATAAATTCGTCTTCTTGTTTTTTTTTTTTTTCCAAAGACTAGTTTTGTCTTTTATCGTTTCCTTTGACATCCTTAAAATACAATAAAAAAAATAAGGGTCAAATGAAACATTGTAAATATTAAGCAGGAAAGGGGGGGATGTAAAATTAGTGCTTAAACCCGTCAATTTCTCCAAAAAAATAATTTCAAAGTACGTGTGTGTGTGTCTAAGTTCATTCATATATTTCTGTCTCATTTTCCTCCCAATTTTCGAGCCCTTCAAAAATTTCAACCAAATTAATTCAAACAATCAAACCATCAAATCTTTTTTTTTTTTTTTAAGGTACAAACCAAACGGTCATAATTAAAGAGGGTCTTCGTAACTAAGTCATTCAACGAGCCTTTATGCAATGGCCTCGCAAATTATGTGGTGAATATATCTTTTAAAAATTCATATATGGCTAGAATATAAGTGTTAATGGAAAACCCAAAAAATAAAATACAAGATGTGGTTTCATATGAAATAAAAATATTTAGTTAAATTTAGCACAGGAGTAAAGATTGAGCTCGCCTAGACACCTATCAGTTTCATAAGGCATACAAGGAATTTTGTATTGTTTTCTTGTCACATTCATATTAGCACTTCTCTAAAGCGTAATCGGGCTTTAGAATTGTAATAGGGAATTCCTAATTTCTTTATGATGTTTGTTTTATTTTTAATTCTTGCAAAGTTTATATGAGAGGATGCAAAGAATTGTAGAAAAGAAAATGGCAAGAGATTCTTTCAATATTCGTGCCAATTGTAAATGTAAGAGTTAAGTGGAAAATTTGTTTTCATTTTAAATTGATATCTCAGTGCATTTTGTCTTTGAAATTTATAAGTTTTTCACAAATTATCCCTATTTTAATTATATACATTAAAGAGAGCTTTCATTTGCGAGGTAACAGTTATTAGAAGTAATTAGCTTTATCAATTTGTTTAATCTCCACTGTTTATTTATTTATGATAAAAAAGCGTCATTCTCTTACCAAATGATTATAGACTTTTAAATTTTGTGGATATTTTTTCGAACAAAAAAGATAAGAGGTCTTTAAAAGGGTGGATACGAATGATTTGCTATTAGCTAAACGTAAAATAACGTTAATTACATAAAATAATTAATTTTTAAATATTAAATTCAAATTTAAAATTTTTCACGATGATGGAATATTGAATAGTGATTAAAACCAAAAAAAGAAATACTACCTCCTTAATATAGAAACTAATTAGGGAGTTAATGTTGATATTATACATAAGATATATTTCATATGTTTATTAATTGTTCTTAAATTAGTCCGATTGATATTTCCCAAATAATAATCAAATAAAAGAGGAAGGAAAAGGAGAAAATTTTAAAAAAAACACTTGAACTATTTTTTTAAAAAAAATTATCATATTAATTAATTTAACTAACAAGAAATAAGCAAAGTTTCGTCGTTAAGTGATAAATGGGAAATTCATGGAAAGTTAGGGAGCCAGTTATAGAAAGCATTGGACGAGACTGTTTCTTCACCAAAAGTGGGCGATCATCTTCTTCGAGCGCCATGCTCGACAAGAAAAATGGAGGCTTTCATTGCTTATAACGCTGGAAATGCTTGGTGCACGTATTTTCCATAATGGTGGATCTGTGGAGAAGCAATCAGTAAGACGTTAGTAGTAGTATTAAAGGTTAATGGAGGACTGAACATCTTGGTCATTGTAGTGTTACGTATTTCCGCCTGTCACGCGGACGACCTGCGTTCGATGGTGGGCAACGGCGATTTTTGTCTGCTTTGAACTCCTGGCCCCCCAGGTTCGAAGGTATTATTGTATCATTTTCAGAAGGGGTAAATAAATAATATTTTCAGTTTGGTTTGCTTTCTTTTACTTATTTATATCAGTTTGGTTTATGCGTGGATCAAATTTTATTGAATTACTTTATTTTCTACCAAAAAGTAGTAAATACTACTCCCCCATCCTTTTTATAAGATTTTGCATAGAAATGTGTTTGAACATTAAATTTATTTTTACTAATTTTGCTTTTAATTAACTTTTTATTTTCTTTCCTCATCTTTTTTTTCATACTACATTCTTTTTCATTGTTTATTTTATATTAGCATTTTTCCTTCTTATTTGTTTTCTTATTAAAAATGGATATACTTGGAAAAAAAAAAGTTCAGCTTTCCTATGTTTATTGCTTTTAACTATTTTTCCAAAAAACGTAATTTAGTTAAAATGATGTCATAAATACTGGAGGAAGTAATACTTAAACCAGTTTAGGTTTTTTTTTTGGCAGATTATTCATAGTAAGATGGAGCAAATACAAATGAGAACTAAACTTGTTAATGCATATATATACCGCACAATGCTCATGGAATACATGATTTGATATGTGTGAAATGGAAGAACATAAATTAAAGTACACAAGAATATGTCACATCAAGAATATATGTCACATCTTCTCTGGGTGCAACTGAATATCTCCTGTGTGCAATCTATTTTTCCTTCAATGCAAGTTAGTATCCTTACGTGCAAACTGGTCTCTTGTACCCAAATAGTATTTAATTTTGTGCAAACCATCTTCCTTGTGTATAACTCAACTTCACTTATATACAACTTATCTTCCTCTGTACAACCCATCATCCACAGAAACATTTGTCAATTAATTTTCTATGATTTATTCCCAATTTTTCCTTAATTCAAACGGTTTGATTTTCCTTTTTATAAAAATATCCCTATTTAACAACCGCCGTTATGACCTACCTTTTATCATATGTACCTTTACTTGTAAAGGATGCCTCATCTGTTAGATACCATAGCCTTCGCCTATTCATAGCGCCTCCTAATTTTTGTCGTGGCCTTTCAAATCATCATCTGTCTTTGCTTTTCTTTCTTTATGCTTCCCCTTCTTCTTTTTTCAACCCCCCATTTTGTAATTCTCATGATTCCTTCGCCCTTCTGGAATTCAAAAACTCTCTCTTTTTGGATCAATATGCTTCAATACTATGTTATAACCTTGTTATTGGGGAATCAAATTATTCACAGAACTCATCTTACCCACAGACAGCTTCAACAGGGATGATTCAAATTGCTGCTTATGGGATGGGATCACATGCGACTCCATGTCTTGTCATGTGATTGGTCTCGACCTTAGTTGTAGTTGGCTTCAAGGTCAACTTCATCCTAATAGCACTCTTTCAGTTTTCTCATCTTCAAACACTTAATTTGGCTTTCAATGATTTTCGTGGGTCTTTGATATCACCTCAATTTGGAAATTTTCCTACTCTCATGCATCTAAACTTAAGCTACTCTCATTTTACCGGTGAAATTCCTCCTAAAATTGTAGAATTGTCTAAATTCGTCTCTCTTGATTTGTCTCATAATGGATTTTACTCATCTGAGAAGTGGAGTCCTTTGAGACTTGAAGCATCCACATGGGAGAAGCTTGTTCAAAACATGACTAATCTACAAGTACTTGTTTTAGATGAAGTATATATCTCTTCCACTACACCAAATTCCTTGTCTTTACCCATGAATTTGTCATCCTCTTTGGTCTCCCTGAGTTGCAAGGAAATTTGGTTAATAACATTTTTCATTTGCAAAATCTTTAAAAGTTAGATTTGTCGTGGAATGAGAATCTCAAGTCAACTTCCAAAGTCCATAGGCCATTTGAAGTCTCTCAGTCTCTTGAGTCTTCGGCACTTCCAATTTAATGGGCCTATTCCTGCAAGTTTTGGGAACCTAACTCAGTTAATTGTTTTGGACCTTGCATCAAACAATTTTAGTGGTGAGTTACCTGATATATTTGAAAATGTTTCAAATTTAGAATTGCTTGATTTCTCTGACAACAAGCTACAAGGTAATTGTCCTCAATCAATTTTTAGTCTCATAAATCTTTCCTCTTTGAGTCTACCATCAAATTACTTGCTCTGTTAGTCTTGATCAATTTTCAAAGCTCAAAAATCTAGCATATATACCTTGATATTTCTAACAAGTTTTTCTCACTTGACTTTGACAATACCACTCATTATACCATACCCAATCTTGAAAGTTTAGAGTTATCCTCTTGTAACATCCATGACTTTCCTAAACTATGAGGAAACCTTCAAAATTTGAAGTTTTTAAATCTTTCCAATAACAAAATTCATGGACATATTCCCAACTGGTTCAATAATGTGGGGAATGGTTCTTTGGTCTATTTGGATCTTTCTCATAATAACTTGACATTAGTTGAACATCTTTCAATGAGAAACTTGAGCTTTCTTGATCTCAGCTTCAACTTGTTACAAGGAGATCTCCCAATTCCATCTTTTTAGTATCCAACAACAAATTCAGTGGAGATATTTCTTCCTCATTATGCAATGTGAGGTCACTCGAGATCCTCAACTTATCTCACAACTTCTTGTCAGGCCACATCTCAAATTACCTTGTTGCATTGCTAGATCTTGAGACTTTAGATCTGAAAATGAACAATTTTGTTGGAGCTATACCAGACCATTTTTCTGGGAGCAACTCCTCGCAATCTTTGCATTTGAACAACAATCAATTTGAGGGACGGTTGCCTTTGTCTTTGATCTATTGCAAGAAATTAAAGATTTTAGATGTGGGAGCAAACAAGATTGAAGATGAATTTCCTAATGTTACCAGAACTAGAGGTACTCAATTTAAGAGATAATAATTTTTATGACACCGTTTGTAGTTCGAACATCAAACTTCCATGTCCTATGTTAAGAATTTTTTTATGTTTCCAAAACAACCATTTTGGTGGAGCTTTACCAATTGCATACAGCACGAAATTTAAGGGAATGATGAGAAAAGATCACCTTGCAGTTGGTTTGAATTGCATGGAAAATAAGCATAATGGTGTTTCATATAGAGAATCAGTGATGGTCACAATAAAGGGTAATGAGGTTGAGCTTGAAAGGATCTTAACTATATTCACAGCCATTGACTTGTCAAATAACATGTTTGATGGAGAGATTTCACATGTTATTGATGGAGAGATTTCACATGTTATTGATGAGCTACGTTTGTTAAAAGAGCTAAACCTGTCCCATAATAAAATTACTGGTCCTATTCCTCAATCCATTGCAAATTTGATAAATCTAGAATAGCTAGATTTATCATCAAATAGGCTTACAGGTGAGATTCCTTTTGCACTAACAAATCTCAACTTCTTTGAAGTTCTGAATCTTTCACAGAATCAGCTTGTTGGAGAAATACCAAGAGGTAAGCAATTTGATACATTTTCACAAAATTCCTTTGAAGGAAATTTAGGACTGTGGATTTCAATTGTCAAAAGCATGTAATCATGATGAAGGGAAATTGCCACAACCAACTTCATCAACTAATGACAAATTTGGATTTGGTTGGAAACCAGTGACTTTAGGATATGGATGTGGAATGATGTTTGGAATATTCATGGGCCAAGTTGTTTTCTCAGCTGGAAAACATGAAGGGTTTTTTAGCATTTTTCAAGTTAGGCCTGAGAAGCAAGCAAAAAGGACAAGGAAAACGACTCATCCAAATCAAAGAAAAGCGACTTGGGCACAAAATGTGACTTCATGTGATATTCTGTCATCTCTTTTTCTTCCACGTTCCCTATATGGTTATAAAAACCTAAAATCTTTTTATAGAACTTTAAATTCTTGAAATGGTAAATGGTTATACTCATTCATGGTCGAAGTTAACTTTCATTTAGTTGGACTTTCAACTTCCTTCTTTCTATGGACACTGAACTCCATCTTGGTTGAGGATCTCTAGTTTGTTCAAAAAGAATTATTTTTAACTATTAATTGCCAAATAACAAAAGTTGGTGACATGTCGGCTAACTGGGAAAAAACTTTCTAATATTTGTGGGTATTTTTACTCATTAAAAAAAGAGTTACATTAAAATTAAAAATACAGTACATGTTAATTACTAACTGGATATTTAAGAGACATGAAACGAATCACTTTCTTCCTAAAAACTTTGTGATCATTATCAAGTAACACTCCAAATTTTCTTACCTAGGATAAACAGAAAAGAGGAAATCTGTAACATCCTGAGTTTTATCGGGTTTTAATAGCCTCTTTTGGGTTGATTTTGAGGATAGATTAGTGATTTAATCTTGATCTGGGTGTTTGGGTTGAATTTGAGGTTTGTTGGAGGAATAGGTGAACGTACCCCTCTCAGGGTATGTTCGCCGCGGCGCACCGGGAGTTTCAGAGGGGAGTGTCTTCTCGGGAAGGTTTGGCCGTGGCGAAGTCTTGGGGACGCCGCGGCGAAGTTACTCTAGTGAGCGAGGCTTCCCTTTCGGGAAGGTTTCGCCGCAGCAAAGGTAGGGGTATGCCGCGGCGAATGTTCTTCTGGGCGAGCGAGAGTTTCCTCTCGGGAAGCTTTCGCCGCGGCGAAGTCGGGTTTTTAGGTGAGTAATCCCTCTCGGGATTAGTTCGCCGCGGCGAAAGGTCGCGAATCTATATATTCGCGGGAGCAGTTCAGCGTGCGAAAAATAAGAAAATCTGAGGTAGAGAGAGAGGCTCTGCTAGGGTTTCGGTATTTTGGCTTGGAGGGGGCATTTCTAAGGATCCATTACCTCAAGTAAGTGATTTTAACCTCTAATCTATCTTCTTGATTGGAATTTATAAGGATTTATGGTGAAACCCTAGGATTTTCTAGGTTGTGTTGGAACTGAGGTTTTTGACCGATTGTTTTGAGTTTAATTGATTGCATTGGGTTAGTTTAAGTATTTAATCGATGTAGTTTCCTTGGATTTAAAGAATCTTGAATTTTTAGAGCTAGGGTTTATGGAAATGGGAGGTTTGTGATTGAGGATGATAATGTAGAGGTTGATTTTGAGTTTTGTGAATTGGGTTATGTTAAGGAGGGTTAAATTGGATGTTTAATCGGTTTAGAATTGTTGTTGGAACCTTAATTGCTCAAATGGGATGTTTGGGTGTAGAATTCCATAGTGGGTCCTTGAGGTTGTGAATCTTAATTGATGTTTGGAAAGGAATTAAGGTTTTAATGGATTGGTATGACTTTGGAGTGTTGCCTTGATAGTTATACCCTTTGAATTGGGTAGAGTTTTGATGGGAGATAGGAATTTTGTGTCCCCAAGTGTTGTTTTGGCCACATTATTAGTTTGAAAGCTAATATATGATGGTTGTGTGTTTGTGTGCTTGTGTAGACCGGTTGTGAGTCTTGGTGGTGCACGGGGCCACATTGTCGGTTTGTTATTCCTTGCTCAGGCGAGAGGTAACCACTTTCCAATCCTTAGTACTTGCTTCTGTGGTATTGTGAGTAGATTTATGCTTTGTGTTCTAAGTAGTAATTATGTTCGAACCGTATGTTGTGTACAAAAAGGAAAACCGTCTGGTGGGGGTTTCGACTAATGATGAATGAATTTTGGAATTGTGAAAGATATACCACTGAATGAGGTTAATTGTGAAATGATTATTACTCTTTGATTATGACTTGAGCATGATGCATTAATTGGGAATTGGTGAGAGTTTTGTCTGTTACTACCACGTGGTAAGGCCTCCATTAATGCATGATGGTTGGCTCAGTACGTCCCCCATAGTGAGGGATAGGCCTTTTGGCTCCCTACGTCCCTCGGAGTGAGGGATAGACCTTTTATGGCTCCTTACGTCCCCCAAAGTGAGGGATAGGCCGGCTTCGGCTCCTGAAAATCCCCCAAAGTGAGGGATTTGGTTGATGGGATTGCATCATTGCACTTGCATGAATTATTGTGGCTATCATTATATTATTTGTGAACTGCCCCACTTGACACCTCACGAGCACCTATTTAGTAGTACCTAGTATTGGAAAGGTTGGTTACTGGGACTCTGTCTCACCCTGTGGTTTACAATGTTTTCAGGTGAAGGTTCCAGGCGTGCGCCTTCGGGAAGAGACGCAGAGGCTTGAGCTTGGTTAGCTTTAGGCCTCTGACATTTGTATATGTATGACTAGTATATATTGCCACATTTAGGACTGTTTTTTGATATATTTGATTACCTGGCCTTGTCGTAAACTGGAGAGAATGTATCTCCTTATTTTGGTTGGCCGGAGGCCATTGCTAGTGTTTTATAAACTCTGGATTATTTGGTTGGGAATCATTTAGATAGGCTGATGTGATGTTTGTTGTTACCCGGGCCGGAGGCTCGGAGGCCCAGTGGATATGAATGGATTATTTTAGTTGCATGCAACAGATTACGAGTTGACCCGAGTTTGAAAGTCAATTTCTAAAAATATGAAATTTTCCTTCTACTATGGTAGCTCATTTTAACAACTTTCCTTTTCTACCATAGTAGTGGACTTTATGACGAGTTATGATGTTTTTAAGGTTATGGGTCTTACAAAATCTATTTAAAATTATTCAAAGCCTAAATAGACTGAAAAATTATGCAATATTAAATTTGAGAACTTAGAAATATTTTGAAAAAAATTCATGTCCCAAACATGGCTCAAATAATTTTAAAAGCAAAAATAGGCTATTTTCCTAAAAAATTTAAAGAAAAATAGTTAGAGGTTTATATTTGAGCTGAAAATTTTAGAATAATTATATGATGTGGAGAAGATGATAAATGAGAGATGAAATTCTTATAATGTGTTAAGGATTAATTTATGAAATTAAGTGCTATTTTCTTGAAAAATTAAAGAAAAATAGTTGGAAATTGATTTTTGACCCAAACTTTTTATGAAAATTATTTTAGAAGTCAAGGAAGCTATTGGACAAGGAAAATCCATATAGAATATTGAATTAATTTTTGAGTTTATTTTACAATTACAGAAAAGTAGAAAAAGGATGAAAGTGAAGACAAAAACTTTTAAAGGGTATAATGGTCATTTCGATCCTTCCTAACATGTTTAAACCAGCAGCTCCTCCTTTCTTCTTCATTTTGCGACTGAAATCAGAGGGGAGCAGATCCCCTCAGAATCCCATTCTCTCAGTATCTCTCAGTAGTTGATCTGGACCGTTATCGTGATTAATCGTAGCTGTCCGTTTCAATACGCTTAAACACCTTCCAGACCTCTCAAATGCTTCGATTTCCTACAACTTTTTGGTGCAGCTGGGTAGGAAATATCCTAATAGGCACGATATGAATTGGGGGGGAAAAAAAAACTCATTTTTCATCAAAGATATTCCTCCGGTCCCATATAATACTTTCCTTCCAAAAATTTATTTGAATTTTATTTTGGTTCTAATTATAAAACCTTAATCTACTTTATCTCTTATATTTATTTATTTTTTTAAAAGTAATTATTATAATAATTCTAACTAATATACTTAATTAGCAAAGATACTTTATGAAAGACAACACTTATTTATTACAAATAATTAACTTAACTAATTTCTTTAATATACTTAAATTAGTCAACTAATCCTTATATTAATGACCGAAGTGAGCACTAATTAGAGGGTTAATTTAGTTTAAAATATAAGACTTATTTCATATAATTATCAATTTTTTTAAATTAAACCCATTAATATTTTCTTAATAATAATCAAGTAAAAAAGAAAGGGAAAAATGACATGTTTTTTTTAAACACCATGATCATCTTCCTTAATATCATCTCTCCTTCTTTTACTTGATTATGGCTGAGGGAGATCCATAGGGATAATTTAAAAAAAATTGATAAATATGAGAAATAAGTATTATATTTAAGGTCAAAATTAACTCAATAATTAGGTTCTATATTAAAGATTGGAGGAGTATAATAGAGATTTTTCTTATTTTAGCTATGAAAAAAATCTTTAAAAAATATATTTTATCAAAAAATGAGTTTTTTTAATCATATTTTGCCTCTCAAGATATTTTCCACCAAGCCATGCCAAAAAGTGGGAGAAGATCGAAGCATTTGGGGGGGTCCTGAAGGGGTTTTAAAAGTATTGAAATGGGCGGCTATGATTAATCATGTTAACGGTCCAGATCAGCTACTGAGAGATACTGAGAGAATGTGCTTCTGAGGAGATCTGCTCCCAAATCAGAGACACAGAGATAGAGAGAGAGAGATGAGAGGCACCGAGGAGAAGCGAAGAAGGAGAAGAGAGTGATTGGAGGTTGATTTATTATATGGAAACTGATTAATCAAGCAAGGTGAGCCTCCTAATCCCTCTCCCAAGGTTGTTTTCCGATTTTGGTGGCTAAATAGAAAGTTGATTATGAAAGAAGTTTGGGTTTACTGAGAGAAATTGAGGGAAACGGATGAAATAAGTTAGGAGAGGCGAAGATTAAAGCTTGTACGATTAAAATGTGGTGTTGCTTCTTGATAAATCTGGCTGCATGTGGATTTTCTTGCTCTGTTTTGTTAATGGCCGAACAAGGGTTGATGGTTTCTACAAGCTTTGGCTTCGGATTTCTTATCCATTTGGGGGTAGGAGTTGGCTTTGTGATTGCATGATGTTGGTTCTGGTTTTGCAAATGGGAGAGCGTATTTATGTGTGTGCGTGCGTGTGTGTGTGTGTATATATATATATAAATGATAACTCGTGTTCGAATTTGGATCTGAAACTAGATTAGAGAGAGATGTACATACACATGCTGATGTTTGTGTGTGTATGCCGCGAGAAGTAAGTTTGGAAGCTAAAATCAGATTGGAACTGAAAAGTGATACATACATATATATATATATATATAGAGAGAGAGAGAGAGAGAGACACACACACACACACAGAGTTAAATGGTTTCGAGTTATGGAAGTAGAGAGGATTTAGTTTGATGGAATTATGTAATTTTAATGCTTGTAGACGTGAGAATGGGAAGAACTATTGAATCTGGAGTTTTGGCTAAAAACGAAGAATAGAAATTGAAATGGGACCTTTGGGCTTCAATGGTTTTGATTTATGATGCTTAAAGATAGCATTTTAAAATCTGAAAAATTTCATATTCAAGGGAAGTTGTTAGTCGAAAATTTAATAGAAAGTGAAGAAAACATTAGCCACACATGAGAAACAACATAGAACGGTGGAATAGGAATTGTGATGTTTGTTTCATGGCTTTCATGTTAGGGATGGTGAAGAAAAAGTATTGGCTGAATCTAAAGCTCCCTGTTTCAATAGGTATAGCGCTGGGTTTTCTGACGAAAATGTTAAAGATAGTATAAATATTTAAAAGTGTGTAAATATAGATGGATCATGGTTGTGTAGATGGCTGTCGGATGATTACATGTTGAGTTTTGAATTTTTGGAGAATATATTTCAAATCTGAAAAACTCCACATTAAATGAATGATGCCATTCAAACTTTGTGAAGAAGCGAGAGTGCTCATATGGTAGGGCAATGGTATGATGCAAGTGATGTTTAGATATATGAAGATTAGATATGGTGCTGTGTGATAATTTGGAGGATGATTTTGACTCTGTTATACTATCCGAAAATTGTAACCTTTTATCTTGGGGGGATTTCATTTGGCTTTTATTAGGGAGATGTTATAACTGTGCTTTAAATTTTAGAACCTTCGATTGTTGTTGTCTAGAACATTTTTGAAAGATAAAAGCTGAAATTTTGAGTGGAATTGAGGGGAGCTTTAGAGATTGAATGATGGAGGTTAGATTTAAATTTAATAGATGTTTGATGGCCAAAGAAGATAAGTTAGGAAAATATGATGCGATAGATTGTTGATGTTTCCAAGTGTTGTATTGAAAGTTCTTTCAGAACGTACAAGGATAGTTTGAATTAATATAGATGATTAAAAGTGTGTTTGTGGATTCAAAGATGATAGATAGATTAATAGTTATGGAGTTGAAAAATGATAAACATTAAGTTAATTGTGAATAAAAGTTAAGAGAGCTTATTGAATTATTTTGGAAGAAAGATTAAGTTGCTTAAGTAACTCAGGACTCTTAGAAATTACGTTAGCTTGGAAATGAGAAAAAAATAAGTTGATGCAATTATATATACAATTGTTTGTGTGTCTCAGCCATGTGTGCAACATTAGTGAAGGTGGATTTTAATTTTTATTTCAATGGGATTAGATAATTGAGGAATGAAGGGCACTTGTTTGTCCTTGTATGTGATATATATATATATATATATATATATATGTGCACACACACACAAATAATATTTTTGATTAAGATAACCAGTTACTAAATAAAATAACTGTATAGATTAAGATAAGGAAGAAAACCCTTCAACGAAAATAGTTTGAATAAGAAAAATCGTCCAAAATGACTAATTACTAAATAGAGGTAAAAAATGTAACACCCAAAATTTTTTGACTAAGAAAAAGCAAAAAAAAAAAACAAAAGAAAAGAAATTTTATTTAAAATTATTTTAGAGCCTAAATAAAATGGGAGAAATTATAGAATATTAACTTTGAGGTAGGGCTGAGCATGTAACCCGAAACCCGGCCACCCGCCCGCAACCCGGCGAAATTGGACCCGTTTGGGCCCGCCCAAAAAAGAAAATAAACGGGCGGGCTTAAACGGGCGGGTTTACAAATTAAATGGGCGGGCTACGGGCACAGGCACGGGCTGCCCGTACCCGCCCATTTATTTTTTTTTTTTTAAATTGAAGAAAATGACAACCCCAAGCCCAGTCCTGCAGTTAGGCCAGAGCAACGGGCGGGTTGGGCAGCCCGGCCCCAAACCCGCAGCCCGCCCGTTTATGCAATAACGGGTACGGGGTGGCCCGTACCCGTACATAACCCGTTTAAGCCCGTCCCTAAACGGGCTGGGTTAAGTGGGCGGGCTTAAACGGGTTATGGGGAACCCGTTTAACAATCAGGTGCTGTTCAGGGGCTGTTCGCAATTCGCATTCAAAAATCAAAATAGATGAAAATTATAATACCATTAATCAAAATCTAAACTCCATAATCCATACAATCAGAAACCATCACAAATTTCTAATGTTCAAGGGTTCAAGCTTCAAAAGAGGACAACCACAAATATAAAATTGTAAAGGATTAATCATCATCAAATCATCATCAATCACTCATCATCATCATCACCACCATAATCATGAGCTTCTCCTTCAGAGCTACTTGAGGAAGTGGCTGTACTTGGAACCAATGACTCTTGCTCTACAAAACAAATTAAAAAAAATCAATTCATTAATATTTAATAACAAGATAAAACAATATAAATTGAAAATATTGTTGAAGGTTAAAATACCAGTAACGACATTTGCACTCTCAATAAAATTATCTAGTTCAAGGTCATTGAGTCTTGGAGTACTACTGCATAGCCAATTTTGAGCACATATGAGTGCCTCAACCATCTTTGCAGATAAAGAGCTCCTGAAATTATCCAGTATTCGACCCCCAGTACTGAAAACTGATTCAGAAGATACTGTAGAGACCGGTGCAGCCAACAAGTCACGTGCCATTACACTCAAAACTCTATACTTGGGAGCATTCACTTTCCACCATGCCAAGACATCAAATTTTGGATCACGAAAACCACCTAAATCAGCTTGAAGGTATTCATCTACTTCAGAAATTTTCTCTGCATTAACAACGGTGTCTGCAGTGGCTAGGAACTTTTGAAATGTAGAATCAGTATCATCATGAAATAACATGTCAATGTCATCATCCCCAGTTCCAACACTATCATGGACTTGCTGTTGATCCGCTGTTGATTGAGATTTAGATGCTTCACCATGATCAAGCTCAGCAACACTAGCAAAATAGTGATCATACAATCGATACAAGACATCCATAGTCTTTTTCAACATGGCTTCTCGCTTTGTAGGTTCAGGAAAAATGTCTTCAAAAGCAATCTTGATATATGTCATCTTGAATCTAGGATCAAGGATCACTGCTATGATCAACAACGGATTCATTTTTTCTGCTTTTCCCCAGTACTTATCATACTTTGTCTGCATTCTCCTTGCCATGTCACTCAAGAGAGAGTACTCACTAGCTGCACTTCGATGAAGGTGAGTCTGAATTGCAACTATATGCTGAAAGCATGTACTTGTTGTTACAAAATTTGATCCAGAAAATTTGAGGGTCTTAGTGTAGAACAACCTCAAAAACACAAGAAACTCTTTAGCCACACTCCAATCATATGCAGTAGGTGGTTCAGCTGTGGCCCTTCCTAATGTTGTGTCAATGACATCAGCATCATCATCATCATCATCATAACTTAAGACAACACCCTGTTGGTTTGTAAACAGTTTAACCTTTTTCTTAAAGTAATCCTTGTAATCTTGATCTTCTTCTTCCATCCTATCAAAGACTTTGATGAACTTGACAGCATTTTCCAACATCAGATAAGTTGAATTCCACCTAATCACATGACAAATAAGAAATAAACAACTAAGAATTATCAAGTGAAAATGGACATAATATGAAAATAATACAATTATAGTGCAAATAATACCTCGTGGGGCAATCCAAAGTCAGCAAACTCTTCGAATCAATTTTTTCCTTTTCAACAAGCTCCTTGAACCTCTGTAGCCTAGCTGGAGAAGATCTAACAAATTTAATTGCATGCCGAATAAGTTCAATAGACTTATTCATTTCCTTTAGACCTTCACCAACAATCAGATTCAAAATATGAGCTGCACACCGCATTTGCAAAAACTCTCCATCACATATTAGACCATTCCAACTCTTCAACCGTTTCTTCAAATAGGCAATTGCAGTGTCATTAGAAGAAGCATTGTCAACTGTAATTGTGAAGACTTTTTCAATGCCCCAGCTGAATAAACAATCCTCAATTTGCTTGCCAATTGTATCCCCTTTGTGATTTTCAATGACACAGAAATTTAAAATCCTTTTCTGTAAAGTCCAATTCTCATCAATCCAATGTGCAGTCAAACACATATAGTTGGAGTTTTGTATTGAAGTCCAACAATCAGTGGTAAGGGACACACGGCATTTAGATCGCTTGAAATATCTCTTCAAACGTTTTGCTTCCTCCAAATACAATTGGTAGCAATCCCTAGCAATTGTCCATCGTGAAGGTATCTGAAACCTAGGTTCAAACTCTTGCAAAAGTTCTTTTAGACCCTCCCCTTCCAAAACTCGAAAAGGCAATTCATCCTTTATGATGAACCTTGCAAGAGCCTTTCTACATCTTTCTTGGTTGAACAAGCGATACGATTGAGATGATTGAGAAGACATAGCAGTCAACATGGTTTGTGACTTGCTTGCTTTGTTTGGATTCTTAGGACACTTTTCAAAATGCCGCCACAACTGTTTTGTCCCAGTTTTAGTTGGATGACTTGCATAATCTATGCCACAATAATTACACTTCGCCCTATGTTTCCCTTTGGTTTGGGTTAATGGCAACCTTGTAAAATGATTCCAAATATCAGATGTTAGCCGCCTTTTCCTCTTCGTTGGTGGCGCTACTTCTTCAGCATCTTGTCTCTCATTATTATTTTTAGCATGTTGAACAACAGTACTTGGGTTTTCAGTTGGACCTTCCACACTTTCCTCTACAACAGTCTTAGCTTTGATATTGTCTTGCTGACTTTGTGCCATTCTTCAATTTCCTTCTCAATCCAAATCAAATTTAACAACAATAATAATAGCCTTAATAGGAGAAATAAAAATAATAATACTTTCCCAATTTTTCCAAAACCAAATCAATTTTCAGTTTTTCACTTAAACATAATCAAACTCACTCATTATGAAATGAATATAGAACACAAAATCATCAACAAACAAAACTGCAAGAAGACCGATGTTTGTCAAAATGCACACACAGAGACCAAAAAGAAAATTGCAATATCAAATATCAATTATATATTGCAAATGCGGTGTGCACACAAATTGTTTCAATAACAGACTAACAGTTATATATAACATCAGGATTATGCTTTATCTTGTTAATAACATCTAAAAGCTGATCAAATCCTTTGCCAGAGTAGTCCGCATGCATGTCAGTATAGTGAATATGGTAATACCCAGGTCAGGGAATTGTGCAGATGAGGCCAGATGAATATCTACGTTTACATATAATATACAAAATCCAATAAAGCACGATGACTTGCTATAATGCTATGTAAAGTTTCGACATTTTTTAGTTGTGTATTTTCATCAAACAGCTTATGGGCGTGAACCAGGCTGAAACAACAATGCAAAACCCAACATGAAAAGCAGAAAACTCGATATAGGAAGAGCCGAAGAGGAAGTTGAAACCTGCCAGCTTTGTGAGTATACCTATAGACTCGGCGAGTGACAGTCACCGAGGAGGCGAGGAGGCGAGGACTCAGAGGTCGACTGGAGTCTGGAGTTGGAGACAGACACCGACCGAGTGAGTGACGGTCTGACCGAGGCGAGGACGAGGCGACTGGTGAGGACTCGAGGGGATCACCGGATCAGGGGAGACAGAGACCGAGTGAGAGTGACGGTGAGTGGTGACCGACTGGAGCAGAGACCGAGCTGAGGCGAGGAGGCGAGGATTCGAGGTCAACTCGAGGGGATCAACTCGAGCTGAGGCGAGGAGGCGAGGATTCGAGGTCAACTCGAGCTGACGGTGAGTGGTGACCGACTAGAGCAGAGACCGAGCTGAGGCGAGGAGGCGAGGATTCGAGGTCAACTCGAGGGGATCAGCCGATCAGGATTCAGGATTGAGCATTCAGTGATTCACTCAGGCTCAGCTCAGCGGGAGTCCGGGACCGGGAGTGCGGAAGCCGGGAGATGGGAGACCGACGAAGACGAGATTAGAGAGGAGAGAGTGAGAGATCACTAGATCAGAGTCCGAGTCTCCGAGAGAGCGAAGGCGACAAGGCGTGAGTGAAGCGGTTCAGAGTTCAGACCAGACATTCAGATTTCAGAATTTCAGACCACAGAGGCAGACATTCAGTCTTTCTTACTTCTTAGTTTCTTTCGGTTTTTCGGAGACGGGAGGGGAGACCGGAGACGTAGAGACTAGAGAGCCAGAGATGGACACGGACACGCTACACGCCTACACGGACACTCACTCAGATTGGGCTTAATTATTGGACTGCAGGTAGGGCTGAGCATGTAACCCGAAACCCGGCCACCCGCCCGCAACCCGGCGAAATTGGACCCGTTTGGGCCCGCCCAAAAAAGAAAATAAACGGGCGGGCTTAAACGGGCGGGTTTACAAATTAAATGGGCGGGCTACGGGCACAGGCACGGGCTGCCCGTACCCGCCCATTTATTTTTTTTTTTTTAAATTGAAGAAAATGACAACCCCAAGCCCAGTCCTGCAGTCCAATAATTAAGCCCAATCTGAGTGAGTGTCCGTGTAGGCGTGTAGCGTGTCCGTGTCCATCTCTGGCTCTCTAGTCTCTACGTCTCCGGTCTCCCCTCCCGTCTCCGAAAAACCGAAAGAAACTAAGAAGTAAGAAAGACTGAATGTCTGCCTCTGTGGTCTGAAATTCTGAAATCTGAATGTCTGGTCTGAACTCTGAACCGCTTCACTCACGCCTTGTCGCCTTCGCTCTCTCGGAGACTCGGACTCTGATCTAGTGATCTCTCACTCTCTCCTCTCTAATCTCGTCTTCGTCGGTCTCCCATCTCCCGGCTTCCGCACTCCCGGTCCCGGACTCCCGCTGAGCTGAGCCTGAGTGAATCACTGAATGCTCAATCCTGAATCCTGATCGGCTGATCCCCTCGAGTTGACCTCGAATCCTCGCCTCCTCGCCTCAGCTCGGTCTCTGCTCTAGTCGGTCACCACTCACCGTCAGCTCGAGTTGACCTCGAATCCTCGCCTCCTCGCCTCAGCTCGAGTTGATCCCCTCGAGTTGACCTCGAATCCTCGCCTCCTCGCCTCAGCTCGGTCTCTGCTCCAGTCGGTCACCACTCACCGTCACTCTCACTCGGTCTCTGTCTCCCCTGATCCGGTGATCCCCTCGAGTCCTCACCAGTCGCCTCGTCCTCGCCTCGGTCAGACCGTCACTCACTCGGTCGGTGTCTGTCTCCAACTCCAGACTCCAGTCGACCTCTGAGTCCTCGCCTCCTCGCCTCCTCGGTGACTGTCACTCGCCGAGTCTATAGGTATACTCACAAAGCTGGCAGGTTTCAACTTCCTCTTCGGCTCTTCCTATATCGAGTTTTCTGCTTTTCATGTTGGGTTTTGCATTGTTGTTTCAGCCTGGTTCACGCCCATAAGCTGTTTGATGAAAATACACAACTAAAAAATGTCGAAACTTTACATAGCATTATAGCAAGTCATCGTGCTTTATTGGATTTTGTATATTATATGTAAACGTAGATATTCATCTGGCCTCATCTGCACAATTCCCTGACCTGGGTATTACCATATTCACTATACTGACATGCATGCGGACTACTCTGGCAAAGGATTTGATCAGCTTTTAGATGTTATTAACAAGATAAAGCATAATCCTGATGTTATATATAACTGTTAGTCTGTTATTGAAACAATTTGTGTGCACACCGCATTTGCAATATATAATTGATATTTGATATTGCAATTTTCTTTTTGGTCTCTGTGTGTGCATTTTGACAAACATCGGTCTTCTTGCAGTTTTGTTTGTTGATGATTTTGTGTTCTATATTCATTTCATAATGAGTGAGTTTGATTATGTTTAAGTGAAAAACTGAAAATTGATTTGGTTTTGGAAAAATTGGGAAAGTATTATTATTTTTATTTCTCCTATTAAGGCTATTATTATTGTTGTTAAATTTGATTTGGATTGAGAAGGAAATTGAAGAATGGCACAAAGTCAGCAAGACAATATCAAAGCTAAGACTGTTGTAGAGGAAAGTGTGGAAGGTCCAACTGAAAACCCAAGTACTGTTGTTCAACATGCTAAAAATAATAATGAGAGACAAGATGCTGAAGAAGTAGCGCCACCAACGAAGAGGAAAAGGCGGCTAACATCTGATATTTGGAATCATTTTACAAGGTTGCCATTAACCCAAACCAAAGGGAAACATAGGGCGAAGTGTAATTATTGTGGCATAGATTATGCAAGTCATCCAACTAAAACTGGGACAAAACAGTTGTGGCGGCATTTTGAAAAGTGTCCTAAGAATCCAAACAAAGCAAGCAAGTCACAAACCATGTTGACTGCTATGTCTTCTCAATCATCTCAATCGTATCGCTTGTTCAACCAAGAAAGATGTAGAAAGGCTCTTGCAAGGTTCATCATAAAGGATGAATTGCCTTTTCGAGTTTTGGAAGGGGAGGGTCTAAAAGAACTTTTGCAAGAGTTTGAACCTAGGTTTCAGATACCTTCACGATGGACAATTGCTAGGGATTGCTACCAATTGTATTTGGAGGAAGCAAAACGTTTGAAGAGATATTTCAAGCGATCTAAATGCCGTGTGTCCCTTACCACTGATTGTTGGACTTCAATACAAAACTCCAACTATATGTGTTTGACTGCACATTGGATTGATGAGAATTGGACTTTACAGAAAAGGATTTTAAATTTCTGTGTCATTGAAAATCACAAAGGGGATACAATTGGCAAGCAAATTGAGGATTGTTTATTCAGCTGGGGCATTGAAAAAGTCTTCACAATTACAGTTGACAATGCTTCTTCTAATGACACTGCAATTGCCTATTTGAAGAAACGGTTGAAGAGTTGGAATGGTCTAATATGTGATGGAGAGTTTTTGCAAATGCGGTGTGCAGCTCATATTTTGAATCTGATTGTTGGTGAAGGTCTAAAGGAAATGAATAAGTCTATTGAACTTATTCGGCATGCAATTAAATTTGTTAGATCTTCTCCAGCTAGGCTACAGAGGTTCAAGGAGCTTGTTGAAAAGGAAAAAATTGATTCGAAGAGTTTGCTGACTTTGGATTGCCCCACGAGGTATTATTTGCACTATAATTGTATTATTTTCATATTATGTCCATTTTCACTTGATAATTCTTAGTTGTTTATTTCTTATTTGTCATGTGATTAGGTGGAATTCAACTTATCTGATGTTGGAAAATGCTGTCAAGTTCATCAAAGTCTTTGATAGGATGGAAGAAGAAGATCAAGATTACAAGGATTACTTTAAGAAAAAGGTTAAACTGTTTACAAACCAACAGGGTGTTGTCTTAAGTTATGATGATGATGATGATGATGCTGATGTCATTGACACAACATTAGGAAGGGCCACAGCTGAACCACCTACTGCATATGATTGGAGTGTGGCTAAAGAGTTTCTTGTGTTTTTGAGGTTGTTCTACACTAAGACCCTCAAATTTTCTGGATCAAATTTTGTAACAACAAGTACATGCTTTCAGCATATAGTTGCAATTCAGACTCACCTTCATCGAAGTGCAGCTAGTGAGTACTCTCTCTTGAGTGACATGGCAAGGAGAATGCAGACAAAGTATGATAAGTACTGGGGAAAAGCAGAAAAAATGAATCCGTTGTTGATCATAGCAGTGATCCTTGATCCTAGATTCAAGATGACATATATCAAGATTGCTTTTGAAGACATTTTTCCTGAACCTACAAAGCGAGAAGCCATGTTGAAAAAGACTATGGATGTCTTGTATCGATTGTATGATCACTATTTTGCTAGTGTTGCTGAGCTTGATCATGGTGAAGCATCTAAATCTCAATCAACAGCGGATCAACAGCAAGTCCATGATAGTGTTGGAACTGGGGATGATGACATTGACATGTTATTTCATGATGATACTGATTCTACATTTCAAAAGTTCCTAGCCACTGCAGACACCGTTGTTAATGCAGAGAAAATTTCTGAAGTAGATGAATACCTTCAAGCTGATTTAGGTGGTTTTCGTGATCCAAAATTTGATGTCTTGGCATGGTGGAAAGTGAATGCTCCCAAGTATAGAGTTTTGAGTGTAATGGCACGTGACTTGTTGGCTGCACCGGTCTCTACAGTATCTTCTGAATCAGTTTTCAGTACTGGGGGTCGAATACTGGATAATTTCAGGAGCTCTTTATCTGCAAAGATGGTTGAGGCACTCATATGTGCTCAAAATTGGCTATGCAGTAGTACTCCAAGACTCAATGACCTTGAACTAGATAATTTTATTGAGAGTGCAAATGTCGTTACTGGTATTTTAACCTTCAACAATATTTTCAATTTATATTGTTTTATCTTGTTATTAAATATTAATGAATTGATTTTTTTAATTTGTTTTGTAGAGCAAGAGTCATTGGTTCCAAGTACAGCCACTTCCTCAAGTAGCTCTGAAGGAGAAGCTCATGATTATGGTGGTGATGATGATGATGAGTGATTGATGATGATTTGATGATGATTAATCCTTTACAATTTTATATTTGTGGTTGTCCTCTTTTGAAGCTTGAACCCTTGAACATTAGAAATTTGTGATGGTTTCTGATTGTATGGATTATGGAGTTTAGATTTTGATTAATGGTATTATAATTTTCATCTATTTTGATTTTTGAATGCGAATTGCGAACAGCCCCTGAACAGCACCTGATTGTTAAACGGGTTCCCCATAACCCGTTTAAGCCCGCCCACTTAACCCAGCCCGTTTAGGGACGGGCTTAAACGGGTTATGTACGGGTACGGGCCACCCCGTACCCGTTATTGCATAAACGGGCGGGCTGCGGGTTTGGGGCCGGGCTGCCCAACCCGCCCGTTGCTCTGGCCTAATGGCCATGTGCTTGTTCTTTACGCCTTTTCCAGTCAAGCACGTCCATTGGTCTTGTCAGGACCATTAACTAAATCATTTCTATGTAGGTCTTCGCATAAAACTAAAGTGAGTGTTTAAATTAATTTATTTTAAATCATTTTGCACTATATAACAGAAAAGTTTTGTTTTTCAAACCGTAAAATAATTTTATTTCAATTGACTTTCTTGTTTTCCAAAACCTTCTGGGGATTATTAATTATCTTAGGGATTTTATCCTTCATGTGTCTAATCATATTAGCCAACTGTGTAAATTTCTCAAAAAAAATCCTATACTAAATCTATTGAACTAACACTATCTTCTCAAGGAGTTATAATAAGAACTCCACCATCATCTTAATTGAAATTTGTATTGATTTACCATAAAATAAAATTATCAAATTGATCTGCTTCACAAAATTCCATATTTCTTGACTATATTAGTAATTATATTAGATTATATATGAACACTAATTTTCACAAATTTTCAGAAAAAGTTGAATCAACATTCCGTCAGGCTTAAATGTGGCCATGTACTTGTTCTTTGCGTCTTTTATTTTTCCTTTTGATTCAGTTTCATTTCATCAATCAATCACAAAGTCAAGTCTTCTTCCCCGTTTGCTAGGCTAATGGAAAAATAGTCCTATAATTGAAAACTTTTGTAGGGCACTGATCATACTGATATAACCACCATTCCTCCGTTCACATTGTTTCAAATATTTTAAATAAAATTATTTTTTCTCCTTTCATCTCTAATTTAAACGAGTACTCTTATGAACGGTGTAATGTATACAGTTTCATGCATACCTTATACATTTGTATGATTCATTGCATATAATACTCCTATAGTCCTATTAAATAAGGCAGAGAGAAAATGCTTGTTTAATCCTATTTATAAGATGTATTATTAAATTTTTTGTACACTTTTTTTGTTGCAAACAATTTTATTTTATTAATAATTTATTATTATGTTATTTAATTCTTATATGGTATAATGTATATAAAATAGGAACAAAATTAAAATTTTATTAAATTTTAAGATAAAGTTAAAACTACTTTTAGTTTTTAATATAAGAACTAGATAATTAATTTATAAATATTAAAAAATTTAGTTAAGTTAATTATTTTTAATAATGTATTGTCATGCTTAAAATATCCTAGTTAATCATGTGCATTGGAATTGCTCTATCATGAAACTTTTAATATGTGCAATCAGCACATAGGCTATTTTGAAGAAAAATAGATAAATATAAGAAACAAAGAAAACTGTGATTTTATATTTATGATCAAATTAAATCTATAATTAGCTATAAAAGACCGAAAGTGGTAACATTTAAGGTTTTTCTTCGGCTCAATAAAACATGTTAAATATGATTTATAAATAAGATTCGAGAGTATATATGTGGGAATGAACTTCATAATAAATTGAGCTTTTTTTCATCCCAAAATTTTGACCTCTTAATAAAAATATTTCCAAATTTTAATATCTCTACCATTACATTAAGTTTCAATGGTTGGAATTCAAAACTATATAAAAATATTTTTTTTATTTCAAAAAGCTAATTTTGTATAAGTTATAAGTAAGTTTTATGTACTTTTATAATCGTGCTTAAAAAAACAGCTTTTAATTTATAAGTCAGATTGGTAAAAAACTATGATGAATAGCTCTCAAATTTACAAACTCACTTATCTTTTTTTCCTCCTCAAAACGCCTTACCATCAGACAAGCTGAAAATTGGTTTGCGACAAAGTCACAATTGTTATGGCATGTACTACTTATAAACAGAGGAGGCAATTTTAATATCATTATTTTTTACATAGAAGTGTGTTATACCGTGTTGATATTGATATTTTTGTGATAAATTAATATGATTGATTATATTGATTGCAGTGAACTATTCCCGTGCGATGGACGGGGGTATATATGCTAGTTAAATATAATAAAAATTTACAATCGCCAACTATTCACATCAAATTTTAATACTATAAATTTATCTGTCTATTTTATTTTTTAATATTTAATATTATAATAACATTTTTACTGAATAAATCTCACCTGTTGAAATGAAGAGGGAAGTTAGTGAATAAATACTGCAACGAGATATTAATGCATAGTTGTTAATAAATACTGCAATAGTTATTAATAATTACACTTTAAATTGCTGACGACTGATACTTAAAAAAATAAATTGAGGACAATTTAATAATTGAACAAGTAAAATCTCATGCAATGAGATATTTTGAGAGTTCAAATTAATTTAATGATTTCAAGAAATTTTGTTTGTATTTAATTTTCTTGAGTGACAACCTTGATCCAAAATTTTTGGGATTTTACGGTTAAAATTGATGTGAGGATTTTCGGCCATACATTGATCATGAAGTATTAGTAAGGGTCTCCAAATCGGGAGAAGAACATTTTCACTAACTTTTCTCTTCATTCTCTTTTCACCTGATGTCTCTGCCGTTATATTAACTTTTAATGGTTGAAATCCGAAACTACATAAAAACATTATTATAATATTAAATGTAATAAAAAATTTAGCATTGCAAACTATTCACATCAAATTTTAATACTATAAATTTATCTATCTATTTTATTATTCAATATTTAATATTATAATAACATTTTTACTGAATAAATGTCACATGTTAAAGTGAGGAGGGAAATTAGTGAAGATGCTCCGCTTCCAAATCTTTGCGACATGGGGTCAACCCGACATGTTGAAGAGAAGAATTTGTGTTATAAGGAGTCAACTCAAATGGGTCAAGAAGATAATTTAATATTTCATTTTCTAAGAATTTATTTGGCTCTGCATTAATTTTCTTTGTTTCATTTTTATTTCAATCATAATTAATTGGCAAAGGCAAGTCTTCCGCCCCCTTTGGTACGCTAATGGAAGACTAATCGGTAAATGAGAACTTTGTATTGGGTTTATTATAGTGATATAATCATTATTCCCCATTGCTCATTGCTTCAAATATTTTTTTCTTCATAAATAGGGGCATAAACATTAAATCTTATCAAGTAGAATTATTTCTTTTTTTAATTTCCCCCATCATTTCTAATATCAAATACATCTATAATTTCTTTGTAAAATTGGGTCAAAGCCTCCAGTTGAAAATTTTATTAGGGAACAAGACTTAAATGAAAGTACCGATATTTTGTATGTACAAAATTTGCAAAGTAAAAAATATCAGTACTTTTTGTCTATAAAAATTTATTACGTTTTTCACACAAATAGAATGTTAAATGGAGGGTTTCTTTACTAATTTTCTCATACTTGTACAGGAATTATTTTGTAATGTGTATTGTGAGGTATATTCAGAGGGAGGAGAAATGTCTTACTTTCTCTATCACCATACGGATAGCAAGAAATTTAACAATTTATTTGTTAACAATTTACTTGACTGTGGGTTTTCTTTGATTATTTTTCATTTCAATCACATTGCAAAAGACAAGTCTTCTTTACTCCAAAAAAAGCCAGTCTTCTTCCCCGTTTGGTACGCTTGTGGAAAAATAATCCGTAACTGAAAACTTTTTAGGGCACATATTTGTTATATATATTATATTGATATAATAATTATTCCCTATTTTTCATTGTTTCAAATGATTTTTTCTAAATAGGCGTATAAGAATTAAATTTTATCAAAGAAAATTATTTTTTCATTTTCTCTTTTAATTTATAATATCAAACATATGACATACTATTTCTGTGTGTGTATACTTAAAATCAAAATTTTGGGACAAAAATGAATTAATGGCAGCTGGACAATGAAGGACAATTTTGAAGTTTCTCACTTCCAAAACTTTTAGCACGCCATTCAAATAAAGTCGAAGATAATTTGACAAAAAAATAATGCCAAATTTTTTTTGATAATATGGTAATCTTTTATATTTCTCCCACCCTCCTTGTATTCAAATACTACTTCTGATTCTTAATATAAGATCTAATTAACTTGTTTGAAGAGATCAAGAAAGTTAATAAATCACCTTAATATATTTATATTTATCTTGTTACTTTTATAAATTAATATATAATCTAATAATATACTCCTCCGGTCCTTAATATAAGACACATTTAACTAATTTGATTAGATTAAGGAAGTTAGGTAAGTTAGTTAATTATAAGAAAAATGACACATTTTTCCTAAAATACCATAATCATCTTTCTTAATACCCCCTCTCCCTCTTCTACTTGATTATGGTTGAGAGAGTATCCATAGGGGTAATTTAGAGAAAATTGATAAATATCATAAATGAGTCTTATATTTAGGACCAAAACCAACACAAGAATTAGGTCCTATATTAAGGACCGGAGGAGTACATAAGTATTTTAGAGAGATTATGTAACATGTAATTATGTAACTGGGTCTTATGTTAAGAATTATGATAGTAATTTTGAAATTTAATTACTTTTTGCAAAAGAGTATGATATAAGGTTTCTCATATTTCACTTTGTTCAAGTTCTCAATTGAAACTGCTTTTGATTTTAGCATAAAATATAATTATCAAATTGAAAATTGACCGACCTCACAAAATTCCATATTTCTTGACTATATTAGTAATTATTAAATTAGATATGAACAGTAATTTTCAAAACTTTTCACCACAAATTTTTGGAAAAGTTTAATCAACGCTCGTTCAGTCAAGCACGTTCGACGTGTTGCCAGGACCATTTGTTTAGTCAAGTAAATATTTAATTAATTTATTTTAAGTGATTTTATATTTTCAAAATAAGTATATGAGAGGAATATGCTGTTGTACAATGTAAAATAGATTTTTTTTAGTTAATTCTCTTAATAAGTCTTTCTCCTTTTTTTCCAAGGAAACATAACTTTTTTTTGGTAGCCTCTACCCCTCTCTCGATATGTATGATATAATGAACTTATTTTTATTTTCCTTAATTATAAAAATTTCTATTCCTCTTAAAAGATATACGTAATGCGCAAGCCTTCCGTAAAATTAAAATTGGGTTGCACAAATTTTTCTTTTATTTTTAATACTCCTCTGGTCTTTAATATATGACCAAATTGTTGAGTTGGTTTTGATCCTAAATATAAAACTCATTTCTCATATTTATCAATTTTCTCTAAATTACCCCTATGGATACTCCCTCAACCATAATCAAGTAGAAAAGGGAGAGTGGGTATTAAGAAAGATGATTATGGTGTTTTAGGAAAAACATGTCACATTTCTTATAATTAACTAACTTACCTAACTTTCTTAATTTAATCAAATTAGTTAAATGGGTCTTATATTAAGGATTGGGGAGTATTTCATTTTCATCGACCATGACAGTTCTATTAATTATTAGTCATTAAATAAACTAGTTTAATTATTTTTTGCAAAAATAATTTTTTTAATAACTTGCTAGTATACAGGCCCTTACCTTGGGAATATTACTCTATATTAAAGCTATAGTACAAAGAAATATTATATCTTGAGTAAGGGCTACAGTGATGTTATCAGCAAATCTGTTTGTCATGGCCAACATGTCAGTGAATGTATTATGCGTCAAATAATAGAAATCAAAACCTTGACTTATAATTATGTTACGGTAGGGAAAACAAGGCTTATAATTCTATTTACAATTAGGAATTACAAGAATTAAATACATAGTGCACTAAAATTAATTTTTATTCATAAGCCCATGATTTATATACTGAAGCCAACCAGTTTTTAATGGCGACAATAATTCATGTTTTTCTTTTTTTTAATCAATTCTGATTATACTTTAGTTCCCCATCAAATTCTTCAATCCAAGTTGGAAGAAGAAAGTGACTTGAGCCAGGGATTATTATGACAAACCTTTTATCAAGCGTAGCTCTGCCTATAAAAGAAGCCCCATATGTTAGATGCCATATCCTTCACTCCTTCATATTCATAGCCTTCTAACTTCTCTCATGGCATTTCGAATCATCATCTGTTTCTACTTGTTCCTTCTTTCTCTTTCCCTTTCTTCTTCTCTCAACCCCCCATTATGTAATTATCATGATTCCATTGCGCTTCTTCATTTTAAAAACTCTCTCTCTCTTAATCATTCTGCTTCAATGGAGTGTGATGAGTTTAAGAACACATCTTATCCAAAGACAGCTTCGTGGGGAAATAATTCAAACTGTTGCTTGTGGGATGGGATCATGTGTGACTCCATGTCTGGTCATGTGATTGGTCTTGACCTTAGCTGTAGTTGGCTCAAAGGTCAACTCCATCCAAACAATAGCCTCTTCCAACTTTCTCATCTCCAAACACTCAACTTGGCTCACAACAATTTTATAGGGTCTTTGATATCATCTCATTTTGGTGGTCTTTCCACTCTCATGCATCTAAACTTAAGCTATTCTGTTTTTGCTGGTGAAATTTCTCCTAAAATTGCAGAATTGTCAAAGTTGGTCTCTCTTGATTTATCTGGGAATGGATTTTCCTCATATGATGAATGGTTAAGTTTAAGACTTGAACCATCCACTTGGGAGAAGCTTGCTCTAAACATGACTGATATGAGAGTACTTGTTTTAGATGATGTAAATATATCTTCCATTGCACTAGGCTCCTCGTCTTTGAAGTCACTGAACATTTTGAGTCTTAAAGGTTGCAAATTTGATGGGCCTATTCCTACAAGTTTTGGGAACCTCACTCAATTAATTGATCTGAACCTTGCAAAAAACACTTTTAGTGGTGAGCTTTCATTTCTTTCAAATCTTCAAAGTCTCACTTCATTGGACCTTAGTGCCAATTATTTTAATGGTCTCTTACCAAATTCCATAGGCCATTTGAAGTCTCTTGATTTTTTGGGTCTTCAAGAGAACCTATTTCATGGGCCTATTCCTACAAGTTTTGGGAACCTCACTCAATTAACTGATTTGAACCTTGCAGAAAACAATTTTAGTGGTGAGCTTTCATTTCTTTCAAATCTTCAAAGTCTCACTTCATTGGACCTCAGTGACAATTATTTTAATGGTCTCTTACCAAATTCCATAGGCCATTTGAAGTCTCTTGATTTTTTGGGTCTTCAAGAGAACCTATTTCATGGGCCTATTCCTACAAGTTTTGGGAACCTCACTCAATTAACTGATTTGAACCTTGCAGAAAACAGTTTTAGTGGTGAGCTTTCATTTCTTTCAAATCTTCAAAGTCTCACTTCATTGGACCTCAGTGACAATTATTTTAATGGTCTCTTACCAAATTCCATAGGCCATTTGAAGTCTCTTGATTGTTTGGTTCTTCGGGGTAACCAATTTCATGGGCCTATTCCTACAAGTTTTGGGAACCTCACTCAATTAACTGATTTGAACCTTGCAGAAAACAATTTTAGTGGTGAGATCTCATTTCTTCCAAATATGTCAAGTCTTACTTCATTGGACCTCAATCAAAATTATTTTAGTGGCTTGTTGCCAGATGTGGTTGGAAATCTTTCAAATTTGAAATTTCTTGATTTCTCTGACAACAAGCTACAAGGTAATTTTCCCAAGTTAATTTTTACCCTCATAAATCTTTCTCATTTGAGTCTATCAACAAATAACTTGAGTGGCCCTGTTAATTTTTACCAATTTTCCAAGCTTCAAAATCTAGAACATCTTGATCTTTCAAGCAACAAGTTTCTCTCACTTACCTCTGATAATAATCTTAACTACACCATTCCTAATCTTGAGGTCTTATATTTAGCTTCTTGTCATATCACTATCCTTCCAAAATTCATTGGCCTTCCAAATTTGTGGCAATTGGATCTTGATGATAATAAGTTGCAAGGTCTTCCTGAGTCAATTTTTGGTTTCCTAAATCTTTCCCATCTAAGTCTGTCATCAAATAATTTGAGAGGCCCTATTAGTCTTCATCAATTCTCAAAGCTTCAAAATCTACAATATCTTGATCTTTCAAACAACAAGTTTCTCTCACTTAGCTCTAATAATGATGTTCACCATACCATTCTTAATCTTATACAGTTAGATCTGTCCTCTTGCAACATCAATGACTTTCCTAAACAATTAGGAAGCCTTCAAAATTTGAAGGGGTTATATCTTTCCAATAACAAAATTCGTGGAGATATTCCCCAATGGTTCAATATCGTAGGGAATGGTTCTTTGGATGCTTTGAATCTCTCTCACAATAACTTGACATCAGTTGAACATCTTTCAATGAGAAACTTGAGGTCTCTTGATCTCAGCTTCAACTTGTTGCTAGGAAATCTTCCAATTCCATCATTTGATGTTGGATTCTTTTCAGTGTCCAACAACAAATTAAGTGGACACATTTCTTCCTCATTTTGCAATGCAACCTCACTTGTGATACTCAACTTATCTCACAACAACTTGTCAGGCCACATCCCAACGTGCCTTGTTGCTCTCCCAAATCTTGAGAGTTTAGATCTGCAGATGAATAGTTTTGTCGGATCTATACCGGACAATTTTTCTAGAAGCAATTATTTGGAATCTTTGCATTTGAACAACAATCAATTTGAGGGACGGTTGCCTTTGTCTTTGACCCATTGTAAGATATTACAAATTTTAGATGTGGGAGCAAACAAGATCAATGACAAATTTCCTGATTGGCTTGAAGGCTTACCGGAGCTACAGGTACTCATTTTAAGAGATAATAAGTTCTACGGTGCCATTCATAGTTCCAACACCAAACATCCTTTTCCCATGTTAAGAATTTTCGATGTTTCCAACAACCGTTTTACAGGATCTTTGCCAATAACATACATCAAGGAATTTAAAGGAATGATGAATGTTGACTTTGTTTCAACCACACTAGATTACTTGGAAATCCTTAATCCATCTTATCAGTATCAAGAATCAGTGATGGTCACATTGAAAGGTGTTGATTTGGAGTTGGTAAAGATCATAACTACATTCACATCCATTGATTTGTCAAAAAACATGTTTGATGGAGAGATTCCACATGTTATTGGTGGGCTGCATTTACTTAAGGGCTTAATCTCTCCCACAACAAAATCACTGGTTCGATTCCTCAATCCATTGCAAACTTGACAAACCTAGAATCGTTGGATTTATCATCAAACTTGCTTAAAGGTGAGATTCCTCTTGCACTAGCAGATCTCAACTTTCTTGAAGTTTTGAATCTTTCACAAAATCAGCTTGTCGGAGAAATACCAACAGGTAAGCAGTTTGATACATTTTCACAAGATTCTTTTGAGGGAAATTTAGGACTGTGTGGATTTCAATTGTCAAAAGCATGTAATCATGATGAAGGGAAATTACCACAACCAACTTCGTCAAGTAATGACAAATTTGGATTTGGTTGGAAACCAGTGGCTTTGGGATATGGATGTGGGATGGTGTTTGGAATATTCATGGGTCAAGTTATTTTCTTCACTGGAAAACCTAAAGAGCTTGTCAGAATTTTTCAAGCCAGGCCTAAGAAACAAGCAAAAAGGACAAGGAAAAGAGCCCATCAGAATCAAAGAGTGAATTAGGCACAAAATGTGGTTTCGTGTGATATATTGTGTCATCTTTTTTTCCATGTTTCCACTATGGTTATTATTTCATGTTTCTTAAATATCTTGTCAGTGATTGGAATGTAATGTACTGTATATTTTAATGATTGTCTTTCCCTTTTTTTTTTAATGAATTTCAAGTGATTTGCCTCCATTTGTATGCTATGTACTATTTGATCATCATGTGAATAAAATTTTCCACGTATTAGCAACTTTTTTTCTTTCTGGTACAGACATGTCATCAACTTATGTTGTTTGAATTAATTATCACCCATTCAACCTTTCTCATTTAATTAATGATTTAAAGAAAGTTTTAGTTTGTTCGTTGTTCTATTAAAGGATTTTAGGTTTTTATAAATATGTGAAAATCACTTTCTACTTCCAGACTTTATGATCGATATATGATTGTTCAGAATAATGCTGCAAGCAGGAATTTAAAATTTTAAACTCTCAACAATCATTTTTCTTGTTTTTGCCAAACTCTTAAAATTGAAAATATGACCATGCAAAACACGAGCCTCAATTGCTTTATTACTTAACGTTAACATTCAACTAGGCTTGTCCTCTCATGAAAACCTTGGGCCTAAAAGCATTTTAGCCCATAACAACATCGTGAACCCTTTTTTCGTAAGTTCATAAATTCTTCTGTTCGTTTTTTACCCTTATTCGCATTGAGAGAAAATTAGAGAGAAAAGAAAATTAGATTAAAAAAATATGGAGAGAAATCAGTTTTTTTTCTTACTTGGATATGAGAGAAAACATGAGAGGAAGGAACCCCTTGCTTGGATTAAAATAAAATTAGGGAGGAAAGAAAACTAGAGGGGAAAATATAAGGAGAATTGAGTTTTCTAAATATCAATGTAATGAATTATTTCAAAATCGATTCCAATTCAATTGATCCTCATCCTAACGAAATTCATTTAATTAATACATGTATCCACCAATTCATCACAAGCACAATATTTTAGGATTAGATAGGAGAGAAAATATGGGAGGAAGAAAATAAGATAGACTCCATATCTCATTTTCTCTCCAAATATGGAGAGACTCAAGAAGAAAAACAAGATTTTCTTGATTGTCCCTCCTCTCTCTTCCTCTCACATTTATGTTCTTTTTATTATATTTAAAAAACTATTCATTTTTTATTTTTTTATCTTACAAGAATATTTTTTATTAAATAATTTGCTTTTAAAATATAATACTATGAAAATATATATAAACCAAATAATTTGATTTGAAATTATTTGATGACGCTAACGTTAGTATAATATTCCTATTGCAATATTTAATTTGATTTAATTTTAAATATGATATATTTTGATAAGGGTCTTTTAGTTATTTAGATATTTATTCATTTTCCCCCCCTTATTTTTCTCTCATCTATCCAAGCAAGATGATAATAACATCTTCTCCCTAGTTTTTTGATAACATCTTCTATCTACTTTCTCCTTCTCTCTATTCCTCTCCTCCTGTTTTCTTTGCTCCCAACTTTTCTTCCCATTCAAGTAGAGTAGAAAAGTGGGGGAGAAAATAAAATAGGCCACGCGTCTCATTTGCTCTTCAAATTTTCTCTTTATATATTGAGAGGTCTGGGAAGAAAAATAAGATTTTGTGACTGTCCCTCCTCTCTTTTCCTCTCCATATTTATTTTTTTTATTATATTCAAAAGATTATTCACTTTTTATTAAATAATTTGGTTTTACAATATGATAATATGAATATATATACAAACCAAATAACTTGATTTTAAATTACTTGATAATGTTAATGTTAGTATAATGTTCCTATTGCAATATTTAATTTGATTTAATTTTCAATATGATATATTTTGATAAGAATATTTTAGTTATTTAGATATTTGCTCATTTTTTTCATTTCTATTTTCTCTTGTCTATCTAAACAAAAGAGATAACAACATCTTCTCTTTAATTTTTCCTCCTCCCTATTTTACTAGTTTTGTGTTTTACTGTTTCATTTACATCATTAAAATCCAATAAAAAATAAGGGTCAATGAAATATTTTAAATACGAAAGAGGACAAAAAAAAAGTATAACAAGTGCTTGAACCCACCAATTTCTCCCAAAAAAATAATTTTCAAGTATGCATTTATATATATATGTCTATCTATATATATAGAAGCTCATTCATACTTTTTTTTTGCCCTCATTTTCCTCCCAATTTTCAAATCCTTCAAAAACTTCAACCAAGTTAATTCAAATAATCAAATGGTCATAATTAAGAAGAGGGTCTTAAATGAAACCGTTCAACGAGCCGTCATACAAGGGCATCCCAAATTATGTGGTGAATATATCTTTTAAAAATTCGTATATACTTAGAATATAAGGTGTTAAATTGGAAAACCCCTCAGGTCAAAAAAAATGGAAGACCCAAAAATATACAAGGTGTTGATTCAGCACAACTTACTTGGACAACTAGGGGTTCCGAAAAAGTTGGGGCATGTCTTTCCTTCTTTGTTTTTTTTTTTTTTTGGGGATACATGAGTCTTTCTTTATAAGGCTTGTTTTATTTTAAATTTTTGTAAAGTTTGTGTGAGAGGATGCAAAGAATTGCAGAAAAAATAACAGCAAGGGACGTTTTTCAATATTCTTGCCATAGTTGTAAATGTAAGAGTTAACTCTTAAATTGATATCTCAATATCTTTTGTCTCTAAAATTTATAAAAAATTTTTAAGTTATTGATTGCATATTAAAGAGAATTTTTATTCCTGAGATAATGACCAAAAGGATATTTTGAAAAATTAAAACATATTTATTGCAAATAATTAATTTAATAAATTTGTTTGATATATATATAAATTAGTGATTTTGCTTTACCATTTAGGACCAAAAGAAATAGTTCTTAATATAAGAGCTTATTTAATTTTTATTTTGATCATAAATATAAGACTCCAATTTATTTTATATCTTATATTTATCCATTTTTTAAGGGTAGTTCTTATAATAATGGTTGTTCTAGCTAATACACTTGATTAATGAGAATATTTTAAAAAAGACAATATCTATTTATTACAAATAACTAACTTAATTATTTTCTTAATCTACTCAAATTAATCAACTAGCTCTTATATTAAGAATTGAAGCTAATATTATTCTCTTAAGCGGTTATAAACCTTTGAATGTTTTATGATAGGAATATTAGCCAAATGCAAAATAAGATTCCCTTGCTGTTTTTCAATATTAGCCAAATACAAAATTAGTGACGGACTTCTAACAGAATTTAGTGACGGAATAAGATTCCGTCACTAATCCTTCTCTAAGTTAGTGACGGAATAAAAATTCGTCACTAATCTTTCACTAATTTAGTGACGGAAATTTTCCGTCACTAAATTCTATCGGTAATTTTAGTGACAAAATTTGTGATGCATTAAAATTCCCTTACTAAATTTCGTTACTAATACGCTATTTTTTTGTACTGTATAGAGAGAGAGACAAAAATAAAGTGTCAATTCATGAACATAAGCTAGTTTGATTGATTTTAAAGCCAAAAAAAAACAAGAAGAAGAAAGAAAGACAATTCAAAGTCGGTGCTGCCATGATGAGTTTGATTGATAAATGAATGGAATCTTAGAAATTAAATTTTGGTTTTGGGTTTGAAAGGTCTTCAAATTTTGTTGGCTTCAACAGTTTACAAGGTCGACCGTCAACGCTAATTAAGCAAACTTTGGTTGATTTACATGTACTTTGAAAATTTTTTGTTTCGCTGGTCCAAGGGAAAAAAAAAGAAAGTTTTTTTATTTCTCAAGAATTTCTTTAAATTTATGTTTTGAGTAGTACTCAATAAGATAATTTAATATTTCATTAATTTATCATCAACTTATTCGGTTGTGAGTTTTTTTTAATTCATTTTCATTTCAATCACATCACAAAGGCCAGTCTTTTGCCCCATTTGGTCCGCTTTTCGAAAACTAATCGTGTAATAGAAAACATTATAAGGTATTCCCCAAAAAGAAAGAAAAAAAAAACATGGTAGGGTTACTATTTTCCAGTTCTCAGTATATTCTCATTGTTTTAAATGTTTTTTTAAAATAAAAAGGGGCATGAACATTAAATTTTATCAAATAAATTTATTTTTTATTTTTCTCCTTCATTTATAGTATCAAAAAACTTTCCCATTCTATACTTTGTTGCATATATATTATTTATGGGTTAATGTGCAAATTCAGATCATAACAATATTGTTCTCATACTGTTAAAAATATTAACGATCAATGCTATCATTTTAATAAATACTATTAATTTTTTAATGATAAAGAGCAATATTATCATAATTTTAAATATTTAAAATAAATTTGCAATCAAAATTAATAAAAAATTTCAGGACAAATTTACACTTTCACCGTTAATTATTTTGTATTGTGCATTTGTATGATATATTCAAAAGGAAGATAAAAGTCTTCATTCACTGTCACCATATGGGTATGGTTTATTGCAAGAAATTCGTGTGTTTGACGGTTTGAGGTAGCATTTAAATTAGAATAATTCAATACCACACTTCTCATGATAAAAATAAATTTATTAGTTCGTCATAAAAAAAAATAGTTTATTTCCATTCGATCTCATATTATAATAATATATAAATTATTAGATTTGAACAGATAAAAAAAGAGTTGAAAAAGCGTAATGTGCCCCTCTTCACCAAACCTTATTCTTATTGGTCTTCTCATGAGCGTACCGTACGTTTTTGTCGGTCCAAAATTCTTCTGTAACAGCTGGACAAAAAATTGACAACACTATCATAATTTTAACTTCAACTCAAACAAACAAGCGTGTCAACTCAAATGAATAAAGAGGATAATTTAATATTTTTCATTTGTTAACAATTTACTTGGCTTAGTTTTCTTTGCTTCATTTTCGTTTCGATCACGTCACAAAAGACAAGTCTTCTAGCCTTCTATCCTGTTTGGTACGCTTATGAAAAAATAATCTGTCATTGAAAACTTTTTGGAAAAACTACGTTAAAATCTCACTTAAAAGAATTAAATATAAAAAAATCTCTTAAAGTTATTAAATTAATATGAAATTTCAAGAAAACTTATTGCCAGAAATTCTACTTGTTTAACTCTTGTTTTTTTTCTTTTTAAGTATGTATTAACAATTAAAAAAATAGTCATTAACAATTTAAGACGTAACGATTAACAACTATCGCAGTAGATATTAACAACACATTTTCTCAGGACATCACAAAAATTTAATGCATGGTTGTTAATAAATACTGTAATAGCTATTAATAATTACACTTTAAATTGCTGACGACTTATACTTAAAAAAATAAAATGAGGACAATTTAATAATTGAACAAGTAAAATCTCATGCAATGAGATATTTTGAGAGTTCAAATTAATTTAATGATTTCAAGAAATTTTGTTTGTATTTCATTTTCTTGAGTGACAACCTTGATCCAATGTTCAAAATTTTTTTGGGTATATATTTATGATTGATACTCATATAATCATTATTGCCTATTTTTCATTGTTTGAAATGCCTTTTTTCTAAATAGGGGCATAAACATTAAATTTTATCAAGTAAAATCATTATTTTTAATTTTCCCTTTTCATCTCTAATATCAAGCACATGTTACACCATTTCTCTCTCTGTGTTTATTATCATTATCTGTTATTTTGCATTGTGTATTATAACGTGATTGACGGTTTGAGTAATTAGAACCACTCAAAACCAAAATTTCGGGTAAAAAAAGAATTAACGGTAGCTGGACAATGAAAAATCACTTTAAATATTGTCACTTCCAGACCTTCTAGCTTGCCGTTCAAATAATACCAAAAAAATTTGTTGGCGGTATGGCAATCTCTATATCTCTGTGATACTCCTAATATTCAAATAATGTTCAAATTGAGTTACTTTTTCTAAAGAGTATGTTATAAAAGATCTCTCATATTTCACTTTAAGTTCTTAATTGAAATTTTTGTTTATTTGGCATAAAATAAAATTATCAAATGGATCTGCCTCACAAAATTTCATATTTCTTGACCATACTAGTGATTATATTAGATTATATATGAACACTAATTTTCACAAATTTTCAGAAAAAGTTGAATCAACATTCCATCAGGCATAAATGTGGATATGTACGTGTTCTTTACTTCTTTTATTGTTCTTTTGATTCATTTTCATTTCATCAATCAATCACAAAGTCAAGTCTTCTCTCCCGTTTGTTATGCTAATGAAAACTTTTGTAGGGCATTGATTATACTAATATAACCATTATTCTTGCATTCTTATTGTTTCAAATGTTTTATAATAAAAATGGAGGCATAAAAATTCAATTTTATCAAATAAAATGATTTTTCCCCTTTCATCTCTAATTTAGTCGAGTACTCTTATGAACGGTTTCATGCATAGCTTATATATTTGTATGATTTTATTGTATATAATACTCCTTTTTTCCTATTTATAAGGTATAGAGAAAATTCTTATTTGATCTTATTTATAAGATGTATTATTAAATTTTTCATATGAATACATAATTCTTTTTGCAAATAATTTTATTTTATTTGCCATTTATTATTGTGTAGATTTTATTCTCATATGGTATAATGTAAATAAAATAGGGACAAAATAAAAAATTTATTGAATTTTAAGATAAAGTTAATAATACTTCTAGTTCTTTAATATAAGCGCTAGATAACTAATTTATAAATATTAAAATATTAGTTGAGTTAATTATTTGTAATCATATATTGTCTTGCCTAAATACTCTAGTTAATCATGTGCATTAGAGTCGCTCTATCTTGGAACCTTTAACATGTGCAATCATAATAAGAATTACTTTGAAGAAAAAAGGATAAATATGATAAACAAAAAGGATTATGATCTTATGTTTATGATCAAATTGAATCTACAATTAGTTTTTATATTAAAGATTGAAAGTAGTAATGTTTAAGGTATTTTCCTTCTATCTCAATGAAACATGTTAAATATGATTTAGATCGGAGAGTATATATCTCATAATGAACTTCAAAATAAATTGAGCTTCGAAATTTTGAGCTCTTAATAAAAATATTTCAAATTTAAGGTTTAATAGGAAATTAAATACATGATTCACGTAACGTAACGTGTTTATACTTACACACGCAAATATCAATTTATGAATTTCTGAGACAAATTGTTTAATTTTAGTTTTGGATTTGTGAAGTCTTCAAATTTTGTCGGCTTCAACACTTCCCGATGGAATCTTAGAAATTCACGACTTGACACGCTTACAATGGACATTGACCCGTAAACTTTGGCGGACAAACGTGTTATTTGAAAAAAAATTGTTTCTCGATAATTTCTTTAAATTTATGTTTTCGCCTCCCTTTGTTTCTTCAAACAGAATTTGAGTCTTTCGTACCACAATACAATACATTGTTGTATGTAAATAACTAAAATGTAACCGTATAGTTATTGAAAAAATTTTAGGATTTTACGGTTAAAATTGATGTGAGGATTTTTCGGCTATACATTGATCATAAAGCATTAGTAAGGGTCTCCAAATCGGGAGAAGAACATTTTCACTAACTTTTCTCTTCATTCTCTTTTCACTTAATGTCTCTGCCGTTATATTAACTTTTAATGGTTGAAATCCGAAACTACATAAAAACATTATTATAATATTAAATATAATAAAAAAATTTAGCATTGCAAACTATTCACATCAAATTTTAATACTATAAATTTATCTATCTCTTTTATTATTTAATATTTAATATTATAATAACATTTTTAACTAAATAAATGTCACATGTTAAAGTGAGGAGGGAAATTAGTGAAGATGTTCCGCTTCCAAAGCTTTGCAACATAGGGTCAACCCGACATATTGAAGAGAAGAATTTATGTCATAAGGAGTCAACTCAAAAGGATCAAGAAGATAATTTAATATTTCATTTTCTAAGAATTTATTTGGCTCTGTATTAATTTTCTTTGTTTCCTTTTCATTTCAATCATAATTAATTGGCAAAGGCAAGTCTTCCGCCCCATCTGGTACGCTAATGGAAGACTATTCGGTAAATGAGAACTTTGTATTGGGTTTAATATAGTGGTATAATCATTATTCCCCATTTCTCATTGTTTCAAATATTTTTTTCTTCATAAATAGGGGCATAAACATTAAATCTTATCAAGTAGAATTATTTCTTTTTTTAATTTCCCCCTTCATTTCTAATATCAAATACATCTATAATTTCTTTGTAAAATTGGGTCAAAGCCTCCAGTTGAAAATTTTATTAGTGAACAAGACTTAAATGAAAGTACCGATATTTTGTATGTACAGAATTTGCAAAGTAAAAAATTTTGGTACTTTTTGTCTATAAAAATTTATTAAGTTTTTCACACAAATAGAATGTTAAATGGAGGGTTTCTTTACTAATTTTCTCATACTTGTCCAGGAATTATTTTGTAATGTGTATTGTAAGGTATATTCAGAGGGAGGAGAAAAGTCTACTTTCTCTATCACCATATGGATAGCAAGAAATTTAACAATTTATTTGTTAACAACTTACTTGGCTGTCGGTTTTCTTTGATTATTTTTTATTTCAATCACATCGCAAAAGGCAAGTCTTTTTTACCCCAAAAAAGGCTAGTCTTCTTCCCTGTTTGGTACGCTTATGGAAAAATAATCCGTAACTGAAAACTTTTTAGGGCACATATTTTTTTTTTGAGCTGATTTTAGGGCACATATTTGTTATATATATTATATTGATATAATACTTATTCCCTATTTTTCATTGTTTCAAATGATTTTTTCTAAATAGGCGTATAAGCATTAAATTTTATCAAAGAAAACTATTTTTTCATTTTCCCTTTTAATTTGTAATATCAAACATATGGTATACTATTTCTGTGTGTATATACTCAAAATCAAAATCTTGGGACAAAAATGAATTAATGGCAGCTGGACAATCAACGACAATTTTGAAGTTTCTCACTTCTAAACCTTTTAGCACGCCATTCAAATCAAGCCGAAAATAATTGGACAACAAAATAATGCCAAAATTTTTTTTGATAATACGGTAATCTTTTATATTTCTCCCACCCTCCTTGTATTCAAATACTACTTCTGATCCTTAATATAAGATCTAATTAACTTGTTTGAGGAGATCAAGAAAGTTAATAAATCACCTTAATATATTTATATTTATCTTGTTACTTTTATAAATTAATATATAATCTAATAATATACATAAGTATTTTAGAGAGATTATGTAACTGGGTCTTATGTTAAGAATCATGATAGTGATTTTGAAATTTAATTACTTTTTCAAAAGAGTATGTTACAAGGTCTCTCATATTTCACTTTGTTCAAGTTCTTAATTGAAACTGTTTTTAATTTTAGCATAAAATATAACTATCAAATTGAAAATTGACCAACCTCACAAAATTCCATATTTCTTGACTATATTAGTAATTATTAAATTACATATGAACACTAATTTTCAAAACTTTTCACCACAAATTTTTGGAAAAGTTTAATCAATGTTCCTTTCGGTCAAGCACGTTCGACGTGCTGCCAGGACCATTTGTTAGTCAAGTGAATATTTGAATTAATTTATTTTAAGTGATTTTATATTTTCAAAATAAGTATATGAGAGGAATATTCTGTTGTAAAATGTAAAATAGATTTTTTTAGTTAATTCTCTTAATAAGTCTTTCTCCTTTTTTTTCCAAGGAAACATGACTTTTTTTTTTGGTAGCCTCTACCCCTCTCTCGATATATATGATATAATGAACTTATTTTTATTTTCCTTAATTATAAAAATTTCTATTCCGCGTAAAAGATATACGCAATACGCAAGCCTTCTGTAAAATTAAAATTGGGTTGCAAAAAATTTTCTCTTATTTTTAATACTCCTCCGGTCCTTAATATAGAACCCAATTGTTGAGTTGGTTTTTATCCTAAATATAAAACTCATTTCTCATATTTATCAATTTTCTCTAAATTACCCCTATGGATACTCCCTCAACCATAATCAAGTAGAAAAGGGAGAGTGGGTATTAAGAAAGATGATTATGGTGTTTTAGGAAAAACGCGTCACATTTCTTATAATTAACTAAATTACCTAACTTTCTTAATTTAATCAAATTAGTTAAATGGATCTTATATTAAGGACTGGAGGAGTATTTTATTTTCATCGACCATGACAGTACTATTAATTATTAGTCATTAAATAAAATCGTTTAATTATTTTTTGCAAAAATAATTTTTTTAATAACTTGGTGGTATACAGGCCCTTACCTTGGGAATATTACTCTATATTAAAGCTATAGTACAAAGAAATATTATATCATGAGTAAGGGCTACAGTGATGTTATCAGCAAATCTGTTTGTCATGGCCAACATGTCAGTGAATGTATTATGCGTCAAATAATAGAAATCAAAACCTTGACTTATAATTATGTTACGGTAGGGAAAACAAGGCTTATAATTCTATTTACAATTAGGAATTACAAGAATTAAATACACAGTGCACTAAAATTAATTTTTATTCATAAGCCCATGATTTATATACTGAAGCCAACCAGTTTTTAATGGCGACAATAATTCATGTTTTTCTTTTTTTTAATCAATTCTGATTATACTTTAGTTCCCCATCAAATTCTTCAATCCAAGTTGGAAGAAGAAAGTGACTTGAGCCAGGGATTATTATGACAAACCTTTTATCAAGCGTAGCTCTGCCTATAAAAGAAGCCCCATATGTTAGATACCATATCCTTCACTCCTTCATATTCATAGCCTTCTAACTTCTCTCATGGCATTTCAAATCATCATCTGTTTCTACTTGTTCCTTCTTTCTCTTTCCCTTTCTTCTTCTCTCAACCCCCCATTATGTAATTCTCATGATTCCACTGCGCTTCTTCATTTTAAAAACTCTCTCTCTCTTAGTCATTCTGCTTCAATAGAGTGTGATGAGTTTAAGAATACATCTAACCCAAAGACAGCTTCGTGCGGAAATAATTCAAACTGTTGCTTGTGGGATGGGATCATGTGTGACTCCATGTCTGGTCATGTGATTGGCCTGGACCTTAGTTGTAGTTGGCTCAAAGTTCAACTCCATCCAAACAATAGCCTCTTCCAACTTTCTCATCTCCAAACACTCAACTTGGCTCACAACAATTTTAGAGGGTCTTTGATATCATCTCATTTTGGTGGTCTTTCCACTCTCATGCATCTAAACTTAAGCTATTCTGTTTTTGTTGGTGAAATTTCTCCTAAAATTACAGAATTGTCTAAGTTGGTCTCTCTTGATTTGTCTGGGAATGTATTTTCCTCATATGATGAATGGTTAAGTTTAAGACTTGAACCATCCACTTGGGAGAAGCTTGCTCTAAACATGACGGATATGAGAGAACTTGTTTTAGATGATGTAAATATGTCTTCCATTGTACCAAGCTCCTTGTCTTTGAAGTCGCTTCATATTTTGAGTCTTCAAGGTTGCAAATTTGATGGGCCTATTCCTACAAGTTTTGGGAACCTCACTCAATTAACTAATTTGAACCTTGCAGAAAACAATTTTAGTGGTGAGCTTTTATTTCTTTCAAATCTTCAAAGTCTTACTTCATTGGACCTTAGTGACAATTATTTTAGTGGTCTCTTGCCAAATTCCATTGGCCATTTGAAGTCTCTTCATTTTTTGGGTCTTAGGAATAACCAATTTCATGGGCCTATGACTGTAAGTTTTGAGAACCTCACTCGATTAACTTATTTGGACCTTGGACTTAACAGTGTTAGTGGTGAGCTCTCATTTCTTTCAAATATGTCAAGTCTCACTTTATTGGACCTCAGTTACAATTATTTTAGTGGTTTGTCGCTAGATGTGTTTGGAAATCTTTTAAATTTGAAATTTCTTGATTTCTCTGGCAATAAGCTACAAGGTAATTTTCCTGAGTCAATTTTTACCCTTATAAATCTTTCTTCTTTGGGACTATCATCAAATAACTTGAGTGGCTCTGTTAATTTTTACCAATTTTCCAAGCTTCAAAATCTAGAATATCTTGATCTTTCAAGCAATAAGTTTCTCTCACTTGCCTCTGATAATAATCTTAACTACACCATTCCCAATCTTGAGGCCTTATATTTATATTCTTGTCATATCACTATCTTTCCAAAATTCGTTGGCCTTCCAAATTTGCAGCTATTACATCTTGATGATAATAAGTTGCAAGGTCTTCCTGAGTCAATTTTTGGTTTCCTAAATCTTTCCAAGCTAAGCCTGTCATCAAATATTTTGAGAGGCCCTATTAGTCTTCATCAATTCTCAAAACTTCAAAATCTAGAATATCTTGATCTTTCAAACAACAAGTTTCTCTCACTTAGCTCCAATAATGATGTTCACTATACCATTCCCAGTCTCACATCCTTAGATCTATCCTCTTGCAACATCAATGACTTTCCTAAACAATTAGGAAGCATTCAAAATTTGAAGGGGTTAAATCTTTCCAATAACAAAATTCGTGGAGATATTCCCCAATGGTTCAATAATGTGGGGAATGGTTCTTTGGATACTTTGGATCTCTCTCATAATAACTTGACATCAGTTGAACATCTTTCAATGAGAAACTTGGGGTTTCTTGATCTCATCAGCTTCAACTTGTTGGATTCTTTTCAGTGTCCAACAACAAATTTAGTGGACACATTTCTTCCTCATTTTGCAATGCAAGCTCACTTGAGATACTCAACTTATCTCACAACAACTTGTCAGGCCACATCCCAAAGTGCCTTGTTGCTCTCCCAAATTTTCTCTTTAGATATTGAGAGATTTTGGAAGAAAAATAAGATTTTTGTGACTGTCCCTTCTCTCTTTTCCTTTACATATTTATTTATTTTATTATATTCAAAAGATTATTAACTTTTTATTAAATAATTTGGTTTTACAATATGATAATATGAATATATATAAATCAAATAACTTGATTTTAAATTATTTGATGATGCTAATGTTAGTATAATGTTCCTATTACAATATTTAATTTGATTTAATTTTAAATATGATATATTTTGGTAAGGATATTTTAGTTATTTAGATATTTGCTCATTGTTTTCCTTTCTATTTTCTCTCGTCTATCAAAACAAGAGAGATAACAATATTTTCTCTTTAGTTTTTCCTCCTTCCTATTTTACCAGTTTTGTGTTTCACTGTTTCATTTGACATCATTAAAATCCAATTAAAAAAATAAGGGTCAACGAATATTGTAAATACGAAGTAGGAAAGAGGACAATAAAAAAAGTATAATAAGTGCTTGAATCCACCAATTTCTCTCAAAAAAATAATTTTCAAGTATGTATTTATATATATATATATATATATCTATATATAGAGAAGTTCATTCATACATTTTTTCCCCTCATTTTCCTCCCAATTTTCAAGTCCTTCAAAAACTTCAACCAAGTTAATTCAAACAATCAGATGGTCATAATTAAAAAGAGGGTCTTAAACTACACCGTTCAATGAGCCTTTATACAAGGGCGTCCCAAATCATATATATCTTTTAAAAATTCGTATATAATTAGAATATAGGAAAAATAACAAATAAAGACTCTTGAATTACCAAAATTACAAAGAGGTCACCTGAATAAGTCAAATTGCCAAGAAGGACCCAGTTTCAAATTGTAATTATGAAATCAGGCTAAAAAGATAGAAATGTCTTTATTCTCTTTCTTCCATCACCCCATCTCTTTCTCTTTCCTTCTTCTCGTTCTCCCCATCTTCGTCCTTCTCTCCCTCTTCATCTACCTCCCTCTATTCTTCTTTTTATTCCTCTCCCTCTAAAAAACATTCATTTCCCGCTCATGCATTTATCAATATGATTAAGGTTGTGGCCATTCCCACCAATCTTTATTACAAAAAAGATGGTGACCCATCATTAATGCTAGTTGATGACTTTCGACTTTCATTTGCAGATGTGTTTTTGATATAGTATTGTTCGATTGTCAAGAATACTGTCTTCTTTTTCTTTACTTGTATTTGGGAATCGATAATCTCCTCATTTGATTCAGAGTTGCTGGTTGCTGTCAAAACACCTCTAGTTTTTTTTATTATTTGACTTACTATTGTTGTAATACTACTTAGTAGTATTGTAACTACAGATTGGTTAATTTGATCACAACAAGATGGCATGACAATCTGAAAATATTGGTGTTTTGTTTATGGGCAGAGCAATGTTAACATTTAGTATTTATAATTGTAAATGGTATCAATGTAGATCCATTTAATGTTCTGAAATTCATGACAGACCTCCTTACAAACTTATAATTTCACTTGCCATAGTTGTTATTTGGCTTTTCACTCTTGTCAATTAATTTTCATAACTTGTCATTCGCCTTACTCAACTTGTCATAAATTACATATCAGAACTTGTCATCTGCTAAAAAAATCTGAAAAATTCTGTCATTTGAAAAGAGAAAATTAAATTTTTATGAATTGCTTATCAGAAGTTGTCATTTGCCTTACTAAACTTGTCATTTGTCTTACTCAACTTGTCATTCGCTAAGGAAATCTGGAAATGATAGAATTTTTGTGTTTCTGTTGGTACATTTCTGTCACCATGTTTTTAATTAAGTAAAAAATATTAAATAGCTCTACATTGTTACAATATAGAACTGATTAACAAAAAATGTTAACATTCTTATGCACAATATAAAAAGACCATAATTATTAGCTTGTCATGTGTTTCTATCATTGCATTGTTGTCATAATAGTTAAAAGTCTGCATTAACAACACTAGCAAGCAAAATTACAACAATGGTGATGGTTACATTCCCTCCAATACATTTAACTTCCCCTTCATCACTTGCTTCAAAATGTCCACCAACATGGATGTAACGTAACAAATTCTGTATTTCTGTCACTGTATTTCTATCATCACAAGATGATTGTTTTTTTACCTTAGAAAATTACAACTTAAATATAATATATGACAAGTTAAGCATATCAAATTATAACTTCGTTTATTTCTAGATTTCCTTGACGAATGACAAGTTACGTAAGATGAATAACAAGTTTAATAAGGCGAATGACAACTTTTGATAAGCAATTCATAAAAATTTAATTTTCTCTTTCAAATGACAGAATTTTCATATTTCTTTAGCAAATAACAAGTTCTGATATGTAATTTATGACAAGTTGAGTAAAGCGAATGACAAGTTATGAAAATCAATTGACAAGAGTGGAAAGCCAAATAATAACTGTGGTAAGTGAAATTATAAGTCTGTGAGGAGGTCTGTCATGAATTTCAGAACATTAAATGGATCTACATTGATACCATTTACATCTATAAATATTAAATGTTAACATTGCTCTGCCCATAAACAAAATACCAATATTTTCATATTGTCATGCCATATTGCTGTGATCAAACTAACTAATATGTAGCTACAACACTACTAAGTAGTATTACAACAATAGCAAGTCAAATAACAAAAAACCAGAGGTGTTTTGACAGTAACCAGCAACTCTGAATCAAATGAGGAGATTATCGATTCCCAAATACAAGTAAAGAAAAAGAATACAGCAAGAGACGTTTTTCAATATTCTTGCCATAGTTGTAAATGTAAGGGTTAACTCTTAAATTGATATCTCAATATCTTTTGTCTCTACAATTTATAAATTTTTTAAAGTTATTGATTGCATATTAAAGAGAATTTTTATTCCTGAGATAATGACTAAAGGGATATTTTTGAAAAATTAAGATATATTTATTACAAATAATTAACTTAATAAATTTATTTGATATATATATAAATTAGTTATTTAGCTTTACCATTTAGGACCAAAAGAAATAGTTCTTAATATAAGAGTTCGTTTAAATTTTATTTTGATCATAAATATAAAACTCCAATTTATTTTGTCTTTTATATTTTTCCATTTTTTTAGAATAGTCCTTATAATAATGGTTGTTCTAACCAATACACTTGATTAGCAAAAATATTTTAGAAAAAATAACATTTATTTATTACAAATAACTTACCTAATTAGTTTTCTTAATTTACTCAAATTAATCAACTAGTTCTTATATTAAGAACCGAATGTGATATTATTCTCTTAAGTGGTTATAAACCTTTGAATGTTTTATGATGGGAATATTAGCCAAATGCAAAATAAATTTAATCATATAAAAATTAAATTTCAAATCTTGAATTCAAATTGAAACTTTTTCAATATGAATAACATTGAATGGTGATTAAAACCAACATAAGAAATACTTGTTATTTAAATGATCACATAATTTGGCTAGTAAATTTATTTAGTAACATTTTTTGAAACAAAAAGCAAATCTTAAAAGGAAAAATGACAAATAAAGACGTCAAATTATTAAAATTACACAGAGATCACTAAATAAGTAAAATTACCATGAAAGATCCAATTTCATATTGTAAATATGAAATCTTGACAAAATGTCTGAAATACCTCTCAGCGAAGTTGTGATTTAATCTATTGAAATTGTCATTCGCTAAAGTAAACTTGTTATTTTTCATAATCAACTTGTCATTTGGCATACATTCAACTAAGTTGTGATTTGGTCTATTGAAGTTGTTATTCATTAGAGTGAATTTATCATTTCCTATAGTCAACTTGTCATTTGGTTGAGGGGCATTTCAGACATTTCACCAAGATTTCATATTTGCAATGAGAGACTGGGTCCCTCATGATAATTTTGCTTATTCAGGTGACCTCTATGAAATTTTGATAATTTGGAGTCTTTTGTTGTGATTTTCCCATCTTGAAACATAAATATTGTCATGTTAAATCTTAAAACTTAGAAGTAAAATACTACAACGCGTCGGATAAAATCCAACGGGTTTAACGACCGGCGAAACGCAACGCGACTATGAACTCTGACGAATTTCGCTCTGCAGATCTCGTGCGAAAATCTTCATCCTTGCCTCAGAGGAGAAGAAACAGAGTCAGTGGATTTGAGTTTTGAAACCCTAGCTGAAGTCGGCATCTCAAACGAAGATCAGGTGCTCAAATGTCCGTTACTCTTTTTCAGTTTTGACCAACGTTCATGTATTTTCTTCCACTTTCTGTGAATTCCTTGTCACTATCATAGCATAGCTGTTAATCGCGTAATCTAGTTCGGATCCTTACGATTCGAAGCTAAGTTTTATGAAATTATTTTTGGAACTCTTATTCTCTGCATAATTGGGATCAATTCTGTATGTTGAAGATTTGGCTTCGGGGTGAGATCATGACCATAATGACTTTTGGTGACTTTATGATGTTTTATAGTGTACAGGCAGACTGGCCATCTGGGTAGTGGAAAATGCGCCGTGCTCCAGTGGCAGTGGAGGAGCAATTGCTACAGAGAGCTATTAAAGAAGAACGCCCTTGGGAAAACCTTCCAAAACGACTTCAAGTAACTCTTTCTTCTAAAGAAGAATGGCATAGAAGGTGAGATTAACCTCATTAAGGTCCTTCTAAATCTATTGCTTTTGTTTACTTGCCTCTGTGAATTGTTTAATTTAGTTACCTAACATAGACGTCACTGTCCAAACAGCATCCTTAAATGGGTTTCTTTTTCAAATGCATTTTTAAAGGTCCTTATTTCTTTTTCTGGCCCTGGAAATTTAATGCGGGATTATAGAATACTGCATAAGGAAGAGACTCCAATGGAATAGCTGTTTCGCTCGCAAAGTTTGTAAAGAAAGGGAATATTTTGAAGAGATGATGCGTTACTTGCGGAAGAACTTGGCTGTATGTGTAGGAATAGTTTCCGATACACTATATTTAATTGTCTTTTTACCAAAAGGATAATGTCTGTTTGTCTATAACTCCGCATATTTAAAAAAAATGAAATTAAGTTAACATATATTTAGAACTGCTTGGATGTTGTGTGAGGCCCTCAATTCCTTTCGTTTTGTTGTAGGAAATGTGCATTTAGTTAAGATATTAATATAGGGTATGATGTCCATATCTTATCCCAGGACATACATGCATAAACATACTAATGAATTAATTAATATTAAACCTACGCTTCTCAACAAAATTTGTAATTTTGTATGAGAGAATTAGTTAGCTCGGTCCAAAAAAAAAAAACAGTTGGGAAGAATACCTATGTGTAGCAACAAGGGGGGGAAAAGATGCATATGTTCATCCTACTAGGAATCTCGTACAAAACTTCGTTTTTCTGTGTCTTTTTTGCTCCAAAAATATGAAGATAAGAATGAAGATAATTTAAGCAAGGAAACCAATATGCTAATCAAGGAAATTACGTCATGACTTGTTTTACAGTTGATTGTTCCCTTGCAAATAATTTACAGAATTTTTTATGTTAAATTTTGTTATAGATTCAAAACGAGTTTATGAAATTTTTGCTCTACTAGAATTTGTGACAACAAAAAAGACTACACTGCAAATTTATTTTTTTTCGAAGTCATTTACATTTTTATTACCTTTATGAGATGGACCCCATATATTATGTAGAATTTGAAAAACTTAAAAAATGATATAATCATTATCTTCAAATATATTGAATTTCTTAGTCCATTATTTTCTTTTAAATGTAATTGTAACGAATTTTTTTACTTCAAATATATTGCCTTTTAGGCTATCAAAATAACCATTATGCATTGATTTTTGCCTATCTTTGTATGCCGCGCTTAGTGGTTCATTATGTGGCCTATTGGTGCCTTTTATTTAATTTCTTTCCTTCCAATGTTCCAATCTTTTGACTAAACGAAATAATTAATAATTTTGTTTTGGCCGACAAAAGGAGGGCAATCTATATATCTATCTATCTATCTATCTATCTATCTATCTATCCTATAAATGTTGTGGCTATTCTGTGAGTGGTCAACATGGCTCTCATCTATTAGCTCATGTTTTTTAGTTGTTTGATAAGTCCCCAAACGTCTCTTCCTCATGAATCACTGAAAGATGGATCGACTTCACGCTTCTTCGACTTCCATCCTTCATTTTCATATAATATAATATATTGGCTTATTTTGATCTTTGGGGGCTAAACACGATCATCTTCAAGTTTTCTCTCCCCATTTTGCTCTTCGAGTATTCTCTTCGCTTCTTCTTTGATTTCTTTTCTTTTATATCAGAATTTATGTTTTAGGTTCAATCCTTTGATACCAGAGGTATTTTATTCTTCTCCAAATGAACACGAGGGTTCCCACATGTTGGATGATGAAACAACCCGATCAAGACCTGTGGGGATTTGGCCTACCATGTTAAGAATAGTGGTAAGACAATATATTGTTCTTAGGTTTTTTACTATTGTTTTTGCTTTCCTGATTTCAGTGAAGCTGAATTTCAGTTAATGTTAAAGGAGCCAGAGGAATGTAGGGAGACCTCCTCTCTATTTCTTTTTTCATAACAGGGAGACCTGCTTTCTGAAGTGACGTAGGATGCTCCGGTTCCGCCACAACGACGTGCATGTTTCTCTACCCAATGAAAACATACTTTTAGCATATTTGAAACTGAACATCAGTGCTAAAATTTTTTCATTAGTGTCTTAAACACTGACAGAACATTGAATGGTTCAACTCCTTTCCAAGAAGACTCTGAAAATCACTCGCTTTTTTTTTGTTTGAGTGAGGCATAGTTACTAGATTGATGTTCTATGCAAAATATTTAAATGTTGTCTGAAATAAATTTAGTTATTAATTTTGTTGATTGGAAGAAAAATACTTCGGCTCATGACTTGATGTGTTTTCTGCTTATTTCTGTTAGAGATATATCTCAAGCATTTGGGATGAAGTTGTGCTATCGTCAGAACAAGGTTCCTCCTTCAAAGACAACGTGTATGAGAATTTTGTGTTTAGGGATATGATTATCGAGCAACTGATGATCCTGACCATCATGTCTTGTTCATAAAAATAAGTTTAGGTGGGTTCTTCATTTTCACAGCTAGATTTTATATATGTTGCACATCAGCTTCGAGATCTTACATTTTGCTTCTTAGAAAAAGAAAGCAGACAATCGGTCTGGAAGTATTCCAATGCTGGGCTGTTCTAGGCTTAGTTATTAAAGTTCTCCTCACTTGCTCTGGCTTTGCATAGATAAGGTCTTTGGTATGCTTAATCTTGTCCATTAAAAATCGTTTTGTGCTTTTATTTGGTATTAAGTCCAGAAAGTTTGTAGATCTTGCAATAATGGTCATTGGCTTTAAATAAGCTAAATTCCAAGGTTATTGGTCTTATTATTTTCACTGGTAGCTTCCTGCGAGTATTGTATTTTCTAATACTTTCATTTTCTGCTTAAATCTTACTGCAGTCTTGTATTCTTTATTGCTCATTTTAGTAAGAATCTGTCTTTTATTTTGGTTCTTTGAACACCAATACCAAATATTTTCTATATGGGGAGAATTCAGTCACATTTTGTAATCCTTGAATGCCCGTTAGATCTTGGAAGTTTTCTATGCTTGAGTCAATATTGTTTTTCTGCATTTTTGTTTCTTTCATCCCAACAATGAAAAATGCTGGCTAAAAGTCTCTAGCATATTGCCCAACCTTTTTTCAGTTTACCGATATCTCAGTCTCAGATCACAGTAAGTAAACAAAAAAGTAGCACTTCAGGGTGTCGACGCAAGTTTACGGTATATGACTACGAAACTGTGAAGGCAATGATTCGATCTCTCTGTTTCGCCAGACTTTCTCATTTGTTCCTTTAAAGTATTTGGAGAAAGCTCATCTAGATTTGGATGCCTCTTAGTGAAAAAATCTGTCATTTCTGTTCTTGTAGCCTCTTATTATGGAGCAATTTTCAATCTTTTATCAGAAGGGAAGCTTTTTCAGCTGCCAGAGGATTCTTCTAGTGCTGCATTAGTTTATAAGAGATTTGTACTATCTTTTGAAGGGTAAGAGCATTGGGGCGGCTCTTCCTATCATTGTGGAAAAATAGCTTTTTTCCTTTCATTTTCCAGATACATAGAATCATATTTTTGGAAACCAAATAATATTTGGCAACTATTGTACTTTTTTGACCAAGAAACCCAAATATTGTACTTAACTATATACGTATACTTCTTAATAAAAGCCCAGGACAATTGGTGAGAGGATTTGCTTTTCCGGCAAAAATGTTAACAATGGCCGAAGTGTTGTGCTAGATACAAGGGGGGAAGAAACTGAAATTTTTGGTATTTGTCACGTGAGATTACAACAAATAAGACAAAACAAAAACAAATGGTTGTGTCAGAACTACTGCTCTGCCAGAACAAATCGGATTCTTCAATTGCCATGGATTTTTTTTGGTAGGGCCTTACATTCACTCCTCTGACTAACATGGTGGAAAGTGGAAACTGTTGACTGTGTAGACATGAATGAAAAAATTGCTGCCATGAATTAAACTAAAATAAAAAGAGAAAAGGGTAAATAAAAAATGAGTTTGAACCATAAACATGGAGATCTACAATAATGAAAAAATCACCCAAAAAAAATACTCGCTAAAATTTAAAATGACAAATGCTTCTTTGATCTTTATAAGACAGTTCTAATGTGTTTTATACAAATCAATGAAAATACCAATGGCAAGACTAGGATTATGATTTTGATAGATTTTTACATGTCGAAATCATTACAAGAGTAGCAAAAACTATTGAAAGAATAGTCAGCATAATTTACTTGTCATGTTAAAATTTAATAAGTATTTTTTGTCATTATTTTCATTCATTTTATATTTTGTTTTTATAATTATTCTTCAAATTTTCATCATAAATTAGACACTATAAATTTTGTGTACTGGACCTAAACCCATCTGAATCCATGCTTCCATTTTTAATAACTAAAGACAATTTCTAGTAATAGTGTCATTTGCAATGACAATTAACAAAAACTGGGAATAATTAGTGAAAAGGGTAGGACTTTATCTACCGACCCGGTGTGCTCACATAGATAATTGTATGTAACACTATCAAAGGTAAAAAGTATTAAGGACTTCAAAGGATTGGTATTGGACACCATTATTATTTATATGAGATAAGCAAGATACCTTATTCGTCGGCAAAAAATATAACTTAAACTTGGTCTAAAATATAATGCTCTTTTGGTCTCTCTAAAGTTTAAAAAGACTCTTTCTGCGTTACGTTTGATTTTAAAATATAAATATAAATTTATATAAAATTAAAACATTCTCAATTTAAGATTGTGGTTATATTAAGTTATGAATGCACGAAAGATAGCCGGCTTATTTTAAATTAAATCTCAACAATCACATGGGCATGCTACCTTTTACAGGAAACAAACGTTCTTAGCTGCATAATAATTGATTAAATTTTTTGTAGTTTCACAAAAATAAAGTAAAAGTTAAACTTGCTGACTCATCACCACATTGTTTGACGATTGGAAAATATTCACGTACGCGATTATGTATATACTCTTCTAATTCTATTTATAAAACAGAGAGAAAAGATATTTTTTAATCCTATTTATAGGGCACTGAGAGAAATTTTTAGTGTGGATATACAATTTTACTTCTAATTTATTATTGTATTAACTTTGTTTACATGAGGTATAATATATGTTAAATGGAGATAAAGTTAAAAATTTATTATATTTTAAATGAGAGTTAATGAAGTTTAAGGTTTTCCTTGGTCTGTGTAAAACATGCTAAAAGTGCCTTATAAATAAGACTAGATAAGTATGTATAATATTATCAAAGCAAACAAGATATAATGTCATGGTGAATCCATAGCTAAGCAAAGTGAAGTCATGTGGTGAAAACTTGGAAAAGTGAGATAGGCTATGCGAAATAAGGGGGACAAAGAAAATTTGTGTCTCAATGCTTTCCCATGATTTTTTTTTTCATATAAATATATTTTTGACAGATCTCAGCGGTCTAAAGTTATAAATAGGATTGAAATCACAACCTTCACTCAGAAGGAAGTGTAACACATGCTCACTTAAAACATTTACTAGAATTTTTTAATTAGACAAATTTTTCTGAAAAGAAATTCATAAACGAGTAGTCTGCAACTCGGGAAGAAATTTTACTCTCTGAAGATTAAATAGACCATGTAGCTGGGATGATTTACTTTACAGTGGATGTCTTTAGTGCAAGTTTAGGATGGCCCAGCTTGCACCAGACTAGAGAATAAAAATACTACTCAATAACATACCCCAACTGACTAATTTAAAAAGATTAAGAAAGTTACTCAATTACTTTAAATTACTTTAAAGTATTTGTACTCATCATTTTTTTTCAACTAATTTGTCTTACTTATAAATCAATATATAATATTATATGCTACAATTAGATAATTTAGTAACTTTTTTAATCTTTTTAAATTACTCTTCCGGTCATTAATATAAGACTCATTTAACTAATTTAATTAGATTAAGGAAGTTAGGTAAGTTAGTTAATTATAAAAAAATTGACACATTTTTCCTAAAACAGCATAATGATTTTTCTGAATACCCCTTCTCCTTCTTCTACTTGATTAAGGTTAAGGAAGTATTCATAGGGATAATTTAGAGAAAATTGATAAATACAAGAAATGTGTCTTATATTTATGACCAAAACCAACTCAAAAATTAAGTCCTATATTAAAACCCAGAGGAGTAATTTATTAGGTCTTATATTAAGCAAACGAGATAGTATTTACCGCCACGTTAACGTTAGTAGTAGGAACTCTCGTCACTTAATCATGAGGTCGGGGGTTCGATTTCAACCCTCGAGAACAATACAGTCACCTAATTGGGAGAGATTTTTGCCTTTTGCTCTCACTACAACATCAGAGATTAGTCTCCATCGTAGGTGGACAGTATATTCCTTAAATCCATCCGTTGCATCTACATTTGCAAAAATTCTAAACCATCCTAAAAGCACATTAAGTATGTAACCTTGATAAGCCAGAAATTCACATCAAGGTATTCAACCAACAATTCCAACTTTTAACTTAAGATCCCGTTTGGTACGAAGCATTGAAAATGAGGAATTGAGATTAGGATTGCAATTGAGAAATCTATTAAAAGAGTATTTAGTATGAGTAATTGCTTATTATGAGAGATTAGAGAAACCCATAGAAGTGGGATTAGGGAATATCACTCCCTCATTTTTAATGCTTCTTGTCACACGCAACCTAAGTTCTCATAAACTTCAAGTAATGTATACCATTAAATAGAAATCAAGTTTAAAAAAATAAAACAGAGAGAAATATGTAATCCCAGAAATTAACACCATGGATCCAAAGAAAATAGGAACCACAGTTCCTACCAGGATGTGAAATGGAATAATCTTGCTCTAAGTCCAATCATAGCATCGCCGGTCATTACTGCAATGGCTACCGGAGATGGGACATCTGGACTTACCTTAGAAGCAGTACAGTGGTAATACCCTCACATCACAAACAAAATGGCCCCTAGAAAAAGATCACACAAAAAACGATTAAAAATAAGAATAAAGAAAAACCACATAGACCTATTTCAGCGCACAGCACTGCCAATCAATTTGGGATCTCTTCCTCATAGGATTTATCTATTTCTTAATCAGAAAAACTAAAATGCTCAACCATATCTTGCATAATACTACACAGTCATGGGCACTAATCCATGCAATGAATTAGCAAGAATAACAGAGACATACACATCATACAAAGAGTCCATGTTAGGGATTTGAAGAGTAAGTAGAGTAATTCAGAGAAATTATTATTTCTTTCTCATCTCAAATACATTTTACAATAAGCATTGTATGCACTGACTTTTTCTGACCAGATTATTTATCAGTTGACTAACATGGGCCAAATACAATTGGATTTTGAGCAACCCAAACCTTCTTCTCATGTATTCTTAAAAGTCCAAACAGCTGCAAACACATGCAAAATAAATTAACAAAGCTTTTCACAGAATGATCCATTAAATGAGACACTGGTTGACTGAAGATCTAGGGGACAAGAAGGTGTTGGTTTTGTCTTTTGAATATCCTCATCAGTGCTGTGTTTGATGGAACTTCTTATGTGAGGAAATTTCTCTTTCCAAAGAAGTTTCTCAGCTTTACAACCTAGCCACTCTCCAAGTTGCTAAGGAGTTGTTGTTGGGCCTGTCCGCTTTATGGTTAGCTTGCAAACAACGACACCGGAAGTTGCAGGGAAAGAATGCTCATGTCTGGATATTAGTTGCAGAAAATGACGTTGGGAAAATTTATTTTAGAAAATCCAGTATAGCAAAAGAGACCTTCAACTTGTGTTGGAACAACTGAAGTTTGACAAGCAGACATTCAATAGAAAGCGGGTTTGCATAATTGGGTTTAGACTTAAGCTAAAATTTTGAACAAAATACTACACAATTATGGGCACTAATTCATATGATGAACTAGCACAAGAACAACAGAGTTATATAGTATATAATGAGTCCATGATAAAGATTTGAAGAAAAAACAAAGTAAAATTATGCTCCTTTATCATCTAAAATGCATAGGACAGTAAACCATCCAGGCACCGACTTTTTTTAGGAGATTCTTTATCAGTTGACTAACATAAAAAAAGCACAATTGGATTTGAGTGACTCAACCACATTTGCATATATTCTTAACAGTCCAGACAGCTGCAAACACATGCGAAAGAAACGAACACAGCTTTTCACAGAATGACCCGCTAAATGAGAAACTGATCAATTGAAGATCTAGATGACACGAAGCTGTTGGTTCTCTCTTATAGCAAACATCTTATAAATATTCTTAGCAGTGCTATGTTTGGTGGAACTTCTTATTTGAGGGAAATTTTCCTTCCAAAGATGCTTCTCAGCTTAGCAACCTACCTTCTTTTGAAAGTGCTAAGGAGCTGTTGTTGGGCTTCCGCCTTTATGATTGACTTGTAAACCTACAATCCCTTTAGTTCTAGCATTGTCCTCGTTTGAGGACCCTATAGATCAGATGTTGCCTGCTATCTCTTTTTGTGGTTTTGGATAATATTTACTTTGCCTATGATGTACTGGTTTTAATCTTTCTTAAGGAATGTATTCCCTTTGGCCAAAAGAGAGTGGGGGGGGGGGGGAACAAAGAAAGAAAGATAAGAAAGTGAATACACCACTTACACATGAAAAATTATAGTGAAAAAAGGAAAATTAAACATGAACTACTCAGAACAAAATCCATCACCGTTATCTTGAATAATCACCAAACGAATGTAACCAAAGAACCCCCCATCCTCAAGATTTCTGTTGGAACTAAACAGAAAATTTGAAAATGTGAGAGCACAAGACCTCGGGGTAAAATATAAATTATGATCCCTTTCTCATGTAAAGTGCTTAGTACGCTAAGTCTTATACACACTCACTTTGCTCACTTATCAGTCAGCTAACACGGGCCAAATACAATATGCACCAAAACACTTCCTCATATATTCATCGTTAACAGTCCAAACAGCAGCAAACACATGCACAAGAAATGAACGCAACTTTGCACATAACGGACCCTTATAGTTCACTACTTACATGTGAGAAAATATTGGCCATGAATAAGGAATCAAACACAAACTCCTCAGAATAAATCCATACTGTTAAGACTTGGCAGAAGAATTCGACCACCACAACTCCAATTAAAAAACGCACTCCCCATTCACAGACGAATAAAATTTAACCAACCCAATGCCCCAAACGAAAACATCAAATGACGATGAAGTTTTGACATGGAGATCAATCAACAACAGGGACTAGGGAAACAGAATATTATTGCTGTCGAAGGTGAATCTGTAGAATTCCCAAAGAGAATTCATACTAAACCATCCCATTCTCGAAATGAATTTACTTCAATGAAAAATCAGAACAACATGGGATGGACTAAAATTCATAATAGAATTTTCATTTTAAAAGATATCATAGTTCTAGAATAAAACTCGCCTATGGCACTACATGAAATGGATTAACAAAAGGGGCAGGGAGAGATATTACCCGTTTCATCTGCTTTGACCTCTCTCTTGGAAATTCTTTTGTGGGAACTGGGAAAGCCAAAAAGGAGGTGTATTTGGGTGGCCGTGACCGAGAGGATTTTGCTACTCCCCCGGTCACTTTCTCCCCCCGTCGGAAACGAAAGATCTGGCAAAGGTGCATTAAGCGGAGGACTGGGAAATGGGCCGGCCTTTCACGGGCCGCTGGAGCCATTTTACAAAACTCGGCCTTTATGGAGGAGGCTCAGGCCGCGCGATATTTTAGGTCAGTTTACAAAATTTCATTTTTTCCAATACTAAACAATAGCAACATCATTGATGTGATCTTCATTGCTAGAGATAATAACACATAAAATATAAATCAAATCATCATTTAAAATTTAAAGTAGGTCATTTTTTAATTTAAATCATAAATATTAACAAAATAAAGTGTCAAATTAAGGTCTAAATAACTAAAAATAAAGCAAATCAAATTGTTATATTGAATTCTAATAGAAAAATATCCATTATCATATAAATATATTGATATTTTCACATCAGGTTAGATCATGTCATTTATGAAGGACTAAGATAATTTTAACCAAATACTAGCTAAATAAAAAATGAACAAATGTAATTATCAAAATGATTTAAAAATATATCAAATAATTAAAAACATACACAAGCCTAAATAGGTTAGCCCTTGGCCCTATAGTCACGAAGATGGAGCCACTAAGACTATAACATTTGAGAAGTCAGATATATATTATTAAGTAATTGTCTTGCCAAACTATGTCTTTTGAAGCAGTCCCAAAGTTATGGAGGATGATTTAACCAATCAAGTTTATCCTCATGAAATTGACTTAACGTATGTTTAAGCCACAGCACAAAACTAGAAAAATTGTAATAATCAAAGAACTTAATTGAGAAACATCCTAGCCATAAAGATCAAACATAAAAACAAAATACTACCTCTGATCCTAATTATAAGATATTATTTGTTGACTATAAATAATGTTTTATAATTATGACTAGAGATACGATAAAGATATATTTGAAGAATTCCTCTTTATAGCAACCAAAAACACCCATGTAGGCCAGAAATAGCATTACAATGGGGCCCCTTAATTAAAAATTAACACACGCGCGCGCATATATAAGCTCATGTGGTACATCATCAAAGGGCTACCTTGCAAGTTCTCAAGCAACATTGAGTTTCTAATTAATACAAAAGTATATAATAGTAGGGAGAATTATAATGAGGTTTTAAGGAAAAAAATAATTATTAAGAAATCCCAATAACAAGTAACTAATATGAACATATTATATCTTTTTCTATTTTGAAACTTATCATTAAATTCTTTTCAGTTGTTAATATAAATCCCTTTCTTAAAACCTAATTGTAATTCTCTCATAATATTGATCTTCAACATATATAATTCTTCAACATATATTGTAATTCCCTATAATACACTCAAGCAACAATGATCGAGTGTGTGTTGTAGTGGTCAATAACGTAACTCAAACACTCAGTTTGAGGACAACTAATTCGAAATGTTAGCTGGGAATTTATATATAAAAAGTGCATAAAGGTTTCATTAAACTTAGAAAGTACTTCTTTAGTTCTAAATGTAAAACTCATTTGTAGTGTAATTTACACTAAAAAATAAATTTTATATTTAAGATATAAGCGGGTAAAATTTATGAAGTTTGTATGATAGATGAAATATGATATTTCAATATTATTAAAAGATAATCCATTAATTAAAACCAAAGGTGTTATCTACGCCAAATTTATAAATGTAAAGAAATTCCTCATTGATTTTAAAAAATTAAAAGCATTATTTGTATATGTGTTTTTAAATATATATATATATATATATGTATATAGAAAGAGAGAGAGACAAAAATAGACTAGCAATGTATGAACATAATCTAGTTTGATTGATTTAAAAAAAAACCAAAGAAAGACAATTCAAAGTCGGTGCTGCCACAATCAGTTTGATTGATAAATGAATGGAATCTAGAAATTAAATTTTGGTTTTGGGATTGAAAAGTCTTCAAATTTTGTTGGCTTCAACAGTTTACAATAACCGTCAACGCTAATTATGTCAAATGACAAGTTGACTGTAGGAAATAACAAGTTCACTTTAGCGAATGACAACTTTAATAAACCAAATCACAATTTGGCTGAGAGACATTTCAAACATTTCACCAAAATTTTATATTTGCAATATGGGACCAGTGGGGTGTTTGGATGAAACCAAACCGTAGTTTGGAAAATGGCTTCTAGAGAATAGGTTTTAGGGAGAATAGATTTTGTAAAGAATAGATTTTATAAAAAAGTAATTTTGAGAAGTGAGAATGTTTAGATAGTTATTACCAGAAGCACTTTTTACATGTAGAAATTACCAAAAAGGGTATAAGTTAATATGATAATTATATAAGGAATAGATTCTATGATATATTTTGATTTGAAGAAATAAAATTGTTAATGAAATAATTTTTACTAACATAATTGATAATATATAAGATAATATAATTAATACATAATTAATATGTGTATATATATTTATAAAACATAATATTAAATATGTTTATAGAAAAATGAATTTTTTTTTTTTGCTAACAGAAAAATATTAATTTTCTTTAAAGATTTTAATCATGGAATCCCATAACATTTTTTCACAACTAGTTTTTGTAATAACATACTACCTCCGATGTTTAATATAATTAATTAATTAATTGTCACCACATGTGTATATATTCATAAAATATAAGAGTAAAAATATTTTTGGAGAAGATGAATTATTTTGTTGTGCAATTATTTGAGCAAAGGAGGAAAGGAAGAGCAATTATTTGAGTGGGGCTATTTGGTCATCTGTGATGGGCCCACTGTAAGCTTCCAATAATTGAAGCCAAGAAGTAACTCTGATCTGCTTCTGATAAAACCATGGTTTGGGGGTTCAAAACCATCATTTGTCCCCAAATCATGGTTTCATATTTTTAGGGGCTGTTTGGTTGACATTTTTCCCAAACCATGGTTTGGGGTGCTTGCCAAACAGGCCCCAGGTTTTTATTAACTATTTTTCAAATTGAGAATTCTAAATCACAATTTCATATATTGGGAATCTTTATTTATAATTTTCCCTATGTAAAATCATTATTTTCTAGTTCTCAATGTATTCTCATTGTTTTAAATTTTTTTTTTGTATAAAAAGGGACACGAATATTGAATTTTAAATAAATTTATTTTTTAATTTTCTCTTTCATTTGTAATATCAAATGAATTTTATCATATTCTATACTTTGTTGCATATATATCAATTATTGGGTTGATGTGCAAATTTATCCCAAAATTCCAAAATCATAGTAATGTTGTTCCCTTACCGTTAATAATATTAATGATCAATACTATTATTTTAATAATTAATGTTAATTTTTAATGATATTGAACAATATTGCTATGATTTTAAACGTTCAAAATAAATTTACACTAAAAATTAATAAAAGTTTTCTGAACAAATGTACACTTTCACCATTAATTATTTTGCATTGTGCATTTGCAAGGTATATTCAAAAGGAAGAGGAAAGTCTTCATTCACTGTCACCATATGTGTATAGTTTATTACAAGAAACTCGTGTGTTTGACGATTTGCGGTATCATTGAAATTGGAATAATTCAATACCACATTTTGTGCGATAAAAAATAAATTTATTAGTTCGTCATTAAATAAAATAGTTTAGCTTCATAGGGAAATGATTCAAACTATTGCTTGTGGGATGGGATCACATGTGACTCCATGTCTAGTCATATGATTGGCCTTGATCTTTGTTGTAGTTGGCTCCAAGGTCAATTCCATCCTAACAGTAGCCTCTTCCAACTTTCTCATCTCCAAACACTCAACTTGGCTCACAATAATTTGGTGATATTTCCACTCTTGCGCATTTAAACTTAAGCCATTCTGGGTTTGCTGGTGAAATTCCTTCTTAAATTGCAAAATTGTCTAAATTGGTCTCTCTTAATTTGTTTGGGAATGAATTTTTCTCATATGATGAATGGTTAACTTTAAGACTTGAACCTTCCATTTAGGAGAAGCTTGTTTTGAACATGACTGATCTAAGAGAATTTGTTTCAGATTATGCACATATGTCTTTCATTGCACCAAGCTCCTTGTCTTTGCTCATGAATTTTTCATCCTCTCTAATCTGTCTTAGCCTTTTAGCTACGTTGTTGTAAGGAAATTCAGGTAATAAATTTTTTCATTTGCAAAATCTCCAAAAGTTAGATTTGTCAGAGAATGAAAATCTCATGGGACAACTTCCATATTCCATAGGCCATTTGAAGTCCCTTGATTTTCTGAGACTCAAGGCTTGCCAATTTGATGGGCCTATTCATGTAAGTTTTGAGAACCTCAATCGATTAACTTATTTAGACCTTGCATTTAACAGTTTTAATGGTGAGCTCTCATTTCTTTCAAATATGCCAGGTGTCACTTCATTATACTTCTGTCATAATTATTTTAGTGGTTTGTTGCCAAATGTGTTTGGAAATCTTTCAAATTTGAAATTTCTTGATTTCTCTGATAACAAGCTACAAGGTAATTATTCTGAGTCAATTTTTACCCTCATAAATCTTTCTTGTTTGAGACTATCACCAAATAACTTGAGCAGCTTTGTTAATTTTTACTAGTTCTCCAAGCTTCAAAATCCATAATATGTTGATCTTTCAAGCAACAAGCTTCTTTCACTTGTCTCTGATAATAATCTTAACTACACCATTCCCAATCTTAGGTTCTTATATTTAGAATCTTGTCATATCACTATCTTTCCAAAATTTGTAGGCTGTCCAAATTTGCAGAAGTTATATCTTGATGATAATAAGTTGCAAGGTCTTCGTGAGTCGATTTTTGGTTTCCTAAATCCTTTCAGTTCTAAGTCTACCATCAAATAATTTGAGAGGCCCTATTAGTCTTCATCCATTCTCAAAGCTTCAAAATCTAGAACATCTTGATCTTTCAAACAACAAGTTTCTCTCACTTAGCTCTAATAATGATGCTCACTATGCCATTCCCAATCTACAAAGTTAGAACTACCTCTTGCAACATCAATGACTTTCCTAAACAATTAGGAAACCTTCAAATTTAGAAGTTGTTAAATCTTTCCAATAACAAAATTCATGGAGATAGTCCCCAATAGTTCAATAATGTGGGGAATGGTTCTTTGGAATTGGATCTCTCTCATAATAACTTGATATTAGTTGAATATCTTTCAATGAGAAACTTGTGGTTTCTTGATCTCAGCTTCAACTTGTTGCAAGGAAATCTCCCAATTCCATCCTTTGGTGTTGAATTCTTTTTAATGTCCAACCATGCCACTACAAAAAAAAAAAGCTCATTACTGACAGAATTAGCAACAAAAAATTATTTCATCATTAAATTTAGTGGTGGAATTTCTGTTTGTTGCTAAATTCCGTCTCTAATCCGTCAAAAAATCTATTAGTAAATATTTAGCGACAGAATTAGTAATGAAATTTTTTCCGTTAGAAATTTTTGTTGCTAAATTAGTTGTCACAAAAGTTTTCTTTGCTAATTCCGTCACTAATTCTATCGCTAATCCGTCACTAATTTTAAATTTTATTATTTTAGATTATAATCTTACAACAATTTATATAATAACATAATTAAAAATATAATGATTTAAATATATTTTTAATTGTAAAATAAATTGATATATTTGTGGAGTTAGTGTTAATGAAAGTATTGTCATCATTAGATATATACTTAGAATAGGAAGACAATTTCTTAGAAAACTTGTTCATATTTCATTAAAATCAATTCCTGTTGATTATTCATAATAATTAAAAAATATAATAAGAATATTAATAACTTTCTTATACATACTGATATAATAAATAAATAATTTTATCATATGTACAATATATTGAAAGATATAATATATGATAGAAATTCAAAACTGAAAAATGAATTTATATGAACACAAACTAATATTGAAGTGAATTTTGAATTTCAATCATTAAACAATAAAATTTAATCATAATCTATTCAAATTATTTAATTTTTTATGTAGAATAATTTATTAGATTTTATTATGGTAGCTACTTTTTGAATAATAAAATTTTTTGACTAATTATAAATAGTTTTCATCAAATATATAAAACATATGTAGATAATACAATATAATGCAATATAATACATATAAATTAAACTCTATATCTTATCAATGTTAATTAAAAAATAAATTTAAAAATTATTTATGATTTAAAATTTCAAATTAGTGTCATTAGAAATTAAAATTATATTAAAAATATTTCTAGAAAAAATAAAAAAATTATAAAATAAATAGTAAAACAAATATTTAAACATTATTTTGCCATTAAAATAGTTATGATTAAAATTATTATATAGTTTATTTTTACTTTTTAATAATATATATGTATATACAATTGTTTGTGTAAAAGAATATTATATATATATATAATTTTGCATAATAAGTCAACAGGTTCATTGCAGTTTAACTAGTAAAGCTGCACATATGTACAGACGATGTCCTGGATTCGAGCCCTGGAGAAGTTACTTTAAGGGGGGAATTATGTGGTAGCGACATGTGGCAAGTAGAGGTGAGGTGGCAGTGTCACATGGCTGTCGTTGTCGAGGTGGCAGGGACACACGGAGGTGGTTGATGGTCATCACCGATGATGACATGGGAAGTGGTAGAGGCGCCACATGGTATTTTAATTTTTTTTTCAAAAATCAGGTTAGCAACAGGTTATTCCATCACTAATTTATGATGAAATTTTTGTTAGTAATTAGTGGTAGAACAAATTCTGTCTCTAATTCTATCGTTAATTTGATTTTGTCACTAATCCGTCGCTAAATAAAAAATTTCGTTGCTAATAGCATGTTTTTTGTTTTTGTGGTGAACAACAAATTTAGTGGACACATTTCTTCCTCATTTTACAATGCAAGCTCACTTGTAATACTCAACTTGTCTTGCAATAACTTGTCAGGCCACATCCCAAAGTGCCACATTGCTTTCCCTTATCTTGAGAGTTTAGATTTGCAGATGAATAATTTTGTTAGATTTATACCAAGCACTTTTTCTAAGAGCAATTCTTTGCAATCTTTGCATTTGAACAACAATCAATTTGAGGGACTGTTGCCTTTGTCTTTGACCCATTGCAAGCAATTAGAAGTTTTAGATGTGGGAGAAAACACGATCAATGGTGAATTTCCTAATTGGCTCGAAAGCTTACCAGAGCTACAGGTACTCATTTTGAGAGCTAACAAGTTCTATGGTGCCATTTATAGTTCCAACACCAAACATCCTTTTCCTAATTTAAGAATTTTTGATGGTTCCAACAGCTCTTTCGAGGGATCTTTGCCAACCACATACATCAAGGAATTTAAAAGAATGATGAATGTAGATTACATTGCAGCCAACGTAGATTACATGGAAACTAAGCATTCTTATCAAGAATTAGTGATGGTCACGTTGAAAGGTGTTGAGTTAGAGTTGGTAAGGATCATAACTACATTCACATTCATTGACTAACATTTTTGATGGAGAGATTCTACAAGTTATTGGTGAGCTACATTCACTAAAAGGTCTAAACCTCTCTCACAATAAAATCACTAGTCCTATTCCTCAATTCTTTGCAAACTCGACAAACCTAGAATAGTTGGATTTATCATCAAACATGCTTAAAGGTAAGATTCCTCTTGCGCTAGCAAATCTCAACTTTCTTGAAGTTCTGAATCTTTCTCAAAATCAACTCGTTGGAGAAATACAAAGAAAACAAAGAAAAGAGCTCATCCAAATCAAAGAAGAATGAATTAGGCAAAAAATGTCGCTTCCTGTGATATTGTGTCATCTTTTTTTTTTTTTTTCCTTTTAATGTTTCCTGCATAGTTCTTATTTCATGTTTCATAAATATCTTGTTGGCGATTGGAATGTACTGTGTATTTCATTGTAATGTAAGTTATTGTTTTCCACTTTTGCATGAATTTCGAGTGATGATTTGCCCTCATTTGTACGCTATGTACCGTTTTATCGTGTGAATAAAATTTTCCATGTATCAGCAACCTTTTCTCTTTTTGGTATTGAAATATCATCAACTTACGTTATTTCGAAGTTAGTTATCAACCATTCAACATTTCTCGTTTAATTAAGGATTTAAAAAAAAACTTTTTAGTTTGTTTCTTTCTTTAATTTAAAGTTCTATTATAGGATTTTGAGCTTTTATAAATATGTGAAAATATCATGACTTTATGATCTATAAATGGTTGTTCAAAATAATGAATGCAAACAGGAATTTAAAACGGGCAAAAATTTTTGTTCGAAGTCTTCATATTGAAAATAAAACAATAAGCAAGTTCAAATTTCAAGAAACATACTTATTGGAAAAACTTTAATATTAACACTCATAATTCAATAGGGAGACTCAGAGTTTATACCAAAAACGAAAAAAACAAAAAGAAGAAGAAAGAAAGAAAATATCACGATACAAAAAATAGGAATTAGTTTATTACTTAACAGTTAACATTCATCTAGACTCATTAAGTAATAAGGTTGTTTATGAGACGGGACCAAATCGGGATAAGTTTGTCTTGATGAATAGGGACGGGACAAGAAATCTGTCCCATGTCCTGTCCCATCCTGACGATATTGTCCCAGTCTCAGTAGGGATGGGACAGAATTGGGATGGGACTAGGATGTCCCCTTTTTTTAAAAAAAAAAAATATTTTTGTTTTGTGGTTGAACCTATTGCAATAGACTTTGGTTGTTTGTCTCTTTTTATTTTTAGTTCTTTGGGCTTAGCCTTTTTAAAAACATCTTTTTTTGGGCTTAGCTCTTTTAAAGAAAAGTATAAATAAATAATAATCAGTAATATAATAGCTCCAAAATTTATTTTCACCATTCCAAATATCATAAGCAACTATAAAAACTCTAAATAAATAATAACCATTCAACTACACAGGTCGTAAAAGCTACAAATATAAATATTTTGTACTACACTTGCCTTAAATATTTTGTATTTTTAATATTTAATAATTATAATATGATGTAAAAATAAAAAAAAATTACTGTGGAGACGGAACCAGGATGGGACCCATTCTTTGTCCCATCCTGAAAAAATTTCGAAACAGACTCCAGTCCTAATGTGGCCGAAACCGAAATAGGCCTATTTGAACACCCTTATTAAGTAATCAATATATATACAAATACTCTTCCACTAAGTTTAGCAGCTTATATGGCTTATTGATGGCTCTCCTCACAAAATACTGTTCACAAGCCCCTTGGTATTATCTGGGGCTGCGTTTAAGCTGGTTTCTGGTCGCTAACGTATCTGGCTTAGGAAAGTACATGTTATGTAAGCAGATCAGACAAAGTTTAAAATTCAAATACTATTCAAGTCCCGCCTTATGCGTTGTTCCTTTCTTGAGTTCAAGTTTGAATCTGAATCTTATCTCATCTGGGTTTCAATATTCTACTCAAACCTTCTCTGTCATCTCTTCTCGACCTAAACTCAAAATTTCTTCTTCCACCGCCTCTACTTCATTGATTCCTTCGTCTTCGGGCAGGTGAGATGAAAATGAATCCTAATCCTTATCCAATTGTCCAACTTTCCAATGAACATATACATGACCCTGTTAATAATGCAAATAAGCCTAATAGATTTTTAGAGGACTTGCGTGGCTCAATGTCAATCAAATACACTCTGCTAATAAGCCTAATACATTTTGAAAAGAAATGCGAGATTAAATGTGGCAGCATATGTCCATAACAGAACACAGTATATGCGTATTAATTCAATCAGCATTATATCTATTTATATAACAGCATAAGAGAGTTTAGCTCAACTATATTTGTACATATTTTTAAATGGACAATTCTTACGTCAAATTACTTATCTGTTATGTGAAGTTATTAATCATATGTTATCAGGTATTTTATTTTTGAGATATTGGCATTTAATAGCATTTAATTATAAATTCACTTGAAACAAAAATAATTACATAACTATGTTCTATGAGAGAACTTGACATAATGAAAATAAAAAACTCCTTTCAAATCATCTATCACTATCCAAAGCTCCTTTCGAACAAGACAAAGTATCAGCTGTAGCATCAATGACCTCTTAATATGTTGAAATGTGAGTTTAAAATATATGTAACTTATGAAAAGGCATGTAATTTTATAAACTACAAAATCCATATTAGGTGTTACTTATTGTGATGATCTATTGTCGAATACAATTGAATTGTATGAAATTGTGAATTGTATGCACCCCGTGCACGCACGGGAAATACAATCTAGTTATGGTCTATGGATAATATCTTCTCACTCCTCAAAACCTTAGGCCTAAAACAGCGGTGAAAGCATATTGGCCGGTCAACTATATATGTGACACCCTTTTTCTTAAGTCCATAAATTCCCTTTTTTTAAGACTAGTTTTGTCTTTGACTGTTTCATGTGACATCATTAAAGTACAATAAGAAATAAGGGTCAATAAAATGTTGTAAAGAGAAAATCGACCTTGAAAGTAGAAAAATTACAAATAGGAAGCCATTATAACATAAGTACTAGTTTTCATAACAACTGAATGAATTGATAAGCAATTGACAATAATTTTTATAAAAGGGCCATTATATGCAATTTTTCAACTCTAAAAGTCCTTTTTTGCAATTTTTTATATTGTAAATATGAAATAGAAAAGAGGAAAAAACAGAAAAGAGTATAATTAGTTCTTAAATCCATCAATTTATCCCCAAAAAAATTTCAAGTATGTATTTATATATAAATATATCCAAGTTCATTCATATATTTCTTTCTCATTTTCCTCCCGATTTTTAAATCATTCAAAGATTTCCACCAAATTAATTCAAACAATCAAACGGTTACTTTTTTATTTATTTAAAAATCAAATGGGCATAATTAAACAGAGGATCTTAGTAAAGACATCATTAAACGAGCCTTTATGCAATGGCCTGGTGAATATCTTTTAAAAATTCATACTACTTTCCATCATTAATATAAGATATAATTAACTAATTTAGAGAGATTAATAAAGTTCTTAAATTACTTAATTATATCATATGTTGTATGATCTCACTATAATACTTATGTGTGTCATTAGACTATATATTAATTTATAAGTAAAGCAAATTAGTTTGAAGAAAATCAATAAATACAAATATTTTAAAGTAGTTTAGTAATTTTTTTAATTTTTTCAAATTAATCAACTGGATCTTATATTAAGAACCGCAGATAGTGTCTACTTAGACTATAAGGTGTTAATACCAACAAGTTGTTGGTTAAGATGGTAAACAGTCTTACCTTGTAAGGAAGAAAACACAAGTTCAAATCCTGAAAATTACACTTATTGGGAGGGCACACAGGGAGTTACGTATTGTTTTCTTGTTACGTTCATAACACAATATATCTAAGTGAGAGGTAGCACTTTTCTAAACCGTGATAGGGCTTTCACATCATATTTTCACAATAGGGGCTGAGTCTTTCTTTGTAATGTTTGTTTTATTTTTAATTTTTGTAAAGTTTGTATGAGGGGATGCAAAGAATTGTCGAAAAAATAACAGCAAGAGACTCTTCCAATATTCTTGCCAATGATAAAGGTAAGAGTTAACTGGAAAATTTGTTTTGGTTTTAAATTAATAGCTCAAAACAGTTTGCCTTTGAAATTTGTAAATTTTTCTCAAATTATCCCCATTTTAATTATTTATATACACTAAAGAGAGTTTTCATTTGCGAGGTAATAATTAAAACGTGAAACAACGTTAATTATAAAAATAATTAATTTTTAAATCTTAATCTAAAATATATAATTGGCATGTGGCCAAATACGCACTATGACACTGGAAGCCAGCCCCCAGTGCATAGAGATAGATTATTGTAGAAATACATATCACTTCTCGCGACTCTATATATATATATATATATATATATATATATATATATATATATATTCTCTATGCTTCGGACCATTCAATTTCAGGCTCGTCCTTGCCGTTTTCGTCCACACCCAAAGCCTTCCAAACTGCTTTGGAAGCATCGACGACATTATAACGGCATGGACGCTGGAAATCGTGCTCTTCATCATAGCCTTGTGTGGAGTCACACTCATCCACCACCGTCGCCTTCACCTCCTTTCCGTTGCCGGAGATAATGATGCTCTTGTGGCACCTATTATTGTCGTCGAACCCGAACCATCCTGTTGAAAGTGCCACCACCGCTTCGTCGTCGGAGTGATACATGTTGTCGCATTTTCATGGCCCTCCGCCGTCTCCGCCTTCCTGAAAGCTGTTCAGAGTTAGGATGGCCTTTGTCTGCTCAGTCACCGGCGGCGAACACTGGAAGATGGAATAGCTCTCGCCTTCTGCACAGCACTTTGAGTTGTCGTCTTCGTTGCATTTCCCAGGTGGGGGGTTCTTCCCTGGCAACTTGCCACTCTCTTTGCAGTCATCACCACCTTCACCAGCAATCAAGCAGCAGCCTATTACAACAATGGAGAACAGGATTGGAACAAGACTTGAGAGCCTTGAAATGCCAAGTTTCATCTTCATCTTCTCCTTCGATCTCCTTCACACTGTTCCCACTTAATCGTGTGTGTGATTCCTTCGTTCCATGTGTGTTTGTGTGTATATATATCTCTATGTATGTATCTATGTATTTATGGATGCATGCATGCGCGGATGTATATATTATACCTCCCATTGTTGATATAAAAATTAGATATAACTGATATGTGAATATTATAAAAATTAACTAAGTTAGTTATTTATAATAAATAAATACTACTTTTCCAGTTCTAAATATAAGACCCCTTTCATAGTGTAAATTACACTATAAAAAGGGTCTTATATTTAGAACCGAAGGAGTACTATTTAATAGAAACCTTTTAACCTGTACAGTTATAATATAATAGGGATTACTATGAGGTGAAAATTATGAATTTTGGAGACAAAATAAGTTAATATTTTATATTTAAAACTAAAAAGAATCTATTATATAATTTTTATTTAAGAACCGGGAGATAGTATATTGTAAGGTATGTTTAAAGGGAGGAGAAAAGTCTTGCACTCACTGTCACCATAGCGTGCTGGACGCTTCCACCATGGAGGACCATTTTCTCATTTCCAAACCTTTTAGCGCGTCATTCAATTAATAGTAAAAAAAAAATTGTTTTAATCCCCCTAATTTAATATCCATTTATTTCTTAAGAAAACTTTAAAAAAACTTTTTTTATGTAGTCAAAATATTAGCTTTATAACTCGAATTCAGAGATGACAACACAGAAGAAAAAAGAGTAAAATTTATAAAGTTTGTGCTTGATGAAAGATGATATTGCGATGGTTGTGAAGTAACGTATTAATGAAAAGCAAATGTGTTTTCTATCCAAATTTATAAATTTTACAAATTAGATACGTTATTTGCATAATTTAATATATGTTCGCTCTTTAATATACAAGTTAGTGGGGTGAATTTGGTCATAAATATAAGATTTTAATTTATTTTGTTTTTCAAACTTATAATTTATTCTCCAAGATATCCCATATTGATTATATTTATTAGGGATGTTTCCATCTAACACGGTATGGTTTGGGGTTTTTGAAGGGGAAGGGAGGGAGTTGCTCCCCTCCCCTTATTTGGCTAGTGCAATTTTTTAGAAAGGGAGGGGAGTTGCTCCCTTCTTCTTATTTGGTTAAGATATATTTTAAAGAAGAGAAGGATTCTTCTCCCCTCCTCTTCCCTTTTAGTCTCCCCTTTGAAAGTGGGGTTTTTGGGACGAGAGATGAGAGATAATATTTTAATTCCTCATATGCCTTTTCAATTTATTAACCCATAATCAGTCGTAAATATTTCTACATAAGAGAGTTTTCTTGAACATCTAGCAAGAGGTTGTTGAGATAATTGTCTCCAAAATTAATGAACATTTGTGAACCCTTTTTTTCCCCCCTCTTCTTCTAATTCCAAGAGGCCGTCGGTATTTTCTTTTTACCTTCAAGGTCTTTTCTTTGATTGAAATCTATTACTCCTAACTTTTTATCTTGATATCATATAAGTGTATGACTGTTTCTTGTAAGTCAAAATTAGTGAGTTGCATTATATATATATATATAGTTATATCTTAATAAAATAAAAAAGTGAGAAAAATTATTTAAATTTTATGAGGTTAAAATAGTCAATTTTTTATTAAAACAAAATAAGATATCATTAAAATTGCTCTGTCCCCTCCCCTCCCCTCCCCTCCCCTCCCCTCTCCTCTAATCAATCCAAATAGGAAATCATTAAAATTTCTTCCCTCCCTTTCCTCTCCCTCCCCTCTCCTTTGTATAAGCTACCCTCTCCTTTCCTTCCTTTCGCTTCCCTCCGTTGAGCCAAACACAAGTAAGCATAATTAAAAAGCATATGTTAGAAAAATTAACTGATATTTATTACAAATAACTAATTTTAAAATGAAAGAATGTAAATATATTGAGGCACGTAAATATCAATTTATGAACTTCTGAGTCAGGGTCTGTCAAGTCTTCAAATTTTGTCGGCTTCGACATCTTCCAACGGCAACTTAGAAATTTGCAACTTTGATGTGCATGTAAATAGAAATGACAATGACATGTAAACATTATTAGTTGATATACATGTCCTTTGAAAAAATTAAATTATTTCTCGATAATAATTTCTCTAAATTAAGTTTTTTGACCTCCCTTTACTTCTCTTAAAACATAATTTTTCATCTTCCGCATCTTGTAGAATACATTGCTATATGTACATAACTAAAATGTAACGGTGTATATAGCTATTCGATAAATTTTAGTAGGAGAAGGTGTTTAAAAGGGCCTGTTTGAAGATTTTATCAGCAAAATACATCCAATCTATCATCTGTTATGTATAAAATTTGTTAAAATTGATGTGAGGGTTTTCAAAGTTCAGAACTCTGTCACATGAGATGACGTGGCTCAACCCAACATATTGAAGAGGAATTTGTGTTTTTAGGAGTCAACTCAAATAAGTCAACAACATAATTTAACATCTCATTTTTCAAAAATTTATTTGGGTCTGAATTTTCTTTGATTCATCGTATGACAAGGAGGCCCTGTTGGTTACGCTTATGGAAAAATAATGCGTAAATGAAAACTGTGCAGGGTATTTATTATACTGATATAATCATATTATTCCCCAGTTCTCATTGTTTTAAATGTTTTTTTTATATAAATATGGCATAAACATTAAATTAGATCAATCAACAACAGGGATCGCGGAAACAGAATATTATTGCTATCGAAGGTGAATCTGTAGAATTCACCAAGAGAATTCATGCTAAACCATCCCATTCTCGAAATGAATTTACTTCAATGGAAAATCAGAACAACGTGGGATGGACTAAAATTCATAATAGAATTTTCATTTAAAAAAATATCGTAGTTCTCGAATAAAACTCGCCTATGGCACGACATGAAATGGATTAACCAAATGGGGAAGGGAGAGATATTACCCGTTTGATCTGCTTTGACCTTTCTCTCCGAAATTCCTTTGTGGGAACTGGGAAAGCCAAAAAGGATGTTTGTTTGGTTGGCCGTGACCCAGAGGATTTTGCTACTCCCTCCGTCTGAAACGAAAGATCTGGTAAAGGTGCGTCAACAGTAGGACTGGGAAATGGGCCGGCCTTTAACGGGCCGCGGGAGCCATTTTACAAAACTCAGCCTTTACGTAGGAGGGTGAGGCCGAACGAAATTTTAGTTTACAAAATTTCATTTTTGAAATACTAAAGAATAGCAACATCATTGATATGGGGAGTGTTTGGGAAACCCAAAACCATGGTTTCAGAAGCACTTTTCCGCAAAACGAGGTAATCTCCTCCACATATTTACTTCATGATCCATAAAAGTACTTCTGAAACCATGGTTTGGTTTCTATCCAAACACCCCCATGATCTTCATTGCTAGAGATAATACTCATCCAGTCCTTATTATAAAAACATATTTAACTAATTTAATTAGATTAAAAAAAATTAGATAAGTTAGTTAATTATAAGAAATATAATATGCTTTTCTTAAAACACCATAATTATCTTTCTTAATATCCTCTCTCCTCTTTTACGTGATTATGGTTGAGGGAATATTGCTAATAATAATTTAAAAAAATTAATAAATAAGAAAAATAGTTCTGATATTTAGGATCAAAATCAACTTAATAATTAGGTCCTATATTAAGGACTGGAGGAGTAACACATAAAATATAAATCAAATCATTATTTGAAATTTAAATTAGATACTTTTTTAATTTAAATCATAAATACTAGCAATTTAAAGTGGCAAATTGAGGTCTAAACAACTAAAAATAAAGAAAATCAAATTATTATATTGAATTTTAATAGAAAAATATCCATTATCATATAAATATATCGATATCTTCACATCAGGTTAGATCATGTCATTTATAAAGGACTAAGATAATTTTAAAAAAATACTAAGTAAATAAAAAATAAACAAATATGATTATCAGAATGATTTAAGAATATATAAAATAATTTTTTTTATAAAAAAAAAAAGGTCCACGGTCCTAAACAGGTTAGCCCTTAGCCCTATAGTCGTGAAGATGGAGCCACTGAGACTAACATCTGAGAAGTCGGATATATATTATTAAGTAAATGTCTTGCCAAACTATGTATTTTGAAGCAGTCCCGAAGTCGTGGAGGATAATTTAGGGTATGTTTGGATCGCAGTTTGGAACTGTAGTTGTGTCTTGAAATCTGTGAAATTGAGGTTACAAACTGAGTTGGACAAAAACTGTTGTTTGCCTGTGTTAACTTTCTAACCAACTTCTGGCTTTCAATCTCAGTTGGACTCAACGGAAAAAAATCTAACTTTTCAAACTGCAGTTTCAAACAGTAATTATTAAAAATGAGCATCCCAGATTAACCCTCACATTTTTTCCCTCTACCTCATCTCCTTCATTAGCATAATAAGTTTTTATTCAGACCAAATGAATTTTAATTTATATTTATGTTTGTCCATTATGTATATTTAATTAATCATCTACAATGTGTTTTCAAATTTTTCTTTGTAAAAAATATTTTTATTTTATAATTTCACAAATAAACTATTTATATTTGATCATAGTCATTTTAGTATTTTTTAAACTATTATTACATTAAAAAAATAAAATTTCAAACACTGCTATTTAATAAAATCCATACCCTTTTCAGTCATTTTACAACTAAACTAATTTTTCTAGTAATCATCCAAACAACTTTCAGCTTTTTCAATTGACTTTTTAAAAACACCTATCCAAACATACCCTAACTGACTTTTACTCTAACTTCAATTATAAAAGTCAGTTGAACTAGAAGTCAGTTTTACCCAACGCCAATCCAAACATACTCTTAATCAATCAATTTTATCCGCATGAAATTGACTTAAGATATGCTTAAACCACATCACAAAACTGAAAAAATTGTAATAATAAGAGAACTTAATTGAGAAACATCCTAACCATAAAGATCAAACATAAGAACAAAATACTACCTCCGATCCTAATTATAAGACATCGTTTATAAATTATAAATAAGGTTTTATAATTAATATCGAAGGAAGAATAAATATATATTTGAAGGATTCCTCTTTATAGCAACCAAAAACGCCCCTGTAGGCCAGAAATATCATTCAAATGGGGCTCCTTAATTAAAAATTAACACACACACACGCATAAGCTCATGTGGTACATCATCAAAGGGCTACTCCGCAAGTTCTCAAGCAACATTGAGTTTCTAATTAATACAAAAGTATATAATAGTAGGAAGAATTGTGATGAGGTTTTAAGAAAAGAAAATAATTGTTAATAAATCCCAATGACAAGTGACCAACATAAATATATTATCATTTTCTATTCTGAAACTTATCATTAAATTCTTTTCAGTTGCTAATGTAAATCCTTTTTGAAACTTGATTGTAATTCTCTCATAATATTGATTTTCAACATAGCCTACAATATACTCGAGCAATAATGATGGAGTTCAATGAAGTGGTCACTAACAAAACTCAAACACCCAGTTTGAGGACAACTAATTTGAAATATTAGCTGGGAATTTATATATAAAAAGTGTATAAAAGTTTCATTAAAATAGAAAGTAATCCTTTAGTTTATGAAGTTCGTGTGATAGACTAAGTATGATATTTCAGTATTAGTAAAAGATAATGTATTAATTAAAACTAAAGGTGTCATCTACGCCAAATCTATAAATTTAAAGAAATTCCTCATTGATTTTAAAAAATTAAAAGCATTATTTGTATATGTGTTTTTAAAAACATATACTCCCTCAGTTCTTAATATAGGACTCAATTGTTGAATTAGTTTTAGTTCTAAACATAAGACCTATTTTTCATATTTATTAATTTTTTCTAAATTACCTCTATGGATACTCTTTCACCCATAATCAAGTGGAGAGGGAGTATTAAAAAAAATGATTATGGTGTCTTAGAAAAAATGTGTCACATTTCTTATAATTAACTAACTTACCTAACTTTCTTAATCTAATCAAATTAGTTAAATGAGTCTTATATTAAAGATAAGAGGAGCATATAGATATAAAGAGAGAGAGAGACTAAATTAGGGTATCAATTTATGAACATAATCTAGTTTTATTGATTTTAGGAAAAAAAAAAAACAGAAAGACAATTCAAAGTCGGTGCTGCCACTTTTTGACCAAAAAAAAAGTCGGTGCTGCCACAATCGGTTTGATTGATAAATGAATGGAATCTTAGAAATTAAATTTTGGTTTTGGGTTTGAAAAGTGTTCAAATTTTGGTGGCTTCAACAGTTTACAATGACCGTCAACGCTAATTAAGTAAACTTTGGTTGATTTACATGAACTTCGAAGAATTTTTGCTTCGCTGGTCCAGAAAAAAGAAAAGAAAATTTTTTATTTCTCAAGAATTTCTTTAAATTTATGTTTTGAGTAGTACTCAATAAGATAATTTAATATTTCATTAATTTATTATCAACTTATTTGGCTGTGAGTTTTTTCTAATTCATTCTCATTTCAATCACATCACAAAGGCCAGTCTTCTGCCCCATTTGGTCCGCTTTTGGAAAAATAATAACGTGATAGAAAACATGATAAGGTATTCCCCAAAAAGAAGAAAAGAAAACATTGTATGCCCCGTTTGGTGCATTGGAATTGAGGGTGGGGAAGTGGAAGTGGAATCATAAAATTGACATGTTTGATGCAATGGAATCCACTTCTACATGGAACTCACTTCCATCAAATTGATGGAATCGGGTTCCATGGCTTACCCCAAAGAACTGGTTTGAGTTCCCAGGAAGTGAGATTTTCTCACGGTTATACCCTCAATTTTTTATCTATTGACAAGTTTGCCCCTCATATTATGACCCTTTTTTCTTCCCTTTCAGCAACCTCTAGTGACAGCACTCCCATTCAGCTCCACCTGCGATGACGACGGTGACAACGGAGGACGACGGCGGGCGGCGAGGACGCGATCTACAATCTTCATCGCCTTTCTCTACGATCCTAACCTCCATCTCCCTCAACTTTGTTGCCCAATCTCCTCATCTTGCTCTGTTGCACCTTCCCTCAATCTCCATCATCTTCTTCTTCATCGACTTCAGATCTGAGAGTAGGAGGTCCCATCTTCTTCCTCTACAGCTTTCTCCCTCTTTAATCTCCATCTTTTTCTCTATCGACTTCCAATCTAAGAGCAGGAGGGGAGACATCGTGATTCATAGTCTGAGAGGCAGGGGTGGCGGCGTCATATCTGAGAAGCATTGGTGCCATCGTCCTTGTCTCCCTTCCTTTCCCTCACACAACTTTTGATTTTCTTAGACCCTGCAATATCTCTTCTCTCAATCTCTTTCTTTGCATTTTTTTCCCTTTTGTGTTGATGGCTGGTATTTGTATTTGGATTTGATTTATATATTGCTTGGGTTGATAATTGAGTTTGGATTAATTGTTTAATGGTTGATGAACTATCACCAGCAGTGGACGATTTCTTTCCAGTGAACGCCCATGGTCATGCGCGAGTGGATGGTCGTGACTAGGAGTGGATTTTTTTTTCCTATTGAGGGTATTTTAGTATTTTTATAATATAAATATATATTTTAATTAAAAATTATATCCCACTTCCACCCTCATACCAAACATGTTTTGGAACCCACTTCCATTTCTAGTTCCACTCCTTCTTCTACTTCTATTTCCACTTCCACTTCTATCAAAAACTCTTCTATTGTACCAAACCGATAGTAGGGTTACTATACTGACCGATATATATAATATCATTATTTTCCAGTTCTCAATAAATTGTCATCGTTTTAAATTTTTTTTTTAACAAAACGGGGCATGAACATTAAATTTTATCAAATAAATTTAATTAATACATTATCAAATAAACTTTCATATTCTATGCTTTGTTGCATATGTATTATTTAGGGGTTAATGTGCAAATTTATCTCAATATTTTAAGATCATAACAATATTATTCCCATACTGTTAAAAATGTTAACGATCAATGCTATCATTTTAATAAATAATATTAATTTTTTAATGATAATGAGCAATATTATTACAATTTCAAATATTCAAAATAAATTTGCACTCAAAATTAAGAAAAAATTTCAGGATAAATTTACACTTTCACGGTTAGTTATTTTGTATTGTGCATTTGTATGATATATTCAAAAGGAAGAGAAAAGTCTTCATTTACTGCCACCATATGGGCATAGTTCATTACAAGAAACTTGTGTGTTTGACGGTTTGAGGTAGCATTTAAATTAGACTAATTCAATACCACGCCTATTGCGATAAAAATAAATTTATTAGTTCGTCATTGAAAAAAATAGTTTATTTCCATTCGATGTTGGTTATCTCATTTTCTTTCTCATATTATAATAATATATAAATTATTAGATTTGAAGAGATTTTAAAAAAAAGTTGAAAAAGCATTATATGCCCCCCTTCACCAAACCTTATTCTTTTTTTTTTTTTTGAACAAATAAGGACAAGCTAAGCTTGATGGGAACAAAACAAGAGGATAAGAGACACCAAACCTTATTCTTATTAGTCTTCTCATAAGCGTACCATACGTTTTTGTCGGTCCAAAATTCTTCTGTAACAGCTGGACAAAAAAATGACAACACTAATCGTAATTTGGACTTTGACTCAAACAAATAATCGTGTCAATTCAAATGAGTAAAGAAGATAATTTAATATTTTTTATTTGCTAACAATTTACTTGGCTTAGCTTTCTTTGATTCATTTTCGTTTCAATCACGTCACACAAAAGACAAGTCTACTAGACTTCTACCCTGTTTGGTACGCTTATGAAAATATAACCCGTCATTGAAAACTTTTTGGAAAAACTACACTAAAATCTCACTTGAGAGAATTAAATATAAAAAAATCTCTTAATATTATTAAATTAATATGAAATTTCAAGAAAACTTATTGCAAGAAATTCTATTTATTTAAATCTTTTTTTAAGTAGGTATCAATAATTGAAAAAGCAGTCGTTAACAATTCAAGACGTAACGATTAACAACTATTATATAGATATTAACAACACAGTTTCTTAGTACATCACAAAGATTTAATGCACGAGTTGTTAATACATACTGAAATACTTATTAATAATTACATCTTAAATTGTTGATGACTTATACTTAAAAAAATAAAATGAGGACAATTTAATAATTAAACAAGTAGAATCTCATGCATAAAGATATTTTCAGAGTTCAAATTAATTTAATGATTTCAAAAAAAAAATTTGTATTTAATTCTCTTGAGTGACAACCTTGGTCCAATGTTCACAAATTTTTTGGGCATATATTTGTGATTGATACTCATATAATCATTATTGCCTATTTTTCATTGTTTGAAATGCCTTTTTTCTAAATAGGGGCATAAACACTAAATTTTATCAAGTAAAATTATTGTTTTTAATTTTCACTTTTCATCTCTAATATCAGACATGTGTTATACTATTTCTCTCTGTGTGTGTTATTATTCTCCATTATTTTGTATTGCGTATTATAACGTGTTTGACGGTTTGAGTAATTAGAACCACTCAAAACCAACATTTTGGGGGAAAAAGAATTAACGGCAGCTGGACAATGAAGGATCACTTTGAATATTGTCACTTCCAGACCTTTTAGCTCTTCATTCAAATAATAGCCAAGAGAATTTGTTGATAGTATGGTAATCTCTTTATATCTCTGCCATACTCCAAACATTCAAATAATGTTCAAAGTGAGTTAGCTTTTTCTAAAGAGTATGTTATAAAAGATCTCTCATATTTCACTTTAAGTTCTTAATTGAAATTTTTGTTTATTTGGCATAAAACAAAATTATCAAATGGATCTGCCTCACAAAATTCCATATTTCTTGACCATATTAGTGATTATATTAGATTATATATGAACACTAATTTTCACAAATTTTCAGAAAAAGTTGAATCAACATTCCATCAGGCATAAATGTGGCCATGTACGTGTTCTTTACGCCTTTTATTGTTCTTTTGATTCATTTTCATTTCATCAATCAATCACAAAGTCAAGTCTTCTCCCCCGTTTGTTACGCTAATGGAAAAACAATCCTATAATTGAAAACTTTTGTAGGGCATTGATTATACTGATATAACCATTATTCCTACATTCTTATTGTTTCAAATGTTTTATAATAAAAATGAAGGCATAAAAATTCATTTTTATCAAATAAAATGATTTTTCCCCTTTCATCTCTAATTTAGTCGAGTACTCTTACGAACAGTTTAATGTATACGGTTTCATGTGTAGCTTATATATTTGTATGATTTTATTGTATATAATACTCCTCTTTTCCTATTTATAAGGTATAGAGAAAATTCTTATTTGATCTCATTTATAAGATGTATAATTAAATTTTTCATATGAATGCATAATTTTTTTTGCAAACAATTTTATTTTATTTGCCATTTATTATTATGTCGATTTTATTCTCATATCGTATAATGTATATAAAATAAGCACAAAATAAAAAAATTATTAAATTTTAAGATAAAGTTAATACTACTTCTAGTTTTTTAATATCAGAGCTAGATAACTAATTTGTGAATATTAAAATGTTAGTTGAGTTAATTATTTGTAATAATATATTATTTTGCCTAAATACTCTAGTTAATCATGTGCATTAGAGTCGCTCGATCTTGGAACCTTTAATATGTGCAATCACAGTAAGAATTACTTTGAAGAAAAAAAAGGATAAATATGATAAATAAAAAGGATTATAATCTTATATTTATGATCAAATTGAATCTACAATTAGTTTTTATATTAAAGATCAAAGATAGTAATGTTTAAGGTTTTTTCCTTCTATCTCAATGAAACATGTTAAATATGATTTATAAATAAGATCGGAGAGTATATATCTCATAATAAACTTCAAAATAAATTGAGCTTCGAAATTTTGACCTCTTAATAAAAATATTTCGAATTTAAGGTTTAATAGGAAATTAAATACATGATTCACGTAACGTAACGTGTTTATACTTACACACGCAAATATCAATTTATGAATTTTTGAGACAAATTGTTCAATTTTAGTTTTAGATTTGTGAAGTCTTCAAATTTTGTCGGCTGCAACACTTCCCAATGGAATCTCAAAAATTCACCACTTGACACGCTTACAATGGACATTGACCCGTAAACTTTGGCGGACAAACGTGTTATTTGAAAAAAATTGTTTCTCGATAATTTCTTTAAATTTATGTTTTCGCCTCCCTTTATTTCTTCAAACAGAATTTGGGTCTTTCGTACCACAATACAATACATTGTTGTATGTAAATAACTAAAATTTAACCGTATAGTTATTGAAAAAATTTTAGGATTTTACGGTTAAAATTGATGTGAGAATTTTCGGCCATACATTGATCATAAAGTATTAGTAAGGGTCTCCAAATCGGGAGAAGAACATTTTCACTAACTTTTCTCTTCATTCTCTTTTCACGTAATGTCTCTGCCGTTATATTAACTTTTAATGGTTGAAATCCGAAACTACATAAAAACATTATTATAATGTTAAATGTAATAAAAAATTTAGCATTGCAAACTATTCACATCAAATTTTAATACTATAAATTTATCTATCTATTTTATTATTCAATATTTAATATTATAATAACATTTTTACTAAATAAATGTCACATGTTAAAGTGAGGAGGGAAATTAGTGAAGATGTTCCGCTTCCAAAGCTTTGCGACATGGGGTCAACCCGACATATTGAAGAGAAGAATTTATGTCATAAGGAGTCAACTCAAAAGGGTCAAGAAGATAATTTAATATTTCATTTTCTAAGAATTTATTTGGCTCTGCATTAATTTTCTTTGTTTCCCTTTCATTTCAATCATAATTAATTGGCAAAGGCAAGTCTTTTGGTCGTTTGGTACGCTAATGGAAGAGTGATCTGTAAATGAGAACTTTGTAGTGGATTTATTATAGTGATATAATCATTATTCCCCATTTCTAATTGTTTCAAATATTTTTTCTTTATAAATAGGGGCATAAACATTAAATCTTATGAAGTAAAATTTTTTTTTTTAATTTTCCCTCTTCATTTTTAATATCAAATACATCTATGATTTCTTTGTAAAATTGGGTCAACGTCTCCAATTGAAAATTTTATTAGTGAAAAAGACTTAAATGAAAGTGCCGATATTTTGTGTGTACAGAATTTGCAAAGTAAAAAATATCGGTGCTTTTTGTGTATAAAAAATTATTACGTTTTTCACACAAATAAAATTTTAAATGGAAGATCTTTTTTCCCAATTTTCTCATACTTGTATGGGTATTATTTTGTAACGTGTATTGTAAGGTATATTCAAAGGGAGGAGAAAAGTTTTACTTTCTCTATCACCATATGGATAGCTAGCCAATAACAAGAAATTTATAACTTGTTTAACGGTTTGAGTGGCATTGAAGTTAGAACCATTCAAGTCCAATTGATGATAAAGAGTTAGTGAGGGTTGGGGAAGCAACTGAAATGAGTGGATAAGATAATTTAATATTGTTTTTTACTCCTCCGGTCCTAATTATAAGACCCAATTGACTTATTTGAGAAGATTAAGGAAGTAAGTTAAGTTGGTTATTTATAATAAATAAGTGTTGTCATTCCTAAAATATCCTTGCTAATTAAGTATATTGGCTAAAACTATCATTATTAGAAGGATTATCTTGGAAAAAAATGCATAAATATAAGAGACAAAATGGATTGGGATCTTATAATTAGGACCAAATAAAAAGTCAAATTGGGTCTTATAATAAGGACCGGAGGAGTATTTGTTAACAATTTACTTGGCTGTGGGTTTTCTTCGATTATTTTTCATTTCAGCCGCATCGCAAAAGGCAAGTCTTCTTTACCCCAAAAAAGGCAAGTCTTCTTCCCCGTTTGGTACGCTTATGGAAAAATAATTCGCAACTGAAAACTTTTTAGGGCACGTATTTGTTATATATATTGATATAATAATTATTCCCTCTTTTTCATTGTTTTAAATGATTTTTTCTAAATAGGCGTATAAGCATTAAATTTTATCAAACAAAATTATTTTTTTCATTTTCCCTTTTAATTTATAGTATCAAACTTATGGTATACTATTTCTGTGTGTATATACTCAAAATCAAAATTTTGGGACAAAAATGAATTAATGGCAGCTGGACAATGAAGGACGATTTTGAAATTTCTCACTTCCAAACCTTTTAGCACGCCATTCAAATAAAGCCGAAAAAAATCTGACAAAAAATAATGCCAATTGTTTTTTGGATAATATGGTAATCTCTTATATTTTTCCCACCCTCCTTGTATTCAAATACTACCTCCTATCCTTGTTGTCAAGTGAATATTTGAATTAATTTATTTTAAGTGATTTTATATTTTCAAAATAAGTATATGAGAGGAATATGCTGTTGTAAAATGTAAAATAGATTTTTTTTAAAGTTAATTCTCTTAATAAGTCTTTCATTTTTTTAATGTCCAAGGAAACATAACTTTTTTCTTGGTAGCCTCTGCCCCTCTCTCGATATATATGATATAATGAACTTATTTTTATTTTCCTTAATTATAAAAATTTCTATTCCATTTAAAAGATATACGTAATACGTAAGCCTTCTACAAAATAAAATTGGGTAGCACAATTTTTTCTTTTATTTTTAATATTTCATTTTCATCGACCATGACAGTCTATTAATTACTACTCATTAAATAAAATTAGTTTAATTATTTTTTGCAAAAGTAATTTTTTTAATAACTTGCTAGTATACAGGCCCTTACCTTGGGAATATTATTCTATATTAAAGCTATAATACAAAGAAATATTATATTATGAGTAAGGGCTACAGTGATGTTATCAGCAAATCTGTTTGTCATGACCAACATGTCAGTGAATGTATTACGCGTTAAATAATAGAAATAAAAGACTTCACTTATAATTCTGTTATGGTAGGAAAAAATGGCTTATAATTCTATTTACAATTAGGAATTATAAGAATTAAATACACAGTGTACTAAAATTAATTTGTGTTTACAAGCCCAAAGTTTATATACTGAAACCAACCAGTTTTTAATGGTGAGAATATTTCATGTTAGTTTTTTTTTAATCAATTCTGATTATATTTTAGTTCCCATCAAATTCTTCAATCCAAGTTGGAAGAAGAAAGTGACTTGAGCCAACAACTACTATGACAAGCCTTTTATCATGCGTAGCTCTGCCTATAAAAGAAGCCTCATATGTTAGATACCATATCCTTCACTCCTTGATATTCACAGCCTCCTAACTTCGCTCATGGCATTTCGAATCACCATCTGTTTTTGCTTGTTCCTTCTTTCTCCTTCCCTTTCTTCTCTCAACCCCCCATTATGTAATTCTCATGATTCCATTGCTCTTTTTCATTTTAAAAACTCTCTCTCTCTTAATCATTCTGCTTCGATGGAGTGTGATGAGTTTAAGAACACATCTTATCCAAAGACAGCTTCGTGGGGAAATAATTCAAACTGTTGCTTGTGGGATGGGATCATGTGTGACTCCATGTCTGGTCATGTGATTGGTCTTGACCTTAGCTGTAGTTGGCTCAAAGGTCAACTCCATCCAAACAATAGCCTCTTCCGACTTTCTCATCTCCAAACACTCAACTTGGCTTACAACGATTTTAGTAGGTCTTTGATATCATCTCATTTTAGTGGTCTTTCCACTCTCATGCATCTAAACTTAAGCTATTCTGGTTTTGTTGGTGAAATTTCTCCTAAAATTGCAGAATTGTCTAAGTTGGTCTCTCTTGATTTGTCTGGGAATGGATTTTCCTCATATGATGAATGGTTAAGTTTAAGACTTGAACCATCCACTTGGAAGAAGCTTGCTCTAAACATGACTGATATGAGAGAACTTGTTTTAGATAATGTAAATATGTCTTCCACTGCACCAAGCTCCTTGTCTTTGAAGTCGCTTAATATTTTGAGTCTTAAAGATTGCAAATTTGATGGGCCTATTCCTACAAGTTTTGGGAACCTCACTCAATTAACTGATCTGAATCTTGCAACAAACAATTTTAGCGGTGAGCTTTCATTTCTTTCAAATCTTCAAAGTCTCACTTCATTGGACCTCAGTGACAATTATTTTAATGGTCTCTTGCCAAATTCCATAGGCCATTTGAAGTCTCTTGATTTTTTGGGTCTTGGGAATAACCAATTTCATGGGCCTATTCCTACAAGTTTTGGGAACCTCACTCAATTAACTGATTTGAACCTTCCAGAAAACAATTTTAGTGGTGAGCTTTCATTTCTTTCAAATCTTCAAAGTCTCACTTCATTGGACCTCAGTAAAAATTATTTTAGTGGCTTGTTGCTAGATGTGTTTGGAAATCTTTCAAATTTGAAATTTCTTGATTTCTCTGGCAACAAGCTACAAGGTAATTTTCCCGTGTCAATTTTCACCCTCATAAATCTTTCTTATTTGAGTCTATCATCAAATAACTTGAGTGGCTCTATTAATTTTTACCAATTTTCCAAGCTTCAAAATCTAGAACATCTTTATCTTTCAAGTAACAAGTTTCTCTCACTTGCCTCTGATAATAATCTTAACTACACCATTCCCAATCTTGAGGCCTTATATTTAGATTCTTGTCATATCACTATCTTTTCGAAATTCGTTGGCCTTCCAAATTTGCAGGAGTTATATCTTGATGATAATAAGTTGCAAGGTCTTCCTGAGTCAATTTTTGGTTTCCTAAATCTTTCCCATCTAAGTCTGTCATCAAATAATTTGAGAGGCCCTATTAGTCTTCATCAATTCTCAAAGCTTCAAAATCTAGAATATCTTGATCTTTCAAACAACAAGTTTCTCTCACTTAGCTCTCATAATGATGTCCACTATACCATTCCCAATCTTACAATGTTAGATCTATCCTCTTGCAGCATCAATGACTTTCCTAAACAATTAGAAAGCCTTCAAAATTTGAAGTGGTTAAATCTTTCCAATAACAAAATTCGTGGAGATATTCCCCAATGGTTTAATAATGTGGGGAATGGTTCTTTGGAATTTTTGGATCTCTCTCATAATAACTTGACATCAGTTGAACATCTTTCAATGAGAAACTTGATGTCTCTTGATCTCAGCTTCAACTTGTTGCTAGGAAATCTTCCAATTCCATCATTTGATGTTGCATTCTTTTCAGTGTCCAACAACAAATTAAGTGGACACATTTCTTCCTCATTTTGCAATGCAAGCTCACTTGAGATACTCAACTTATCCCACAACAACTTGTCAGGCCACATCCCAAAGTGCCTTGTTGCTCTCCCAGATCTTGAGAGTTTAGATCTGCAGTTGAATAATTTTGTCGGATCTATACCAGACAATTTTTCTAGGGGCATTTATTTGGAATCTTTGCATTTGAACAACAATCAATTTGAGGGATGGTTGCCTTTATCTTTAACCCATTGCAAGCAGTTACAAATTTTAGATGTGGGAGCAAACAAGATCAATGACAAATTTCCTAATTGGCTTGAAGGCTTACCAGAGCTACAGGTACTCATTTTAAGAGATAATAAGTTCTATGGTGCCATTCATAGTTCCAACACCAAACATCCTTTCCCCATGTTAAGAATTTTCGATGTTTCCAACAATCGCTTTAGCGGATCTTTGCCAACAACATACATCAAGGAATTTAAAGGAATGATGAATGTTGACTTTGTTTCAGCCACACTAGATTACTTGGAAATCCGTAAGACATTTTATTATTATCAAGAATCAGTGATGATCACATTGAAAGGTGTTGATTTGGAGTTGGTAAAGATCATAACTACATTCACATCCATTGATATGTCAAAAAACATGTTTGATGGAGAGATTCCACATGTTATTGGTGAGCTACATTCACTTAAGGGGCTTAATCTCTCCCACAATAAAATCACTGGTCCGATTCCTCAATCCATTGCAAACTTGACAAACCTAGAATCGTTGGATTTATCATCAAACTTGCTTAAAGGTGAGATTCCTCTTGCACTAGCAAATCTCAACTTTCTTGAAGTTTTGAATCTTTCACAAAATCAGCTTGTCGGAGAAATACCAAGAGGTAAGCAATTTGATACATTTTCACAATATTCTTTTGAGGGAAATTTAGGACTGTGTGGATTTCAATTGTCAAAAGCATGTAATCATGATGAAGGGAAATTGCCACAACCAACTTCATCAAGTAATGACAAATTTGGATTTGGTTGGAAACCAGTGGCTTTGGGATATGGATGTGGGATGGTGTTTGGAATATTCATGGGTCAAATTGTTTTCTTAACTGGAAAACCTAAAGGGCTTGTCAGAATTTTTCAAGCTAGGCCTAAGAAACAAGCAAAAAAGACAAGGAAAAGAGCCCATCGGAATCCAAGAAGAGTGAATTAGGCACAAAATGTGGCTTCATGTGATATATTGTGTCATCCTTTTTTTTTCCATGTTTCCACTATGGTTATTATTTCATGTTTCTTAAATATCTTGTCAGTGATTGGAATGTAATGTACTGTATATTTTAATGATTGTCTTTCCCTTTTTTTTTTTTAATGAATTTCAAGTGATTTGCGTTCATTTGTATGCTATGTACTATTTGATCATCATGTGAATAAAATTTTCCACGTATTAGCAACTTTTTTTCTTTCTGATACAGACATGTCATCAACTTATGTTATTTGAATTAATTATCAACCGTTCAACCTTTCTCATTTAATTAATGATTTAAAGAAACTTTTAGTTTGTTCGTTGTTCTATTAAAGGATTGTAGGTTTTTATAAATATGTGAAAATCACTTTCTACTTCGAGACTTTATGATCGATATATGATTGTTCAGAATAATGCTGCAAGCAGGAATTTAAAATAAGCAAAATGATTTTATTTCAAATTTTAAACTCTTAACCATTTTTTTTGTTTTTGCCAAACTCTTAAAATTGAAAATATGACAATGCAAAACACGAGCCTCAATTGCTTTATTTCTTAACAGTTAGCATTTAACTAGGCTCATCCTCTCATGAAAACCTTAGGCCTAAAAGCATTTTAGCCCATCAACGACATCGTGACCCCTTTTTTGGTAAGTTCATAAATTCTTCAGCTCGTTTTTTTACCCCTTATTCAGATTGAGAGAAAATCAAAGAGAAAAAAAAATTAGATAAAAAAAATGGAGAGAAATCAGTTTTTTTTCTTACTTGGATATGAGAGAAAATATGGGAGGAAGGAACCCCTTGCTTGGATTAAAATAAAATTAGGGAGGAAAGAAAACTAGAGAAGAAAATATGAAAAGAAATGAGTTTTCTAAATATCAATGTAATGAATCATTTCAAAATTGATTCTAATTCAATTGATCCTCATCCTAATGAAATTCATTTAATTGATACATTTATCCACCAACTCAACATGGGCACAAGATTTTTCAGGATTAGATAGGAGAGAAAATATGGGAGGAAGAAAAAGTGAGAAAAAATAAAATAAACTCTATATCTCATTTTCTCTCCAAATATGGGCAGACTTAGGGGGAAAAAAACAAGATTTTCTTGATTGTCCCTCCTTTCTCTTCCTCTCACATTTATTTTCTTTTATTATATTAAAAAAAATTATTCACTTTTTATTTTTTATCTTGCAAGAATATTTTTATTAAATAATTTGCTTTTAAAATATAATACTATGCAAATATATATAAACCAAATAATTTGATTTGAAATTATTTGATGATGCTAACGTTAGTATAATATTCATATTGCAATAGTTAATTTGATTTAATTTTAAATATGATATATTTTGATAAACATATTTTAGTTATGTAGATATTTACTCATTTTCTTTCCTCTCTATTCTTCTTTCATCTATCCAAGCAAGAAGATGATAACATCTTCTCTCTAGTTCTCTCATACCAACTTTTCTTCTCATTCAAACAGAATAGAAAAGTGGGGGAGAAAATAAAATAGGCAACACGTCTCATTTGCTCTTCAAATTTTCTTTTTATATATTGAGAGGTTTGGGAAGGAAAATAAGATTTTTGTGACTTTCCGTCCTCTCTCTTACTCTCCCTATTTATTTATTTTATTATATTCAAAAGATTATTCACTTTTTATTAAATAATTTGGTTTTACAATATGATAATATAAATATATATAAATCAAATAACTTGATTTTAAATTATTTGATGATGCTAATGTTAGTATAACATTCCTATTGCAATATTTAATTTGTCATAATTTTAAATATGATATATTTTAATAAGAATATTTTAGTTATTTAGATATTTGCTTATTTTTTCTTTCTATTTTCTCACGTCTATCCAAACAAAAAAGATGATAACATTTACTCTTTAATTTTTCCTTCTCCCTATTTTACCAGTTTTGTGTTTCACTGTTTCATTTGACATCATTAAAATCCAATAAAAAATAAGGGTCAATGAAATATTGTAAATACGAAGTAGGAAAGAGGACTAAAAGAAAAGTATAATAAGTGCTTCAATCCACCAATTTCTCCCAAAAAACTAATTTTCAAGTACGTGTGTATATATATATATATATAGCTATATATATAGAAGTTCATTCATCTTTTTTTCCCCTCATTTTCCTCCCAATTTTCAAGTCCTTCAAAAACTTCAACCAAGTTAATTCAAACAATCAAATGATCATAATTAAAAAGAGGGTTTTAAACTAAACCGCCCACCGAGCCTTTATACAAGGGTGTCCCAAATTGTGCGGTGAATATATCTTTTAAAAAATACAAGGTGTTGATTCAGCACTACTTGGACAATTAGGGGTTCCGAGGATATGAGGCTTTCTTTCTTTGTTTTTTTTCCCCCAGATACATGAGTCTTTCTTTATAAGGCTTGTTTTATTTTTAATTTTTGTAAAGTTTGCGTGAGAGAATGCAAAGAACTGTAGAAAAAATAACAGCAAGAGACGTTTTTCAATATTCTTGCCATAGTTGTAAATGTAAGAGTTAACTCTTAAATTGATATCTCAATATATTTTTGTCTCCAAAATTTATAAATATTTTAAAGTTATCGATTGCATATTAAAGAGAATTTTTATTCCTGGGATGATGACCAAAAGGATATTTTTGAAAAATTAAAACATATTTATTACCAATAATTAACTTAATAAATTTGTTTGATATATATAAATTAGTTATTTGGCTTTACCATTTAGGACCAAAAGAAATAGTTCTTAATATAAGAGTTTGTTTAACTTTTATTTTGATCATAAATATAATACTCTAATTTATTTTGTCTCTTATATTTATTTATTTTTTTAGAGTAGTCCTTATAATAATGGTTGTTCTAACCAATACACTTGATTAGCAATAATATTTCAGGAAAGATCATATCTATTTATTACAAATAACTAACTTAATTAGTTTTGTTAATTTACTCAAATTAATCAATTAGCTTTTATATTAAGAACCAAAGGTAGTATTATTCTCTTAAGTGGTTATAAACATTTGAATGTTTTATGATGGGAATATTAGCCAAATGCGAAATAAATTTAATTATATAAAAATTAAAATTTCAAATCTTGAATTCAAATTGAAACTTTTTCAATATGAATAACATTGAATGGTGATTAAAACCAACAGAAGGAATACTTGTTATTTGATGGCAAAAGAAAAAGAAATACTAGTTATTTAAATTTTTTTTTTGCCAGCGAAATACTTGTTATTTAAATGATTACATAATTTGATCAGTAAATTTATTTAGTAACATTTTTTGAAACAAAAAGCAAATCTTGAAACATAAATACTGTTACGTTAAATCTTAAAACTAGAGTAAAATACTATAACGGGTCGGATAAAATTCAACGGGTTTAACGACCGGCGAAACGCAGCGCGACTATGAACTCTGACGAATTTCACTCTGCAGATCTCGTGCGAAAATCTTCATCCTTGCTTCAGAGGAGAAGAAACAGAGTCAGTGGATTTGAGTTTTGAAACCCTAGCTGAAATCGGCATCTCAAACGAAGATCGGGTGCTCAAATGCCCGTTACTCTTTTTCAGTTTTGACCAACGATCATGTAATTTCTCCCACTTTCTGTGAATTCCTTATCACTATCATAGCATAGCTGGTAATCGCGTAATCTAGTTCGGATCCTTACGATTCGAAGCTAAGTTTTATGAGATGACTTTTGGAACTGTTATTCTCTGCATAATTGGGATCAATTCTGTATGTTAAAGATTTAGCTCCGGGGTGAGATCATGACCATAATGACTTTTGGTCACTTTATGATGTTTTATGGTGTAGAGGCAGACTGGCTATCTGGGTAGTAGAAAATGCACCGTGGTCCAGTGGCAGTGGAGGAGCAATTGCTACAGAGAGCTATTAAAGAAGAATGCCCTTGGGAAAACCTTCCAAAACGACTTCAAGTCACTCTTTCTTCTAAAGAAGAATGGCATAAAAGGTGAGATTAACCTCATTAACGTCCTTCTAAATCTATTGCTTTTGTTTTCTTGCCTCTATGAGTTGTTTAATTTAGTTACCTGACATAGATGTCACTGTCCAAACAGCATCCTTAAATGGGTTTCTTTTTCAAATGCATTTTTAAAGGTCCTTATTTCTGTTTCTGGCCCTGGAAATTTAATGCAGGATTATAGAATACTGCATAAGGAAGAGACTCCAATGGAATAACTGTTTTGCTCGCAAAGTTTGTAAAGAAAGTGAATATTATGAAGAGATGATGCGTTATTTGCGGAAGAACTTGGCTGTATGTGCTCTATAGAAATTCTAGTTGACTCATATTTCCGAAAATGTGCGTCAAATGCATCGCTAAATTGTGCTATGGTTTTTGTTTAGATGATCAGAAAAGTTTGATGATGGATTTTGCTAGTAGAGAAAAGGCTGCAATTGTTTTAGTGAACGGAAATATTTATCAATTTTTAGCATCGCCATTAAATGTCATTCAAGTTTTTATGCCTTGAATAGTATTTTTGAATACAGATCTTAGTTTTTTCCCTTATTTTTAGTATTAGTTCATGATATATTATATTTAATTGTCTTTTTACCAAAAGGAAAATATCTGTTTTCTATGACTCCTCATATTTGAAAAAAAAGAAATTAAGTTAACATATAACTAGAATTGATTGGATGTTGTGTGAGGCCCTCAATTTCTTGTGCTTTTGTTGTAGGAAATTTGGATTTAATGAGCTTCTCCTTTTCTTTTGTTTTTCTACCTGCAGCTATTTCCTTATCACCTTGCAGAATACATCTGCTGCATAATGAGAATCTCGCCTTTCAAATATTATTGTGATATATTATATTTAATTGTCTTTTTACCAAAAGGATGATATCTGTTTTCTATGACACCGCATATCTGAAAAAAATGAAATTAACCTAGCATATAACTAGAACTGTTCGGATGGTGTGTGAGGCTCCCAATTTCTTGTGCTTTTGTTGTAGGAAATGTGCGTTTAATGAGTTTCTCCTTTTCTTTTGTTTTTCTACTTGCAGCTATTTCCTTATCACCTTGCAGAATACATCTGCCGCATAATGAGAATCTCGCCTTTCAAATATTATTGTGATATAATTTTTGAAGTAATGAAAAATGGTAACTTCTCTATTCACAATTCTCAAGTGAATTGTATCTTCCGTTGGGTCTTGTTCTTTTTTTTCTTTTTGGGTACATAGGTTGAACTGTTGGAATCTTTTCATGTCAGATCTGTCATTTTGTTACTTGGTCTTGTTTGCGGCAATTGAAAGCTTCTTGATTACCAGATGGATGCTGTTTGTATGAATTGGTGGTGTATCTATTTCTTAAGTTGCTAGTGGAGGGGTATTTTTTTGTTGGTTTTTAATGCTTATTCCAGTATTAAGTTTACATTTTCAAATGAATGCGTTTAGGGTCCATACTTGTTGATAGGAACCTAAGTGAGGCGGGGAACTCTTGTCCGCAACTTGGTTATTGAGGCAGAAGAACTACCCTACTTAACTCTCCAATTGATCCATAATAGTTGATATGAGACTTTGACATCTTGTAGCACCTTGGTCCTTCTCCATTGGCCATCCTTGGAAACTTGATGTCCTGAATGGCTACACTTAACAGCACTTTATTCAGCCCTTCACCTGCCAGAAACCTTCGCAAGTAGCCTTTTTCTAGAGACTTTAATCACCAGCTTTGATACCAAATGATGATTCCCAATTGGATAGGACAAACCTCCTCTAAAATTTAGTCAATGAGATGAGGAAACTACCCTTCTTAAGCATCCCATTGAGCAGTGGATGCTATTCAATAGTGGATCAAGGCAGCCCATAGTATCTTACTCCCTATCACTGGTAGTACAAGATGAAATATTCAAAAGGCTTGGGATCCCGGGTAGCCACAAAATGAACCATGCTGAAGGGGTTAATGGTTAACCAGTAGCCACAAAATGAACTCTTTCGTGTGCCCCTTTGGTTCAAAGCATATTGTATTTAAATGATATTGGTGTGTCATAGATGAACCATGGTGAAGTAAAATAAAAGGGAAGGTGAGAGGAAGCTTTAAGGAAAGAGATGACTTGAGGCAAGTATATTGCTAAAAGCAATTGTCCTAGGTATCCTTGCTGACAACATTATTATTTTGCCCTCTTTCCTTTCCTTTTTTCGTTTGGGGATCTGCTTCTACAATTATTATTATTATTAGGACAGAAACAATAAATACAGCCATTACAATAGTTATATTTGTGACCTTTGCTTTTGCCATTAAGCCTTTTGTTGGACCTGTAGCTAAGGGGCACCAGTAACTAACGTTTCGGCAAAGGTGTGATGTGTGTGATTGTGAGACAGAGAAGGGCTGCAAGTTGTATATATTCAGGGCTGAGTGTTAGTCTGTAGTACTTACTATGACCTACATGCTAGTGAGATTAGTCTTACCTTGATGAGATTTTCAGAGCAGTTTCTATCAACTTTTTGTCAGATTTCATCATTTTATGCTTAGAAGATTTCATCATATCAATGATTTAGTTTATATGTTTGTTTGCATATGTAACATCTTGACATATGCATAATCTACAAGATTTATTATTCACTAATGGATGGATCATATTATGTACCCGTATTTTTCTTGCTCCCCTGGTTTGATTGTTTACTGTAAGCTTTGTATTTATGTATGATGTCAAAAGTATGTTTCTGTCAAAGATGGCCTTTAAAAGCTTGCACCATTTTTTAATTGTTTGCAGAACAACCTTACGACAGCATCCCAAATTTTAGCGCTGCGGATGCCCTAAGACTCACAGGAATTGGGAGAAATGAATTTATTGATATAATGAATAAGTGCAGATCTAAGGTACTGCAATGATTTTCCTTTGTTTAATAATATACAAAAATAGAAATGATGCTTGGATTCCGTGTATACTTCCTGATCTTTAGTTTTCATCTTTAATGAAATATGGTAAATTAAGGGAGTCAAAAGAAAAACTTACCTTTTGCAAAATGAATGTCTTCATGAAAAAGTAGGAATGGTCTTCAGACATGCAGCCACTTCTGTCCACAATAATATGCCTTCCAGCAGACTTGCAAGCATGAAAGCTTTTTTCCCCTTGTCTTCTTATCTCACCTGTCATTTCCTTTTTTGGAGTAACCAGAAAATCATGTGGAAACTGAACAAGTCAATTGCAAGAGAACTTTTACCAACACAGCCTGTGGATTTCCCAATTGAACCCTGGTGGGGAATCTGTCTTGTGAACTTTACCTTGGAAGAATTTAAGGTGAGGCCTGTCTTTGATCTTAATAAAGTGGAAGTTCGCTTGGCAGTGTTGATTGTTTTGTTAATTTAGGAATGTGAATTTTTCCTTCACATTCCTAGATTGATAGAGCATAATGGCATCATGCAATCTTTGTAGTCAACCCTACCTAGGGGAATAAGGCTTATTATTGTCGGGTATTTTTTTTGGTTGACTTTCTCACCCTTTTTTTGCCTTTATAGAAACTCTCAGAGGAGGAAGCAGCTACTATAGACAAAATTTGTAAAGAAGAAGCAAATTCGTTTATTCTGTTTGATCCTGACATAGTAAAGGGTCTCTATAGACGGGGATTGATATATTTTGATGTTCCTGTATACCCTGATGACCGATTCAAAGGTGTGTTCTCTATATTTAATATTTATTTTTTATTCCTTGCTTTAAATGATTAGATTCTATATTATTTAAAGGGAGGGGTATGGGAATATGTATAATATATATTTCTAAATTTTAGGATATGAGTGTGATTATCTTAAGTTTTTAACAAGTATTTCTAATGTAAGATAAAGATATTATAGCAATCAACAAAAAATATTAAGATTTTTTTTTTGTTGATAAAAATTGTAATACAAAATGTTAGAATAGGTTATATGTATCATGAAGTACAGTACGTGTATCGTATTGGATACAAGTATGGTTACTTTTTTGGAGTATGTGTGCTTAATTGCTAAACATGTTCAGTTTGGCATAGTTTTATAAGTATGTAACATATGCAAGCATAAATGTAGAAAATCTATGTTTATGATAAGATTTTTAATTTATAATGGTTCAGTTTCCAGGCTTGAAGGTTTTGTTTCCAACAGGGAGCAGTCTTATGAAGATCCTATTGAAGAGTAATGAAGTTGTTTCAATTTTCAGTTCCATCCTTTTTGTTTAAAATGTTATTTCCATTAAAAGAGTCTAAGTTGGAAGCTTATTTTCCAGGTTACTTTATGCGGTCTTTGTTGTTTCAAGTGAGAATGCAACTGTTGCTGAACTGGCAGCTACGCTACAGGCCGATTTATCTCAATTGCAGGCCGCTGCATCTTTTGTATGCCGATTGGGATGGGCAACAAAAGTAATTGATCCATCAGCTATTCTTCAAGATATTAGCATACCTGCTTCTCCTCGAAGTGTAGTCAGTGATGAAGAGGGTTCTCATGCTAGTCTGGGTTCTGAGAATATGCTTGTTGATAATGATACGAATCAACAAGATGTTTCAGGACCAGGGAACTATGGTCTTCGTTCAGCCTATACGCGTGTTGCTTTCATAGTTGATGCTAACATTACATCCTATTTAATGATGGGTTCTGTTTCGCCAGGTTTGTTCATTTTCATATCCCCACTTTGTTTTCCTTAAAGCCTAAATTCTTTTTCTAAAGTTCTGGGATATGTTTCTGACTTGTTGTTTGTACTGTCAGTTGTTTTGAGTGGGAAAATGAAAGGTCACAGTAAGCCCATTCTTAGATTTTTGATGGCGTATTTTTGATACTATGGCGGAAAGCCATCATAATTAGGTGTCTCCTCCAGATATGTGGATAAACACCTAAAAACCCCCTTAGGTGTTTTATCATTTATTTTATATTTCGTATGTAAATCTAGTTTGGTGTATGTATCTTGAATGCTGTCTTTTCCATTTTCTGTCAAATTTAAACACGCTTCAGATTGATTTTTCCAGTCCAACAATTCCAACAATTCATTTCTGTCCTTGAGTCTTAATAGCGTCTGATGGTACCATGCAATCATGTTTTCTAAACTTCCAATGTACGTTAGCTTTGTTTTTATGTGAGTGCATTGAAGCTCATGATAGTGTCCAATCTCTCGTCCCAGAATCTTGCTTTATAGGGATAGATGGCAATTCGATAGGAATATGGATGTGAAACCTGGGGTTCTGTAACTGATTCCAGAAATTGTAGTAAACAAAAATGGGAATGAAAATTACAGGATGCTAAGATCAAAAATATTTCTCGGCATAATCACAAGAATATTGGAACAATGGTGCAGCCAACTTCCTGCATTGGTTTATTTGAAAGGAAAAAAAAAAAAAAAAGCCTTCCTGCATTGGTTTGCTCTTTTGATAATGTACTCAGTGTTAGATAGCAGATTGATCACAACTGCTTGAATGGCTTGACGAGAGGCATGGTTGAATGTTACGTGGGACATGTATTGTAGTATGCATGCAGGATTTTGTTGGGAAAAATAAAGGTAGAAACTGAGCTTTAACAGCTAGTATTGGCCAAAGAACCCCTTCATTTTGTCGTCAATTTTTTCCTACTAATGGTTTCTTAATGCTCAATGCAAAAACTGATCCTCTTCATGCTACTTTGTGTCAAGATGTCGTCATCTTGGCATGAATGACACACATGTTAGGACTTTCATTTCAATGCCTGTTTTGGGTTGTTTTTCTTTGACAGGAGGCTTTTCTATTTGTTTGGTTTTTCGCGAGTGATTTCACGAAAAACTGTGCTGAAGAATTTGCAAAGACATGAGCTTGTTCCTTCTTGTTCTTGTCCTCTTTTAAAAGTACATGTTTAACAGAGTTCGGATAAGCTGAGGCTGAAATACCAGCGTTTTATTTTTAATTTTTGCAAGATCGAAACAACTTATGAAGGAATCCAGACGAACCAACTACGAATTATTAAATGAAGATCCATGAATAACTTTATCTTAATCTTTACCACGTCCACCAGTCATTCTGGTGAAACTTAATTTGATTATGGAAATGGAGACATCAAGGATCAAGTTCATCAGTCTAACCCTAAATTCATTGACATTGAGGCTCTAATTGTCAAGGGACACGTCAGATTAAAAGGCTAAACTGTTAGATGAATGCCCATGAATTGCTATGTTGTGATCTGAGTCCCAAAGCTTGCAAAAAAGGGTTGTTATGCCTAAGCAGTTTTAGCAAGCCTTTCTGTTTCACTGTCAATAAGGTCATGAGTTTGTTAGTCCTCTGCCTTCCCATGTGTGTGAGAATTCGTTTGATTTTTTTAAATATGTTTGAAGTCTCTGACAAAAATCTCTCCTCTGTGTGAAATTTGTTAAGGGTTGAAATCTCATGCTGTTACACTCTATGAAGCGGGAAAATTGGGTCATGCTAGCATTGCTGATCTTTGCAAGGATCTAAGTACCTTGGAGGGTGCAAAATTTGAGGGTGAACTACAGGAATTTGCAAATCATGCTTTTAGCTTGCGATTGGTACTAGAATGTTTACAATCAGGTGGACTTGCTACTGATGCAAAAGTGGAGGAAAAATTTGACAGCATGGGTATGCTAACTTCAAGCAATGATGAGTCAGCTTCTCTAATATCTGAAACATCCTTGGCTGATAAATCAGGTGATTCCAGTATCACAGAGTCCAGGAAGGACAGTGATCATTTGTCAAATTTGGATAAAAAGAAGCATGAGGATGCTCTTGCTTCCTCTGAACCTACTTCTAGCAACACACTTGATGGAACTCCTTCTACCACATTGGAAGATGACGTTAGTCATAAGCAAGAAGCCAGTGAATCTCATGCCAATCTCCTGAATAATGAGAAAATAATAGCAGCTGATGCGTCGGATGTTGGAGCAGAAATATTAAAGCGGAAAAAGAAATATCGTGTGGATATTCTCCGCTGTGAAAGCTTGGCCTCTCTTGCACCAGCTACTCTAGATCGTCTGTTTCTTCGTGACTATGATATAGTTGTGTCAATAGTGCCTCTTCCTTATTCATCAATTCTTCCTGGACCTGCAGGCCCTGTTCATTTTGGTCCTCCCTCTTATTCTTCTATGACTCCTTGGATGAAACTGGTATTGTATTCAACGGTAGCTTGTGGGCCATTGTCAGTTGTACTAATGAAAGGACAATGCTTGCGCATGCTTCCTGCCCCCTTGGCTGGATGTGAGAAGGCCCTTATATGGTCTTGGGATGGTTCCACCGTAGGAGGGTTGGGAGGGAAGCTTGAAGGAAACTTAGTGAAGGGAAGTATACTCTTGCATTGTTTAAATTCACTTCTTAAACATTCAGCTCTGTTGGTGCAACCTCTCAGTAGATGTGATCTTGATGATTCTGGAAATGTGATTACTATTGATATCCCTCTGCCGCTAAAAAATTCTGACGGCTCCATTGCTCCAGTAGGAAAAGAGTCAGGTCTATGTGAAGCAGAAAACTCAAAGCTGAATTGTCTGTTGACTGATTTGGCGAACAAGATGGAATTGTGGACAGTTGGTTACATTCGCCTGTTGAAATTATTTAATGGAAAAGAAACAGATCATTTGCCACCTAAAGAAAAGTATGAATGGGTTCCACTAAGTGTGGAGTTTGGGATTCCTCTATTTAGTCCAAAGTTGTGCGATAAAATATGTAAGAAGGTGGTTTCATCAGACTTCCTTCAAACTGGTTCATTTAGTGAATACCATGATGCAATGCAAAGCTTAAGGAAAAAGTTGCGGGACATTTGTGCTGAATACCAAGCAACAGGTCCTGCTGCAAAGCTTCTGTATCAGAAAGAGCAGGCTAAGGATTCTTCTCGACAACTTATGAACTATGCTAGTGGAAGATGGAACCCACTTTTGGACCCTTCTTCTCCGATTTCAGGGGCGTCAAGTGAGCATCAGAGATTAAAACTTGTTAATAGACAGCGCGGGCGAACTGAAATTTTGAGCTTTGATGGCAACATTCTTAGGTTTGTCTAGACTTTTGCATTCACTTATTCCTTCAATGCCAAATGCTCTCTCATAAAATAGCAAACAATATTTTCTCCTGGACCTTTCTTTAAGCTAATCAGATGATGAAACTTTTCTTTGATTCTTGTCATTCTATATGTTCCTTTGTCTTTGTTTTTAAGTTTTTCAGATGATTTTGATTTTTTTTAAATGACAATATTTTATGCCAAGTGCAGTGATAGAAATAGTAAGAAACCAAATCTAGCTCTTTCCACTTTGCAGGCTCATAATTTAATTTTGCTTACCACCCAAGTCTCTAAAGCCGTATGATTTTGAATGGTGCATGCAGATCTTATTCCTTAACAGGTTATGATGATATCACAAGGCCTGCTGGAGAATCCCCTCAAGGAAATAATACGAATAGAACTGAGCCAGATGAAAATGACAGTAAAGAAGTAGTCCTTCCCGGTGTAAATCTTATTTTTGATGGATCTGGTTTGCACCCCTTCGATATAGGTGCTTGCCTGCAGGCTCGCCAACCTATTTCCTTAATATCAGAGGCAGCAGCTGCTTCAGCATCTGCAGTAAAATAGATCTGCTGATATTCGTGCTCACAAAAGGCAATGCTAGCAAGTTCCTTGGCAGTGTTATTGCTACTGTCTGGTCTGTGTGCGTCTTCGAGATTTGATCATTATGCACAAACTTTGGGCTTATGTTGAAGGTAAATTTAGTCCCTGACTGTTAATAATCGTGATTATCATTGACCAGCTTTTGAGGATTTTGTTTACCCTCCTCCTCCCATTAAAAGAATGGATGGTGAAGGAGAAAACAAGAGAGTTTGGGGAAGTTCCTAGGTGTTTATTTCAAGGTTTCCCGATAATGGAACTTTTTTGAACAACCCGATCATGTAATTCTAAAACCGCAAAAATTTTTTTACTAGAAAAATTTATTGCAGATGTGTAGAAACTAGATTGTGGGTTTAGTTTGAATTATGATTGAAGTTGATCTTGAAGTCTAGACAAGAAGTATTATTCAAAACATATAGAACTGTAGTTCTTAACTGGTATTATGAGAACGCAAAATGTATTTTCCATTGAAAACCCTTATTGATACCATCTTCAATATAAGCTGGTCCTCTTTTAATTTAATTCCATGCTCTCTTATTGCCTATATATGCCCAACATATTACTCCCTGGGTAGATTATGTTCAATTATGTAGTTGAGAAAAAGATTGATAATGGTGAATTTCTGTTATAGGTACTGATTTATAACCTGCTGTGGGGAAGGAAACGAAGCTGTGTTCAAGAAAGAAATGGAGATTTGATGTATTTGTTTGCTGGAGTGTATTTTACTATTGACGGGAATGTTTTTTAGATGTTCATAGTCACAAATTAAAAAATGGGCAATTGATAGTCAATTATGATTCAGGAAACATTTGGCCTGATGAAATATTTGATCTCCACGGTTGTAAACATTTTTTTTCTCATGATCATTTGATTGTATCATTTTTTTTCTTTTTATGTGCATAAAAATAGATAACTGAAAATAGATAACGTTGAGTATTCAATACACGAATTTTTGGAGGTGAATTCAGCTTTCTCTTTCCCTTTTTTTCACCTCCTTTTGTGAAGTTTGTGTACGGTGTGCATTTCTGTAGTCGAAGACGTATATTGATAATTTTATTTGCCGTGGCCTATGGTGATGATAGAAGACGCATCCTAACAATCTGGCAAAGGAGGTCCAGTGGCACCAGTTGTGTTTTCGTGCCAGTAACCCCAAGCATTATGCCTTTCGCTAAAGGTAAAAAATTCTGTCAGTCGAGGGCAGATTGATTTAAAATTTTAAGGCTAAAGTACATCAGTTTCTTTTTTGAAGTTTCTGGGTGCAAGTTTAGATATTTGGGATCAATCATACATACATTAAGCTTTAATGAGACAACAAGAATTGGGATAGTGGAAATGAAGATATTGAGATGCTTATGCATGGATGTACAAGAAAAGATGAGTTTCATATAAAGTGATTTGGATCTGTATATACTGTTTGAGGTAGTGGTTGGCAAAGAAGGGTATTTTAAAAGAAATAATCATAAATGCTTCAATATTTTTCAAAAAAAAGAAATTTCTTAGATCTTGAGCCATGAAAACCTCTCCAAAAAAAAAATCCTATAATTTGAAACAGAGGTAGTACTAGAGACATGACAGTACCAAAATAATCTTTTAAAGGCATAAACTTCTAGTTAAAGGCAAATGAATATAATCTTTGACAGCATAAATATGAATAGAAGAAGTACAGGACGGAAGATGAGAAATGGGGCGACACTTTCAATATCATTCGCTGGTTTCTTTGGAAATGTTGCGATGAGAGGATTCCGAAAGTATCAATGCTCAATCTAAAGCCATCATCGCATAAGGTGAAGCTTCATGGCCTTGCTGGCGAGGCATTGGATGAAAGTGAAATCATGCTTTATTTTGTGGAGGTGTGGAGGGCTCTTCAAGAACCATAGGGGTTAACCTTTAGATGCTTTTATACTTTGAATGGAAAGATTTCTGCTGAGTTATTAACTATAGTCTTCCCTTGCTCGTTTTTCTCTTTTCTTTTAATGTTTCTTCTTCAAGTAAATAAACCTTCATCCCTTTAGATTTAAGACAATTTGAAATAGTACTAACTCATTCATTCCAATGATTTAAAGTTAATTACTTGAGGATGTTAACGTGTAAGTGTAAAGTCTCTACCTCCCCCCCGCCCCCCAATTACTCCTCGATATAAATGTCTTGAGTACAAACATAGGTTGGTTTTCTTTTTAGCATACCTCAAAATCAATCCACACATATATATTTATATTTATATTTTTTTTCTTTCATATATAGACTAATTAATTACTACATTCACCTTGTCCCAAATAAGTTAAGAATAATATTTCTCATATCTCTTGTATATATTACATTGTTAGAGTCGTTCAAAAATTAAAAAATTAGAATCATTAAGTTCTAAAAAAGTTTTGCTCAAGTCGCTTAAAATTGTTTAGAAGTTTTAGAGCCAAACTTGTTATAAGAAGGTTATAAATAGGAGGGCTAACCCATCTTATTTTAAAACATTTTCTTAAAAAAATTGCAAATTGAATAATAAATTGTTATGGACCAAATTCTTATTGATTCTATGCATAAGGTTACTTGACTAAATTAATTTTAAAAATCTTAAAAATTGTTATGCCCACATTAAAATGGTTTGAAAATTTAGCCAAAATGTCATTTTAGGCCAGCTAAATTACTTATTTCTAAAATATTTAACACACATTTTCCCTCTATGATGTTTGCTATAATTTCTCATTTTTAGATGTATTTTACATTTTAAAATGTAAAGGTTGAATTTTTTTGAATTTTTTTATTTTGCTTTGCTTCATTTTTAAAGCAAAGTTAGGACCAACTATAAAAACAATCTTGAGGAAGGAGGGGAAGAGGGACACAAAAGCTCATTAAACATTTGGCTTCTCAATCATATTAAATTATAAGTAATTTTTTTATGAAGTTAAATAATTGAAATTATATTTTTATATTATTTTTAAAATAATATCGCATTAAAGAAAATTTAATTATACATTCCATCCTATTATCTCATTTAATTTTTATTAGGGACATTAAATTTTTTAAATCACAAATTTTCAAGTGGTATCAGAATTTTTCAAATGGTATCAAATCCTTTTAAATGGTCAAAACCCTTTAAATGATATTAAAACTCTTTGTTATTTTTTAATGCATAATTTACGTGATGCTTGCTTTTATTATATGTTTTTAAAATCTTTAAAACCTTAAAGTCTTAATCAACTTGTATTGTGTTTTAATATTTTATTTTAATGTCCTAAAATATATTTGGAATAAAAAAATAATTAAACAAACTATTTATGTTTTCTTAAAATTTAAATGTGATACTTATTTAAAATTTACTCATGAACAAATTGAATCTAGACTATCCGAATTAATGTAAATATTACAGATAAGATGAGCAATACATAATCATCTCTTGGTAAACATGAAATGTGTTCCAACTTTCACCCTATGACGTATTCACTTATGAAAATTTTATTCAATGTGACGCAAGCAACCAACCCCATCACGCAAAATGAGTGATAAAGTCATTGTAGATATACCCAGCAAAAATAACAAGATTGATGGGAATAGCATAGGAAAATGCAAAGTTCAATGAGGAGCTGAAAGAAGATACCACTACAAAAAAACAACTTATTACTAACAGAATTGCAGATAAAAAATTATTCTGTCGCTAATTTCTAATGGATTATTAAGAAAAATTTTGTCATTAAATTTGGTGATTGAATCAACAACGGATTACTAATAGACAAAAATTTGTCAATAAATATTTAACGATGGAAATTTTTTCAGTTAGAAATTTCCATCGCTAATTTTAATCGTAAAACTTTTAGCGACGAAATGGCAAAGGAAAAATTCCGTTGTTAATTTTTGTCGCTAAATTGTTTTGTCACGGAAGTTTCAGTCACTAATTCTATTTTGTCACAATTCCGTCGCTACCCAACACTAATTTTAAATTTTATTATTTTAGATTATAATCTTATAACAATTTATATAACAATATAATTAAGAATATAATGATTTGAATATATTTTCAATTGTAAAATAAATTGATACACTTGTGGAGTTGATATTAATAAAGGTATCATCATGATGTTATCATTTATGTCATCATTAGATACATACTGAGAATAAGAAGACAATTTCTTAAAAAATTATTTACATTTCATTAAAATCAATTCCTCTTGACAATTAATAATAATTAAAAAAATATAATAATAATATTAATAACTTTCTTATACAAATTGATATAAGTAAGAAATAATTTTATAATATGTACAATATATTGAAAGATGTAATATATGATAGAAATTTGAAATTGAAAAATGAATTTATATGAACATCTCAATTTATAATTATAAATCAAACTAATATTGAAGTGAATTTTGAATTTCATTCATTAAACAATAAAATTTAATCATGATATAATTAATACCCATGATATAAATTGATTTTGGTCTTCAATAAAAAACAAATGGTATTTACAAAGAATTTTAAGAAAATAAGATATATAGGATACATATATAAGTAGGAGAATATTGTTTATCATAATCTATTCAAATCATTCAATTTTTTTATATAGAATAATTTATTAGATTTTATTATAGGAGTTATTTTTTGAATAACAAGATTTTTTTCTAATTATGAATAATTTTCATCAAATATATAAAAGACATATGGATAATATAATATAATATAATACATATATAACTAAATTATATATCTTAGCAATGTTAATTAAAAAATTAAATTTAAAAAACATATTAATGAAAAAAATATTTACGATTTAAAATTCAAAATTAGTGTCATTGGAAATCAAAATTATATTAAAATTTTTATAAAAAATAAATTTAGAAAATAAAAAAAACTATATTTAAAAATTATTTTTTCATTAAAATAGTTATGATTAAAATTATTATATAGTTTATTTTTAGTTTTTAATAATATATATAAATGTTTGTGTAAAAGAATATTATATATATAATTTTACATAATAAGTTAATATGTTCATCGCAACTCAACTGATAAAGCCACAAGCACGGATAGATGAGGTCATAGGTTCAAGCCATGGAAAAGTCACTTTGAGGAAGAATTATGTGGTAGTGACATGTGGATAAAAATCCTATCACTAAATTCTGTTATTAATCGCATGTTTTTTTTTTTGTGGAAAAAAGACAGAAAAATGACAGTTTAACTTTAAAATGACAGAAACATCCGCCCAATTTGGAAAATCCTGTTTTGGTCACATGAGACCAAATTGGGATTATCTTGTTAAATGAAAAGACGAAACTACCCTTTGTATTATTTGAAACAAAAGCAGGGGGAGAGAGGCGCGGTTTAACTTGGGAATGCTTAGTTGAAATGGTGAAGAACGGAAAAGAGAGGAGAAGGGAGCGGAGGAGAAGTTGTCGCCGTGGAAGAAGAGACAAGAGAAGAAGGAAGGGCGCGTTCGTGTTGCTGTGGTCACCGTGGAAGAAGAGAGAAGAGAAGAAGGAAGGGCACGTTGGTAGTGCTGTGGTCATCGTGGAAAAGAGAAAAGAAAAAAAGGACCAAAGGAATACATTGTGGGAGTCAATTGAAGGGGAAGAGGAGAGAAGAGAGAGAAGAATTTTAAGCATCCGGGGAGAATTTTAAGCGTGCGAGGAGAATTTTACAACTCTAATGTATCGATTAACAATATCTTTATATATGTTTACAACTTCAGTATCGGTATTCACAACAGCATTTTCATGATTGAAAAAAAATCCTCCTTTTACAACATCAGTTAAGCGTTTAACAACTTTAGTATAATATTTTAACAATTCAGGTATACCTGTTAACCACCTAGTTTCTTACCTCCTTACACTTTGGTTGGACGGCTTGCTTAAGCATCTAGGGAGAATTTTACAACTTTAGTATATGGATTTACAACAGTTTTATATGTATTTACCACTTCAGTATGTGTATTCACAACAACATTTTCAAGATAGGAAAAAAAAACCCATTTTATAACTTCGGTTAAGTGTTGAACAACTCTAATCTATGGATCAACATTTCCAATAATAAATAAACCCACCACATTACAACTTCAGTAAACTAGATAACAACCCCAAAAATAAGTTTTTAACAACTCAAGTATAAGTTTTAACAACTGTCATAAAAGGAAACGATCATTAATGCCAACTTTTAAAACTCAGTTCATACAAAGATTATACTTAAAACATAAAATATAAGGCAATAATATCAAATATGAATAATAAGTAGACTCGTCTTGCAGCTTCTGTCATAGTTAACAACACAGTTAAAGGAAATAACAACTTCAGTAAAGGTATTTCCTTAAAAGCAAATACTTGGTGACAGTACTTATGTAATGCCGCACGTTACCTCCTCTAAACTCTTGACGACTTATGCAGAACGCAGGACCATCAAAAACTAGAAAACACACCGCCACAGTGATGCTACAAGGATGAAAGAGTCATATGATTTTAAAAAAACATTTACCCTTTCGAACCACCACCTTCTTGTCACTCTTGAGCAGCCTCCATTGTGTACGTTTCTCTCTTTTTCTTCCTGCCTATCTTCGTCTGATATGCAGATTAATGTGGTGCCCACGTTTTGTATCTAGTGAGGGTAGTTTCATCTTTTTATTTAACAAAATAATCCCAATTTGGTCTGATGAGACCAAAACGGGATTTTCCAAATTGGGCGGACATTTTTGGCATTTTGAAGTTGAAGTATCATTTTTTGTTTTTTTTCCCCTTTTTTTTTTGTGGTGTATACTGTAGACTAGCCTTCAGCGTAGTTATCCTCTTTTTGAACTAGTTTTTGTATTATTTATTTTGAATTTAGTTTGTGCTTGATACGTTGAACATGCTTTCAGTAAATTTCAATTGCTTATTTCAAAGGAGACTCGGAGGAGGAGAGACAAAGATAAAAACTGAGGGAGGTGGTGGCAACTGACTTAGGAAGTAGGTCTACCCAGATGCCAAACTAACGGATTTGGTAACGGAAGGACTGATATAATTAACAAAGCAAATAATAATGATTTTATAAAAAAAAACTATAAAGATCTAATTCAAAATTGAATGAAATTCTAAGGATTGTTAGATTAGTTTTCCCAACACAAAATACCTAACTAACTTTTATATTAAGAATTAGAGCCAGTAGCATTACAAGATTTTAGGCTTAATAATAGCCTTTTTTTAATAATTACTCGTATAATATAAAATTAATATAAATAGAAATGCGCAGACACTTGTAAATGATCATCTACGTACATATTTCATTCGGTTTGTGCAGCGATAACTTTAGTTTTTCATATCATGAGGACAATAAATGTTAGAATTTATAATTTAGTTTTTGTGAAATTTTCAAGTTAATGAAGATAAAAAAAATATAATACAATTTAATCCAGTTTTCTTGAAGAATATAGTAACCAAATATATGTGGGAAATGATGCTACAATTTACATATTGATTTCAATTTACGCGTTGCATGCACTGTTGGGCAAGATACGGTGGAGTATTCGATGACGTTGATGGCCAACAATATATAAAAAAAAGAAGCTAAATTGTATGTTTCCTATTTGGGGGAGAATGTCAAGGATGATTAGAAGGGAAGTGTGTGTGTGTGTGTGTATATATATATATTTATATATTTATTTATTTATATCTTTCTTCGAAGAAGTTTTAACTGTTCTTGTATTTCTTGGTTTTATTAATTCTTGTAGACTAAAGCATTAGAAAATGCCTACAAATATATATAAACATGTGCATATTTTACTGGTTCATATCTACTTTTATTTTTTGAAAAAAATATTTTAATGTGTATAGAATAAAAAATAAACATAATATATATCAGTTTTTCAAAAAAAAAATTTGTTGTTTCATATAAAAATCATCATTTAAAAATTTTATATATAAACCGTTGAAACCATATCCGGACGATACCGATCTCATCTTCGTGATATGAAATAGCAAAAGCCATATGACAAAGTGGAAAACTTAGTTGTTATTTTAGAGGAATTTTTTTACTTTTTTTTTTGGGTACAACTCAGAATATTTCTAAATTACTTTAAACTTAAGACTAATTTCTATCAGGTCCGAAAATATTAAAGTTAAAACTCTTTCAATATGTACACTTATTAGAATTCAAATTTGTATTATCCTTCTTACGGAATAAGACTGTTTATCATTTCAATACTTAATTGCTTATAAACTTAACGCTTGGTTAAACGCTTTTTATTTATTAGACTCTATTTTTTAGTGCGTGGCCACATAATATATATATATATATCTCCTTTTCTTCCTCTCTCTTTCTTGCAATGCGCTAGATGTGTCACATTACTCTAATGATCTAATCTCTGCTGATAGTATTAATAACCCGAATCCAAACCGGAACCCTTGTACGTTCATCCCCATCCTCTTTTATTTTACTACTTCCGGTCCTAATTATAAGAGACAGTTAACTAATTTGAGAAGATTAATGAAATAAGTTGAGTTAGTTATTTATCCTAAATAGGTGTTGTCTTTCCTAAAATATCCTTGCTAATCAATTGTATTGGCTAAAACTATAATTATTAGAAGGACTATCTTAAAAAAAAATAAATAAACATAAGAGACAAAATGGATTGTGATATTATATTTAGGACCAATATAAAAATTAAATAAGATCTTGTATTAAGGACCGGAGGTAGTATAACATAATTACATGGCAGCATTGCTACTCCTCATTTGGAAATGGGAATGGAGATCTGCACAAGAAGATGCCAAGGGAAAAGGGCCATAATAATAACTTGAAGAACAACGTACGTAGAACCCGAGAAGGATCAATAATATATGCCAAGAAATGAAAATAAAGGCGAATTTCACGATGAACAACGTTTTTAACATAAATAATATAAATACGTGCCTAGTCCTCCTTCATCAACACCTTCAACTGCTCAAACTTCAAAATTACAACAAACCAAACTTTATGGCTTCCTCCATTTACAAGATGCCTTCCTTCTTCACTGTTTTCCTCAGCATTGCCCTCTTGCTTTCATCTTCCAACGGTTTGTATGCATATGTGTAAATGTTATATTTGGGTTAATACTATTTTCAATCCATAATTAAATTTGATCTTATTTTGGTTTTGATCTCTGAAACTAACCAAAAATCTTTAAACAGACCAAAATAAAGTCAAATTTTATGAATCAAAAGTACTAATTTCTAATTTCAGGAACTGATAAACTAAAATGACAGCGTCAAATACGAGGAACTAAAGATAATATTAATCTGTTATATATATTTCAAGTATTTATATTATTGTCAAAGAATATATATATATATTAACATATGTTGGTGTGCTTTGACTATTATGGTTAATTAATGGATGCTTTTTTCTAAATTTGTGTCATGTTTATACATATGCAGAGAACAATAATGTTGTTGAAGCAGATGGACTTTGTTCAACGCGTAGCAAGACATATGAAGGCTTTTGCAGTGACAATGGGTCTTGTAATGATACGTGTCTTAAAGAAGGTTCTGTTGAGGGAAGTTGTCACCTCCAAGTGGGTTCTGGATATCTTTGCTTTTGCTTCAACCGCTGTTAATGATGAGCAAAGTTTTATCCGTCACGCGCCTTCCTCATGCTCATATCATCTCAAGGAATTATATTCTTGTTAATTGATGCCCTCTGATCTGATCTGCGAGGTTTCATGTGTCTGCAGATCGATGTTTTTCTTTGTTTTTGTTTTTGTTTTTTTTTTTGGGTTGGTTTATTTCATACCAAAGACTTGTGTAAGTGTCAGTGCAAGTTTGATACTTAAAAATAATGTTTTGGTTTGATTTTGATGGTTCATTGCTTGCTACAAAAACTGCTGTTCAATGTATACGGAAACATACATATCTTGGACCAATGCATTTTAATTACTACCTCAAATCCTAATTATAAGAGCCAGTTAATTAATTTGAGGAGATTAAGAAAGTAAGTTGAGTTAGTTATTTGTCCTAAATAAATGTTGTTTTTCTTAAAATATCCTTGCTGATCAAGTATATTGGCTAGAATTATTACTGTTAGAAGGATTACTTTGAAAAAAAAAGTATAAATATGAGAGACAAAGTAGATTGAGGTCTTATATTTATGATCAAAATAAAAGTCAAATAGGGTCTTATATTAAAGACCGGAGATAATATTTGATAAGTAGCCTTTCAGAGTTAACCAAGTGTTTACAGCATGTAGAAAGTTTTATTCTGAGTACTTACATGAAATTATTTTTTTTAAAATAGTAATTTTAAGATTACCAAACGTTTGGAGAGTATCAGGTCAAGAAAGCTAATCTAAAATAAATTTTTGTTATTCTTTTTAATTTTCGAGCAGACACTGCATCAAATCCACGACTCCCTACTTATAAAAGAAATATAAAAAAAAACTTAGGGGTAACAACTTAAAATTTTACTACCTCTAGTAGTTGATATAAAAATTTGTTTGATTTTTATTTTAGTCTTAATGTAATACCCAAATCCACTTTGTTAGGTTATTGATATAAGAATTTGTTTGAATTTTATTTTGGTCCTAAATGTAAGAGCCAAATCTACTTTTTCTCTCATATTTATCTATTTTTTCCTAATATAGTCTTTATAATAATAGTAATTTTATTCAATATTTGATTAGTAAGGATATTTTAAGAAAGACAATGCCAATTTATTACAAATAACTAAATAAACTAATTTTTTTAATCTACTTAAATTAATCAAATAGTTTTTATATTTAAAAATGGAGGTAGCAAGTGAAATCGAATTTACTACCTCCTAATTACAAAGGAGCATCTATGCCATTAGCTTGGTTACACAACTATTTATTCATATATGACAATTTCATTTGCCGTCAGAATTTTTTTTTTAAATTACCAAAATCGTTAGTGTTAGTACAAAAAATCCAAATATTTAAGATATTGAAATTTCACTCCCAAAAATATCAAGTTTAAATAAAAAATAATTACTAATTATCGTAATTAACAAATGAAAGACTTTCATTCTTGAATGCCCCTTTTGCCCTCCCACTAGGAAAGGGACGCGACCCCGACGGATTCAGCTTCTGTCCGGCGTCTCGTCGAACTTCGGAGTTGCAGTTTTCATTAGCCGCCGGCAGGCAGACGAGTTCAATCCGGCTATCTGATGCAGGTTTCTCGTTTCCTTGTCTTCAATTTTATCTTGCTATTAATATTTTGTTTTGGTTAGATGCTTCAGCTTATTGGCCTTGGCCCTTCAGAATTTTTGGTAACTTCTTGGACCATGCACATAGGGATAGGTTAAATACCAGTGATTAGCTACGGAACCAGCGCTTCATGGCTTCTTCTTGTTCTTTTCATTTAAATCAATAATAGTGAGAAATGAATGTGGCTCTTGACCGCTTTGTCTTGTCCGATTTCTTTGTGATCGACGCTGCCTAAATTGTCAGCTCTGTCAGTTACCATTCCATTCTTTCTCCTCTTTCGTGAATATCGAAAGCGCAAAGCTCCGATTGATTTTAGCTTCCTGTCTAAATTTTTTCAGCTCTCTTTGTCCATTGCTGTCCGTGTTGTGATGCATTTTCGGAGAATGATTTTCTTAATTTTATCTTAAATGTACAGTTATCGTGTGATTTGCTTCTTCAATTTTGGTATTCCCGTGATCACTGAAAACTCCAAGGTCTCTAGGAACCATGCCTTGATTATTTTGAATGGAATTTCTTGCTTGTAATTATGTGTGATGATAGAAAAATTGTAGTACAAAAATGGAACATAAAAAGATGGTGAGTTATCGTATTTTGCAGAGCAACATGCAGCTAGTTTGAGTCTTTGGAATTTGATTTTATAGTTTAAATCATGCAACTAATTTGAGTTTTAAGATTTCTTTTTAATATAAATGCGGTATATTTAGGCCTTTTAATCTCTTTTCTTGAATTACTTGTATTAGTTTTTTCTTTCAGAATTTGCTGAAGCTGTATAAATATTAGTTACTTAGTTTGAAGTTTCTAAGAAGATTCAGTTAATGATAGAAGAGAAAAGCAAAAGAAAAAATGATTAATAGATAAGTGGATACAATCATCTATGCTGGTTTGTTATTCTAACTTGTACTTGCTGCTAGAGTTCCATCTGTCCTGTATGTTTGGCTTGCTGTGGTGATTGACATCAGAGAAGAAGCTAACATCGTCAATTCAGAAAGAAAGAAAGAAAGGATTACAGTACTCTGCTTGGCTTTTGGATTATTTTAGTGTCTGATCTCTGCTATGAACAACAATCTGGTATTTCTTGCAAGAACTCTTGCAACAAGATTTCACAGCCCATCTACATTGCGATTCTTTTGTTCATCATCCTCAGAGTCGTCTCCTCCTTCCAGCAACAGACTCTTTGTTGGAGGTTTCTGTCATTATTCATTTCTGTATCTTGTTATGAATATGATGGGCTTTTAGACAGTTACCTTTGGCTTATGATGTTTCAGGGTTGTCATGGTCAGTGGATGAGAAGTCTCTCAAAGATGCTTTCTCTTCATTTGGTGAAGTCACTGAAGGTAATATGCGTATGTCTATATTTAGGGCTGTAGCTTTCCATTTTAATGTACTGTTGACATGAGTCTGCATAACGGATCATGTGTCTGACATGTATGATTATGCAGTCTCAGCGCTCCAGTATTCTATTCCGGTCAGTTTTTATGCAGTCTGCATAACGGATAATGTGTCTGACATGTATGATTATGCAGTCTCAGCGCTCCAGTATTCTATTCCGGTCAGTTTTTAATAGAGTGTGGTTTAGATTGAGAATCCAGTGCTTTTATTTATCAAATTGGATTTTAGGATTCCAAACTTAGGCCTTTGTACAACATAATTAAGCAAATATTTACTCGGGTTTTGGTGAACTCTATCAGAACTCTAGAGTCCGCTAGAGTTATGAAGTTATGTGCACTAAATTTAGGCTCACTTGTTATTCATAAGATGGGGGAACGTGTTACTATAAGGGATTACTCCTCTTCTAAACTGTTCGAAGTTTTGACCATACGAATATGGCTGTTTAACCATAAAAACCATATAACTCTTCTTGCTTTGGTTAGGCAGTGCATTCAATTTACTAATGTTCAGTAATTGGCTGCCTAGATCTAACCCTTTAGTGATTTTAGTTAGATTTAGCCTAGATTTCATAGACCTAGATCTAGGAGGCAGGCTTGGTTCCCTAGGCATCTATATATGTGCCAAATTCCTTGAATAAAGTTAACGGACTGAGAAAACAGAGAAGAACTCAGCTGTTTTCTACATTGCCTAATTAGGGGGTTCGCGTGAATTGGACAGATTTATCACATTTTGGGTGCAAACACATTTATTCGGCACAATAAGGGTCACTAGCTTTCTTTACACCTTTCGAAGTATTCCTTTGTCACGCTTCAAACGAAATTAGTTTTGATTTTTGCTAATTTCTACTGTAGTTTCTACATCATCGGCTTCATTTTCTTGCAGTGAGGATAGCATATGATAAAGACAGTGGTAGGTCTAGAGGGTTTGGATTTGTCATATTTTCGGATGAAGATAAAGCCAAAACTGCAAAAGACGCAATGGATGGCAAGGTGAGAAGCCAATGTATCTCAATCTGGAATTACAGAATTTAGTACTACCTCTGAACTTTAATATAAGAGCTAGTTTGACCTTTAATTTGATTCTAAATATAAGACTTCAATCTACTTTATCTTTTATATTTATCTTTTTTTTTCAAAGTAATCTTTGTAATAGTTGCATATGTTAAAGGTTCTATCAAATGATAGTTCTAACTAATAAACATGATTAGTAAGGTTATTTTAGGAAAAATAACATTTATTTATTACAAATAACTAACTTAACAAACTTTCTTAATCTATTCAAATTAGTCAACTAGCTCTTACATTAAGAACCAGAGGTAGTAGGTTTTTACTATCCGATTCTTCAATAAAATCATAACAAATTGATATTCTCCGGTATTGCCATGCATGTCTTGGACTGGACCTTGTGCTGTTTCAAATAAGTTAAGAACAAGCAGCTAGGAAACTTCGCTTGTCTTGCATTATATCTCATTATTATTGCCCATTGAAGTTCCTTCTGTTGGTGACATTTTGCATGCAGGCACTCTTAGGAAGACCGTTGAGAATAAATTTTGCTCTTGAGAAGGTCCGTGGGGGACCTGTTGTAGTTCCTCGGATCTCAGATATTGGACACATAAATAGGCGCGGCACTTCATCTAAAACCGGATAAGCTGTAATTTGCTACTCACTCTGATCCTAAATATATGACTTAATTTGAGGATTTATTTTGATATTAAATATAAGGCTTCAATTGATTTTGTCTTTTGAATTTATAATTTTTTCCAATTATCCATATTCTTTGCACGTATGAAGGTCTTTTTTTTCCCCCAATCAAGAATTAGTTTTAATGTGAATCGTTAAAATTGCATTTTAGGAAAATCAATGCATATTTTTTCACAAATGATTAGCTGAACCTTGTGATGCCTAATTTAAGACTAAACTAGTATCAAAATTCTACTGAACTTTACATATAACTCTCTTGGCATATTAAAGTTTAAAATTAACCTAATTTTTAATTTTTAAAGCGTAAAATTCATGCGTTAGTTTTTCTTGTTAACTACTAGCTGAGATTGCCACTTCAGATCAACAAGGTAGATGTGGCACTTAACATGAAATAAAAAAAATTATCGAGTATAATCCTCATTCACCTACGTGGCAATCTCAGCAAGTTAACAAACGAACTAATGGCAGGGTTCCAATTAAATATTCACTCTTTGTAACCTGCACTGGTATCATCTGTCCTACTACTCATATTTAGCCGGTAATTTCAATACTTTTAATAATAGGGATCTCAATTCAATGCAATAGCTGACACAAATGACAAACTACCTGGTGATCCATAAATAAATTCCTTATAACTTAAGTTTTTTTTTTTTTTTTTTGAAAAAAAAAACTCATCATTATAATCCGCAAGTTATTACAAACTTCTCACACAATCGTTTCCTATCTTGCGATTTAGGATAGAAAGTAGCTCTAGGAAGCTAAAGTTATAAAGTTTAGCTCTAAAGTCCTTCCCTATGATGACTCTTTGCTTAAGGAAATCTGGAGTATTGGCGTAAGTCGCATGAAACAATGTGAAATAGCAAAAAACGCGATCTTAGAAGGCTTGGAAGGCTACGATATTTTGAGAGTTAATTTAGAAGAGTTATGAAAGAATAGAAGAAAAGTGTAAGTCTGGCTCTGATAACAAAATTGATTACGAGTAGTTTTAGGATTTTTATTTCGAAAGAAGCAAACTTGAATGTCGATCACATTACAGATATCTTGTTTTCTCTCTTAGTTTTTTCTTATATGTTTCTCTTTCTTTCATTTCTTCCCTTTCCCTCTATTGTTCTCCATCATCTCCTTAGCTTGTTAGGATCTTGAGTATGTCGGAAACGGGAATGTCGATTCGCTTCCAAATCAGGAGTTAAAAGCTTCTCACAGTGTGTGTTAGAGATTTTTTTTTTAATTAATACTACTACATAGGTTTACAGTAAAAACGTTCTGAGAAAAAAAAAAAAACACAACTAACAACAAGCAAATCATTATACTACCTCCTGTCCTAATTATAAGAGCCAGTTGACTAATTTGAGGAGATTAAGGAAGTAAATTGAGTTAGTTATTTGTCCTAAATAGGTGTTGTCTTTCTTAAAATATTCTTACTAATCAAGTGTTTTGACTAGAACTATCATTGTTAGAAGGGTTACTTTGAAAAAAAATGTATAAATATGAAAGACAAAGTAGATTGAGGTCTTATATTTAGGACCAAAATAAAAGTCAGACAAGGTTTTATATTAAGGACTAGAGGTAGTATTAGATATACTGAAAGATGATTTCTACATCATGTACGTAGGAAGGTTTATAGAATATGACTTGTAATTAAAAGATAATTATGATAAGCAATCAACACCAATGTTAGCTTCTCTAGTTATGTGATCAAAGATTATAGTTCACCACATATGGTAAGGAATTGAGCTTCTTTGATTAAAAGTGATTCAAAGGGTGTCTACCACATTAAATTTTAGGGTTCGAACATAATGATAGCAAGACCTCAATTTTTAGGCCAAATTATACCAAATTTCGGCTATAAAAACTCAATCTGGTTTAGCAAGTAATACATATAAACTAATTCTCTGATTAGTTCAGATAAGAGTTTTGAATCGGTTAACCAAGTTAGATTTTATTTTATTTTATTTTATTTTTTCTATTCCTAGTTTAAAATAATATCGTTTTGAGTTCAAAGAATAAAAAATAGAGTAATCCATTATATTGGTGTTTTATTAGCTCTTTTTTGTGGGATTATGTGCGGTTTATATTTGAATATTCTTTTCATTTGTAAATTAACATATTTTTATTCAAATACTATTGTTTTAGTTATATATGAATATATATTTTAGTTACAATATTACATTTAACGATTGGCCTTATTTAAGTTGATCCTGATTTGAACCAATGACTCTTGAATTATTATTTTGATTGGTCTGATTTTCAGCACCCTAACAAAATATCTTTAAGACTTCATGTCTAATGTAAGTAACTGTTTTAACATTTAAAATTTTATAATAAACCTTTGTGAACTTTTATATTTAATTATTTATTTAAATAAATCCCATACTATCATTTTGATTTATTTGCAAATGATTTAAAGTTTAAAGAATTTATCGATGTGTAACTCAAAAGGAATCAGAATCATATCTTATATGCATTCAAAAATAGCGTTGAAAGGAGTATAAAATTGACAATTTGAGGTTAGTTGCATAAACTTAAAAGTTTAGAGAATTTTATTATTAAGTTTTAAAAATTATAGAGTTTATTTGTATGTGGTTTTAAGTTTAAGAAAACTTATTTAATTTTACTTTTTTTAACACAATAACTTTGTACTTTGCCATTATCAGCACTGTTTGTATATATGAGAACCAACATTGTTTTGGTGGGAAAAAAAGTGTATTTTGTATACTATGGATAAATTTTAAAAATAAAATAAATTACCACGACTCAGTTTAAATTGCTAAGAGGATCTTATCTACCTCCAGTACTTAATAAAAGAGTTAGTTGACTACTCTAAATAGATTAAAAAAATTAGTTAAGTAAATTATTTATAATAAATACATGTTGTCTTTCTTAAAATATTTCTTGTTAATCAATTGTATAAGTTAGAATTACTATTATTTCAAAGACTATCTTAGGAAGCCATAGATAAATATAAGAAATAAAGTGGATTGGAATTTTATATTTAGGATCAAAATAAAAGTCAAATTAGCTCTTATATTAAAAACTAGAGATAGTAATAAATAATATTAATACCGTCTTTAATATAAAAGTTAGTTGACTAATTTGAATAGATTAAAAAAATTATTTAAAGTAGTTATTTGTTATAAATAGATATTATCTTCCTTAACATATTCTTACTAATCATTTATATTAACTAGAAATACTATTTAATGAAACTTTTTAATTCGTGAAACTGTTATAAGGATTACCTTAAGAAAATAGATAAATATGATAAACAAAATGAATTGAGATTTTATATTAAAAATGAAATTAAATATTAAACTAATTCTTATATTAAAAACTACTACTTTTGTCCCTTAATATAAGAGTTTGTTTGATTTTTATTTTGATATTAAATATAAGATCCCAATCTATTTTGTTTCTCATATTTTTCTTTTTTCTTTTTAAATAAATCCCTGTAATAATGATAGTGCTTGACTAATAATAATATTTTAGGAAAAAAACACATATTTATTATCAATAATTAATTTAACTAATTTTTGATTTATACAAGAACATCCTGAGGAATGTGAAGATTCTTGACCATGTGTGATTTGGAAATACACGACACTGCCGTTTGGGCGATCGCAAAACGGCGAGAGTGCCGCTACATATAAAACCGAAGATTGGTCCATCGTCATCGAAAAAGTGATGCAGTGAAGCGGACGCTTCTCTGTAACTGAGAGGCGAGAGCTCGGATCAGGAACCTTCTTCTGCCATGGAAGGCGAATCGGTTGGAGACAATGCGTCCCTCATCAACTCCTTCTGCGAGATCACTTCTTCTTCCAAGGAAGAAGCCGTCTTCTTCTTGGAAAGCCACAACTTCGACCTCGACGCCGCAGTTTCCACCTTCTTCGACAATAACAACAACGGTAGTGTGAATAACAACCCTATCGAGCCCAGCGTTGCTGTGAACGATAACCCCAACAAAGCTTCGTCTCCTGAATCTCCGTCTGAATCCCACTCCCCGGATTTCTCGCCGTCGCAATCGCCTTCGCGATCTCGGTCGGCTTCTCCGACTCCATCCCGGGCTCCATATCAACTCCGATCGCGGGGTAATCGAGGTAAGGCTGCTGCGAAGGCCTCCGGAAGCCGTTCGGGGAGAATTCGGACCCTTTCTGATTTGAAACGATCCGTGCGTGATAGTTCTGATTCTGAATCTGATGAAACCCAGGAATACTACACTGGAGGGGAGAAAAGGTATCGATAATTTTAATTCTCTCTTATTCTGTTTGAAATTGTATTAATTTCTTATGGGGTTTGTGACTTGGGATTTACGTTGGAGCTTAATGTTGGCAAATGTTGCGACTTGACACTGGAAATCCTGAATATTTGTCTAATCTCTCTAAGATACCGATGTTATTGTGGTTTGAAATTTCAGTAATTGCACTTGCAAATTCTTAACAACATGGGTGAGCGAAATCTTTCTCTTCATGTTGCTTAGTTTTAAGATTTTCTGTCTCTGATTGTGTTTGTTAGAAACTATCTAAACTATAACTCTGAATCGTAATACATTAAGTTGTCTTACGTCGCATAAAATTTGGGAAACTGAACGTTGGAAAGATACCGATATTTCATTTTGATCCCTTGCTTGTTGTCGTTCCACGTTATCCATTGCACTTAATGGAATAACATCATTTTGAAGAGTGATGTCTGATGGCACAATAATCTGAATCTAAGTCCAAATTTGTGCCATCAATTTTGTCTTGTATTAAATAAAAGATTGATATTCTGACGATAATGGGAAAAAAATGTGTGTGGGGGGAGGCTCCATTTCAATTTTTTTATTAAAAAAAAAGGTGTAATGTGTTTTGGTGCTAAATAGAAGAATGTTCTTTCTTTCACAGGAATGTGGCTTTTTACATATATAGCTGAAATTGATTTGTTTTTCTCTTCATTATAGTGGCATGCTTGTCCAAGATCCCACCAAAGGTAACAGTGTGGATGATTTTTTCGACCAAGCAAGACAGTCTGCTGTTGATGCCCCTCCTGAACGTACTCAAAAGTCTACAAGTTTTACTGGAACAGCAAGACTGCTTTCTGGAGAGACAATACATTCTGCTGCTCCTCCCCCAGAAGTTGTTACGCACACAATCACTTTCTGGAGGAATGGGTTTTCTGTTGATGATGGACCTCTAAGGCGGTTGGATGATCCACAAAATGCATCCTTTCTTCAGGTAACTTGCACTGATTTAGAAAGCTCGTGATGGCTTTTATCCACGATTTCCAAATTTATACTTGTGTAATAAATTTATTGAGATTTATTCCCTTCTCATTTACCTTGAATAGGAGAATTCAATAATTACCAGTTCCATGAGAGTTTCAAACCTAAACTTGATTTAGATAGTTTCTAAATTCATGGCTCATTTAGTTGGTTCACTTCAAGCCCCTTGTATTCATTAGCTATATTGATTGAGTTTGATTCTGTCTTCTATTACCATTGGTACCATTATCTCTTTCCTAGTACTTGCATGTTTATGATTAGTTCTATCTTGATGCAGAGTGTAAAGAATTCTGAGTGTCCCCGAGAACTTGAACCAGCAGATCGAAGGACTTCAGTCCATGTTGATCTTATAAGGCGGGATGAAAACTACCTGTATGCCTACATCTATTTCCTTCCTCACCTGTTGTGAGATTTGTTTCTGTGCCTGCATACGGTTTTTATGTAATTACTTTTCTTTGTGCTTGTCTATGCAGGAACCTTTGAAGCCCCGGCACCTTCCTTTCCGTGGGGTCGGAAGAACTTTAGGTAGTAGCAGTTCCACCAGTGAAGCTACTGCAGAACCTATTCAAACAACTGTAGTTGGGCCTTCTCCAAACACTGCTCCATTGCCATCAATGGGTTTAATTGTAGATGAATCACAACCAGTGACGTCAATCCAGCTGAGGCTAGCTGATGGTACTCGCATGGTATCTCGCTTCAATCACCACCATACAATCAGAGATGTTCGTGCTTTCATTGACGCATCAAGACCTGGTGGAGCGAGAAATTACCAACTTCAGACAATGGGTTTCCCTCCCACAAAACTTACGGATCTGGACCAGACTATAGAGCAAGCAGGTATAGCCAATTCAGTTGTCATTCAAAAGTTGTAGGTTTGCCCCTGGTGTCATTTCCAGGCCAACTTGATAGCACCATGTTTATGATTACAGGTTGCTTTACATTTTAAATTAGTAAATTTATTCTCCAAAAATATTTTGTTGTTAGCATGCTTCTTCACAAATTGCTTTGATGAAGAGAAATGCTGGTTGACTGATGGCATAGATAATCTCTGGAATAGTCAGTTTTAAAATTTTGTTTGATCCCATGTCCAAGAGTTATTGTGTTCCTTCCAGATTCAACTTTGACATAATTAACATCAGCTAAAATGTAGAGGATCTCTTTTAACTTAATTTGTGTAATTTACCTCGCATATTTTAAAAGCTTGACCACGGGCTTCTCAGACTTGAAGGGTTGTGCCACTTCCCTTATGTTTGAATATTCATCCAGGAAACTAATAGATCTTGTCCAACGGACATGAGTATCTCTCAAGGGAATTGAAGTTTTGTGAGAATATTTTGATTGTTTTTATCACAATTGTATTCTAATTTAATTTAATGCTATCAGATTCTATTGTGATTTAGAATATTTCCCTTTTTTTTGAAAACAAATATAAACGTGCAACCAATTGTATAAAGTAATTAAAACAGCCGATATTAAGCGGCATATTACTTGGTCATGATGCCCAGATATATTATGATAGATAAAACTGACTTTTTTCAAAGTTGAATTTATAGTATGGATGAAACATACGTGGGAAAAAAAATCCTGGAAACAGTATCATATTGAGCGAAGCAAAAAGAAAACCTTGACTCTGAAATCTGAATCAAGCAAACATTCTATCTGCTTGATTTTTCAAAATTTTAACCAGTTCCCAATTTGATCGATGGGACACACTTCATTACCTCTTCACCTCTTCTACGAATAAAATCAAATCATCTGCTATACGTGATTTTACACTTCATATTGCCCAGCAACTCATCAAACACTTTTTTCAGAGAAATCACTGCAACACTATTTTGTTCTTAACACACGCCATACATATATAAATAAACCACCTGCAGAACCACCAAACATAATATGTAATATATAATAATCTATGCCTCTTCCTTTCCATCAACACCAGTTATCACTTCACTTGCACTCATCACAAGCTCTTTCTCTTTAATCTCTCTCTCTCCGCTTTCATCATTAGGGTTTAAGTTCTGCTGCGCTTTGTACTGATGCCTACTCGCTAAGATCAGAAACATTATGAAGTTTAGTACCCCAAGAATTGCAAGCAACCAATAGAAGTAATTTAACTTGCCCTTATTCAGATTGCTTCGAAGCCATGTCTTCTTGGTTACCTTGTCCACAATCGAAACCAGAACGCTACTGAAAAAGAAACCCATTGAAAGTGTGCTTAAGAACAGCCCAGTGCTCATAGATTTCATCCTCTCTGGTGCTTCTCTAATGAAGAACTCGAGTTGTCCGACGTATGCAAAAGCTTCTCCTGCACCAACAAGGAAGAACTGAGGAACTAACCAGAAAGCACTGAGCTTGGAGCTGGGATTTCCTATGGCTTCTTGTCTTCTTTCTTTCTCAACAACTGCAGAAACCACCATGGCAAGAATGGAGAAGACGAGGCCGATTCCAACTCGCTGAAGGCTGGTGAGTCCTTGAACGTTGTGAGTGAGATTTCGAGCGAGTGGGACGATGAATTTTTCATTGATGGAAGTGAAGAGAAGGATGGTGATGAAGAGGAAAGCTGAGAGTGATCCTGAAGGAATTTCTATGGATCCAAATTTTCTGTTCATGAAAGTCGCTTGCTCAACAGTGAAGGTAGTCATTTGAGAGTAGACCGTCCAAAAGAGGATACCTGTAGACCAAATGGGCATGAGCTTAAGTACCATTTTCACTTCTTCAACTTGGGTTACAGAGGAAACCAGCCATGATGAATTGCTTCCTTCTTTCTGATCAGTTTCATGTACAATCGCAGCCTTGTCAAGGAACCTAACATAATCAAACATGGAAAATAATCCCATTAGCTATGGAAATGCCAATATATATATATAACTTTCTTGAACTTTATGTTACGCATATATAACATTTTTAAATTTTGAAACTTCACAACAACAACAAAGTGTTACCCTACTAAATAGGTTTGGCTACATAAATCGCATGACGTTATTAAGTTTTATCAAAGACTAAATTTTTAAATAAATTGTTAATAAAAAAAATCTCATTCAATAACTTCATTGAATGTTTTTTTTTGGCCTTCCTTTACCCTTTATTAGTAGTTTAATTTGTTCATTACTTATATCCATGCATATATATAACTCATAGTTTGAAAGAATCATATTCACAAATAGTTATATGGTTTAAAGGGTATACAATTGATGATGTGGTTGAGGTTTATCCCATACAGAGTTGACTGTATATAGTGCATTTGGATGGACGAAAAAAATAATAAAAATGAAAATAAGATGTAAAATACCCAATATATATACCGAGAAATGTTAAACCTGTTTGATCCGCAGACACGTTATATATGTCGTTTAATGTCGTAAATGGCATTATTGAATCTTAGGTTGAAATATTGAGGGCTATTTATTGAAGTATCATTGTGTCTTTCTTTGAATTAATGTGTAGCAAGCAGTGATCTCTTGCATTATTAATCATAGAATCTATAACGTCTTAAACTTCAATGATGAGACAAACAGTATATGAATATAAGTTTAGGAAGAATTTAGAGGAACTTTGAAACATGAAAAAAAAACAAAAAGGAAAATTTGCAGGGACTAAATTGCAAATTCTTTAGGAACTAAATCGCAGGAAAATCTGCATAATTGGATAATAATTATTATTATTATTCAAAAGTCAGGGGTATTAAAGGCAATTCGTTCAATAGAAAAACGATTTAGTTTATAGTTTATTTATGATATTCAGATTTAAACATTATTTTCTATAAATATTAAATTTAGAATATTCATACTTGATTGAATATTAAATAAAAAATTTAAAAGGAACAAAATAAAAGAGATAAAAACGGAGAAAATCAAGAATTTGAAAAAGAGCTACTTTTTTCAGCATATTTTTAAACAAGGTTCATATAAATTTTGGTTTTTAAACAAGGTTGATATAAATTTTAGTCCCTTAAGTTTATTTCATTTTGGTTTTAGTGCCTCAAATTTCAACAATAGGTTTTGGTTCCTCAAGTTTTTTTATTTTAACATTGGTCTATAATCTAATAAAAACTTGAACTATTTTGTCTTCAGGGACCAAAACTTATGGTTTAAAATTTGAAAAACAAAAACTAAAATGAAAACAAACTTAAAAGATGAAAGATTATATTAACTCTTTTAGACATTTTTTAATCTCAATTTCGATTTTCTGGGACTAATAATTTTGCTTAGAAAGATTCCACCGTTGAACACCATTTCAAATCTCTCTATCATATGTATATGTAATTTGAATTTGAATCGTCCCCGACATGTCATAAGAGACCACTTCTAAAACGACAACTTAAGAAATAAAAATAAAAAGCAAAGCTTATCACTAATATCCCACACCACCAAACATGTCATATCTTCATAATTATTTGATGTGCCAATAATTGAAGATGATTACGACACTTAATTACTTGCCACCTTAACTTTACCCATGCTTTCGTTTTGAATGAAATTTGACTTTAATAACTAAACTAGACCCTATCATCACCAACTAAAATTTTACCTAACTTAATTATGCTTGAGTAATTAATTATGAACGATGTAATAAACAAAATGCATAAATACAATTAATGAATTATCTCATTCCCTTATAAAACATAGGAATTATAGGATCTCACATGCCATAATTCAGAACTTATGCATTGTTATAAATTGTAATTTTTTATGAATTTTTTTTCATTCCTAAATTGTCAACATCATACTAAATATAAAAATTCTAAATCCCACATCTAATTCTTGAGAATCAATAATATATCTAAAAGAAACACGCTAAGATAGAGATTCTTGATTATTTACGTTGGCCAAAAACACTCTTGATTAGGATGCTGCTATAACTTAAAAAGGTTTCACACTTTCACTTATCATAATTTTACTGAAAGACTTGATCTTTTTTTTTTTTGTATATTTTATCCGTTATATGGATTTCTCTATGAAAATTAAAAAAAGAATTATATATGCACTATCTTAAAATGTAAAATATCAATCTACTTTATCTTCCAAATTTATAATTTTTTAGCCATTCCTATTGATTGTACATTAAATGAGAGTTTTATTAAAATTGTAGTTTCAATACAAATGATTAAAAAAGATATCTTAGAAAAACCAACAAATATTTTCTTTGCAAATAATTAACTTAACTAATTTCTTAACATATGTAATTAGTTATCTGGTTCTATATTTTTACATAATGAGTTATTTTTTTAAATTGAAAAAATCTATGCATATTTTCTACTGATAACGTGTAGCCGGGAAAATATACATACCTCAATCTCTCAGTATGAGGGACCTCAGCTTCATGGTATCCATTAAGAAAGCTTGGATGTGAGGGCAAAGGAAGGTTCCTCTTCTTCCAAGCCAAAATCAAAACCCTCCATATAACAGTTAAAGGGCTTCCTTGAGCCTTCTTGTACCTATAAAATGTGGTCCCACAAAGCAAAACAAGCACAGCAATCACCGTTGTTCCTGCTGAGATTCCATATCCCCAACCTCTTCCCACATTGTCTTGAACATAAACCAGCACTATCACAGCAAACAATGAGCCTATGCTTATGAAGAAATAGAACCTATTGAAGAAGAATATCATCTTCCTCTCTTCCTTTGGATCTGATGTATCAAACTGGTCTGATCCAAACCCTGAAACATTGGACTTATTCCTCCTCCTCCTATTGCTATGGTGTATAGAGCTGCATACAGGAGGGCTAGCTGGTTGCCAGTGGCGGCGGTGCACTCGTGGTGCTGCCTCCGGACTTGGCTGCATTTTGGAGGCCTCATGGATGGGATGGATGTGGCCAAAGTGAGGAGAAACACTCCCTAATTGTATCAAAAAGGCATGAGAGCTTAGCTAGAGATTGCTCGTACAATAACTCGAATAGGTTATATTTTGTCTAATCCTAAATATAAAAATTAGATTACCAATTTATATATATTAAGAAAATTAGCCAATTCGTTGGTACATTTTTACACTCACAGAACTAAATATATATATATCTCTTCTGTTATAAATATAAATCCATTTTGTAACGCAAATTACACTACAAAATTAGTTTTATATTTAGGACCAGAAGAGAAGTACATTAAGAAAGAGATTAAGAAAAAGTGATGAGTTTTTAGATGATTTTATATGCTACTAGAGTACAGGAAATGATAGAACTAACTAACTTAGGTATTACTTGTTCAATAAGCTAGCCCTTTATTTTTCACAAACATGGAAGTACATAATTATACGTCCGAAGAGAGATTGAGAAAAAAATGATAATTAAGCATTTAGATAAACTTTTACATGTTAATGTTGTATTAGAATTGGGATAAAGACTTAATGAGAGAGTAATATTTCATGTATAAAGTAAAAAATGATGCACATGAACACAAGAAAATTTGAGGTGTTGACATGTAATTGGATAGTGGCACGTGTTTAAATAGTGATTCTGTGTTTGAGGTTTCTGTTCCTGCCGAATTGTACGACGTAGAGACTAAATGCCCTGTGCTCTAATTTGTTTTGTGTGTTCTGTTTCTTTTTCTTTCTTTGCCTTTAAGCCATCCTTATACTATTTTACTATTTTTTTTGGGTACTTTTTTAAAATTTCGACTTGTCCCTGTATATTTCGTTTCATTTTTTTCTTATTTAATAAAAAAAGAAAATTTGAGTTTTCTCTGTATGAGAAACAATGAGTATTGTGCTAGTTGAATTGAAAAGAAGGAAAAAGAAATCATATTCTTTGCTGTTACAAAATTTCGACTACTGATGTTGTTCGTAAAATGAACATTTTTCAAAAGCAAACATCTGTTGCTTATCAAAAGAACATTGCTTTTGAAAATAGTGGAAACAAAGAATCAAACAAATTGTGTAAATCTCGTTTAAAAAAAAAAAAAAAAGGAAAACCAGTTGTACCAAACAGAACATTATTTTCTCTTCTTTACTTTCCTTATTTTGTCTTTTTATAGTTTTTAACCGTTGGAATCCATTAACTTGGGAGAAAATAATCTGGAGAAATATGAAGATTAATTAATTTCAACTTGAGATCGTGCAACTTAAGGTAATAAATAAAAAAAACAACAATAATAACAAGTTTTGCAGATTATGCATTAGAGCTTCAAACTTACCAGAGCAGCTATGGAGCCAGAGATAGCAACAGTGAGATATCTACCAAGTTTTGCATCAGCCAGAAAGCCACCAAGCAGCCCAAAAAGGTTCATAGTTCCCAGAAAGTTAGTCACAATCGTTGCAGATTTTGCTGATGGCAGATTCAAATTTCCCACCAAATATGTCACCAAGTTCATAGTTATTCCCATCACAACTATTCTCTCTGACAGTTCAGTTCCTGCCAAAAAACGAAAACAACATCTGAATGGTAAGAAACTTACCACCTTATTAAGAAAAGTCTTAGATTTGAGCTTTGTGGATGGAAAAAAAGTGATTTTGGAATAGCCTCTTCCATTTGGGGCCTAACCAACTCATACCCAGATTAGTTGACAATATCAGACATAAGATATTTTCCTTACAAAAAGCTAAAGAGGGGAAAAAAGAAGTTTTGAAACTGTTAATTTGAAGATTTTTGAACTTGTGAGCATCACCTAAGATGAGTCCAGCAGCCAACCAGCCGCCGGTGCGAGATTTGTCCGCCGGGCGGCCACGAAAATCCACTGCAGCATTGTCTTCTGCATCTTTCTTGCCTCCATGGCTGGAAACCATAACCTTCAAGATTGAACGTTTGAAACAAAGACAAACACACAAACAAAACCCATTTACCAAAACTTGAAGAAGCCTTAAATAATTACACAGTTCATCATATGCTTGAAGTGAATAAGAGGTAGCTAGCTTACCATGCTTTCTGTGTTGTGAAGGAACTAACAGAAGGCGACTATGAAAGTGTCGGTTAAAAAGAGCTATAATAAGCTCTTATTATCATGGGGAAGAAGAAAGAGCTTGATGATAAGTTTTCCGAGTAATAATTAGTTTTTTTTTTTGGTGTGCATATATATAGGTGTGTGTATGCCGTGGCAATAGGCTCCACTTGTGTTGTTGATGATTGGGTTGAAGACCAAAGCAGTAAATCTGCAAGGCATGTGAGTGCCGTATATGTTTTGGAAGCATATAGTTTCAAAACTGTGTGGTTGTGGTGGCGATATATTGGCCTACTCAAACAAACAAACTGGCGGGTCTACCTATATTCTGATTTCTGAGGTGGGCATATCCCTCTTTTTTCTTAAAAATTTTTTTAAATAGTTTTTTTTTTGGAAAAAAATAGGGATATCTCTATATAGGCGGCAGCAAAAGCATTGCTCTTTTTATTTGTTTGTAATTTTACATATAGAGAGGATTGATTTTAATGTTTTGATTCCATTTCAAATATGCGTGCGTGAGAGAGATTATTTAATAATTCGATTTTGTTTCCTTTGTTATTTAATACTCCTCCTATCTTCAATGTAAGACTTAATTAACCAATTTGAATAGATTAAGAATGTTTGTTAAATTAGTTAATATGACTTTTTTTCTAAAATACCATAAATATCTTTTTTAATTTCCTTCCTCCATCTCTTACTTGATTATTATTAAAAAAATATCAATCGAGTTAATTTAAACAAAAAACATATGAAATAGATCTTACATATAGAGCTAATATTAACTTCTCAATTAAGTCTTATATTAAGGACTGGAAGAACATATGGTATCTTATAGACTTAAATTCTAAACCTCATCTTCATGGTTAAACGTCTATCGCCCTTTTCATTATAATTATTTGTTGGCTAGCTAATTAGATCTTATTAATTATCAATTAATTATACTAAAACAGGAATAATAAATTAGTATGGCCATCAAACAATTGAAAGTAGGGGAAACGGGCAAAAAGTCATCCATTTAAAATTTTATTGGTAAGAGACCTAATAAATTTTTATACATAGTTAATATCAGTATTCTGTACATTTCGTGTAAAAGAGCACCAGTACTTTGATTTAGATCATTCTCACCAATAAAAGTTTTAATTGAAGTCCAATTTTCCCTTAAAAGTATTGAGTGAAGATTTATTACTCTTGTTTGTAATTAGATTTTAATCGTGACTCAATTAATATATTTTAAACTTTTATCTAAAAAATACTGTATAAAAATTAAATAAAAACAGTATTTTAATTAAAAATACTCTTTAGTCAACAATATGTTAAGAAAACTTATAATATTATTATAATAATTGTTATTGTAATCATTTCCTCCTTTTCCTTCTATATATGTTTATGATTATTTCTACTTCATTCTCAGTTTTCTTTGGAGGGAAGGAATCTGTCGTTGCTCAGATACGTTCCCTTGACCACACGATGAAGAGTAGCAGCTTGGTCACGGGATAATGAAAGAACACAAAATAACAAAGACATGAGAGGGCTTATTCCTAATTTGGGTCCTGACTTTACGCCATGAAGTCATTTTCATAATCAATGAAAGTATTGCCAAACGGAAAGCTTATTTGCGCATATATATGCTCTGTATCCTTTCTTTTGAATTATGTCATTCAGCTTTTGAATGTCTATCTGTTTGCTGGCTGATCCCATCAAGAGTTTGGGATTGATCCATTAGGTTAAATTTTATGATTTTCCCCTTCTTATGGAGCTTAAAAAAACATCATTTTGAGTAAAAGAAAAGAATGATTAAGGTGCAAATATGTCCCAAAAGTTTTTATTCAAAAGCGTTGGATACCTGAAAGTTTTTTTAGGAGTTAGTTTGCCTATTACCCCTTACTATTAAAAATGTTAATGGTCAGTAATATCAATATTTTAATGGTCCACACAAGTTTTTTTTAATGATAGGGGATAATATTATTACGATTTTAAACTTTTAAAACAAATTTGCTCCTAAAAAACCTTTTAGGTACTCAATATTTTTGAGTAAAAACTTCTTAAACAAATTTGTATCTTAACCTAAAAAAGAAATACTAATCTGTTAGATTTATGCTTTAGTAACTCTATTTTGTTGGATTTTTTTGAAGTTTATCGAATGTATATTAATTAATATTTTTATTTAAATATTACTCTTTTTATGATTATATATAAATATTTTTTGCATATTTTAATTAAATTATATTATTTTCGATATCAATTTTCAATACTTTGGATTGATACACGATATTGCATTACAAATTATACAATATTTCATATTATTAAATCAAATTTAAGCATGATCAGTCTCCAAATTACTGAATTAGAGCAACTCCCATTATAATATTTTGCTGTACATAAGATTCGAGCCCTCAATCTTACCTTTATCTAAAGGCAACTGAGTTTTTTCCACTTGATCAAACCACTATTTGTTTTGGTAAAAAAAATGAATCACTATTTGTCACAAAATGTAATTTAATAGACAAATATTCTAATAAAAAGCATCACTTATCGTCCCCCCAAAAGGAAAAGTCACGCCCATAACTCATATGAATCCCATATCTCAACTAACTCACTGAAAGGGATTAATAGAAGTTAAATAATAGGGTAATATTATTTTGTCCCCCCCCCCCTCCCAGCCATATGAACTATATATATGTGGTCATAAATATAAGAATTAAATAATTAATTTAATAATTAAAGTAATTATTTGTATAAAATATGTATTGATTTTTTAAAAAAATACTTTCATCAATCATCTGTTGTGAAAGTTGTCTATATTGATAGAAATTCTCATTTAACATGTGTGATTAATATAAATAGTTTAAAAGGGTAAATTCAGAAAATAAATCAAGAAAGGCCTTATATTTAGAATTTTATTTAAGATCCAAGAGATTATGGTCCATCGTATACTTCAATTTGGGTTTTAATGAATTTGCTTTTTAATTTTGCCTTGAATTATTTATTTTTCCTCCCTTGCCAAACTCTCTTATCACATTTTCCCATACATTTTTTTATTCATCATTTCTCTCATTTATTATAAGAGCATATTTAAAAATAAAAATATATTTATTATTTTTAACTAATTTTAACTTATTTTTTGTCATATATAATTTAGTTATTTATTAAAACTTACAGTAAGGATAGAGAGTGCTGTCAGGGTAAACAGGAGTAATCCGCTTGACCTACTTCTTTGAAGTTACAAAATTAACTCTGATTTTTTTTTTTTCACGTGACCCCCTGTTGATGATATGGTTGGTGGGATCCATATATCCTAAGCAACTCTCTCTCTCTCTCTCTCTCTCTCTCTCTCTATATATATATAGTCGAGCTTGCGTATTAGGTGGGGCATATATGGCACTCTACTCTTTTTCTATGTCCTCAACTGGCATGAGAAATCTGGTAAAAAAAAAAAAAGAACTGGCATGAGAAATAGTAATAATGAACAACTTTATTCTTCAATTAATCCCGTACCTTAACTGATGAGATCTTATAACTTGAACATATTACTCCATTAATTTTTAATGTAAAACTTAATTAACTAATTTGAGTAGATTAAAGATGTTAATTAAATTAATTAATATGATATATTCTTTCTAAAACACCATAATCATCTTTCATCTTTCTTATTTCACTCATTTTCTCTTTTATTTGATTATTATTAAGAGAATGTCAATGAGATTAATTAATTTGAAAAAAAATGATAAATATGTGAAATAGATCTTATATGTAAGATCAACATTAATTCATTAGGCCTTATATTAAGAACCGGAGGAGTATTAAACAAGAATCATTTGACTTCAACTTCAATATTTTATATTTAAATTTAATTTTTAAGAAAGTAATTAATTAAAGATGCATGAAAATTGCACTCTAACAATAAATTCTTTTTCTAAAATATATTTATAGCATGAAGAAAAGGCAAACCTCAAAATTTGAACCCTTCCTCCAAATTGAATTTTATTCCATCAGCAACCGTTGTAAAAAAGTTAATAATCTTACATCTTATTTATAAAAATAGTACTAATTACACTTTCTACATTATTCCCACTACAATTGGTATAAAAAAAAAAACCCATTATAAAAAAATGTTATCTTGCACTAATGATTGATTCTACATGTTCAATGTATTTCTTTCATGCAGATTAAAAGTTAAGGGGCATGATATTTATACAGTATAGTGAAGGATCTAATGCTTTAAATCTTGATAAGGTAGCTTTAAATTGAAGATGCATTATTTAATAGATGTGCTAATTCCACAATCTTCTAAAAATCTTTTGGCCAAAAAATATTCCATAATATGCTCTCTTGGCGTAGTCTAAAATATGTTACGTCCAACTAAAAGTTGTAAGCAAGTTGTAGAATATTTCTTTTTGGTCAATTTGATGTAACCACTGTTGTCTTATGAAGTAATTGGCTAAATAATACAAAAATTTATTAAACTTAAAAATATATACAAATAATTTTTTAGTATTTAAAATTTAGTAAAATTCTTGAACTTTTAATCGACGCGAATAATGCCAAATTATATATCAATTTTACACTCCTTAAATTTTATTTTTGTATGCACATAATCCTACAAAATTTTAGTTATATGCATACACAAATTTTAAATTTTAAACCATTTACAAATAAAAAATGAATAAAACTAATAGTATGGGAGTCATTTGCATAAATATAAACGCTTAAGAAAATTTAATGTAAAGTTTTAAAAGGCTAGAGAAAATATTTGCATATGGCATACAGTTAGTTTTGCTCAAAATAATTGTAAAGATAAATTCAGATGGTTACATATATACAGAAGTTGCAGTCAAAAAGAAATTTTTCTTAGACTTGACTATCACTAAATTGATATTTTGAAATCCTTACTGTCGTTATCTCAAAAGTGAATTCCATTTTGAAGAAGTTAAAGACTTTAGAGGTTGAGAATCAAACAATTCATAATAAATTAATCATATAATATTTATAATGGCCTAAAGATTCATATTGATACTAGCTCTACCTTATGATAATATAGATATTGATTGATGATAATATTAATTATAATTTTGATTTTATTGGAGAAAGATAGTGAGGTAGGTATTACAATTTTTTTTTGTTTTTTTTAAAAAGGTAATCCAAAGTAGTTCATATTGGTGTTTCAAAATAATACTTAGATTACTCAAATCTTTTACTTTTATACATACTAATATTTATTTTCATTCAATAATATATCATTCAGATTATGTGGTAAATTTTTGTTGGTCTGAAAAAAGTGAAATGGTTAGTGGACAGACGTATATTTGTTATTTGCATCTCTGCGTCTATATTTTATTTGGTATACAAATTCAAGTATTATTGAATTTATAAATTTAAATATAAATTTCTCTTCTATTGTAATTTTTTTATTTTAAATATTCAAATTATGAAAGATTATTTAAAAAGTATCTTATTATCTCCCTCAATCTAATAATTTTTGCTCAAGAAAATTAGAACAAGAGAACCTGATACATTTAATTTTGGCAAAAAAAAATAATAATAATCACATGTCATGACCCATGATTCCATTCAAAAGAAGAAGAAGAAAAAAGAAAAGAATATTCAGGTGATTAAGTTCATGAACGAAAAGAAAAGAATAAATATCATTAGGCTCTTTGTTGAAAATGCTTCATCTGTATTTTTGTATTTAAGAGAACATAGGAAAGGTATAATTTAATTTTTTTATATTTTTATTTAAATTTCTCTGACACGTTTGTTCATTTTTTAACTTTTATTTTTTTTTAATTGAACTCATTTCGTGGAAAAAGGAAAAAATAATTTCAAAAAATAAAATTAATTTACAATTAATTTTTGTCATTTAACATGGATGTTATATATCACGAAAATAAAAGTAAAATTTATATAAAATGACTTGGTTTTTTTTTAAAAGAAAATAGTGTAATTTTGTTTTAGATTTTTCCTTGTATTATAAGAAACCTCAACCTGCCCTTTTTGACCGCATCACACTAAAACCTAAAAGTGGATATTTTCAAGTTTATTTGTGATGCTGGCAAAATATGTTGTTCAAGAATTATAATAATATGTATTTAGAAAGCTTTTGGGGAATTAAAAACGACAAGAATCACTCATCAATAATAATGCAAATCCATCATTGCACAATTGAGGTGAAGAGAAAAAATGATGGACATTAAGAAACCAATTCCTTTCATGAATCACCTACGGAACTACCAAAAGTCATACCTGAGCATATCATACCTTAACCAACGGTTGGTAGTTATCAGCTTTTAAGGAATGTTTTTTTTTTAAAAAAAAAAAAAACCTCCCAAATCTGTAAATTTCAATTCAGAATTTACTACTGTAAAGTTTTTTATCAACTGCTCCCTCTTATTTTTATTATAGGAGTCCTTTCAGAAGATTTTTTTTTTTTTGGGTTCTTCTTATAAGAATATTTGATGGTTTTCAATGAGCACTAAATGTTTTTCTTCACATATGCCCATATTTAATAACAGTAGTAAGAGAATAGAAATTAATATGACGTTTGAATCTAGTGTAGTTAATGAGAATAATATTGAAAATAACTTAAATTTTAAGACAATTTTAATATTTTTGACTTTTTTTATTAGTGTGTATGAATTAGCTAGTGATTTCTCATAATAATGAGCAGAGGGAGTAGTTTGAAATTAAATTTTATAATAAAATTACCTTAACAGGTAACAATTAGTTATCAACTAATTTTACTAAGAGTAATTAGGTTATTTCAAAAAAAAAAATAGAAAGCTTAATTTCATAATAGTCCATAGATATTTCCTAAGAAGTAAGCCATTTGATGGATCCTTTTAAAATTCTCATATTTCGTTAGTCCTTCAAGGTCTTTCTCCCTTTTAAAATTGTTGTGTGCTTGAACTTTGCCAATAAAAATCATGTTAATTATAAAATAAACTTTTTATTTAGACTTGGACAAATGACAATGTTCATATCAAACCACTGATATATATATACACAAAATATTAGATCGTTAAGAAAAAAAAAATTTCGACATTAACTACGTGTGAATTTGAAGCAATCCTCAAATTTTTAAAAATAAGCCACAATATTTACATTTATCTTCTTATAAATTATATTTATAGAAAAATACTAGGTTTTATATATTTATGTACAACTCTCATGTAGCTTTCCATAAGCGCTTAGAAACATTTAGTACTGAGATAACTGAATCGAGAATGTATTAGAAAAGTTCAAAGAATTTCGACATACATTGATTATTATTCCTTAATCCATACGTTAAAACTTAAATAAAAAATGAAAATAAGAAGAAATGGAGGAGGTAGAAGTTTGAAAACGTCAAGTTTCCCCCCAACTACTGCATATATTATTCGCTAATAAATTACATTTGATTACCTTCATTGAGTGGATCCTCAATTTAATTTGACTGATTTTAATTTTCATATTTTAGAAAAAAAAATAGCATAATCTAAACTTCAGAAATCCTTTTTTTTATGGCCAACAAAATACTGTCTAAATAAATTTAATTTATTTAAATTTTCAGTAATAATATTCCACTCACGACTGCTCGATATAAGAAATCATTGAAAGATAATTACAAAATAAAGGTAGAGACAAAACTCAGGACAAAGGTGAAAAGCACTTGACCCCATCAATTTTAACATTATCCCAAACTTTAGGATAAATTCAAATTTAAAAATTAAAATGGTGTGACTCTCACGCATTTTTTTTTTTAATTCAACTTCAGAATCAATGAATCATGTCAGGTCACTATTGCCGACAGATTTTTTTTTTTTTCCTCTCAAGTTTTTTATTAAATCAATTTCTTTTCATTGTCTCATTAATTCATGTCGTTTTCCATGTTTAGTAACTACCTGCTGTTAATACAACAACACAGGATGCCAATGGAAAATATATTCCCAAAAACAGAAAAGTTGCTTTCACGCCATGAATAGTCCTCAACCTTATCCGGGTTAACTGGTTGGTCCATTAAACAGGTAAAACCATTTTCTTAATCGATTTAGTCAAGAGTTTTGACCATATCGATTATATTAGAGCTTTCTTCTTCTCTTGAACGATGTCATTTTGAATTTGTATATCAGTGAATGTTTTATTTAAATATTACTCTTTGTAAGATCATAAAAAAAATATCTATACATTTCAATCACATTATATTATTTTCATCATGGTAAAGTTTATTCCAATTCAATCACAAGAAGACTGTTAACCCTCAAGCTACTTTCCTAGCTTGATTTTTAGCACTCAATCTAAAGGAAAAATTGTCATAAATCCCAATTAAAAATTTATTTAGAAAATGAGACCTAACATTATGGAAATGTGTGAGGTCCTTTAGTGTAAATAAATGTGATAAGAGAAAGGCCAAATTACTCTTACAAAAGGTAATTACATATTCCGGAATTTCACTTTATATTATTATGAAAGCTAATTGCATATTGAAAAAGGTGTTTGCATATTGATTCATACTGCACATTCGAAGAGACTAGTTGCACATTATGAAAATTCAATTGGTTCATATTGCGTATTTAGAAAGACTACGTGCATATTATGGAAGCTGATTATATTTTGGGAAAGCTAATTGCATATTGATTTAGGAAAAGTAATTGTATAGTTCAAGAGGCCGTTTTCACGTTATGAAAGTTAATTGTATCTTTAGGAAGGTGATTCATATTGTATATTTGACAAGGTAGTTTTACATTAGCCATGTTGCATCTTTGGGAAAGTAATCACATATTTGTGGACACTACTTGCTCATTATGAGAGTTAATTGCAATTAACTTTATCAAGATGCAATTGGCTTTCATAATTTGTAAATGGTCTTTGCTAATATGCAATTATCTTTTTGAATATGCAATATGAACTAATATACAATTACTCTCTCTAATATACCGTTAATTTATGGAAACAAAATTTTATTAAATTATGATTTATAAAATGAATTTATAATAATTTATTATCAGAAGCTTCTTTAAAGAATTGATGGCTAAATCAAGATTGGAGCCAAAAATAGGTGGATTTTAGCAATAAGAAGAGATGCACGTGAGTTACCAACATCGACAAGAGTTGAATCCATTAAAAAGAGTTAATTTTTTTCACTTGATGAATCAATATTTGGATCTTTTATAGAAATATTCATATTTAATACTCAATAATATTTTAAATAAAATGCCCTCCAATTGAAAAAAACGCCAGTACTTATTTTGAAACAAAAACTAATATATTGAGGTGTATAATTGATTGTTCAATCCAAAGCAGGCTGCTATCATAAATGAAGCACTAAAATAATCTAATTGCAGGGTACAAATCTCATTGATAATGACAAGAGCCTAGATTCATGCTCGAAGATTGATAGCCGTGCCCAATCATCCACCTTTGTGACCCAAAGGAATACGGAATAATAGTAACAACAATAATAAATGCCAATTAAATACTGGCACGAGACAAAGTGATAATGAATTTTTCTTCATTATTGTGTGGTTGAAAATAACTGCCCCTTCACTTATTTATTCTCCATCCTTTTCGGAAAATCTCATAAAAAATGTGTGTGTGTATATAATCGTCACAAAAGCATAAAAAAATAAGTGTTATTTTATATGCTGATACTTGTTATTCAATTATTATAAAAGTTTTTCAGAAATTGCATTCCTTCCTTAAATACTCCATAGTAAATTTTCCTCTCTTTTTTTTTTTTGAGAGAGAATTTAACATCTTAATCATATACTATCTCTGATCCTAATTATAAGAGCTAGTTGACTAATTTGAGAAGATTAAAAAAAAGAATTAAGTTAATTATTTGTAATAAATAGGTGTTGTTTTTCCTAAAATATCCTTACCAGTCAAGTGTGTTAGCTAAAACTACAATTATTAGAAGGACTATCTTGGAAAAAATTGCCTAAATATGAGAGACAAAATATATTGGGGTCTTATATTTAGGATCAAAATAAAAATCAAATGAGAGCTTATATTAAAAAGGGAAATAGTATTAGCATTTAATATAAGAGGATTAAAAGAGTACGAAACTATACTGCAAGACTAAATGTGGCCCAAAATTTCAAAATTTATGACTTGAAAAAAATACTCAGGTACACTTGTAAATTTAAGAGAATGATATGTAAATTTAAGTTGACTTGTGAGTCAATTTGTAACATTTGAAAAACCAACACAAAGATTGTGTAAATGAACTCATACATATATGAGAGGGTGTCTTGTAAATATGTGAAAGAGGCTTTTAAATATCCTTTTTTTTTTTCCCAGTCAAGTTTTAAATATTAAAGTATTAATATTTTAAATATTTTTTAAACAGTTGACCGGTTAAGAGTTGCCGATAGCCGATTTATAAGTTCTATTTTAATTTAAATTTCCGGGTCTTTCTAAATAATAATGATTTTTACGATTCTTTTCTTTGAATATCATTCTTTTTTGTCCTGAAACATGGGATCTTCTCTACAAATCCGAGTCTTTAACGATACCAAGATATTTTTTCGGTCCTAAATATAAGATTCTTTTTGTAATATAATTTGTATTATAAAAAGAGTCCTATATTTAGGACGGGAAGAGTATTTGAGATGGGAATGCGTGGCAAAACCACGTCGGTTCTTGTTTTCATGTTATTCCACTTTTTTTTTGGGTGGTTTCTGTGGATTCTTCTTATAATCAAAGTAACACTAATTTGGCAATTTAAGTTTATCTGAAATTGACTTATGAATTTTATTCAAGGAGTTCACCAAAATTTTTTCATTTAAGAAAATATGAGGCTAAACGACATATTTTAATTGGGTTTTATCTCTTGATTCAATCATTATCATCCTCCTTTTTTTTAATTTTTTTAATTATTTGGATTTGAATTTTAAAGACGCACGTTAAGATACTCCGGAACAATATGCATGAGTTTTAAAATGTAACTGAAACAATAATAAAATTGATTACTTCAATATTCACACGATTATTTTTGTATCAAAATTTAGATATGATTTATATTAAATAATAAGCTTCAGTCAAAATCAAAAGTAGATCCCATGTATATGTACGAAATTTAAAATAGACAACATGGCTATAGCTTATAAGCTCTGATCACTTGAGTATCTAACTAGGCATTTTAAGTGTGATTCAGAGTGCATGGCAAGGATTGGCAGGTACCGGTCTACTACACTCATCGAGAAAACAATTCTATGGTCGATCACCTTGTCAAGTTATCATACAAAATAGAAAGGAATTATTGCTTTTTTTTTAATCACATCCCATCTTTCTTAACGAGAGATAGATGATGATGAAAGAAGCTCCCATCTTTTACTTGTAACCTTGACTTTACTTTTTTGTGATTAATAGATATACAGTTTCTATTTTAAAAAAATTGTTTGGAGGCCTATTTTTGACTTTGGACTGTGTTTGTATTCAAATTTTAATAATAGTATTCGACTATGCATAATTATTTTGAACTCTGGTTATCTATACATAATATAAAATTCATGGGAATTATGCAAAATTTCATCAAGATTTTGCACCCTACAATCACCGGGAAATTTTACACCAAAATGAAAGGAAAAAACAGAAGATCAATGTGTAAAGCTTTTTCATTTTTCCTCTTTTCCCCTCCAATGAGCAAGCAGAATTGAAGCCCAGGATCAAATCTGGCCCATTCTCACTACAAACAGAGTATTTTAGAGCTACTTGGTTTTTTTCCCTTCCTTGTTTTCTTGGTGGTCTCCAGAGTACAATGAATTTATGATTGACGCTGCCTCTATATAAATAAATATATATATATATATATTATATATAATCTTCAGAGCGCTTCAAGCCTTTCGGCGTTAAACCACACTTGATGCTTGACTAAGCAAACGTCATTTGAGTATGCCAAATAGATGCAGAGTGAAAGGAACTGAGTGAAGACTAAGCCACAACTTTGATCAGCCTCATGACAAGGCATTTGAATCCCAAGAATTTTGGGAGTATGATATAAATATGACATATCTGAGCATACAGGCTAAAATTTTTAACTGAATCAAGAGCTGGAACCAGCAAATTCAATTTGCAAGAACTGAAAATGTTGAGTCCTGAAATTGTCACTCAGGCCTAAGCCACCCATTTCTACATGGACAAAATTGGTATCAATGACTACTCTACACTGCACTACATTCTCTTGATCAAGGATAAGATAACATTTCTCATATAAACCTTCCTTTGGTGCAAGATTCATTAAGCAGGATTTAGAAGCAGATACCTTGTAATCGCCAACACTAAATCGTTCTGAGTCAGTGGCCATCAATACGATACGGTGCGGTCGACCTAGAAGCTCTGAGACATACCTCATGTCTCCTACAGCAAGAGCCTGCCGAACACGAGTAGATGAAACCTGTCCTCTCTCTTTTGGGTTGCTGGTATTTAAAGTTGCGGAGTTCTGATACTTGTCCATAACAGACTTTATTATGTAAGCTTCCATACCATATTCATCACACAGCTTTACCAAATCTGATGCATCCCCAGCAGCTTTATACCCAAATCGGTAGTTCTCACCTGCCACAAGCTCCATTACAGGTGTCTCAGTTTCATATAGATATGCATTACAACACCGCAAAAACTGCTCTTTACCGCAAAGCTTTAGCCTCATTTAAATTTGAAGTGTGCAATCAACATCAATATTAGGATAGATTATGTTAATGCAAGTCCTACTTTGAATTCCTCATTGCTTCTCCCAACAGAGAAACCTTATACTAATGTACCGCAAATTCCATGGCCACAAAGGCGCTGCCCCTAGCAACTTCTTTGTGTATAGGAGTAATTCTGAAACAGCAGTTGTTCTTGCATTGCAGTATGGCTACAACACTTCGGAATGAGGAGATTGGAACTTTTTGTCCCATTCAGATTGTCTAGGAAATTGGACTTACTGATTTATTAGATTCACAAAGAAATAAAGATGGCAGGGTTGTTGTTGTCACGAATTGGTTTATTTGCTTAGAAAGGAATGCTAAATTTTTTGCAGTGCCCCTACAACATTAAATGACTTGTGGGAAGGTATTGTATTATCCTACTCTCCAGCAACTCACTCTCCAGCTAATAAAACTTTCTTTATATTTAAAATATGTTAATTGAACATTGGAGAAAGTACTGCACCCTCCAAATTACAGATATCATATCGAAGTCTTTCTTTCAATCTTGAAAGAACCAGAAATTGAAATAAGGAATAACACATCCTTCTTTTTGGGGCATCAACAGATCCATATTAGAACCACACTCTATCAGCAAATGCAATTACCGCTTACTGGAGTAGCGGACTTTCCCCATAGTACAGGAAATAATATGCATGTAACCACGTCAAATGCAGAAGAGAAAGGTGTTACGTTAATTAAATAAAACATAGTGGGCATGTAATTTACCAGCAACAACTCCACGCACTCTAAGCTCTCTTGATAACTTCTCAACAAATTCACGAGGGCTGAGATGTCTCACTTTTGAAAACTCAACTTGGAACTCTTTTGGGACCGTTTTACAGCAATAAGGAGCCCAAGAAGAAAGCACTCGCTTTCGGTCACATTTGGCAACTATAGGAGCCCTGTTTAGGAAGGAATAAAGAAGATGGTCTACATTGTCTCTTATTTATGTCTATGAAACATGAAATACTACCATAAACAATGAGAATAAAGGAAACAGCTCTTTAGAAAGGACTTTAATCGCTAAAAAAATTATGCCCAAATGATATTCATCAAAACTCAAAACATATGATTACTCAAATTATATATCTTTCATATATAACCACCCGAAAACAAACATATAATGTTCCCATGCCAGGTGCCACATGGTTCTATTATGCCAGGAGTGACTCAACAGAGTTATTACAGAATGGTGATATGCGCATACAAATGAAAGTTCAAAGGAGCTCATTATCAAGATTTCAAGGTAAAGGGAAAGCCATGCAGATGACTCCAAGTTGAGGGTAGTTCCTTATATTTTTTCCCTACCGCTAATCATTAAAAACACAGAAGTACTAATTAAGAACATTCTCAAGAAATTATGTTTTTGATGGTCCACATACAAGAGCAGATTTTGGAAAGCTAGTACTCCCTCTGGTCCATGATATAAGAAGTTGGTTAATTTTTCTCACATACCAAGAAATGGAAGCTTAGTCATTATATTTGTCCTAAAATGATAAAGTTTTCCTATCTTATCCTAAAAAATGATAAAGTTGCCTTTACTGTTACCCTTTTATTATCTCTCATCTCTCTTTCCTCTCTCTCCTATGTTTAATAGGGACGAAAGTGGAAAAAATACACTAATTATGCTGACATCTTATATTTTGGATCGCAATTTTCTTCTAATCAACGTCTTATATTATGGGCTAGAGGAAGTCTTAGCCAGGTAACATGAAAACATTGGTCCATTTCCTAACAGACACAGAGCAATGGCTAACAAGATATTTAATCTGGTCCATGTGGAAAATTTTTCTTGTTCTCAATTGCAAAGTTATGTCTACAAATTGAAAGATTAAGATTGTGCAACTGGAAGAAACGATCTTATTTTGCAAGTTATATAATCTGGTAAAAGAAACCCTTCAACTGAATTGGCAGAATGTTGCACTGGATCAAACCTTTGTTCCCAGCCAAGTACTTCAGCCATTCCAGAAAGTGATAAAAGAAATGGAGGCCCAGCCCTTGACGCTTGAATGGCAAGCTCCCGATGACCAATGTGCAAGGCATCAAACTTTCCCAATGCTACAACTCCTCCTGGAAATGATCATGCTAGGTTCATAAATATCTTGTTGAGATAGTGCATTATATACGACATGTAGTATATAGACATATAGTCAGGAGGCGGAGGAGGGCAACAAAATTTTAATATAACTGTATTCGTATTCCAGCTATTCTCAAAAGAGTAATGTAGCCACCCCAAATCTCGTATAGGCAAAAATACTCACTTAATTGACAACTATAATGGGCCAAAGGACTTTATCTGAACAAAATAGTCACAAGAATTATAAGTTTTATGTAATTAAGTAATTAACTAACACAAAACTTTTAGTTCTAGAGAGAAATGAAAGGAAAAAAGGTAAAAGCTGAGGACCCAACTACAAGGGCCATTTTAATAGATCCAGGTCCTTTGGACAACATTAAAAGTACAGAGAATGTTCAAGCAAATCAATAAGCGCAATCCATAACAATCAATACTAAGTTCATGAATCCACCGTCACATCTCTTCTTTTAATTTATGAATTAAAATCCCATAAGTAAAATAAAAATGGAAATTAAAAAACAAGGCTATGTCAATTTTGTCTTGGCTAACAAACGAACAGGCTTGTCGTAACAAGTCCACCTATATGGTCGACTCCATATGGTGAAATAAAGCCTGTTGTTGTAAAAAGTGAATAGGCATCACAGTATGCATATATTTGCTTAAGCTTAGAATACAAAGGTTTAACAGAACCATCACTTATGCAGCCAAAGCGGCCAGTAATTGAAAATGCTAAAGATTTAAAAGATGCAACAGAACAGATACTAAACTAAACGATACAAAAGTCCAAAGGAATGCTTCCTTGTAAGAAAAGATTACTGTGAGCCCAACCCCAAAAAACCAATCGAAGAGCATCATAAAACATAATTTTCAAGGAACAGCATGTTCTACTGTCCAGAAAATATTGGGGGGGGGGGTTCAGAAAATAAATGAGTTAGTTGTAAGGATGCACATGTGTGGGAGAAATGGCAAAAGAGGAATACGGTGAAAGTGGCTAAAAACCTGCTATTGGTGATAATCCATCGGAGATAATTTCCTGATCATCTTCTTGTTGGCTTTGCAGAAACAAAAGGAATCAGAATCTTGATTAAAAAGGTGAAAAAAAAGGAAGGATAACATGCAATACAAATTAAAATGGAAAAAATCAGTGAACACGTAAATTGATTACTTGATCAGCAATCAGATAGCTCATGGCCAACAATTTAAACCTTACAGATGAGCAGTCACATATGCAAAAGCTTAAAACAAATAACTCTCCCGAATTCACACAGGCAATATGAGGGCTCTGAGGTCTAAACTACTGGATATAAGAACAGTCTCCCTTGAAGATAGATAGCAGGTGAATAATTGAAATTTTTAACTGTACTAGACATTATTGAAGCCCAAGAGTATTTCTTCCTGATTATTTGCGACAACGTAACTTTTCCCTGGTCAGAAAAGAGTGCGCTGATCATGAGGCGAATTTGATACAAGATGACACTTTTAGTACAAAGAAAAGTTCAAACCCTCTGCTGCATATGCATTCTGAGATTCATTCCAATACTTTTCTCTCTGAATTTTCATCCTCTTTCACTAAGCACCACCCACACAAGGAATTAATCAGCCTATTAGGAAACACCCATCTCAGGCAATAAATGAACAAAAAGAGAAGGGAGGACTTTTGTTAATGGTGTTCTGAAAGGTACACACCTGACCATGGGTAAACAGTCTTTGCCATGATTAGGTGCATTTGATTGGGAAGGAATGCTAAAAATTGTAATCATGCTTTGGGAACCCTAAATTCATTAGTATAGTAAAGGGATGAACTTGTATCTCATGCTTCACTGCAGTGTTTTTTTCCAATCTCTATGAATGATATGAGAAAGGATTAAAGGGCTTCTATATCTTCTAAAGTTTTTTTTTTTCCTTCGTCCCAACCGCGCCCCCCCCCCCCCCCCCCTTTCCGGACGCCCCCCAAAATTTCCCATCTTTTTCTGGGTTTCTTAGAAGGTTGTTCCACACTCCTCTCTTGTAACTCCCTTCATATCTAACGAAGCTTATTTCTCTGCCCTCCCCCCCCCCCCCCAAAAAAAAAAAAAAGACGTGGGCAACCAGAGATTGATGATCAGCGAAGTTGGGGCTGGATCAATGGCTACTCATGAGTTACATTCGGTTAATGTTAAGTGAAAACTAAGTAACAAGCCCCTCACAAATTTTTATTGATTAGAGGTATTCTGTTCTCGAGGATGCTACATGAAAGTCTCTGCGGCAGCTATATCAGAATTCTTCATCTCTAATCTTCGAGACCAACGAATATTTCGGAAGGAAGTAACTGATACAAGGATTTCTTTTTTTATTTCGGTATCATAGAATACGCAGGAGATAATCAATAGGTTAGTTAGTTTACAAGTAAATTACCTAGAGGGTTATTTAGACACGGATCACGAAAGAGTGAATGCGGTTATAAACAGTCAAGAATAAGGAAGTAGCACAAGTCACTCGAGAGTTGTTGAATCTGTGTTTTCATCGATTAATTCATAGTTGCTTGGGAACTTATTCACATAAACCAGGTTCATACCAAATTTCAAAAAATTAAGGAAAAAAAATCAATACCTGCCCCTTTTTTTTTTTTTGGGGTACCGACAAACAAACTTTACAGAATAATATAACCCAAAAAAATTGATAGTAAGGAACAAAGAACCTGAAAGAGTAAAAAAAGGGTGGAATTTCTCGAGGAGACTCAGACGGGATGCCGGCATAGCACGATGACGACGACGACGAAGAAGAAGAAGAAGAAGACATTCTGGTTTGCTTTTCAATACATGGCCAAGAAGCATTCAGAGGCGATGGAAAGGAAAGCAGAACAATTTGGGAACTGTAGAAACGAAATCTGCAGCTTAAGTGGAAATGGAGGTCGCATTCTCGGAGATGATGCGAAATGCGAGAGCCACCACTCAGCAACATTGGAGGCCCCCTGCTTCACCCAGAACCTCTGACTTCCCTATTTCCTAGTGCTTAGCTTCCCCGTAAAAACTTCAAATGTTGTCGACTCGTCGTTTGAATAAAGTGAAATAGCCTCTGGCTGTTAAATCTCAGACGCAACCATAGCCGTCCATTCACCAAGGTCCAAGGCCAAGGCTTGCGTTCGTTTCTCGTTAGGCGTATTAATAACAGATTTTAAACTATCAAAGACCAAATTATTGGAAATTAAACTAACTTTTGTTGGCACTTGACAGTCATCCATTCAAGTGATCTAAAAATAACACTTACTCCTCTTGTCTTATTTATAAAACACTTCTAATATATTTTACACAGGCAAAAAAAAATCTTAAACTGCATTAACTCTTCATTAAAATATAGTAACTTTCCAACTTTACCCCTATTTAATATATACACTTTTAAAAAAAAGTAACTATCTACATTATGATAAATAAAGGATAATATAATACATTCATAGTAAAAATTTAATAAAATAACTTATAAATAGGATAAAAAATTTTCTCTCTCTATTCTATAAATAGGATCAGAGGAATATTACATTTGAATGTCAAATGAGTTTGGGAGACTAAAGTGCAGTGAGTGTTTGAGACCTAATAATCACATTTAAAATCCAAAAAATACCATTTGGTAATTTGATAAAATCTTGGGATTTTATATTCTTATTACACATTTAGGAAAAGTAATAAGGTTTTTTTTTTTTTTTGCGATACAAAAATCATAGTGAAGATTTAGCCAATGACAAGTTCTCCAATCTATCCCTCTTTTGCCCCCTTCTCCTGACTTCTTTCAACAATACCTCCTTCATCATTTTTTATTATTTAAACATAATTAATTTTCAACAATCAACAATACTACCCTTACTCTTTAATATAAATGTTAAATAATTAATTTACAAATATTAAGAAAATTAGTTAAGTTAGTTATTTGTGATATATACGTATTGTCTTTCTTAAAATACTCTTATTAATCATAAGCATTAGAATAAAGCCCCTTTAATATGTACAATTACTATCAGACTATTTTGCCAAAAAAATGAATAAATATAAAAAAAACAAAATGTATTATAGTCTTATATTTAAAATTAAATTAAATCTCGAATTAGTTTTTATATTTAGGACAATAAATAGTATATTATAACTATTAAATCTGAGCCGTCGAAATCTACTATAAACAATCAATCGGTGAGGATGAATTAGACAACAAAAAGTGGAAAATGGCTTCATAAATACCGTTTTTTAAAAGTGCAACATTATGGTAACTGATCTCCATGCTACAGTACTTCATGTTTTTTCACTTGTCATGCTTGGCAACAAAACCCAAGAAGCTGAGTTATGCTGCTCATGTCATTTTAGGATCAAAAGGTTGAAATGGATGCAGTTGGCTAATGAGACGTGGATGGATTTTAAGAGAAGTCAACTATGCATGGTGACAAATGATAAAATTTATAAGCAGTTATTGCAACAAAGCCAATGAGAAGACAAGATAATACCTTCAAAGACCCAAAAAAAAAAACTATTTACAATAACTTATAAATAGTTTTTCAATCATAATTTACAAAATATGATATAAATATATAAAATAAATTTTGTCTCAACTTATAATGTGTATATAAATGATTTTGAACATGATGCCAAACAGGCCCAAAAGCAACAAACTTATTTGCATAAGCTGCTTTTATAGTGACCTTGTCGTTGAAGCATATGATGCCTAATGTTCATTCCTTTTCAACTCAAAATCATCCGTCAAGTGAAGACAAAGCAGTAGAAGTCATTCATCGAACATTAGTGTTGTGCCGTTGCTTGCATCATCACTATGGCTTTTATTGAATTCTTCATATATTATTCTCCCCAGTGCTTTTAACAAGATGCAAATACCCAAATTACATTGATAAAAAATTGATTGAAATTTGTTAAAGGTAATAAATGTATAAAAAAATACAACTTATTTTCTAAAAACATGCATATTTATGGAGATAGTGAGAGAAAAAAACTAGCCAATAACTAATGAGGACAAAAATAAAAAATGATATTAAAAATTGCAGACGGATCAGTGTCTCCTATAAATATTAACATGTCATTCCTAAACAAAATTCTCTTGTATACACAGTACAAAAACCCCAGTAATAAGGATCCACAAGTTTCTGGCCTAGCATGATTTCCTTCTTTTGCAGTAAGATGCTTTGTCCAGACAGTATTATACAAGATAATTCAAATACGCACCTATATCATTTCCACTGCCATGGAACTCTATTAAAGTTAGCTTCCAAAGCAACAAAAAGAGGTTCCAAAATGACAAGCCATCTGCATGTGAATTTAACTAGAGGCTCTAAGCATCCAGTCCATGTGCAGTTGAATAGATGCTTCAGATTTTGCAAACCAAAACAAATCATTTCATTAACTCTTATGAATTGCAAAACAGATGACTGGAACTCTTAGAAATTCCAAGCAATGATCATGACATCCCATGTAGCAGTTGACGAGTTAAACGTCCTGCAGTGTTCAGGGCAGAGGGCAACTAATCATGATGATAATCATACTCCAGAAATTCAGAATAATGAAGAGAGCCATCCTCTGCTATGTGAAGAAGCGAAAAGCATTCATCACAAAAATAGCAAGGATTTTTTGGCGTCCATTTGTCATCCACAATGACCTTTGTAGCTCTGAATATCTTGCAAACATTACATTTCTGAAAACGCAACTTTAGTTCGAAAGTAACTATTGGATAAGCAGCTCGATTATGCACATCATCAGGATGAATCAACCTCATATCTCGTATTACTAGTGTGTGAGTGCAGTCTCCCTGCAGTTTACAAGCAAATAAACATATTACCATGCTTTCTCGCCAAACTAGAACTCAATTGATTTGCAAGAATTTAAAAAAAGAAAAAAGGAGAGAGAGAGAGAGACTTAGTGGATGAAAAATCAGTTATTAATATATAAAAATAACATGTATATAAATGTATTTACATATTTCGTTTTTTTCTTTCAATTTCAAGAGAAACGGAGCATTTTTCCTTCACATTAACCAAACGCCCCATAAAGTCACGGAGTATAAAAAGTTTATATCACATATAAGCAAGTGCTAATCAATATAGGTTGAGGCATTAAATAATGGCTTCATGAATAATTATCTTATTTGGGACCGAATTAACACATAAAAGGGCGTCTCTTTTCCAAACAATAAGCATCGATGGTCCCATGCCTTGGCCATTAAATATTGTCATCTGTTTAATATCTACAGAACAAAAAATCTTGTCAATGCTTATCAAGTGTCCTCCCACTCTTGCATTAAAGAAATTTCCCCACATTTTGGCCAAGAAGGAGGGGAACAAATTTCCCCATTATTTGTGGAGTATGTAAATTCACTCATTGTATATTATTCCATATGATCTGAGTACAATATATAGAGTCCGGATGGGAGAGTGCAATCCGGTTACAATCAATAATAATAATGCAATATCACAAGAAATCAGGGATATATTCTAGGTAACTAATAGAATAAATCAAGGGAGAAGATGGGGGAGAGGATCACGGCTTCTAACACTCCCCCTCAAGCTGGAGAGTAAATGTCAACCATTCCCAGCTTGCTCCGAAGCCCTTCAAACTTGACTCTGGCTAACGGCTTGGTCATGATGTCAACAATCTGATCAGTTGAACGCACATAGTTCAAGTTAATGGTGCCATCTTCGACCTTTTCTTTGATGAAGTGCCGATCAATGTCAACATGTTTTGTTCGGTCGTGATACACAGGATTTTTGGTCATTTCAATGCTGGCTTGATTATCACACCAGAGACTCATAGGTCCTTCATAGGAAATTCTCAATTCCTTCAGGAGTCTAATCACCCACATTCCTTCACATACCCCGAGGGCTACAGCTCTTAGCTCAGCTTCAGCACTGCTCCTTGAGACTACTGTTTGTTTCTTGCTTCGCCAAGTGACTAGGTTTCCCCAAACATAAGTGCAGTATCCTGTGACGGATCTCCTGTTGTCCACAGCTCTCCCATGATCTGCATCAGTGTAGACCTCTATACTCCTTGTATTCCCCTTTCGAAAGAATATTCCTCTTCCAGGATTGAGTTTGAGGTAGGTGAGGATTCTGTATACTGCTTCCATGTGTTCTTCCTGGGGTTGATGCATAAATTGGCTTACCACTCCAACTGCATAGCTAATGTCAGGCCTTGTATGAGTCAAGTAGATCAGCTTACCCACAAGTCTTCTGTACCTTTCTGAGTTAACTGGTGTCCCGTCTGGTTTCACTTCCAGATTGCATGACTCTTCCATAGGAGTCTCACTAGGCTTAGCCCCAAGTATTCCTGTTTCGTGGAGTAAGTCAAGTGTGTACTTTCGTTGAGACACACTTATACCCTTTTTGGATCTAGCAACTTCCATTCCAAGAAAGTACTTCATTTGTCCTAGGTCCTTCACTTGGAATTCCCTAGCCAGGGCTTTCTTGAGATGGGAGATAGAAACCTCATCATTGCCAGTTATGACTATATCATCCACATACACAATTAGGATCGTTACCTTTCCATCACTGTGTTTGACGAAAAGAGTGTGATCAGCTGTCCTTGAATGTAACCAAACCTTTTGATTGCTTTGGCAAACCTGTCGAACCAAGCTCGTGGAGACTGTTTCAAGCCATACAATGATTTCTTCAATTTGCAAACTGAGTTGGGTGGAGCTATTACTCCATCTGGAATTTCCATGTATACTTCCTCCTCCAAATCTCCATTTAGGAAAGCATTCTTCACGTCTAGCTGATGTAGAGACCAGTCAAGGTTAGCAGCAAGGGATAGGAGTACCTGGATGGTGTTGAATTTTGCCACAGGAGCAAACGTTTCTTGATAATCAATCCCATAGGTTTGAGTGTACCCTTTAGCCACTAATCTTCCTTTGTACTTGTTGATGCTTCCATCAGGATTGAATTTAGGGGTGAAGATCCACCTACAGCCCACTGCTTTCTTGCCCTTAGGAAGTGTGGTAATATCCCACGTGTTGTTTTCCTTCAAGGCTCTTAACTCCTCATATGCAGCATGTTTCCAATTAGGATCTGTCATAGCCTGTTGAAATGTTTCTGGAATCTTCACCTGTGAACTATTCACTACAAAGGTTTGCATTCGCGCAGATAAATTGCCATAGGAGACAAATTTTTGAATAGGATGCTGAGTACATGATCTTACCCCCTTTCTGAGTGCAATAGGCCATCCCAGCTCTTCAGGATCCAACTCCGGATTGGAATCATGTTGCTGCCTTGGAATGGAAGGAACCCTACTACCTGATTGAGAACTTGAGTGCTCTGTCACCCCTGCATCAATTTCAGCATTGGTTTCCATTGGGTGAGGAGTGTTTGTGGTGTTTTGGTGTTTTGGAGAAGGTGTAGGACTAGGGATTTGTGATTCTGGTTCGGGGATTTCTTCTTGAGGTGTGGAAGATTCAAGGGAGTTAAGAGGTAGGTTGGAGGTGGTTATAGGTTCAGGTGTAATTAGCCATTCTACTCCACAGTGCTCCCCCTGAATGGGTAATTTGGGGTAGTAAGCGTCATCCTCGTAAAAGACGGTATCTTTGGAGATGATGAGTTTTCTGGTAGTAGGACTATAACACTTATACCCTTTTTGGGTGGAGGAATACCCGAGGAAAATGCATTTTTCTGCTCTAGCACCTAGTTTGGCTCCATCATGTTTATGAACAAAGACAACACACCCAAAGATCTTTTGGGGAATGGAATTGATGATAGGTGAGGTGGGGTAAGTCTCGAGGAATTTCTGAATAGGGGTACTGAAATGGAGGATTTTGGAGGCCATGCGATTGATAAGGTAAGCTGCGGTCAGTACAGCATCTCCCCAAAACAAATTCGGAACGTTTCTTTCCATCATAATAGCTCGAGTTACTTCCAAAAGATGTCTATTCTTTCGCTCAGCAATTCCATTTTGTTGGGGGGTATAGACACATGAGGTTTGGTGATGGATTCCTTCCTGCTCAAGAAATTCCCTAAAGGCTCCACTCACGTATTCTTTGGCATTGTCACTTCTCAAAACTTTGATGGGAGTTTGGAATTGGGTTCTCACAAACGAGCAAAAGTTTTTGAAAATTTGTAAGGCTTCGGATTTCTCTTTCATAAGGTAAACCCATGTGACCCGGGTGTGATCATCTATGAATGTGATAAACCACCTTGTGCCTGTTCGGGTGTTGGTTTTGGCAGGTCCCCAAATGTCGGTATGGATCATTGTGAACGGGGCAGTAGGTTTGTAAGTATGCTTGGGATAAGAGGCGCGAGTTTGTTTTGCAATTTGGCACGTTTCGCATTGGAAAGGAGAAGAATTTTTATTGAATAAAGTTGGAAACACATGCTTCATATAATCAAAGCTGGGGTGGCCTAATCTTAGATGCCACAACATTACATTTTTATTCTGAGAATTGGAGCTAACCATAGCTTTCTTTGCTCCTGCTATCTTCATATCCTTTCCTTCAAAGTAGTAGAGTCCATCCCATTCTTTAGCAGTCAAAATCTTCCTCCCCGAGGTCGAATCCTGAAAAACACATTTAACATCATCAAAGATCACCCGACATACGTGTCCTTTAGTTAATTTGCTCACAGAAATAAGATTGCAAGTAAGAGCAGGGACAAACAAAACATTATGGATTTCCAGATCTTCAGATAGGGCCACAATGCCAACACCCTCAACTTTCGTATATAGTCCAGTTGCTACTTTTACCCTAAGGTTCTCATGGCAATATTTGAGGGATTTGAAGAAGGACTTATTACCAGTCATGTGATCGGTAGCACCGGAGTCAATAATCCAAGTCTCATCACTAGTTACCATTGCATTAAGGGCTATAATGGAGTTACCTGACTGTATCAAGTTCACGTTGGGAACAGATTTTGACTTGTTTTGTTTTTCAAGTATCTTACGAAGCATTTGAAGCTCTTCTCTGGTCAACTGGTCTCCATCGTCACCTCTTTCTTCAGATGAGGTGTGGTGGCTCTTTCTATCTTCTCGTTTCTGCTTCCCTTGGGTTGGTTTTCCATGTAGTTTCCAACATTCATCTCTGGTGTGCCCTCTCTTGTTACAATGATTGCACCACTTGTTCCCTCTCTTCTCAGGCCCCTCTGATGTCTGGAACCCTCTTGTCACCAATGCCGAGCCCTCTGCTGGGGTCAGATTACCTTGGGTGAGGTGTCTTCGGCTTTCTTCGAACTTAACCATACTGAAGACTTCAAATAGGGATGGCAGAGGTTTCAGTCCCATAATTCTCCCCCTCACTTCTTCAAACACATCATTCAAGCCCAACAAAAATTCATATGTTCGTCCCTTGTCCACCAACTGTCTGTAGTAATTAGCATCATCTATATCCTTCCAAGGATGTACTTCAAAGAGATCCAATTGCTGCCATATCTTTGTCAGAGTACTGTAGTATTGGGTTACAGCTAAGTTGCCTTGCTTCAGATCTTTGAGTTGCCTCTTGAGATCTAATAAGGCTGCAGTGTTGTCGAGGGTAGAGTAGGTCCGCTTAGCAGCATCCCAGATTTCCTTGGCTGTGCTTGCAAGAAGGTATCCTTCACTGATTTCGAGGGTCATTGAATTGCACAACCAAGACATCACCTGATTATTTTCAGCGAACCAGGTGTCAAATTTGGGGTCATTATGTGAAGGTTGTTGTGCTTCTCCATTGATATACTTCTCCTTACGCTTCCCACGCAGATACATTAAGACACTTTGAGACCATTGGAGATAGTTGCTACCATTAAGTTTGTGAGATACCCCCATAGCTTGAGGTTCAGTAGCTTGTCAAGTCTGATTCTGCAGTGGAGTTTTTAGAAGGAGTAGTTTGAGTATTAGAAGATGTACCGGACATGAGGGCCCTTGGAATATTGCGAACAGATCCAAAAAGTGGTGGAAATTCTAGGTCATCCATTTTCTGGGTCTCTGGAAGATACTGGAGATCTCTGGCGGCGGCGCGTGGGCTTCACGCGCTGGAACAGTGACTGGGGCGTGGCGGCGCGTGGGCTTCACGCGCAGTGCTTGTGTCGGCGCGTGAGAGTCACGCGCAGCTCCGTTCGACGTCGGTTTCCGGGGACTGGCCAATCAAGGGACGCCGGTGAGGACTGGAGGGGTGGTGTCGTCCACGCAGCTCTTCTTGCATCAGTTTGAGGACGCCTCACTCTCTCTCTCTCTCTCTCCCCGCGCTGTCTCTCTCTCTCTGGCTCACAACAGACGTTTACGAAGCTTTTCTGGGTTCAGACCGAACCCAGTGCTCTGATACCATATTTGTGGAGTATGTAAATTCACTCATTGTATATTATTCCATATGATCTGAGTACAATATATAGAGTCCGGATGGGAGAGTGCAATCCGGTTACAATCAATAATAATAATGCAATATCACAAGAAATCAGGGATATATTCTAGGTAACTAATAGAATAAATCAAGGGAGAAGATGGGGGAGAGGATCACGGCTTCTAACACCCATATTATTTTCATTAAAGTGGGAAAATAATAGTTAGATATAATTCTAACAAAATTATTACTCTTCCGATCTTCACCTAATTGTCGAATTGATTTTGATCCTAAATATAAAACCTATTTCTCATATTTAGCATTTTTTTCCAAATTACTCTTATGGATACTCCATCAACCATAATTAAATAGAAAAAGGACGGAGGATATTAAGGAAGGTGACTATGATGTTTTGGGAAAAACATGTCATACTTCTTATAATTAACTAACTCACCTAACTTCCGTAATCTAATCAAATTAGTTAAATAGGTCTTATATTAAAGACCGGAAGAGTATAATATAATTGAATATAGATTTAGAATAAAATGGAACTTATTTTTCAGCAAGGCATGTATTGTGCAGTCCAGGTCTTTGATGAGATTAAAACATGGAAAACATGAAGCTAAGAAAATACCTGGTGACAGTAGAGGAATCCAGCACCAAGTCGGAATCTTATGTCACGAACGCGTATCTTCTGCATGTCAATAGATGTAAAGTGAGGCAAGCGTGAGACAGATGCTTCACCCATGATTGCTTTCTGTTTCTTCCTTAACTCTCCAGTTATTATACATTCCCATTTTTCTTGTGCCTCTCCCTTGGAGTTTCTAAGCCAATCAAATATGGGTACGGTATAATCAATAGCAGACGGATCCCTCCTATCAACGTAGAATACATCCTACAATAAGTGGCTTTCGGTCAGATTCAACTAAAAATAAGTTTAACCCCTCCCTGACCATAAGAACAAGCACAGGAGCTTACTTCAATGAGAAAATAACCAGAAGGATCATGCTGTCCAGCATTGTGCATCACCTGATCCATTGAGCAAAAGATCTTGTCCCTTAAAGCAGTTAAATTCTGTCCTCCAATAACCAATAATTCTTGGGTCTAATTGAAAAGACATTGTTTTTCATTAGTAACGTAAGGTAATTCTTAAATGTTAGATACATCCCTCATTGGCATAAAAAAGTGCATTAAACTACCTTTACACACTTTCGAACATGATGGTAAACCTCCACAGTGAGTACAACTTCAGGATACGGCACAGGTATGTGTTCCTGAAGACCCACTGACGTAACCTGTCAATAATTAACCAGGAAGGAATAATTAATAACAAATAATAACATGAAAGATGGGGGAAAACACTATATTTCATAGCAGTCCAAATATTTGTGAGAACGGGTTGAAATAAAGTTAGGAGTCTCTGAAAATCCAATGACCCTGTGAAATCATTTAATGAAGTGATGACGAGAAGATAACATCACTGTTCAGTAGACAATAACAGCATGGTCGTCATCTAGAAATCACAAAATTTTACCACCACAAATGAATGATTTCAACTTTGGGAAAGTTTACAGTTGGTTGTAAAATCACCATCTCCAAGATAAAATCATAGAATTTAAAGACATGTTTAATGTTTAACCCGACAGAGACAAGAACATATCAAACATCAGAAGTTATTTTAAGAAAAAGAAAAACCAGAGTCAATGTAAAGCCCCAGCCCCCTCTCCCACATATGCACACAAAAGAAAGGCACAAATATAGCATGAGACAAGAATCCTCTGATGAATAGATTTCAAATGACATTGTCATTTTTGTCACAACTCACTGCTGACTTTTGTGGGATATAGTGGCCCACAGGAGAAGCCTAAGATCACATGACCTTGGCTTCTCCTTTATTGGGTGTAATTTTTTCTTATTCTGTTTTCAGTAATGACAGAAATATTAGTATCTTCTGTTCCTCTCTGATTAGTATCTCATATTCTGTTTCAACGGACTAAGATAGGGTGATAAGCAATTAATCATCTTCTGATTACTCACTGATGTGTTGGCACAAAGGAGCTATAATTCAGAGATTAGGCCTGATCTGACATACTGATTGCCTTGCTCTAGTTTTGCATTCTTTTTCCTCCAATCTTTCCATTTTTCAATTACACAATCATAGGTAAACAAAAAGGATAAAAAATAACCCATCAAATAAAAAATAAAAGTCCCAATGTTCATTATTTTACAAAGTCAAACAGCTAATTTCAAGGGTTAGTATTGGTGATTCTATTTCCCATAAGATTGCCATCTTGTAAATCTGTTGGTTTACTTGCAATTGAAAACAAAGGATATATGATAGTGTCGGGTAATAGCATCATGAGTGAATTATGATCCACATTGTAAAGCCATAACATTAAAAAAATGAATTAGAAAACAATGTAAAAGCATAACATCTATAAAAGTATATAAGTATATATATTATGAAAATGAACCCTTAACAATTTGTTGTGCAGTGGATAACTAGCGAAGAATCTCAAACTAACCTTTTTGGAAGAACTTGTAGACCTAAGGGATCTCAACGTTTCAGTTCTAGCTGATTTGAGGGCAGATTGATTGATCTTGCAAGCAGGACTAGACATGAGACAAGAGAACGTCAGAATTTAATATGGAAGTGGAAAAATCAAACATAAACATCTGTGAAACATACTTGAATGAATGAAGTCTAACCGCCACTTTGTCCTCTTCCTGCTTTTGCTTGATTTTTACAACTTCATCCACCTTTTCTGTACAACCACCCTGGAAATCGGTCAATCATAGGTTATAAGAAACACAAAAAGTTCAACAAAAGTAAAAACCTATTCATTATGACAGGGAAAAAAGAAAGCTGTTGACGAGTATATTAGGTAATGCTTCATGAACAAGCTATAATAGGGGAAAATTCAACACTTCAATTGTCCATGCAAAACAAAGAAGGCACACTTAGACTTCTAGGGTAGATATGTAAAACCAGATTCTAACTGTTTAATCTACCTTCCCAACCTATCTCCAAATTCATTCACATTGCAGATGGAAATAAATATACAGACTACTATGGGGGTATGGGCACACGTATCCCATTCGCTTCGACTACTTCATACCCTTATGATCATAAATTCAACAACCTCCGTTATGTTTTTCTTTTCTGCCAGCTAGAGAGATTAGATATCGTCATGGGAGAGCATGTAGAAAAAATTAAACTAATAGTGAATGATATAGTAGGTATATTCAGGCAAATAGTTTTCATTTACCCGGGAAAAAAAAAATAGACAGCATGAACAATCAAATAAACTTCTCCTTCTTCTAAACTGGTTAGAGGTAGATGCCATAGGCTGCAAAAAGTAACCAGGAATCATGCATGTTTTCAGAAAGTCAACATACTTGAATATATATAGCATTCGTTCCTTTTCTTCTTCTCCTTGAGATCTTTCCCGTCATAGTTCTGTTGGCTGTAGTTCCAGATGATCGATTTGATGGCTCAAATGATGTAGGAGCATCTGATCCTGTACCACAGATATTTGTATTTAAAGAAGCATGATCATTGCTTGACATATTGTGGTCATCTTCTATCCTGAAGGATAATATGTTGAAACATATAAGTTCGTAAGGATTTGAGCTTGCAAGACGATAACATTACTCACAATCACATTGTGCATTTATCATAACCAGGATGAAGGCTCAGTGGCACCACACCACATCTCACAGAACAAAATAAAATTCTGCCATGACAAAGCAAGAATATAATGGTATAATTAGCAAAGAAAGAATACACACACACACACACACATTCCGAATTTCTGTATTTTCCCTCAAATCCATATTTAGAACCATTCTGGTGTTCATTTACTACTTCTTTTGTACATCCATCAGTTAGAGAATTGTATTGACAGGATACGGTGTTCAAAATAGATACCCCGTGATCCAAGAATAAAATTTTAACTGGTAAGTTCACTAATACATAGAATCATATCAAAAAGAAGCTTCAGAAAGACCAGAAAGTAGGCAAGCAAACCACTTAATTTTTACCTTTCTTCCATTGAAGTTGTCAAAACCAATCATATTAAGTAAAATACAATTGATACATCAAAACGAAAAAGTAACAAACAATTGAGACGCCTTGCAACTATGCACAAAAATGGACATCGATCACACTACGAAGATGCCCAGTTTTCACCAAATAAGGCCAAACATAAAAACATCAACAAAAAAAAAAAAAAAATTCACTCACCCCGCATTAGATTGGTCCGACGTTGGAGGATTATTTTCATTGTTCTCCGTAACCTGGAATGCTTTCTTCAAAGCCATATTCATTAACTCCTCTTCCGTATACACTTTAAGCCCATCAATTCTAAAACAGCATAAGTCAGTGCCTCTAAAAGAGAAAACAACATATTACAATTGGAAAAACACACAAAAAAAAAAAGCACACGAGGTGTACACACGAGATATCATCATCACAAAGGTCAGAAGCATCTTGATGCAACTCTGCCTCTAGATTCTGCACAAACAAACCAAACAGTACACTTCAAGCGTAAGAGAGTGAGGCGGAAACAAGAACCTCTCGTACTATATTTGGCATAGAAGCATCAAGGATTAATGGAAGATTAATACCTCAAGTTCACAGAAGACAGAATTCTCAAACTCAGCAACCCTAGTGCAGGGACCAACAAGATTCGGAACATATACCGGGCCACCCCTTGGAAATGAGAGCTCACATTCCTCAGCCACCGGCGCTGTGGATTCTACAATTTCCATTCCTACTTGACTGGAAATTACCACCCTTCCTCTATCGCTGCCTTTATCACTTGCTCTCTCTGTATCTCTATCATTGGCTATATCACGCACTATCCCTTCTCCCAAGCTCCTCCCTTTCTCGCCTTCTTGCTTTCTCTGTCAGACGTCAGCACTCTCTTTCTGCTTTTCGATTTCCATTTTCCTCCGCCCCTACTCTATCTGTTGTCCCGCGCTTTGCACGAGAATGGAATGGGATTAGGTTTTTCGTTTGAAACGCCGCGTTTCAGGACTTTGTCAAAAATACTCCTCGAGTCTTATAATTTATAAGGGAGAAAGAAAGTATCATTTGATCCTATTTATAGAGTACTAAGAGAAATTTTTTTTTATAGATGTACAATTTTACTCCTTAATTATTATTATGTTGATTTTATTTATATGAGGTATAATATATATTAAATAGGGATAAAGTTAGAAAGTCATTAAATTTTAAATGAGAGTTAATAAAGTTTAAGGTTTTCCTTGGTCTGTGTGAAACATACTGAAAGTGTCTTATAAATAGGATCAGAGGAGTAAAGGCTACTTTTTGGTCACCGTTTGGAATAGAAAAATTATATGAAAAAGCGTGAAGCTGCAGTTTGTGACTTATTTAAGACTAAATAGTCGTTTGAATGGGCTAAAAGCTCAACCAATTTCTGACCTTCAACTTCAGTTGGACTTAACGGGGGAAAATCTGACTTTTTTCATTTTAAAATGCAATTTCAAATGGTAATTATTAAAAATAAGTATTAAAAATACATCAACCCAAAGTTACCCTCACATTTTCCCCTGCCTCATTTTCTTCGTTAGCATAATGAGCTTTTATTCAGATTAAATAAACTTTAATTTATATTTATGTTTGTCCATTATATATATTTAATTAATTATCTATAATGTGTTTTTAAATTTTTCTCGATGACAAATATTTTTATTATATAATCTTACAAATAACCTATTTTTATTTTATCATAATAATTTTAGGTATTTTTTAACTATTATCATATTAAAAATTAAAATATCAAATACTACTATTCAATAAAGTCCATACCCTTTTCAATCATTTTATAACTAAACTCACTTTTCTATTTAATCATCCAAACAACTTTTAACTTTTCCAACTGACTTTTTATAAGCACATATCAAAACATAAATCGCATTATACTAACTAACTTTTACTCTAATTTCAGTTACAAAAATTAGTTAGGCTAGAAGTCAATTTTCCAAAAAAGCTCTAGAAAGATTGAAGATATGAAGGAAGGAAGCAGGGTAGCCAGCCATTCAACCCTTTTTTAAAAAAGAAAAAAGAAAAGAAAACTTCTATTTAATGAACTGCGTTACTAATATTGATCTAAAAAATAAACATATATAAAAAAAAGAATTAATTTATTAAATAGGAAAAAACCAGGAATTGAGTTTTAACCAAGTTAAAAGTTTGAGGATTGAGTTGTATCAATCATAATAAAAAGATTGAGTCATAATTAAATTAAGAGTTAAAAGATCAAAGATTAATTTTCTAAGAAAACATTAAAAAAAAATATCAAAATTTTTTTAGACATGATGATGATGATGTCGTTATAATTGATCTGAAGTGAATACTACATCATTGTATTACCAATTGGTGTCATCACCATCAATTCAACAAAGTTGATCTATAGCTCTTGGTTGAATAATAATAGTTGAATAGTGACTTAGAAGCAAATACTCAAGGACAAGTATATTAATAAAGCACAAAATACTCAATGACAAGTAGACTAGAAGTATTTTATCATTATGTTTTTGTTTTTAAACTTTAGGCCTCTAATTTAATCCTGATTCAGGATTAATTTGTGATTTATATGTGTGGTATTATTACTTTATAAATTGACTTTTATAAAAAAAAAAACAGATTAATAAAGCACAAAACGCTTTTACTTCTGCCGAATTATAAACTTCGGACATTTCAAATAAAATATTTCAAGTATGAAACAAAGTTTTCCCAAATAAATTATTGTGAAAGCAAATAAAAGCCTAGTGAGAACGAACTACCCTTACAAGTAAAGATAACAAAGATTTTTACTATGAATCTGTTGATGCATTTTCAACTATCTCAAATTATCTTATTTATTAAGCGTAATTTTCAGTGTTATCATCAAACTGATCAAAATTCGTAGTTATGTTATGTTTGTTTTAATGTTTTAATAAAATCAACTTGTTGTAAAAAAATTCATTTCTTGGATTTATAGGATTCTTAATATAAGAACTAGTTAGGAAGTTAATTTTTTGAGTTTGAAAATAATAATTTTAATTAAAAAAATTCATTTCTTGGATTCATAGTACATGTTTGTTTTATTTTTCTTTTATCTTATATCTTCTTTTTATCAAAATTTCACAATCCCGCTTTTCTAATTTTTTAAATAAAGCTAAAAACTTTCCTCCCTTTCAGTCCCTCTTATTGGACTATTTGTGATCTTGATGAAACTAGGTAACTTGGGGGTTTTCTATGTGTGTGAGATCTTTATTTATCGTAACTAAATATATATTGATAATAATTGATATATAACTTTATTTTCTTAATTGATGCAAATAAATAAATAAGATTGCAAAGGTGAAGGGATAGGATTGTACTATCTTCCACGTTATTTGAATTCTCTTTTAAGCTTGAATGTGTCACGATTATTTTTGTGAAAATTTATGGTGATTTGTGTTTTTTCAAGTACGCTTGCATATGCTTGGTTTGTTGCATATTCATGGCATGCATAGATAGTTGGACTGGGGGGTTATGATATTGATACATGTGATGTACTGTGACCATGTGGTTTGCCTCCATTTAACACAAAGTGGTTGGCTTTTCTAGACCTCGTTCCTTAATACTTATACCTAGCCAAGTTTGTAGAGAGGGAATGTGCAATAGTGATGCCTCTTGGTTTTGTTCTTTAAAGAGGAGAGTTATAGTCAAAACTTGGGTTTTGTATCTTTGACCAAATACATATGAAGTATTGGAATAGCTTTGGTTAGTCCGATGTGCGGGCCAAACTGTAAATAAGCTTATGGTTCTAGTTAGTGGAATAAAATTTGACGGAGTAATAAGGGGAAAAAAATCCATCAGCTTATTTATGTTGTTGATATGGATTGCTTGCGTGTAATGATTGTATGTGTATGGTTAAACTCTGAGTTACTAAGACAAGAGTGGTCATCCCAATTATTTAACTTTTTTTTTTTTCAGGTGATAAATCTCTTAGGGAGTACAGAAAGATAGCAGATATATTTCTCAAGTACATGCTCAGTTAATTTAATTATTTATTGTTTGTCATGACTCGAACATCAAATCATTATTTTTGTTAACTCCTTTATTAATAAATACTGTGCTTTATTTTAAGTTCTCTCTACTTTTTATGTTAATCTGAACTATGAGCTTGCGTACTTGGATATATAGACTTAAACTAGCATGTGCTTTCTCGTGCGTTGCATAGGAAGCTTTGCCTTAAATCATAACCTTTCCTTATATCCACATTTAGTAGCAATTCAGAAACTTCAACAAAAGTAAAATATACATCTAGATTGATACGAAGACACGAGGTTGCAATCCTATAAATTTTATCTTTAGTTTTTAAGCATTTTCAGCAGCTGCATCCCCCATCATAAAACAGAATAATGACCTCTCTTCTCATGCTATTAAAGTCAAACATAGCATGTGTAATAATTTAGAGGTTATCGTACCTTGATTGTAGTTAAGTGAACAATTCTCATTTAATTATAATTAAGATTCTTTAAAATGAGCTTTAAGATGCTTTAAACACACAATTAGGTAGTATATATGCATAAAATAACCATTTCAACATAACTATTGAGTGTAGAACTTGCTGTAGATTGAAAATCAATGCCAAAATACGGCTTTTGTGTTATCATAAAAAATATATAATTGTCTTCTTTATGCTTAGGCGAGATACTATTGCATAGCCGCCCCTTCCAAGACATCATGCAAACATTATATCAAAATTGGTATGTTTCTTTAAAAATATATCCCAAGACACAAATTGGTACTTGATTTTTTAAGAACAGATCCCACCATCATGCAAAAGTACTTCCTATCTTTTCATGCTCCTCATTCTTGATAAAGCCACACATCCTATCGTGCAAGAGAAGCCAGTAAAACCACACATACAACATTAGTGGTTATAGTTTTAGGCCCAATCCCACATATCATTGGGCCTTAACACCTTCACAAGTTAATGAAAATGGTTTGTTTTTTGGGTACGAAATTGATGAAAATATTGGACATTACAATTTGAGTAAATCATCATCGCTTAGTTGGAAGAAGAGCACATTCTCCGAAACAAACGTGTGATTTAGAGATATCTTTCATAGTAGTTGGGTTATTATTAACTAATATAGTTTATAACTAAATAAGGATTACTAAGTTTCTAACATTATCCATATATAAATTATGATAATATCTAGAGAGCAAGCATCATATTCCATGTTTCTCGAAATAAATTAAATAAGAAATCATGCAATATTTTCAAATCCACATATAAAAGCATTTTGAGGTCCTCACTTGTTGAACATGATTTGTAGATAAATGGAATTCTCAATTCATTATGTTATAATGTAATTTAGATATATTTAATATACTTAGAATTAAGAATTTTACTATTAAAAAAAATAAAACCTCAACAAAATTCTTCAGAAATCAATAAAATAAATCATACTATTTTAACAATAACGATGCCAAAATGGTTTTAATTAAAAAAAAATTAATGTAAATTAGTTTTCTCAAAACCACTGGTTAAATAATAACCAAGCAGAAAGAGCTTCATAATGACGAGAGCTCAAAAAAATATAACATTTGTAGTGATAGGTTAAAAAGAAGTATCCTTTTACTATGAGATTGACAACAACATAATAAGCACATGAAAACTTTCTTTTCGTTGGTTGAAATGCAAAAAGTAATTGTCACCCTATCAGTGACGTACTCCATTCCTTCGATTTAGAGATAAGAAGAAACACAAAAGGGCTCCAACATAACCTTACGGAACTGATTTCACACCATATTACAAACAATTTTGATTTTTTTTTTTTCATTCTTTTCAATCTAGAAATAAAAATAAGAATCACAAAAAGCTGCAACATAAACTTACAGATTTTCACCACACATACAAGTTGTCAGCTTTTGAAAAGGTATGTATAGTGAGTTTCCAAACCCATGAAAGTAGTAGGGGAACCCTGTTCTGCACTTGATGAGCTTGTATTAATTGAGCATAAAACACATGAAACTCGCTTTATTTCATGGCTATCCATAATCGCTGGTAGCATGTTTTGTGCAGGTAATTAATCCACATACTTTGACTCTACAATTTCCAAACCCATGAAAAAAAGCAAACATTTAATGAGACATTTGTCCCCGTGACCATTCCCTACCACTTCTTGATTATATGAAAAGTTTATTTTAAACTTACAAGTTAGGCTTGTGTCATCTCTAGGACGATTTAGCAAGCATCTTAGCTTTTGTTTAGCCGTAGACCTGCCTATCTTCTTCAAGACTAATGTCTTGTATACTTAAGAAAAAAGCATTTCAAATTAGAGACCATAAGGTTTTGAAAAAAAATAAGCTTTTCATATAATCAAGAAATGGCAGACACGATCACACGATTTCATTTTAGCACTGTCACAAACATTTCAGGCATATATGTTTTGTTCCATGAGTTTTCTCGTGTACAACTGCAATTAATTTTGAAAAAAACACCCTAGATTTCAATCATTAAGGAACGCAATCATGGGGTCGACCCTAATGGCCACAACTGCGATCCTTCTCTGCTCAGGCCTGGCAGCAGCTATAAGCAGCACTTACAGCATCAAGCAAGTTTATATATTTACAGCAGTCACTGAATATTACAAATGGACTTAAAACTCATTGCTTAGAGTGAGGGAGCTATAACAACAATCTTATTAATGGGTATATGAATAAAAGACCAGAATCATGTGAAAAAAGAATAAGACCAAAATCATTCACCTTCAACCCAGATGAATGATACAGTTGAAGAAGAAAAATGGAAAATTCGAATCAGAGACAAAAATGAGGAACATTAATTTTCCCACTTGCCTTCTCCCTTCTTTCCTCACCGGATATCACTTAGAAATATATGAGAATGATCAGATTCGCAAACGGTAAACGGAGAACAGAAATGCCAGATCAATCAATTCCCAGAAAAGTAAACCAGCTATGTTAGAAATGAATTCGTCTCTGCCTACCCACCGTTATGTCGCATCCTTGTCTGCGCCTACCATCGTCATTGCTATCTTGAGTGTTTTTTGTTGCTTCTCCGCAGCTATAGTGATTGCCGGATGTCCCCATCATCCATCCGCTTCCGATGAAGAACATAAAGCAATGAAGGAGACTGGAAAGAAGAAAGTCAGAAACCCATGAAGAAGATCTGAGAGAGAGATAAAGCGGGCGATGAAGAAAATCTGAGAGAGAGGGGACATGTCATGGGAGGAGTGAAAAGTGAGCCTACGAGAAGGAGGGGGTGAGATGGGAAAAATAGGAAGGATGAGATAATGTTTACAGGCGAAAAATGACTCGTTTTTTAAGATAATTGGAGGGAGGTTTTGAAATTTAAATTTAGGGGGTGTTTAGCAAATGGGGCAAAAGTGCTTCTGGGCCCCAAACCTTGGTTTAGAAAAGCTGATTGCCAAACCCCCCATTTTTTTTTAAAACCAAGGTTTCAGTCAAAACCTTGGTTTTGGCCAGCAAAACCAAGGTTTCCGGTAAGCAAAAAATTGTAGCTTCTAGGATGCAAACACTGATCGGGTGGAGTAATAATTGGTCCTGTCAGAAGCTCCAACGGTGAGAAATTATTCTGCCTCTTCTCCCATTCCTTTGTCGTCGCCTTTCGAAGATAGCACCGAAATACTTCTGCCTCTTCTCCCATTCCACCCGTCGCCTTTGACCGAGCTTCTGGCCACAGGTGAGATAGCACCGAAATACTCTGCCTCTTCTCCCATTCCTTTGCCGTCGGCTTTGACCGAACTTCTGGCCACAGGTGAGATCGTGTTGAGCTCGTGAATTTCGGCCCTGGTGAGGTGTTCATCGGCTTGGCAACACAAGATCCCATGCTGGGTTGGCTGATCGATTCGTCCATTTCTGATAGCTGCGTTTTTCAGTTCGTCCAGTCGTCGTTTTTCAGTTCGTCCGGTAAGAAACATATATTTTACCCCAAGAAAAAAACCATATCTATCGGATCCCATTCCTTTGTCGTCGTCGCTGCTGAAATTTCGATCGAACTTCTGGCCACAGGTGAGATCGTTGTCAGCTCGTGAATTTCGGCCTTGGTGAGGTGTTTATTGGTTTGGCAACAGAAGATCTCGTGCTGGGTTGCCTGATCCATTCTTCCATTTCTGATAGCTACGGTGTGCATTTCATCCGGTCAGGTAACTTCTCCCCTGCATTTCTAATCTGATGCAATGAAGATGACGCGTTCATTTATCTGATCCATTTCTGGGTGGAGTTCGATTACTCATTACCGCCGGTGTCCTGTTTTTTTTTTTTCCGTTCGACTGTGTCCTGTTTGATTTTTTCCGGTGTCCAAGCTCAAAGGCGTGAAGAAGATGCCTCATGGAAAACACGAAAAAAAGAACAAAATGGGACCGGACTGGTGTTGGGGGCGACTTATTAGTATTATAAATATGATGGCAAACTTTCCTGATTATTTGACATTTTGATCTCTATTTCGTTACTTGCTGGACTTTTTATTTTCACTTATTCTGAAATAAAAGCTAGTACTACAAGAAATGAAATATCTAGGATTGTTACCCTGGCAGTGTTTGGTTTTCAGCTGTGTTTATTTCTTGATGATGTTAAATGACCCACAATGTCTCAAAAAGCAAACATGCTAAATAAAGTCATATTTTCTGTCTTGCTTTCATTGTAGCATATGGATTCCTGCTTGTATGGATTTTCCTGCTTCTATGGTTTACATAACAGTATAACACCTTTGGTTGAGTATGATCCTTTGGTTGAAGTCAAACGAGCCTTGATGATGCCCCTCATGCTCAAACTTGTTAAATACTATACTTGTTATATCATATCTCTTGGACTGAATGGCATGCTTTTTGGTTTGAACTTGTGATGACTAAAGTGTTGTAATTGGTCTATAGTATAATGAGTAAACAAACTGGCAAAGCTTCATGGGATATAAGAACCACAAAGGTTTTTATTGACCTATGCATTGAAGAAGTTGAAAAAGGGGGAAGAAAAGGAACTAGCTTGACAAAACCTGCTTAGACAAGTATTGTGGATAGTTTCACTGCAAAGACTGGAAGAGTCTATACGAGAATTCAATTGAAAAACAAATATGATACCCTGCGAAAGGAGTGGCAGTTATGGGATAGGCTGCTCCGTGAGACAGGTTTGGGATGGGATGCCGAAAGGAATACTGTTAGTGCCCCTGATGATTAGTGGGAGAAGAAAATAGTGGTAATGGTTTAACTTTATTTTAGCTTGTATTTTCTCACATGTTAATGTTTTTTGTATAATGTATTATATTTTTGGTGTTGAATGCGCAGGAAGTTCCTGGCTACGAGAAATTTTGAGAAAGAGGGCTTCAGTTTCGGGCTGAATTGACTCAACTCTTTGGGTCTGTAGCTGCAACTGGACCACAGTCATGGGCACCTTCTTCCATGACACTTCCAAGCGAAGGAGTTCCTGAAGATGATATGGAAGAAGGGTCTGGAGATAGTGATGAACTTTTAGGAGCACCAACTGGCATAAGCGGTGAGTTTAATTTGGTCACATTCAATGACAATAGTGGAGGAAGTGGAGGCAACACTGGGATGAGACAGGAAACCATTCGTGGGGGTAGAAGCACAGGTGGCAGTCGACCTAGTAGCTCATTAGGGGTTAGAAAAAAAGGTGAATCCATGAAGAAGAAACCCACTACCACTATGAAAATAGCAGATGCACTAAGCAGGATAGCTCAAGCAAATGAAAATGACTCTCAGCGTGAACATGAAGAGATTTCAGAAGCACGTGCTAGGAAGCTAGAAGAAGAAGCACGTGCTTATAAGACGTCAATTGCCGTAGTCATGGAGCACCTTAATGAAGTTGATGAAGTTACTGATGATCCTGATCTGTTTGGCCGGTGCACAACACTCCTCATGGACAAGCCAGCTGTAAGGGAGATGTATGTGGCTCTGAAAAACAAGAGGGAAAAACTCCTGATCTTCTTGAAGCATGCAACCAAGGATTGAGACTTCATTTGTGTTGCTTATTATAGTATTTGACTACTTTTTGTGTTGCTTAGAAGATGACTGTGATAATTTGTGTATATTTTTAGGAATTATGTAACCAGCACTATTGTATTATGTGACTTCCAAATTTCTGTAGGAATTAAAGAACTTATTTTCTTGTTAAATGTTTAGTAATTTTATATCAGGGTTTCTAAATTTTATGTCTATGTGCACAGGACAAGACAAAAAATGGCTGATGAAATTAAAATTGCAGAAAAGTATCGAAAACGACGGAACAAACGGGTTAATCTAGTTGCAGTAGCGGTTGGTGGATACGCTTCTCTTCATTTGTGTAAAGAGCCCCAACATACAAGCATTTATACAGGCAAGGCATGGGTAAGGGATGTTTTACAAGGCCATTCCACCCGTTGTTATAACATGTTTAGGATGGAAAGGGAAGCGTTCTTCAGTCTTTGCACAGAATTGCAACAACACGGTCTAAGGGAAACTAGAAATGTTGGGATACATGAAATGGTTGCAATGTTTTTAAATACCGTTGGCCATGCGTTTAGTAGTAGGATGCAGCAAGAAAGATTCCAACATTCAAGGGAGACAATTAGTAGACATTTTCATAATGTCTTATTGGCATGCTGTAGACTTGCTATGTCCAATATCAAACCAAAAGATCTAACATTTCAACATTTGCATACAAAAATACGGCCCGGTGGTCGATACTGGCCCTTTTTCAAACATGCTATTGGAGCAATTGATGGAACACATATTTCATGCATTGTTGATGCAACTGAGCAAACAAAATTTATTAACCGAAAAGGAAGAGTGACGCAAAATGTAATGGCGGTTTGTGATTGGGACATGTGCTTCACTTTTGTATTGGCCGGATGGGAAGGTAGTGCGCATGATGCTCGTATATTTGACCACGCCCTCACAACTCCTTCCATGAATTTTCCCTATTCGCCTCAAGGTATATTTTAAATTGCTACAATTTATTTATGTTTAACTGTTAGAAGACAAAGTTTATTAACACCAATCATATACTTCATGTAGGCAAATATTATTTGGTCGATGCTGGCTATCCGACACCCATGGGATATCTTGGTCCCTATAGACGTGAACGCTACCATCTCCCTGATTTTTGAAGGTCATCTGCATTTGAAAATGACAATGAGGCGTTCAATTATTTGCACTCAAGTCTACGGAGCACTATTGAAAGAACTTTTGGAGTTTGGAAGAGTAAGTTTGCAATTTTAGGAAACATACCGAGCTATGACTTTCCAACACATGTTCAAATTGTTTGTGCAACGATGGCCATACATAACTTCATTAGATCAATATCCATTTCTGATCCTGGTTTCATTCAGTTTGAACAAGAAGGTTCTTATGCAGAAGAAAATAATGATGATGATGGACTTTGATCTTCACATATACCTTCATCAATAGAATCTTCATCTCACATGGCTCGACTTCGTGACTCAATTAGAGATCAAATTGTTCACTATATACGAGAATAGTTATGTCCTTTTTATTTCCTCTTTTCTTTTTAGATAATATAATGTGTTGTTACAAAAAAAAGTACTTGGACAAATATATTTTGTTGCAACCTCTATTATGAAGACAATTGATATGAAATTTTTTTGTGTGGTTCTTTAATTCTGTCAAAAAAAAATTATGGGATTTCTTCATCTTTAAAATCTTTAAGAAATAATCATATTTCTTTGTAGGCAAAATAAATTATTTTACAAAAAAAATATTTAATTATTTCATTAATATATATACGTTTTAATTTTAATTATTTTATTAATACATATTATTTATTAATATATATACATATTTAATTATTTTATTAAATTATTTTGCAAAAAAAGTATTTATTTATTTTATTAATATATATACGTATTACTTTTTTCTTAATATTTTTTATTTACTTCAAATAAACATATATTATGAAATATATCTTATATGTAATTATCATTTAAACTTATGTCATTTTTAGTAATTTTCACATATAAAAAAGCACTTCTGACAATAACTATCCAAACACTCTCACTTTATCAGAATCACTTTTTCAGAAAAGCTATTCTTTCAAAATCTATTCTCTCCAGAATCTATTCTCCAAAAGCTATTCTCCAAACCATGGTTTGAGGTTATCCAAACACTCCCTTAAAAAGTATTTTTGAAAAATGCCTTAACTTAACTGGCACAAAGCCCTATATTTCATTAATGTATAATGTGGCTTGAATAAAGCCTAAGGAATTTTTTTTTGGTTTGGTCATTAAGTCAAATTTTGCTTATAAACAGCAACTTGAGTGGAAGAGATTTAGAAGTCATATTGATGATGATATTGATGATTACATTGCGAATTTTATTCTCTTGTTACGTGACACAAGGGCAGAGCCCTTAAAGGGTACATTGATTAATGAAATGAGTCTCTTTGACCAAAAAGATACTACCTCTAGTCCTAATTATAAGTCTGGTAAAAAAAAAAAAGTCATAATTATAAGAGCTAGTTAACTAATTTGAGGAGATTAAGGAAGTAAGTTAAGTTAGTTATTTATAATAAATATATGTTATCTTTCTTAAAATATCCTTATTAATCAAGGATATTGGTTAGAATTACCATTATTAGAAGGATTACTTTGAAAAAAATGCATAAATATTAGAGACAAAATAGATTGGGGTCTTATATTTAGGACTAAAATAAAAGTCAAACAAGATCTTATATTAAGGACCGGAGATAGTATTATCTAATGCTGCTAACGGGATGGCGGGAGGACAGGTATTACACTGAATCTCATCAAACATCCACGGGAAAATCATCTGTAAATGAAAATAAGCATGGTCAACACGTGATTCTTGTAAAAAGAAATTAAATAAAAAAACATATAAGCATTTGATTTAAGTATTTTAATACCTTCACCTCTAAAAATGAAAAGTATTCTTTCGATAGGGAAACAAATGCCATATATTACCGCTCATGTTCAACCTATTCATGCCCATTGAATCAAAAGCACTCTTAGATAACAAATCATGAAGCTCATGAATTATTTATATCAAAGTCCAATGAAATTACGGTCGTCCAAGTGTGGGCACAGGCCTGAAGCTATAACTCTGTCTCTGTGTGATCTTATGATTAGAGTCAAACCCAATCTTGAACTCCCTTCGATTAAGGTAAAGTTAAAAAATCAAATTTTAGAAATCCAAGTTCGCAAAGAAACATATTCTGAATAGCACTGAATTAAACATGATGCATGCATTAAAGATGCGTTCATATGGCAAAGAAAACGACTTTTATTTTACGTCTTACCTCTGCTGTGAAAACTGCAGGGTGGCCTTCTCTTGCGGCTTTAATACTACTTCCGGTCCTCAATATAAGATCTTATTTAATTTTTATTTTGATCATAAATATAGGATCCCAATCCACTTTGTCTCCTATATTTATGTTTTTTTTTTCAAAGTAGTCCTTTTAATAATGATAGTTATAACTAATACACTTGATTAGCAAAGATATTTTGGGAAAGACAATACATATTTATTACAAATAACTAACTTAATTTATTTCCTTAACCTCCTCAAATTAGTTAACTAGTTCCTATAATTAGGACCGGAGGTAGTAGCATGGAACTTGCTTTTGTATTCTGCCCTTGTTCTGTTAGCAGACCACCTACTAGGAGCACCCTCCAGAGAGATAAAGATTGAGAATCAGAGATCAGAGAAAACCATAGATTATGAGTAAACAAAAAAAGATTATGGTATCCGCCTGACAGTAGATGGGTTCGTGCAGGACGGCATGGAGGGGATGTGTATCAAAACTCAACCACTTCTCAAAGTGCATAGATGAAAATCTGCATGGTGATCTTCAAAGTGAAACTTGAAATCTAGGATTCAAAATTTTATATCTGGAGGTTAATTACTCACAGAACTTAAGAAGTTGTAGCTGATTCTCTTGGGTGCTTCTGGAACCAAAATGGGATCCCACACTTTACACAGGTTAGCCTGTAACATAATGGAGAGATTAATTTGGTAGTTCAGGATGATTAAAAAGGTACCATTTTCATGCAAGTAATGCATGCGCTCAAATCCAGCTCCATATCCCCAGCCAGAAAGACCCAGAGTCTGGAGTTCTCTGGGGGTTAATATGCCCCCAGATGGAAGCGTCACCTATAGCAAGAAAGAAGCAATACGCAACTGAGACAACTTTGCATGTATTTCCACATTAACAACAATAAGAAAATCCAATAAGGCAGGTACTTAGTACCTAACCCTCCCTTTTCAGCTAAATAAGTAACCGGCTCTTGAACAATTTTGATGTCCTCAGGATATCTTTTGTAGTACTTGTCAATTTGGCACATAACTTGCTCATAGCAGGCCCTGTATACAGAATCTGCAGTACAAGCATCTCCCATTGGAGGAATTCCCCCTGTTAGAAGGACTTGTTTCAGTCCCTGCGGTGCAACACTCAAATATGTGACCCCACAAAAGCCTCCCAAGCTCTGCAACAGTTGCCAGAACACAGAAGGAAGAAGGAGTAAGAAATTATTGAATACCAAGGTTTAGTTTCAATATTCTAACAGAAAATAAAACTAAATGATCATAAAACAACTATCTAGAATATGAAACTTACAGTAGGATCAATTTAGGAGAAAGATAATAAAGGAAGCAACATTCCAAGGAACACTAGTTAGGCCTCATCACTCATTCACATAAAAACCAATAGGAAACAGCCTTAAAACTGTCCAAGGCCCTGCAACTGGAACAAGGCGCAGTTGAACAAACTCTGCATCATCTACAGCATTATCAGGTCGGAAATGTTCCGAGTAATCAGCTCATGCATCTGCAGACTTGAATTGTGACATTGATGACACTGTCAGGGGAGTAGGTAAGCCTGTTCCTGGCTGCAAAAACATGCATAGGAAATTGAATAAGTGATGAACCAAAACTTCGTAGGACGAAGCAGAGGATGATGCAAAGGTCTAGCAAATCATGCCTGATCCATTAAGATGACACGAGGTCTTCACAAGCTTTGTGAATCCATCCACTGGATTCAGTTGGTCGCAGACACTCAAACCCCTGTCCACCTTGCAAATATAGTAGGTATGGCAATGTTTGCTCTTCTTTGCCAGCTGTGACACCACTCTGCCGATCACTCTCGACGAAATGTTCGTTCACTGCCGTGCCGTTGCTCGTGGCGCTAAGCGGCCACTTCTGGTAGGGGACTTGCCGTTTGGGACCTATGAATCAAGCACCGGTCCGGTACGTTTACTTTGGTTAATTGGTTTGGTTTAGCAAAAAGTATGGTGTTTGTCCAATAAGTTTGAAATCCCACTTGTTTTGTTGACGAGGAAGCTTTGTTTCTTCTCCCGGATGCAATTGTGCTTTTCACAGCCTTTTTGGTCGTGACAAAATTATGCAATGAGTTTTGTTAACCTTGCTTTTAAGTTTTAATAAAAAAAATTGTTAATAATATTAAATTTGTTAAGCATATTATTGGACTTAAGAAAATGCTCAAAGAAAAAAAAAGTTGTTAGTTGCTCCTCTCAATCGGCCTGGTTAAGTACCGGTGGCTGGCTGGTGAGAGTGTTTGATTTTTTTTAAAAGAAATAAAAAACAATATGTTTACTACTTAAATTTTTCTTATTTAGGATTTAATTATTATTTTTTTGTCTTTTTCCCCATGCTTTTTATGGCGGCTGTAAGAAGATTTTGTTTTATTTCTTGTGTAATTACAAAGCAGACCATTATAGATATCTTTTGTTGGTGTTAAGGAACATAGAAGTAAGGAATAAAGGATAGGGAGCAAGACCTCTAACAATCTTACAACCATCAAAATATGGAAATCCCAAAATGTCCTTCAAAATGGATTCACTCTTACGAAGTCTTTGGGGACTATATTGGAATTAAGTTTTTTTTTTTTTTTTCATGTGTGTTACTGCTCATTTTGATTATAAACAGGCAGTCGACACAGCTGTTCGTCTGTTAAAGGAAGGGGGAATGGATGCAATAAGATTGGAAGGAGGGGCACCTTCAAGAATTGCAGCAGCGAAAGCTATTGTTGAAGCTGGAATCGCTGTCATAGGACATGCGGGACTAACTTCACAGGCCATTAGTGTTTTAGGGGGTTTTGAGCCTCAGGGAAAGAATGTGTCTAGTGTTGTCAAGTTCGATCTCTCTCACGTCTATCTATTTGAGACTTGAACAATATTTCTCCAAGGTCCTGAAAGAAACTTCTGTGTAGGTTGTAGAGGCTGCTCTGGCTTTCCAGGGAGCTGGATGTTTCTCTGTTGTTCTAGATTGTGTGCCGCCACCTGCGGCTGCAGCATCAACCGCAGCCCCCTCAGACACCCACAATTGGAGTAGGGGCTGCTCCATTTTGCAGTGGACAGGTTGGCTGGCTTAATGGTCTTCGTACCTAATATTCTATGATTGAGGTTTACTTTTCCTAAGAGTTGAATGGCCTGGATTCGTACTACTTTTTCTTTGCAGTTGAAAGTCGCTTGACCATTACTTGATTTTAAGGTGCTTATTCTTCATCAGGGGGCTTTTCCCTGTTACAATAACTTGATGCTCTCACATAAAATGGTCACCTTTTCTTTTGTTTTGCTTTTTTTGGTAAAATAAAATGTTCACTTCTGATTTGGATATATTCAGTTAACATTGGCTTTAATAGTTTCTAGTACCTATTATTAAATCGCTAATTATGCCATCAATGAATGTGAGAGTGAGATGATGAAGCAAATTAGCCACTAAAATTACCTTCTGTGTGCAATTTGGCCACTAGTACTTTCTTCTGTTCAATCCTTTGCACCTTGTGATTTCTACGGCATTTGTACGCACGTGGGAGAGTGATCTAGCCATTCCTTTCTCATGTTATACCTAGTTGATATTCTTTACATGTTTTCAATTTCTGAATGATAAACCTAGCAACATTGGAGGGCCACTTTCAATGACATAGGTGCGGTATGAATTCTTTTACTTCTTACTGAACTATGCCTTTGCTCTTTATCATGATTTTCCTCTTTTCTAGAAGACAAATTCTTTGGTAGAACGGTGTTCAAAAGAATAGTAAACCAAACCAAACATGCACATGTACTTTGAGCATGTTAGGCACACTTCTAGTGAGATTGGGTTCTACGTGCTTGCTTGGCTTATCTGTTTCCAGTGGACCAGAATTATCTAAGAATCTCTGTTTCCAGAACATGATTATTTAGTTACACAAACTTTTCTAATTTCATTTCCATGTTCATGCAGGTGCTAGTTTATCATGATTTGCTTGGTATGCTGCAACATCCCCATCATGCAAAGGTATTTCTGGCTACTTTTAGCCTAAGTCATCTTCTTTCCCATAGGGATTCGTCTATGCGCAACTATTGTTTTCTTCAGGAAAATTTACATCCAAATGCAATCTCTTTAAGAAAACAGCAATAAACCCAATTGTAGATCCGATCAGTGTTTAAACACAATGAATAGAATTGTGGAAAACATATTATGAGCTCCGTGGATCTGCTCCTGCGGGTCACTCCAAAATTCTGCAAGCAGTATGCTCATGTTAGAGAGGTCATCAATAAAGCCCTAATGGAGTACAAGGAAGAAGTGACAAATGGCTCATTTCCAGATCTTGCCCACAGCCCATACAAGATCAATGACACTGATGTTAATGATTTTTGACATGAATTGCAAAGGTTAGGTTTGGATAAGGCAGCATCGGCAGCATGTGAAGCAGCTCAGAAGGTTCAAGAATCATCCATATCAATGGAAGAAAATCCCTCAAAGTGAATGGTATAGGAAGGAGTTTAAAAGGCCATTCTTCCTTTTCCTTCTAATCTCTCCTTTACAACACTACAGTTAATAACATAGAACCAGGAAAGGTAAAAGATAGTTGCTACCATCTCAAGGCAGGTGGACTATATTGTTTGGAAGATTACAAAGAATTGCAGAACCTCACACATTTTGTTCCTTTTCCGCAGTTTTTCTTTTTTTCTTTTTTTTTTAAAAATCCTTTAGGGCATCCTCGCCATTCATTTTCAGCTAAATAATCAACTAATTCTTGAACCAGCAAGTCCTTGTGGTGCTGAACTCAAATATGTGACTGTAAAAATGGCAGCATAGCTCCAACAATAAGAACAAAGAAAGAAGGGAGGGTAATGAATTATTGAATTTCAAGATGGCACCGGCTTCAATATTGCAAGACAGAGTTAATGTTGGAATATCCAATTGCTTATTAGTATTAGTTAATTGTTTGAACTGGTTGACCAGTTAAGTCCCATAATATCATATGAAAAATTCCGTACTATGCAGTGACTGAATTTTAGAGTTCGAGAATCGACAGTTATGGGGAGTTCATACATAAATTAAGTCATTGATCATTCCCAAGTCTGTTTTCCATCAGCAAATTCATCAATCCAATTTTAAAATGGCCAGTAATTTGCAATAAAAGAATTTAAAATGGGGACCATTTGAACTAATTGATATGAAGCGCTCCCTTAAATTTTTGGAGCATGGCGTTGCCTATTCAATCCTTTACAAATATGATAAATGTGCAAATTTCGAGTAAATGATAGGGAAAAAAAAATATTTGTCTAAACAAGGAACTGTCTGACTCAAACAAACTAGATGGATCATGAAGGGAGACGTGCCACATTTAGTGTCCAGAAGTATCTTCAATAGGATTATCTTTAATAGGAAGATAATTACTCATAAGGGGGAAAAAACAATAAGAAAAATATCAAAAAAATTCGTGCCAAAAATGTATAAATCCCAAGTGTTGATTGAGGTTTCTTGTTTTCCCTTTTCTGTTACTATAAATTCCTCCCTCGGGTGAAGGACTATTGTAGAAAATAAGCCATATGTTCATTGAATAGAGGGGGGAACCCACAAATTCCATCAGGGGGAAAATGGAATATGGTTTGCTGAATATTGATTTCTCGCGAGTAGGGAAGGCAAAAAAACAAAATGTTTGGATGAAAAGCAAGCTATAATTTTAAAGGTAATTAATTATATGGGATACGAATTAAATATGTAAAGAAATTTATCTCAATTTATTAAAAAGTGTTTTTTATTTTATGTTCCAGACGGCCATGATAAGGTTTAGGTTGAAACTTTAGGAGGTGTTAGTAATCTCTAGAAGTATTTTTTAAAAATATTTTCACATAAACTGAGATAATTTTTTTTCCATATGCTTAATTCATATAGCATAAAAATACTTTTAAAATTATTACTCCTCCGGTCCTTAATATAGGATTCAATTGTTGAGTTGATTTTGGTTCTAAATATAAGACCCATTTCTCATATTTATCAATTTTCTCTAAATATCTCAATAGATACTCCCTCAACCATAATCAAACAGAAGAGGAGATGGGGTATTAAGAAATATGATTATGTTATTTTAGGAAAAACGTGCCACATTTCTTATAATTAACTAACTTACCTAACTTCCTTAATCTAATCAAATTAGTTAAATGGCTCTTATATTAAGGACCGGAGGAGTATTTGGTTTTTACCTAAACGAGACAAGATGGAGAAAGCTTTTCAAAGAGAAAGGTTTTGCTTTCTGTTTCCAAAAATATTGGCGCTAATTGACGGGTGTCTGGGGCTATTAACATAATGGTGAGATTGCTCAATTTTTAAAACATTATAAGTGAAATTACATCACAAATTACTTTAAAATGCTAGATGCATCTTAATCCTATATTATAAGCAGAAGGGTAAAGGTTAGCATTTTGCTACCAGCAATTAATTTTAACTGTTACTCCCTCCGTCCAGTTATATAACTAATTTTGGATTTCATCATGTAGATAAAAAAATTAGTTAAAAAAGTAAATAGATAAAATTAAAAGTTCTTTCTTCAAAATACTTTTATTTATGGAAGAGAGAGAATATGGATGAAAATAGATGATAGTTTGAAAAATGAGATGATTTTTTTTTTTTTTTGATACAGACGAGGGCAAGGCCCGACAAAATTTAAAAGTTGTGGGGATTAGATCCCATACTCTCCTTCTGCACAAGGTCCCTCATATCAATAGGGCACACATCAAACAAAGAGGATTTAGACAGCCCCATTTTTGCCGGAGCGTCTGCCACCGTGTTGCAACTCCTTCGAATATATTTGACTTTCACATTCCAGTTAGCTGCCAAAAGTTCCTTGATTTTCACCAGTAAGAGACTACATGAGTCATTTCCCATCGGTGTGGATAAGAAATCAACCAAGATTTTTGCATCAGACTCTATGATGATCTGTTTTAAACCAAAGTCCCAAGCCGTGATTAAGCCTTTATATAGCGCCCATTGTTCAGCTTCCTGAGCACTACAAATTCCAATCTTATAAGTGAACCCAGCTATCCACTTTCCCTCATGATCTCTCAATATTCCTCCACAACCGGCAACTCCAGTACCCACAGAGACAGCTCCATCAACATTCACTTTCACCCAACCCAAAGGAGGTAACCTCCATAAATTCGAGCTAGTAGAATCCAGCTCCACAGGACAGGTTTTCCCAGATGTCATAGTGAAATAGTGCCAAGTATTATAAATGATGGCGTTTGGATTTATCGGTTTCTCAAAGTTACTATTGAACGCAACCTCATTTCTCCATAGCCACAATTTCCACACTGAGACTCCCCATATCAGGTCCCAGTTCTTAATTCCAGCCTTGCCCATGCTTTCTTTCAGATTTCCAGCAACCCAGTCTTGTAGCGAATAACTAAAGAATCTCTGGATACAGATAGGATTCAGCATTTTTAACCAGAACTGTCTTGAATATTCGCTCCGACTCTATATATAAGCCTCACTTTTGGAAAGGGGATTTAGCCTACAAGATAGGCTTTTTTTTTTAATAGTTTGTCTAAACATTTATTATATTTTCTCTATTTTGCTTTTAGTTTACTATATTTAGTACTCCCTCCCTCTCATTAATACTAGCATGTGCTTCCCGCGCAATGCGCGGAGAGCTTGTAATTTGAAATTTTTTATTTTATTTTATCAAAAAGGAACTCACCTTTTACTACACATGAATATATCATAATTCATGATATTTCATGAATTCATTACACATTAAAAATGAAGATATGAAAATTTCTAAGCACAATCTCTAAGCTTTATTTAAATGATCATATTTGTTTCATTACATTTGTATCATGTACAAATTAATATAAATTATTTCCTACTATTAATTGATAAGAGTCATGACATTTTAGCCTTCAATCATAGTTATGAGTTCAACTTTATCTTTTATGGCTGATCCCAAAAAAAAAAAAACTTTATCTTTTATGACTCCTGCTTCCAGTTAACACTTAGATATCATATTGAGTGCAAATTCTTACATCGTCCAATAATAGTTGATTTTTAACAACCATCCCACAATTATGTAAAAATATTTTCCATCCTATCATGCTCCTAACTCACATAGAAGATTTATTCAATAGTAACTATAACCTTCTTTTTCAATGATAAAAAATAATGGAAAAAAAACCTCTTTATATGTCAAGATTAAAAAAAAAAAAAAAAAAAGCTTACTTCCTCATGGAACATATGAGGGCGTGGGCTTCAATGGTTATAAAATTACAAATAATCATATTGCATCAACAAACAAATAATCCACGTTGGTTAAAAAAAAAAAAACAAATCATCCACTTTTAATTATGATTTTCTAAATCCTACCCACGTCAAGGATACATATTTTATGGCCTTACATCCCCCAAATAATTCAAGGAAAAAATTAGAGCAGGTATAAAATTTGAAGAATTCCATACTAAAATAACATCAATCATTAGCATCATATAAAGGAACAGAAACGCAGCATCACTTGCAAGGTGCTTAAAGTGCGGGAAAACACATAACAGGGATGTTATATTATATTATTGATTCATGATGTGCAATAGAAATTACCAACCTTAAACATAAGATCCTCTAGATTTAATGATTTATACTATTGTGCAACGAATTCAAATTAAGAGACAAAAGTTACAAAAGTGACTTAAATGGGAAAATGACGCGTTCACTTAAAAACTTCCCCATTGTTTGTCCGCATTCTTTTTCATAAAGAAGCTTTAAAAATTAACATATAATACAGACATTGTAGTTGACCAATTATATATACATATTGACGATATTGCTACACTGGGAGACGTGTCTCATAACATCTACATGATTAATACTAACAATACAATAATACTGGACATTGTACTCATAACAATGTGTTCTGCACAGAATGGTCAGTACTTTGATGCAGATGACTCTTATCTTTGACAGAGAGGGCTGTTGATAGCGTAATGGTGACAACTTGGCGGCATGAACAATAGCACATAGGAATAAGAAACTTGCACTAAGATAGCTTCTGCATAATATTTCCTCACTCGTATCGCCAGGGGAACATATTTATCTCTTTTACAGGCATTGATATTGCCATGTACCGCTTCACTGGTATACCAGAGACAAAAAGCTAATAGCTTCCAATGGATTATAGTTCCTTGTGCCTGCTTAATTGCATCAAAAATGCATAAGGCTACATTGGAAGTTTTTTAGGCACAGTATTTCCTTTCTGAGATAGAACATAAATAACGAAAATCTTCTCGTGTTGACTCATTGATCCAGATAGGCAGATACAACACACTGGGGAAAAAAAAAAACAACAACAACAACACAACACCATATTTTATGTAGAAGCTATTAGCTTACAACACAGGAACTGAGAGGTGTACTAATTAAAAGATATAGAAGCAGTGAAAGAATGAGATAGCCAATATATGTACATAACATTAGAATTTATTCAAAAGCTGGGTATACTTTCAACAATTTTTGTAAATCAATGACATATTAACTTGGTCAGGCCAGATTATTAGTTTCAGACAACAAAAACACAACTTTTCTTATCTACTTTCATATAGATACCTATAATATCACCCAATAATATTTCTATTTCCTTTTGTCAGTAGTTGGTAATTATGAAATATCCGCTGAATGAAACTTCTAAAAACAGTCCTTCCCCAAACTTTCTACAAATCAAAGTTAGCCTTGCGATCAAAGCATGTTATTTGTTTTCCTGATGCACGCACGTTTAAGAATTAATGGTTAAGTGATACTAAACTCTGTGAAACAGAAAAGAAGGAAGAGAAAACTGATACAGAAATCTATAAGTAGCAGAGGAAAGGGACAATACCTCAGAAAAGTCATCCTCTAAATCTCTGATTTTATGTAAAAGTGATTCTCCCTGCATTTACTTCTGGACTACCAAAATCTCTTACAACACTTTAGATTCAGAAGAAAGAGCATCCACCTGCAACTTCTACGATGCCTCATTTGGCAGAGCATGAGAATATATTGTCTTTTTTTTTTTTTTTTAAATCATGTGCTTTGTTAGTTCACGCTTGTATTTGACAGCAAAGAAGCATTTGAATGTGTTTCCACTGATTTATACATGATCTGATATCCTTTTTTTTTTATTTGAAAACAAATGTGTGAATTTTTAACATTGCATGGAATGAAAACTTCATGAGATAACTTTTGCATATTCTGATAAGTGATGATTTAGTTGTTGAAGTTTTATGGTGAACATTGCTTCTTATATTCTGAGTTTATGTTAGAATGAATTGGATTACTATTGTTATTAATGCTATGGTCTTTTTCTTGAGTCTAGCAGATCGAGAATGCGAAGTTTTCATGTCCTTCCTACTTTGTATATATACTTGGGAAAGTGATGATGGAGCATTACCCATTTGTTTATAAGGATCAACATATTATAATAATGTCACTTAAATTGATTATTATAAGTGTGAATCCAGATGTTCATTATGAAGTGCATATAAAGTAGTCCAAGAACACAGATTATATACGCAGCAGCTAAAAACTACACTTTATTTGAGTGAACATACATGCTTGTTATGAGAAAATACAGAAGCAATCAAACCAGTACCTCAGCCTTCTCATCTTGCCCGCTCGTTTTAGCTTCAGCTGGATCTCATCAACCTTTATGGATAATATCTCAACGTCGTTTGAGCTCAGGATATGCAGAACCTTTGCCATCCTGCTAAAAAATAATGAACATCATTTTAGTTTTTACATGCCGTTAAAGAATTAATTAAAATTATAAGTAAGTCAATCCTTAGACTCAAAACCTTATCATTTTAGTTTTTAATAATAAACCCCATACCTCACAATCAAAGAGGATCTTCATTATTATCCCCAGCACACAGCACGGCATGTTTGCACTTACCTGTAACCCATTGGTAGAGAGACGAAATCATACATGGAAAGAGAAGATGCCCGCTGAGAACTTCAATTTTGCTGGGAGCAGTGCTTGTCCAATATCGATATCAGATCTTTTAGACCTGACAATCCCCATGGCACAGAGAACCGTATTAGTCAGAAGGTGAACAGTTATATATAACACACAAACACAAGATGGAGGATGGGCCGGGGAGAAAAATAAAAGGCGAAGAAGGAGATAACAGGTGCTGAAAGTGATATGAAATGTTCTTGATCATAACAACAGTGGTTCTATTGTGGTTACATTCCTCCATAGTTGTGGGGAATGGAATGAAAGGGCGACCATCGAAAGTCTCTCATATCTAAGCATCTTGTTCTCTACCTTCAACCTCTTCCCATCTGCTCTCCTCGCATTTAAAGCAGGTCGGTTCTTCTTCTGAGACATGCATCTGGATCTGTTTTTTTTTTTTTCCGGGTGTTCTCTGTGTTTTAGGTATCGTTCTCTTGCCACAAAGAAAGAGGGCGAGGGCATGGTCAGAATCCTCATCGTGGCTGGTGCCGTTGCTTCTTCGGTGCTAGCATGATCGCAATATCTCCCCACCGTTCACACACATCTACATAAAAGATTATCGGTAATGGGGATCTACAAGATAAATTTAAAAGAAGATCAGGGGAGAAGCAGAAGCAATAGTGAGAGGGAGATGGATGAAGAAAATTAGAGGAAGAGCAGAGAGCACAAATGCCTTGCTGAATGCTTAAGATGGAAGCACGGATTCATCGGCGAGCATGAAAGAAGACTGTGAAGAAGAAAAAATCATAGAGCGGTTTGTGGAAGAAGAATTTGAGGTGAGAATGAGGGAGATAGGAAGGTTATAGCATCTGAGGTAGGCGATGGGGAGAAGTACAAAACCGAAGTTGCCACACGGCGGGAGGCTTGGGAATTTTGAAATTTGAATTGGTAGAAAGCTCCTTAGAAGCATATGGGCTGAATGCAGAGCCCAAGGCATAACATTAACTAAAATCAGCTCAAACGAAGCCCGAGGTAAACCTAAAATGGCTTGTGAACAGTAATATGTATCTAAAGCTGAGAATAAGCCATATTTGAGCCGGCTTCGTGGAAGAGTATTTATATATATATTGATGATTACCCTTGCATATTCTTTTTCATCGTCTTTTCATTTATTGCTTATCTCATTTACTTTCTCAATAAATAAAGGCAAATTTTTTTTAAAAAAATATATTTCTAACCTATTTGTTATTTTTAGCTATTTTTAATTTGGTAGTTCATTAAATGTGATTTGATTATTTGAAGTTTATATATAAGACCAGAAGTTTATATATAAGATCAGGAAAAAGTATATTGAATATTAAAATAAGTAATTAATGAAAGTAAAACAGAAAATTTGCTAAAAAATTTAAGATAACATGTAAATGTTACTTATATTTAAAAATAAGAAGGGATGACAGATGTTGCATATATTTTGTGTGTGTATATAATATATATATATAGAGAGAGAGAGAGAGAGAGAGAGAGAGGAGAACAAATCATGCTTATTCATGGTTCCTGACTTCTGATTGTGGGGATCACACAATAAAAACGAAATTTTGTTTTCGTTATCCGTTAGTTCTCTCCGGTTACTTAAATCCTCTGTTAGGTCTGCACTTCGAATCTTCCTTTTGCCTTGCCCTGAACAGCGTCAATTTGAAATCTCTAAACCCCAGACTCAAGCTTCACTCTTCGTCCGAGCGGCAATCGAACCCGATCCCTCTTGCGCGCGCTCATGCCCCTCTACCTTTGTCCTGCAATTTGAACACGATCCCTAACTCAGCAATTGAACTCATTCGTGAGCTTCAAACTCGCGCTTCATTCTTCTTCCAAGCTTCAATCTGTATATGGGCTTGTTCTAGTGTGTCGGAAAGAACAAAAAAGTGAAATTAGTGTTCTTTCTTCTCCTCCCTCCCCCCCTCCCTCACTTATCCTCTTACTCGAAAGCGGGGCTGGGCCATGTCAGTTCGAACTTGAAAGATTCGTTGAAAGATTCAGTTGGTTTCTCTCCGTGCAATATTCTTGCCTCTCTTGTTGAGTCTCGCGCATTTTGAGCTTTTGCAGTCATGGACGCCCCCATTATCGGTTAGCTTTCTTCTGCTTTTTCTGGCTCTCTTACGTAGCTCAAAAGAGCTCTATTTATAACTTAATCTTCCCCCGAACTTATTATAGTTTTGAAACTGATTTTTCCTGGCTGTTCAACGAATTCTGTTGCATTTTGAAGACCCACTGCAGGGAGATTTCCCAGAAGTGATCGAGGAATATCTGGAGCATGGGTGTATGAAATGTATTGCGTTCAATCGTCGTGGTACCCTTCTTGCTGGTAATTTTCACTATCATTGTTCGCTTACTAAATTTATAGGTGTTTTCCTCGCATTTTCTGGGTTTCTAATTTTGTTGCCTCTCCCGGCATTCCCCTGCAAAGCTTTGTCCTTGTGGACCATTCATAGTGTGCTCTTGCGGGGATTCGTTGGCAGTAGCTTTCATGTATTCATTGCGGGGGATTGTAGGGTAGTAAGAATCCTTGTTAACCCAAAAGAAAATAGAACGGGAGTCAATTTTCTTGAAAGATAAATTACTATACAGAGGTCGTCATTATTTCATGTTTGACTTAAGGACTTCAATTAAAGTATAAATCATGGATGAATTAAACTGGTCTTTTTGGGCCCGGATAGCAAGAGAGCCATCTATTTCGGCTTATCGCTTATGTGGATGGACATTTTAATATTTTTCATATTTACAGTGGTTGTAAATTTGTGCATGTAACTAACACTGTGATACCTGCCTACCTGGTGTGGTGAAATGACAAAATGGGTATGGATTACATAGTAAGGTGTTTGTTTCCTTGATTAGAGCATACTGGACCTTGTTGATCTAGGATTCGCCAATTACTGGTCCTATAAAGTTTTCTTCGTTTTCTTTTCTTTAAGAAATTTAAAATTTAAAATGGTGTATTGAGATTGGTGCTTGCAAGGATACGGTTTGCGGAAGGGAACAATATTTTACATGCTTGACCTAAGTTGTACTCTCAATGTTATGCAAATGGTTTCCCTGGTTGTGAACTTGAGAATGTGGATAACGAATGCAAATTCTTTAGTGCAAGTTGGTCTCCTGAAAATAAGGTGGAGAGATGGGTGTTACTGTTGATATGTTTGGCTGTGGGATGATTATATTGGGAAATAGGGCTTTGGACATACTAGTCAATAGAGAATTTTTGTACATGGGGAGAAAGAATCTGTTTGGACAGATTTTTGGGTATATGTTGCTTATGAGTGGGCATTAAAGTTAACAGCAAAGGCACTGGAAAATCCCTGGGGTCAATAAGATGAAGGAGCATACTGGACTGAAAATAGGAGTTCTTGATTCTATCTTTTTTTAATCAAACTTTTGTTTGGACTGTTGCTTAATTGATGTGTAAGATATTGTCAATCATGCTGATTTGTATTTAAGGTGAACTCCAACTCCTAGATTTCTTAAGGTGGTTACAATGTCAAGCTGTTTAGGGAAATGGAGCAAGGGATTGCATGATCAAATCTCATCGTCACCTTTACATGACAGTCACCTTTCTTACCTTATAATGAGTGTAGACTGCATAGTTTACAATCATGTGATGGCTCTAAACTTGTAATGTTTTTATTAAAAAGAATAAATTGGGCTATGCTTTTTCTTTTGTCATTGCCATTTAATCTATGCAACTGTGTGATTTTTCTACGTCCATATGTGCTGCAGATGTTCAGTTTGGAAAACCAAGTTCTATCAAGTTGAAATGAAGTATCGCTTTAGAAAACATTTTGACCAGATTATATTCACAACCTTTTGTTTTCCTATATTTTAATTGGGTTGGATAATTTATGGAATCCTGTCAATTAGTAATTTCTTATTGATTTGCATGGTTAATTTCTGTAGCTCCAACTTAACGCATGCTCTGTAGTGTTCTTTTTGGGTCCGAAAATGTTTGTGTGGGACTTGATAAATATTATGGGAAATTTTGAAATGTTGTGAATTTATATTGCACCGTTGATTCTAACTCTGATTCTTGATTTATTCTTCTGAATCAGCTGGGTGCAATGATGGAAGTTGCATTATTTGGGATTTTGAAACCAGGGGCATTGCTAAGGAGCTTCGGGATTTTGATTGTTCTTCTCCCATCACTAGTATATGTTGGTCCAAGTATGGCCATCGAATTCTTGTATCTGCTGCTGATAAGTCATTAACGTTGTGGGATGTTAAGAGTGGTGAGAAGATTAAGCGAATAGTTTTACAACAAACCCCTCTACAAGCCCGACTTCATCCTGGTTCCTCTACTCCATCTCTTTGCTTAGCATGTCCTGTCTCGTGTGCTCCCATGATTGTTGATTTGGATACAGGAAACACTACTTTGCTTAAAGTTTCTGTCCCAGACATAGGTAATGGATCAACTGCCCCATCACGCAATAAGAGCTCTGATGGGTCTACCCCCTACAGCCCAACTGCTGCATGTTTCAATAAGTATGGGAGTTTGGTTTATGTGGGGAACTCAAAGGGGGAGATTCTTATAATTGACTATAAAGGCAATGAAGTACGTGCCATGGTTCCAATCTCTGGTGGTTCAGTGGTCAAGAGCATAGTATTCAGCAGAAGTGGGCAGTATCTGCTCACGAATTCAAATGATAGAATAATCAGGGTCTATGAGAACCTTCTTCCACTGAAAGAAGAAATTAGGGCCCTTGATGACCTAAATGAGAACCTCAATGATCTTAGTGATGTTGAAAAGTTGAAGGCTGTTGGATCTAAATGTTTAAATTTATTTTGTGAGTTTCAAGATTCCATCACAAAGGTGCACTGGAAAGCACCCTGCTTTAGTGGTGATGGTGAATGGGTTGTCGGTGGTTCTGCTAGCAAAGGAGAGCACAAGATTTACATATGGGATAGAGCTGGGCATCTTGTGAAAATTCTTGAAGGACCTAAAGAAGCCCTTATTGATTTAGCTTGGCATCCTGTTCGTCCTATTATTGTATCTGTTTCTCTGGCTGGCTTAGTTTACATCTGGGCCAAAGATTATACTGAGAACTGGAGTGCGTTTGCTCCTGATTTCAAAGAGCTTGAGGAAAATGAGGAGTATGTAGAACGAGAAGATGAGTTTGATTTGATTCCTGAGACTGAGAAGGTATGAACGGATTTGCATCATGCAGGTCATCTTTTGCGTACCCTACTCTGGTGTTTTTTAATTCCGACACATATTACTCTTGCAGGTGAAAACATCTGACGTTAATGAAGATGAAGAAGTTGACATTGTTACAGTGGAAAAAGATGAAGCTTTCAGTGATTCTGATATGTCTCAGGAAGAGCTCTGCTTCTTGCCAGCAACTCCTAGTCGTGATGAGCAGCAGGACAAGTGCATTGAAAGTTTTTCAAAGCTGGTGGACAGTAATAATTCTGGATCCCCTCTTTCAGAAGAGCCTGGACCAAATGGACACATGAACCATGCATCGAGTCCACTTGAAGGTAACATCATGCGTTGCAGCATGAGTTTGGCTTATTTGGGTTCAAAAGAACACCAAATTCCAAATAAATCAATAACCCACATATTAAATTTTGTTTGGTTGTGCGGGGTTATTTTAGCATTTTGGTTCCTTATCCTTGGCTTAGTCTTTAGCATAACTTCAGTTCATTAGCAGTTAGTACCCTTTAGGTTGAAATGAAAAACGTTTGTTTGCATTTTTCTTGTGAATCTATGACTCTTATGTAGCCTTACATTTTTTCTTCTGCAGATGATGCAGGAGGAACACATATGAAAAGAAAGCGGAAACCATCAGAGAAGGGGCTGGAATTGCAGGCAGAAAAAGTCAAGAAACCCTCGAAATCCAGTAAATCTTCAAAATCCAAAGTAGATCTTTTGTTGATCAGGATAATGGTGACAGTTTATATGGTGATGAACTTTCTGATGAATGACGGCATATTTCTTTTTTGTAATATCAGAAGATGGTTCATGATAATTTCTTTTTATTAACTTCATTTATCCACTTGTAATATTTCTATCATATAGGTTTCTTTGCTTGTCTATCCCCTCCCTACTGTTCCCCTTAGTTCAGGCTGGCCTAGTAATAGCTGGTGTGCCCATTCCTTTATACGGTTGCTGTCTATGGGAGGGAATTATCACCAGATAGGTTTGAGCCCATCAAATTACAAGTTGGACTCATGAAGTAGTAGATATGCAATTTCTGTCACTTCAGTTGACTGAATTATGGCCTAATTGATTTGCGAAGCAGTGAAAACATTCGAGAATAATGTAGGACGGATGTGACCCATATAAATCTTCGAAAAGGTTGAAACTCGGCTAATTTTATGGACGGAAACGGTGCTATAGCTGTTTCTTGCACAGCATTTTTTTTTTTTGGGACTTCCACATGATCCATTTTTTAAATAATGTTTACATCAATCCATACCATGTACTAGGCTAGAAGGACGTGCAGGTCAACGTGAGTTTGAAGTAACTAGAAGTTGTCCTGCTTATTTACAGTATGTTAAGATGTAATTATTGGTGAAACTCTTGTACAGAATCATGTCGAAGGAAGTAGATATTCGTTTGTCTATTGTCTTGCTTGGGAACGAAGCTTGAAGGATGCATAAATGCCTACTGCCACCATCAGGATTGCTGCACCTGCGTATAACAGCTTCTGTTTATCTTCTTCCCTGAACTTGTCTGCGAGTCTTGTTGCGGCCTGCGAAGCAGAGTTAGCTATATCCCTGACGCCTTTTCCTATAAAGGATTCATTTTCCTTCGTTCCGTGATTCCTTTGATTGACTTTACCAGTTTAGCATCCGTTTCTTTCTGCGTTTTCTCAGGGGCTTTCAAGCTAGAACTCCCCTTTTCCTTTCTTGCTTCTCCAGCTAAAGTCTGAACCTTCTGAGGTGCTTTTCCTGCCTCTGAAGTCTTGCTGTTATCTTCTTGAATCCTTTCCTTCTCAGCGCTCTTGTTTTTCTCATGCTTCTCGTCGTCTAATTTACCTTTTTGAGGAGTTCCCTCTTGATCCTTTTGAGCCGTTCTAGATTCTCCTTTTGGTTTTCTTGGGGTGGAAGCATCTTTAGTCTCCATCTCATCTCTATGCTTTTCTTCCTCTTTGATACCTTTCTGGGGAAGTTGTTCTTTATCCTTTTGAGGCATTTGAGATTCTCCAGTTTTTTCTGGTGGGGTTGGTGTTTCATCTTTTTTCTTATCAGATTCTCTCTGACTCTTGATGTCAGATTTGGGTTGTTCTTGAGAGACACCTTTCTCACCCTCTTTAGTGGATCCTTCTGATTCAACAGCAGAAGCAGCTGTTGGAGGAGTGACCTGTTTAGTTGCTTCTTGGGCTGGTTTTGGTTCTTTGGGAGTAACACTTGAAATTGGCTTCTTTGGGATGGTAATGGTGACAATTGTTCCATCAAACTTTCCCTTGAGCTTATCAAAATCACATGTCTCTGGAATTACACGCTCTTCTGTGAATCGTTTCCGCTTATTATCAGGAAGTGGTTTTTCACCGAAAACCCTAATTTTCCTCGTGTCTGGCTCAAAGCTTGCACCAATTTGTTCTTTAGTAAAACCTGGAGAAAAACTCATTTATCACTTTTTTGATGGTTCCATGAATCTGTTCTTTTTTTTAAAAAAATAAAACAAAATAATGATAACAACAACAACAAAAAGCTGAGTTATATTGAAGTATTGGAATCCAAAAGTTCTCCTTTTGTATTGATTTGTACATAAATGTTCTACCATAAAACCTGGGTTAAGTGGTAATATTAAATGCTTAAACAAAATCTTGAATTTATGAAAAAATATATATTAAAAAAAAAAGCGTGTTGATCATGGATATGGTTTATCCGAAAGGAAGAAAAGATATGATTACACAAATTGAAACGACTATTCATTAAGAAAAACTTCCACAGAAGTTGGTTGAGAGACTAATTTTGATCTTATGAATTTATAATTTTTCCTATGTCATTTTTAATTGGTTGCTCATTAAATATGACTTTCATCAATAATGGTTTTATTAAAAAAAAAAAACAGTGAGGATAGGATATTTTAGAACAATTAACATATATATATTTTTACATATAATTAATGTCACTAATTTCTTTAATCTTTATCAATTAATTATCTAGTTTTTAAGAAAATTAAATCATTTTTCTGAAAGAGTTTTTTTTAATAAAAAATTAATGTTCAAATAACAGTAAAACTTAATGGGCTTTACCAAAGTGATTGATCATTAAAAATTGTACATGTATATTGAAAATGCAATGATTATAATGTTTGTGTGAGAGAAACCCAACAGAGACCGGGTCCGAAGAGATTAGTTTTTCACAATATAGTGAATTAGTGTTTGAATTCTTGATAAGAAGTGTTGGACAGTTTCTCGAACAAGTTTTTCATGAAAGATTACTTGTGTATAATAGAGAGAGAGAGCTACACACACAAATATGAAAATATAGGCTTTAATTAGGTAAAGATGCATACAGACCAGGAATATGAACAAGAAGAAGAAGAGCATCTGGACTGTCCTTCTCTTCCACAAGCGGCTTGAAATCTTCATATGTTTGCGTTGAAGCCATATCGGGTAGCTTGTCTGCTATCAGAAAATTATGGCAATTTTTCTGAATTGCATGCAAAGGCTTCAACTTCCAATATTTATAGAGGGGATGGTGCCTTGCCTTCCTCGGCTTCTGGGTTTGATTTCCTATCAATGAAGCTATTTCTTTTCTGGTTGCTTCAGGAATAATGTAACGTGATTATTGAAGTTTATGAAGGAGTTTGTTTTCCTAGGCGATATGTGAGGCATAACTTGTTCCAGAAATAAGGTAATATATTAAGTAAAAGTCATTCCACAAAATCTAATCTATTTTTTTTATTTACTATTCATTATTATTTCAAACTTAACAAATCAAATTTGCCTTAATTTTTTAGTTTGAATTATTTTCAAATTTACAAATAATCCGATTCTAATTAATTTTGATTATACTAGTTGATAATTAATATTCATTATCTCATTATTCTTTGTTCATTTTATAGTTCATTTTTTTCTAGTTAAAGTTTCATTATATCTCCTTATGGATTTGCCAACCGTCCGTGGTTTGTGAGCAATGAAAGGGAAGGGAGGAGGGTTGATATTTGATTGAGTTAAAAAAAAATGAATAAACTGGGTGGCAAGTTTTCGATTAATTTTTGGGTTAAAACAATATGGTTAGTCCCTAAAATTTGCATTGTTTGGAATCCTTCATTTTGATTCTTTAAGTTTATTCCATTTAAAAGGTTTGGCCTGTAGGAAAGCTACCCTGTGTTCGGGGCTGTAATTGGTTTGCAACCCCGAATTAAAAAAAAAATATATATAATGTGCAAATCACATAAAGGTTAATCATTAGAATTTCATGTCATTTTAACACTTTTTTCTTGGGTTTTATACACTCTTAGATATTTTTTTTTTTCATCTTTTAGCTTTTATCCTTGTTATTTTTGAGCTTATAAAGTTTGTTACTTTTGCAAGGTATATTTTGGCATTAAGAGTAATTATATCAAGTCACTTGGAAAACTTTTGGAAGTATTTGAGGATCAAGGTTGCTTTAGAATCACATTATGGTGATCAAAGAAGAATAAATAGACTCCAAATTATGGGTGAAACTCCTTATTGAGTTAGAAGAATAGAATTTTCCAGAGGCAAAATGAGCTGTGACGCACTCCGTCTTGGTTATGGCCCAACTCAAACAAAGGCAGACTTGACCACGACGCAAAATTTTTGGGCCGCAATGTTGTCGTTGACAGCAATAGGAACAGCAACAGCAGGTCAAAAAATTCCAAGTTTTAAGACCCCAAACCTGACCTTGGCCGCCATTCTTCAGTTTTGGATGGTTTTTAGGAGTATTGTGCTGTGTTAGGGCTTGCTTCTTGGAGGAGATTGAGCTAGAAGTTGGAGTTTTGAAGAGATTTGGGCTTCTTTCCTTGGTTTTTCCTCTCCATTTTGCTTTTTCTACTCTTATTCCATTTTGTGCTGATGTGTATATATATTCTCATGGATTTTCTTAGTTTGTGTGGTTAAATACATTGATTCTAGAATTATTTTGAACTCTCGTATAGATTAAGTACTCATTTCCCCTATATATTTGTGATTAATGATATAATTGTGTTGATTTTACTCTATGTTTAATGCTTCTTGTTTATTGGCCACTAATAAGATTGTTGGGTTCACTTGATTGATGCTTGAAATGGTTAGGTTGAGCGTAGAACTTGAGTTTAATCGTGTGAGAACTTAAAATTTGCAAGTTGGCTGGATGGTTTTGTTAATGAGATAGAAATATACTCATTAATCTCACATAGTCACAGAAGGTTTGCAATTAAAATTAGGGCTTAATTAATTAATTAAGAGATTAAGGAATTAATTGAGCTAAACACCGATTTAGAGACATGAGAGAGCATTTATAGGTAATTTAGTATCCTTGGCTAGCATAATCTATAATTAAGAAGCAAATACAATGGGGATTTAATTAAGTACCTTTGAAATATAAGGGGTATAAGTAATCTTAAGTTCCTTTGAATCATTAGAATTGAAGAATCACTTTTTCTTTTTATTAATTTTTAGTTTTATAAATAGTTGCTTTCATTTTTTATATTTGTATTACTCAAATTAATTGAAAATATGATAATCAATACTTAACTGCGTTTTGAAATCAAATTCTCATGAAAATGATAATTTAGTCATCACTTTATTACTTGTCCTGATCCTTGCACTTATGGTGCAAACAATAACAATCTCATTAAATATTGCCCGCCATTGAAAGTAACTTGATTCTATTAAGATGTTGCATAACAATGAGATTTATGGAAATTGTTGACATAGCAGTTTCAAGAGAAATTCCAAGTTTGATAAAAATATTACTTTTTAGAAATTATATATTTGCGATATTTTAATTAGAAAATAAAAAATGATCATATAATGAATTCAACACATGTTTGTAAATTTTAGAAATACGTACAATTTATTAATTATCATGGAAAGATTTTTTGTGGTAACGATTTCCAAACGGTTAGATCTTAATAATCAAAAGTGACAACACTGAATAAGATAAAGAAATCAATGTATCCAAATCTAAGCCGTTGTGTATTTTTATTGAATCGATGAAGGATTTTTTTGACGTTGTAATCTTGCCTTAAATATATGATACTCAATTGGAGTTTTGCAGGGATCCTTCACCTCAATTTGTTTCAAATTGTAAGTACTTTTTGGTTTCATAACTTTGCTTGTACATGTAACTTTAATTTGAAGAAATAAAATGGGGCGACAATTTTTGAGGCAGAAAATAGCAAAGTGGGAAGGGAAAATATTAAACTTTAAATCATATATTTGAGATTTTTTATTTAATGAATGATTAAACACATGTTAAGGAGTACAGGTTGGTACATTCCCAAAGACTTGGGGCTTGATGTTTTTACAAGTAGCTATTGTAGGAGTCCCATTGAATTTGAGATCAATGTTTGTGAGTTTTACCTTCTCACATGGTACACTACTGCTACAAATTAAAATTATTCCTTCCTTTGTTGTTGATGTGCCTCTAATGTTTTTGAAGGAAACTCTACTAATTTGTACTTTCGATGGAGTCTGTCATTGCAGCTCAGAATGCAAGAAAGAAAAAGAAAATACAAAAAAAAGTAGTTAGAAATATGTAGGGAAAACTCAAACAAAAAATGATACACCAAAAAGTAGAAAATACATAAATTAGATAAATATGCCCATGTTATTCCAACATTTGCATCACATATTTTTCCCTTTTGATAAAATTTTTTTTGAACGTGCCTTTTGGTAAATTTCAAATGCTTTGAAATGCACTCATGCATTTTCAATTGTTTGTTTAATATTTTTAATTTTATTTCATATTGTTTATTATTTTATACATGTATAAAAATCAATGCATTTTGGGAGAGAGAGAACTAAATACCTGTTTTGAGCATTGGTTCCATGGACAGTATTCTTGGTCTATGATTATAGGATTGGTGACATTAATCATAACGAGATTCTCAAAACGCAATTGAGAGACTGAAATTTTTATTAAAGTACCCGGCCAAGTCTTGATTCTCACACCATTGTCAGTATTTTTAAAAGTGCAATTCTTTACTATTAGACCTTCCACAGGTTCTTCATTTTCATATTTTCCAAGGCTTCCAACACTAATGCCATGGCCAGGTCCACATGTCACGTTCTCAACACTCACTTGTTTACTTCCATCACCTAATGAGATGCAGTCATCTCCTGTTCTAATGTTTGAGTCAAGTATTTTCACCAATGTTGATCTTCCAATGTGAATTCCATCTGTATTCGGACTTTCTGCTGGGGCCTCAATGGAGAATTTGCTAAATGTAATATTTCGGCACCCTAGAACATTCACATGAAAGTGTTTGCTATGCTTTGATGTTGTGTCTCGAATGATCGAATTGTTCATGAAGCTAAAACCAAAATTCTGGAAGAGTTTTCAAAGAAAGTTAGATTGTAGAAAAAATCTATGCACTATTAATTTAATTTTTTTTTCATGATAAGAGTAGACTGAATAAAAAAAAAAAGAGATAAAATGTTAGGCAATAAAGAATGAACACAAATTTTTCTAATTTTCTTTTTCCCCCCTCTTAACATAGTTTTTACCATATGAGAAGATTCACTCAATATATGATTTTTTTTTTTAGGTTAAAACATATACTTGTATATTATTTTGCTAGAAACTATACATTTGTTATATTTTAATTAAAAATTAAAAATATATATATAACGAATTCAACACATTTTACAAATTTTAGAAATGTGTATAATTTAGTAATTACCATAGAAAGTTTTTTGCAATTCCATGTTTGATGACAGTTATTTTGCTTCCAAGCTGTAGAACCTTGACCGTCAAAGGTGGCACCACCAGATAAGGTAAAAGAATCGATGTATCCAAAACTGATCCATTGAGAGTCTCCATCAAATTGATTAGGATTTTCTGGCGCTGCAATATTGCCTTCAATTTGAAGCTCAATTGGAGCCTTGCAAGGACCGTTTAACTCTATTTGTCTCAAATTGTATGTATTTCTTGGCACCAAGACTTTGCTTGCACTTGCTGATGTACATGCTGCTTTCCATGCTCTTTCCAAGCTCTAATCAACATCAATTAATTGGTCAAGTGTATTTCAATTAAATATATTTATGAAAAACTTCTTGTAAGAAGATATACTTAACATGTGATAATAATAAAACAACAAATTTATATCAAAGTTTATTTTTCATAAAAAAATGTACAAATTTTTGCATTTGAATTTTATGAATCCACCACAAAAGTAATATTTGAAAACAGACAGCCTGCTGCAAAATCAATCTGTAACCAACCAATTCTTTTGTCCCAAATTTCCTTTTATTTTTCCATGTAGTAAACATTCAAACTTGGAATTGACGAGATAAATACTTACTAAGGTCAGATCTCCATTAGGTGCTCCACCATAGTTTGTTATATCAAAAACCACAGGCTGAGCTATAGTGGAAGATGCTAGCAGTAAGAATAAAGCAGAAATATAAACAATACTCAAAATGGCATCCATATGTAGTTCTTCTTTGAATTCTATATTGGCCCTTTTCTGCTCTCTGGGTTTTTTTTTTTTTGGGTGATAAACTCTCTTTTTGTAATAGAACAATGTCTACTGGAGTTGTTTATGGTGGTGAAACCCCATTACACAGAGATCTATTCATATTGTTGTGGTAAAATTGTGACAAGCCATATAAATAGAAAAATAATGAAATTATAAAACTGTAGTTGTTTTTTCTTTAAACATGGTTATAACCAAAGCCCGTTTATTTAACAAATACTTCAAATTTGGCCATTTTGGCATAGTAAATAATTAAAATTTTTCCAAATTTCAAGATTTTGTTTCAAACAGTGAGCAACTTTGATCAAGGACTTGAAAACAAACAATCTTCATCCACTTTTGCAAGATAATTGATTTGAGTATTCAAATGTTGTTACTGCAAAATCGGTTTTGAGAAGTTTTATCCTCAACGATATAGTATTTTGGTGTTTATAGGTGTTTAGTTAATCACATTTGCACATTCTTCAACGTTTTTGGTTTTTAATTTTCATAATCTATTGTTGGAAGTAATGGCGTATGACATTATATTTAATATAAGTTTTGATGAAGATAAATTTAACCTGACAGCATCAAATATCGGATGTCATGTAACAAATGAGAATATTCTCATAAAACCTATTTAAAAATAATTTTTATCTTTTTTTTTTGGTACAATTAAAAATAATTTTTATACTCTCCTGGTCCTTAACATAGAAACTAAATAGAGAGTTAATATTGATTCTAAGTGTAAGACCTATTTTATATAATTATCAACTTTTTTCTCATTCCTTTAATAATAATAAAGTAAAAGAGGGAGAAAGGAAATTTAAAAAAATGCTTAGAGTGTTTTAGAAAAAGTACTCCTTCGGTCTTAAATATAAGACCCTTATACTAGAACCGGAGCAGTATATCATATTACCTAATTCAACTAACATTTTTAATATACTCAAATTAGTTAATTAGATTTTATATTAAGGACTAGAGGAGTATTGATATCATAAATTTATTATTAATGAGTTGTCATGAATAATAAATCAACACTGAGAGAATCAATATATCATCAAGAAAAGAATACAAGGAAGTTTAACAATTCCGTACGATCACTTAAAACAAGTGTTTTTATACACGTTGAGATAAACTTTTCTATTATATTATATATCCTAAAATCACTTTTAAATGGCTGATCCAAATACTGTGAAGTGAACGTTGCAGCTCTGGACTCAGATCCCTATAGAAATGAATAATGATGGCCGTGGCCTGAAAACCGACATTTTCCTTTAGGGAGGGTCAGTTTCTCTTTTTCTTTTTAAATGATAGGTTTTTTCTCCATTTTTCTATCAAGCCCAAAACTTGTTCAATTTTCTAAGAATTCCCAATTTAATTGCAAGTTTTGGTTCAATAATGACTCAACTTTGATCCAACCTGACAAAACTACAGAAGCATCCAAATGGAAAAAATTGGAAACCTATGAGAAGATAAACCAACTCTGAGCACTAGTATGAGAACTTGAAAGAATTTGACGTGACCTCTTCACTAGATTGAAACTCTGGTATATTTCCATTTTCAAGGCCTTCTTTAGAGGGAACTAGTTCAACCATATCATTGCACTGAACATAAGTTTGTTAACAGAGGGCACAGAGAAGTTAAAAACATTCATACATAAAACAGTTGCACTTGTCTGGTCAAAAAAAAAAAAAAACAGTTGCACTTGTGCCGCCTGACTTGCTATACAGTGTTGGAAATCTTAATGGAGCATTAATTCCCAGCGAGTAGCCTACATGGGAAAAAGGAGAAAAAGGATGAGGAGAGGATCCAAATCCGTCTGCATGACACAACTTTGCTGTCTTTGTTCCCTTTTCGGTGTTTTTATCAGTTTTATCAGTTAGCCGATTAGGAGTCGCTCTTCTTGAATAAATGGGCAAGATCAGGATCATCTAAACTCACATCCAACCATCCATTCATCTGCATGTATTCAACGTAATGATCTGGAGGCTTCACAGCAGGAACACGTTTAGGAGTAAAGCCGTGAATTCTAGCAACATCTCTGGCAAGCCATTTTACATACGCCCGGTCCAAAGGAGGGGCAATCTTCAATAATATCACATCATCTGTTTCTTGTTTTGCTGGTTTGTTTCCCATGCCAAAGCACCCTGATGAGCTTAATCGATGGACAACAAAAGGGTCAGAGTAGAAAAAGAAGGAAAAGTGATGCTTCATGCAGAACTAAGTAAAATGGTCAACATACGCAATCATTACAAGAGGCAAACAAGCCTTATATATTGGTTATTTGGTTATCTAGCTGTAGTAACCCAAAATTATACCCCCTCCACATTTAGTCAACTTACGCATTCTAAACTCATCCACGGCTTCCAATTGTTTAATTCAACGAGGTAAACACTGCAACATAAGTGCAAAACTTAAAATGCCTTAGATCATTAACAATGATCTTTATAGTGAAATGCCAATAATAAATAGACATGTCAAAGCACAAACATGAGAAAGGAAAAGGAATGTATTTTCACAAAAACACCTTACAATGGCATCATGAATTCTGGATCACCTTATTTTAAGCTTTTGACTGTCCTCTAAAATGTATAACTAACTCCCACATAATTATATGACATTGTTGTATACTTTGTATACACAACAAGCAAAGGGGTGCATATGGTAAGGGAAGGATGGAGCTAAGGATGTATATGGACACATATCGTGCATGGAAATCTCCTTGAATCAGTCTAGCTAAACATTTTGCCTTATATTAATCTGCATGGTCTTTATCATGATTTCCTTTTGCAGATTAACGAAGGACTAAGTTCCCCAAACTGACACAGAAACTTCAATTTTCTTAGGCACATCGCACTTCAAAAATTTAAATGAAGGAGTGTAAGGAACTCATCCCCCATCCATCCGCCAACGAAGATTGTAATTAATACGGTCACTCCATCACCTAAATTCATAAATATGAAGGTATTTGGTAAATCTTAAAATCTCAAAACAGAGTCTACCCGTGCAGCAGCTAAATTCGACCACTGAGGCAGAAAAGTATGTGAATATGGAGCATTTAGGAACTTGAACAGTACCTACACATTTACGGCCACTACAACAAGCTTTTCTCATGCAAAGTGATCATTTCATCAAGCCAAAATAGAACTAACTGAACTAATGCATTCACAGCAGGAAGGACAATTTTCACATGCAAACCCAGAGCCAAAGGATCCTTCTCTCAAGCTTAAAATAGGTGGAAGCATCAACCCATGAGTCCATGACCCTCAGGCTGCTGTTGGAACTTGGAGGGATTCTTTAATTTGGGAAAATAAACCTTAACATAAGATTAAGTTCATACAATGTATGTAGACCAACTAGAGAATCAAGCCATAGTTTTTTTGGGAAAAAAATTATTTATTTATTTTGCAGTGCTTAAAGTCCACCAATGATCTTCCAATAATAATCATCCTCACTGCCAGTGCCCTCATGGATTCAAGAACAATAAGTAGGAGGCAACAGTGTTTTGACCCCCGAAAATTCTTTAGAAAAAATAAAATAAAAGAAACTTTACCATAGCAACAATACCAAAAGTAATCAGTAAGCATTCCTGTGGGAAAGCACAAAGCCTAATCAAAAGGCAAGTTCACGTCGTATGAACCATAGAACATTAATCATCACTTTCAATTTGCATAACATCGCACCACGGACTTTTCTTAAACATGGTAAAAGCAATTGCACGGCAGGCTTGGAATTTTAGGCAAAATAACATAGAAGTAAAGTTTCGGAACCCACATAAGTAATCCTAAGATCAAAATCCTGTACCCCCAAAATTACTAATAAAACAAACTTAAAACGATCATAACACGACATGGAAATCATTATGAGACCGTTCCCTCTCATTACCAAATCAAAACCCAACGACCGAGAAGGGGAGAAGGGGACGATACAGCTACATTGTAATGAACGCAAAAACCAAAATCTTCGGAGGATTACAAGTCCAATCCCCAACTCGTAATTCGGCTACAAATGACATATAAAGGAGAATCAGAATAAGTATGTCACCTTCGAAGTCAACTCCAAGCCTATCGGATTTCGACTCCCTGGTTTGTTCCCGCTTGCTTTATCGCCTCAGCCTATCCCGGAAACCACTAGACACCTCCCCGTCCTTCTCCCAGTTCAGGAAAAAGAAGTTAAAATGAAACAAGCCTAAGGCCCATCTGTTGCTAGATTGGGCTTTATACTCCTAAAATATATCTATAAGGATTTTTTAACATTATATATTTTGCCGTTATCATGTTATTACTTTTTTTTTTTTTGCCAGACCATTGTTATGTTATTATGAGATGCAATAAATAACAATTAGGATTTAGAAAAATGTAAGAGTTAGTTACTAGAGCTATTTTTTCAATAGAAGTTGGGAGATTTCTCTTTGATCCTAAATGTAAAATCTTAAATCTATATCCTCCCAAATATTTATATATATATATATATTAAAATTATCTCTGTTGCACGTGTTAATAAGATTCTGCTGGTCAAAAAACATGTTAATAAGATTCCATCAAATCAAGGAGGGAGTTCCAATAAAAATGATTGAAGAAAATATTTTAGAGAAAACTAATATATTTTTTATTTACAAATAATTAATTTAATTAATTTTTTAATCTTTCTAAATTAGTTATATGGTTACTAAATTAAGTACTGGAGGGAGGACAAACAAACCTAGGACAGAAACAAGGATGGAAAATGATTGAGAAAGCATGTAAGAACCAATCCATGTTATATCATTCAAAATTTTGCCAACATTATTTTTTTCTCAAGAAATTTTCTTATTATGCTTTTTCTCCATTCTTGCAATTGATTTTTCCTCTTCTTCCAATGCCTGATCAATTTCCCCTTATTTATTAATTTATTATCCATTTCATTGATTTTTAACCGAATTTTTAACTTGCCCATTTCATATATCAATTAAACTACACAAATATGATGATTGGTTTCTCTGATCGAAGTAGTTAGTTGGGCTCAATTTTATAAATATAAGTTCTATATCCTCTTAGTTTTCAGTTTTATAAGCAACGAAACAGCTTTAAAAAAAAAAAAAATTGAATGATAAGGGGGTTTCAAATTTCTGGATCAGCTTTAAAAATGTTCAGAAAATCAATCTTAATGTTTGAACTTAAATTTAACTAATGTTTAACCTAGATACGCACATCAAGAATAAGATCTTTAACAAAATGGCAGAGTTACATAAAGATCTAATATGACCAAAACAACACAATTTATATGCTGACTAGGATCCATGTCTACTGTATTTTTTTTTTTCCTTTTCCTTTTCCTTTTGTAAAACACTTTTTACGGTTTCCCATGATAAACCTCAAACCCAAATTCACCGCTAAATACTTTTGGTTTTAATCTTAATTTCTCCCTTTGTTTTGTGTTACCCCCATTGCATTATTTGCATTCCCTTTTGGGTTTGTACTTTTCCATAGATTTGGGGCTTGACATGTGTCAAAACATTATAATTTTTGAAGTAAAAACGGACAATAATAGTTTGAATTACAATTGATATTTTTAATTAGATGAATCAATATAATATATTCTCAGGAGTACGAGTTGGCATATTGCCACCAAAGACTTGATATTCTTACAAGTAGGAATTGCAGCAGTCCCATTGAATTTGAGATTAATATTTGTGAGTTTTATCTTCTCACATGGGACACTACCACTACAAGTTAGGATTATTCCTTCCTTTGTTGTGGATGTACCTCTGATATTCTTGAAGGAAACTCCACTGTCTTTTACTTTCGATGGGGTCTATTATAGCAACTCACAATGCAAGAAAGAAGAAAGAAAAGATAAATTACGTAGTAAAAAATAGATAGAGAACCTAAAAAATGAGACATCAAAAAGCAAACAGTATAAACAGTACAAACATATGGATATCCCCGTAAAATTCCAAAATTCGCATCGCAAATACAATTTTTCCTTTCGATAAATTTCGAATATTTTGAAACGCATATTTGCATTTTAAGATGCTTGTTTAAGATTTAAATTAATTTTGTATTGTTTACTATTTTTTACATGTATAAATATGTATCCATTTTGAGAGAGAGAGAGATTGCTTCCATAGGTAATATTCTTGATCTATATTATAGGATTTGTGACATTAATCATGGTAATATTCTCAAAACACAATTGAGATACCAGAATTTTTATTGAAGTATCAGGCTAAGTTTTGATTCTTACACCATTGTCGGTGTTTTTAAAAATACAATTCTTTACTACCAAACCTTCTACAGGTTCTTCACTTTCATGTTTTTCAAGGCTTCCAACACTTATGCCATGGCCAGGTCCGCATGTCACATTCTCAACAATCACTTGTCTATTTCCATCACCAAATGAGATACAATCATCTCCTGTTCTAATGTTTTAGTCAAGTATTTTTACTTCTGTTGATCTTCCACTGTGGATTCCCTCTGTATTTAGACTATCTATTGAGACCGCAATGGAAAATTTGCTAAATGTAATATTCTAGCATCCTAGAACATTCATGTGAAAGTGTTTGCTATGCTTTGATGTTATGTCCTGGATGACTGAATTGTTCATGAAGTTGAAACCAAAATTCTAGAAGAGTTTTAAAAAAAAAAGGTAGACTTCTAAAAAATTTAGTGCATTATAGATTTAGAATTTTTTTTTTATTACAAGAAGAAGTTTTATTCAAAAGAGATAAAATGATAGGCAACACAAAATAAACACAAATCATTATAATTTTCTTTCTTTCTGTTAACCTATTTTTTAACCAAATGAGAGAATTCACTCATGATGTTAAAATATATACTCATATTATTATTTAGAAAATATACATTTGTTATATTTTAAGTAGAAATTAAAAAATGATGATACAAGAAAGGGAGAATTACAGTCAAGTCCCACATAAGAGAAATAATTACTAAAAAGTCCTAATAACAACCTCATCAGTCTATAATGATAAGTCTTATAGTGAGAATGACAACCTCTAGGACTTGTTTCTTAATTGTTTTCCTTGCCTGGGACCTCATTGTAATTCTCCCTACAAGAAATTCACACATGTTTGTAAGTTTCATGAGTAAAATTGATTAATTAGCATGGGAAGCTTTTTGCAATTCTAAGTTTGATGACAATTATTTTGGTTCCAAGCTATTGAGCCTTGACCGTCAAAAGTGGCACTACCAGACAAAGTAAAGGAATCAATGTATCCGAATCTAAGCCATTGAACATCTCCACTGAATTGATTAGGGTTTTTTGATGCTATAATGTTACCTTCAATGTGAAGTTCAATCGGAGCTTTGCAAGGACTATTAAAATCTATTTGTCTCAAATTGAATGTACCTTTGGCCACAGAAATTTTGCTTGCACTTGTTGATGAACTCATGAACAAGCTGCTTTCGGTGCTCTTTCCAAGCTCTTGTCAACATCAATCAACAACTCGAGTGTATTTTAATAAATTGTAATATAAAAAAAATTGTAGGTAGATATACTTGTGTTAACAAAAAAAATTATGACAAAATTTATTTTTTGTCCTACAAGTTTTGAGATTGAAATTTTGTGAATAAGCCACCAAAGAAATATTTACAGAGGGATAATCTGTTGCAAAATCAATTTGTAATGAAGAGTAGTTCTTTTGTCCCATTTTTTGTTGTTGTAGTGAACATTCAAAATAGGAATTGAAGAGATAAATACATACTGAGGTTAGATCTCGATCAGGTGCTCCACCGTATTTTTTTATATAAAAAAACACAGGCTGGGCTAAATTGAAGAAGCTGGTAGTAAGAATAAAGCAGAAATATAAATAATTCTCAAATTTGCATCCATATTTAGTTCTTCTTCTTTGAATTCTTTATAAGCCTTTTCCCTCTCTCGTTCAAATTCGAACAATGTCTACTAGAGTTGTATGAGGTGGTGAAACCCCATAACACAGAGATCTATTTATGCTGTTGTGGTAAAACTGAAGAAACAATATAAACAGCCAAATAATTAAATTATAAATCTGTAGTTGTTTTTCTTTAAACAAGCATACAACCAAAGTCCGTTTATTTAACAATTATGATTCATATTTGGCTATTTAAGAAAGTATAACTAGAATTTTGCTAAATTTCAATATTTTCTTTCAAACTAAGGGAACAACCTTGTTCGAGGACATAAAACCAAATAGTCATTATCCACTTTTGAATTTAGAAATTTGAACTGTTACTTCAAAATTCATTTTGATTATCTTTATCCTCAAGAATATAATACTACAGTCCTTAATATAAGAACTTGTCTAACTTTTAGTTTGGTCATAAATATAAAATTTCAATATACTTTGTCTCTCATATTTATTAATTTTTTTCCAAGGTAATCCTTGTAACAATAATAGTTCTGGCCAATAAAACCAACATAACTAATTTTTTTTTAATCTACTCAAATTAGTTAACTAACTATTATATTAAGAACTGGAGCTATTATTTTGGTACTTATAGATGTTTAGTTAATCATGTGCACAATAAAAATACGGATGTTTTTAGGCTTTTTTTCAAACCAAATATATAGCTTATTTCTGTTAGTATATGTTTAGTTTTGATTATGTTAATTCGAGAGCAAAAAATGTGCATGATATTAATTCTTATATGTTATCAATATTTATATCATGCTTACTTGATTTAATAAATTGGATATGCGGTTGAACCTGTTTATATAGTTTTATCAAAGTTAATTGATTTAATAACATGAAGGAGAAGAGAAGAAAGTTGAAGAAGTGGATAAAGATAAGGAGAAAAATGAGAGAAAATTGGAAGAAATATAGCACAATGAACGAAATAACATGAAGGCTAGCAAGATTAGATCAAGAAAGTTTAATCTTTAGTTTCTTAGACACCTGGTTTTTTTTAGATCTCTTGTAAAAGAGCAAGATCGAGTTTTTCAAATAATCAAAACGCTTCAAATGATTTAGAAAAGGTTTAGAATGGGTTTTTTTTCCAACTTAACATGAATAAACAGCAACATAGTTAGATTTTTACTACATATTGTATTAGTAGGTGTTTTAGTGTTTACTAGCTTTTATTAATTTACAATTGTCCCTGAGACAACAACTTATACCTCTATTCTTTATAATTCATTTATTTTAATTGCAAATATTTACTAACTTGCATTTGTCTATTGTGAGCGTTTATCTCTAAAAAAGAAATCTCCTATAAATACAGATGCTTACTCACATTAGTCATGATTTGGCTCAATTTTATGAATATAAGTTCTACATCCTCTTAGTTTCTAATTTTATAAACAAGGAAACAGCTTAAAAAAATTCTTTTAAATGATAAGAATAGAGCTTCAAGTTTCTGGATCAGCTTTCAAAGCGTTCAGAAACTTAAATTTAATTAATGCTTAGCTTAGGATTGCACATCAAGATGAAGATTTTTAACATTCATCCTCTTCAAATTTACATTAAGATCTAATAAGAACAGAACAACACAATTTATGTGCTGACTAGGATCCATGCAAGCCAAGATATTGTCTACAGTATTTCCCCCCCTTCCTTTTCCGAAACACAGCATACTCTTTACAATTTCCCAAATAAACCTCGAACCTAAAGTCAACGCTAACTACTTTCGGAGAGAACAAAACCTCATTAACACATTTCATTTCATTGAGTCTCGTCCCCTACTTGCTTGTTGTTCCAGAATGAAGGACAAGTCATTGTTTTACCAAAAAAACCAAACAAGGTTAATGTTTCCAGAATAAGAGTTAAGACACCTGTGGTAGTTTCAGATAATAAGATCTTGAGTTAAACTTTATGTGCAGCCACGTAAGGAAAAATGAGGGCAAGTTAATCTTTTTGAGAAGGGGAACATATATACAGTAAAGTAAAACCATACCCTCACAGGACTACAGCAGAGAAGGAGCATCGCTTGCCAAGAGCTTTAAGATTAGTAGAGCGCCAGCCTTGAGTCTCCGTGTAATATTCCACCTGAGGTTATCGGAAAACAAAGCAATAATCCAGCACTTCAGCGTAGTACCATGAGGTTATGAAATTGGGGAAGCAGAAATTATTTCTGGCTGATATATCTGTTGTATGTTTCAATTCAGACATCCTAATTTTTGAGCTGATCCAGATTTAAGGATATGGCTCCTTGAAAAGCCATGATCTGTTTCACTGGCAGCTACGAATAAAACAAGAATCACCCAATTTGAAGTGCTTTTGAAATTGATGCTTGGGATAGGCTACCATGACATTAGTTTCCAGAATTTCAATCAGTACTTACAAAATATCAAATAATCTCAACCCATTCCCGGTGAAGTTCAACAGAGGGATGTCACATACCTTGTTAGAAACATTATTTTCAACCAAACCTCCCATGGCAAAAATTGAGTTTCCAATAACAACAGCTGAAGAAAATCCCCTAGAATTATTCATTGATTCAACCATCGTCCAGTGATTCACACGAGGGTCATACACCTCCACTGTTGAGACCATCTGTTCGCCATTATAACCACCAATGACATATCTGCAGAGAAATTACTTTGATGTTCAGTATCTAACATCTTTTTGTGATGTGAACCCAGGTCTCCCTCCAAAATTGTTGTTATGCCCGTTTGATATGATGGAAGACTTTTTGGTAGGATTGAAATGGGAAAATGAAGAAAGAAAATAAATGGAACTGAACTTTGAAGAGAAAAAGTAGACAATAAAGCAAGAAAACTCCTCACTACTCGAGTGGCTTGCCCCCTCGCATGTAGGAATGGCGCTAATTTAATTTAAAGATACATAAAAACACATTTTTAAGTGTGAATATTATCATTCATAATTTTAGATATATTGATTGAATTCTATGGAATGAGGACACATGGCAAGTTCAATGGAAGACTATCATAGAATTGAATTTCTCCAAAATTACAACAAACTTCAAACGTTTTATCTAACCGATTCAAATAAAACTACGCATGCATATCTCTGTATCATTCCTGAGCTTCTTGTTGTTAGCAGATTTCTAAGACAAATGTTCTATATCTTCCGCTAAACACACACCAGGTATTACTCTCCCATTCTGCATACATGGGAGTTGAGAGAAGGAAAGGGAATCAAGAAAAGAAAGGAGGGGAAAGGGATGCTAAATTACAGCGTAAATGTAGCTTCCATTGACTTTGGGATTGCTACTTTTATCTTCTGATTAAATTACTGATCTCTTCACGACCTTTATATTTTGATTACAACTGATATGAAACTTACCCCACCAACCCGGGACGATGACTCCATGGTTGTTTTATGAGTTCATTCCATGCGGCCCTTTGATGCAGGACAAGAGAGAAGAGAAGGAGAAAGGAGGGAGAAATAGACAGCAACTACTCAATCTTTTAATTCATCAAAAGGTCTATAATGAAAATAATCCTAGGTCTACGTATAGTGCCCTAAGAACAATCATTAAAAATAATAACTTAAACCTAACTTAAACTTCAAGCAAGAGAACTCATAAAATAGGAAACAATCAAAGAAAGCCTTGTGGGAAACGAAATATAGCCGCATTAATAAATCACTAACAACTAAATAAATCCTTCCTATTGTTTATTTCCCATCATGAAGTTGCGCTATTTTTCAGTGGCTTAATTACAAACATGGGCGAGCAATAAGAGGTAAAATAGGAAGTCAACTTACAGCTTTTCGTTGAGGACTGCCAAAGAATGACAGCTTCTCTTTGTGGACATACTCTCAAGTCTTCTCCATGAAGGTTCCCGAAGATCATATCTCTCCAGTGATCTGTTATTATATTGGAGAAATAAAGGAATTGTTACTCAAAATTAGCGTGGACAAAGAAACGAGTCATAAAATGACAAGTTTTGAACATAGTTGCATAAGGAAGAATAAAAGCTGAATCCTTTTCAGTTTCTAATCTTCCCACCATTTGCTTTTGAAAAGTGATACTTACAGTTATATAAAGAAACCTCCCACAGCTTATGTTAATAGTCACATGAAAGAATCAAAGTACTTCGTTTTGGGTATATTACAGACGATCATAAAATAGAATTCCTCCAAAGAAATTAAACAAATTAGTTTTCTACAAACTCCAAGTATCAAAGTTTAAATATCTAGAATCCATTGTACACGAGGATGGTGAAATTGATGGAGATGTTTTTCATAGCATACAAGCTGGTCAGTTAAAGTGGAGGAAGACTACCGGAGTTATTTACTATAAGAAGGTACCTGCAAAGCTTAAGGCAAAATTTTATCAAACTGCTATAAGACCAGCTATGTTGTATTGTTGTGTATGTGGGGCAATAAAGGGAAAACAAGAGCATAAAGTTGGGGTAGTAGAAATGAGGATGTTGAGATAGATGTGTGGTCATACAAGAAAAGATAACATCTGACACGAAAATATCAGAACAAGAGTCGGTGTGACGCCTATCGAAAAGAAAATGGTTAAATATCGCTTGAGGTAGTTTAGGCATATGCAGAAAAGGCCATTTAAGGCCCCTAGTGAGGAGAGTAGATCAGACAATATAGAGTTCCATAAAAAGGAGCAGAGGAAGACCGAGAAGAATACTCAATGAGGGTATTGAATGAGACCTTCTGGTTAACAACATATTTAAGAACTTGGTTGTTGATAGAGTACAATGGCGTTGTGTAATTTATGTAGCTGACCTGACCTAGTAGGATAAGGCTTGTTGTTGTTGTTGTTGTAGTTTTCTACAAACTCCTACATACAGTTATATCTAGTCATGGTCTGCAAAAGTTAGTGACACCATTTAGAAAAAAAGAGTTCGATAACCAAGCTGATGGACTCTTATTAGTTATTACCAAGTTGTATGATAGGAGTAACATTAGAGAAGGAAAACAAAGACAATACGCTTTGGGCTGGGAAGTCAACAGGGACACATGAATAAATCAGTTGATTTCTATAATTTAAGCTGATAACAGTTTGTTAAGAAGGAATAAGAAGGAAAGAGCAAGGCTGAGAAAGGCATGCTGAATTTTGTATAGTTTCTGGCCTATAGAAGTGCAGTCGTGTGGCTCCATTTTATTCTTTCCTGTGTTTCTGTTCAGCTACACGACTAATTTTCTTTTAACATTTTTAAGCCCTGCATCTGTTTTGATAAGGAAATAATACTTTGATGAACTGCTGTTCTCTGGCTATTAGCTTTATTATCTATGCTTCTGGTATGCTTTCTCGTATTTTAAATAGAACAAGAAAATTTTTTAGAAAACCATATCGTCATTAAAGTTCCGTGAAGTCTATTATGCTAATTTCCAAACCATATTATACACTCATACTCAATTACACATCAATTGGTAAGCAAGCTGCAATAAATCTACTTAAGACTTCTAGGCAAGTCAAAACCAAACATAAAGTTTACCATAATGAATGAAAGTAATACTTGAGAACCACAGTTAAATGTGCCTCTGGTCTGAGAAATAATTGGATTTGTAACGGGACTTAAATGAAGGGAGATAAAAACAAGTTTCAGCTAATAGCACTGAAATTATCTCCACCCATCAAAAGGAAGGGTATAGAAAGCAAGCAATAAATGTCATGCACCCAAATAAGCATTCAACCCAGAACAAATATTATTAGATATAAAGAAATTAAACTTAAAAGGTTACTTTAGAATTTTCATGATTCAGAAAAGTTGGGTTTTTGGGAGATAAAAAATCTTATGCCCCTATCAATGAAATTCAACAATCATTTCTCCCAGACATATCCCAAACATGTATATCAGTAATGAGGATATATATTCATGGCTATTATTTGATATATGTTTCCATCGCCACCACTCTATGGCCTAACTGATTTAGATGAAGCAAAAAAGTAAAATTTGAAAATATGCTGGCACTAGCAGTCAGATGGCAAAAAATTGTAGGGGGAGAACCAAAAGGAAATCTCACTTCAAGTAGTCTTTTCCATCATATCCACCTACAGCATATATTGCACCATTGATTTCTGCTGCAGCAAGGGAAAATCTCTGGCAGAATAAAGTGAAATGTTAGTCAACAAAGCAAACCATATTCGAGAACAAATTAACAGTATAGATATTGAGGAGAAAATGTGACTGAATTTTTATTGCTCGTAATTCATACACTAATTCAAGAAAATTATCAATTCAATGAAGCTTTTTATGCACTATCAAGAAACAAAGTCATTGTAATTTTCTTTTAAAAAACAAAAAGATCAGAAACTGTATTAAGATTAAAAATTTCAAGGCAAGAATCAACATAGGATGTCAGAATTTGACTCTTGCAGAATCTGTTGACATTTCCTGATAAATTTCTTCTCAGTAGCAAGTGTGTAGATCAAGCATTTTTTATGCTCATATGTTTATGTATGCAGTCTATAACGTGCACGTCTAATGTATTAAACTAAGGGAGGCTCGCAATACCTTATCTTGCATTGATTTCGAGGGGATCCACATTCCAACATTGATATCAAATACTTCAACCTCAGAAAAACATTGTACTCCATTGCTACCACCAATTGCAAAAATCTTCTCATTCAAATATATCCCAGCAAGACTTCCTTTCTTTTGATTCATTGAAGGACGTGTAACCCACTGGTTCTTTTCCAAATTGTACGATTCAACTTCACAACAAGAGAATAAATTTCAGAACAATTTAGCAAAGAGAAAAACAATTTGCACGAAAATGAAACAGGGGAAAGAATAATTGAAGGTTGCATCCAATACCTGTATCATACCACGAATTATAGCATTCACCCCCAATAACATAAACTTCACCATTCAACTTGACAGCAGAAGTATATGAGCGCATAGAACTCATTGGACAAAGGTACTCCAATGAATCACGAGAAGGACAATAACAATCTAAACATGATAAGTGGGATACCCCATCAAAACCTCCTATTATTAGTATTGATTTACCAATACTCGACGCAGATTCCTTAACAAGATCAGTTTGTTGACGTGAGCTACGCTCTGAGATTTCCAATAGCTGGTTCAAGTTCTTTATCACCCTTCTTGATTCAACCTGAATTTGCCAATGAATAAAATGCACAAAATACAACAGCTTCATTTGACATGCCAAAGAGCATCATCATTTATAAGTACAGAAGGTACAAATGGCGATGGAAGAAAATAATAATATACATTCTGATTTCCTCACCAATAATAGAATAACTCTTATTTCCAACAAAAAAGTCAAATTTAAATAATGGTCGGATTCGTACCAACTCCTCCTCCAACAATCTAATTTTCTGATCCTGTTTGACTTGATTGAGCTTCAACTGATGGACTTCCTCTAGCATCTATAAAATCAACAACAACAAGAAGAAGTCCTATCACACTATGTAGGGATCGTTAAAATCAACCAATGGAAGGGGGAACAAAAATCAATGCATTTTATTTGCATAACTGGGTTTAAGGACAGAAGACGACAAGTTACCTTGTTCATAGTAGACTGTGAATTGACATCTGAAACAAACTCTTCTTCAGGCAAGGAACAGTTTCCTGTCTCTGCTCTGTCCAACAAAGAAATATTCCCCTCTGAGGTATTAGTCTTAGGAGACATGATCTCCATTGAACCCTTTTGAGGAAAGTAGGGATCATTGTCTGTTCCAAGAGAGTAGCCCTGGGTTTCCGTGTGCTGCTTCATGGCATCAAATTCTTCATAAAATTGTCCAGATTCCCCTCCAAAATCTTGCAAAGAATTACTTTTCCCATCAAAATCAAGACTACTAGATGAAGGAGCCGATATACTGTCAGTAGTGATTGATTTTGCAAATGGTTCATTCCATTTTTTCTGAGGAAGGGAAAAACTCTGGTCTTTGCAAGCAAAATCATGAGATTGGAGACAAATTTCTTCTGCTTGCCCCCCTCTATGTGCTTCTTCATTGTTTGATATGTTCAGTGACCAATTTTCCTCCTCCAAACCATGAGTATTGAAAGAACTTTGTCTAATGTGAGCCTTTGAATGCACAGTAGAATGATCCCCATTTCTCACAATAGATGAGTTAGGGTTCAAATTTAAATTGACTCTCTCAACGTTGAGGGCATTGCTTGCAAAAACTGGTGAAGTTGTAAACATCGAAATCAACTTACTTGTCTGACTCTGGTCTAATTCAAACCAAAAGTGATTTGATTCATAATAGTTGTCGATGATTACATGACCAAATTTATCTTCAATCAGGGGTTGGCATTGCATCTGAATTCGGACCCTTACCTTAAAAATATGACAAAAAAATAGGTATGTTAGAATGGAAATGATTACTGGCATGAAACCAATTTTGAAATTATTATGTAACATCAAGAAATACCTGTGCTGGAAATCGGGTGCGACCTGAACCATTTTCACTCCACCCACAAGGATTAATGTTCATTTTCCCTTCACTAGCAGCTTCAAATATACCATGTAGCTTCCTGTCACTGTAGTTGAACAAGAAAAGTGGCAAACCAGGTCGAATATGCTTTACATAAGAGATATGAGAAGCTGGTAGGCCTGTTCCACAATTTAAAGTGAATTCACATTAAATTCAGTTTGTTTTATGAACAGCAACTACAATGGTGGCTTGCTAAGAAACTAGGAATTTGGAAAAAGATCAACTAACCAAACAGCTGTTTGGAAATGCATTCCTCCATTGTATTGTTTGTGCAACCGAAGATAACTCCAGCCAACTCAGCCTTCCCAAGATTTCTGGCACTTGTGCTACAGTTCAGTGACCATGATGTTTTTGATTTCTCTGGCAATGTATATTGCTTGGTCTTCCTTCCACCACCCATTCTCTGTAGGTAGAAAAGAACATGAATTTTTAAATTATTGAAACAAATTATTGATGAAACAAAGGAAAACAACACCGAAAAACAAATCTAGGATAGAAGGAGGCAGACATTCTCAACAACAGAGAACATAGCATCTCTAGTTCAAGCTAGAAGACCACTCCGAAACCTAAAGCAAGGCGGAGCACCTGTGACCCAATACTACTTCTCACTCATGCATCTTTGGCAACAAGTAGATTTGTATGATCATCATAAGCGGAGATGCAGCCTTGATTCTTTCTAATAGAAGCAAGTAGTTGAGAGAGAATACACATCTGGATTTTTGCTTGGACTCGACAATATTTATCTCCTAACACCTCTGCCAGCCTATCTGAAGCTTTTAATATGGTAAAGTGTGAGGAAAGCTGAAAGCAGTTCACCCAAGGAAATAGCTTGCAACCAGAAGCATCTGTACTGGCCGCAAAAGAAGTGTCAGTTACTGATCAGAAAGGAAAAAGGGCCTCTAGAGGCTGGTGTGACCAGTATAACAAGGGAGGGCACACTAGAAATATATGCTGGGAGTTGCATGGAAATCCCCCAAATATGAAACAGAAGCAGAAAGCTGAAGTTAAAGGGTATGTCGCTTCATGAGATGAGAGAAAAGAAGTTGATGATCAAAGGCTCAGTAAGGAGAAGATTCAATTTTTTGAGAAAACTCTTGGAAAGGTAAGAGCTTTCCTTGATGACCAAGACACAACCTCACACGGCCATGAAAATTCACCCAGAAATCTGGAAGATGAAAATGTGAGGGAAACAAGGACGACACAGCCTGACAGAAGCAAAGTGTAGACACTCTACAGAAGAAACAGAGGCAAAGGCGCAAAGCGCGCCAACAAACAGATGGAGAAGTCCAAACCTACAAAGATTTGTAGTCTTTGTATGGATTAAAGCAGACGCATAGAGTGTGGTTTGAAAGGTTTATCGAAGTTAATATGCTTATTCCATACTTGGCCAGACATTAGGCTCCGAATAAGCATTGTGAGCCAGCTCATGAACAAGCCACAAAAAGAACTATGGAGGCTGCATATAAAATCCTAAGATACTTAAAGACTTGTGAAATTTTGAAACTTTGTAGAGTTGAAACAAGAAATGTGGAAGTATACAACGATGCAGATTAGGCAAGTTCAATATTAGATAGAAGATCTCCTACTGGATACTCTGTTTATGCCCGGGGCAATCTAGTCATCTTAAGAAGCTAAAAACAATCAGTTGTGACAAGAATTAACGCTAAAACTGAGTTAAAGGCTTTAGCCCTAGGATTCTATGAAAGGATGCGGATACCTGAGCTTCATGCAGAATTAAAAAAAAAAAAAAAACAATACACAAATATCTATAAAGGTTTGTTCTGAAATTGCAGCTGCCATCGGGATCGCAAAGGAAGATCCCTCTAGAGATTAAGGCTGGATTAACTCAAATGCTCAGGTCGCTGATCACTTGACCAAGTCATTTCAAGGGTCAGACTTGAGTAACTCACTGGCGCGCACAGAAAAACCAGCAGCAAATAGAAGAAATAAAAGGACCAGGCGAAGAAGATGGCAGAAGAAGTTTGAAGAAAAATAGACTCGCTTCACTACTCACTTGATCTGCACTGAAGAACCTCGCCTTAGGTGTAATATAACAAGCAATCCAGTACGAACGTGGTCTAACCTTCTCAACGAGCTTTCAAACACGCACCAAGACGACTTGAAACTTTTGAAGACCTGAGAGCGAAAATGCAGTTCGGTTTGAGTGTCTTAAGTAAGGTGAATCTGAAAAGGAGACCGATATATACAAGTTCACTTGCGAGACTACTACAAATTCTCAGAGTTCATCCGTGGAATCCAAGAAGCCAACTTCTAAAGCGCATTGCCATACTTGGGAAGATATAGCAATAGAAGACTTAGCACATAAGTTTCATTTCTTCATGCTCATAAAAGGAAGATGAAAACGACCAAAGAAACGGGAGAAGAAAGAAGATGGTCTAGGCTGAAGAAAAGAAAATGAGAAGAAGACAAAAAAGGAGGAAAACGGTAAGGACTGAGTAGTACGGTACTGTGTTGTGCCATGCCATTTCTGCTTTCATTCCTATTTCAGAAGTGAAACCCATGAATGGACAGCCCTCGCTGTATTTACCTTATTACCCTCACACGTCTATTCGTCTTCTGGGAGGAAAAAGTAGATGGGAAATTAACTCTTATTTATTAGGTGAATATAATATTTGGTTTTTTAAATTTACTCTTATTTTTGTGAATTTGTGATCTCTCAAGAGAAAAAATGATCCAAATTTTTAGTGGATTATAAAGATGTTTTAAAGGGAAAAAATTTGAGGGACCAAAATCTATAGTTTGAAACTTGAAAGACCAAAATCAAAATGAGGATAAACTTGAAGGGTCAAAATTTATATTAATCATTTATTTATTAAAAAGTGAAGACCCTGATTTTGAATTTTAATATTTCAATTAAATTAAATGGGATTCTTTCAAAACTAAAATACACTTGAAAAATATTAAAGATAGTAAATATCAATTATCCATTTTTTTAAAAATGCGTACATATTTTTTATCTAAATATAAAATAACTTGTAACTTGAAATTTTTATTCTTGTTTTAATAGGAAGATCTCTTTTATTTAAAATAATATTATACTTCCATCAATTCAACTAGTAGTTCCCAAGACTATAATTTCAACGGCGTTTGATAAATGGTCTTGTATCTTGGCAATTCAAGGAAGCATACATGCATGCTATATATACAAATTTTGTGAAAATTTGTACCTTACGGAGTGTTTAGATGAAACCAAACTATGATTTGAAAAATAATTTTTGGAGAATAGATTCTGAGGAGAATAGATTTTGTGAAAAAGTAATTCTGAGAAGTGAAAGTGTTTGGATAGTTGTTATCAGAAGTACTTTTTATATATACAAATTATTAAAAAAAGCATAAGTTAATATGATAATTACATAAAAGATAGATTTTATGATATATTTTAATTTAAAGAAATAAAATTGTTAATAATATATTTTTTACCAACATAATTAATAATACATAAGATAATGTAATTAATAAATAATTAATATGTATATATATATTTATAAGATATAAGATTAAATATGTTTATAAAAAAATAATTAAGAAATGTTAAAGTCATATTATTGTTGAGATCTACTTTGATAGACACAATCATATTCTCCAATTTGAACCAGAAGCAGAATGGATTCACTTCTCTTGAAACTATGCATGGTTTTGGGTTCTAAAACCATAGTTTTGGCTCAAACCATAGTTTCAGATTATTAGCCCAAAATTGATGCTGTTTGGGTGACATCCCACCCAAACCATGGTTTTGCCTCCTAAACCATAGTTTTGGAGGCACCCAAACAAGCTCTAAGAGTGAATTGCCTGCTAAATGGATAATCTCACTTTTGTAATGAATCACTTCTTCCTCTTGTCAATAAGTCTTGAATAACTAATTTTTGTATAATAAAAAATTATTTAAAATTAGTTAAAAGTAAAAAATATAATTTTATTTTTAAATATGTCCTTATAATAAATGAAAAATGTATGAAAAAAATACAATGAGAGAGAATAAATAATTAATAAGAAAATTAGAAAAAAACGAATTAAATATTGAAACAAACCCATAATAAAAATTATAAAATAGATCACATTCCTCCGTAAATTCAAAGCTTATAAATATAATTGGAAGGAGTTATCACATTAATTTCAATGCAATCAACTTGTACACCTCACTAGTACGAAAAAAAGGGGGCAAAATCCCATAAAAATGCCCTCAAAATTCGTAAAGCCCAAATTAGTTACCTTAATTATACCAATCCCAAATCAAGCCATGGGTATCAAATTGGGATGTTGGAATGTTGTTAATTTACCACCGTGCCCTCTAATTAATCTTTTCCCTTCCTATTCTTTTTCAGATTTCTACCTTTCCTCCTTGCTCTTTCTCCTTCCCTTTCCCACGACAACCTTATTATCAGCTTTATACCTGTTGAATTAACTCTCCCCCTCCTCACTCTTTCTCTCTCCCTTTTTCACCTTCTTTTTGTTGTTCCTTCATCCATAGCCAGCAATAGCACAGATATGAAGAAAACGATCTAGACATCATTAGCATCAGAACTTCAAAGCCCACATTGTCAGAAATGAAGGCAGAAGTAGAACGACGATGAGCTCTTTTGGTTCCCAAATGGTGGAGCTCATTCATATCGGCATAAAGGTCCTAAAGCTATATATAATAGTCAATCATAGCTTTGAGCTTGCTACTTATGGTTACTCTTAAACACGGCTTCGTTTCGGTCAAAATCCATGGCTTTCTTCTTCTCCGGTTGCTTCTCGTCATCTCTGTCATACAATAAAATCAACGAACTGAAAATATCTTTTTAGTTGTTCATCCTAGAACTGGAATCTATCTCAAAATACAAATTGCGGAAGTGTGAATAATTATCTTGATGATTAAGAAATGGGAAGGAGCGCATAATCTCTACAAAGATTAACCAGTCTTTATTGTTTCTAGGTTGGCCTGAGTTATGCCTTAAGGAATCATTAGGATGATGAAGAAATACATATATATAATATAGATAAAAGAAAGTGAGTGCATAAATATGAATGCCTTGTTGAAGATGGTGTAGTTTGATTGATGGAGACTTTTGACTCATTTTTTGTGACCAAAAAAAAAATTAGTGCTAAAGCTTTGAAACTTTTTGAACAATAAAAAAAGAAAACAAAGTGGTAGCACTTATCTAAATGGTAAGCACGGTTGTTGCTAGTTAGATTTATGTGATGACAACATATGAATTAGGTGTTTACTACTTCATTAAACTTCTTAATAACTATATAGCATCTGATGATTGTTTGTATTTGAAAGACACTATTTGAATTATATAATATTTATTGGTTAACAACACTAATATATGTATTTGCTATAAGTAATATGAAAAATTTATAATAGGACACATTAATTGCCATCACATAAATATATTAACAACTATGTTAGGCATGTTGACGATTTTTTCAAATAAATTTGCAACACTTTTATATGTATTAAAAATAAGTAATTAGGAGAATTCATTACAAATTTTTTAGGTGCATTAACAACTCTTCTAAATGGATCAATAACACTTTTATATGTATTAACAATAACTAATTAGAAAAATTCATTACAATTTTGTTAGACGTGTTGCAACTTTTTAAAATAGATTAACAACACTTTTATATGTACTAACAACAAATCAAGAAAATTTATCACAAGGCAAACCAAACATGTTGTTAACTGGTTAGGACTGTTGACAATTCTTGCAAATATATTAACAACAATTATATATATTGACAATAAGTAATCAATAAAATTCATTACAAACCAAACCAATTGCAAAACCTAGGCAAATCAAATATTATCTCATTATTAGGTGTGTTGATTACGCTTTCAAATTAATTGACAATATGTTTATATAAATAGACCACACTAACTTATTTTCTACATTGTCTTTCTTTTTGTCATTTTATCAAAGGCAAACTTGTCTTTTGCCAATATTTGAAAATGCCAAATTAGTACCACTGTCCTGATATGAGATTTTGCTTTTCACTAACACTGATTTAGAATTTTATATATTTGAAGGTATTTTTTTGTCTTTTCCCCCTCCAAAAAAAAAAGCTTTCACAATACTAATTTATGATAATTATTAGGCAAAACATTGTGAAAAAAAAATGACAGTAGTATTTTAAAATTATATGGAAGTATATTTTATTTTCTTATCTACATATATATCTCATGGAAACAAATGTGCTTATTTATTCTTTCATAAATCAGTATCAGGCAATGATTCTACGAAAATGAATCAAGATTTGCCGGAAGTTATTTCTCCAGTTTCAAGTCAAATCTTCTTTACACTGACCACTTATTCCTCTTTTGTTTTTTTTTATTTAATGCAGTCAACAGTCAGTCTCATATGTCACATTAAAGAGGTACTGGGATATGATGTTCTGGATAAGTCTTTAATAATGCTCTTTGTGTTAATAATCATCGTCTTTTTCTTATCTTTAAATATAAATAATATTTATAAATTATCTTAGATTTTTAATTATAGCAAACCTTTTATTTTACCCTTATTGAAGACTTATTATAATAGTTAATATATATATATTTTTTTTACCAAAACATCATTTTCTAAATCAATGTCCTGAATATTATATTTTAATATAATCTCTTTCCACACATTCTCTGTCTTTTATAATTCTCTTTATTATTATAATTCTCTTATTTTCTTTTTTGTACTCTCTCTTCTATTAATAAGAGTATTTTTAGAGAAAGGGCTTTTAAGTTTTACACATTCTTTATTTTTAACCAATTTTGACTAATTTCTTTATTTATGTGATTTAGTTCAAGATTGTTTATAAAAAAGGAGGAACGGAGTAACAAATAATCAATCATCTTTAGCACTGATGTTACACAACAAGACAAATTAAGCTCATATAGCTAATTCCTTGGGAGTAAATATTTTAGAGGAATATAGGAAAATTAGGTGCCTGGATTGATATTAAGAGGAACAAATCTATAACCGACACAGGTATTGAATTCGATTGCCAGTTGGGTTATATTATCTCCGCTCTTAAATATAAAATCTAATTTGTAGTATAATTTGTATTGCAAACTAGATCTTATGTTTAGAACCAGAAATAATAATAATTTTTATAGAGGTAAATTATTTTCTTAAGCTTCCAAACTAATACTCGATAAAACTTTGTTTTATTTGGTTCAAACATCTTATACATCACATTTGATTATTTTTATAGGCTGCTCAAAGTAGCTTCTCCAAATAATTAGAAATGTATTTTTTGAGATCCTGAAAATTTTCAACGTCTCAAATAAACATATATAATTCCATTAAAAGCATTTTTTCCCACAAAAAAAAGTGATTCTTTTCATAAAACCTCAAACAAATGGGCCTCAAACTAAAATGTTATGTTAGATGCCATTGTTTGCAAATAAAAAATAATATTAACTCCAGTCCTTAGAGCTAGTTTAACTTTTAATTTGGTTCTAAATATAAAGTCCAAATCTACTTTGTCTCTCATATTTATTTATTTATTTCAAATAATTCTTATAGTAGTTGTATATGTTAAAAGTTCAATCAAATAATATTTTTAACTAATACATAATTAACAAGGATATTTTAGGGAAGACACCACCTAATTATTACAAATAACTAACTCAATAAATTTTTTTAATCTACTTAAATTAGTCATCATGAATTGATAGAAACATTATGCTAGTCTCCTTCATGCCCAAAGGCTGAGTTTTACCATTAACTGTCTATCATCTCTTTTCCCCAGTTGCTCTCTCTCATAGTTTTTTTCACTCGTTTCCCTCCCACCCACCTTTTTTATAAGGTCGTTTTGGAAAGTAAGTTGCATCTTTCACATATGCATTAACTTTAGCCAATTTTAATCAACATATTTATCTACCTAATTTGATTATTTGTCTTAAGAAAAGTATTTAGTGATGAGAGTCATAAGTACAACGATTTGAGTAAGTATATGAGGAATGAATTGAGCTGCTTATGGTACACTGATTATCGATACTTATGGCAATACAAATTTAAAAGAAAATAAGAGGATGTAAATCAACAATAACTTTCATTTCTGCTGAACTGAACCAAAAACAAATTTTTTGCCAGCGGAACTGAACCAAAACTTAATACAAAAGATTTGCATTCAAAATTCCGAACGTAATCCTTTTATATTTTTGTTATTGGCTGAATTGCTACCTAACTAGCTATATCACCCAAAAAGAAAACAAATGATTAAAATTAATTTCTACTTGTGAGTGTTGCTTAAGCTACATAGTACACTGTAATTAAGTATATAATCCCTTCCGTCCAAAAATATAAAAAGTCTGTTAGAAAATTTTTTTTAATCCAGAGTATAAGAGATTGACAAGGTAATTATTGACGGTTTTTCATTTTTACCCCTTGTTACAAGGCTGAAAGAGAATTTTAAATGCAACAGAGAGAGGAAAGAATTTTTCAATCACATTTTTCATAAGGGTAAAATAAATAACTTTTATCAATTTAAAATATATTTAACAACATAACTAACATTTCTTGATTCGTGAATCTTAATAACAAGTGAACAGTTATCATTTACTATTCTGAAACTTGTCATTGCATATTGTTTTGTTATCATTAAGATTTTTTAGTAATTACATTTCTTGTTTGAGATTCCATAGCAATTCTCCCTCATGAATAAGATTAACTAACATCTTGTATTATGCACCGGAGGGAGTACACGATATAACTAACGATGGGATGAAACATTATTAAACACGCACATAACCTTTATTTATTATAGTATTACTACTCAAATACACACAAAAGTGTGTACAGGACGAGCGCGCGCCCACATATATATAGCATATCCAGCGGCAATATTTTGTAAGTAATAAGAGAGAATAGAGAGAGAGAGAGAGAGAGAGAGAGAGATCAACAGTTATAGATGCATTGGCATTCATAACTGCCTGGCTGGTTAACACTCTCTACGCATACTCCCCGACCTGCTTGGTCTCCTTTAAGCTTAAAGCAATCCTCTTGGCACTTCGCAAGAAGGCACTGTTTGCTCGGATCCAAAACCTTTACGCATCTGGCAGCTTCACCTCTCATTGCCATAGCTAATTAACGTACCAAGAATTAATCAATCAATTGATTGTTATAAAACTCAAACTATATATGGAGAATCATAAATTATACTTCCTCTGTCCTTAATATAAGATTTAATTTTGATTACAAACTAGATATCATATTAAGAAGCGGATGTAGTATCTTGAGAATAATCAAGTATCACCTCAAGAATTAATTAAATCATCAAAAAAATATATCCATATTTTTTTTTAGTTATGTCGATATTTCATGGCATAAAAATATCAACTTTCATATTTGCGGTAAACTTTCAAGTAAAACAATAATCATTGAATCATCGAGAAAATCATCTTCCATCTTGTAAAACATAGACCTTTAAATTTGAGAGATAACATCACAAAGCCAACAATAATATGCTATTTGCAATATCCAAATCCGATCTGCTGCAACAATAACATGAGTTGGACACGCTCAAAAATCCGACTTTTCAGAACTTAAAAGTGAATTTTAGAGGTTGAAAAGTCTAGTTTTTATTCTTTAATTGACCAATAATTACAACTTTACATTAAATCTTCCCATCTCAGCAGCAATGGCCAATGGGCATGCTTTTCCAGATGATGAAATTTTCATAATTTGTTTTTGCAACGGGGAAATGCATAATATCATTGTACGATAAAGAAAAATTAAAATCTTTGAAAGGGGTCATGGCCGCCAAGCCTCCCCCACTTCCCCACTGATTGTCATGTGTGTGTAAACACACAAGTCTCATTTGGTATGAAACATTAAGAATAAAAGGTGACAATTGAAATTGTGATTAAAAAAATCCATTAAAAAGTATTTAATATGAGTGATTGCTTACTTTTTGGAATTGAGCAAACCTGAATAGGTAGGATTGACAAATACCATGAGGGGAAGTGGTCTTCTCAAATCTCACCCACATAGACTTGCCTAATCCTAATTATCAAGTAATTTCTCATATTAAACACTCTTTTAATTTATTTTCTCAATTGTAACTTTAATTCTCACCTGTAATTCTTAGTGCTTCATAAACGGGAAACAAATGTGTGCACACATGTATCCATACTATAAAAAAATTGATTTTGTCATCACTAAAAATAATTAACAATGACAAAAGGTCACCGTAAAAAGTGAAAAAAAATATCATCGCTGAAAGTCAATTTTTAGCGGCATCACATACTTTCAGTGGCTATATTAATTAGAAAAGTGAATTTTCAATTGTGACATATTATAGTCGCCACAAAAAATTAAAAAAATTATCATCACTCAAAATTTTAGCGGCGCCACTTCCTCAGTGAAATTAATTATCGTCATAGAAAAGCGATTTTTCAGTGGTGATATTTTAAAGTAGCCACTGCAAGAAGTCATTGTAGGCACACATATATGTAGAAGCCACCAAATTTCTCATGCATATTAGAATTTGAACATCAAAGAAGAATTATTGATTAACTCACCCGAGATAACAATGATGAGAAGAAAGAAGATACGAGTGAATAAAATCCTGGCCATTTCTGCAATGACTGAGAACAGCAGTGCAGCTGTAAAGTTCAATATAATATTCGATGTCAAGTAATGGGGAATTAGAGGTTTATATGAGACTCAAAATTGACCTGGCATTTATTTCGTTCTTATCGGAATTAAATAATTCCTGTTTAAGCAAAAGATAGGAATACACACACACACACTAATGTTATTTCGTTTATTAAAGCTTTCAAATTAAAATGAATGAAAGAGTTTAATTGGGGCGAAGTTGACTGATTCAATACAATGAATCTGAAAAAGATAAGCTTTATATTTACTCCCTCTCCCTTTAAAAAAAATATAAGAGTTAATTGAGAGAGTTTTATTTTGATATCCTAAATATAACATGTCAATCAATTTGGTCTATCATATTTATAATTTTTATTTTTAAATTATCTTTGTTTTTTGTTGTCCAGAGTATCCTCCTACCCAAACGGTAAGAGACTAATTTCACGAGGTGTCTTTATTAATTGCACATATTTAAGAAGGTTTCCTATAACATCCCAGGGGAATTGGGCCTACTTTGGTGATCCAAAAGAGAGCCCGAACCAAAGACCGAGTATGTGGGCATGGCTAAAAAGTGTGTTGGGTTTAGTGAAAGGAACTAGTTCCTAATAACGTGAGGAATTAATATATGCTCGAATCCCATTAAAAAAGGTAGCCATATTTAGTGTTTGATAGTATTTTGAATAAGATTGCTTCCAATAAAAGAATATATATACCTATAACAGAGAATATTATAGAAAGTGTGTGGAATGATTTCAGCTTTTCTCCCTCTACAGATTCACTTCCTTCTTTGAATTTCCTTCTGTCACTTTTTATTTTCCTTTTCTGTTGTATTCTAAAGAAGTTTTTTTTATATAAACTAACACATATTTTTTTTTACAAATAATTAACTCAACCAATTTTGTAATCTCCCTAAAACGTTTAGGATAAGAAGAAATAAATTTAATCAATTTTGACTGATTCGATTCCAAACTTATCGTTGAATCAGCAATTTCGACTAACCAACAAAGTGAGAAACAAAATATACCTTGCCGAAAATGAACCTTTTTGTTTTTTCCATTTATTTTGCCGAAAAATTGGATTTCGAAATCGTCATTGGCGGGTTATTGGATCTATCACATTATTTCTCTTCTTTTTTTTTGCGCAGAATTTATTTATTGTTAATGTATCGAAGTTACATTATTGCATCAAATTAAAAAGTCCTCCTAAAAAAATGTTGAAAACTCAGCCTCAAGACTTAATAATGCTACAAAATACACTTGCAAAGCTCTTACCAACTAAATTTGAACTCATCATGTTTTTTTGGGATATGAGTCACATCCTTTCAATTTGAATCAATCTTTTTTGGTTATTAAATTACTAGTTTTATTCTTTCCAAATTATCAAACTTTTAATGTCTTTGATGGCAATTGTACGTAAGTCCGATTCATTTGCAAACGTAAAATTAACTTTATGAATTAACTTATTAACATTATTTGATGATTATGAGGATTGATTTTTTTCTTAAAAAGAAAGTAAGTGTATGGATTGAATTAAAAAATGATCAAGGCATATCAAGGCTAAACTTTTTAGACGCATGCGCGCGCTTGCGTGTAATAATAGGCTGCTTGTAATATATCACCCAGAATTCTAATTATAAGACTTTGTTTATAGATTATAAATAAGATTTTATAATTAGGACCGGAGTAGTAGTAATGACTAAGATTTTAACTCCAATAATAAAGGGATTAACTCAAAAATGTATTTTTGAAAATAAAGAATGAGCTAATTTATTAAATTAAAGGAACAAAATTTAATAAAAATAATGATAAAGCACGGGAATAAAATATTAATTTTTTTAACTACCAAGATTGAAGTTTAATATAATTTCCCTTTATTATCTGTCATTATAAAATTTCAACATTACAGTGAGCCGTTTGGCTGAGTGGTACTTATGTGTGTGTTAGTGGGATCTGTGTTGTAATGCGGCGTTTGAGTCCACCCCTGTGTAATTAAAAAAAAAAAATTTCAACATCAGCATTATTTACTAGTTTTTCATTTATATTCTTATATTCAATTCTTCACTATTTTTTTTTGGGTGAAAATTCTTCACTAACTTCTTCCATGCGGCATGAGGTCAATCAACAATCAACAAATCAACAAAGTATAAAATGTAAAAATCATATAAAATTGCACCATCCACAAACTGTGAAAAGTGCCATCTATTTTAGATCCCATACAAGTAAGCCCAGTTTATTTTTAAAAAAAATAAAGAAACGTACAAAATAGTTGTGGGATAGTCAAAATTGGCTTCATGCATAAGACAAATAATGCTAAAGTCCAAAATCGTCAAAAGCTATAAACAGTTTCTCCTTGCTCAATAAAAATAAGAGGGAAAAGATGACAAATCCGATGTCACATTGTCACATCCCAAAAATACTCATTTGGCAATAAAAGATTAAAAATTAGGATGAAGGTCAATATAGGAACTAGACGGGGAGATGAAACAACTTTTGATATGAAACCACGAAAAAGTCCGAGTTAGCATTTTCGTAATTATTGGTCTAGGAAGGACAAAACGGAAAAATTTGAGAAAAATTCCAAAAAATCCCCAACAAATGAAAAAAATATAGAGTATAGGTTTGAAAACTTGGTTGAAGCGCAAAAGGTGGAATTTTGGTAAAAATGAATTATCACGAAATTTCCTATAAATAGAAGTTTTTCGGGAAATTATTGGGGAAATAAAGGAAAATAATTATTTTAATGAGTTAGAGGTCTCAATAAATTTGGAATATTGATGAAAAATTCATCTAAATGTGTGTTTGAATTTATAAAATTAGTTTTAGGCCTTGGAGGCTCAGGAATTAATTTTAAAAAATTTATTTTCCTTCAGATTTACCGATAAAGGCCTAACTGGAGAAAATTCAAAATAAATATCTAGAAGTGGTGAAAAATTCTGAAAATTTTCAGATCATGCTGCTATATTAAAAGGTGAATTATCATGGAGAGAAATAAATTTTTGGAGGTCTAAAAAAGTTATAGAATGTTACTAGTGAATAGTAACCGATAAAGTTTCAAATTGGTTTGGGATAGTGATTTGGTTTGTGGGTTATATTTTTGGGCCAGTTCAAACCATTTGTGGGGCCCATAATGGACCCATTAAAGGCCTAGTTTCGTGCACTTTCCAGATTCCACCATTTTTATTAAACAAAATGTAAAATTAAGAGATATTTGTGTAGAAAAATCTAGAAAAATGCCACATGGTGAGATCTGAAGATTTGAGACATTTGATGGCTTCCAAAACACCTCCTTATCTGTTATTTGGGCGTGCAGATGGATTTTCTCTATAAATACCCCTTGAAAATACAAGAAAAATGTTAGAAAATCAGGAAAAATAAGGGGAAACTATGTCACTGTTCATCCAGCCACCCTTGCACAAAATTTTGAGGTGTTTTAGGCAAGAGATCACCCAACTTACTTCAAGGAAACAATAAGGTATTTTCAAGCATCAATATCTCTAAGTTTTACATTGATTAAACAAGGATTTTTGCTTGGAAAAATGCTGGAAAATTCTGAGAAATTTGGTTGAGATGTGTGATGCTTAAGAAAGGATAGAAACCTTAATAATTAAGTGGAATAAGGAAGATTAAGTGATGTATGGATTGATTTTTGGATGAAAACAAAGTTAGGGTTTAAGGGAAGGAATTTCGTTCAGCACTGTTCATGCAGAAGCAATTTGATTTTGCTTGATTTGATAATTCCAATGGCTTTAAAACATGTTTTTGTGTAGGGATATAATGTTGGAAAGTGTTTAAAATTATTGGAATCAAAAATAGAATTTTTGGAAGCATATAGCCCCCTATTAGGCCAAGAGAAGTTCATGTGGAAGGAATTTGAATTTTAAAAATCTGATTGCACCATTGGATTCCTCATGAAAAATTATGTAGGATTGAGTCATGAGATGATTGATTCTAAAGGAGGAATCAATTTGTTAAAAATCAAAGACGAAAGGGGAGAAATTGTTAAGTAACATTAAAGTGTTAGAACTAAGTTGTCTTGTGATTAATATGGCCTATGTTTATGCTTTGTTTAATAGGCATTAAGAGGAGGAATTAAGGAGAAGCATTGCTCCTTGGAGGAATTAGTTGGACAAGCTTTGCAAAGGTAGCTTTGAATTATAATTTGATTGTTTATCTTACTTGTTTGTTGTGATTTGTTGTTGCTTGGATTTGGAGGAATTTTGTGGTGACTTCGATTGTTGATTGACATTGGTTATGCTTTGGCCAAATGCTTTGTGGTATGTCAATGTGAATGATATAATGTTTCTCTCCTTGCATGATATTTGGCCTGAATTCCTATGTGTTGGGAATGAATTGGATTGCATGACATACCACAATTTAACTTGCAATGATTTACATGATAATTATAATTCATATGCTACTGAGATTTTTTTGAAATCTCATTCCTCCTATGTTATTTTATGCACCAATTAGGAAGTGTACCAAGCATGGATCAAGGCAAGGAATTGGTATTGGGATAGTGGAGCAATATGTAATTAATGTTGTTATGTTATGTTGTGTAAGGTATCATTGAACTTTATGTAATGGTTGTATCTCGTTATTGATGATGTCATGATGTGTGTTGTACTTTATTCTCATGCCCTAATGTTGGAATTATGCATGGTACATTATGGAATGGATTTGGAAAAAGAAAAAGGGGAAATAAATTAAAGAAAGTGGCAATTAGGGGATAGAAATTCCCTAAAAAGTGTCAAACTTGTGACATGTAAAATAATGAGCAATTATAGGAATATGGGCATGAAATTTTACAGTTAAATAGATCTCATTTTTAGCTTTAGAACAAGTGGTAATTCATCAAATTCAGAGTTGTGTGCTAAGAGTTATGCCCTTTCAAAATTGGGCAAAAATACTTGAAATTCGAAAATTTATCAAATAAATAGTACAGTTTGACGAATTTCCTGGAATTATTTTGGATTGAATTGGACCAAATGATTATTTTTCCTCCATAGAACTCTTAGCAAGATTTGTGTGAAAATTAGAACCACTTTGTTTTGATTTTTCTAGATTTAGTTATGAATTTTCAAAGTTGGCCCATTTTCGGATGAATAGTGTACGGACAATATAAACAGTGAAATCCTGAAATTCAAATTTTTTCACCCGGAAACATTACGAAACAATTTATATTGGTTCTAATTGACATATAATGGATTATAAAGAGAGGTATGACACATATCATGCAAGTAGAACTGCAAGTAGAACTAGTTGGTCTTATCAATAATGAACTAGTTGGTCTCTTAACGACGAGTAAGTCTGCTATTGGAATTTCCGAAAATCATTACTCCCTTCAATCTTAAATCCTATATGTATGTGCTAAATGATTAATTTATATTAAAAAAATCATTTAAGTTATTCATTTGTAATAAATAATATATGCTAATTCTTTAAATATCCTTTAATCATTTACATTAGAAACTATCGTTATACATTTTGGACCAGGGAAAGTATTGACTAAAAGCCAGTCAATTGGCGGGGTCTTTCCATCCAACAACCAAATCGTTGACTTGAACGTTTCCTTCATAGACTCAAAGTTGGATGTGAGAAATGAAAACTTATATATAAATATCTGTAGATATCATCTCTTTTCATTGCATTGCTTAATCCCCTTTCTTGCACTCTTACCCAAAGCCATAACGTTACTTAAATGGCAACTTCACATTTGAACTCCTCATTCCAACAACCATGGAAGTACCATATTTTCTTGAGTTTTAGAGAAGACACCAGAAAAGGCTTCACGGCTGAGTTACAGGAAGCTCTAAAAGAAAGGAATATCAAAACTTTCATAGATTATGATATAAGGAAAGGACAAGGTATCAGCCCAGAACTCATTCAAGCCATGGAAGAATCTCTCTGTGCCATTGTCATTTTCTCTAAGGATTATGCTTCGTCTTCTTGGTGTTTGGATGAGCCCTCAAAGATTGTTGACTGCAAAAAGTCGTGGAGCGGACTGGTTTTGCCAGTGTTTTATAATATAGATCCATCTGATATATCACATCAAAGAGGTACTTTTGAAGCTGCGTTTCAAAAGCAATGAAAGATTTACTCAAGAACGTACAAGTGCAGAAATGGAGAAATGACTTGAAAGAAGTAGCAAATATAAGTGGCTATCATTGGGCTGATGGGTAAGTCTCTATTTGATTTGTCTTATATGTGTCTTATTTTTTTTGTTGCGTCACCATTATTGTTATATTTTGTTTGGACATACTATTTCTCCATATTTCATATAAGGTTAAAGTTGAATTTTTTCCCGAAAGTTTTTGCGTAGAATCCAAAAAATTTTGTTGGATCAATAATATTCCCCTCAAAGTATTAAAAAAGGAGTCATGTTGCCCTTAGATGTTAAAAATGTTAATAATCAATATTATTTTTTAAAATGGTCAATGTCAGTTTTTAAATGGTTAGGGCAATTTTACTTATTTTTTAAGATTTTTGGGGCTCATATTGATCCAGCAACAGCTTTTAAACACTCACAATTTCTATGCAAAGTCTTTCTGGGCAAATTTGGATTTTAACTCTATCATATATGCAGGTATTCCATATAGAATTCTTAAATTTTTCATCCGTTTAGGAATAAAGAGAACAACGTTGGAAAAATCGTTACAGGAGTATGGGTAAGATTATATTATGCGACATTGCTTTTAGTATTCTAATTCACCAAGAGTAGATTTAATAAAACCCAACAAAAGAGAATATTTGTTTTACTTGGTTTTCCTTAATCCGCCCATGTTACAGACTCTAATTAACTTATTATTATACTCCCTCTGTTCCTTATTATAAGAGACATTTGGTGCTTATGGCATGTTCTTATATATAAGAGACACTTAAAAGTTGTTTCTACTTTTTTGTGTTGATTTCCTATTTTACCCATATTTATTGTTTCCAACTCACACTCTCTCTCCTTCCTACTTCTCTTTCTTTTAATAAATTACCATTGTTCTCTCTCATATTCTCTCTCCTTATTAATGAGGGCATTTTTGGAAAAAAATTATACTTTTTACATATTAATTGTTCTTAACTAATTTTAACTGTTTTTTTATTAACGTGATTCAGTTATTCGTCTCTTATAATAAGGAACGGAGGGAGTAATAATTTAGGGACAAATTGTAAGTGAAATACCCTCGGTGCTCCAAAAGATGACAGCTACTGAAATAATTAATGGTAATCCAAAATTCATTGCTCAAGCGGTAAATTTTCTTTCTGACCTTGATCTCTCGAAACAGGTAATTTCTAGAAACTTACCTCTTTTTAAATTTTGAGCAACTTATGGTTGTGCAAACTTCGTTTGGTTTAATTTATTACTTCACACCAACTTCCTCCAACACATTTTGATTATGGCTTTTCAGAGTTTACCATTTAGGAATTTCAGCTGTGCTCATCTTAAGAATGTCAACTTTGGGCAGTCAAATCTTGACCGCACAAAATTTCTGGTATGCATAATTGTAAACTCATATCATGGTATTAAAAGCCAATGAACTAGTGATGTTGTCTTTTAGTTAGTCTCGTCAAAAATTTTAAATGGCTCATTTGGGTTAGATTTTACATATTTTTCTCCTCTTACTAAGTCTAAAATCACATCACTTTTTTTTTTTGAGCAAAAATAATCACATCACTTTTAGTAAAAGAAAAATAGAAGTCTAATAGACTTCTTCTTCAGCAAGTATGCTTTATTGGATTATGCATGGTTTATACTTTCACATATTTCTATTAAATTACATCATTTTAATCATGATGAGTTATAACTACACTTCAACTACTGTTAGACTACTGATCCTTGAACCATTGTCTCCAACTATTTAATAATCAATTCAGTTTTTAGTATCTATTGACATATATAAGTAACACATATGGATAACAATAGTTTAAGAACAACTATACACCGTCTTAATTTATTTTTCAAATCAAATATATTTCACTTTTTATATCTCCAACCTAGCTATCTTAATTGGTATAGGACGTCGACGCTGAAGATTGCATCTTTGACAACGCAAATTTGCCTCAGCAGGTAACTCAAACCAAAATTTTCATATTGGTAACACCAAAATTCAAAAGACTTCCATCATATATATAGAGCTTTCGATAATTTCTTGTGCTTTCAGATTTGATGAACTTGGATAGAATATAATAATCTATATACGTATGAAATTTATAATTAGTCATGTTATTCATAAATCATGAATAACACGCAGTTCATACATTGGAGTCCACCTTATACTTCGTTATATTCATACTTAGTGTAGTCAAATACATAAAGACTGGGTTAGTTTCACATTTTGTTCTATCCATATGTCTAGGTATGTAGCAAGACATATTATATTTTATATTTTGTTGTTTGACAGATGTAAACTTAGGAGGGCAATTTTTCGTGGGGTTTCACTAAATAATGCTTCCCTCCGTGGAGCAGATCTAGAAGGCATGTTAATATCTAACTTTTTTTTTTGTCCCCTGAACTTAAAAAGTTGAGTTTTAGAGCCAGCGAATAGTTTTAACTGTACTGCTCTAACATGTTGTCAATAGTTGCTCATGTATGAATTTCACTGAAACAATAGATGTTGACAATTTGGGATCCTGCAGATGTTTGCCTGCGTGATTATAGTTTACACGGAGCAGATCTGACCTCCGCAGTTCTAAAGGTTCAGCCTAAATCTGTACTGTACATGTGATTAGTTAGAATTAGCTGTTAGTTGATTAGTTAAGAATCCATAATTAAAAGTGAGCCGGTTTGTTGGTCAATTATAGTACAAATGTAGCGTGCGAGTGAATGCTATGGATCAATGTGCATATTATTAGAGTATTAAATGACATCAATGGTGCTTTGGCCTAGAAAAAGAGACTAGTCCCTTATAACGTGGTGAAACAAAATTTAAATATTTATTAGGAGAAATACTTATATTTAGTGCTTGACAGGATTTGAGATAATAAAAGGATGCATGTGCTAGCTTAAGCAGAAAAAGAGTATCATGGAATGACTCTGGTATTATGACTCAGTGTATAATTGAGATTCAACAGGTTATTTATATATAGATTTGATTATGCTGTGTTATTATTTTTTCTGCAAACTTAATTTCCTATGAGTGTAATTGTAGTTCAATGCCTAGCGAGTCATTTTCTTGAATTGCATGATCTGGTAATTAGTACCTTCATCATCTCAGAATGCAGATCTTACCAACGTCATTCTACACGGAGCTGTACTTAAAAAAGCAAATCTAGAGGTAAGTGAATTATGCATTTTCATTAACTTGGTTAGGTTGACCTTACGGTACTTGTTGCTATGATGAGCACTGAATCAATACCTAGTTGAATTGCCTATGATGGCATTTTGTTAGAGGTTGATCAGAAGTGCTTCCTTGCGTCTCAGGGTGCAAAGCTGAACAACACTAAGGTGAATGCTGCGGATCTTGAAGAAGCTCATCTGTCACATGTCGACATGGAGAATGCAGTAAGTCGATTAGCTTATCCTATGTAAACATCATTGTAAAATACTGATGGAACGAACCTAAACAAATTCTATATTATAAGGACCTGTTTGAGATAATATGGGGAGTTATGTCGGATATATAAACTTAGAAAAATGTTTTTTTTTCAATACACTGACTTAGAAAAATGTTTCACTGCTTGAAGGTGAACTTATAATCATAAACTCTATCATTCAATTTTCAGGTTGTGCGAGTTCTGAATTTGAGATCCGCATGTCTTAGAAATGTTTCATTTTCTCGTGCAACCCTTGTATCTGTAATTTTTCAGGTGAGTCCATTATTAATTGGTACTAGTGCTGGTCCTTAATATACGAGCTAACTAGGAGTTGGATTTGGTACTAAATATAAGACCCCAACCCATTCTGTCTTCTATCTTTTTCCAAAATATCCCTATTAATTGTAAGGGGCTCCTGTCAAAAGCTAATTCCAATGATAGAATGTACATGATTGAAAAGGATAATTTAAAAAGATCAACACATATATGGCAAATAACCAACTTAGCTAATTTTCTTAATATTTTCAAATTAGCTATCTAGCTCTTATAATAAGGATCAATAGTTAATACAATTAAAATAGATTCATTGGAAATCTGATTCTTACTCTGGACCAGTTTCATAGAATTTAACCTGGAGCCTATAATTTATTAGATATATAGCATGCAACACCTCACTTTTATATACTAATAGGATCATTTTAACGTCTGTGAATCACTAACGCCAGGTTTCCGTCCTGGGAAAAGACAGGGAAATTTTTTTTTCCTTTAACATTGAAATCCGTTGATCAAATATTTCAAACCTTCAGATAACTGATGAGTGATCCAATATCAACCCTGCTTTCAACTTAATCTATTATCACCTAAAATAATTTCATACTATACAATCTTATAATATTATATTAAAAATAAAGCAACACTCTTGGTTGACAGCATATACGTGCACCTGGCAATGCTCACTTCCTTCTTCTAGAGGATACAAAATAATATTTCCATAGAGCAAGTAAAGTTACTTGCCCATATATTTTGCTATACAATTTACAGAATTATAACAGGTATCTCTGCTCTTCAACCAGCCCACCTTCTTCTTAAATAACCTCCTTGTCCTTCTAGCTAATAGCCTTCACTGTTCATCATAAATTGGGGGGGTGAGATTCCGAAGAATCCCCGTAGTAGTAATTTCCATCAAACAAATGTGCAGATTACATAAAGCATGCAAAACAAGCCAAAGTGGAACATAACCTTGCAAACTAATGCAATTAAGCATTTATGCGCAATGACAGATAGACAAGCTGATTAAATAATGCGCAAATAATTGGCAATCACTGCCCCATGTCTATTAGACAAGCTGAATAAATAATGCGCAAATAATTGGCAATCACTGCCCCATGTCTATCAGCTACACGTGATCACGGCTAAATAATCCATGCAAGGAATTAAGGATTACATGTTCTCATGCTTTAAACAGCAATATGGCACAAACAGACATGCAGCAATCATACACAAGTGTAAGGTAGGAAAAAACTACTACCTGGTCCGCATCCCTCCAAATCAAACCTTACCGTTCTCCTTTCTTTCTACTTTTTGGTGGGCTTGAGCAGATATAAAAACCTATCATATTAGTAAGGGTAGATCAGTACTTGATCCAACTGTATCTCATAAATTAAATAACTCTTTAAATCCCAAATCTTCTTTAATCTCTACCCTTACGTAGCAGTTGATCATCCTGGATTGTTTTTCTTATTCAACTATTCTCTTGGGAAGGCTTCCTTTCTTATCTCAACCCACATAGTTACTTTATTTAGTAACTAGTCATCTTAGTCAAAAATATTATTTTTATTTATTATAATTTAAGGACAACGTCGTGTCCTCCATTCAAAACCCCATGCTCAAGCCTTCAGTTCGCAACCCATAGTACCAAATTCCAACTTAACAATCCATTATTTTATTATTCACTGACTATATTCCTTAAACATTACTTAGCAACAAATCTGGAAATTTTCCAGATTCACTCTCACATATTTAATAGGATTAATCACCCTTGTTTCAACGACAATCCCTATGAAACTCAAATATACTTTCTCTATTCAGCTCCTCATTCAAATCTGGAAATTTTCCACTTTACAACAATAATTAAATCTTCATTTTATTGCTTCTAAATATAACTTAGAACATCCTTAATTCAAAACTTAATCAATTTAAGTTCTTCCTAACATCCCAATATTTCAGTTCCCATGTTTAGAAGCTAAACTCATTTTTTTTCATAAATATAAATTCTTGCTTTGAGAGTCATAAACCAGAAACTCAAATACATCCAACCAACCTCATTATTTTAATATTTCATGAACCAATTCGGCCTCTCTTGACAGCAACAATGTACATATAACAAACATATATGGATATATATATATATATAGAGAGAGAGAGAGACATAGTAATTATATTTTAATCATCCTTCCATTAGACCCCACGGCTTAACTCCTCATGAACAACAATTTCAGACTTAAAGTTTTGCTACTCCCAACGTCCACTAGTCAACACCCACAACAATCGAGTACATATATATTGCTTTATATATATACTTTCCAAAACCTCATTCTGAACAACCATGGCATCCAAGCGGGTATAAACATATGTATCTTTTTTTGTATAGCTCAATTATTCTAGCATTTAAGCGTTCCACTTCCCTTAATTATCCCAAAACTAAAACAGCAGCTCCAAGAAGATAACAGCCCCTGTTTCGGTACCTACAAATTAGAGCAAACAGCACATGCAATCTAGAAAATTTATATAGCTGTGTTCACTACTTCTTTGCTGTGAAACCCGACGCCAACTTACCAAGATAAGAAGACACAAATCCTATTTGTAAAAATCTCAGATTTGAACTCAAATCCATCGAACTTCAACATGCCGAAACCAAAACCACATGCAGTGGCAATTCTTACTCCTATACATCTTAAGCTTCCCTTTTCAACCAAAACCAACCCAACATCAATACAACACAGACCAAGAAATACTGGTCTCTGTTTCGGCCGAACCAGAACAGAGGTTTTCAACAACATGCATCCACAAAACCTACATGCAACAGCAAATCCTGTTCGCATATGACATAGACTTTAACTATAACTCATTATCATCCTAAACCAGCGACTCAACCCAAACTTCTTTCATCATCAACTTCATATTCAACCACCAAATGTAGAAAACAACCATGGAAGAGGGATTAGGAGACTCACCTTGCTTGATTAATCGGCTTGCATTTAACTCAAACACCTCCGATCACTCCTCCAGCTCCGCCATGCTCTGCTTCTCTCGCCCTCCTTCTCTCTCTGTTTCAAGACTCGGGCAGTAACGAAATGGGGAAGAAAATGAATTCTGATGGTTATAAGGATGGAGCAACACGTGGGTGTGCATGTGGCTGATTGTCTTGACCATTTTGCCCTTCACAATAAACCTTGTCTTCACTTTGATCCTTTCTATATTTTTCTGAACCTAGAGAATAAACGCAGAAATTACTCCACCACGTTTTATATGGATTTTCCTTATCCATTAGCTTTTGTGACCCTGAAAATAATTTCTCGAAAAATTTTGGGTCAAAAATTAACTCATAACTATTTTTCTTGAGTTTTCCAAGAAAATAACTCTTAATTCCAGAAATTAATCCTTAACCCATTTTAAGGATTTTATGCCTCAAATATCTTCTTCACTATCTCAAATGATCATCCTAAAATTTTCAGATTAAACATAAATCTCTAAGTATTTTTCCATAATTTTCAGAGAAAATAAACCATTTTCTCTTAAAATTATCTATTAAAAATATTTAAGCTATTTTTGGGGAAATACCTTTTCCAATATGTCTCTAAATCTTAAAAATCAATATTCCATAATTTTCCCCACTTTATTTTGCAAATAAATAATTTTAATGAATTTCTCTCTTTTCTGCTCATCTTAAATTATAAAATTCGGGGTGTTACATAGCATGCTAATGCTTAGGCCACCATCTTTGACTATGCAACTGTTGATGTGTAAGTCATTTTCAGAGCAATAATTTTCATATATTATTGTATTAATTCTTTCAAGCATATCACTAAAAGAGTGTGGCCTAGGGAAGATGTGACTTTGCTAATGCGAATCTTCGTGGAGCTTCATTCAAACATGCCGTTTTCAAGGCTACAAATCTGAAAGGTACGTTCATCACTGTTTTATGACCATCATGTTGTATCGTTATATCTAGACATAAAGTTTCGGGAAAATTATATTAAAAAAAAAAAAGACACTTGAATTTGCAAAACTCCAAATGTTCACTTAAACTTGCAAAATCCCAAATTAATCATGATGACTAAGTTAGAATTTTGAAACGTTGGTGAATTTATAATGTTGTCCTTTAATTTATTTTTTTTTTTTAAAAACTCTCAAGCCACCCTAGTCGATTCACTAGCCACCGAAATTCCCATGCCAATAGTTAGCACCAGAGTTTGGGTGGTCACTGGTCATTGGAGCTTTGGTGGATAGTCGATGACCAGTCGCCAAAGCTCTAGTGCTCGATAACTATTTTTGAAATTTTTTTAATTTTCATAACATGATTAACAACTTTTATAATGATATTCACAACTTAATTAACACTATTAACCATATGTTTTTAAGGTTTTTAAACTAAAAAATTTTCAATATTCATAACATGATTAACAACTTTCGTAACGACATATACAACTTCATTAATGCCATTAACCATGTCTTTTTTAGGTTTTTAACATGATTCAAAACTCTTGTAATGATATTTAACCATATGTTTTTCACGTTATAAAAGTTGAAAAAATTTCAGTTTAAAAACCTGAAAAACATGTGGTTAATAGCATTAATAAAATCGGGAATTATGTTATGAATGTTGAAAAAATTTCAGTTTAAAATCCTAAAAAAACATGTGATTAATAGCGTTAATAAAGTTGTGAATATCGTTACAAGAGTTGTTATAATCATATTATGAATGTTAAACAAATTTTAGTTTAAAAACCTGAAAAGCATGTAGTTAATAGTGTTAATAAAGTTGTAAATATCATTATAAGAATTGTTAATCATATTTTGAAAGTTGAAAAAATTCCAAAAATAATTGACAATCGTTGGACTCTGGCGACTGATCGTCAGCGGTCCACTGGACCTGTGATGACTGGTGGCTAACTCAATTTTGGCACTGGCTAGCCGGTAAGGGTGACTCAAGGGATTTTTAAAAAATGTAGTAAAAGAAAACACTGTAAATTCATGAACATTTCAAAATTTCAATTTAGTCGTTATGACTAATTTGGGATTTTGCAAGTTTAAATGATCATTTGGGGTTTTGCAAATTCAAGTACCATTTTATTGGAATTTTTTCTAACGTTTTTTTTTTGGGTTAATAGTTCGTAAAATTCTGCAGAGTCTTGCTTAGTAGATTGTGTCTTGTTCAAAGCAGTCATGCGTTCTGCGGATCTCCAGGTTCACCACTAAACAAGAATCTTTAAATAGATTTTATACATGTCTAGAATTTTACTTTGAACATATCTTTTTCCTGATTCTAGAATACTCTCAACAAAAGTTCATTAGTTTTAACGGCATGGAACACTCTTAACTGGTCTTAATAATTTATAAACAAGTTAGCATCAGTAATTCAGCATATTTGACGTCCATCAATGCGCATTAGCTTAAACGTTTTAGAGGCAATTAATTACTTTATCGGAGGAAAGACTCCTTTTCTTTTTCATTTATAGGAACTTTTTGTCGAATCCTCAAGCGCCAATCCTTGACTGCACCAAAAGCAACCCAGGATCATGTCATTAATACTGCTTCCGGCCCTTAATATAATATATAGCTGGTTGAATATTTAATTTCATCTTAAATAGAAGACCCTAACCCACTTTGTTTTCAATATTTATCTATTTTATTTTCAAGTAATCCTTATGGTTGTTGCTTATGTTAAGCAGTTTTTATTTTAAGAGGTAGTTTCAATGCTCTTGATTAATAGGGATATTCAGGAAAAACAGTATTTATTTATTAGAAATAACTAACTTAAACTAATTTTCTTAATATTCTTAAATTAGTTATCTAACTCTTTTTTTTTAAAATAAAAGTTATCTAACCCTTATACTGAGAGATAATATGTTGCAAATTATTTTTAGTCATCCATTGAGTGTATAGTACCTTCTTTGCCTCAGAATGCAGATCTTACCAACGCCAATCTGGAGAGAGCTAACTTGGAAGGAGCTGATTTAGAGGTAAGTGGTTGGAGCTGATTTGTGGTATATTGTTTTCACCTACTTCTTCTCATCTCAATTGTTAAATTGAAATTTGAGTTGTCCAGATTGAATATTTTTAAAATTATTTTTAAATATTTTATATAACAGTTTTAAGCTGTTTGACATTTTATTAGTAATTTAAAAAATATTAAATCTGAACAGCTCAAATTTCAATCTAACGATGGAGATGAGCAGTGGAGAGGAAGTGGATGGGAGATATAAAAGAGAGTTTGCTTCACCATAGTATGCTTAAGGGTTATTTTGAGGACACTTTTTTTTTTTTAATCAAAAGGATACTTTTTATTTACTTCTAAATATGATCCCATAAAATTTACAACCTTACACCCTATTTATAAGTTCCACTTGGCTATTTTACAAAAGCTAAGAAAATTACCGAAAATTAACTATTTTTTTAATAAATCTTAAAATTATCCTGAAGAAAAATTATTAGCCAAAGGAGTTTAGTTTATTAATTAGAAAATTTTATAACCAATTAAAGATACTAGTTAGGTGAAGCAATTGATATTTTAAATAAAATATGTTATATCATAAAACATATAGGTGATCCTGGATTAGAAGAGAGTAATATCTTGGGAAAATAAGTTATTTATTGCTCATCTCGGTTTTGAGAAGGCTTGCACGTGAACTTTTGTTAATGTTTATTGATCCATTTAGGTTTCGATGGACAATTATTTCTTTCTTTTTTTGGGGTTAAATTTTCTTTCAAGCGACTATATATATGTGTGTGTATATATACTCTTGCTTTAGGGTCATATATGTTCATTAGAATTAGCTTTATGTTTCAGGGCGCAAAGTTGAACAATGCCAACCTGAAGGATGCGAACCTTAGTGGAGCTCGACTTGTAGATGCAGTAACTAGATTCATTGATAATAAGTTTTCAATATTTTTATATTGTTTGATGGCTAAACAATATTTGGCACTTCCTTTGGATGCTAAACTAAGAACTAGTAAAGGGATTTACTTTGGTTTTAAAAGCAAGATTTTAACATAATTTTCTTTGATTTTTCAAATTTATAATTTTTTCCCCTAAATTCTCCTTATCGATTACATATATTAAGAAAGTTTTTCATTAAGGCGGTAGTTTTGTATGTTAATAGGATATTTTAAGAAAACAACATATTTTTTTATGAAAAAATAATATAATTAATTCTTATAAATTAATTATCTAGATCCTATAATCAGAAAAATATGTAGTTAAAAGATAGGGAAAATCCTAATTAAATCCTGCTGAAATACTTAAAATTAAATTGAGGCCTACACTTTTAACAAATTCTTAATTAGGATATAAGACCTAATTAGGAATTGCTAAATATTGTTAAGTAACTCTAATGCCCCTCTTTAATTTAAAAAAAAATGATTATTTTATCCCTCTAAAGTGGTTCATCATCTCTTATTATTAATATTTAGACAAAAAATATAAATAATTTTTTAGTGTTTGAAATTTTGTAATATAACTAAAATCTTCAAAATATTTTCATAAAACATTTCAAATTATAATATATGTAATATTTAAATAAATATTTTTAATATTTTTTTCTTTTCAGGTTGTAAATATTTTTTTAAAATTTTAAAATATTTTAATTGTAATAAAAAATTAATATTAAATTGTAATCATTTACGTTTTCAGTTGGATCCGACATTGTTTAAATAAATAAAACTAACATAAATTACAAGAACTGAAAATAAAAAATATTTATCATTTTACTTATATTTGTAATTTAACATGTTTTATTAAAATATTTTTAATAGTATAAGTTATATATACAAATTTCAAACATTGTAAAATTACTTATATGTTTTTTGGTCTTAAAAAAATCGTAAGAGATGAGGAATTACTTGGCAGAGGTATATTAATCAAGTTTTCTTTTTAATTGAAGAAGGGCATTTTGGTGATTTAACAACATTAAAAAATCCCTAATTAGGTCTCATGGCCTAATTAGGAATTTGCTAAAAATGTAGGTTTAAATCTGAATTTAGGTATTTCAGCTGGATTTAATTGGGATTCTCCCTAAAAGATATGTGTTGGTTATAGTTAATACTGTAATCCGTGCTCTTAAAATTTTGCACACCTCACCGAAAGCTGATCACGACCTTGATACAAAATTTTACTTGTATAATACTTCCTTTGGTCTTTAATATAAAATCCAGTTAAATAACTTGAAAAAAATTAAGAAAGTTACTAAGTTACTTTAAAATATTTATATTTATCATTTTTCTTCAAAATAATTTGTGTTACCTATAAATTGATATATAATCTAATACTTCACATAAGTATTTTAAAGAGATCATATAACATGTTTTAGTAATTTTTTTAATCTTTCTAAATTAGTAAATTAAGTTTTATATTAAGGATTGGAGTATTTATCCTTTGACATTGTGAATTTACATTCCCTTTTTCTTGTTGCCATTATCTGTCCTTGGTAGGAATGATCTCATCATAACAACTATTTCAATGTATTAATCCGGCAGTTTTGCATTGAGAATATTCTTTTTTTCTTCCCGGTGATATAATTGACATTATTGGTTGTCTTTGATATATATGATCTGTTGCAAACTAACATATATCGTGTATGCATTTAATATGTTTTACTCAGCAATTACAAGGCGCAATATATGACGGTGCCAATTTGGTTGGAGCACAATGCGTGATACTGTGATACAAGTTTTGCTTTTGGTTTGTGAGGAGTCTGAAAAATACATTTTGAAGGTTTTTCATTTATGGAGAAAACTTAGGTCTAATTTCACATGTCCATTAGGTCCAGTATCAATAAGATGAGGCCATCTGGATTATCTTTCCACACCAACATTTAACCAGTGCAATATCACTCTTCTTGTAAGTCGCCCCGTAATCCTCTTATTTTTATTTTTGGCTGAATTGCTCACCTAACTAAATCAACCCAAGAAATTTTTACTCGAATCATTAGGGGTTACTATGATTTGTTTCTTAGACGACGACATACACCATAATTAAATCGTAAGGTCCTAAAAAAAAAAAAAACTAGCTAGAAAGTTGGTTTTGGTTATAATTGAATAACATCTCAATTTACTTTATTACTAATAGTCATATATATATATATATATTTATTTATGGTCTTCTCACAAATTAATTTATTTAACTTGTAAACTGATACATAATCTAATGTTCATAAGCATACTATTTTAGGAAGATCATGCCATATTTATTAGAATTAATTTATTTATTTAGCTTTTTTACTTTTCTCAGATTAATTAATTAACTTTGATATTAAGAATCATAAGAACACATGATATAAGAGGATAAAACGTTGAACGCACGTAACAGAACCTTTATTTGTTTTACTCAATCACGAACATAGACATATATCACATATGTGTGTGTGTGTTCAGCAACGATAATTTGTAGTAATGATATATAAGAGAATATAGTGAGAGAGAGAGAGAGAGAGAGAGTTCAACAATCATAGACGCATTGACATTGATAAGTGGTGCCTGGTTCACCACTTCCTACGCATTCTCCATGACCTTCCTCGTTTCTTTTAAGCCTAAAGCATTCCTCCTGGCACTTTGCAAGATTGCACTTTTCCTTCGGATGCAAAACCTCCACGCATCTTGCTGCGCCTTCACTTCTCATTGACAGGGCTAGCAGGGAGGGGGGGGGGGGAAAAGGATTATAATTAAAACCTGGATCTATATGTGAAGCATCATAAACCTATCAGTTGATTGTTATGTGTAGAATTAATACTACTTTTGGTACTTAATATAAGACTCAGTTGACTAATTTAGGGAGATTAAAAAAGTTAATAAGTTTTTCATAAATATTAGAATTTGAGCATCAAAGAAGAATTATATCGACAAATTCACCTGAGATGAAAATGAGGAGAAGGAAGAAGAGATGTGTGATTGAAATCCTGGCCATTTTCTATAATGACTAAGAACAACGATGCAGCTGTAAAGGTCAATATAATATTCGATGACAATTAATCTTTGTTTTGTGCGAGTGTGAAACAATGTGGGGTCAGAGGTTTATATAGGACTCAGAGTTGGCCGGAAATTTGATTTGTTCTTATCGGATAAAGTTATTAATGCCTTGTTAATTAAGTGAAAGATGCGAATAATATATGAAATAAGTATAAATTGAATTTGTTATCTTCTTCATAATTAGTTGAATATGCTATGTTAGTTAGTTCGATGATTAAAGCTTTCACATCAAATCTTTATATTTCCTTTCAAATTTCATATATCGTGTAACTCAAATAAAGGGCAAAGATTGGAACCTTAAACAATTTTATAATGATATTTATGAAGTTTTTATAATTTATTTGTTGAAAGCAGTTTCAAAACTATTTACAATATTTGTCCAAAGCTATTTGTTGAATCAGAATTTACCTTTTTTTTGTTTTTAAATTTATCGAAGTCATTTAATCAAATAGTCCTTTAAGAACAGCTGAAAACTCAGGCTGGGTGCAGGTACGTGACGGGGTGAATCCACAATAAATCTCTTCATTTGGGCGCACTAAAGCTCCATAGTTTCTCTCCCAAGTTCTGCTTTGTGTTTGGTCATAGAAAGCTGGTTTTTGTTGCATAAAACTAAGTGATATCCTGGTGTGCTATGCATGAAGAGTTGGTTGACCAATTTAAGTATATTAAAAAAATTAGTTAAGTTAGTTATTTGTAACAAATATGAATTATTTGCCCTAAAATATCCTTGCTAATCATGTATATTAGCTAGAACTGCCATTTGATAAAGCTTTAACATGTGTAACTACTACAAGAACTAATTTGGGAAAAAATGAATAAATAAGAGAGACAAAATAGACTAGGATATTATATTTAGGACCAAATTGAATATTAAACTAGTTCTTATATTAATGAGCAAGGGTGGTATATGATAATCATAATTGGATAAGGGGAACGTGCAGCATGATAAATAAAAGTAACAAAACATATAATACAATATTAGTATTGCATTGCTGGAGATGTCCCCAAATAACCATAATTGCTAACAAAAAAAAAAAGTAAGTCTGTGACGTTTTATCAAAATAGAGGAGAAACTCTGTTGTTCCACGTTTCTGTGATTATTCGTCAGAGGAAGAGCCATGTTCTTCTTGACCAATGTAGGTTAGAAACTTGAGGAATGATGGATCAAAAGTGATTTTTATCATATTTCTGTGGTTCCGTACAGATCTCTCGCCTGGTTTATATAAGAAAGAATGCAATTAAATAAGATTTTAAAAAAAAATTAAAATAACAATAAAAAGTTAAAATAGACTTTCTATTGCGACATTTAGTGTCACTGTTGAAAGTCACTTTCAGATGCGACATTTGCGTCGCCGCTGAAAGGTCCTTTTAGTAGCAACATGATTAGTCGCTGCTAAAAGTCTCACTTTTAAAAATTGATCTTCAGTAGTGATTCTAAAAGGTCGTCACTGAAAGTACGCTTTTAGTAGTGACATTTATTGTCACCACTGAAAGTCATGGCTAAATTTTTTTATTTTTTGTAGCGAGGATAAGCACCCATATTTTTCCATCTTTTTGTCCATTATATTTAATTTCTCCACCTTTTTATGGGATGTCTCTTGTGTTGCTATTGGTTTCCTTAGTCATGATAAAATTCAAAGCTTCAGGCTGATAAAACTGCAATAATCTGATCCTCGTCTTTTCTATATCTCTTGTTTGAGACTGCTGTTGTGTAGGGTTATCCACGTAGCTCTGACATTCTCTGCATTCTTGAATCATATTAATATAGTCTCTTACAAAAAGAATTTGTACAATTATGTACTCGGTCGTTTTGATTTTAGCGGTATCTTGTAAAAAGATATTAACATGCTGCTTCGATATTTTCACACTCACTGTTTTTACAAAATTGATGTCTTATTAGTTTTACACTCCCCAAACTCTTTATTACGACACTACAAAAAAACAGGCTTTAGGCGACGACTTTCGGCAGCGACAAAAAAAGTCACCGCTGAAACTAAGACTTTCAGCGGCAATGAAAATGTCACCGACAAAAGTGTTGCCACTGAAAGTGGACCTTCAACGGTGACTTTTTTTGTCGCCGCTGAAAGTGGACTTTTATCGGCGACTTTTTTTGTCGCCGCTGAAAGTGGACTTTTATCGGCGACTTTTTTTGTCGCCGCTGAAAGTGGACTTTTATCGGCGACTTTTTTGCGCCGCTAAAAGTTTGCTGCTGAAAGTGGACCTTCAGCAGCGATCTTTTTTGTCGCCGCTGAAAGTTTGCTACTGAAACTAAGACTTTCAGTGGTGACAAAAGTGTCGCCGCTAAAAGTGGACTTTCAACGGCGACTTTTTTTGTCGTCGCTGAAAGTGTAATATAATAATATATATTTTATTTTACAATATTAATAAACAAATTCAATCTGGCTCAGCGGCAAGAAGATTGGACACGAAATGAGGTGGTCATGAGTTCGAACCTTGAAGAAGACACATTTAAGGTGGAAATATTTGGACAATGACGTGGCGAGGAGGAGTGATGTGGCAATGACATGGAGGTGGCTAGTGATGATGTGGCAGCCGGCGATGATGACGTGGCGCCGGTAGTGATGACGTGGCGTTGGTAAAGCCAATTCTTCTTAGGCATTACTTTCAGTGGCGACAAGAATGTCGTCGCCAAAAATGTCTTTCAGCAGCTGCAAATGTCGCCACCAAAAGTGTTTTCAGCGGCGACAAATGTTGCAGCTAAAACTTCTAAAAGTCGTCACTGAAAGTATCTTTCAGCAGCAACCTTTTTAGTTGCCACTAAAAGTTTTCAGCCACGGCTGCTACGGCAACGACTTTTTAAGTCGTCGCTGAAAACTTTCAACGGCGATGTCGCCGTTGAAAGTCAATTTTTTTGTAGTGTACCCATCATAGTTGTATAATTTTCTTCATTTTATATAATTGATGTTTTATCCAAAAAAAAAAAGGAACGGACTAAGAAGGGCCTCGACTTTCTTATTTTAATTTCTGATCGACACTGACAGTTAAATTAAAAAAAATGGGGCAACTTCTGATTACTTCACTAGCATACAATATTAAAAGGTGACTTCGCAATCACACCCATTATCCCATGATAAAAAACGTTGAAAGTTTCAAGCAAAAGCAAGTGTATATATCTAACGCTACCTCCAGAATCGTTGACCAGTGTGAGATCGAAGATGCAAGTTTAATAATACTCTGTCTTTTCTACTTCACTCTCTCCTTCCCTTTTCTGATATCGATCCAAAGTCCTTTCAATAGATCCTATTGCTGAAGGTTTCTGACTTTCGTCCTCCATGAACTCGACAATACCACCATGGAAGTACCATGTTTTTTTGAGCTTCAGGGGAGAAGACACCCGAAAAGGCTTCACAGACCACTTACACGCTGCTCTGAAACAAAAGGGTAGCATAACTTTCTTAGATGATAATCTCAACAGAGGGGAGGTTATTTCTGATCAACTCCTCCAAGCAATTGATGAATCTCTCATCTCTCTTGTTGTTCTCTCTCAAAGTTATGCTTCTTCCAGTTGGTGTTTGGATGAACTTGAAAAGATTTTTCAATCTAAAAGATCTTTGGATAGAGAAGTTATCCCAATCTTCTATAAGGTTCATCCATCTGATGTGCGTCATCAACGAGGTACCTTTGCTCTTGCCCTTCAAAAACCTGGTGAGAGATTTTCTCCAAACAAAAAGAAGCTGCAAAGATGGAAAGATGCCTTGTAAGAAGTTGCAAACATATCTGGCTATGACTCTACTGATCAGTAAGTTTTGTATAGTATTGTTATGAACTTATGATATGGAATTACTAGTTACTTTAATACTTTATTCAGTTATTACTAGTCACTTTAGTACTTTCTTCAGTCCTTCTTAAAAAAAATTCTTCAGTCCTAAATCTAAATATAAAAGTTAGATAATTAATTTGTAAAAATTAAAAGATTAATTTAGTTATTTGTTAAAAACGTGTGCTGGTTTCCTAAAATTACATTTTTTTAATTATTTGCACTGAAAATTACTCCTATGGAAAATTTATTAATATGTATAATCAATAGGAAGAGTTTAGGAGGAAAATTATAAATTTGAGAGACGTGATGGATTGAGATATTATATTTATATTCAAAACAAATCCCTCCACTAATTCTTATATTTAGGATTAGAGGGAGTAATATTGTTGAAGAAATTTTTATACAGTAGTGTTAAAGTTCACAACTTTTGGTAATTATGTCTACTAGGACTAGTTTCTTATTCAACAGATCTAATTTCTCAAAACTTTTATTCTATGCTATTGATTGAACTCATATTTTGAACTCCAATTCAATTATAGTTTCACAGCAATTACCCCAATCCGAGTACGGAGGTAAAATAATTATCTGTGTTTACGCATACGTGTTTTCTTTCTTTGTCCCCCCCCCCCCGGGCTTTTCTAGAAAGACCCTATCACACCATATAAGAGTTTTTCTTGATAGTTTAAAACTTGTCTTCGGCCTCGTTATGTCAGCTGGTTTTAATGTTTCCTAATACCCCAGGTAAAATAATTACCATAGGTTTAAATTCAGATCGAATACATCAAATATTTTAATTGATTATTAGTCAATTGATATAATCTGATTTTTTTAATTACATGAACTTAGCCGAGCCAACGAGAATAGGTCAGCTCATCAATGGGCGGCACGAAATGAAAAAATCCAACAACTTTATATTAACTATATCCTAGTATGGTCAATATTAGCTTCATTCTCTCTCATTCAGTAAATTGCGATCAGTTTTCCAAATAATTACGTGATGCATGGCGTCAAAGTGTGTCCTTAAACTATAAGTAACATTAAAAAAAAGGCAATACCTATTACAAATGTTAGTACAAAATGCACCAGTTTTTTGCACCCGATGACTTTGGGGCTGCACAGCGGACAAACCAAACCAATACAGAGCCTAACTTGAAGTCTGATCTAATTTTTGGTCAGGTTGAGTTTGGCAGTATGTGGTCTAGTTCAATCTAGTACTAACCCGAGATCAGGTTAGATTAGACCTGGCCCATCAACCTGTCCAGGCAGTCCAAGGCCCTAATCCTTTTTTTAATTTTTTTTTCTTTATGAAAAGTAAGATTTCAACATGATAAATACAATTAGATAATAAAAAAAATACCTATAATCATATAAAGCGCATCCTAAAATTTTTTTGTCCAACAAACTCATCCTAAAATATTTAAACATAATCATAATGTAAAAACATTAAAAAAAATAAAATGTAACATCTAAATTACAAATTATTAAAAAATAAAAATTTCACCTGGACTGAACTGGATCAGTCCAAGTGGTCTGGTTTTGCTAGATTGCATTATATTGCATATTTGGATTGGACTAAACCAGACTGGACCACCGGTTTTTGCACACTCCTATATGGCTACACTCGGAAATTGTTTCCTCTTCATTCATTACGGAATCGTTGCCAAATTAAGTTTTGCCAAATCATCTCTCTCTCTCTCTCACTTCTTTTCATGTTCTTGTTCTTCTATAGATCTTCTTGATATATGTTCTGCCACTAAAGAACTCTGCCATCACTTTATTTTTCCTACGTAGATCACCAAATTCAGAAAATCATGAACACATGAATTTTCCCTAGTAGTAATGTCTTTAGGACATACCAAATAACCGTTTGATTATTCCTTTCTATGTGCAGGCATGAAGCAAAATTCATTGAAGAAATTACATCAGAAGTATGGGCAAAGGTACAGTCTAGATTACCATATTGTTTCAACAATGAGCTTGTTGGCATGAATCAAGAGTAGAAGCAGTGAACTCACTTTTAGAGATTGGATTAGGTGATGTTCGCTTAATAGGAATATGGGGCATGATTGGTATTGGAAAGACAACTCTTGCAAGAATTATCTATGAGAGAATATTTCGCCAGTTTGACATCAGTTGTTTTCTTGCTAATGTGAAAGAAAGCTATGAGGCCAATGGTTTGGTAGCTTTGCAAAGAAAACTTCTTTCCGAACTCAAGATAAAAGGAATGGAAGTTGATGAAATATATGAAGGAAAGAATATAATAAGAAACCTCCTATGTAACAAGAAAGTTCTAGTAGTCTTGGATGATGTAAGTGAAATAAACCAATTAGAGAACCTTTGTATAAAGCAAGCTTGGCTGGGTCCTGGGAGTAGAGTAATTGTGACAACTCAAAATATGCATGTATTGACAGAGCATGGAGAGTTTGAAAGTTATAAGGCTGCATTGTTAAACAAAAATGAATCTCTCCAGCTCTTCTGTAAGAAGGCTTTTAAAGGGGATGAACCCGTAGAAGGTTATTCAGAGTTGTGTAAAGACATCATCCACCTTGCTCAAGGCCTTCCATTAACTCTTGAAGCGTTGGGTTCTTATTTTTGTGGAAGAAGTGAACCTGAATGGAAAGATGCTTTAGAGAAAATTAAAAAGTTTCCGCCAAGCAGTGTTCTAAAGAGACTTAGAATCAGCTATGACGCATTAAGTGATACGGAAAAGAAAATATTTTTAGATGTTGCTTGTTGTTTTAATAACGAAATGAGCAGAGAAACTTGGATACAATTCTTTGAAAAAAGTAGCGGTCATCCTTATCCAACACTTGGAATACGAGAACTTGTTGAGAAATGCTTGTTAACAGAATATTACAATAGTCATGGTGCATGTCATTTGGGTGTGCATGATATCCTTCAAAGATTAGCCAAGAGTATTGTTGTAGAGGAATCACCTAATGATGCTGGCAGACGTAGCAGATTATGGTCACTGGAAGATATTGATCATGTCATGTCAAAAAACACAGTGAGTAGCTTCTATTTCAATATGCATTAAATTTTTTTTTAATACACTGGAAAGAATCAATATGCATTAAAGTTTGTTGTGCTTCAACATTGGGCTGGGGGTGTCGGTTGTGCCCTCTCAGCTACCCCTGCTACCTTTTATTCTTGGAGTACTTCTCAATTTTTTTTAATGTCTGCATCATTAAATTTTATATAAAATTAATGAAATTTTGATATCTTATAAACAAAATAAGTTGATTTTTTATTTTTTTTAATGATTTTTCAAAGATTTAACACTCTAAATTGAAAAGAATTTGAACCATTTGAAACATTAAATATTTAAAAAAATCATAAAAAATTGAAAACTAAACCATTTTTTACCCATAAGATATTAACATTTCATTCATTTTATGTAGAATCTAATAATACAAAGACATGAAAGAACATTTGGGAAGTGCCCAGAAAATAAGGGTAGCTAGGGGCAGCCGAGGGGGGCACATCTAACACCCGGATCCTTTAAAATTTGTATTGGTCAATATCGTTCCTGGTAATGATATTGAAGATTTTCTTGTTTTCTAGGGGACTGATTTGGTAGAAGTTATACATCTTCAATCAGATATGCTATATGAAGCGAATTGGGACCCTGAAGCTTTCTCTAGGATGCGTAGCCTCAGAACACTCAAGATATTCTGTTATGTGAAGCTTACTCGAGGTCTCAAATTTCTTCCTAATTCATTAAAAGTTCTCTTCTGGATAGCTTACCCTTTGAAATCTTTGCCCTATGGTGCTCATCTTGATGACCTTGTGCTCCTTATAATGCCTCATAGCAAGGTCATACAACTATGGGAGAGAACACAAGTAAGAATTCTTTTTTTGCCTTACGAAACATGGCTCGATATTTTTTTCTTGAGAAGCTAGTCCATTTACACTTTTATTTTTTTGCAGCAGATGTCAAAAGAGTTGAAGTACATTGATTTAAGCTATTCTAAAGATTTTATAAGAACTCCTGATTTCTCGTTGCCGCCCAACCTTGAGCATCTAATTCTTGAAGGTTGCATAAAACTTATTGAAGTACACCCATCACTTGGACAGCTTAAGAAACTTGTTAGACTGAATTTGAAAGATTGCAAGAAGCTCAAAGCTCTTCCATGTAGAGTGGAAATGGATTCACTGGAGAAATTGATCCTCTCTAGCTGCTTAAAAGTTAAAAAACTTCCAGAATTTGGGAAAGATATGACCAACTTGTTGGTTCTTGATGTCGAAAATTGCAAAAACCTCATTTGTCTTCCGAGTTCCACTTGTAATTTGAAATCCTTAAAAATTCTCAATATTTTGGGATGCTCAAAATTTTCCTCATTACCACAAAATATTGGAGAAAATAAATGTTTGGAGGAGTTTATTCTGAGTGGAACTTCTATAAGGGAAATACCTCCATCCATCGTCAGCCTACAGAATTTGAAGAAACTGCATTCAAATGGATGTAATGGTCCAAGTTCAGCATCCATTTCATTAATAAGGACATTGCTTTCCCGAGTTCGAAGGAAATTTGGGTCTGGTATTCATGAATCTCCCACTGGGTTGGTTTTGCCTCCTCCCATCTCACGCCTAGCATCACTGAAGGAATTGGTTATGAAAAATTGCAATCTCAAAACTGGATCGATTCCAAATGATCTTGGCTGCTTACCATCATTGGAGGTCCTTGATCTTAGTGGAAATGATTTTAGCAACCTACCTGATGGCAGCTGGGTTCTTCCTGCTTCATTCTCCCATCTTTCCTCATTGAAGTCTTTGAAATTAACTAATTGCAATATCCACGATGGATCAATTCCTGAGGATCTTAGTTGCTTATCATCATTGGAGACACTCAATCTAAACCAAAACAAATTTACCCATCTTCCTGCTGGTTGTGTTGTTAATCTTTCACTTCTATCTGATCTCCACCTGAGTTATTGCCCGAAGCTCAAATATTTGCCAGATCTTCCGCCAAACCTGCGACAGATAGCTACAATTGCTTGTCACTCAATGCAACCATTATCTTTTTCAGAATTTCTATCAGTTTTAATTACAACTACTGATGATTTTACAAAATCTTTTCCACCAAATATATCGAATAACATGGCTTTCAAAGCTTGGTGGATGCTGGAGTGTGACATCCCATCATGGTTCCATAATCAAAATTTCCAATTCCTTCATAAAGTTGATGGTTTTCAACATGACCAAGTTGTTCAAATTTCTGAGAGAAAAGTCTCATGCAAAGATTTTGATTGTGATCATCGCAATGTGATTGGTGGTGGTTCTGTACCTTCTGATTCCATTGTGTCAATAATAGTAGACACCTCTCATCTTTGTGGTTCAAGTGGAAGGTGGGGAATCTCCCTTTGCGTTGTTCTACAAGATCAAGACCTTCCATTATGTAGTGAAGATGTGTTCCATCGAAGACTTCGTCTCACTTACAAAGCTTCACAAGATGAATTCTTCAAAGAGGAATTTTCGTGGCTAATTGGTATGGGGAACAATCCCAATCAAATGCTGGTGATTTATTTGCCTAGCAGTAATTTCACTGTTGACTGTGGCCAGATCGATTTCATATTTTATACGCAAAAATATAAGTGCATGAAGAAAGTACAATGGTTAGAGAAAGTTGATTTGCAAAGTCAGAGTAAGTTCGTGATAAACAAGCGCGGGTGTTGTGTGATAAGTGAGGAAGATGTTGAAGAATGTCGCAGATCATCAATGAATAGATGCAGCACTAGTGGTAACAGTGAAATTCCTTGCCAACACTCTTTTTGCTTATGGAAAGTGATCCTGCAAAGTTTAAGTATTCGGAGAAGAAGAAAACAATGTGACCAATCAGGAAACTTAAGAACAAATCATTTATTTTCACTCGCATTCATCCCTTTATTTTCTTCACATCTTTGAATTTTTATATTGACTGGGACTTATATTAAGCAACGAATGTAGTATAATTTAGATATACATACATAAAATTGATTCCTCGTGTCTCAGTGTGAAAAGTTGTAGAATGCCAAGTTGAATGATGCAAACATTAGAGGAGCTTGTCTTCAAAAATGTAGAATGTTGTGATCTTTGAGTATTTTATTTGTGGCATGTACTTTGATTCAAAATTTTTCTCTTTTCCTCCGGAATCTGATGTAGCTAGCCATAATTATTCTTCGAATTAATTATGTTATATCTGAGCCATATTAATTAACACTAATTACCAAACCTGATTTCCAAAGCACAGAATCATATAACAAGGAGATTTTGAAGCACAGAATTGCACGAACTGTCCTAGAAATATTATTATAAACTGCAGCCCAATCACACACACACACACACACACACACACAATAGAAGGTTATTTATTACAATAATTTTTACAATGTACCTCTTTCCTGTATCACATGATAAATTTACAGTTTGAAGTGGACAACTTTTCACAATCGCTTGATACTTTGATTGTAATAGCCTTCAAAACAAAACAAAATAATTATTTCGTTCCCATTTAATATCTTAATTATTTACTGTAGAAATACGTTAGATGTTTTAAAGGCTGATATAGCAGGTTGGAGAATCTAACATTGGCAGGACCATGAGATATATATGTTTTTTTTTTTTCCAAAAGATGATGACAGTAAATTATCAAAATTAATCCGATAGTCCTTAAAATTGTACTAAATTTTAAATTAGTACTCTATGGTTTCTTCCTTTCTATGCCATCCTTTTTGTTTGCTTACTCACTAGAGTTGGTCCTTGCGTTTATCAAGCATAGAGTTGCCGTTAGTTTAACTTCACAAGGGGTGATGTGGCGTTAGTTTTAGTTAATCCCACCAAAAGAAAAGAAAAATCCGAACTGGACTAGACCGATCTATTGAATAGAAAAACTGATAAGCGGTCAGTGGTCCAATCTAGTTTGAATGCTGGATTGGCCAAAAATTAAACTGGTATCAATATGGTCAAACTGAGGTGAACCAATGATGAACTAGTTTAGATGGTTATGCTGATATTTGTTCTATTTTTTCTTATTCAGTTCCTAGTATCTTAGTTACTATAAATTTGAATGACTTATAATAATAATTTTGATATCTATTATTATTAATTTTAGTTATTGAGGAATTACAAAGATCAAAATTCTTAGTGCTGTTGTAATTTGTTATTGTTATAATTAAACTATTGCTGTATTTCCTTGTATTTTATCATTAGTGATTATTAATTGAAGGATACAGAGCTTCCCGATTCAACTATATGTTTCATTCAATTTGCTATACAACATATATACAACCGGGATAGCAATCTTGGCCGATTATGGATGGCTGAATATCCAGGAGAATACAATCATGATAAAATACAATCACATCAAATTTAAAAATTAAAATCCTAATATTTACATAACATAATATCCTCCTATAATCTCTCTCGTATAATCTTGGATAATACCCACACTCCCCCTAAAGTTGGACCATAGATGTTTGTCATGTCTAACTTGCCAATGATGTATTCAAACTTGTCTTTCGGTAATCCTCTTGTAAGAACATCTACTGTTTGCTCTTTTGAGAGAATGTACTTTAGGTGAATGATGCCATCATTTATTTTTTCTCTTATGAAATGCCTGTCTATTTCCACATGCTTTGTTCTGTCATGTTACCGGGTTATATGAGATATTAGTGGCTGCCATGTTATCTGAGTAGAACTTGATTGGTAGATTTAGATCCATTTTCAATTCCTCAAGGACCCTCTTTAGCCATATACCCTCACAGATTCCAAGAGCTACAGCTTGAAATTCTGCTTCTGCACTGCTCCTAGCAACTACACTCTGTTTCTTGCTTCTCCAAGTAACAAGGTTGCCCCACACATAAGTGTAGTAACCTAATATAGATTTCTTGTCATCTTGATTACTGGCCCAGTCTGCATTTGTGAAAATTTCAATATTCTGCTTTTTAGATTTTTTAAATAATAGCCCATGACCTGGATATCCCCTCAAATATCTAAGAATCCGGTAAACCTCATTGAGGTGTTTCTGCTTGGGATCATGAGAGTGTTGACTTACCACACTGATTGCAAAAGCAATGTCAATTCAAGTATGAGAGAGATATATGAGTTTTCCCACCATATGTTGATATCTCCCAATATCCACATTCTTACCAAGATCTTTCCTCATCACTAATTTTATCAACTCGTGTAGGGGTATCACTTGGCCTATATTCCAACATTCCTGTCTCCTTTAAGAGATCCAGAATATATTTTCTTTGTGTGATATAAACCTCTTTCTTTGAACGAGCCACTTCCATACAAGAAAATATTTCATCTCTCCAAGGTCTTTGATTTGGAATTCCCAAGCCAAGGCTCCTTTAATCTTTTCTATTTCTGCATCATCATCCCCTGTGAGGACTATGTCATTAACATAAACTGTAAGAACAGTTGTTTTATCTTTTTGATATTTGAAGAACATGGTATGATCACTCTGCCCTTGAGTATAGCCTTGTTTCTTAAGAACTCATGTGAATCTTTCGAACCAAGCTCTTGGAGATTGTTTTAGCCCATACAGAGATCTCTTCAATCTACAGACTTGATTTGAATTCTTTCTCGAGAACCCCGAGGCAATTTCATGTACACTCATTCATTTAGTTTTGCATTAAGAAAAGCATTTTTTACATCCAGTTGATGTAAAGGCCAATCCAAGTTGGCTGCCAATGAAAGTAACATCTTAATTGTGTTGAGTTTTGCGACAGGAGCAGATGTTTCTGTATACTCCATCCCATAGATCTGAGAAAAACCCTTTGCTACTAGCCTTGCCTTGTGCTTGTCCAGACTTCCATCTACTTTATATTTTGGGGGTAAACACCCAATTGCACCCAACTAGTTTCTTTCCTGTAGGAAAATCTACAATTTCCCAGGTACCATTTTTCCTAAGTGGTTTCATCTCATCCATAATTGCTTGTCTCTGTTTAGGCATGGCCATGGCTTCATCAATGTTATTTGGTACCCTTACATTGTCAAGATGAGATATAAAAGCATGGTATCTCGAAGAGAGGGCTTTATACATGACAAACCTCTCTATAGGGTGTCAAGTACAAGATCTAGGCTTCTTTCTCATTGCAATTGGAAGATCAAGATCAATATCTTCAATCATTTGATCAGGGTCATTTCTCATATTTTGTTCCTCTTTTGGATTTGCCACTAGATCTTACTCTTGATAGGAGCTATGGTTCATTACCTTTTCTTGGAGGTCTCTATGTATAGATCTTTATTTGTTGTTTTGTGCCTCCCCCTGGATTGGACTTTTCCTTCTCACTAGGCATTCTATCTATCATGTCACAATTAGGTTCAGGTGGCTCAAGTAGGGTAGTTGGTTTAGGTTAAGGTGGGACAAGTTCTGGTTCAGGTTGATGACTTAGAGTATGAACAATTGGTTTAAGAGTAAAGACATCATGGTCAGTAGGGTCATTTGTCTGGAATTCCTTCTCACTCTCCCCTGAATTGCAAACTCTAAGTAGAAAGGTTGGTTTTCATGAAAGGTGACATCACAGGTAACATATAGTCATTTTATGGTAGGGTCATAGCATTTATTCCCCTTCTGAGTGGATGAGTACCCAAGGAAGATGCACCTAATGGCTTTAGGATCAAGTTTGTCAGTGTGATAGAGGTGAACATAGGAGGTACAACCAAAAACTTTTAGAGGCAATGAGTTTTCAAGATATGGGAGGTTATAATGTTGATGAAGAACTTGATGAGGAGTTTTATATGACAATGGTTTGCTTGGCATGTGATTTATAAGGAAGGTGGTAATTAGGACAGCATCATCCCAATAATATTTAGGAACATGGCTACTAAACATGATTGCCTGTGCAATTTCAAGAATGTGGTATTTTTTCTCTCAGCAAGGCCATTTTGTTAGGGGTTGTTAGGGCAAGTACTTTTGTGAACAACACCATGAGAGTAACAAAATTGGATGGTGTGTGATTAAAGTACTCTGTGCCATTATCCTTGTAAAGGATTTGAATTTTTGCTTAGAATTGAGTTTGAATCATATTATAGAAATTGATAGAGATCTACGGAACCTCAGATTTTTCTTTCATTAGATAAGCCTAACTCACTCGTGTGTGATCGTCGATGAATGTGACAAACCATTTTGATTTTGTTTGATTTGGATTATGTGAGGGACCCTATAGGTCACTGTGAATGGCCGCAAAAGGTTTTGAGTCTTTGTAAGGGATACGAGAAAAGGAAGTTCTGTGATGTTTGGCCTTTTTGCAGGAATCACAATGAAACTTAGAAGAATTTTTATTTGAACAAATAGAAGGAAACATTTGAGACATATAACTAAAATTGGGATGTCCTAACCGTTTATGCCATAACACCAAATCACTAGATCTAGGCAGAGACACTTTATTACAAGATCAAACACGACTTGCTTTATTTTCTTCTAGGTAATAGAGACCATCAAATTCATTCGCATTGCCAATCATCGTCCCTGTCAGCAAATCCTGAAATAAACAATAATCAGAGAAAAAATTAGCATGACAACGTTCTTCTCTAGCCATTTGACTTACAGATAGCATATTACACTTAAGATTTAGTACGTGTAAAACAAAATGTAGAGTCAATGCAGCGAAAACTTTAATAATGCCAATGCCAGTCATAACAAAGTTAGAATCATCAGCAATTTTAATTGTAAGTCTTTCAGTTACAGGCTTATATGACTTAAACAAGGTTTGGTCATTAGTCATGTGATCAGATGCGCCTAAGTCAACAATCCACAATTTCCTGTACGTTTGCTCTTAATAGTTGCAAGGGCCTTTGAAAAGTTACCTCATTTGACAACAGTCATAGTTGGTTGCTTACGAGTTTGCTAGTTGTTCTGCATTGCCGTGAGCATCTCAATAATTTTGTTAAGGTGATCACCCTGAGGAACTGAACTCTATGGAGTACTAGGTTCTTCGTTCTTTTCAACAACATAACCATGACCACGTCCCTTTTTTGGCTTACAATTAGGAGGTTTGCCATGGAGATCCCAACAGGTATCCTTAGTGTGCCCTCTGCTTCTTACAATGGTCATATGTGGGATGACCTTTGCTGTTTTGTTGCTCGTTTGAGCGGATAGTAAGTGTAGAGGGTTCTGGAATATTAACTCAAGAAGTTGAATCCTCCTTCAGCATGGTTTTTCGTCTGGACTCTTCCTTTCAAAGAATAGCAAATGCCTCACGAACAAAAGGCGATGGTTCTTGGCTGAAAATACGAGCCTAGGTGTCATCATAAATTGGGTTAATACCCACAAGTAATTCAAATAGTCTCTCCATCTCCTTCTCTTTATGATCTTCAGTAGCATCCGCAGGGCAATGATGAATTTTATTTTTCTAAGAGTCCAATTCCTACCACAAGTTGATTTTTCAAGGTAGTACTCATTTAGAGATCGGTCTTCTTACTTTACCTACCACAACTTTGCTTTAACATGAAATACTTCAGAGACGTTGCTAGCACCACTGTATGCCTTACGTACTACCTCCCACATGTCACATGCAAATGGGAGAAACATAAAAGCTTTTTTGACAGATGGAGCCATCATGTTCACCAGCCATAAGGAGACCAAGGCATTCTTGGACTTCCATATCTGCAATGCCTTTGTGTTGGATGATGGGGGTACCACGGATTTGCCGAAGATATACCCCACTTTGTTTCTGCGGTCGAGGGCCAGCGTCATAGACTATGCCCACTCTCTGTAATTGTCGTCGATCAACTTCTCTGCAATGATCATCACGGTCAAAGATTTTTCTCCAGTAGAGACGGTTCGAGACGACCCATTCGAATTTGAGGAACACTCAAGGCCGTACGTCATTAGGTCTGCTTGTTTTGGCTGAAGGTTCGACTCTAAAGTATTGATGGATGAATTGGATGTATCCTCCAAGTGCTCTGATACCATGAAGGATACAGAGCTTGCCGATTCAACTATATGTTTCATTCAATCTGCTATACAACATATATACACTGGGATAGCAATCTTGCCCGATTATGGAGGGTCGAATATTTGAGAGAATACAATCATGATAAAATACAATCATATCAGATTTAAAAATTAAAATCCTAATATTTACATAACATAATATCCTCCTATAATCTTAGATAATACTCACATTAATGTTATTGTATTTTGTTATGTTTCATTAAATTATATTATTTTAAAACGTTTGTGGAAGTTAGCATGCTTACCCCATACTTGTCCAGACATTAGTTTCCGAATGAGCACTGTGAGCTAGCTCATGAACAATCCACAAGAAGAACTATGGAGGCTGCATATAAAATTCTAATATACTTGAAGACTTGCGAAATTTAAAACCTTTGTAGAGTTGGAACTAGAAATGTGGAAGTATGAAGTCTACACCGATGCAGGTTAGGCAGGTTCAATATTAGATAGAAGATCTCCTTTGTTGGATACTTTGCTCATGCATGGGACAATTTAGTTATCTGAAGAAGCAAAAAACACTAAGTTGTGACAAGAATTAATGCTAAAACTGAGTTTAAGGCCTTAGCCCTAGGATGCAATGAGGGGATGCGGATACCTGAGCTTCATGCAAGAATTAAAAATTAAAAAACAACACGCGAATATCCATAAAGGTCTGGTCTGAAATTGTAGCTGCCATGGGGATTAAAAAGGACTATCCCTGTAAAGATTGAGGCTGGATTAACTCAAATGCTCAGGTCGCTGATCACTTGACCAAGTCATTTCAAGGGTAAGATTTGAGTAACTCACTGGCGCACACAGAAAAACCAGCAGCAAATGGAAGAAATAGAAGGACCAGGCGAAGAAGATGGCGGAAGAAGTTTGAAGAAAAATGGACTCGCTTCAGTATTCACACTTGATCTGCGTTGAAGAACCTCGACTTAGGAGTAATTTAACAAGCAATCCAGCATGAACGTGGTCTAACCTTCTCAACAAGCTTTCAAACACGCACCAAGACGACTTGAAACTTTTGAAGACCTGAGAGCAAAAATGCAGTTCGGTTTGAGTGTCTAAGTAAGGTGAATCTGAAAACGAGACCGATATATACAAACTTACTTGCGAGACTTCTACAAATTCTCAGAGTTCATCCGTGGAATCCGAGAAGCCACCATCTAAAGCGCATTGCCATACTTAGGAGGATATAGCAATAGAAGACTTAGCTCATAAGTTTCATTTCTTCATGCTCATAAAAGGAAGATGGACGCGACCTAAGAAATGGGAGAAGAAAGAAGATGGTCAAGGCTGGAGAAAAGAAAATGAGAAGAAGACAAAAAGGGAGGGAAACGGTAAGGACTGAGTAGTACGGTATTGTGCCATGCCATTTCTGCTTTCATTCGTATTTCAGAAGTGATACCCATGAACGGACAGCCCTGGCTGTATTTACCTTATTACCCTCACACGTCTATTCGTCTCCCCATAGGAAAAAATAGATGAAAAATTAACTTTTAAATATCAATTATCAATTTTTAAAAATGCATATACAAAAAAAAGCTGTGGGTACCTAAAAGTTTTTTTTTAATGCAATTTTGCTTTGAAAGTAGTAAAAGCATAGTGATTTTGCCCTGTCCTAATAGACATAAACGGTTAACGTTAGTTGACCAGGTTATAAAAGCATTTTTGTCTCGGAAGTTTTCAAAAAAGAGTTGTGGGTATTCAGAATTTTTTTTTGTATGCAATTTTGCCCAAGAAGTAGTAAAAAACACAGCAATTTTACCCTACCTTAAATTATCACTTGACTCTTATATAATATATCAATTTATAGGTTAGTTAAATTAGTTTAATAGAAAATGATAAATATAAAAAGCAAAATGAATTAAAATATCATATTAAGGATCAAACCTAATTCCCAACTAACTCTTATATTAAGGATAAGGAGTATTCATCTATATTTTTATTTATTTATTTTATCATAGATATAAAATTTTTTAATTTTATTTATTATATAAAAATTGGAAATACATTTATTTTACATATTGTATTGAGCTTTTAAAATGATCGCTTAAATAAATGACAAATTATCAAAAAAGTATTGCCTATAAATTTTCTTATATTTTATGTTGATATATTTTCTTACCATTTTTGGCACCGTTTATGAACCAAAAAGTTAAAGATATTTCTGGTTTCATTTGGTTTGTTCTTTTTTTTTTAAAAGAAAAAATGTTCATAGATGTTGATGATGATGAAGGGGGAAAGTTTTATTTTTTCCAGATTTATTTTTTTCTCTATATATTCGATAATTATTGATCTGGTTCTATGGTTATTTTTGTTGATTGTTCATGTTTTCATAAACACCGATGATGATGATAATGATAATAGAGGAAAGGGGTTTCTTTTGGTTTTTTTTCTAGTATGATGATAATGTGATGTCTTACGTGGCATCTTAGGATAATATAATAGATCAACATAAAATATAAAAAAAATTATAAGTAGTATTTTTTTTGATAAATTATTTACTTGAGTGATTATTTTCAAAAATTCCATGCAACATGTAAAATAAATATGTCTAGTTTTTATATAAAAAATAAAATTGAAAAGCATTGTATCTATGATAAAAAATTAATAAAAATATATATGAATACTCTTTATTCTTAATATAAGAGTTAATTGAGAGTTAAATTTAGTCATAAATATAAAATTTTAGTTCACTTTATTTCTCATATTTATTATTTTCTTTCAAACTAATTTACCTAACTTATAAATTGATATATTATATAAGAGTCAAGTGACAATTTTAGATAGGGTGAAATTGTCACGTTTTACTACTTTTAGGGCAAAATTGCATAAAAAAAACTTTCAGATACCCACAGCTTATTTTTGAAAACTTCTGGGGCAAACATGCTTTTTAACCCAGTCAATGCTAATTGACCGTTTGGGTCTGTTAGGACAAGGCAAAGTTGCTACGTTTTTACTATTTCCAAGGCAAAATTATATCCAAAAAAAACTTCTAAATACCCACAGCTTTTTTTTGGAAACTTCTCGAACAAAAATGTTATTTAACGCCAAAAACATTTATACAGAAATTTTTATTCTTGTTTTAATAGGAAGACCTCATTATTTAAAATAATATTATACTTCCATCAATTCAACTAGAAGCCTTATACATTTAATGCGCAAGACTACAATTTCAGCGCAATGTGAGTTCTGATTTTAAATTTTAATATTTTAATTGAATTTAAATGGAATTCTCCCAAAATTAAAATACGTACTATCTTGTATCTTGGCAATTCATTGAAGCATACATGCATGCTAAGAATGAATTGCCTAGTAAATGGACACTCACTTTAGTAACGAATCACTTCTGTTTAATAATTCCTCTTGTCAACAAGTCTTGAATAACTGATTTTTGTATAATAAAAAAATCATTTAAAATTACTTAAAAGTAATAAACAGATAAAAATATACTTTTATTTTTAAATATGTCCTTGTAATAAATTAGAAAAATGATGAAAAAGAATGTATGAAAAAAATGTAATGAAAGAAAATAAATAATTAATGGCAAAATTAGAAAAAATATATTAAATAATGTTGAAACAAACCCATAATGAAAATTATAAAATGGACCACATTCCTCCATAAATGTAAAGCTTATAAATATAACTGGAAGGAGTTATCACATTAATTTCAATGGCATCAACTTGTACTTCTCACTACTATAGAAAAAAGCTTTCATGATACTAATTTACGGCCGTTATTAGGCAAAATGTTGTTAAAAAAATGGTGGTAGTATTCTTGTAATTATATAAAAGTACATTTTATTTCTTTATTTACCTATCTATATCTCATGAAAACAAATGTGCTTATTTATCCTTCATAAATCAGTATTAGGAAATGGGTCTATGAAAAGGAATCAAGATTTGCCAAAAGTTGCTCATTCTTCTTTTTTTCTTTTCTTTTTTAATGCAGTCAACAATCTGTCATGTGTCAAATTAAAGAGGAATTGGATATGATGCTCTGGACAAGTCTTTAATAATACTATACTTTATTTCTCTTATCATAAGTAACAACCATCATCTTTTTCCAATTCCTAAAAGTAAACAATACCGGTAAGTTATCTTAAATTTTTATAGCAAACTGACACGAAAATAATTTGGGGAAAAAATGATTACTTGCATTTCATTCATGTGAGTAATATTTATACACTTTGTACATAACTAACTGTAGTTAACATCCAACAGAGATATATAACAGATCTAACTAACAAGAATGTTATTCTATCCTTGACACCCCCCGGCAAGCTAGAGCATGAATATTTTTCATGCCTAGCTTGGATATGAGCTCATGAAATCTTAAAGGATGTAAGGGCTTGGTGAACACATCTGCAAGCTGATTAGAGGATCTGACAAGAAGTAAGTGTATGATCTTTGCTTGAAGCTTTTCTCGGACCAAATGACAATCTAACTCTATATGTTTGGTTCTTTCATGGAAAGTGGGATTTACTGCAATTTGCATGGCAGATTGATTGTCACAATAAAGGAGAGCTGGATCAAGATGAGATATATTGAAGTCATTAAGAAGATACAAAAGCCATTGACCTTCACAAGTAGTAGAGGCCATCGCACGATATTCTACCTCTGAAGATGACCTTGAAACAGTAGCCTGTTTCTTGGCTTTCCAAGAGATCAAAGAGGAACCAAGAAATATAGCAAAACCAGTCACAGACCTACAGGAATCAACACAACTCGCCCAGTTAGAATCACTAAAACTCCTGAGCTTAAGATCTGAATTAGAAGAGAAGAATATTCCAGTCCAGCACTAAGAGAAGATTTTATATAACGTAAAACTCGATTAGCAGCCTGTAAATGAATGTCAGTGGGGGCTGACATGAACTGACTCAATTGTTGAGTGGCAAAACTGAGGTCGAGTCTGGTGGTAGTGAGGTACTGAAGTCTACCAATTAATTTCCTATACGCCTGAGAATTCTCCAGAGGTTTGCCTTTGTTTTTAGAGAGCTTGAGATGAGGATCCATCGGTGAGGAGGCTGGTTTACAAGCTAAGTATCCTGTATCCTCAAGTAATTCAAGTGCAAACTTTCTTTGAGAAAGAAAGATGCCATCATTAGATTGAGCAAGCTTTAAACCCAGAAAATATCTAAGATCACCAAGATCTTTAATGGTGAAAGTGTTGTCTAGCTGCTGTTTGACAAAATTAATTTCAGATAGATCATTTCCAACGAGAACTACATCATCAACATATACCAAAACAGTAGTAAATGAAGAAGAAGAGACCTTAAAGGAAAGAGAATGGTTAGAAGCTGATTGAGTGTATCCATAAGAGATCAAGGCAGTGGACAATTTTGAGTACCATTGTCGACTAGCCTGTTTAAGACCATAAAGGGATTTCTGCAGCTTGCAAACCATGTTAGGTTGTGGAGGAGTAAAACCTTTTGGTAGTTCTATGTAGACCTCCTCATGCAAATCTCCATGCAAAAAAGCATTGTTGACATCAAGTTGTTGAAGGAACCAGTTTTTGGCAGCAGCTATAGAAAGCAACATTCTAAGAGTACTCATTTTTGCTACAGGTGAAAAAGTGTCAAAATAGTCAATCCCTTCAATTTGAGTATACTGTTTTGCAACCAGCCTAGCTTTGTACCTTTCTATTTCACCATTAGCTTTGAACTTAGTTTTATATACCCACTTGCATCCAATAGGTTTCTTACCAGATGGTAAAGTAGTTAAAACCCAAGTTTGGTTCTGTTCTAGAGCTTTGATTTCTGCCATCATAGCATCTCTCCAATTAGAAAATTTAACAGCTTGTGAATAGGTTTTTGGATCAGTGACAAAAGAGACAATTAGAACAAAGTTTTTATAAGCAAGAGCAAGAGAAGAGTAAGATAGAACATTAGACAGAGGATATCTAGGAGAACCTTTACCTGATGATTGGTTATTAGTTGAAATAAGAGCACAATGGTAATCCTGCAGGTAAGAGGGTGGCTTATGTTGTCCAGTGGATCTGCGAAGTGGCTGAAAAACAAGACAAGGAGGTGTAAATGAAGGGGAGTTGGAAGAAAGTGGTGGAGAAAAAGGCTGAGAAGCAAGACAAGAAGGTTGAAGTAATGGAGAACTAAGAGTAGGTGATGTAGGAGAAGGAATGGGAGTTGAGGAAGGAGAATGATTATCAAGGGTGGAATGTGATGATGGTAAAATGTCATCAAGAGAGGAAGAATAAGGTTGCAAGGTTGGTTCTGGAAACTGAGTGTGGGAAGATGTGACAGTGCCGGTTTTAAAAGGAAATTCAAGTTCATGGAAAATAACATCTCTAGATAGAAATATCTGGTTTGAAACAATATCTAATAATATGTAAGCTTTAGAACCAGAAGGTATTCCAAGGAAAACACATTTTCTATGTAACACCCCGAATTTTCTGACTCAAGATGAACAGAAAAGAGAAAGTTCATTAAAATTATTTAATAGCTCAATCAATTAGGAAAAATTATGGAATATTGATTTTTCAAGGTTTAGAAATATTTTGGAAAAGTTCATTCCCCGAAAAGTGGCTTAAATGATTTTAAAGCTATTTTCATAGCAAAATGGGTTATTTTCTTAGGAAAATTATTTTATGGGTCAAAGAAGCTAATGGATAAGAAAAATCCATTTATGATATTTTGGTTTAATTTCTGGATATATCTTATATTTCAGAAAAATAGGAGAAGGGATAGGATTGGAGGAGTAATTATTTAGAAGGGCAAAATGGTACAGCAATTATACAATATACGTGCTGCCTTCTCCTCAAGACATCTGAATTATTTCTCCATTCAACAGCTGGTCATCCACGTGTCTGATTCACTCCCTCAATTAACAACTGATCACCCATGCGTTTTATTTTACTTCATTCGGTGTCCGTAGAGAAAAGAGAGATAGAGACGGAGAGCGAGAGACGGAGAGCACGGGAGAAACAGTGTTCGGCGGAACTGGAGGAGTGACCCGAGGTGGTATCCAGTGCATGCAAACCGATCAAACAATCCAGGTGAGCTCCCTAATCCTTCTCGCACCTTTATTGTCATTGAATAGGGGCTGTTTGAGGTGTTGATGAAGATAGAAGTTTGGTTTTAGTGAGAGAAAGTTAAGGAAAGGAGAGAAGGATCGGTGGGTTCATGTTATATGGCAATATTGAAGTATATGATGCTGGTTTTTGAGCTTGCATGTCATTAATGCCTCTGTTTCATGGATCTCCGAACAAGGCATGATATTTTTAGTTGATAGGCGTCGGGTTCACGGATAAAAGGAAGGAAATATGTGTGTTTGTCTCTTTCGGTCTGAAGGTTTTCCCTCTTTGTCTCTGTTTATGATTACCGAAACAGGGGTTAAGTTTTGAAGCCTAGGACATCGAGTTCTAATGAAAAAGAGGGGAAATAATGTGATTTGCCATTGCATGTCGGTTTTGGGGTGTTAGCCACTGGTTTTACGTGAAGTTTTTGCTGTTGAGTGTATGGAAAATTGATCTGTTTTTGTTGACTGAAACAGGGACCGTAGTTGCTGCTATAATGTTGTCGGGTTTATGCGTCAACGAAGGATTGATAATATAAACATATATATGCTGGACTTTTGCGGGTTAGCTTGTTGGTGCTCATAAACACTAAAACCGTAGGAGTTAACTAGTGATACTTTAAATGTGAAGTAATGGTTATAAGCTAATAACAAGTGCAAAGTATTCAAGGATTGGATGGTTAGAGCATGTATTAAAGATGGAGGAATTTTTCAGATTATCAGTAAGGATGCTAGTAGCTTGGCATTTGTTGTTTAGAAGGTTGTAAGGAGTTGAATAGGGAAGTAATAGAAGGACTACATAAAGTTTTATATTAATGGGAATGAGAGTGTGATGCTAGCCGAAAGAATAAGGGAAAAATTAATGTTTGAAGTTTGGGGCTTTGAGTCTAAGATTGATTGAAATTGAAATTTAGAATCAAGTTGATTACACAAGAATTAAAGATGAAGAAACAAAGTTGTCGATATACCTATATACTTATGCATATCTTTTGGTCAAGCTTGTTAAGAAAGAGGTTGAGCTTCTTGATTTAAATCCAAATAATTGGGGCTAAGGGTTAATGATGGAAGGTAGTTAAGTGTTTAAATGAATTCTGAATGATTTAGTGGGGATTCAAATGATTGAGTTATTGACTAAATTTCTAACAAGGGAGATTGAATGTGTATTTATAAATGGGTACGTGTAAATCAAAGTCATTCGGACTTTTTACTGAATTGAAACTCAAGTAAGTAGACTTGAAAGCAAACGCATGTGAGACATGACATTGTCCAAATAGTATTTTTGACCAAGATGACTAGTTACTAGCAAAGTAACTATATGGGTTGAGATAAGGAAGGAAACCCTCCAAAGAGAATAGTTTAAATAAGAAAAATTGTCCAGGATGACCAACTATTAAGTGAGGGTAGAGATTGAAAGAGATTGGGATTTAAAGAGAGTTATTTAATTTATAAATTATGTTGGATCAAGCATTAACCTACCCTTACTAAAATAATAGGTTTTGATATCTGCGAAAGCCCACCGAAGAAGCTAAGAGAAAGGAAACAAGTAAGGTTTGATTTTGAAGCAGAAGGTTCAGGTAGTAGTTCTTTCCTCCCTTACACTTGTGTATGATTGCTGCATGTCTGTTTGTGCCATATTGCTATTCAAAAAGCATGAGAACATGTAATCCTTAATTCCTTGCATGGATTTTTAGCCGTGATCACGTGCAGCTGATAGACATGGAGCAGTGATTGCCAATTATTTGTGCATTATTTATTCAGCTTGTCTAATAGACATGGGGCAGTGATTGCCAATTATTTGCGCGGCAGTGATTGCCAATTATTTGCACATTATTTAATCAGCTTGTCTATCTGTCATTGCGCATAAATGTTTAATTGCATTAGCTTGCAAGGTTATGTTCCACTTTGGCTTGTTTTGCATGCTTTATGTGATCTGCACATTTGTTTGATGGAAATTACTACTACGGGGATTCTTCGGAATCTCATCTCACCCCCCAATTTATAATGAACAGTGAAGGCTAGTAGCTGGAAGGACAAGGAGGTTATTTAAGAAGAAGGTGGGCTGGTTGAAGAGCAGAGATACCTGTTATAATTTTGTAAATTGTATAGCAAAATATATGGGCAAGTAACTTTACTTGCTCTATGGAAATATTATTTTGTATCCTCTAGAAGAAGGAAGTGAGCATTGCTAGGTGTACGTATATACTGTCAACCAAGAGCGTTGCTTTATTTTTAATATAATATTATAAGATTGTATAGTATGAAATTATTTTAGATGATAATAGATTAAGTTGAAAGCAGGGTTGATATTGGATCACTCATCAGTTATCTGAAGGTTTGAAATATTTGATCAACGGATTCCAATGTTAAAGGGAAAAAAAAATTCCCTGTCTTTTCCTAGGACGGAAACCTGGCGTTAGTGATTCACAGACGTTAAAATGGTCCTATTAGTATATAAAAGTGAGGTGTTGCATTCTAGATCTGGGGTCAAACTTAGTTTGATGGTTTTGTAAAGTAGATGCAAAGCATAGAGAACCAAAAACCTTAAAATCAGAGTAAGATGGACTGAAATTGTGTAATTTTTCAAAAGGAGTAATATTGTTAATTATTGGAGAAGGAAGCCGATTGATTATGTATGTGGCATGTAAAACAATGAAGGACTAGTAAACAAGGGGAACATTGGACTGAAAAAGTAAAGCTCTAGACACATTCAAAATATGTTGGTGCTTGCGCTCCCTATGGATCCGCAAGAACAGGCTTTCAATGGACGAATATTAGACAACTCGTCCCATAAAATCTTGAGCTGAGTTTAGTATTCACTCACGCTCATGCTACCTTGCTTGAGACTATAAATTTCTTCTTGTAGATCTGCTACCCGGAAGAGGTCGGTCTGAGAGTATCTTGATTTGAGGTCACTCCAGATCTCAGAGACTTTATCAAGCCAAAGGACACTTTTAGCTATGGTTGGGGAAAGAGATTTGATAATCCATCCCTGGACGAGATTGTTACAGCGCTCCCACACTGAGAAAAGAGGATCAGTGGGTGCCGGTGATGGTGAGATTGTGCCATCGACAAAATTCAATTTGTTTTTCGAAAGTAATGCCATCTTCATAGCACGGACCCAACTATGATAGTTGGAGCTGTCAAGCAGTGGTGTGACTAAGACGAGCGCGGGGTTTTTATTCGGATGAATGTAAAAGGGGCTAGTTGGATCATCGATGGAAGCGGTGGTGGCAGCCATGAAAAGAAAAAGGCAGAGAAGAAAAGTCAAAGGTAAGAGAAAGAGATAGGACAAAAAGGAGGTATGGAAGGGAAAAAGAAAGAAAGGGAGGAGAAAAAAAAATTTAGAGGGCTCTGGATACCATGACACGAAAATAATTTGGGAAAAAAAAATGATTACTTGCATTTCATTCATGTGAGAGTAATATTTATACACTTTGTACATAACTAACTGTAGTTAACATCTAACAAAAATATATAACAGATCTAACTTAAATTATATAACAGATCTAACTTAAATAACAAGAATGTTATTCTATCCTTGACACAAACTTCCTAGTTTGCCCCTATCAAAGATTTATTTTAATAGTTAATATATTTATTTTTTGTTTTCCAAAACATCATTTCCTAGATAATAAATGTTCTAAATATTATATTTTAATATCATCTCTCTCGACACATTCTCTCTCACTTTCATAACTCTTTTTATTATAATAATTTTTTATTCTCTTTTTTATACTCTCTCCCACTAATAAGAGTATTTTGTAGAAAAGACTTTCAATTTTTACACATTTATTGTTTTTAACCAATTTTAACTAACTTTTTAATCTATGTGATTTAGTCCAAAATTGCTTATAATAAAGGATCAAGGGAGTAACAAATAATCAATCATCTTTAGTATTAATGTTACACAACAAGACAAATTAAGCTCATATGGCTAAGTCCTTGGGAGTCAATATTTTAGAAGAATATAGGGAAGTATTAGGTACCTGGATTGATGTTAAGAGGAACAAATCTATAATACACACAGGTATTGAATTCAGTTATCAATTAGATTATATTACTTCTAGTTTTAAATATAAGATCTAATTTGTAGTATAATTTATATTACAAACTAGATTTTATATTTACGATTGGAGATAGAATTAATTTTTGGAGAGGTACATTACTTTCTCAAGCTTCCAAACTAATACTCGATAAAACTGTTTTATTTGGCTCAAACATCTCATATATCACATTTGATTATTTTTATAGGCTGCTCAAAGTAGCTTCTCAAAATAATTAGAAATATATTTTTTAAGATTCTGAAAATTTTCAAAATCTCAAATAAACATAATTTCATAAAAGTATTTTTTTTCACAAAATAAGTGATTTTTTCATAAAACCCCAAACGAATGGACCTTGATCCGAAATGTTATGTTAGATGCTATTGTTTGCAAATAAAAAACAATACTACCTCCGGTTCTTAATATAAGAATTTGTTTGATTTTTAATTTGGTCCTAAATATAAAATTCCAACCTACTTTATCTCTTATATTTATCCATTTTTCCTAAGTTAGTCCTTGTAGTAGTTGTACATATTAAATATTTCATCAAATGACACTTGATTAGTGAGAGTATTTTAAAGAAGACAAGACATATTTATTACAAATAACTAACTTAACTAATTTTCTTAATCACCTCAAATAATTCAACCAGCTTTTATATTAAGAATCGAAGGTAGTATATCAGATGGTAGAAACATTAGTCTCCTTCAGGCCCAAGGGTTGAGTTTACTATTAACTCTCTCTCATCTCTTTTTTCGACTAGTTGTCTCTCATATTTTTTCCTTCTCATAAAGGTTGTTTTTGGAAAAGACATTGCATCTTCCACATATGCATTAACTTTAGCCAATTTTAATCAACTTATTATCTACCTAATTTGATTATTATGTCTTAAAAAAAGTATTTAGTGATGAGAGTTATAAGTAAAACGATTTGAATAAAGTATATGAGGAGTGAATTGAGCTACTTATGATACACTGATTATTGATACTTATGGCAATACAAATTTAAAAGAAAATAAAAGGATGTAAATTGTAAATCAACAATAACTTTCATTTATGCTGAACTGAACCAAAAACAGATTTTTTGCCAACGGAACTGCACCAAAACTTAATACAAAAGATTTGCATTGGAAATTCCGAAGGTAATCCTTTTATATTTTCTTCATTGGCTGAACTGCTACCTAACTAGCTATATCACCCAAACAGAAAACAAATAATTAAAATTAATTTCTACTTGTGAGTGTTGCTTAAACTACATAGTACACTGTAATTAAGTATATACTCCCTTCCGTCCAAAATATAAAAAGTCTTTTAGAAAAAAATTTTAATCCAAAATATAAAAGATTGACAGGATATTAATGACAGTTTTTCATTTTACCCCTTGTTATAAGGATGAAAGAGAATTTTAAATGCAAGAGAGAGGAAAGAATTTTTCACGCAATCATATTTTTTAAGGGTAAAATAAGTAACTCTTATCAATTTAAAATACGTTTAATTACTTAACTGACATTTCTTGACTTGTGGATACTGAGAATTACAATGAGATCTTGAGAAGAGAAAATAATTATCAGTACGTAACTCCCAATGACAAGTGAGCATTTGTCATTTACTACTTTGAAATCTGTCATTGCATGCTGCTCTGTTATCACTAGGACTTTTTAGTACTTATGTTCCTTATTTGGGATTCCACAACAATTCTCCCCCACGAATAAGCTTAACTAACATATTATATTATGGATTGGAGGGAGTACACGATATAACTAATGATGGGATGAAACATTATGAAACACACATAAACTTTATTTATTATTACTACTCAAATACACACAAAAGTGTGTACAGAACGAACACAAACATATAAATCATATCCAGCAGCAATATTTTGTAAGTAATAAGAGAGAATAGAGAGAGATTAACAATTATAGATGCATTGACATTCATAACTGCCTGGTTGGTTAACACTCTCGACGCATACTCCACGACCTGCTTGGTCTCCTTTAAGCTTAAAGCAATCCTCTTGGCACTTCGCAAGAAGGCAATGTTTGCTCGGATCCAAAACCTTTACGCATCTGGCAGCTTCACCTCTCATTGCCATAGCTAATTAACGTACCAAGAATTAATCAATCAATTGATTGCTATAAATCTCAAACTATATATCGAGAATCATAAATTATACTTCATCTATTCTTAATATAAGATCTAGTTTGTGATTATAAACTAGATAATATATTAAGCACCAAATGTAGTATTTTAAGAATGATCAAGTATCACCTCAAGAATGAATCAAATCGTTTAAAAAAAAATCGACATAAAATGTAAAATTATATAAAGTTACACTATTTATAAATTATGAACAGTACACTTTATTTGATACTACATGAAAATATGCTAAATAAATGTCAATAGGGGTGGAATCAGGACTTTTAGATGAGGCGATGAGATTCTATGACAAAATGTGTGTATAGTTATGGGTTAGCGTCATTTTTGCTTTGAAAGTATTCTTAAAGAAGCTGTGGATGGCTCAATGGCGTCCTAGCAGTGTTAAAAAAGAACAATATTATGCTTTTCGTTAAAAAAATTAATATTAATCGTTAATATTTTTTATATAGAAAGCGAATTCCTCTTTTTTAACATTTTTAGGATAACATTGAGCACAAAAAAAAAAACTTTTGAATATTTATAATTCGTTCGCGGATACTCTTAGGACAAAAATGACCCTCATAGTTAGTTAATTAAAGAAGAGTATAACTACATAAAGCATGAAGATATATATATATATATATATATATAACATAAATGCTTTGAAATATTCATATTTAGTTTTTGAACTATATAATTAAAAGAAATATGTACCTCTTTTTTTTTTTTTTAAGTTGTATCGATATTTCATGGCATAAAAATATCAACTTTCATATTTGCGGTAGACTTTCAAGTAAAACAAAACAATCATTAAATCATCGAGAAAATCATCTTCCATCTTGTAAAACATAGACCTTTAAATTTGAAAGATAACATCATAAAGCCAACAATGATATGCGATTTACAATATCCAAATCCGATCTGCTGCAACAATAATATGAGTTGAACACGCTCAAATATCATTGTAGAGGTTGAAAAGTCTACCTTTTATTCTTTAATTGACCAATAATTACAACTTTACATTAAACCTTCCCATCTCAGCAGCAATGGGCATGCTTTTTCAGATGATGAGATTTTCATAATTTTTTTTTTGCAACGGGGAAATGCATAATATCATTGTACATTAAAGAAAAATTAAAATCTTTAAAAAGGGTCATGGCCCCCCAGCCTCCCCCGACTTCCCCAGTGATTGTCAAGTGTAAACACATAGGTCTAGTTTGGTATGAAACATTGAGAATAAAAGGTGAGAATTGGGATTGTGATTAAAAAAACTTATTAAAAAGTGTTTAATATGAGTAATTGCTTGCTTCCTGGAATTGAGCAAACCCAAGTAGGTGGGGTTGATGAATCCCATGAAGGAAAGTAGTATTCTCTAATCCCACATACACAGGCTTGCCTAATTCCAAGTATCAAGCAATTTCTCATATTAAACATTCTTTTAGTTTATTTTCTCAATTGCAATTTTAATCCTTACCTATAATTCTCAATGCTTCATAAACGGCAAACAAATGTGTGCACACATATATCCATACTATAAAAAAACTGATTTTGTCATCGCTAAAAATGTTTAACAATGACAAAAGGTCGCCACAAAAAGTGAAAAAATATCATCGCTAAACGTCAATTCTTAACGGCATTACATACTTTCAGAGGCGATATTAATTAGAAAAATGAATTTTCAATTGTGACATATTATGTCGCCACAAACAATTAAAAAAATTATCATCACTCAAACTTTTAGAGGCGCCACTTCCTCAGTGAAATTAATTATCGTCATAGAAAAGCGATTTCTCAGTGGTGATATTTTAGAGTCGCCAAGTAGTCATTGTAGGCACACAAATATGCAGAATTCACCAAATGTCTCATACATATTAGGATTTGAACGTCATAAAGAAGAATTATTGATAACCTCACCTGAGATAACAATGATGAGAAGGAAGAATATACGTGTGAATGAAATCCTGGCCATTTCTACAATGACTGAGAACAACAGTGCAGCAATAAAGTTCAATATAATATTCGATGTCAATTAATGGGGGACTAGAGGTTTATATAAGACTCAAAGTTGGCCTGGAATTTATTTCGTTCTTATCGGATTTAATTAATTCCTGTTTAAGCAAAAGAAAGAGCTTAATTGGGGCGAAGTTGACTGATTCAGTACAATGAATCTGAAAAGATAAGCTTTAGATTTACTCCCTGTCCCTTAAAAAAAATATAAGAGTTAATTGAGAAGTTCTATTTTGATATCCTAAATATAAAACTTCAATCCATTTTATCTTTATATTTATAATTTTATTTTTTAAATTATCTTTATTAATTACATATATTTAAGACGGTTTCCTGTAGTATTCCAGAGGAATTGGACCCTGTTGGTGATCCAAAAGAGAGCCCAAACCAAAGACCAAGGACATGGGTATGGCTAAAAAGTGTATTGGGTTTAACAGAAAGAACTAATTCCTGACAACGTGACGAATTAATGCTTGAATCCCATTAGGAGAGGTGCTCGATAGTACCTTGGATAAAATTGCTTTCAATAAAAGAATACTTACGCCTATAAAAGAGAAGATTATAGAAGGGTGTGGAATGATTTCAGCTTTTCTCCCTCTACAGATTCTCTTCCTTCTTTGAATCTCCTTCTCTTATTTTTTATTTTCGTTTTCTGTTGTATTCGTTGTATTCTAAAGAAGTCTCTTATATAAACAAATACATATTTTTTTATAAATAATTAACTTAGCCAATTTTGTAATCTTCCTGAAACGTTTAGGATAAGAAGGAGTAAATTTTATCAATTTTGGCTGATTTGATTTCAAAGTTATCGTTGAATCAGAAATTTCTACTAACCAAGAAAGTGAGAAACAAAACATACCTTGCCGAAAATGAACCTTTTTATTTTTCCATTTATTTTGCCGAAATTTGGATTTCGAAATCGTCATTGGCGGATTGTTGGATCTATCGCATTATTTCTTCTTCTTCTTTTTTTTTTTGCGCAGAATTTATTTATTGTTAAATGTATCGAAGTTATTGCATCAAATTAAAAAGTCCTCCTAAAAAAATGTTGAAAACTCAGCCTCAAGACTTAATAATGCTACGAGATATACTTACAAATCTCTTACCAACAAAATTATTATATTAGCATCAGAAATTGAACTCATCATGTTTTTTTGGGATATGAATCACATCCTTACTATTTGAATCAATCTTTGTTGGTTATTAAATTTCTAGTTTTATTCTTGCTAAATTATCAAACTTTTAATGTCATTGATGGCAATTGTACGTAAGTCCGATTCATTTGCAAACGTAAAATTAACTTTATGAATTAACTTATTAACATTATTTGATGATTATGAGGATTGATTTTTTCTAAAAAAATGTAAGTGTATGGATTGAATTAAAAATGATCAAGGTATATCAAGGCTAAACTTGTTAGACGCATGCGCGCGTGCGTGTAATAATGGGCTGCTTATATTATACTCCTCCAGTCCTAAATATAATACTCATTTTGTAATGTAATTTTAACTACAAAATGGGTCTTATATTTGGTACCGGAGGGAGTAATGACTAAGATTTTAACTCCAATAATAAAGGGATTAAGTCTTAAATGTTATGAAAATAACAAAGTTAGAGAGTAGAAAGAGAATAGCAAGGCAACAATTAGGAGAGAAAACAAGGAGTATTTCTCATACACATATATGGGTACAAATACCTTATACATTGCCTCTATTTATGGGCCTCCAACCATTAAAGTATAATCCAAAGGTTACAAAGAAATGAATAAGGAGATAATGACAATAAACACGAAAAACTCCTCTCAAATCATTCATTATGGGTTATGGGTTTAGGATATTCAAAGATCAAGAATCTCATGAAAAATCCTAAGAGTTGGGGGTTATGGACATCTACATATATACAATATTTATAACACTTTCCCTTGGATGTCCAGAACAAATATTGTGCGTCATTAAAACCTTACTAGGAAAAACCTATTAGGACAAAAACCTAGTAAAGGAAAAAGAGTACACAATATATATTGGAGCTGCCTCATTTAAACCCTTACAAGGAAAACCCTGTGGGATGAAATATTGGCTAAGAAAAAAGAGTACAGTATAATCTTTACTCCTTCTGATGACGACATCACTTTTACTTCCCCTTGTCAATAGCATCACTCTTTATCATTTTATTATAGTAAAGTATACTAATTTCTCATGTCGTCCAATGCCTTTTCAAGCATATCTTCTTTTTAGCTAAGCTATGCAAGGTACATTATCATCAAATTATATTGAAATGTATTCCTCTAACATATCTTCTGAATATGTGGAATTATCAATATATTTTTCACTTGCACCAAGAAAATTGCAAAGAAAGGTTATTCTGAAAAACACCATAATATATCTTGCATCGACATGATTTAATTTGAACAAAATGATATCATATAATAGTTTCATAGAACTATTATATATAATCTCAATTTTGTTATTCACATGCATATATACCTACAAAAACTTATCTTTACCAACAAAATGATAACACGTAATATTGACAATATATGTAAATATTATTATAGACTAAATATATGGGACTTCTAGTCTATTTAGTATAATATATTTTACAGACAAAATTATCATAACAAAAATCAATCATTTTGCAATCACTGATGCATTCAATAACTTGATCTACAGGTCAAGTAAGATACAAAATTATTTATTTTCTAACACATTTTTCTGAGCTAAATATGTATACTCAGCTTATCTTAATCAACATAATATTTTAAATATTGGATGATTTTCTTCTTTATATATGCTTTTGGCATTTTAAATCCTTTAAGAATTCTAATGTAAAACTTCATTATTTAGTAAACCACATGCATAGACTATAACGATATCTAATAGACGCATATTTTAAAATAATATGTGCAAAAATTATTGCATCCATGACAAAATAATATGTCTAATCATTATCACTAGACCTTTGTAAAATTCTTTATTTTCACAAAAAATATACATATGTCACATAATAACTTTGTATTTGATGCATTTATACTGCAAGTCCATAATTTTCACATATTAAAATAATATAATTATATTTCCATTGTATCTTTTCTCTTTTCACAAAAATCACCAATTCTTTGTCTGCCCATAACAAAAAATATATATTAGTTCTTCAAGAACTATATTAATATTTTTACATATAGTTTTTCAGAAACTATATAATTTGAAAAGAATAAGGAGACAAATTCATCTTAATAACATCGTAATACATAATAATGAATAGTTATAAGTATCATAGATTTAACTTCCAATATATATAAAGTTTACATATGTTGCAAAAAAGATTTTGTCCAACCAATCAAAATCAATATCAAGTATTGATAATAATTTTTTATAAAATTAAATAACTTTCCATTCTCTCAATTCAAATATGACATAAATATATGATTTTTGTTTTTCTCACAAGACTAATTTAATTTAAATATATAAGATCAATGATCCATCATTTAAAAAAAAAAAAGATTAACATACCTCTTAATATTAGAATAGAGGAATAAAAATATCTAATTTTTTTATAGTATTTCAAAATGTTCAAAACTTAAAGAATTAAATGATATTTGAATTAATCCAACATTCGTAAAATTTTCTTAAAAAAATAATTATCATTTACGTGTGCTTAATTTCTTTTCATAAACAAACTCATATAGTTAAAAGAAACACAAAATATAGAGGATCCTTTAAATATTTTTTTTAATAATAAAGTGTAAAATTAAATGTATTGTTCAAAATTTCTCAACATTAATCAGGATATCATATATCATTTATTTAATTTACAACACTTAAAATATATATGTCATTTGAAAAAAATACTTACATATTATATGAATGCTTAGTTTTCCTTTCTCAACTAATTTCTTATAACTGCAAATACTAATAATAAAATTTATTATTAGTAAATCACAATAAATCATTCAAACTAATATTAAATAAGATAATATGAATATGATATAAATGAACAAAATATGAATAATATATCATCTCTTTCATTTGCACACAAATGGTAGAATAAAATATCAATATCATAATATGACCATCTTTTAGGTTATTCTATTAATATGAATATAAATTATATTCATATTTCATATGCTTAAATATACAAATAAATTGGCAGAATAAATTAATATTTCAAAACGACCAATAACTACTTTTTGGTATATTTTGTTTCATATCACTCTTAGAATATTTATCAATATCTCAATATCAAATACTTATAGTAATATGTTTCTACCAATCAATCACAAGAAATTTAAAGTAATATCATATAGCATTATGCATATAGCCTTTTGGGCTTATAATTATATTTTTCAGTTTTAACTACTTTGAACATATTTCGTCACAAGACATTATTTTGGGCATCATAACTATATTTAATACTTTTCATAATATATTCTGATCTTTGATTTCATAAGCAATTTTAACATTTACTTTCAATAGATTGGTATATATATTTGTCCATATGGTTATATCATGACATTTGCTTGTAATTGTTAACAACACATAATCAATTTCTCCAAATATTAGTCTTCTAGACTATAGGAAAAATAGCTCTTTTATACCATTTGTAATGTTTGAACCATTAGCCTTTAGGGCTTTGATGTTTGTCACCATGTAGTCTCTCATGACTTTGATATTTGTCCCTATTAGATCATCAAAGTGCTATAGATTTCTCTTGTCATGCTATTTAAAGGCACCCATAGTGTTCTTTTACAAAAGAATCATTGCAAAAGTAATATGACTTCTAGTCATCTAATTATATGATCAAAAGTATTATGGCTTCTAGCCATTAAATAAATTGAAATTAAAATAATATTGCAATGAAATAAATTAAATTCAAATTCATAATCAAATATAAATAACAAATAAATCCAAATATAAATAATATTATATAATCATATATATAATTCTATGATAGATATAAAACAACATAATATGAACCAGATAGATATATGTAAACAAACAATCGAATAAGAAGTATTAAAAAATAAATAAAATAAATAACACAAAATCACAATGGGAAGATAACAAAATTAAAATGTATAGAAAAAATAAATTAATATATAACATAAAGGAACAACGTAATACATAGCAAATATATAGAAACTTAAAATTGCACATGATAATATGATAAAAAGAATAATTGAGTAAGGGGAAGTCAATAGAGAGAATTATTACATACTATAATAATATAATAATTTACAAAGCTTATACATCAAATCTTCAAAACAAACTCGTGCTGATAACATGTTATGAAAAGAAGAAAGTTAGAGAGTAGAAAGAAAATAGCAAGACAATAATTGGGAGAGAAAACAAGTAGTATTTCTCATACACATATATGTGTACAAATGCCTTGTACATTGCCTCTATTTATAGGCCCCCACCATTAAAGTCTAATCAAAGAAATGAATAAGGGGATAATGTCAATAAATATGAAAAACTCCTCTCAAGTCATTTATTGGGAGGTTATGGGTTTAGGACATTCAAAGATCAAGAATCCCATAAAGAATCCTAAGAGTTGGGGGTTATGGACATCCACATATATGCAATATGTATAACATAAAATGTATTTTTGAAAATAAAGAATGAGTTAATTTATTAAATTAAAGGAAGAAAATTCAATAAAAAATAATGATAAAGCACAGGGATTAAATATTAATTTTTTCAACTACCAAGATTGAAGTTTAATATAATTTCCCTTTATTACCTGTCATTATAAAATTTCAACATTACCACCAGCCATTTGGCTGAGTGGTGCTTGTGTGTATTAGTAGAAGGTATGTGTTGTGATGTGGGTTTGAGTCCGCCCCTATGTAATTAAAAAAAATTTCAATATTAGCATTGTTTACTAGTTTTTCATTTATATTCTTATATTCAATTCTTCACCAACTTTTTTTTTTGGGTGAAAATTCTTCACTAACTTCTTCCACGCAGTATGAGGTCAATCAACAAATTATAAAATGTAAAAATAATATAAAATTGCACCATCCACAAGTTGTGAAGAGTGCCATCTATTTTAGATCCCATACAAGTAAGCCCAGTTTTTTTCATTAAAAAAAAATAAAGAAAAGAAAACGAAGAAACGTACAAAATAGTTGTGGGATAGTCAAAACTCAAAATTGGCTTCTTACACAAGACAAATAATGCTAAAGTCCAAAATTGGCAAAAGCCACGAACAGTTTCTCCTTGCTTAATAAAAATAAGAGGGAAAAGATAACGAATCCAATGTCACATCATGCAAGTAGAACTAGTTGGTCTTATCAATAATGAACTAGTTGGTCTCTCAACGACAAGCAAGTCTGCTATTGGAATTTTCGAAAATCATTACTCCCCTCAATCTTAAATCCTATATGTATGCGCTAAATGATTAATTTATATTAAAAAATCAGTTAAGTTATTAATTTGTAATAATTAATATATGCTAATTCCTCAAATATCCTTTAATTATTTACATCAGAAACTATCGTTATTGCCAATAGCCTAGAGCATTTTTATAACTGAGAGGTCTTGAGTTCAATCTCCTTGTAATATGTAGATTTTAGATCCTATACATTTAGGACTGGAGAGAGAGTATTGATTAAAAGCCAGTCAATTGGCGGCGCCTTTCCATCCAACAACCAAATCGTTAACTTGAACGTTTCCATCATGGACTCCAAGTTGGGTGTGAGAAATGAAAACTTGTATATAAATATATGTAGAGATCATCTCTTTTCATTGCATTGCTTAATACCCTTTCTTATTCTCTTACCCAAAACCATAACGTTATTTCAATGGCAACTTCACGTTGGAACTCCTCATTTCAACAACCATGGAAGTACCATATTTTCTTGAGTTCTAGAGAAGAAGATACCAGAAAAGGCTTCACAGCTGAGTTACACGAAGCTCTAAAGGAAAGGAATATCAAAACTTTCATGGATTATGATATAAGGAAAAGACAAGGTATCAGCCCAGAACTCATTCAAGCCATTGAAGAATCTCTCTGTGCCATTGTCATTTTCTCTAAGGATTATGCTTCGTCTTCTTGCTGTTTGGACGAGCTCTCAAAGATTGTTGACTGCAAAAAATCATGGAGCAGACTGGTTTTGCCAGTGTTTTATAATATAGATCCATCTGATGTACTACATCAAAGAGGAACTTTTGAAGCTGCGTTTCAAAAACATAGTAAAAGATTACTCAAGAACAAGTGCAGAAATGGAGAAATGACTTGAAAGAAGTGGCAAATATAAGTGGCTATCATTGGACTGATGGGTAAGTCTGTGTTTGATTTGTCTTATATATGTCTTCCTTTTTATTGCGTCACCAATATTGTTATATTTTGTTTGGACATACTATTTCTCCATATTTCATGAGGTTAAAGTTGAATTTTGTCCGACAGTTTTTGCATAGAATCCAAAAAATTTTGTTGGATCGATAATATCCCCTCAAAGTATTTAAAAAGGAGCCATGTTGCCCCTAGATGTTAAAAATGTTAACAATCAATATTATTTTTTAAAATGGTCAACATTAGTTTTTAAACGGTTGGGGCAATTTTACTTATTTTTTAACATTTTCGGAGCTTATATTGATCCAGCAATAACTTCTAAATACTCACAATTTCTATGCAAAGTCTTTCTCGGCAATATTGGATTTTAACTCTATCATATATGCAGATATTCCATATATAATTCTTAAATTTTTCATCCGTGCAGGAATAAAGAGAACAACGTTGGAAAAATCGTTACAGGAGTATGGGTAAGATTATATTATGCGAAATTGCTTTTAATATTCTAATTTACCAAGATTAGATTTAATATAACCCAACAAAAGAGAATATTTCGTTTACTTGGTTTTCCTTAATCCACCCATGTTACAGACTCTAATTAACTTATTATTACAATAATTTAGGGACAAATTGTAAGTGAAATACCCTCGGTGCTCCAAAAGATGACAGCTACTGAACTAATTAATGGTAATCCAAAATTCATTGCTCAAGCGGTAAATTTGCTTTCTGACCTTGATCTCTCCAAACAGGTAATTTCTTGAAACTTGCCCCTTTTTAAGTTTTGGGCAACTTATATGAAAAAGTTGTTCGGTTTAATTTATTACTTCACACCCGCTCCCTCTAACGCAGTTTGATTATGGCTTTCCAGAGTTTACCGTTTAGGAATTTCAGCTATGCTCGTCTTAAGAATGTCAACTTCATCAGTCAAATCTTGACCGCACAAAATTTCTGGTATGCACAATTGTAAACACATCATATGGTATTAAAAGCCAATTTAGCTAGTTAGACAATGAACTAGTGAACTTGTCTTCTAGTTAGTCTCATCAAAAATTTTAAATTGCTCATTTTTAATAAAAGTAAAATACATGTCCACTAGATTTCTTTAACAAGTGTGCTTTGCTGGATTATGCGTGGTTTATACATAAATGTTCTTTTACTTGTGAATTAATGTTTTTTTTCCTTTAAATTAACTCTGCAGGGTTATATATGAATATTTTCACATATTTCTATTAAATTACATTATTTTAATCATGATGAGTTATAACTACACTTCAACTACTGTTAGACTACTGATCCTTGAACCATTGTCTCGAAGTATTTAATAATCAATTCAGTTTTTAGTATCTATTGACATATATACCTAACACATATGGATAACAATAGTTTAAGAACAACCATACACCATCTTAATTAATTTTTCAAATCAAATATATTTCACTTTATATATCTCTAACCTAGCTATCTTAATTGGTATAGGATGTTGACGCTGAAGACTGCATCTTTGACAACGCAAATTTGCCGCAGGAAGTAACTCAAACCAAAATTTTCATATTGGTAACACCAAAATTCAAAAGAGTTCTATCATATATATAGATCTTCTGATAATTTCTTGTGCTTTCAGATTTGATGAACTTGGATAGAATATAATCATCAATATACATATAAAATTTATAATTAGTCATGTTATTCATAAATCGTGAATAATACGCAGTTCATTCCTTGGACTCCTTGCAATCAATACATTGGAGTCTGATAACCTCTCAAAATTCTTACCTATTCAACTTGTTTTAGCACTCTTTTAGATGTTCTGGAAGTTAATTGTGCAGGAAAAAGCCCGAAGCTAGTAAAGAAGAGAGACTAGAAGCAGAAGAGCTAAAGCAAGGACCAACTGCCATGGCGCATGAAGCAAACCGCCGTGGCGGCTTAGATTGAAAAGAAAGGGAAGCATTCGGTGTAATCCACCGCGGCGTCTGACCATATCCGCCGCAGTACTCCAATCTGTCCCAAGGAATTGCCATTCTGTGTTAGGCGCCACGGCACCTGTTCACATCCGCCGCGGCACCCAACCCTTTTTAGGAGGCCCATTATGTGATATCTGCTGCGGCGAATGACCATATCTGCCGTGGCGCCTGACCTCTTGCAGCTGTACGTTTTATGGTGTAACATAAAAATTAGGATTGATATGTTGAGAAACTCGTGGTTTTCAGACACACTTCGACTTTGGGGGCTCATTTAGAGGCTTGCTATGCTAGGGTTTGGAGGTTTTGAAGCTTGGAATCTTTGGGCTCGAAGCTACAAGAGATTGGAAGCTTTTTCATCAATTTTTCTGGGTTTTCTTCTTCTCCTCTCTTTGTTTCTATAATGGCTAGTGACTATTCTTATAATTGTGGCTTTTTGCTAAACATGTATAGCTAAAATAGTTTTACTAGGGTTATTTTGATCTATTGTATGGATTAAAACTTGGTTTAACTCTCTCTTTAGTGTTAATGATAATGTTTTGTTGATTTTACCTTGAGCTTAATGCTTCCTCGTGACTAGCCATCATTTGGATTGATTAGTTGATTGGTTAAAGCTTGAGAAAATTAAATTAATCTGTGAACTTTGGTAAAAATGTGCTAGACCTGAAATTTTTCTTATTAAATGGAAGGTTTGTTGATAGAATAGAGATCTATCTATTGATCTAGCATAGTCTAAAAAAGGGTTTTGGTTTTTCAAAGTGTAACCTTTTCAAACAAATGCAAGAGATTGCTATGTTTTAATGAGATTGCAATAGTTTGGTTTTGACTTGAGAAAGCTTAATCAATTCTGTGAACCCTGGCTAACTGCACTTATTGTTAACTACTATTTGAGAAGTGATTAATCAAGTTTTATGAAGTATTTTAGTGATAAATAACCCTAGACCCTTAATTGTCTCAAAGTCAAGTTTATTTTACCTCAATTTAAATCGTTATTTTTCTGATCGCATTACTCAACCTCTTTTACAACTTTTACTTCACTTAACGTAATCAAGAACACAATTATGATTTTTAACTCATCTGGCCTTAGTCTCTGAGGGAACGATACTTTTTATATTACTTGCGACCCGTCCGCTTACGGTTAAGATATTCGGCGAACAAAGTCCACCTTATACTTTGTTATATTCATACTTGACTGGGTTAGTTTCACATTTTGTTCTTTCCATATGTCTATGTATGTAGCAAGACATATTATATTTTATATTTTGTTGTTTGACAGATGTAAACTTAAGAGTGCAATTTTTCGTGGAGTTTCACTAAATAATGCTTCCCTCCGTGGAGCAGATCTAGAAGGCATGTTAATATCTATTTTTTTTTTCCTGAACTTAAAAAGTTGAGTTTTAGAGCCAACGAATAGTTTTAACTGTCCTGCTCTAACATTTTGTCAATACTTACCCATGTATGAATCTCACTGAAACAATAGATGTTGACAATTTGGGATTCTACAGATGTTTGCCTACGTGATTGTAGTTTACACGGAGCAGATCTGACCTCTGCAGTTCTAAAGGTTCAGGCTAAATCTATACTGTACATGTGATTAATTAGAAGAATTATCTGTTAGTTAATTAGTTAAGAATCTATAATTGAAAGTGAGCCGGTTTGTTGGTCAATTATAGTACAAATGTAGTGTGTGAGTGGATGCTATGGATCAATGTGCATATAATTAGAGTACTATGGAATGACATTAACGGGGATTTGGCCTAAAGAAAGAGACTAGTTCCTTCGAATTTTTATTGGGAGAGATACCTATATTTAATACTTGACAAGGCTTCAAATAGGCCTCTGATTAAACCCAACTCTTTATTGTCTTTTCATATCATTTTAAGGGTTTTTATCATAATTAGTAGCTCTTTTAGTGTTTATTGTGCTTAAATTATATTAAAGTGCCTTACCTTGAATTAGTGCATAATAGGGGCAAAATTGTCATAATTGGAGATTAATTATTATTAATTGATTTCTAGGATAATTGATGCTATATTATGTATGATTTTCCTTGTAGGTACTTTGGGAGAAATTTGGGCAAATTTGGAAATCACACTTTAGTCCCAACATTAAAGGTAGTAAAAGACCGGATTAATCACAGAAAAAGGCCCCAGAATTCAAGAAATTACACCAGAGGCCCTGAGTAAATGAAGCTTTGCGTTTTGGCTGAAAGGTACCATCCGCCGTGGCGGATGGACAAATCCGCCGCGGCGGATTTGTCAGAATTGCAAAAGTCGCGATTTCAGCATTCTAATTCGGATCCCTAAGCTTCAACCCGACCCCAAACCACCTCTAGTAACCAGTATAAGCTGAGTTTCAACCGAGGGAAGCCTCATTCGGTCTCTCCTCACCTCTCTTTGGCTGAATCATCCTCTCATCTCCTCATTCCACCAATTCTTCATTACATTCCATCATATTTCCCTTTAATCCATTCATAACCTCTTCTTCCATGGAGATTCAACTATTGTTGCCGGTTGGAGCAATGCTTGGAGTGATGGAGGGCTAGGGGTTCTTCAACTCTTGAAGATGGTTGATTGGCATGAGTTCCAAGAGCTTCAAAGGGGAGTTAGCTTCATCCATAGTTCTAGTTGTTTATTTATAAATTTCTAGGTCTTAGGATTCGTAAATTGGGGCTGAACTGTTTTGATTATGGTTGTAATCAATTCTGGATGATTATCTTGTGTATTGGATTAGTTAATGTTGAATTTGAGCTTCAATATATGTGGTTACATATATGTTTCTATGCAACTCTTTTGATACTCTCTTTCTTGCATGGTATTGTTTGATTGTTGAGTTAATCTGGGCTTGCATTAAACCAAGTGCATTAATTAATCTTAATACACACACTAAGTAAGCTTAATAGGATCTTATAAGATGGGTGGCCATTGATTAAGATCCTAGACTTGAAGGGTTCTTTAAGGTTTTTCCTTTAGAAAACTTGGTGATTTTTACTCCCCAAAATCATTTTGAGCTATGATTGCCAAAGGTCCATTTTCAAGAGGTTTTATCAACTGTTTCAATACTTGTTTCCCATTCATTCCATCGTAATTTCCCAAAAATCCAAAAATATATTTACATTGCATTTTATCTCAATTAATAGTTTTAATGAAAACCCCCAACTTTACCCTAGTCAATTTGCATTTTCATGGCATTTAGTTAACTTAGGATCAATAGTTAAGGCTCCAACAAGTGAAACGACCCGAGGTTGTGCCTATAGTACAATCCTTGGTTTTAATTTTGAATTTGACCCTAAGGTGTAAGCAAGACAGGTCACATTTCAAGTGGCGCCGTTGCCGGGGAGCCAAGAAATTGGTTCCCTAGGTTAACTTGTGTCAACTCATTGTTGACTAGGGTTAAGAGCCTTTTTAGGTTGCATTTAGGTAGTTTATTTGCATATTTATTTATAATATAGGTTTTTCATTCTGCCTAGCATCAAAATTTTGAGAAATACAAACAAAAATCCTGATTTTCTTACTTTTCATACTTGCATTCTTGCATATAAGTTCATACTTTGCATTTTGCATTGGCTCTCCATTGGTGTATTGATTGGTTTTTCTTGCACCAATTGGTTTCTTGGCTTGGTTGCTGCTGAATAGTTGGTTGTGTTGCTTTAACTTGTGGTTTGATATTTTGTGAATGTGCAATTTTGGTTTTAAATCCATTTAGATGCACACACCATCTCTCCAAGTCACTTATAATTGGTTTTGAAGGTGTTCACATTAGGAAATTGGTTTTGAACTCATTTGCTCAAAGTTGATTTTGACAACTTAAAGTTTTGGAGTGTATAGAGAAAAATTTTGGTTTAATATCTTCAATTTTGTATCCAAGGGTTTTTGCATGAAAAGTATTCATATTCAAGTGTATTTAACTTCTTGGAACTTATTTTGATTGGTTTAGAACTTTGGTTGTTGGAAAAATTCAAGTTGGCATCTAATCTGAAACTTTTTCTGAATTTTCGCTGTTACTGTTGGTGGTTCTGTGAAATCCGCCGTGGCGCCTCTTCAAATCCGCCGCGGCGCCTGTCTCCAACACATAGAAAATTTGATTCTGTGAAATCCGCCGTGGCGCCTCTTCAAATCCGCCGCGGCGCCTGCACCGTTTTCAAAAAAAAAAAAAAATCTTTTTCTTTTTCATTTATTCTTATGCACACACCTCATACACACACTTACCACCCATACCATACATCTTATACATATTTTCACACACTTGCATTCATCACATCTCATCTTTTTATTTGGCTTTGTGTGCTTTTCAGGTCAATTTTGTTTTCTTCTATTTTGATTTGAGTTACTCTCTTGTATGCCCCGAAAGACCAAACTTGTACCTTATAATCCTGAGATTGAAAAGAGTTTAAGGAAGATAAGAAAAGAAAAGAGAGCTGAGGGGACAAGTGAGGTAATAGTTGAAGAAAATATCTCTCTAGAGTCTAGTTTTTCTAGTAGTGAGAGTGAATCAGTTAACGAAGAGATAATGGCCGACATCCCACCTAATCCACCCAACCCTAACCCCAATAGTAACCAACTTAGAAATGGTGGTAATGGAGGAAATGGAGAGCATGAGAGAGTTGGAGAGAATAATGGCAACCCTAGAAGAAGAACTATTAGGGAAGCCACAACATCTGATGTTAATTTTGATCCCTTTACTGCTGCTTGCCCTAACTTTGAAGTAAACTTTGAAATTAAAGGTTTATTAATTAACTCACTTCCAAAGTTTCATGGCTTGTCAGGAGAAGATCCATACCTCCATTTGCAATCTCTTTCTATGGTGTGTCAGAGTATGAAGCCTGTGGGAGCATCACTGGACCAAGTCTTATGGAAGGTCTTTCATTTATCGTTGGAAGGAAAAGCTAGAGAATGGTATATGAGTCTTCCAAGACATGTGGCAGATGCTTATCACAGTTGGGGGAACTTAAGGAAAGCATTTTTAGAGAAATACTTTCCGGCTTCTCGCACTTCATCAATGAGAAAAGAGATCTATTCAGCCAAACAAGACTATGATGAGTCACTGTATGACTACTGGAATAGATTTCAAGATCTTCTTTCAAGATGCCCGCACCATCAGATACCGGAGGAACAACTGGTGCAGTATTTTTATGATGGATTAAGAAATCAAGAGAAAGGTATGCTAGATGCTGCATCAAGAGGGTCTTTAATTGACTCAACTGCTCAAGAGGCATGGGGCTTGATTAAAAAGATGGCCTTGAATCACCAACAATATGGGCCTAGAGATGCAAGAGCTATGCAAGAACTAGGACTTTCAACTGCACATGCTAAGAGAATCAATTCTTTGGAAACCAAGGTGGATTCTCTCGAATCCAAGATCACATCTCATCTCTCTTTAATCACTGCTGAATTGAAGAATTTGAGTGTTCAAAGGACTTCTTCCACTTCTCAAGCTTTAGTTGCTCCAAGCTGTGACACTAGTGGATCTGTTATGCATGTCAGTAGCTTATGCCCTAACACTCCTGAAGAGGTGTCTGCTGTCTTTCAAGGGAGACCAAACCATGATCCAAAATGGAATCCCTACTCTAACACCTACAATGAAGGATGGAAGGCTAATCCAAATTTCAGATGGAGCAATGGGGACAACAATAATAACTTCAAGGGGAGTACTTCTAGAGCCATGATTCCTCAAGAGCAATATTCTAGAGATGATGATAAGCTTGGTCAAATTCTCAAAGGCATTCAAGTGATGAATGATAATATCTCAAAGAATGAAGTTAGATCTGAAGCAAGATTTGCCTCTATTGAAAGTAAGATGGAGCAAATGGAAACCAGGGCCAACAACCTCAGTTCTTATGTCACTCAATTATCTAATAATATAAGTGACCAACAAGCTAAGAATTCAGGAACTATGCCTTCCAACACTGTCATTAATCCTAAGTCTGTGAATGCCATATGTCTACGAAGTGGAAAGAAAGTTGGACCTATTCAAAACTTAAGTGATGATGAAGAGGTGGATGAAGAGATTGAGGTTGAAAATCCACCCAAGAGGTCTGAAAGCTCTAAAGAAATGAAGCTACTCAAAAAGGAGTCCACTAAAGAGCACAAAAGCAAGGAGAGCAAGAAGCAACCAGAGACAAGCACTCATGGAACCTTAAGCAATGAGGGTAAGGAGGTAAATCTCAATGAACTCCCTTTTCCTCACTCTTACTTAAAGAGCATGAAAATTGCTAATGAAAAACAAGATAATGAGTTGCTTGAGACATTTAGAAAAGTTGAAGTTAATATACCCTTGCTTGAACTAATTAAGAAGATCCCTAAGTATGCTAAATTTTTGAAAGAGTTGTGCACAAATAAGAGGAAGTTTAAACCTAATGAAAGAGTTCAATTACCCTCGAGTGTGTCTGCCTTGTTTAAACCACAACTCCCAATTAAGTGTCAAGACCCCGGTTCCTTTACTATACATTGTACTGTGGGTAGGACAACCATTCCTAAAGCTTTACTTGATTTAGGTGCTGCAATTAATGTTATGCCTAAATCAATGTATGAGTCTTTACAAATCAAAAGCCTCAAACCTACCACCATGATGCTTCAGTTAGCTGATAGGACTGTGAGGTATCCACATGGCTTCTTAGAGGATATTCTTGTGAAGGTGAAAGATTTAGTTATCCCTGCCGACTTCTATGTTTTGGATATGCCTAATGAACAAGGTGGGGATGGAACTCTGATTTTGGGTAGACCCTTTCTTCGAACTTCTAATACCAATATTGACATGCAAAAGGGTTCTATCACTATGTCTGTTGGGGATAAATTTGCATATTTTAATATGTATGAACAAATGAAACAACCGCATGAAGACTATTCTATGTGTGATGTTAATGTTATTGATGGGTTGTTCATAGATAAGCTTGATAATGTTAATGAGATGCATGTTTCATCCCCTATTTTTGATTCTGCTTCCCCCTCCCTTTTAAATGGTAGTGACGTGGACTGTTCTACTGTTCATCAGTTAGATTACACCCTTTCCACTCCATCTGATTATGTTATTACTGATGTTGCATTTGCGAAGTCTTCTACTAACCCTCATGAGCTCGAGAAAGGCTTTGTTTTTGATGATGTTACAGGTGTTAGTAGAGCTGAAAAGACTTCCAAGGAAAAGAAATATTTCAACCTTTTTAGGGAGCTGCGTGCCCTGAATGCTGTGCATGGACCTGTTACAGTTCCAGTTGTTATCCACCCTACCATCTCTACACCCTCAACTGAGACAACCTATCAAGAGATGGTGGCTGCTCCTATTGATAGAAAGAAAGTGGATTCTGAGGAAAAGAGCAAAGAGCCTACATCTCTCAAGCTCTGTTTTAAGGAGAAGAAGAAAATTAAGAAACCTTCTGCCACTTTCCCTCCTTTCTCCATTGACCACTACAAGGTCATTGATCTAGTCTATAAAGACCCTTTCCTATCAACTCCTGAGGAGGCTGCGAAGATTAAAGCTGGTACTGAGGTATGGGGTCTACTGTCCACTTATCAGACTCCAAAGGCTGAGAAAAGGGCCAAATGGATTGGACCTTTTGAAGTTCAGTCAACATGCCAGCGTAGGAAGGTTGTGATAAAGGATGCTGAAGGCCGGTTCTTCCAAGTCAAAAAGGAGCGCCTTCGTTTCTTTAAGGAGAGCTATCAGCCTCCATGACACCTCAGGTTGCTTCTTTCCTTTACCTATCTTGTTTACCATGTTTTGCTTTGTTTTGATTGATTTGATTGTTGCATGAGTTAGTGAGATAAGTGTGAGGGAAGGAGCTTACCAGTAGGAAAAAGTAGTCTAGTTTTAGCTTGTAGTTTTTTTTTTTTTTAAATAATTTTCCCCTTTATGTTCTTGTCTTTTTCCTTTCTTCCTTTGTGCTTAATTGTCTACTTGGTCAAGCATTGAGGACAATGCTTTGTTCAAGTGTGGGGGAGGGATTGATATTCAATAATTGTGTTGTGTTTTTCTGTGTTTATTGAAAAATCTGGTTTTCTAAAAAATTTTCAAAATTTTGATTGATTTTCGAACTTAAATTGAAGATTTTGAGTTAAAATTTTTGAAAAATTTTGCTTCAATTAACTTACACTTGAATTTGCGTATTCTTGGACTTTGGTAGCTATTTTTGAACTTGTATTGATACTCATGAGAATTGCTATTTGTTTCAAGGTTGATTGTTTTAGTCTCATTGGTCACAATTCTTCAAGTTTGCTTTTATGGTGATTGAGTTAATGTATTGTGATTAATCTGGAGTATTGTGCATGAGCATTTGAGATTTAGCCTTGTTGGAAGATTCTTTGAACCTAATTTCCATTCATAGTGAGTTGTATCCACTTACATCTTCTACTTTCTAGAACTTGTTTTAGTCCTTTTCAAGACTTAGTTGCATTGATTTGATGAGCATGATAGAGGCATTCTTTTCTAAACCCCTACATCCCAAACACAAACCCTCACAATTTCATCCATTGCTAGCCATTTAAGCCTTCACCTTTTCTGAAGTGCCAAAGCATGCATTACATGTCCAAGTATTCAACAACATCTTACTATTACATTCATGATTTGTTGAACTTTGTCTTCTTGGGTTTGGAATTGCCAAAAAAAAAAAAAAAAAAGAAAAGAAATAGAAAAAGGCAAAGAAATAGAAGAAAATGTTGAGAAAAGCCAAAGAAATAAAGATAAAAATAAAATGATACCAAAAGAATAAATTTTTGAAATAAGGCAGTTCATTGGTGGTTTGAAGAACAAAGTTGTGCTTCAAGAGAAAGTAAATGTTAGTTGGAAGCCCTTTCTGATCATGCTTGGTGCTTTATCACTTTGTATCTTTTCACTTCATGTCATTCCATTTAGCTTTTTCCATTCATCATAACCTCAAAAGTCCTCTTGATCATTGCATTCATGCATTAAGAGTGGAGAGGTAGGATTTTAACAAGCGTATGGTTAAGTGGTTGATTAAGTGGATTTGAGAGAGAATTACCCCAACATGGTGAGTAGAGTGAAACAGTTTATATCTTGAGTGTTTTCTCTTTTGCTCATTCCTGCTGCATTGATTGTACTCTACTTTAATCCCTCCTTATTAACTTGGATCACTATGATTGCTTGTTCGAAGAGTTGGGTTAATGGCACTACTGCTTTCTTACTTTGAATTCATAGCGGTTCCCATTTGTATCAATGCTATTCTCTTGCCTTGGTTTTGTATTGCCTTTGTCCAGGAGTACAAAGGTTTAAGTGTGGGGGAATTGATTAAACCCAACTCTTTATTGTCTTTTCATATCATTTTAAGGGTTTTTATCATAATTAGTAGCTCTTTTAGTGTTTATTGTGCTTAAATTATATTAAAGTGCCTTACCTTGAATTAGTGCATAATAGGGGCAAAATTGTCATAATTGGAGATTAATTATTATTAATTGATTTCTAGGATAATTGATGCTATATTATGTATGATTTTCCTTGTAGGTACTTTGGGAGAAATTTGGGCAAATTTGGAAATCACACTTTAGTCCCAACATTAAAGGTAGTAAAAGACCGGATTAATCACAGAAAAAGGCCCCAGAATTCAAGAAATTACACCAGAGGCCCTGAGTAAATGAAGCTTTGCGTTTTGGCTGAAAGGTACCATCCGCCGTGGCGGATGGACAAATCCGCCGCGGCGGATTTGTCAGAATTGCAAAAGTCGCGATTTCAGCATTCTAATTCGGATCCCTAAGCTTCAACCCGACCCCAAACCACCTCTAGTAACCAGTATAAGCTGAGTTTCAACCTAGGGAAGCCTCATTCGGTCTCTCCTCACCTCTCTTTGGCTGAATCATCCTCTCATCTCCTCATTCCACCAATTCTTCATTACATTCCATCATATTTCCCTTTAATCCATCCATAACCTCTTCTTCCATGGAGATTCAACTATTGTTGCCGGTTGGAGCAATGCTTGGAGTGATGGAGGGCTAGGGGTTCTTCAACTCTTGAAGATGGTTGATTGGCATGAGTTCCAAGAGCTTCAAAGGGGAGTTAGCTTCATCCATAGTTCTAGTTGTTTATTTATAAATTTCTAGGTCTTAGGATTCGTAAATTGGGGCTGAACTGTTTTGATTATGGTTGTAATCAATTCTGGATGATTATCTTGTGTATTGGATTAGTTAATGTTGAATTTGAGCTTCAATATATGTGGTTACATATATGTTTCTATGCAACTCTTTTGATACTCTCTTTCTTGCATGGTATTGTTTGATTGTTGAGTTAATCTGGGCTTGCATTAAACCAAGTGCATTAATTAATCTTAATACACACACTAAGTAAGCTTAATAGGATCTTATAAGATGGGTGGCCATTGATTAAGATCCTAGACTTGAAGGGTTCTTTAAGGTTTTTCCTTTAGAAAACTTGGTGATTTTTACTCCCCAAAATCATTTTGAGCTATGATTGCCAAAGGTCCATTTTCAAGAGGTTTTATCAACTGTTTCAATACTTGTTTCCCATTCATTCCATCGTAATTTCCCAAAAATCCAAAAATATATTTACATTGCATTTTATCTCAATTAATAGTTTTAATGAAAACCCCCAACTTTACCCTAGTCAATTTGCATTTTCATGGCATTTAGTTAACTTAGGATCAATAGTTAAGGCTCCAACAAGTGAAACGACCCGAGGTTGTGCCTATAGTACAATCCTTGGTTTTAATTTTGAATTTGACCCTAAGGTGTAAGCAAGACAGGTCACATTTCAGCCTCTAATAAAAGGATGCCTGTGCTAGCTTAATCAGAAAAAGAGTATCATGGAATGACTCTGGTATTATGAATACAACAACAACAACAAAGCCTTATCCCACTAAGTGGGGTTGGCTACATGGTTCGCATAACATCATTAATACCCACTAGTATTATGAATCAGTGGGTATAATTGAGATTCAACAGGTTATTTATATATAGATTTGGTTATGCTGTGTTATTATTTTTCTGCACACTTAATTTCCCATGAGTGTAATTGTAGTTCAATGTCTACTGGGTCATTTTATGGAATTAATCTGTTAATTAGTACCTCCATCATCTCAGAATGCAGATCTTACCAACGTCATTCTACATGGAGCTGTACTAAAAAAGGCAAATTTAGAGGTAAGCGAATTATGCGTTTACATTAGCTAGGTTAGGTTGACTTTACGATACTCAATGCTGTGATGGGCACTGAATCAGTACCTAGTTGAATTGCCTATCATGGCATTCTGTTGGAAGTTGATCAGAATTGCTTCCTTGCATCTCAGAGTGAAAAGTTGAACAATACTAAGGTGAGTGCTGCAGATCTTGAAGAAGCTCATTGGAGAATGCAGTAAGTGGATTAGCTTGTCCTATACAAACATTATTGTAAAATACTGATGGGACAGACCTAAACAAATTCTATATTATAAGGAACTGTTTGAGATAATATGGGGAGTTATGTTGGATATATAGACTTAGAAAGATGTTTTCACTGCTTGAAGGTGAACTTATATTCATAAACTCTATCATTCAATTCTCAGCTTGTGCGAGTTCTGAATTTGAGATCCGCATGTCTTACAAACGTTTCATTTTCTCGTGCAACCCTTGTATCTGTAATTTTTCAGGTGAGTGTGTTGTTAATTGGTACTGGGTCTGGTTCTTAATATAAAAGCTAATTGAGAATTGGATTTGGTACTAAATATAAAAGCTTAATCCACTCTGTCTCCTATCTTTTTCTAAAATATCCCTATTAATTGTAAAGGGTCCTGTCAAGGGATAGTTCCAATGATCGAATGTACATGATTGAAAAAGATAATTTAGGAAGATCAACATACATTCATGGCAAATAACCAACTTAACTAATTTTCTTAATATTTTTAAATTAATTATTTAGCTCTTATATTAAGGACCAAAGGTAGTACAATTAAGATAGATTCATTAGAAATCCAATTCTTACTCTGGACCGGATTCGTAGAATTTAACGTGGAACCTATAATTTATTTGATATAGAACATGCTAATGCTGAGGCCACCAACTTTGACTATGCAACTATTGATGTGTAAGTCATTCTTAGAGCAATACTTCTCTTATACTACCTCCCATCCTATTTCAAGCATGTCACTAAAAGAATGTGGCCTAGGGAAGATGTGACTTTGCTAATGCGAATCTTCGTGGAGCTTCATTCAAACATGCCGTTTTCAAGGCTACAAATCTGAAAGGTACGTTCATCTTTTACTGTTTTATGACCATCATGTTGTATCGTTATATCTGTACATAAAGTTTTGGGAAAATTTCAATAAAAGGACACTTGAATTTGCAAAACCCCAAATTGTTACTTAAACTTAAAAAATTCCAAATTATTCATAATGACTAAATTGAAATTTTAAAATGTTAGTGAATTTATAATGTTGTCCTTTAAATTTTTTTTTTTAAACTCTCAAGTCACTCTCATTGGTTGCCAGCAGTCGGCACCAGAGTTTGGGTGGTCACTGGTCACCAGAACTCCAGTGGACGGTCGATGACCAGTCCCTAGAGCTTCGGCATTCAGGAACTATTTTTGGGATTTTTTTTCAACTTTTATAACGTGATTAACAACTCTTATAATGATATTCACAACTTATTAAAGCTATTAACCATATGTTTTTTAGGTTTTTAAACTAGAAATTTTTTAATATTCATAACATGATTAACAACTCTTGTAATGATATACACAACCCCATTAAAACCATTAACCATATCTTTTTTAGGTTTTATAAACTGGGATTTTTTTTTCAATTTTTATAATGTGATTAAAAGCTCTTGTAATGATATTTAACCGCACGTTTTCCATGTTATGAAAATTGAAAAACAATCCAAGTTTAAAAACCTGACAAACATGTGGTTAATAGTATTAATAAAGTTATGCGTATCGTTACAAGAGTTGTTAATCATATTATGAATGTTGAAAAAAAAAATTTAGTTTAAAAACCTGAAAAACATGTGGTTAATAGCGTTAATAAAGTTGCGACTATCGTTACAAGAATTATTAATTATATTATAAATGTTGAAAAAATTTCAGTTTAGAAACCTGAAAAACGTGTGGTTAATAGCATTAATAAAGTTGTAAATATCACTACAAGAGTTGTTAATCACGTTTTGAAAGTTGAAAAACATCTCAAAAATAATTGACAATCACTAGAATTCTATGGCCAATTGTCAACGATTCCCCGGAGCTGTAGTGACTGGGGGCCACTTGAAGGCACTGGAGCTCTACCGGTCGGCTGGTTGATGAGGGTGACTCGAGTTTTAGAAAAAAAAATATAGTAAAGGTAAACATTGTAAAATTGTTAACATTTCAAAATTTCAATTCAGTCATTATGACTAATTTGGGATTTTACAAGTTTAAATGACCATTTGGGATTTTGCAAATTCAAGTGCCATTTTATTTGAATTTTTTCTAACGTTTTTTTTTTGGGTTAATAGTTTGTAAAGTTCTGCAGATTCTTGCTAAGTAGATTGTGTCTTGTTCAAAGCAGTCATGCGTTCTGTGGATCTCCAGGTTCACCACTAAACAAGAATCTTTGAGTAGATTTTACACATCTCTAGAATTTTACTTTGAATAGATCTTCTTCCTGATTCTAGAATATTCTCAACAAATAGAAGTTCATTAGTTTTAACAGCATGGAACACTATTAACTGGTTTTAATAATTTATAAACAAGTTAGCATCAGTAATTCAGCATATTTGACTCAATGTGCATTAGCTTAAACGTTTTATAAGAGGCAATTAATTACTTTATTGGAGGAAAGACTCCTTTTCTTTTTCATTTAAGGAACTTCTTGTTGAATCCTCAAGCGCCTATCCTTGACTGCGCAAAAAACAACCCCCGATCATGTGATTAATATTACTTCCAATCCTTAATATAATATATAGTTAGTTGGATATTTAATTTGATCTAATATAAGATCCTAATTTACTTTGTCTTTAATATTTATCTATTTAGTTCTTAAGTAATCTTTAGGGTGATTGCTTATGTTAATTAGTTTTCATTATAAAAGTTAGTTTCAATGCTTTTGATTAATAGAGATACTTTGGAAAAGACAGCATTCATTTATTACAAATAATTAACTTAACTAATTTTTTCATATTCTCAAATTAGTTATCTAGCTCTGTTTTTCTTAATAAAAGTTATCTAACTTTTATATTAAGAGATAATATGTTGCAAATTATTTTTATTCATCCATTGAGTGTATAGTACCTTTCTTTGCCTCAGAACGAAGATCTTACTGACGCCAACCTGGAAGGAGCTAATTTAGAGGTAAGCGGTTGAAGCTAATTTGTGGTAGTCGGGCTTGGCTTATTTCCTCTATCCTTTTCATCCATTTCTTCTCATCTCTATCTTTAAATTAAAATTTGAGCAGTCCATATTTAATATTTTTAAAATTATTTTTTAAATATTTTATATTGCCGTTTTAAACTGTTTGACATTTTATTTGTAATTTAAAAAATATTAAATCTGAACGGCTCAAATTTCAATCTAACGATAGAGATGGATAGTGGAGAGGAAGTGAATGGGAAATGTAGAGGAGAGTTTGCTTCACTATATTATGCTCAAGGGTTATTTTGAGGACACTTTTTATTTATTTCTAAATATGATCCCATAAAATTTACAACCTCACATCCTATTTATAAGTTCCAATTGACTATTCTACAAAAGCTAAGAAAATTACCTAAAATTAACTATTTTTTAATAAAATCTTAAAATTATCCTGAGGAAAAATTATTAGCCGAAGGAGTTTAGTTTAATTACTTAGAAAAATGCATAACCAATTAAAGATACTAGTTAGGTGAAGCCATTAATATTTTAAATAAAACATGTTATATTGTGAAACATATAGGTGATCCTGGATTAGAAGAGAGTAATATTTTTGGAATCTAAGTTATTTATTGCTCATTTAGGTTTTGAGAGGGCTTGCACCTAAACTTCTGTTAATGCTTATTGATCCATTTAGGTTTCGATGGACAATTATTTCTTTCTTTTTTGGGGGTTAAATTTTCTTTCAACTATATATATATATATATATATATCCTTGCTTTAGGGTTATATATGTTCATTAGAATTAGCTTTATGTTTCAGGGCGCAAAGTTGAACAATGCCAACCTGAGGGATGCGAACCTTAGTGGAGCTCGACTTGTAAATGCAGTAAGTAGATTCATTAATAATAACTTTTCAATATTTTTATATTGTTTGATAGCTAAACAATATTTGGCACTTCCCTTGGATGCTAAACTAAGAATTAGTAAGGAGATTTACTTTAGTAAAGGGATTTACTTTGGCTTTAAATGCAAGATTTTAGTATAATTTTGTTCAATCTCTCAAATTTATAACTTTTTGTCTAAATTCTCCTTATTGATTGTGCATATTAAGAGGGTTTTTCATCAAGGGAGTAGTTTTTATATTAGAAGGATATTTTTAAAAAAACACACACACTTTTTTACGAAAAATAATTTAATTAATTTTTTAATTTTTATAAATTAGTTATCTAGCTCCTATAATCAGAAGAAATATGTAGTTACAAGATATGTGGTGGTTATAATTAATACGGTAATCCATGCTCTTAAATTTTGCAAACCCCACCGAAAGCTGATCATGACATTGATACAAAATTTTACTTGTATAATACTACCTCTGATTTTTAATACAAAACCCAGTTGAAAATTATCAAATTATTTTAAACTATTTATATTTATTATTTTTTTCAAAATAATGTGGGTCAGTTATAAGTTAATATATAATTTAATAATACACATAAATATTTTAAAGAGATCATGTAACATATGTTATAATTAGATAATTTAGTAATTTTTTAAATTTTTTTAAATTAGTTAACTATGTTTTATATTTAGGACTGGAGATAGTATTTATCCTTTGACATTATGAATTCACATTCCCTTTTTCTTGTTGCCATTATTTGTCCTTGGTATGAATGATCTCATCATAACAACTATTTCAATGTATTAATCCGACAGTTTTGCATTGAGAATATTCTCTCTCTTTTTTTCCTGGTGATATAATTGCCATTATTGTTTGTCCTGGATATATATGATCTGTTGCAAACTAACATATATCATATTTGCATTTAATATGTTTTACTCAGCAATTAGAAGGCGCAATACATGACGGTGCCAATTTGGTTGGAGCACAATGCGAGATACTGTGATACGAGTTTTGCCTTTGATTTATGAGGAATGTGAAAAATATATTTTGAAGATTTTTTTATTTATGGAGAAAACTTAGGTTTAGGATCTTATGTCCATTTTGAGGAAGAGAGAGAATAAATCATAATCTCATGGTTGACAGTCCGAGCAAGGAAGAAGAAATTTATTTTTCACTCAAAAATAAATAAATAAATTTATGTAGGGTGATGGGGTTTAACAGAATATTTTGGGGGTTAAATGTTGATGTAGAAAAATAATCCAGATGGCAGCATTTTATTGATGTGCTGGACCTAATGAACCTAAGACACCGGACCTAAGTTTTCTCCTTTGTTTATAGGGGCAAGAGTTTTCTCTGTTATCTGTACTCTAAACCGACGTGAAACATTAGCAAAAAATCATGTATGTTGACTTTATCTATTTCAGTTTAGTTTAGTTGCTACATATAAAAGGAGCGGCTAAGATTATACTGTCGCTTCCGATTCAAAATATAAGATTTTATTGTATAGTGTAATTTGCAGAGTGAAGGTAGTAATTTGTTTAAGCTGCGAGAGTCCTCATACTTCTCTCGCCAATCTGAGTTAGTACAATGTACTGGATGATATTAATTAACTATATGAAGAGTGAATTGAGTTAATTACGATATATTGAATATTGATACTTGTGGCAATGTAACTTTAAAAGAAAATAGAAGGATCCAGATAAACGATAATAACATTCATTTTTGTCGAGCTGAACCAAAACTTAGTGCAAAAGATTCTGAAGGTAATCCTCTTATTTTTCCTTTTGGTTGAATTGCCTACCTAACTAAATCGACCCCAAGAAAAAATCATATAGAAATTTTTACTTGAATCATTAGGGGTACCATGATTTGTTTCTTAAACGACGACATAAACACCATAATTAAATCCTAAGGTATAAAAACTAGTTAGGAAGTTGGTTTTCATCATAATTGAATATAACATCTCAATATACTACCTCCAGTCCTTAATATAAAAACTAGTTGACTAATTTGAGTAGATTAAATAAACTAGTTAAGTTAATTATTTGTAACAAATAAGTGTTGTCTTTCCTAATTACAAAGACTACCTTGGAAAAAAATAGATAAATATGCGAGACAAAGTAGATTGAGGTATTATATTAAGGACCAGAGGTAGTACTTTATTACTCATAGTCATATATATATTTAGTATTTTCCTACAAACTAATTTATTTAACTTGTAAATTGATATATATTATCCATGGATACATAAGCGTACAAATTTAGGAAAATCATATCACATTTATTAGAATTAAGTAATTTATTTAGTTTTTTTACTTTTTCCAAATTAATTAAGTGACTTTTATCTCAAGAATCATAAGAGTACATGATATAACAGGATAAAACATTGAACACAGATAACATAACCTTTATTTGTTATTACTCAATCACGAACACATACGTATATCTCTTTTATATATATATATATATATATATATATATATGAGAGATATACGTATATCTCCAGCAACGATATTTTGTAGTAATTAATGAGAGAGAGAGAGAGAGAGAGAGAGAGAGAGATCAACAATCATAGACGCATTGACATTGATAAGTGGTGCCTGGTTCACCGTTTCCTACACATTCTCCATGACCTTGCTCATTTCTTTTAAGCCTAAAGCATTCCTCTTGGCACTTTGGAAGATTGCATTTTTCCTTCGGATGCAAAACCTCTACGCATCTTCCGGCGCCTTCACTTCTAATTGCCATGGCTAGCAAGGAGGGGGAAAAAGGATTATAATCAAAACCTTGAACTACTACCCCCGGTCTTTAATATAAAAACTTATTTTACTTTTTAATTTGATTTTACATATAAGATCCCAATCCATTTTGTCTATCGTATTTATTTTTTTTTTCAAGGTAACAATAGTTCTAGTTAATATACTTGATTAGCAAGGATATTTTAAGAAAAACAACACCTATTTATTACCAAAAACTAACTTAAATAATTTTCTCAATTTACTCAAATTAATTAACTAACTCTTATATTAAAGACCAAAGGTAGTATATGTGAAGAATCATAAATCTATGATCAGTTGATTGTTAGTGTAAAGTTAATACTACTTCTGATCCTTAATATAAGACACAGTTCACTAATTTAGAAAAATCAAGGAACTTACTAAATTTCTCGTAAATATTAGAATTTGAACGTCAAAGAAGAATTATATCGAAAAATTCACCTGAGATGACAATGAGGAGAAGGAAGAAGATATGGGTGATTGAAATCCTGGCCATTTTCTATAATGAGTGAGAACAACGATGCAGCTGTAAAGCTCAATATAATATTCGATGACAATTAGTCCTTGATTTGTGTTAGTGTGAAGCGATGTGGGATTAGAGGTTTATATAAGACTCAGAGTTGGTCTGAAATTTAATTTGTTCTTATCGGATAAAGTTATCAATTCCTCGTTAATTAAGCGAGAGATAAGAATAATATATTAAATAAGCATAAACTGAATTTGTTATCATCTTCATAATTACATGAATATGCTATGTTAGTTCGCTTATCAAAGCTTTCAAATCAAATCTTTATATTTCCTTTCAAATGTCATATATTGTGTAATTCAAAGGGTGAAGACTGGTTTTGGAACCTTGAACAATTTTATAATAATATTTATGAGGTTTTTATAGTTAATTTGTTGAAAGCAGTTTCAAATTTGTCCAGAACTATTTCACTTGGCTTATAAGATACCCTGAATAAACTTTTACATGCAACTTTATGAGTATTTTCATTCCTTCGTTTGATTAAATTCAGCACTTTCTAATTTGTGTTACCATAGCCTTAAAATTGACAATCTTAATTGACTAAGAAATTCTTTGAAAGAAAGAACTTAATTGGGGTGAAATTAATTTACTGGTTCAGCAAAATAATGAAATTATAAAAGATATGTTTTACATATGACCCCGTCTGGTTTTAAATGTAAAAATTAGATAACTAATTTACAGAGATTAAGAAAATCAGTTAAGTTTATTTGTGAAAAAAAATATGCGTTAATTTCTCTAAAATATCTATTTTAATTATTTACATTAAAACTACCATTATTGATGAAAAACCCTTTTTCATACATGTATTTGATAGGGATAGTTTGGCAAGAGATCATATTATAAATTTAAAGATAAAATGGATTAGAGTGTCTTGTATTTAAGATCAAAACAATCCTTCCAACTAAGTACTAACTCTTACAATTAGGATCGAAAGGAGAATATTTTATCAATTCTGGCTGATTTGATTCCAGAATCGTTGAATCAGAAATTTCTACTAATCAAGTAACAAAATATACGTAGCCGAAAATGAACCTCTTTCATGTGATATTGATCTTTCTAAGCACGTGATATGTTATGATATAACACGTCCTGTCAAACAAGAATTAAGATGCCATGCCATTTATTAATTTTGAATTTCGAAATCGTCATTAGCCTAATTGGATTTATCGCATTATTATTCCTCTTAGCAGAATTCACTTTTTAGTTTTTAAAATTTATCAAAATTATTTCATCAAATAGTCCTTAAGAAAAGTTGAAAACTCAGGCTGGATGTAGGTACGTAATGGGGTGAATCCACAATAAATCTCATTATTTGGACACACTAAAGCTCCATCCATAGTTTCTCTCTCAAGCTCTGCTTTGTGTTTTGTCATGGAAAGCTCTATTTTGTTGTATCAAAATTTCATGATAGGAATAGTTACATACTCCCCGTAGCTACCAGCTAGCAAGTTTAGATGAATTAGACTCACAGAACGAAATACTCACTCCGGTTCGAATTAAATATGAGCATTAAATAACTAGATAATGCACTTCAAAAAAACCTTGTTAAAGTTGATTGAATGACAATAAATATTAAAAAAAATGCAACTTATTTTTCTAAAAAACCCTTATTAATGGAGAGGGTAAGTGGGTGAGAGAATGAGTGTGAAAAGAGATGAGAGAGCCATATAATTAATAAGGAGTAAAAATAAAAAAATACATTAAATGATCAGACTAATCCAAATTGCAGTTTATAAAAAAAACAAACCAAGCCCTTTTAAAGATTTGATGCTTATATATTTTGAAGTAGAGGGATTAATACTATAAGAATAAGGAGTAATTACATATTGCTCACCAATAAGGAATCGGTGGTTGCCAATGGTCAGACTTGCTGCGCCCCTCAAATTTTGGTTGCATGCGTATGTATTTATATTTAATTTCTGACCGACACTGATTTACAGCGAAATTAAAATATAAAAACGGCAACTTGTTATTATTTTACTAGCATACTATATTAAAAGGTCGTTTCGCACTCACTTTCCAAACGAGACAAATTTAATCGTCGACCAAAGTGAGATCGAAAATTGCAAGTTTAATGAATCTCCATCTTTTCTATTTCACTCTCTCCCTCCATTTTCTGATATCAATCCACAGTTCTTCCTATATCTGAAGCAATCTGACTTTCGTCTTCCATGAACTCCACAATCCCACCATGGAAGTACCATGTTTTCTTAAGCTTCAGCGGGGAAGACACTCGAAAAAGCTTCACAGACCACTTACACGCTGCTCTGAGTCAAAGGGGTGTCATAACTTTCTTAGATGATAATCTCAACAGAGGAGAGGTTATTTCTGATCAACTCCTCCAAGCAATTGATGAATCTCTCATCGCTCTTGTTGTTCTCTCTCAAAGTTATGCTTCTTCCAGTTGGTGTTTGGATGAACTTGAAAGGATTCTTGACTCTAAAAGATCTTTGGGTAGAGAAGTTATCCCAATCTTCTATAAGGTTCATCCATCTGATGTGCGTCATCAAAGAGGTACGTTTGCTCGTGCCCTTCAAAAACATGCTGAGAGATTTTCTGAAAACAAGGAGAAGCTGCAGAGATGGAAAGATGCCTTAGAAGAAGTTGCAAATATATCTGGCTATGACTCTATGGATCAGTAAGTTCCTTATTGTTGTGATAGGCCTTTTAACAACTCAACATAGAATTACTATTGCTAATTACTTAATAGTACTTCCTCCCATCCTAAATATAGTAGTTAAATAAATATTACCTCCAGTCCTTAATATAAGACCTTGTTTGACTTTTATTTTAGTCCTAAATATAAGACCCCAATCCACTTTGTCTTCATATTTATACATTTTTCCCAAAGTAATCCTTCTAGCAATGGTAGTTCTATATAACAAACTTGATTAGCAAGAATTTTTTAGGAAAAACAACACCTATTCATTACCAATAACTAACTTAGCTAAGTTTCTTAATCTCTCCAAATTAGTCAACTGGATCTTATAATTAGGACCAGAGGTAGTAATTTGTAGAAATTAAAAAAATTAGTTAGGCTGGTTATTTATAAAGAACATTTAATGTTTTTCAAAAGCACGGCTTATAATTATTTGCATTGAATACTACTCCTTTCACAGAAAGTCTTATATTTCGGAGAGAGTAACATTATATATAGTTGAAGAAATTTTAATGCAGCGGTGTTAAAATCTCATAACTTTTGGTAACTCCGTCTTCTAACTCGTTTCTTATGCAACAGATTTTTCTCAAATCTTTTGTTCTATGCTATTGCTCGAAGTAATATTTTGGACTTCAATTCAATTATAGTTTCGCAGCAAATACCCCAATCCGAGTGAGGAGGATGAATAATTCTGTGTGTGTGTGTACGTGCTTTTTTTAATTATTTTTTCTGCTTTTCTAGAAAGACACCTCACAAAACTTTTTCTTGATAGCTCAAACCTTGTTATTGGCCTCTTGAAGTTGTTTTTACTGTTTCGTAGTACCCCAAATAAAATAATTTTCATACGTTTAAATTCAAAGTTTGAAATCAAAATTGCAAAATTAAATAACAAATATTTTTATTGATTATTAGTCAATTTTTTTGACTATCTAATTTATTACTAAAATTAGCCGCGTCAATGGGCGGCACAAAATGAAAAATCTAACAATTTTATATAATATCCTAATATCGTCAATATTAGCTTCATTCTCATTCAATGAAATGAATTGCGATCAGTTTTCCAAAAAATTAAATGATGGCACCAAACGGTCCTTAATCACTCCTAACATTTAACCTTTGTTTTCTTTAAGCTTAAAAAAAAACTGTTAAAGTATATTTTGAGTTCTATAACTTTATACAATGTTTTAATTTAGTACCTTAACTTTAAAAAGTACACTTAGTTATTTAACTCTAAAATTATTAATAAAAAATGATGATATTAAAATCTTAAATGTTGACAAAATATTATCAATGTTATGAATATTATAATATGTGGATGTCCATCTCCTCTTCTTCCTCTTCCTCTTCCTCTCAACTTCATCATCAACTCCCACTACTTCCACTAGGCATTAATCTTCCACTACTCCATTACCTTTCCACTATGCCTTTAATCTTGTAACTCCCCCCTCATATTCATATGGTTTATTGTCCACTATCTATCATTTAAGTACAAATGTAACTTATATGTGAGACTATGCCTATAAATAAGGCATGTCATTGTATTGTGAAGTAAGTGAAGCAAGTGAAGGAATAATACAATATCATTCTCTTATTTTCTTGTCTACTTCTCTTCTCCAATCTATTTTCATTGTTAGTTAATTTCATAACACGTTATCAGCACGAGACTCTACCATCAGAGTTCATGGTTTCTAGTTGATGCACGTTGATGTTTTGTTCGTTGAATGAAGATAGTTTGATCCGAAAGTTTGGTAAGATTTCTCCAATTTATTTAAAGCAAATGATGGTTTTGCATATTAACCATATTGATTCATTGGCAATCGAATATTTTATTCATCATATTGAGATATGAAAATTTTTATTTTTTATTTCTTTTCTTATATTGTTATGATCCTACTATTCTTATACTTCTTGATTTGCTATAAGGTTTATGTTCATCTATAACATTATTCTATATATGATTATCATCTCCAATATTAGTTAATTGTTGTCTTAGAAAGTAAAATATTAAACATATAAATGAATTGCTAACAACCATTGTGCTCTTGATTTTGTGATTAGATGGCCAAAAGCCACATCACGTTTTGATAATTATTTGATAAATGACCATCTTGTCGTAGTAACAGATGGCATGGCAAGATTGTCATAATTTGATAATCTATATCAAAATCCTGAAGATTGATGGTTTAAAAATGTAACGATACAAAAAAACTTCGTAGTTCTAAAAATTTTGTCATAGTCTGGAAGACTAATATTTGAGAAAAATGATGGTGTGCTATTGAAAACAAGAAATATATCTATAAGAGTGATAAATAGTATGATCACATTGTATCAGTGGAACTGATAACTAAAAGGGCAATAATCTTGGAGCTTGACTATTGAATCATAACAGAAGAATTAGTAATAGCCCTATGATCAATATGATAAAATTATGAACAACTGTTATAATATGACCAGAAGTCATATAGACAAATATGTATTAGTTCATTGAAAAGCAAATATTAAAGAAAAATGGTTGTTGAATCAAAAAGACCATGTGATATTATGAAAATATCGAAGCTAATTTTAATGCCTGAAGGCAGTAAGTTGTGAAGAAAGATAGATATCCAAAGTATATATAAAAATAGAAAACATATAAGTATATGCCTTGAAGGCTATATGTATAATGTTTAATTTCTACCAGTCTTTAAATTTATCATGATTTGTGATAAACAAATTGTTATAAGAATTTGATATTGTGATATTGATAAATGTGTGATATAAAACTAAATAGATCAAATAGACCCAAAAGTTACTAGTTATATTTTGTTTATTTATATCTTATTTATATTATCTGATTCAATATTAGTTTTGAATATTTTAAATGTTTATAGTACGCTAATCAATATTGAAAAGTTTTGAACGTTAAGTACTTTACTTTTAAAAGTTCATTTTAAATGTTCTTCATCATTTTGTGTGTTTTCTATGTGTCTTGTAAGTTAAATCTATGATACTCATAATTATTTGTTATTATGTTAATAATATATTGAAATAGAGTTGTCTTTCATATTCCTCTTAAATTATATAGTTCCTGAAGAACTAGATGTAATAGTATTAATATAGTTCCAGAAGAACTAATACTGATTTTTCTTTATGAGCAGACAAAGTATTGATAGTGAAAAATATGACCCATAGATCTATATCACAGCTTTGGTTCTCCAAAGAGTGTAAATGTTATAGTATAATTGGATCAAAGTCCATAACTATATATGAATTATGAAGTACTTGGGCTTCCAAGCAAAAGATAGGTTATTGACCTTAATCCAACATATGCTCATAACTGTTTATGAAATATATGAATAAAGGAATCATGTTTGAATGACTCAATCTTGAAGGAGAAAACTGTTAGAATACAAGTATGAGTTGATATTGGATATATTTTTCATAAATGGATATCATTAATCATATGTTATATTGAAAAGTTTATTATTGGTAACGAAACCTGGTACAGTAAACCAGAAGTTTACTGATATAATTAGATTTATTGTTGGCATGACTTGTTTGATCATCTTAAACCATATAATTATTGAAGATTATGTATTGATATCCATTGAAGAACCAGAAGATTCTTCCGAATAGCCAACATTTTTAAGAATCCGTATGTGCTGCTTGTTCTCAAAGAAAATTGATTATAAAATATCACTAGTTATGTTTTGTTTTCGAATGAATCACTATATTTCTGGAAATATATAGGGGCCCATTTAGAAGCACATAAGCTATACAAGTATTTAATATTTGATAGATGCATCTATATAAAATGGTAAGATGTGTGATTGATATTAATTTGCAACCTAAACTTTGCAAGATTATTTAGATAAATATTTCCAGACTATGTGATTCCCAAAACTTGATTTTAAAGATACTAGTGAATTTATATATCAGGTTTTAAATGTTAAAAAGCTTGGTTAACAAATTGATCTAACAAAATCATTTGTTAATGCCTCCGTGAATAGCTTGATCAATATTTATGAGAACAAATTTTTCCATTTTAGTGTTGGCATATTTGATATATTGCAGCACTTATAGACATCAAGGTAACAAAATTCTCCCAATAAAATTGGCTTTTGGTCAAGAGCAAGATATTTTCCATCTAAAGATTGAAATGTGCAATATTTATTCTTACCAATCCACCACAATGCACATAGATGGATATTTAAAGAAACTTGAGACATATGTTGAGTAAGAACCTCCTTTTTCTTGTTTGTTTTTAAATGGTACAAAATAATGTTCCTAAAAGAAGCAAATGGATTTAGGAGATTTATACTACATAATTAGTTGACTGTTATTTGACAAAATTTTTCTAACATGAGGGGGAGAAATTGAGTAGCTGGAAAAGAGAATGCATGGAATGCATCATTACTATCAAATACAGATCCTCATATATATCAGTATGAACCAGAAGTTCATCAAAATTGCATTCATGAAATACTACAAAATATTTTACTGACTTGCGTGAAAATTTTTAAATCTCTTATTCCAGCTGAAAATGCTCCAATTATTTTGAATATTAAGACATGCCAGAAGCATGAGAGGTTAATCGGTTCCAATATAAATATCTTGAATAAAGAGGAGCATACAACTTAGAAGTTGTATTGAGGAGGCATATACTCTAGAAGAGTGTCAAGACATAACTAATTGTAAAACTCTAGAAGAGGTTCAGGTACCTGAAAAGGAAGAAAGAGATCTCAACAAGTTATGTCACAAAAGAAAAAATGGAACCGAAAAGGTAAAGTTGTCGACAATGATTTTCATAAGAATATCACATGATAAAAGGAGGATCTTACGTATAGATCTATCATATAAAGTAGATATAAATTTGGCCAAGAAGAAAAGAAAAAGGGAAAAGATGTGATGAAAATGTTATTTCAATATGTGAAAATGGGCCTGTAGTCCCAACACATATAAAGTTTCTATAGAATATATAGACATTTATGTGAAAATATAGATTTTCACAAATGATTATGATGAGACATATTACTTTGTGGTGGATATAATTTTACATATTTGAATAGTCTGGCATTATGAAATGTGCCTGCTAGATGACCCCTGGATGAGGATCATTAAATAGTAAAATTTACATGATAATCCTTGAAGGATTCAAAAATATGCCAGGAGCATATATAAGAAAATCTTTCAGTATATAAAATATTATGAAGATTAAAATAATTTCAGTATGTATGATCCATTTTATAATTTTGAATCAAAATATATGAAATTCCCTAAAGAATTTCACTTGCCAGAAGCATACAATTTAAGTTCTTGAGAACAAAGATTAAGTTAAATAAGTTGCCAGAAGCAATCAGTGCGTATGTGGTATAACCGACTAAGTAAATATCGGCTGAAGAAATGATATAAAAATGATCCAATTTGCCCATGTATTTTTATGAAAAGATCTGAAAGTGAGTTTGCTATAATTGTTTATGCTAATGATATAAATATTATTGGAACTCCTGAAGAGCTTACAAAAGCTATGGATTGCTTAAAGAAAGAATTTGAAATGAAGGGCTTGAAAAGAACAAAGTTTTGCTTCGGATTGGAAATTGAATACTTGAGAAATGAAGATTTTTGTGTATCAAATAATTGATACAAGAAAAGCCTTAAAGTGTTTTTATATGGATAAATCATATCCATTATATACTTTGATGGTTGTGAGATTTGTGGAGGTGAATAAAGAACCTTATATATTTTGAGAAGGTGATGAAAAACTACTTGGTCCAGAAGTACCAAATCGTAGGTCCAGAAGTACCATATCATATCTTAACAGTCATGTATGACGTCACATATCATTTGCTATTAACTTACTGGTAAGATATAGTTCTTCACCAAAGATATTGGAATAGAATTCTAGATTCTTTTCTGATTCACATGCTGATAATTCCAAATGGAATATTTATCTCACAATATCCAAAAGATGGCGAAATATATATGTAGCAAATTCGTTCAAATAAAAATCTAGCAGATTTGTTCACCAAGTCACTTCCTATTACAATATTTGAAAAGTTTGTTCATGACATCGAATGTCACAGACTCAAGGATATCAATTGATGTTATCAAGAGGGGGAGTTAATACACGCTGTACTCTTTTTTCCTTGTCTATGGTTTTTTCCCACTGGGTTTTCCTAGCAAGGTTTTTAATGAGGCAGCATTGAATAGTGTATTAGTGAATGTGTACTCTTTTTCTTCTACTAGGTTTTTATCCCACAGGGTTTTTCCTAGTTGAAGTTTTTTAATGAGGCACATATCTTAGATAATGGACATCCAAGGGGGAGTGTTATGAATATTATAATATGTGGATGTCCATCTCCTCTTCTTCCTCTTCCTCTTCCTCTCAACTTCATCATCAACTCCCACTACTTCCACTAGGCATTAATCTTCCACTACTCCATTACCTTTCCACTATGCCTTTAATCTTGTAACTCCCCCCACTCATATTCATATGGTTTATTGTCCACTATCTATCATTTAAGTACAAATGTAACTTATATGTGAGACTATGCCTATAAATAAGGCATGTCATTGTATTGTGAAGTAAGTGAAGCAAGTGAAGGAATAATACAATATCATTCTCTCATTTTTTGTCTACTTCTCTTCTCCAATCTATTTTCATTGTTGGTTAATTTCATAACAATCAAAGCTAAATATTAAATTTAGTTTTCAAAACAATTATAATTGTTACAAAAATCATGATTTAATACTAACAGTTTTAGGGTTAAAGAACTCAACTTCTCTTATATGCAACTTAGTTTTCTATGTGTAGCACATTATTTTAGGGACTATTTGCTAATTAATTTTTCAATGAGGGATTTATTCCCAATTTTCTCTATTTTTACCTAATGTTACTCGTTAAAAAATGTAGCTAAAGGTAACCTTAAATTATAAGCAACATTTTAAAAATTATACATATATATTCCAATGTCACCACAAAAGGCAACAGTTTTTCGCACCCTGTGGCTAAAGTTGAAAATTGTCCCCCCCCCCCCATACATCAGAAAGCATTTTTATAATTGTTGCCAAATTAAGTTTTGCCAAAAATAAGAAATATTGTCGTGAAATATATATGTATCTATATAATAAGAAATATATAGTTAGTACATACGTATTTATACATTGCTTTTCTTATTATATGTATCTATATAATAAGAAACATTTATACATTGTATTATTTTTTAATATTTTTGACATAATTTCCCTTAGGGTTTAATCTTCTAAAGGCTCCAAACCATAACAACAACAACCATAATAAAATCACCATAAACCAACTACTTACCAACTCCTCAGATTGTTCCTTTTGATTTCTCTCCCTAGGTCCTCCTATCTCTCTCTCTCTCTTCCTCTTTCTAACAACTTTTGTTTGAGAAGCTCCAAATGAGAAAAATTGACTTAGAGTTGAGGAATTACCTATTTCAAGTTGCAAGTTGTTTTTCTTCCCCTTCTCTCTTCCTTTGCCACTACAAAAAAAAAAAAACTCCTGGCAACCACTTTCAATAATGACTCAAGTCGTCATTGAAACTTGACTTTTTGCGATGATAATAAAAGTCGGGCAGCTATTATAGTCACTGTTGAAAGTTAAGTTTCAACAGCGACTTTTTAAAGTCGCCATTAAAAGTGACAACTTTTAGTGGCGATTTTACATAGTCGTCGCTGAAACTTAGACTATTAGCGATAATGATAAAAGTCGCCACTGAAAGTCAAGTTATTTTAAATTAATGTATTAAATAATACTATCCACTAAATATAAATAAAAATTCTTGGCCGAAAAAAATATAAATAAAAAATTTATTGAATGTATTATGAATTATACAATGTTTTAATTTATTTAAAATAATAGCATAAATATTATATCAATATATATTAATATTATGTTTTAAATTTATATATATTGATATAAATATTAATATTAACATATACGTTAGTATGGATATAGTTTAACATATTTATATATTTATATCAGATATATATTAATAAACATATACATTATAAATAGGAGAAAGCTTAGATCAGGTTTCTTATATCTATTATATCAAGTTTTCTAATTATATGTGGACATGTATCCTTTTTTGTTTCATATGAATTTATAATTAAATGCTATTAAATGCTAATATTTCAAAAATAAAACACATGGTCATTTGTGATGGGAGAACCTGACATAATGGATATAAGAAACTTGATGTATGCATTGTCCTTATAATAATATTATGTGTGTGTATTTCATGTTGTAATAAAAAGATTGAATTTCATCACAGTTCACATGGAAGGAAACTGAACACTAAAATAAGGAGGTCATGGTTCGAATCAAGAGAAGGTGCATTTGGGAGGTGAAAATATTGAGCTGTGACGCGTTGCAACATGGTAGTGGGCGATGGCATGGCAACACATGACAATGAGAAGGTGACATGGCGGGACACATGATGTGGCAGGTAGGCGAATGACATGGCATGACACATGGCAAATGGTGATGCGGCAAGTGGGCCAGATGACATGGTATGATGTGGTAGGTGGTTGGTTATGTGTCATTATTATATATATATATATATATTTTTTTTTTTTTTTGCCATTTTTAGCAGTGACAAAATGTCATTGCTGAAAGACAGCCGAAAGTCACATTTAGCAGTAACATATAGGGTTGCCGTTTAAAGCACTCTTTAGCAATGACAAATTACACTTTTAGCGGTGACTTATTTTGTCATTGTCGGAAGTCAAATTTTTTATAGTATCCTTCACGTCCTCTCTCTCTCTGCTTTTTCTGCTGAAAGTGACGAAAATTAAAGAAGATGGTACGATGAGGGAACTTTATCTAAGTAGTACGATCTACTAATTTTATAATTCTATTGATTCTCAACCGCACATTCCAATCACTGACAAGATATTTATGTAATATGAAATAAGAACCAAACATGAAACATGGAAGAAAAAAATTTCACACAATATAACATGAAGCCACATTTTGTGCCTAATTCACTCCTCTTTGATTCAGCTGAGCTCTTTCCTTTGTCCTTTTTCTTTTTTCTTAGGCCTAGCTTGAAAAATTTTGACAAGCCGTTCAGGTTTTCCAGTTAAGAAAACAACTCGACCCATGAATATTCCAAACACCATCCCACGTCCATATCCCAAAGCCACTAGTTTCCAACCAAATCCAAATTTGTCATTACTTGATGAAGTTGGTTGTGGAAATTTCCTTCATCATGACTACATGCTTTTGACAATTAAAATCCACACAGTCCTAAATTTCCCTCAAAGAAATCTTGCATTGCGAAGATGTACCAAATTGCTTACCTTTTGGTATTTCATCGACCAGCTGCTTCTGTGAAAGATTCAGAACTTCAAGAAAGTTGAGATCTGGTAGTGCAAGAGGAATCTCACCCCTAAGCCAGTTTGATGATAAATCTAGCCATTCTAGATCCGACAAAACTATCCCTTAAGATTATTATCAGAGGCAAGTGAGAGAAACTTGTTGCTAAAAGATCAAGAGATTCTAGATTTTAAAGCTTGGAAAATTGATGAAAATTAACAGAGCCACTCAAGTTATTTGATGATAGACTCATACATGAAAGATTTACGAGACTAAAAATTGACTCAGGATAATTTGTTAGAATAAACTCCATGAACAAATATTTTAACCAAATAGTCACATGGAATTCTATAATCATCCGAGTAGTAGCAGAAAACTTATAAATACCTCTCACCATGTTAGATGATCTAAAGAAGCAATCCACAAATTCTCATGATCTAAATCTGGATTACAATAATTGAAATCATAAAACCTGTTAATAGATAAGATGCCAAGATCTCTTCTAACTAAGAGGTAGGCATGGTGATGGAACTGAAAGGAGCCACCACTAGTCAGGAAACCTCAAGAGCCATGTATTAGGTTTTCACGAACGCTCACTTAGTCAGCCGTCAAAAACATAACCTACCTTCAAGGTCACGAAATGACTAACAAGAACTGGGTCTAAAACCCTACTTGGACTGGTTCTAATTGACTAACAGATCACACTTAGGATATTTTAATTAAAACAAAAATAATACAATATAATATATAAAATATATAATTAAAAATCTTACATCCTCCCACTTAGCTCGCACACTATATGTCAACTAATGTGTCAAAGTTAGTTGAGACTATACTACTAGAATCATGGCACTAAGTCTCTTTAAGTCGAATGTTACCTTCCATGTATTACAAGTAGTATTCTTACTTAATGGGTTATAACTTTATAAATAAACCTTAAATATTTATTCACTTCCAACTTGAATGTTTGTTAATCTCATATAATTCAGGTACTAAACTTGAGATAACAAACCATAATTTGAATTTCATCACTTGATAATGCCTCATCCAGATCACCAAATGTGATCCATCCCCGATGAGATATTGATCATTTGATCTTTCTAGTAGCATACTTCTTTACTCAAAGGATCTATACTTTATGTGTTTTATGACCTCATGGAGTCCATGGTCATACAACAAACACCCTAATGGGTTTGAAATTAATTCAATAATTCAAAACCCTATGATGAAATTCATTAATCAATAATCTTGCAACTTGCCTCTATGAATGATTAAGATGACATTCCATGATGGAAGTAAACAATTAGGGATTGTTTAGCAATCTTGCACTATTCCATGATGCAACTTGTTTAGCAAACATAAAAGTGGGTCACAATGTTAACAATTTATTGCTAACTCATCCAGCTAAACTGAACAAACTCAATCATTCAAGAAAAATTGACTGTCATATATGTGAAGCATGATACTTAATGTACATTTAGTAATGTACTTCACAATCTGTAGCTTTTCAGTTATCATTCAAGCATTAATTTGCTTAAGAATCCTCCTAATATTCATTGCAATAGCATTGCCCATTATGTGCATATTCAAATAAGGCTATGCTTTAGCAATTAAATTAGAAGAATACTTATCATCTTCTTCACATGATGATTCCATTAGAGACATATGGACAATATGATCATATTCTCATAATAGGTGTGTTACATATGACAAAAACCATCTATTCATGGATGTTCAACTTCTTTTGATTATAGGCTACTTATGATAATCTCAAGTACCTTGAAAATAATCTATTTATGTATTCTAAAAGAATATTGTACCTAAACTAATTATATCACAGCTTTTCAACAATGGTCACCTGTCAGTTGTAATACCTTGAGTCATCAAACATGAGGAATATATGGATCACTCATATTAAATTATAGATGACCTTACTCCCACTAACCTAGTGATATAAATAAAACCATGATACTCTCAACTAGATCATGCATGTGATTGTATTATGATATCTTAATTATCACTATTGTGAGACTTGCTTATGGCAAAATAACTCTTGAATTCACTAACTAAATTCTCCTTATATCAATTATTTGACCCCTTTCACTAATTCACATGTATTTCTCCTTATATCAAAAATGGAAAGTGTAATAACCTGAAACTTTTATTATAATTTACGTAATAATTATATAAATTGTTGTAGTTGGAGCACAACAAGGAGGTGGGAGATGGTTGGCAGTAAATGGTGCTAAAATATTAAAGGTCCCAGGTTCGAATCCTCCAATTGTTTAGGGAAAATATCTTTTCCTCTTATTTTATAAGAGTTCCCCAAATGCTTAAAAAAAAAAAACTAAAACTAAGTGGCATTAGATAAATAATGCCATCGTCCTTTTGGTTTTTGGTTCAGCGAAAGAGGGAGTATTGTAGGAGAAGGTTCGCGACTTGAAAGCTGAAAACCCCAGCCACTCTTTACCTCCGTCCGACTCCACTGATGTCGCCGTTCGCTGCCACTGTCTTCTCCTTCATTCAAGGTCTTTTTTTTTCCTCTTCTCTCTCTATTTTCTTCCTTCCCCTGTTCCGCACTAATATCTGCTTCTTCCTCCTTAATATTTCAGTTCGTTGTTCTCTTTCTCTTCCTCCTTAAGCGATTTCCATAGCTGAAACACAAGGAGGAGTTGCAAGATTTTTCAGCGCCTCTAGTATCTCTTCATTTCCATTTTCTTTCTGCTGCTGTCAAGAGTCACGCCTGTTTAAGGAAAAAACGATTCTATTCTGCTAAAGTGCACAATTAAAGGCATTTTGAGCCATATTTTCTCTCCTTCACGGTTACATCTAGTTAATTTCAGAAAGGAGAACTCTTGGGCCTACATAGAAGAGGTAGGAAGGATTTTATTTGTTGAAAGGTAATTTACAATCTTGATCGGAGGAATCATTTGAGGCTTGTGATTGGGTAGTGCTGTTTGTTTTGTTTCGTATGATGCGTGTTAATGGAAAAAAAAACAAGTGTTTGAGGAATGTTTTTAGACTGGATGAATGTTAGTCCTGCGAACCAGTTTTGAATGCCTTTAATATGCTTGGTAAAATGCTTACATGAGGAAAAGAATTGTTGATAGGTGTTGCTATGATATCTTGACGGAGGAGAGTAAAATAGATATTATTTGGATTAATTAGGATATAATTATTGGTCTCTATGAAGTGGTTGAAGGACGCAAGAGCTAGCGGTCTTTATATATAGAGAGATTGAATTTGTTAGTACGGGTGGTGCTATTGATTATGTAGATTTAAGTTATATGTAATGTTCCCAGCTCACGTGCTGATCCGTAGATGTTTGCAATATTCTTGGTTGGGCTGTTAAGGTTGGTTGAGGTTGTTGATGAATGATTAAAAAAAGTATGAGTGTAAGTCAGATAAAATAATAATAATAATAATTAAAATATTGATCCTAAGTATAAATGTGATGTCAAAAAAATTTATAAATGAGAAAGTCTGTATTTTTTTTTAATGGAGCTTTGATATTTTGATTTTGGGTTATTAGGGGATTGAGGAGTGAACTTATCTCAAGGTTTTATAAACCAAAACCATTTAAAGGTGGGAGCACAAGAGGTGAGTGGATAACATCCCATTATTACAAATTTTACGAGTAAGCTTTTACTGTTATTGACTCAATTAGACTTTCAGTTTTGCTTTATTTTTCATTTTATCAAAGTGATCATATTTAAAATCTTGTCAAATTCGTTTTACTTATTAAATGTCTTAACATGTTACTTGTTGAAAGAATAATTTTGCTTGTTATGACGAACAAAATGTACTCTTAATCTTTACCAGGCACTTTATTCCGTTAATTAATAGTTATGTTTGGAATTTGCATAGAGGTTTTGAAGATGTTACTTGAAAATTCGTATCTTGGGGATTACCTGTTACAAAATTTTCTTTAAAGAATTATTATTAGAAATAATATATATATCTATATATTTATATGTCAGCGATTGATCCCGTGCATGCTTGTACATATTTTGAGAGGACTGAATACAGAACGCTGGTTACTAGCAGCAGTACTGTTAGTCCTTGGCGCGCCATGGTAAATTCGAGCTCGCTTGATTATTCGTGGGCATAGTTCCCGCGCTTGTTTCGTGGCTTCGGCTACGCTTGTTTCGTGGCTCCGGCTACGCTTGATTGGTTACTTGCCTCTCATGGACTGTGTGTCCATGCTTGTATTCGTGGCTTCAAGCCGCGCTTGTTGTTTCGTTCTGTTGATGTCCAACATGTGATATAACATTTTATACTTTTTGGTATTGCAAGTTATTTTATTATGAAAAGTGTTTTTACAGATTTATTGAGTTTAATCACATATTTAACCTTTTTAATTTATAGCTGTACGTTGTATAGATCTTAAATCTTTGCCATATTAATACCCAAATTTAAAGTTATTTCATTCTTTTCTTTTATTAATGCATTTAAATTTGATAAATGGGATGTTATTCACCAATAGATTGTTTTTGGCCTCAGATAGCACTCCAGACTCTGTATTACCAGCTGAGCCGTGAAGAGCCTTGTCAAAGATCCAGAGCATGTAATTTTATTTTGAGTAATTGCTAGCTAATGTAACCACAAGAGTACTCGTATGTCTTTATTTTGTTAGTTAGATGCTCCACGTAATCTTGGGTTAGGTCCTAGTCTTTTGGGTTATTTTGGAATGTAATTATATACATTGGTATCGGGGAGCAGACCTCCAAATTTTATTCAAAAAGAAATGTGCTAGCAGATGATGGGTTTTATTCAAAGAGATCCTTTTGTTTATGATTACTTTAAAAATGTTAGTTATACAACTGTTTGCATAAGTTTAGGCTTGGGAGTGTGAGATCTCTCTTATTTCTGCTCTAGGCATTAAAGAAAAAAATTGGGGCGTGACAATTTGGTATCAGAGCCTGGTTTCCTATAGTTACGTGGAGCAAGGATTCTTCTATGGGGTCTCAATTATTGTTATGAACCCGGGCATAACTATAATTGAGGCATCATTGAAGGCCTTTTAGGTGATTTTGTATGGTCATTTATCTTTTATAGTGCGCTCTATTGAACTACTTTTGTTTTGGAGTTGAGTATTTCTTATGTTTCCTGGTGTAGAGAAAATGCCACCCAGACGTCAAGTAGCTACTAGGAGTTCTGGAGAAGATAGAGTTTCATATAGAGGCTCTGCTCAGCAAAGTGAACTGCCTCCTAGAGGTAGAGGTAGAGGGCAAGGTCGTGGAGGAGCTAGAATTAGGGGAGGTCGACCCCTTAGACCTCTTGAAGAGATTTTACCAGAGACTGAACCATCTGTCCCACGTTCTTCGGAAGTCTCTACTTCATCTGGGCAGGGGACTCAGAAAGAAACTCACAGTGTTGATAGGGAGAAAGATGACACAGCAAAGTTATTAATACAGTTTACCAGGATGGGTCCTCCGACATTCACAGGGTCTGGTGCACGAGAAGATCCTGTGGAGTTTCTTGAAGGCATTGAAAAGAGATGCCGGGCTTTGAGGTGTACTGAGGCTCAATATGTGGAATTTGCTGTATTCCAACTACAAGAAGTGGCTAGTACTTGGAGCAAAACTGTGCCTGGTTTAAATGTAGTGGGCTCACCATCACTATCTTGGGAGGAGTTTAAAAATATCTTTCTTAAACGGTACCTTCCACAAAGCACTAAGGATGCTAAGGTTAGAGAATTCCTACTATTGGAATGCACTAAGGGGATGACGATAGCAGAGTATGATAGAAAATTTACAGAGCTTTCTGCTTATGCTACACAACTAATACCTTCAGAGAGGGACAGGATCAGTAGATTTATTCAGGGATTGCCTATATATATACACGATGCTGTGGCCCCTATGTTGAACCATTTTTCTTCTTATGCTGATGTGGTAGATTGTGCCTTGAGAATTGAGTTAAAACACAATGAAGAAAGAGGGGCTTCCAAAAGGCAAAAAGTTGAAAGTGGCGGAAACTTGCAGGGATCTTCTTCTAAAGGCAATCGTTTTCCAAATCAAACTTTCGGGTCGCAATCAGTGCCTAGGCCACAGAGATTCTCTTCTGTAGGTACCCCAATTTCAAGACCCAAATTTGGGAGTGCTAGATCTCAGTCTCAACCATCCTTTAGCCAACAGAATTATTCGAGATCTCCTTGTGCCACTTGTGGAAACTATCATTCAGGAATCTGTCGCAAGGCTTCTGGTGCTTGTTATGAGTGCGGGCAGACTGGGCATGTGAGAAGAAATTGCCCCTTTGTTCAACCCATGTCAAGTGATGGGTCAGTGCGACCTACCTCTCGTCCTACAGCATCAGCTGCTCCATCTGTAGGAGCTACGCCTGCCTCTTCTAGTAGGGCAATGTCAGGAAGAACCATAGGAAGACGAGGACAACCATCTTCTGGGCAAGGTCAAGCAAAAGTTTATGCCTTAACACGACAGGATGCTCGAGCTTCTAATGCTGTTGTTACAGGTATTATTGCTATATGCTCTCAAAAAGCTTATGCACTGTTTGATCCTGGTTCAACACATTCTTATGTTTCTGTATACTTTGCTAAGAGGTTTGATGAAGAACCTACTAAACTTAATTGTCCTTTCATGGTTGCTACACCAGTAGGAGGATCTTTGTTAGTTTCGCGGGTCTACAAGTCTTGTGAAGTGTCCCTCGAGGGCAGGGAAACTTTTGTTGATCTAATGATTCTTGATATGATTGATTTTGATGTAATATTAGGCATGGATTGGTTATCTTCTTGTCATGCTACTGTTGATTGCCACTTGAAGGTGGTAAACTTTAATATTCCAGGTGAAACTCCTTTTATGTTGCAAGGGAATACAGTAGAAAGACCAACTAACCTTATTTCTGCCTTGAAAGCCCAAAGATTGTTAACGAAAGGTTGCCAGGGGTTTCTAGCTTTGGTAAAGGATGTTGATAAATCTATTACTAGCCTGGAGCAAATTCCAGTTGTTCAAGAATTTTCTGATGTCTTCCCAGATGAACTGCCTGGGTTACCTCCAGATAGAGAGGTGGAGTTTGCTATTGATATAATTCCTGGCACACAACCAATCTCAATTTCCCCTTATAGAATGGCACCTTCTGAGTTAAGGGAATTGAAAATGCAGATACAAGAGTTATTAGACAAAGGATTCATACGGCCTAGTACGTCTCCTTGGGGTGCACCGGTGTTATTTGTGAAAAAGAAGGATGGATCTTTAAGGCTTTGTATTGATTACCGACAGCTTAATAAGGTGACAATAAAGAACAAGTATCCATTGCCCCGTATTGATGATCTTTTCGACCAGTTGCAAGGAGCCCAATGTTTTTCAAAGATAGACTTGCGTTCAGGCTACCACCAATTGAAGATCAAGAAGGAGGATATTCCTAAGACAGCATTTAGAACCCGATATGGTCATTACGAGTTTTTAGTGATGTCCTTTGGGTTGACTAATGCTCCAGCTGCATTCATGGACCTGATGAATCGAGTATTTCGACCATTTCTTGATAAATTCGTGATTGTTTTTATTGATGATATTTTGGTTTACTCAAAGAGTCCAGAAGAGCATGGCCAACATCTGCGGCTAGTGTTGCAGAAATTAAGGGAGCAACAACTATATGCCAAGTTTTCTAAATGTGAATTTTGGCTTGGTGAGGTCACTTTTTTAGGTCATGTGGTTTCTAAAAATGGTATTCAGGTGGATCCAAGCAAGATAGAGGTAGTTAAGAATTGGCCAAGGCCCACAACGATCACAGAAATCCGAAGCTTTTTGGGTCTCGCAGGGTATTATCGTCGTTTTGTGAAGGATTTTTCAAGAATAGCTGCTCCAATGACAAGGTTAACTCAGAAAAATGTGAAATTTGTTTGGGATGAGAAATGTGAAGAAAGTTTCCAAAAGTTGAAGGAGTGCTTGACTTCTGCCCCAATCTTAAGTTTGCCATCGGGATCTGGAGGATATACAGTTTATTGTGATGCCTCTAGAATTGGTCTTGGCTGTGTATTAATGCAGAATGGGCAAGTGATTGCTTATGCTTCTAGGAAACTAAAGAAGCATGAGCAGAATTATCCAACTCATGATTTGGAAATGGCAGCAGTTGTTTTTGCTTTGAAGATTTGGAGACATTATTTATATGGTGAAACTTGTGAGATTTTCACTGATCATAAAAGTCTAAAATACATTTTTGATCAGAAGGATTTAAATCTCAGACAAAGAAGGTGGATGGAACTACTTAAAGATTATGATTGTACAATTCTTTACCATCCGGGCAAGGCAAATGTGGTTGCTGATGCCTTAAGCAGAAAATCTATGGGCAGCCTAGCACATATAGATGCATCTAGAAGGCCATTGGTGCAAGACACCCATAAGCTTGGGCAAATCGGAGTAAAATTTGAGATTTCAAATAGAACTCTTTTAGCTCACTTTGAGGCCCGCTCTTCTCTAGCAGAGCAGATCAGAAATGCCCAGGATGTCGACCCAAAATTACACAAGGTAATAGAGGCAGTCAAAGGTGGAAGCAATGTGGAATTTATGATTGATCAGGAAGGTATTTTAAGATATGGGAATAGAGTTTGTGTGCCCCAAGTAAAGGAGTTAAAGAGGAAGATATTAGAAGAAGCTCATCATGCTGCATATACTATTCACCCGGGGGCAACAAAAATGTATCAAGATTTGAAGGAGTTCTATTGGTGGGATGGTATGAAGAACGATATTGCTGACTTTGTTTCACGATGTTTGGTATGTCAACAAGTTAAAGCAGAACATCAGAAGCCAGCAGGTCCGCTCCAACGATTAGAAATTCCAGAGTGGAAGTGGGAAAACATCACAATGGATTTTGTCACAGGCTTGCCCCGAACAACCAAAGGTTATGACTCTATTTGGGTGATTGTTGATAGGCTTACTAAGTCAGCTCATTTTCTTCCAGTGAAGACATCCTACAGTGCAGCTAAGTATGCTGAGATTTATGTTGCTCAAATCGTGAGGTTACATGGGACTCCGGTATCTATAATTTCTGACAGGGGACCTCAATTCACTTCTCGATTTTGGAGAGTATTCCAAGAAGCAATGGGCACTCGATTAAATCTCAGTACTGCCTTTCATCCTCAAACTGACGGTCAATCAGAAAGAACAATCCAAATCCTTGAGGATATGTTGAGATCGTGTATTTTGGATTTTGGTGGAAGTTGGGATGATCACTTGCCATTAGTAGAATTTGCTTATAATAATAGCTACCAAGCAAGTATCCAGATGGCACCATTTGAAGCTTTATATGGTCGACGATGTAGATCGCCACTTGGTTGGTTTGAAGTTGGTGATACCAAGGTTTTAGGACCAGATTTGGTTCAGGAGGCTAGGGAGAAAGTGAAAGTGATCAAGCAAAGGTTGGTTACAGCTCAAAGTCGACAAAAGTCTTACGTGGATCATCGTCGTAGGGAATTGGAATTTGCTGTTGGAGATAAGGTATTTCTAAAAGTGTCGCCCATGAAAGGCATTATGAGATTCGGGAAAAAGGGTAAACTGAGTCCGAGATATATTGGTCCATTTGAAGTATTGGATAGGGTTGGTGTTGTTGCTTATCGTCTAGCTCTGCCTCCAGAGTTATCGGGTATTCACCCTGTGTTTCATGTATCCATGCTACGAAAGTATCTTTATGATCCCTCCCATGTTATTGAGTACCAAGAAGTTGGCATTGATGAAGATTTGTCTTATGAAGAGGTTCCAGTGGCAATCCTAGATAGACAAGTGAGGAAGCTAAGATCAAAAGAAATTGTGTCGGTAAAAGTGTTGTGGCGCAATCATTCTCAGGAGGAAGCCACTTGGGAAGTCGAAAGTGAGATGCGCTCTCATTATCCACACTTGTTTGAGGAATGAGGTAAGTGTGTGTGTGTGTGTGTGTATGTTTTAAATTCAGAGGACCGAATTCTTTTAAGGGGGAGAGAATGTAATAACCTGAAACTTTTATTATAATTTACGTAATAATTATATAAATTGTTGTAGTTGGAGCACAACAAGGAGGTGGGAGATGGTTGGCAGTAAATGGTGCTAAAATATTAAAGGTCCCAGGTTCGAATCCTCCAATTGTTTAGGGAAAATATCTTTTCCTCTTATTTTATAAGAGTTCCCCAAATGCTTAAAAAAAAAAAACTAAAACTAAGTGGCATTAGATAAATAATGCCATCGTCCTTTTGGTTTTTGGTTCAGCGAAAGAGGGAGTATTGTAGGAGAAGGTTCGCGACTTGAAAGCTGAAAACCCCAGCCACTCTTTACCTCCGTCCGACTCCACTGATGTCGCCGTTCGCTGCCACTGTCTTCTCCTTCATTCAAGGTCTTTTTTTTTCCTCTTCTCTCTCTATTTTCTTCCTTCCCCTGTTCCGCACTAATATCTGCTTCTTCCTCCTTAATATTTCAGTTCGTTGTTCTCTTTCTCTTCCTCCTTAAGCGATTTCCATAGCTGAAACACAAGGAGGAGTTGCAAGATTTTTCAGCGCCTCTAGTATCTCTTCATTTCCATTTTCTTTCTGCTGCTGTCAAGAGTCACGCCTGTTTAAGGAAAAAACGATTCTATTCTGCTAAAGTGCACAATTAAAGGCATTTTGAGCCATATTTTCTCTCCTTCACGGTTACATCTAGTTAATTTCAGAAAGGAGAACTCTTGGGCCTACATAGAAGAGGTAGGAAGGATTTTATTTGTTGAAAGGTAATTTACAATCTTGATCGGAGGAATCATTTGAGGCTTGTGATTGGGTAGTGCTGTTTGTTTTGTTTCGTATGATGCGTGTTAATGGAAAAAAAAACAAGTGTTTGAGGAATGTTTTTAGACTGGATGAATGTTAGTCCTGCGAACCAGTTTTGAATGCCTTTAATATGCTTGGTAAAATGCTTACATGAGGAAAAGAATTGTTGATAGGTGTTGCTATGATATCTTGACGGAGGAGAGTAAAATAGATATTATTTGGATTAATTAGGATATAATTATTGGTCTCTATGAAGTGGTTGAAGGACGCAAGAGCTAGCGGTCTTTATATATAGAGAGATTGAATTTGTTAGTACGGGTGGTGCTATTGATTATGTAGATTTAAGTTATATGTAATGTTCCCAGCTCACGTGCTGATCCGTAGATGTTTGCAATATTCTTGGTTGGGCTGTTAAGGTTGGTTGAGGTTGTTGATGAATGATTAAAAAAAGTATGAGTGTAAGTCAGATAAAATAATAATAATAATAATTAAAATATTGATCCTAAGTATAAATGTGATGTCAAAAAAATTTATAAATGAGAAAGTCTGTATTTTTTTTTAATGGAGCTTTGATATTTTGATTTTGGGTTATTAGGGGATTGAGGAGTGAACTTATCTCAAGGTTTTATAAACCAAAACCATTTAAAGGTGGGAGCACAAGAGGTGAGTGGATAACATCCCATTATTACAAATTTTACGAGTAAGCTTTTACTGTTATTGACTCAATTAGACTTTCAGTTTTGCTTTATTTTTCATTTTATCAAAGTGATCATATTTAAAATCTTGTCAAATTCGTTTTACTTATTAAATGTCTTAACATGTTACTTGTTGAAAGAATAATTTTGCTTGTTATGACGAACAAAATGTACTCTTAATCTTTACCAGGCACTTTATTCCGTTAATTAATAGTTATGTTTGGAATTTGCATAGAGGTTTTGAAGATGTTACTTGAAAATTCGTATCTTGGGGATTACCTGTTACAAAATTTTCTTTAAAGAATTATTATTAGAAATAATATATATATCTATATATTTATATGTCAGCGATTGATCCCGTGCATGCTTGTACATATTTTGAGAGGACTGAATACAGAACGCTGGTTACTAGCAGCAGTACTGTTAGTCCTTGGCGCGCCATGGTAAATTCGAGCTCGCTTGATTATTCGTGAGCATAGTTCCCGCGCTTGTTTCGTGGCTTCGGCTACGCTTGTTTCGTGGCTCCGGCTACGCTTGATTGGTTACTTGCCTCTCATGGACTGTGTGTCCATGCTTGTATTCGTGGCTTCAAGCCGCGCTTGTTGTTTCGTTCTGTTGATGTCCAACATGTGATATAACATTTTATACTTTTTGGTATTGCAAGTTATTTTATTATGAAAAGTGTTTTTACAGATTTATTGAGTTTAATCACATATTTAACCTTTTTAATTTATAGCTGTACGTTGTATAGATCTTAAATCTTTGCCATATTAATACCCAAATTTAAAGTTATTTCATTCTTTTCTTTTATTAATGCATTTAAATTTGATAAATGGGATGTTATTCACCAATAGATTGTTTTTGGCCTCAGATAGCACTCCAGACTCTGTATTACCAGCTGAGCCGTGAAGAGCCTTGTCAAAGATCCAGAGCATGTAATTTTATTTTGAGTAATTGCTAGCTAATGTAACCACAAGAGTACTCGTATGTCTTTATTTTGTTAGTTAGATGCTCCACGTAATCTTGGGTTAGGTCCTAGTCTTTTGGGTTATTTTGGAATGTAATTATATACATTGGTATCGGGGAGCAGACCTCCAAATTTTATTCAAAAAGAAATGTGCTAGCAGATGATGGGTTTTATTCAAAGAGATCCTTTTGTTTATGATTACTTTAAAAATGTTAGTTATACAACTGTTTGCATAAGTTTAGGCTTGGGAGTGTGAGATCTCTCTTATTTCTGCTCTAGGCATTAAAGAAAAAAATTGGGGCGTGACAGAAAGATTCTAGCAATATTCCAATTTAATATAGACATAAGCATCATAAAGATATGGAAAGATATATTCAAAAATATAGGAGATAATGCCTCACTATAATGAGTTTATTTTCTTCATAGAGAATTTTCAATAAACAATCTTCTTCTGTATTGCTCAATATTGCACATTAGCAACTTTACAAATATCTAAATGTTATTGTTTGCCTTGAGATCTCACATATTTATCATGAAATAATGCCTTTACATGGAATTTATTTCACTTCTTGAAATAAGAAACAGAGGTCATATTCAATATTTATGTTCTAGCTAAATTGTTTTATGTACATCATATAATCACTGTGAATTGCCAAATTTCAATCAAATATCCTGATTTATTTTGAGATACTCCTTGTATATGATTGATGGAATCCTTAATCTTGGTACTCCTAATTTCAAGCATGATCAATTATAAATCTTAGAAGAACTTCATGATAGTTTTACATTCACCTTAACAAGGTGAGTGCTATGTAAAACTAATGTTCCACCATAATTAGAGGTTATTCTTTATATGTGATCACTCTTAATTGGTTTAACCACTTCCACTAATCATGGCAATCATAATAAACTTAGCATTCCTCAAAATACTATACCAAATTATGATGGATAAGACACTTAATTCTTGAGACATTTATGCATTTTCATCAAAATATGCAATGCAAGTCTCAAGGAATATTTTCCTTCTATACTTTTTCCTTCATAAGACAATTTTGTACAAATGTATCCAAACCTTTAGATTTTCAAAAGGATTTATATACAAACTATGATGAAATCTTATTTAAAATATACATAATTGTCTTAAGTATGTACCCCAAGTGAAAAATCAAGTTGTAAACCTTATCGCTCAATATGTCTATTATTGCTATGTTTCTTCTCTCAACAACACCACCTACACTAGGTGATTTCTAGTATGAAGAAACTTAACACAAACTCAGTTGTTGTCTATCAATGATGTACTCATCGTTTCATTTATCTCTCTTGTTGATCTCACTACAATAATCTATTTATCAGATTAACTACCCACTTTTACCTTATACACATCAAATGATATTATATAATTATAAGGCAAATAGTGATTAGGCATTGCAAGAGGCCACTTACAAGATAAATATACAATTCCATTTATTAGAACATAAATTGGAAATAAATAATGGTACATGTAATCTCTTACTAATCATACTCCTTCAAGCTCTCTTAAAGTGGTGCGATAGTCTACATATTTCTTAATGTAAACCATATATAGATTAGAGTCAATAAGGATAAGAGATCATTAAATCTCATTCTTGATGAACCCTTTAACCCTTTTCATGGAGATCTTTAAAAATATCCTGCATCACACAACTTGAAGAAATCCCTCTCATAATTAGTTTAAACAAAATAAGATTTTAAATGTGCCAATGGCAAGAATATATCCATTATTATCTCCAATTAGACCTTTCTTTATCAGCATATTATTTCAGTATATGCCAATTAATTTATGGTCTTGTAGTTAGTAACCTTGATGGCCCTTATTTAGAATCTTATTCTTCTCCAAATTTGAGCCAAATATATACTTTTTCAATAAATACTTAATCTCGCATGTATTTATGAAAATGTATGAAAACTCAGACTAATGAGATAATAAATTGAGAATCCTTCTACCAACAATAATGGAGATCTCTTATACCAATACACTTCATGGAGAATCACTTTATAGTCAGCATATAATGTAATGGCTTTTATGAGAATTTCTCAAATTTGTCCTTTAGCCTATGAAATCCCTTGACTTTGTTCCATTCATCATCTACCCATAATAACCAGCTCTTGATTGAGATCATTATATTGAGACAATTAGATCTCATAACACTATCTCATTTCACATGCTAGTATTAATAGATATTAGAACTTTCTTAATGTCAAGTTCAAATTAATTGAAGAAGTTACATTTATCTTCCTATAGGCTCAATAATTGTCCCTAACAAATTTCATCAATCTCAACAAGTAAAGATATCATAGTAATACAACTAAAGAGATAATAATAATGCTGCAAAATAAAAATAAAAATTAAACTTCAATCATGCTTACATCAACATTGAATGAGGCAATCAACCATCACTTTTAAACGTACATTTATCAATATAAATCATATAATCATAGATTTCGTATCACTAAAGTCTACTTGTAGGCAAAAACTTCAATATAGCATAAATTTATCTCCTCTAATTGGTAAAACTAGAATGCATTTAGATTTCTTAATACCTGTGGGCTACTTAGGAGTCATAAGGCCATTTCTATCCCACCTAATTAAATATGTAATTATAATTATCTACCTATGGGCAAAGATTAACTATACTCACATATTTAATTATAAGTGATGTCTTTAAATCTTTATGTGATGATTTGTCTATTAAGACAATTTAGAATGCATGTACACTTAAGGATGCTGTGGTTACTTCTCAACTCTACATGCGCATCACAAAAACATCAAATCATTGTGTATATTAATTGTACATTTAAGCAAAAATTGATATTTTAAATCCACATGTGATTGTCTATACATATAACATGTGTATAAGGATGCTGTAGCTACTCCTTAAAAAAAAAATATATGCCAATCACTAATATTATATTTGTATAATTAAATTCCATATATATACACAATATCAATGAGAGTTTCAACTAATTAATTTGATCAACTAAATCATCTATGTGATCAAATTATGATTATTCATTGATTATAGTTGATATTTTAAAATCAATAAGTGATTGTTTATGCATGCACTATAGAAGAGGATGCCGTGGGTACTCCTCACCAACTCTACATACTAATCACAATTATCAACTATGTGCATTTAAATCTCATATATACATAACATAATGGAGAATTTAACCAATCAATTTAATCAACATAAGTGACTAAATAACTAAAATTAAATTCTCCTACTATTTTATGCACCCAAAATTGTTTAAAAATCAAGTTCAACATATTTTAACTCAAATATAATTTTGAAAAATTTAAACAAATATATAATTGCCTAAAACAAAATATTTAAACAATTAAATAACAGACAAAAAGAATTTTGCAAAAATTCACAGTATGTTAAAACGGCCAAATTGATTTCTCTTATATTTAAACAATTTAATCGGCACATAAAATTGGCTCATATAGCAAAACACAAGACAGAGCCCAAAATCCAAAGTTCCAAAAACAAACAAATTTCTTTAAGGCTCAAAAAGAGTCCCAAATATTTATAGAGAACTCAAACAGTATTTGTTTAGCACAAATAATAAAAGTCTCAAATAGAGATCAAAACCGAATTTACCAGGACTTAGAACACAAACATATGGCTCAACAAGAAGTCCAGAATGCTACTGTGCAAAAATGAAAAACTTGAGTGGCCTAAAATCGGAGAAGGCCCAATCTGGAAAAAAAATGAACAACCAGAAAAGTTACAAATTTTGCACAGCCCAAAAAAATATAACCCAATACAGGGCCCAAAGTCTGGTAAGTTTTTCAAAACCGGAAAAGAATAACATTAAAACCAATAGTCCAGAAAATGTTGAAACCCAAATAATATCTTAATTGGTAACAAACCAAGCCAGAGGGGTCCAAGCGTGAATCGCAACATCACAGGAATTATGTCCCTTTTCTCTTTTTTTGTTTTTTAATTAAGGTAAATGACCCAAAAGTTGAGAAGGCCTATTCTGGAAAAAACTAAAACCAGAAAACAAAAGTTTAAAAGCTTAAATTAATGAGCCCAGTTTGGAAAATTCAAAACCCAGAACTGTGAAGCCCAGATTACAACCAAAAATATCCGGAAACTTTTCTTTAAAAAATAGGAAAACAAAATTCAAATATATAGCCCAAAAAGACAGGCCCATTTGCGCTTAGCCCACCCTCAGGAATTAGTGAAACGATGCGTTTCACTCTATACTAAAAATGATGTCGTTTAAACGCAGTAGTAGAGGCTCCTTCATGGGCACAAAACCACGCCGTTTTGTGTGCCTTCCCCAAAGAGTCGGGTTAACCTACCCAACCCAACTCCCCTTTGCGACCCGCAGCCAAGTCGCCGCAGCCTCTAATTTCCAGGCAACTTTTCACGGCGATTCTGACGCCATTTTCCGGGGCGGAACGAATAGAAAAACATGGCAAACAACGTAGAACAATGATTTTCCTATTTGAGTAACAAAAACTTAAATTCACAAGCATTTTTTTTTTATAAACGTGTTCTCATTTTTGACCATTGAATCTGACCACCAAAACAGTCGGCGATCACTTGGGAATGAAGTATTTCATTCTCCTCTTAGGTTGAAACTTCCCAGATATCAATCACAATATGAAACTGAGCAGAAAAGCAAATCGAAAAGTTTCTCCTTGAAACCCATAACAAAAAAAATTTTGCTCTCCAGAAAGTTTAGTAATTTCGCGGAAAAGATAATCGAAATTCAAGTCCGAAACTGAATGAACTCAAATAATTCATTACTTCAAAACAATTAGTCGCATATTGTCCGCAACACGTGAATTGCGAAATCAAATTTGAGTCCGATTTCAAAAGGCGCTTCAATTGGAGAAAATTGCAACAAATATATTTGGATTGAAATTAATCGAATCAACTATCAAAATCAATAAAACATATACGAAGCTTTGCTCTTCTCAAATTAATTTTCAAGTAGAAATTAAAATACCATAAAGCATCACACACACACACACATATATATATAAATAGCGGGCAGAGGGAGATCTAAAACCAGACTCTGATCCCAATAAACCATATGAACAAATATATATATATATATATATATTTATATTCTGGAAGGAAAAAACAAAGAACTCTAAAAAAGGAATTCTACAATTGTCCGAGTAGCAACAAAGGACTTATAAATACCTCTCACCATGCTAAATAATCTAAAGAAGCAATCCACAGATCTCACGATCTAAATCTAGATTACAATAATTGAAACCATAAAACCAGCTAGTAGATAAGATGCCAGGATCTCTTCTAATTGGGAGGTAGGCATAGTGACAGAACTAAATGTATTAGGTTTTCACAAACACCCACTCAGCCAGCCATAAAAAACATAATCTACCATTAAGGTCATGAAATAACTAAAAAGGACTGAGTCTAAAACCCCAACTGGACTGGACCTAACTAACTAATAGGCCACATTTAAGATATTTTAATTAAAACAAAAATAATACAATATAATATATATAATTAAAATATTTTACACAATTAGCTTATAACTTGTTGTCAAAGAAATCAAGAAATTTCAAATTTGAAAGATTTCCAAACACGTTTGGCAACAGACCACTAAAACAATTTTCGTGAAAGGTCCAATGAAGTGAGACTTTGCATACTTGAAAGAAATGAGAACTCACTACTATAACAATTAAATGCAAGCTCCAAATAAGTTAATTAAGTGAGGTTCCCAAAACTTATAGGAATAGGCCCATCAAATTTGCAACCTTCAAGTCTTAAAATATCAAGGGACTTCAAATGGCCTATGGAATTTGGTAAGAGACCAGTAAGATAATTGTCGCTGAGATCTAATGAAGTGAGACTTTGAAAATTTGAAAGAAATTAAAGCTCACCACTAAAATTGTTTTCGGCAAGGTTCAAATCAATTAATTGAGTGAGGTTCTCAAAACTAGTAATAGGCCCATCAAATTTGCAACCTTCAAGTCTCAAAATATTAAGGAACTTCAAATAGCCTGTGGAATTTGCCAAGAGACCACTAAAATAATTTTCGTGGAGGTCCAATAAAGTGAGACTTTGAAAAATTTGAAAGAAATATGAGCTCACTACTAAAACTGTTTTCTGCAAGGTCCAAACAAGTTAATTGAGTGAGGTTCTCTTATAGGAATAGGCCCATCAAATTGGCAACTTTGAGACTCAAAATATTAAGCAACTTTAAATGGCCTATGGAATTTGGTAAGAGACCACTAAAATAACTGTTAGTGAGACTTTGAAGACTTGAAAGAAATGAAAGCACACTGCTAAAACTGTTAAATGCAAGGTCCAAATAAGTTAATTGAGTGAGGTTCTCAAAACTTACAGGAATAAGCCCATCAAATTGGGCATACTTAAGACTCAAAAAATTGAGAGACTTTAAAAGGCCCATAGAATGTGGAAGTTGTCCCATGAGATTTTCATTCTCCAGCGAATCTAACTTTTGAATATTTTGTAAATGGAAAAAGTTATTAGCTAAATTTCCTTGTAACAATGTAGCTGATAGGCTAAGACAGACCAAAGAGGATGAAAAATTCATGAGCAAAGACAAAGAGCTTTGTGCAAAGGAAGACATATCAACATCATCTAAAACAAGTTCTCTTAGATCGGTCCTGTTTAGAACAAGCTTCTCCCAAGTGGATGGTTCAAGTCTTAAACTCAACCATTCATCATATGAGGAAAATCCATTCCTAAACAAATCAAGAGAGACCGATAATTATGCAATTTTGAGGAGCAATTTCACCAGCAAAAGAAGAGTAGCTTAAGTTTAGATGCATGAGAGTGGAATGACCACCAAAATGAGATGATATCAAAGATCCATTAAAATTGTTGAAAGCCAGGTTGAGTGTTTAGAGATGAGAAAGCTGAAAGAGGCTGTTATTGTGATGGAGTTGACCTTGGAGCCAACCACAACTAGGATAAAGGCCAGTCACATGACCAGACATGGAGTCACACATGATCTCATCCCACAAGTAGCAATTTGAATCATTTCCCTATGAAGCTGTCTTTGGGTAAGATGAGTTCTTAAACTGAACGGTATGGGAGTGCTCATCATAAAACACATAATCACACCATCTTGAAGCAGACTGATCAAGAGAGAAAGAGTTTTTGAACTGAAGAAGCGCAGAGGAGCCACCAAGATTACATAATGGTGGGTTGAGAGAAGAAGAAAGGGAAGGAGAAAGAAGGAACAAGTAGAAACAGATGATGATTCAAAATGCCATAACAAAAATTGGAAGGCTGTGAATATGAAGGAGTGAAGGATATTGTATGTAACAGATGAGGCTTCTTTTATAGGCAGAGCTACGTATGATAAAAGGTTTGTCATAATGGTCGCTCCCTCAAGTCACTTTCTCTTTCCGACTTGGATTGAGGAATTGGTGGGAACTAAAATATAATCAGAACTGGAAAAAAAAAACTAACATGAATTATTGTCGCCATTAAAAACTAGTTTGCTTTAGTATATAGACCATGGGCTTGTAAAGTACACAAATTAATTTTAGTGTACTGTGTATTTAATTCTTATAATTCCTAATTGTAAATAGATCATTATAAGCCTTTTTTTCTACCATAACAGAATTATAAGTCAAGGTTTTGATTTCTATTATTTAATGCAGAATATATAGATTCACTGACGTGTTGGCCATGACAAACAGATTTGCCAATAACATCACTGTAGCACTTACACATAATAGAATATTTCTTTTCATTATAGCTTTGATATAGAATAATATTCCCATGGTAAGGGCCTGTGCTTGCAAGTTATTAAAAAAAAAACTATTTTTGCAAAAAAATAATAATTAAAATATATAATTTAATGAGTAATAATTAATAGTACTGTCATGGTGAATGAAAATGAAATATTAAAAATAAAAGAAAAATTTGTGCAACGTGATTCTAATTTTAGAGAAGGCTTGCGTATATCTTTTAAACGGAATAGAAATATTTATAATTAAAGAAAATAAAAATAAGTTCATTATATTATATATATATATATCGAGGGTTGAGGGGTTAGAGTTTAGAGTATACTCAAGTGGCTATAAGAAAGGGTTATGTTTCATTGGACATTAAAAAAAGGAAAAATGACAAATAAAAACCCCCGATATATAAAATTACGATTTCGGATCCTCAATTTGAAAAATGACAAATAAAGACTAGGTCCCATATTATAAATATGAAATCTTGGTGAAATGTCTGAAATCACAACTCAGGTATGCCAAATGACAAGTTGACTATGGGAAATGATAAGTTCACTTTAGCAAATGACAATTTCAGATTTAGTAGACTAAATCACAACTTAGCTTAGGAGCATTTTAGACATTTCACCAAAATTTCATATTTGCAATATGGGATCGGATCTTTATTTGTCATTTTTCAAATTGAGGCTCCCAAATCGCAATTTCACATATTAGAAGTCTTTATTTGCCATTTTTCTTTTAAAAAAATGAAAGACTTATTGAGAGAATTAATTAAAAAAAGATATTTTGTATTTTACCACGCAATATTCTTCTCATATACTTGTTTTATAAATATAAAATCACTTACAATAAATTAATTCAAACATTCACTTAGATAAAAGACTTAGAAATGGCTAAACGAATGGTCCTGGCAACACGCCAAGCGTGATTAATTGAACGTTGATTAAACTTTTCTAAAAATTTGTGGTGAAAAGTTTTGAAAATTAGTGTTCATATATAATTTAATAATTACTAATATAGTCAAGAAATATGAAATTTTGTGAAGCCAGTCAATTTTCAATTTGATAATTATATTTTCTGCTAAAATCAAAAACAGTGTCAGTTAAGAACTTGAATAAAGTGAAATATGAAAGACCTTATAACATAATCTTTAGAAAAAGTCATTAAATTTCAAAATTGCAACCTTGTTTTTTAATGTAAGACCCAGTCACATAATTACATATTACATTATCTTTTTAAAATACTTTTGTATACCATTAGATTATATATTAATTTATAAAAGTAACAAATTAGTTTGAAGAGAAACGATAAATATAAATACATTAAGGTAATTTATTCACTTTCTTGATCTCCTCAAATAAGTTAATTAGATCTTATATTAAGGATCAGAGATAATATTTGAATACAAGGAGTGTGAGAAAAATATAAGAGATTACCATACAGTTTTTTAAAAAAAAAAAACAATTTTTGGCGTTATTTGAATGGCGCGCTAAAAGGTTTGGAAGTGAGAAACTTCAAAATGGTCCTTTGCCATCATTTCATTTTTGTCCCAAAATTTTGATTTTGAGCATATACACACACAGAAATAGTAGAGCATATGTTTGATATTATAAATTAAAAGGAAAAATGAAAAAAAAATTGTTTGATAAAATTTAATGCTTATGCGCCTATATAGAAAAAAATCATTTAAAACAATGAAAAATCGGGAATAATGATTATATCAATGTATATAATAAATATGTGCCCTAAAAAGTTTTCAGTTACGGATTACTTTTCCGTAAGCGTGCCAAACAGGGAACAAGACTGGCCTTTTTGTCCTTTGTGGTAGAGAAGACTTGACTTTTGTGATGTGATTGAAATGAAAAATAATAAAAAAAAACCCACAGCCAAGTAAATTATTAACAAATAAAAAATAATATTAAATTATCTTATTCACTCATTTTAGTTGCTTCCTCGGCCCTCAAACCGTTATACAGGTTATAAGTTTCTTGTTATTGAGTAGCAATCCATGCGGTGATAGAGAAAGTAAGACTTTTTTCCTCCCTCTGAATATACCTTACAATACACGTTACAAAATAATACCCATAAAAGTATGGATAAATTAGGAAAATAATCCTCCATTAAAAATTTTACTTATGTGAAAAACATAATAATTTTTCATACACAAAAAGTACCGATATTTTACTTTGCAAATTCTGTACATGCGAAGTATCGGTACTTTCATTCAAGTTTTTTGGGAAAACTAATCTCCAAGTCCCTATACTTTACAACGATTTTTAATTATGTCCTTTTAGTTTGATTTGTTTGAATTGGGTCCTTATATTTTACTCTGTTAAACTCATCATTCCTTGGGGCTTTAACACCGTTAAAATTAATTGAAGTGGTTGACATATCGGTTGCTCGGTGACTGACTGTGCACACACATAGGTATTCTTGTCCCTGGAAGCAGGCAATGACTCATCTCTCATTTATGCACATCTCTCATTTATACAGAATAAAAATTAAAAAGTTGGCAAAAAAAATAAAATTAAAAAAAAAGCAATATGTTGAAAAATTCCGCCCTCATCGGCGCTTCTCCCAGGTGAAGTGAAAGAATGGACGAGGCGATCACTGCATCTAATGCATCATAATGGAAAAACCCAAAAGCTATTGTTTGAATTTAGTGAAAATTGCAACTTTCTTTTTATTCCTTCTGGGAAAAAAATGAAGTGAAATGTTTTAGCTAAGATTGAGAATAAAATACTAAAAATGAGATCCATTCCATCTAGGAGAAGCATTGGCGAGGATGAATTTGGTGAAATCGAAAACAGTGGTGGTGGTGAAAATCCAAGTGTTAAGGGTTGACACTACCGACATAGATGAGGTTGTAGAGAATGACGGTGCGGCGACGAATGAAGTAAGGGAGGATTCGTAGGTGCCAAAGCCATGGGAGAGGACGATTCGGCTCTTTGGTTTGGTTGATTTGGGGGGCTCTGGTCTCTAATTGTTCATGGGAGGTGAAATAATTTCTTAAATAGTTGATGTTTGAATGCTTAAAGGTAGGTATTCGATGAATTTGGTGCTTGATAAGGTCAATTTAGGTCTCTGATTTGTTTCTTGAATCATTGATGTTGAGTCTCCATCCTGTGGTATCCGACGAGGATGGTGTCCAGGAAAGATAATTATTTTAACTAAAAAAGAAATTTCAGCCATTTCAAATTATATTTATATAAATATATATAATAAAAATAAGTATCTATATGTTTGTACAGTCAGCCGCCAACTCATCAACAGGTCAGTCAATTCGGTTAATTTTAACAGGGTTAAAGGTCCAAGCAGTAACAAGTTTAACAGAGTAAAATGTAAGGGCCTAATTCCAACAAATCAAACTATAGGGACTTAATTTAAATTTGATGTAAAGTATAAGGATTTGGAGATTAGTTTTCCCAAGTTTTTTTAATTAATAAAATTTTCAATTGGAGACTTTGACCCGATTTTACAAGGAAAGTATAGATGGATTTGATATTAGAAATGAAGGGGGGAAATTTAAAAAAATAATTTTACATGATAAGATTTAATTTTTATTCCCCTATTTATTAAAAAAAATATTTGAAACAATGAGAAATGGGGAATAATGATTATGTCACTATAATAAACCCCCTACAAAGTTCTCATTTACAGATTAGTTTTCCATTAGCGTACCAAACGGGGCAGAAGACTTGCCTTTGCCAATTAATTGTGATTGAAATGAGAATGAAAAAAAGAAAATAAATTTAGAGCCAAATAAATTCTTAGAAAAGGAAATACTAAATTATCTTCTTGACCCATTTGAGTTGACTCCTTATGACACAAATTCTCTTCAATATGTGTTGGGTTGAGCTGATGTCACAAAGGTTTTGGAAGCGGAGCATCTTCACTAACTTCCCTCTTCATTTTAACAGGTGAGATTTATTGAGTAAAAATGTTATTATAATATTAAATATTAAATAATAAAATAGATAGATAAATTTATGGTATTAAAATTTGATGTGACTAGTTTGCAATTGTAAATTTTTATTATATTTAATATTATAATAATATTTTTATATAGTTTTGAATTTCAACCATTGAAAGTTAATGGAATGGTAGAGATATAAAGTGAAAAGAAAATAGAAAGAAAAGTTGGTGAAGACATTTTTGTCCCGATTTGAAGACCCTTACTAATGCTTTATGATCAATGTATGGCTGAAAATCTTCACATCAATGTTAACCGTAAAATTCTAAAAAAATTTCAATGACTATACTGTTACATTTATAGGAATGTATTGTATTGTGGTACGACCCAAATTCTGTTTGAAGAAGTAAAGGGAGGCGAAAACATAAATTCAAAGAAATTATCGAGAAACAAGTTTTTTCAAATAACACGTATATCTACCAAAGTTTACGGGTCAATGTCATTATATGCGTATCAGGTGGTGAATTTCTAAGATTCCATTGGAAACTGTCGAAGCCGACAATTTTTTTTTTTTGGCCTTGAAAGCCGACAAAATTTGAAGACTAACACAAATCCAAAACTAAAATTTAACAATCAAACTGATTTTAACATCACCGGGTTGGAATTGTCTCAAAAATTCATAAATTGATATTTGCGTGTGTACGTATAAACACATTACATTACATGAATCATGTACTTAATTTCCTATTAAACCTTACACTCGAAATATTTTTATTAGGGAAAATTAATTTGTAGGTCCTTATAGTTCACTTCAATTTTAAATCAGGTCCTTATAGTTTATTTCTTTTGAATAGGGCCTTTATACTTTGATCCGTTAAACCCATCCATCCTCAAAGGTTAACACCGTTATAACACCGTTAAGTTTTGATGATGTAGAGGCTGACTAAACTGACATGTGGATAGAGAAACATGAGTTGGCACCACATGGATTAATTTTGACGACAGGTGGATAATAAGGTGATTAAGAAGCCTTTAACTAATACCATTGTGATCAGTCGATTCAGAAAACCATCGCATCCCCGCCCTCTTGCTAATTTTGCGGCCAGTTGCAGAACGTTCAATTTTGGTTTTCATTGGGTGCGGAGGACGGCGGCGACCAAGATTATCCAGGTAAAACTGCATTTTGGTACTGTGTCTCGATTTGTAATTTCGAGCAGGTAACCCATATTTCATATCCATTTGTAAAGGTCCCATCTTTGATCTTCTATAAATTAAAAAAAAAAATAGTACTCTTATAAACATGTGCAGATTTTCTCTATCCACAATAAGAAGAGAACAAGGATGTTGATTTGACATAATAAAGTTTGAATCTTTTTTGAAACCGAAACTATACATTGAATATTAATTCCAATCAAAATCAATAAAAATGATTTTGGCTTTTTAAAGTTATAATTTTTTAAACGCTTTCTACATTCTATGTTTCTCTCATTAATTTTGTTCTTTTGTTCTATCAGTTTAGTATATATGGAACGAAGGAGGGGAGATGACGTAGGCATAAAAAATGGGAATATAAATTTAGGGAGTGGGAACGAAATAGAGGTTGGGGATGATAATTTGATGTGCCCGCAAGCTGAGGATAGTGACGATGCAGAGTTGGATGATGATTGTTTTCATCAATTTCTTGATGTTGATGTTGAGAATGTAGGTCAAGGAAGTAGGGGTTCTAATCATTTGGCCGAATTTGAATCTGTGCATTCAGAGGCTGTTACTACTTCTGAGTTACCGAATGAGAACACGCTGGCTATGCTTTCCGATCTAGAAGATGATGAGTTGTATGAGGAGTATGCATGTGATGACGAGGACAATAAGGCAATAACAAGGTATGAGAAATACAATTCTGCTCAAATGTGCAAGGAGTTTGAATTTAAGTTGGGCATGGAGTTTAATTCAGTCCAACAGTTTCGAGAAGTGCTCAAGGAGTACTGTTTGCTACATGGGTATGATGTTAAGTTTCTTAAAAATGATAAGGAAAGATGCCGAGTTAGGTGCAAGAAGAAGTGTGGTTGGTTGATACTTGTAAGCAAAGTTGGTGGCTCAATGACTTTTCGAGTGAAAACACTTGGACCAAAGCATACTTGTGGGGTAACATTTAATTCAAGGTTAGCCACATCAAAGTGGGTTTCAAACAAGATAGTAGATCATATGAGGATGAATAAGAATTTGAAGCCAGGAGATGTGGTTTCAATAGTAAAACAAAATTATATGGTGCAACCTTCAATAAACAAGGCATTTTGGGCTAGGAAGATTGCAAAGAAAACAATAGAGGGAGATCACAAAGAAGAGTACAACAAGTTAGTAAACTTTTGTAATGAAGTCAAGAAGAGAAATCCGCAATCTACATTTGCTCTTGTCACTGATACTACTTATTATGTAGATCGGCCACGTGTGTTTAAGAGATTGTATGTGTGCTTAGAACCAGTGAAAAGAGGTTTTATGAAAGCATGTAGGTCAAAAAATTCGAAATATTTTTATTAAGAGGTCAACATTTTGGGATAAAAAAAATCAATTTATTTTGAAGTTCATTCCGACATATATACTCTCGAATCTTATCTATAAATCATATTCAACATGTTTCATTGGGATCAAAAAAAACCTTAAATATTACCACCTTCAATCTTTAATATAAAAACTAATTACAGATTTAATTTGATCATAAACATAAGACCACAATTTTTTTTTTTTATCATATTTATCTTCTTTTTTTGTCTAAAGTAGCTCTTATGGTGATTGTACATATTAAAGGTTCCATGATGGAGCAATTCCAATGCATATGATTAACTGGAATATTTAGGCAAGATAATATATGATTACAAATAATTAATTTAACTATTTTTTAAATATTTATAAATCAGTTATCTAGCTCTTATATTAAGAACTAAAAGTAGTATTAACTTTATCTTAAAATTTAATAAATTTTTAATTTTGTCCGTATTTTATATACATTATATCATATGAGAATAAAATCTACACAATAATAAATGACAAATAAAATAAAATTGTTTGCATAAAAAAATTATACATTCATATGACAAATTTAATGGTACATCTTATAAATAAGATCAAACAAGAATTTTCTCTATACCTCATAAATAGGACTAGAGGAGTATTATATACAATAAAATCATACAAATATATAAGCTATGCATGAAACTGTATACATTACACCGTTCATAAGAGTAGTTGACTAAATTAGAGATGAAAGGGGGAAAAATAATTTTATTTGATAAAATTGAATTTTTATGCCTTCATTTTTATTATAAAACATTTGAAACTAAGAACGTAGGAATAATGGTTATATCAGTATAATCAATGCCCTACAAAAGTTTTCAATTATAGGATTATTTTTCCATTAGCGCAACAAACGGGGGAGAAGACTTGACTTTGCGATTAATTGATTGATGACATGAAAATGAATCAAAAGAACAAGAAAACGCGTAAAGAACAAGTACATGGCCACATTTAGTGTCCTGTTTGGCAATGTGTATGGGGAGGGAAAAAGTAACTTATAAGTATGATAAATCAATTTGTAAATTTGAAAGTTGTTTGTCACAACTTTTAGTCAATCTAACTTATGAGTCAAAAACTATTTTTTTATAAACTCGATTACAAAAGTACTTAAAACTTATTTATGACTTATGCAAAAGCAGTTTTTTAGAATTAAAAGATATTTTTACCCTTATATTTATGATGTTTTTATGCTTTTTATATATATTTCTTGTGCTTCCCAATCATTTTTTAATTATTTATTTTTAATATTCTCTTAAATGAAAATAATTTTTAACAGTTTTTATAATAATTTTAATTTTTAATATTATGCGTATCTTATGTTTACATAAATTATGCAAAGTATATCATCTAATTAATTATGTAATATTATTTGATTTAAAAATTTTCACATTATTGTGATTTTTAATTTAAATACATTTTATTCATTAAATATAACTTCTACTTATTATAATAATAATTTAAAATTATTATATTTTGTAAATTCATATTTTTAATAATTTTTATTATTTAATAAAAGTCATACCCATTTTGGTTATCCTACAAACTAAACTTATTTATTCAATTATAATCCAAATAATTTTTTTACTTTACAAACTAACTTTTATAAAAGTCAATTCAAACATAAATTACATTACTCAATATAACTTTTACTCAATTTCATTTTTCTAAAAATCAGATCGAGAATAAGTTATTTTTTCTACTGTAATCCAAACAGACCTTTAAGCTTGATGGAATGTTGATTCAGCTTTTTCTGAAAATTTGTGGAAATTAGTGATCATATATAATCTAATATAATTACTAATATGGTCAAGAAATATGGAATTTTGTGAGGCAGATCAATTTGATAATTTTACTTTATGCCAAATAAACAAAAATTTCAATTAAGAACTTAAAGTGAAATATAAGAGGTCTTTTCTAACATACTCTTTAAAAAGTAACTAAATTTGAACGTTATTTGAATATAAGGAGTGCGGCAGAGATATAAAGAGCTTACCATACTATCACCAAATTTTGTTGGGTTTTATTTGAATGGCGAGCTAAAAGGTTTGGAAGTGACAATATTCAAAGTGATCCTTCATTTTCCAGCTGCCGTTAATTTTCTTTTTTCCCCGAAATTTTGGTTTTGAGTGGTTCTAATTACTCAAAACGTGCAACACGTTATAATGCACAACACAAAATAATAGATAATAATAATACACACACAGAGAGAAATAGTATAACATATGTTTGATATCAGAGATGAAGAGCGAAATTAAAAACAATAATTTTATTTGATAAAATTTAATATTTATGCCCCTATTTAGGAAAAGCCATTTCAAACAATGAAAAATAGGCAATAATGATTATATGAGTATAAATCATAAATATATGCCCAAAAAATTTAAGAACATTGCATCAAGGTTATCATCCAAGAGAATTAAATACAAAAAAATTTCTTAAAATTATTAAATTAATTTGAACTCTTAAGATATGTTATTGCAAAAGATTCTACTTATTTAATTATTAAATTACCCTCTCTGTTTTCTTTAAGTATGCATTGATAATTAAAAGAGTAATCGTTAACGATTTAAGGTGTAATTATTAATAACTATTGCGAATGTATTAACAACTTATGTATTAAATCTTTGTGATGTATTGAGAAAATGTGTTATTAATATCTGTAATGATAATTATTAATCGTTACATCTTAAGTTATTAACACTGTCTTTTCAGTTGTTAATGCATACTTAAAGAAAAAAGATAAGGGTAATTTAGTAATTAAATAAGTAAAATTTCTTGTAATGAGGTTTCTTAAAATTTTAAATTAATTTGATAATTTTAAGAGGTTTTTTTATATTTAATTTCTTAAGTAGGACTTTTGTGCAATTTTTTCAGAAGGTTTTCAATGACGGATTATTTGTCCGTAAGTGTACCAAACAGGGTAGAAGCCTAGAAGCCTTGTCTTTTGTGAGTGATTGAAACGACAGTGCATCGAAGAAAGCTCAGCCAAGTAAATTGTTAACAAATGAAAAATATTAAATTATCTTCTTCACTCATTTGACTTGACTCAATTATTTGTTTAAGTTAAAGTCAAAATTATGATAGTGTTATCTCTTTATGACAATACCAAAATTAAGAATTTTGGACCATAAAAAACGTACGGTACGCTCATGAGAAGACCAATAAGAATAGGGTTTGGTGAAGAGAGGCACATATATCTGTTCAAATCTAATAATTTATATATTGTTATAATATGAGAGAGAAAATGAGATAACTAAGGCGTAGAAGAAAAAACAAGACAGTTTCTTATTCATTTTATTTCATGATACAAATATCTTATACATTACCTCTATTTATAGGCTTCTAAATATTAAAATCCTATACTAGGGTTATAAAAAAGAACATAATTATATTAACAATAAGAAACTCTTCTTAAGTCATTTATTGTAGATGTTATGTATCTCATGTCTTTATGACATTTAAAGTTGAGGAATCCTAAAAGTTAGGGGTTATGGACGTTAACTCATGTAGTATTCATAATATATAGTTTAAGATTTACTATTTTCATATTTTATATTTATTTCAATTTTTCAATTGTTTTATATCTAATATGTGTTTAATTGACAACTTGTCGGCATTATAACTTTGTATGGATTTGTATGTATTGAATATTTACATTGATATTAAAGGTCTTTGGGATACTTGTTTATTGCTGTCATCACGTGTTATTATCAATAACGATATAACTCGTTTTTGAAGGACCCAATAACTGGGAGGAAAGTGAGAAAAATATGAATGAACTACGATATAAATAAATACTTGAAAATTATTTTATTTTTGGAAAAATTGGTAGATTGAAGTACTAATTTGACTTTTTTTTTCCCCACTTCATATTTACAATATTTCATTGACTCTTATTTTTTATGGCATTTTAATGATGCCAAATAAAACTATCAAAGAAAAAAACCAGTCTTAAAAAAGAATTTATTTATTTAGGAGAAAAAGTGTCACATAAATCGTTGATGGGCCAAAATGCTTTAAAATTAAAATTATATTGCTTATTTTAAATTCCTATTCGCACCGTTGTTTTGAGAAATCATGTGCAACACCTAACCTTCTATATGCTAATAAAGTTATTTTAATGTTTGTGAATCACTAAAACCAGGTTTCTTTCCTTGGTAAAACAGGGTAAATTTTTTTTCTGATCTAAAAAATGAATCATTTGAAGACAGAATTTCAATACAGGAGTTGATTCTAAAAGTAACATTGAAATTCATTGTCTACATAATTTAAACTTCCAAAATAACTTATAAGTGATTTACAACAGACTCTATCTTAACCTATATTTGTTTCACCTATAAGGATTCCGAACCATTTAATTCTATAATATTACATTATATTGTAATAGCCATCCTGGTTGATGGCTTTTACCTGCACCTGGCAGAGCTCCCCTCCCCATGAAGGATGCAAAAGTTATAATTACATGGACCAAGTAATAATGACTTGCTCACATGATTTATATAGAAATATAGGTAAATAAATACCAAAATATTCTACTATAAAAGTATAATACTAAGCAGGCATTCCTGCTCTTCAATCCAGCTCACCTTCACCTTTTAATACCTCTTTCCCTCTAGAGCTGCTTGCCTTCGCTGCACATCATATAAAGGAGGGTGAGATTCCAAAGAACCCGTAGTAGCAATTTCCACCAAATTAAAGTGTAGATCATATAAAGCATGCAAAACAAGCCAAAATGGAACATAACCTTGCAAGCTAATATAATTAAGTATTTATGCACAATGAGATAGACAAGCTAAATATAAAATACACAAATAATTGGCAGATACTGTCACACCTCTCTTTATAACCCATTATACGTCATTTGTAACCATTATAGCGTGTTTCGCAGCATTTCTAGATGAAAAATTTCAATTCCAAAATTTTACCCTTAATTTTGTCCGTACACTATTCCTTCGAAAATGGGTCAACTTTGAAAATTCATAACTAATTCTAGAAAAATCAAAACGAGGTGGTTTCAATTTTCACACGAAGCTTGCTAAGAGTTATATATAGAAAAAAATTCATTGGACTTAATTCCATCCAGAAAAACACCAGAAAATTCGACAAAGTGTACTGTTTATTTGGTCAATTTTCTAATTTTCAGTATTTTTGCCCAATTTTGAAAGGACATAACGCTTAGCACAAAACTCTGATTTTAATGATTTACTACTTGATTTAAAGCTAAAAATGAGATCTATAGGCTTGTAAAATTTCATGCCCAAATTCCAACAATTGCTCATTATTTTATGTGCCACAAGTTTGACACTATTTAGGGAATTTCTATCCCTCTAATTACCTCTTTTTTAATTTATTTCCCCTTTTTCTTTTTCCACATTTCTTCCATAATGTACCATGCATAATTCCAATGTTAGGGCATGAGAATAAAGTATAATATACATCATAACATCATCCATATCTATCTACAAGCATGACATAAAGTTCATTACACATTGCATAAACATTCAACATAATACAATGTTCATAAAACTTCTTTATCCCAAGGTCAACTCCTTTCCTTGCTCCATACTTGGTCCACTTCCTAATTTGGTGCATAAAATGACATAAGAAGAATGAGATTTCAAAGAAATCTCACTAGCATATGAATTATAATTGTTTTGTAAATCAAGCAAGTTCACATATGACATATTATACCATTCAACAATATTCCCAACATAGGAATTCATATCCAATAACATGCAAGGAGAGGAACATTAACATTTCCCACATTGGCATACCACAATGTATTTGGCCAAAGCATAAACCAATGTCATGCAATCAACCACAAGCACAACACAAGCTCCTCCAATCCAAGCAATCAAGAAATCACATTAAACAAGCAAGATAAACAATCAAATTATAATTCAAAGCTACCTTTTACCACTTGATTGATTTAGTCACTTCAAGGAACAAGCTTCCTCTTGGTTCCTCCTCACAACGCCTATTAAATCAAGCATAAACATAGGCCACATTAATCACTAACCAACTTAAAAACAATTCTTAAACTTTAATTCAATAATTCCCCCCCTTTTTCTTTGATTTCTAACCAAGTGATTCCTCCTTTAGAATCAATAACCTCATGACTCAATCCTACACAATTTTTCATGAGGAATCCAATGGTGCAATCAGATTTTTGAAATTCATACTCCTCCCCCATGAAGAGTGACTGGCTGAATAGGGGGTTATATATTTCTAAAAATTCTATTTTTGATTCCAATAATTTTAAACACTTTCCAACAACATATCCCTACACAAAAACATGTTTTAAAGCCATTGGAATCATCAAATCAAGCCAAAACAATCAGCTCCTGCATGAACAGTGTTGACCAAAATTCCTCCCCTTAAACCCTAACTTTGATTTCATCCAAAAATCAATCCATACACCACTTAATCTTTCTTATTCCACTTGATTATTAAGGTTTCTATCCTTCCCTAAGTATCACATGGCTGGACCAAAATTTACAGCATTTTCCCATACTTTTCCAAGCCAAAATCTTAATCCAATCAATGTAAAACTTAGGGATAATGATGCTTAGACATACCTTAATGTTTTCTTGGTGTAATTAGATGATTTCTTGCCCAAAACACTTGAAATTTTTGAACAAACAGGGCTGGAGCTACAGTGACAGAGTCTCCCCTTGTTTTTCTAATTTTCCAACATTTATTTGTATTTTCCAAGGGGGTATCTATAGAAAACTTCCATCTGCCCTTACCCCTCCATGTTCGGATGAAATTGGACACCTCAATGGGTGTATGTGGCAGTCATCAAGTGCCAAAATAATCAGATCACTCCAAGTGGCCTTAATCTAGTTATTCCACACAAATATCTCTTAATTTTGCATTTATTTAATTAAAAATAGAGGGACCTGGAAGCTGCACGAAATTGGGCCCTTATTGGGCTCAATGTAGGCCCTACAAAAAGTTTGGGCTGGTCCAAAAAGATGGCCCACAAACCATATCACTATCTCAAACCAATTTGAAACTTTATCAGTTACTATTCACTAGTAACATTGCATAATTTTTCCAGACCTCTAAAATTTATTTCTCTCCATGATAATTCATCTTTTAATATGAGAACATGATCTGGAAATTTTAAAAATTTTTCACCACCTCTAGGTATTTATTTTGAATTTTCTTCGATTAAGCCTCTATCGGTAAGTCTGAGGGGAAATAAATTCCCTAAAATTAATTCCTGAGCTTCCAAAGCCTAAAAATAATTTTATAAATTCAAATAAATATTTAGATAAATTTTTCATCTTTTTTCAAAATTTATTGAGGCCTCTAACTAATTAAAATAATTATTTTCCTTCAATTTTCCAATATTTTCTTGAAAAACCTCTGTTTACAGGAAATTCCGTAATAATTTATTTTCACTGTAATTCCACCTTTTGGGCCTCAATCGAGTTTCCACAACCTCTAATTCACACTTTTCCCATTTTTAGGAATTTTCTAGATTTTTCTCAAATTTTTCCGTTTTGCCCTTCCTAGACTGATAATTACAGAAATGCTAGCTCGGTGACAATTTTTATGCTATTCTCAAAAGTTGTTTCATCTCCCCGTCTAGTTTCTACATTGACTCTCATCCCAATTTTTAACCCCTTATAGCCAGGTGACAATTTTTGGGATGTGACAAATACTGGCCCATGTCTATAGATACGCGTGATCACGGCTAAATAATCCATGCAAGGAATTAAAGATTACATGTTTTCATGTGTTAAAATAGCAATATATGGCAAAAACAGATATGCATCAATTATACATAAGTGTAAGGTAGGAAAGAACTACTACTTGGTCTGCTTCTCTCCAAATCAAATGTTACAAATTTCTTCTTCTTCTGCTTCTTTTGTGGGTTTGAACATATATCAAAACCTAACATATTTTTAAGGGTAGATCAATACTTGGTCCAATTATAATTTATAAATTAAATAACTATCTTCGGACCCCAAATCTTCTTTAGTTTCTACCCTTACTTAGTAGTTGGCTATCCAGGACAATTTTTCTTACTCAAACTATTCTCTTTGGGGCATCACTAGTATTGGAAAGGCAACTCTTGCAAGAATTATCTATGAGAGAGTATTTCATCAATTTGACATTAGTTGTTTTCTTGCCAATGTGAAAGAGAACTTTGAAGCCAATGGGTTGGTTGCTTTGCAAGAAAAATTTCTTTCCAAACTTGAGATAAAAGGCAAGGAAGTTGAAGATACATATGAAGGAAAGTAATATAATAAGAAATCTGCTATGCAATAAAAAAGTTCTGGTTGTCTTGGATGATGCAAGTGAAATAAACCAACTAGAGACCCTCTGTATAAAGCACGCTTGGCTGGGTCCTGGGAGTAAAGTAATTGTGACAACTAAAAATATGCATATATTAGCAGCGCATGGATCTCTCCAACTCTTCTGTAAGAAGGCTTTTAAAAAGAATGAACCTATAGAAGGTTATTGGAAGCTGTGTAAAGACATCATCCACCATGCTCAGCGCCTTCCTTTGACTCTTGAAGTGTTGGGTTCATATTTTTGTGGAAGAAGTGAACTTAAATGGAAAGAAGGTTTGGAGAAAATTTAAAATTTCCACCAACCGATATTCTAAGAAGACATAGAATCAGTTATGATGCATTGAGGGATACAAGAAAAAAAAAATTTAGATGTTGCTTGTTGTTTTAAGGGAATGATCAAAGACCAAGTGATACAAATATTTGAAACATGCGGTGATCTTTATCCAATACTTGGAATAAGAGAATTCATCGGGAAATGCCTGCTAACAGAACATTATAGAGATCATGGTGCATGTTATTTGGGAATGCATGATATCCTTCAAAAAATGGGCAGAAGTATTGTTGTAGAGGAATCACCTAATGATGCTGGCAGACGTAGCAGGTTATGGTCACCGTAAGATATTGATCATGTGATGACAAATAACACAGTGAGTAGCTTGTATTTAAACATGCATTAAAGTTTGCCGTGATTTAAAATTTGTATTGATCATTATCATTCCTTGTCCTTTGCTACAATATAATATTGATTTTTTCCCGGTTTCCTAGGGCACAGATTTGGTTAAAGTAATGCATCTTCAATCATGAATCACCTATGCCATATGAAACAAATTGGGACCCTAAGGCATTCTCTATGATGCGTAGCCTCACAATACTCGTCATATTATGGGATGTGTACCTTCCTCGAGGAGTCGAGGTCTCAAATTTCTTCCTAATTCATTAAAAATTCTTGAGTTGTAATGACTAAAAAATATACACACACATACAGTTATTGCATTCCTTATTAATCTTTTATTTATTAGTTTGTTGAAGATATGCATCAAACATAAATTGGTCGTTTGGCAGTAGAGTGAATAAAACAAAAGAGGAGAAGAAATTGGTATCTACAATGGGTCTAATGGGCATGAAATTAAAATAAAATGATTATTTCACTCTACATGAATATTTTAATCATTTATATAAGATGAAAATTCAAAAGTGGTGGTGCTTATCTTTGGGATACTGATCTCGAATCTGTGCTTTGCCAAAAGGGTTATTTTTATTTTGTTTAACACTCACAAAATCACTACAATGCCCTTCTAACAAAGAGAAGGGAAAACAAAAAAGAAATATGGGCCTATTTGTTTTTGTTTTGTGTTTTTTGTTCTCAAAATAATTTTATAAAATTGATTTTTTAAAACAAGTTTGAAAACAAAAAAACAAAAAATATCTGTTTGGATGATTATTCTAAAAAATTGTATTTTAAAATAAACATACTGAGACCAGTGGGTGAAGTTTCGATTAGAACTTAAGTTTTTAAATGGAGAAAAAGTCACCGAGCATAGAAAGAAGGATGTCCCAATTTTCTCAAACAAAAAATAAGAAATGTAAAAACAAAAACAAGAAAACAACTTACAATTGTTTTGGTTTTTTAATTTTTAAAATTTTTTTTAATTTTTTTTGTTTTAAAAAACCCTTAATTAAAAGCAAATTACCAAACAAGTTTTTTATTTTTTTTAAAAACAAAAAACTATTTTCAAAATAAGAAACCAAACTAAACCTAAGGCCTGTTTGTTTTTGTTCTTCATTTTGTTGTTCTTAAAACAATTTTATAAAATTATTTTTTAGAACAAGTTTTGAAAACAAAAAAAAATGTTTGGATAATAATTTAAAAAAAATTATATTTAAAAAAAAACTATAGAAAATCATATTTGGTAGATGATAGTTATCGTTACTAATAATAAGTGGTGGATAGCAGGTTAAAAGAGAAGAAGATTTCTCAAAATTTTTTAAAACAAAAAATAAAAACCACAAAAACAAAAACAAGAAAATATTTAAAAGTTGTTTTAGTTTTTAAAAATATGTTACTATTTTTTATTTTTTAAAATAATCAATTAAAAATAAATTATCAAACAAGTTTTTTTATTTTTTGTTTTTAAAAATAAAAAATTATTTTTAAAACAAAAAATTATTTAAAAGTTGTTATTTATGCTATTTTGATGGGGGAAGAGAACTTTGGTTTTGTTTTGTGTTGATTATGACTTAAATCTTGTTTATGGGTTAAAAAAAAATTGAAAGTTTTGTTATAAAATGGTGTTGGAAAGCTATGGTATTCTTTCCATGTGATGCTTGGGTAACTGTTTTCAATTTGATGGTTAGATAGAAATTAATTTATAGATGGTATGTGTTATGATAGTAAAATGAATATCCTTGAAGCGTGCTAGATGAGTGCATGCAAAGTGTTGAGTAAAAAGCCTACAAGAAAGAGGAGCTATAAATGAGTTGTAAGGTAGTACGGTGAACATGGTATTTGTTGTACTTGGAAGCATGTATGGAAAAGAAGAATGACAGACTTTTGTTTATGTTTGCTTGGATATCATTGAAATTGCTATTTAGTTAAGGTTTATGTATTATCAACTAAATTTAATGTTATATCCTATAAGAAGCGGGAGTGGTGGCAGGGTGAGAAGCGGGAGTTATTCAAAAGGACCCTTTTGGAGGAAGGGATTTGGGAGTCGCAAGGAAATGCAAACATGATGTGGAAAGAGATAGCTACAAGGGTTCGTTTGGTAGCTAAAGCAATTTTGAGAGAATCCAAAGGCCCTGGTCAGAGAGATAAGGAGACTTGGTGGTGAGATAAGAGTGTGCAGGAGAAAGTCAAACAGAAAAGAGATTGTTTTAAGGCCATACACTTGTGCAATAGTGTAGAAAACCGGAAAAAGTATTAGTTGGCTAAAAAAGAGATGAAGAGAGCAGCGAGCGAAGCACGTACTAAAGCTTATGAAGGGTTTTATCAGGAGTTAGGAACAAAGACAGGAGAAAGAAATATTTACAAGATTGCGAAGCAAAGGGAGAGGAAAAAGAGAGATTTGGACCAAGTAAAGTGTATAAAGGATGAAGATGGTAAAGTGTTAGTTACTGATGGTGATATTAAGGACACATGGGAGGCTTACTTTTACAAGTTGTTTAATGAGGGAAGCAATTATGTGACTCAGGACTTACAGGACTTGCTAATTAACGAAAATGATCGGAATTTGGCTTTCTATCGCAGGATCCGTATTGGAGAGGTTAAGGCAGCTCTCAAGAAAATGGACAATAGAAAAGCCGTTGGGCCTGATGGTATCCCTATTGAAGTTTGGAAATGTTTGGGCGATGAGGGTGAGGTGTGGCTAACCAAGCTTTTTAATGAAATTTTACGCTCTAAGAATATGCAGGATGATTGGAGGAGAAACATTTTAGTTCCTATTTACAAGAATAAAGGAGACATTCAAAACTGTGCAAGCTATAGAGGGATAAAACTTATGAGTCATACAATGAAGTAGTGGGAAAAAGTGATGGAATATAGGTTGAGGCTGGAGACTTCTATTTCGGAAAACCAATTTGGATTTATGCCAGGGAGATCCACATCGGGAGCAATCTATTTACTAAAGGGGTTAATGGAAAGATATAGAAGTAAAAGAAGGGACTTAATATGGTTTTTATTGACCTGGAAAAGGCTTATGATCGTGTGCCAAGAGAAGTAATGTGGAAGGCTTTGGAAAAGAAAAGTGTACGGGTTGTTTATATCAAAGCCATACAAGATATGTATGAGGGGGTAACTACTAGTGTAAGGACGCCTGGAGGTGAGACAAAGGACTTTCCTATTTAGATTGGCCTACATCAAGAATCCCTGAGTCCATGCTTTTCGCGGATGATATAGTTCTCATGGCAGAATCAAAAGAAGAGATTAAGACTAGATTGGAGTTATGGAGAAGGACTTTGGAGTCGAAAGGTTTCCGCTTGAGGAGGAACAAAACAGAATATATACATTGTGATTTTAGGGGGAGGCAAGGCAATGGGGATTTGGAGGTGAAGATGGGGGAGCAAATCATTCCTCAAGTATCAAAGTTTAAATACCTGGGATCCATTATATAGGAAGATGGGGAAATTGATGGAGATGTTTCTCATAGAATACAAACTGGCTGGTTAAAGTGGAGGAAAGCTACCGGAGTTATTTGCGATAAGAAGGTACCTGAGAAACTTAAAGGAAAATTTTATCAGACTGTTATAAGACCAGCTATGTTGTATGGTAGTGAATGTTGGGCAATAAAGGAAAAACAAGAGCACAAAGTCGGGGTAGCAGAAATGAGGATGTTGATATGGATGTGTGGTCATACAAGAAAAGATAGAATTCGAAATGAAAATATTAGAGCAAGAGTCGATGTGGCACCTATCCAAGAGAAAATGGTTGAAAATCGCTTAAGATGGTTTGGACATGTGTAGAGAAGGCCATTGGAGGCCCCGGTGAGGAGGGTGGATTAGACAAGATGGAGTCCTATAAAAAGGAACAGAGGAAGACTAAGGAGAACACTTAATGAGGTCATTCAACGAGACCTCCTAGTCAACAACATATCTAAAGACTGGGTTGTTGATAGAGCAATGGCGTCGTGTGATTCATGTAGCCAACCCCACCTAGTAGGATAAGGCTTGTTGTTGTTGTCTTAATATTATAGTGAAAATTTTGAAAGAAAATTTTGTTAGACAAGAACAGGATTTGATATTGATTTTGATAGTAAATTAAAGAAAATACATTACATGTTATAGTGGGTTTTTTTGTGACATCTGTGTTGATTTTTAATTTGGTCCTGAATATAAGACTTAAATTCACTTTGTTTCTCATATTTAGTTATTTTTCTCAAGGTAATCCTTGTAATAGTTGCACATGTTAAATGTTTTGTTACATGATAATTCTAGCTAATACATATGATTAGCAGTAGTATTTTAGGGAAGACAGTATCTATTTATTATAAATAACTAACTTAACTAATGTCTTTCATCTACCTAAATTAGTCAACTAGTTTTTATATTAAAGATGAGAGGTAGTAATATATGTGTATATGTATAATTCATATATTAAATATATTTTCACACGTTATATGTACAGGGTTTCATGTTGCCTTTTGTTTGTCCATGGGATGATGAATCTTGCAAATAACGTATTAATCTAATTTTTGTGCTGAGAACCTTGTCCATATAAATATGCTAGTGCTAGCAAAAGAAACTTATATACATTCTCTTTTGTAATATGGTTCACTCTGCAAGTGGGAGGTCCAACGCTTGTTGGTGCCAATTTGGTTGAAGCACTTCGCAGTGATTTGTGCTTTTTTTTTTTTTTTTACTGTTTTCAAGTGGTGAAGAATATGGTTTGACCTGTGAGTATTTTATTTGTGGAATGAACTGGACAATTTTTCACGATTGTTTGATACTGTGATTTCATATGCTTTCCCGTAAATAAAAGCATTATATTCTTTTCCTTTAATATCAATCTCAGTCATTGAAATATTAATTAAATGTCTCATTATTGTTATATGTATATTTATGAGAATAAGATCAATCTTGCATAGATATAACAAATTAGTAGTTGAGATTAAATTTAGAGGAAAGGCACCCGTCGTAGTTTTCCATGTTTTTGTCCATTATATTTAATTTCTCCACCTTTTATTAAAATATGATATGATATGAGATGACATTCGGCTTCTTTAACGAAAGAGCTAAGAAGGGCATCGATTTTGTAATTTTAATTTCTGATCGACACTGATTCACAGAGAAATATAATTTGAAAACCCAAAAAAAGGGGCAACTATATTAAAAAGGTCATTTCGCAATCACAGTCACTATCCCAACGGGACAAAATGTTGAAAGTTTCAAGCAAGTATATTAATCCACAATGAGATCGAAGATGCAATTTAATAAATCTCCATCTGTTCTCCTTCACTCTCTCCTTCCTTTTTGTGATATTAATCCCAGTCCTTTCTATTGCTGACGCTATCTAACTTTCATCTTCCATGAACTCCACAATCCCACCATGGAAGTATCATGTTTTCTTGAGCTTCAGGGGAGAAGACACCAGAAAAGGCTTCACAGACCATTTGCATGCTGCTCTAAAACAAAAGGGTATCATAACTTTCTTAGATGATGGGCTCAACAGAGGAGAGGTTATCTCTGATCAACTCCTCCAAGCAATTGATGAATCTCTCATCTCTCTTGTTGTTCTCTCTCAAAGTTATGCTTCTTCCAGTTGGTGTTTGGATGAACTTGAAAGGATACTTCAATCTAAAAAAACTTTGGGCAGAGAAGTTATCCCAATATTTTATGACATTCATCCATCTGATGTGCGTCATCAAAGAGGTACCTTTGGTTGTGCCCTTCAAAACCATGGTGAGAGATTTGCTAGAAAGAAGCTGCGAAGATGGAGGGATGCCTTAAAAGAAGTTGCAAATATATCTGGCTATGACTCTACAGATCGGTAAGTCTCGTATAGTATTGTTGTGATAGGGCTCTTAACAGCTCGACATAGAATTACTAGTTACTAGTTACTTAATGGTATTTTCTCCAATCCTAAATATAAGAGCGAGATAACTAATTTGTAGAAATTAACAAAATTAGTTAAGTTTATTATTTGTAAAAAATGTTTAATGTTTTCCAAAAATACATCTTTTAATTATTTGCATTGAAAATTACTCCTTTCACAGAAAATCCCACTATTATGTGTAATTGGTAGAGAAAGTTTAGGACAAAAATTATAAATTTAGAAAACAATGTGGATTGAGTTATTAAATATAGGACCAAAGCAAGTCCCTTTACTAATTCTAATATTTAGAATTGGAGAGAGTAATATTATTCTTGAAGTAATTTTTAACAGTGGTGTTAAATCTCATAACTTTTGATAATTCCGTCTTCTAAATCGTTTCTTATGCTACTGCTGAATGGAGTCATATTCTGGACTTCAGTTCAATTATAGTTTGGCAGCAAATACACCAATCCAAGTAGGGTAGAAGAGTAATTGTGTGCGCGAGCGGGGCCCTTTTTCCTCACAAAAGTTTTTCTTGATAGTTCAAACCTTATTATTGGCTTCTCGTCACCCAAAAAAGAAAAAACCTTGTTATTGGCCTCTTGAAGTTGTTTTGACTGTTTCATAATTACCCAATTAAAATAACTTTCATATGCTTAAATTCAAAGTTTGAAATTCTAATTAAAAAATTAAATATTTTAATTGATTACCATTCAATTATTTTGACTATTAAAATAATTGATTACTTAATGAACATATAATTAGTCGCATCAAGGAGAATAGGGCAGCTTATCAATAGGCGGAACAAAATGAAAAATAAATGATGATAATAAAATCTTGATGTTAATAAAACATTATCAAGTGCTAACACATTGAGTTTAGTTTTTAAGACAATCATGATTGTTACAAAAATCATCATTTAACACTAAAAATTTTAAGGTTAAAAAACTAAAATATACTTTTTAAAATTAAAAGACTAAATTAAAACATTGTATAAAATTAAAGAACTAAATGTATATTTTTACAGAGAAGAATGGATGAAATATACAAGAAAAAAATTTCATTTTAGGACTACTATAGCTAATTAATATCAGTCAATCCCTGAAATATTTTAAAATTTCACTCAACCCCTTGAACCAAAATAAAATTAAAATTTAGGAAGAACCGAGGTGTAGTGGTCTTGGGGGGTCCCTTGTGGGTTCACTCTCAAGCCCCACATCGGATGGGTGAGTGTGTGTTTAGGTGTAGTTAAGTAGGACATTCGGGCTATTGGGTACCACCCGCGTTAGGTGGTTTTCCCATCAGTCTCTGGTCCAAAAAAAAAAAAAGAAATTAAAATTTAAGGGTAAAATACAATAATAGCCGTCCTTTTTTTTTTTAAAAAAAGTAAATATTAATTGTCACCGAAGCTTTTGCCATTGGAACTTCGACCTCCGATGTCGACCACTTGAGCTCTGGTGGCTAGACCTTCAATCTCTGGTGCCGGCCACTGGAGCTCCAATGGCGGGAGGATTTTTTTTTTTTAAAAAAATAAGGTGGTTAGAGAAGGATTTGAACCCAGGACCTCTTGGTACATTAAAATTAATACAACTACCAAGCCAACTAAGCCACTTAATTATATGATGTAAAGAAAAATATACTCTCTCCGTTCTTTATTATAAAATCTAATTTTTTGAATGGGTCTATCCCTTTTTATAAGATCCTCTTTGAGTTTGTCTGAGCATTTAATGTATTATTACCTATTTTACCCCTAATTTAATGTATTTAATACATTCTCTTTCTTCACTTATCTTACTATTACTCTCTCACATTTACCCATTTACATATAGGGGTATATTTGGAAAAAAATTGCATTTGCTACGTCTTAATTGCTTTTAACTATTTTCTTAAACTACGCAATTTAATTAAAATGATCTTATGATAAGGGACAGAGTATATAACAAAATAAATGCAAGTATCCAAGTGTAAATAAGCAAGTAAAATTCAAAGATTTACAACTAAAATTAAGAGATTTACAACAAAAATTCAACGATTTACAAAAAATAAGAAATTCACAACCTTAAATGCAAGTGTTTAACTGTGAATAAGCAAGTGAAATTTAGATATTTACACAACAAATTCAGCTATTTACAATAAAAATTTGACGATTTATAAGAAATATGAGAGAATTTGTAACCCCAAATTTAAGTGTTTAAGTGGGAATGAATAAGTGAAATTCATAGATTTATAATAAAAATTCAGTGATTTACAATAAAAATTTAGCGATTCACAAGAAACATAAATGTTACAAAACTTATAAGAGAATTCATAACCTCAAATATAAGCATTCATATTTTCTGTAAATCGCTAAATTTCGGTTGTAAATTGCTAAATCTTTGTTGTAAATCATCAAATTTCATTTGCTCATTCACACCTAAACACTTGTATTTGGGGTTATGAATTCTCCTATATTTCTTGTGAATCATCAAATTTTTGTTGTAAATAGTTGAATTTTTGTCGTAAATCCCCTAATTTCACTTACTCATTTACGCTTGAACAGTTGTAATTTTTTTTTGTTATATATATTTTTGTGCATCATATGACCAAGTAGCTTGGTTGGCTTGGTGATCATATTATTTTTGATGTACCAAGGGGTTATGGGTTGAAAACCTCCCTTAACCATCTTACTTTTGGGGGGGGGGGAAAAAAATCCTCTAGCCATCGGAGGTCAAAGGTTTCGCCCACCGATGCTCAGGTGGCCAGCTCTGGAGGTTAGAGTTCTAATGGCTGAAGTTCCCACAACAATTTATTTTTTTTTTCAAAAAGAAGAGCATTATTGTATTTTTACCTTTAAATTTTAATTTCATTTTGGTCCAATGGGGTGAGCTGAAATTTTTAATGTTTTGAGGATTAACTGATATTAATTAGCTACAGTGGTTTAAAATGAAATTTTCCCAATATACAATGACAATGTTTTCAGTCCCAGGTCACTTGATAGTAAGAGCATGGATAGAGTTATACGTGTATAGACACACTTGGTGACGCTACAATATTTTTTTACTTTATGTCACTCGTTAAAAAATGTAGCTAAAGGTAACTTTAAATTATAGGCAAGATTTTCAAAATTATACCTATTCCAATGTTACCGTAAAAGGCAACAGGTCTTCGCACCCTATGGCTACCTTTGGCAAATTCCCTCCTTCATACATCAAGAAGATAATTACTTAAAAGTACTAATGACAAGTGATTAGCTAAAACCTGTTATGATGTTTCTGCTTTAAAATTTATCATTATAAGCTGCTCAGTTGTTATAAGATTTTTTTTGTGAATATATTTTTTTTCTTTGAGACCTTATTGCAATTCACAAAAAAAGAAAAGAAAAGAAAAGAAATGTTGTCATTAGACGTATATGTATCTATATAATATATACACATATGCATAGTTAGTATAGATACATGTGCACACGTATGTATACATTGCTGTTCTTTCTTTATTTTTGACATCTGTCCTCTGATGGTAATTTAATAAAGTAGTTATATGCTATAAAAACCATTACTGCCATGGATATTTCATTTATTTTTCCCGACCTCCTGAGCTAAAATTTCTAGTGCTGGCGGCTCTTTAATTTGTGTAGATCACCAAGTTCAGAAAATCATGAAAACTTAAATTTGCCCCTGTGAAAGTTAGGTAGTAATTTGATTAGGACATAAAAATAACTGTTTGATTATTCCTTTCTATGTGCAGGCATGAAGCAAAACTCATTGAAGAAATTATAGCAGAAGTATGGGCAAAGTTACAACCTAAATTACTATGTTGTTACAGCTATGACCTCGTTGGCATTGAATCAAGAGTAGAAGAAGTGAATTCACTTTTAAAGCTTGGATTTTGTGATGTTCGCTTAATAGGAATATGGGGCATGCCTGGTATTGGAAAGACAACTCTTGCAAGAATTGTCTATGAGAGAATTTTTCACCAATTTGACCTCAGTTGTTTTCTTGCTGATGTGAAAGAAAGCTCTGAAGCCAAGGGTTTGGTTTCTTTGCAAAGAAAACTTTTCTACAAACTCAAGATAAAAGGCATGGAAGTTGATGATACATATGATGGGAAGAATATAATAAGAAACATGCTATGCAACAAAAAGGTTCTTGTTGTCTTGGATGATGTAAGTGAAATAAACCAACTAGAGAACCTCTGTATAAAGCAAGCTTGGCTGGGTCCTGGGAGTAGAGTAATTGTGACGACTAAAAATATGCATGTGTTGGTAGAGCATGGAGAATTTGAAATTTATGAGGCTGAATTGTTAAACGATGATGAATCTCTCCAACTCTTCTGCAAGAAGGCTTTTAAAAGGGATGAACCTATAGAAGGTTATTGGAAGTTGTGCAAAGACATTATCCACCATGCTCAAGGCCTTCCTCTAACTCTTGAAGTGTTGGGTTCTTATTTTTGTGGAAGAAGTGAACTTGAATGGAAAGAAGGTTTGGAGAAAATTAAAAAGTCTCCACCGAGCAATATTCTGAAGAGACTTAGAATCAATTATGATGCATTAAGTGATACAGAAAAGAAAATATTTTTAGATGTTGCTTGTTGTTTTAAGGGAATGATCAAAGACCACGTGGTACAAATATTCGAAATATGTGGTGATCTTTTTCCAACACTTGGAATAAGAGAACTTGTTGAGAAATGCTTGTTAAAAGAATATTATAGTAATGATGGTGCATGTCATTTGGGTATGCATGATATCCTTCAAAATTTGGGCAGAAGTATTGTTATTGAGGAATCACTTAATGATGCTAGTAGACGTAGCAGGTTATGGTCACTGGAAGATATTGATTATGTGATGTCAAAAAACAATGTAAGTACCTTTTATTTACATAAGCATTAAAGTTTCTGTGATTTAGAGTTTGTGTTGATCATTATCATTCCTCATCCTTTGCTGTCAATATAATATTGAAATTTTTTTGTTTACTAGGGTACTAATATGGTAGAACTTATACATCATCAATCACATATGCCATATGAAGCGAATTGGGACCCTAAAGCGTTCTCTATGATGCATAGCCTCACAATACTCATCATATTATGTGACGTGTACCTTCCTCGAGGTCTCGAATTTCTTCCCCGTTCGTTAAAATTTCTCGAATGGAAAGGTTATCCTTTGAGATCTTTGCCTTATGGTGCGCAACTTGATGAACTTGTGCTCCTTAGAATGCATCATAGCAAGATCATGCAACTTTGGGGCTGTACACAAGTAAGAACTTTTGTTTTTGTTTTCTTTAAATATAGCTCAATCTTTTTTCTTGGAAAGCCAATCCATTTACACTTTTATTTTTTTGGCAGATATCAAAAAAGTTGAAGTTCATTGATTTAAGCTATTCTGAAGATTTCATAAGAACTCCTGATCTCAGGATGCTACCCAACCTTGAGCATCTGATTCTTGAAGGTTGCGTAAAACTCACTGGAGTTCACCCATCACTTGGACAACATAAGAAACTTGTTCTATTGGATTTGAAAGATTGCAAGAATCTTAAAGCTCTTCCAAGTAGAATGGGGATGGATTCATTGGAGAAATTGATCCTTTCTGGCTGCCTCAAAGTTAAAAAGCTTCCAGAATTTGGGGAAAATATGACCAGTTTGTTGGTTCTTGATGTGGAAAATTGCAAAAACCTTGTTTGTCTTCCAAGTTCCACTTGTTATTTGAAATCCCTCAAAGTTCTCAATATTTTAGGTTGCTCAAAATTTTCCTCATTACCACAAAATATTGATGAAAATAAATGTTTAGAGGAGCTTGATTTGAGTGGAACTGCTATAAGGGAAATACCTTCATCCATTGTCGGACTACAAGATTTGAAGCTACTATATTTAAAAGGATGTAAAAGTCTAAGTTCAAGATCCAATTCATTAGTAAGCAGCTTATTTTCCTCGATTAAAGAGGTACTTGGGTTTTATAATGGATCTTCCACAATCTCCTCGTCTCTTTCTTACATTTCTAGTGTAGCAACTTTGAAGGAACTGCATTTAGATGACTGTAACCTTAAAGTTGGATCAATTCCAGATGAACTTGGTTGTTTAACATCATTGGAGACTCTCAGTCTAAGAAGAAATGATTTTGGCAATGCATCTACTAATAACTGCGTACTTCCTCCTTCATTCTCACGTCTTTCTTCATTGAAGTATTTATACATGTGTTGTTGTAATCTCAATGATGGTTCAATTCCGAAGGACCTTAATAGCTTATTATCATTGGAAAGACTTGGTCTGTTAGGAAACAATTTTACACATATACCTGCTGATTGTATCTCTAACCTCTTGCATCTTCATACTCTTCATTTGAGTCACTGCCCAAGGCTTAAGTGTTTGCCAAATCTTCCACCAAATTTACGACGTATAGATACTGTTGCATGTCAGTCAATGCAATCTTTGTCATTTCCAGAGTTGCTATTGAAGTGCATTGCTTTTGCAAATGCTTCTGTGGTGGACACAAATAACATACGATGTAGCATCTGGTGGATTCTAGGAAGTCAAATCCCATCATGGTTCCACAATCAAGACTTTCAAGTTCTTGATAAAATTGATGGCTTTCAAGATAACCATGTTGTCCAAACCTTTGAGGAAGAAAACTCGTATCAGAGTTTTCATGACACTGAGAATGGTGATTTTGTACAAGCTGATTCCATTGTGTCAATGGAAGTAAATATCGCTGATTTTCATGGTTCAAGTGGAAGTTGGGGAACTTCTCTTTGCGTTGTTCTACAAGATATGGGCCTTGATGATGCGTTTGATCTTTACCTTAAGATGACTTGTAAAGCTTCAGGAGATGAATTCTTCAAAAAAGAGATAGGATGGCCTGTTTCTTTTGAAGGCCATTCCCATCAAATTTTGATCATGTTCTTGCCCTCCATCAATTTTGCAGATGATTGCAACAAGGTTGAAGTCGTATTTTACACTACACGAATTATGCGCACCGACAGTGAAGCGGAATTAGATGTGAAAGCTGATTACGGAGATCATGGCAAGCGTACAATAAGCAAGTGTGGCTGGCGAGTGACACGCAAGGAAGATGTAGAAGAATGGCTCAGAACAATCCAACAATATCGCAGCAGTACCAGTGAAAACAATGAAATCCTTTCTCAACAATTTGTTCATGGAAGAAAGAGATACCGTGAGGGAGAAGATCTGCAAGAAGAAGTCACTATCAATGATGTGGAAACAGAAATAAATTCAACTCCTCGGAGAAAACTTAAATTGTTTCCTTGATTGGTAAGTCACTACATAAATCCTTTATTTTCTTCTCACCTCTTGAAACGTATCTAAGGATACCTTCTATGTATATATTGAGTTACAATGCATACATACACATATAAAATGACAGTGGTTGCTCTTTAGACTTCTTTTAATCATAGGTTAAATTACAGACAGCAAACACTCACAATGTTTGATTTGTTTGAATATTTGTTTCATGAAGTTGTGAATATATAAACAGTAGGTAGTGTTTGGGATGGTGCATTCGTTTATCAAGTATACACTCTCACAAGAGAAAAAAGAATGATCGACTCAAATGATTGGAAGCGTGGCTTGCACCTTTCTTTTTGTTTTTCTATGTTTCATTGGTCAGATATTATTGGTTTATCTTGTAATTAAATATTATTTGATTTCCCTGTGTTTCAGGGTGCAAAGCTCAAGAATGATATTATGAAAATGATCCAAATCTTAAAAGAACTTGTCTTCAAAATGAAGTACGTCTGATCCCCTAGTGACATATACATTTTAATTTTCTTTGAGAAAAATTTCCCCTTTCTTAGAAAGAGTTGACATTGTCAAGATCTGAATGAGACCATGCTTTTGAAAATTCTATTTCCCAGTTAAGATGATCTTGATGCTATGATATATGTAATATCCCAAATTTTATGGATTTGAGTAAAGCATGATGAAGGAGAAATTTTTAGAGAAATTGTTGAGATTAAGACCCTTAAAATATGGTCTGAATAATTATAAAGTTAATTTCAAGAATTTAGGACCTATTTTCTTGGAATATTCAAGAAAAATAGTTAGAGGCTAATTTTTTAGGTGAGATTTTTAGGATAATTATTTTATGGACTAAAGAAGCTAATAGAAGAAGAAAATTCATATAAAATATCCATGTTTGATTTCTGGAATTATTTGATTATCCAAGAAAAATAGAGAAGGATCAAATTGAAGGGAAAATGAAGACCAAAGGGTATAATAGTCATTCCACACCCCCTTACCGACTTATTCTACCCTAATATCTTCTCCCTTCTTAGTTTCCTCTGCCATTCGAAGTGCAAACAGAGGGAGAGCTGAGAGAGTTTGAGAAAGATCAAGAAAGGGAAAGGCTAGTAGAGGAGAGAATCGGTTCATCTAAAAGTGGAAATCAAACAAGGTGAGTCTCCTGAATCTTCTTCCATATTTATTTTCTGTTATTTGGTCATGTGTTGCAAGACGATGATGAAGATGAAATCTGGTTTTTGAGGGAGAAAGTGAACAGCATGACAGTCAAGCTGTAGAAACGTGGTTAATGGTTAGGATGAAGTTTGTGCTTGAGATTTCTGCACTTGCTTTTCACAGTTGATTGCTCTGGTTAAAGTTTCTGAAACAGGGGTTTGAGCATTTAAGGAAATGGCTTCTGGTTTGGGTAATAGATGATTAACAAGTCTAAATATAATTAATTATTTTCTGGTTGTATGATTATAATATGTTGATTTTATATGCTCTGTGTGGTTATTGAGGGATCGAAGAGTGCGTGCTTTGAATAAGAAAAATTTCAGACTTAAGGAGGGAAGGATGCTGTTCGATTTTGCTGGTCAAGAAGCATTTGAATGCTAAAACTAAACGCATGAGCTGTAAATATATATATATATATATATATATATAGGACCAAGCCTTTTGAGACGGAGCATTGGGAGAAAGAGTTGGGCTGATTCTAATTTAATGATATTCTCGAAGACATGTTCGGACCCAACATCCCAAATGTTTATGTTGATACGTGGCCTCCATTCTTGAAAGGCAAATGGAAAGAGATAGTATAAAATAGTGCTACATAATATTTTGGGGTGAAGGCCGTATGGTCTAATGGAAGAAGGAGCTATTATTTGTTTGGGTTAAAAACCGCTGGATAGGAAAGGAGCAAAATGAGTTTGAATATTTGAATGCTACATGGATTGGAAAGTGATTGTTCTTTAAATCTGGAATTTTAATAAAAGGAGGAATTGTTGAATTTGAGAACCAAAATCTGATTCGAAGTTTATTGGGTTGTTGATTTATTTTTGAAGCCTAGGAATAAATGATCTATATATATATAAATATTAATTTGCCCTTACCTATATAATTTATAGGATTTGATATTTGTTCAAGTCCATTAAGAAGGGAGCCAAGGAAGAAGTAAGGGGAAGTTAGTACGGAAGAAAAAGCAAAAGGTAGTAACTCTTTTCCTTTAATGTGATTGTGCATTGATTGCCACATGCTTGGATGTGCCCTTATGCTGATTGTGCATGAGAACATGTAAGTTGCATTTGCATAATAATATTTGTCATGACAATATGCACTGGTTTCCATTTATTTTGGAATGTGGGCGCGATAGATAGCGATTAGTTATATGAGTGTATGGTGTACATGCATCATTGATTATACTTGGATGCAAGGTGTTGTTCTCTTTGGCCTGTGTAGCATGTTGTTTGTGATCTTGTATGATTACGTGAGGGAAATTTGTTACTACTGAGATTCTTTAGAATCTCAACCCTTCTTCCATGTAATACAGCAAGAGCAAGTACTCTTAAGGGCAAGGGAGTAGTGATCGGTGGAGTTTAAAGGTGCAAGAAGCTGGCGATCATTTGTACATATATATTTTGCTTAAAATGCATCTTATTTTGGAGTAAAGATATATATTCTATATCTATTTTGGTATGTAAATATTCCTCCATAAGGAGATGACTAAGGGCAGATAGATCATAATGACTGCTATTGAAGGAGATGGTCAAATTTTTTGATATAATTATTATTTGGCCTAAAATTATGTGTATCTAATTATGTATCTCGTCGTGTGAGTCAATGGCCAGGGTGTCAAATGTTAAACCCTATTGGCTATAGTTGATTTAATCTTAGGATTCGAAGGGTCCGGATAGAAATAAAATTATATATATATATAATTCCCAGGATTGAAACCTGGCTTTTAATGGATCGTGATTAAATAGAATAATTCTACTAGTATATAAGGGATAGGTATTACAATATACTTTCACAAATTATAAGATTATATGTTCCGGGTTTCTTGTTGCCTTCATTTGTCCATGGTACTGAGAAATTTGTCCAATACATATCCCTGCAAAAGAAGCTAATATATATGCATTCTCTTTTGTAACACGTTTCACTCAGCAGTTGGGAGGTCCGAAGCTTGATGGTGCCAATTTTGTTGGAGCACTTCGCAGTGATTTGTGTTTTTGGCTGTTTTGAAGTGCTGAAGAATATGTTGTGATGCAGATGGACATTAATTTTTCTTTTTCCCTCCATTATCTGATGCGGCTAGACATAAGTATTGTTCGAATTAATTTTTCTAAACTGTAGCCCAAATGTACTTTTTCTCCTGTATCATATAATTTACAGTTCGAACTGGACAACTTTTCAAAATTTATTGATACTCTGATTTCGTATGCTTTCCCTGAACGAAAGGAAGTATTATATACTTCTCCTCTAATATTCCCATTCATTGAATTGAAATATTAATTAAACTTACTCTCCATTTGTTCGTCCAATAATATTTATATATAATTAAAGAATAAAAAATCTAACTAATAAGTGACTATTACGACATTGGTAATTGAGATTAAATTTAGTGGAAAGCACCCGTAGTTTCCCATCTTTTTGTGCATTATATTTAATTTCTCCACTTTTTATTAAAATATGATATGATATGACATTCAGCTTCACTAACTAAGAAGGGCCTCGACTTTCAATTTTTTTATTTTTTATTATTTCTGAACGCCACTGATTTACAGCGAAATCAAAATAGAAAAAACGGCAACTTGTTATTATTTTACTAGCATACAATATTAAAAGGTGGTTTCGCAATCACTCTCCAAAGGAGACAAATTTAATCGTTGACCAAAGTGATGAGATCGAAAATTGCAAGTCTAATGAATCTCCATCTTTTCTATTTCACTCTTTCCTTCCATTTTCTGATATCTATCCACAGTTCTTCCTATTTCTGAAGCAATCTGACTTTCATCTTCCATGAACTCTACAATCCCACCATGGAAGTACCATGTTTTCTCGAGCTTCAGGGGAGAAGACACCCGGAAAGGCCTCACAGACCACTTACATGCTGCTCTAAAACAAAAGGGTATCATAACTTTCTTAGATGATAAGCTCAATGGAGGAGAGGTCATTTCTGATCAACTCCTCCAAGCAATTGATGAATCTCTGATCTCTCTTGTTGTTCTCACTCGGAGTTATGTTTCTTCCAGGTGGTGTTTTGATGAACTTAAAAGGATTCTTGACTCTAAAAGATTTTGGGTAGAGAAGTCGTCCCAATCTCCTATAAGGTTCATCCATCTGATGTGCGTCATCAAAGAGGTACCTTTGCTCATGCCCTTCAACAGAATGCTGAGAGATTTGCTGGAAACGAAGAGAAGCTGCAAAGATGGAAAGACGCCTTAGAAGAAGTTGCAAATATATATATATATATATATATATATATATTCACCAAAAAAAAAAAGGAAAAAAAGAAGAAGTTGCAAATATATCTGGCTTTGACCCTACGGATCAGTAAGTTTTGTATAGTATTGTTTTTAACAACTCAGCGTAGAATTAGTAGTTACTTCGATACTTTCTCCAGTAGTTGTTGGCCAAAAGAAAAACGTTCGTTAGTCCTAAATATAAAAATATAAAAATTAGATAACTAATTTGTAAAAATTAAAAAGATCATTTATTTATTAAAAACGCATGTTTGTTTGCTAAAAATACCTTTTTTTTAATTATTTGTATTAAGAACTACTCTTTGATGAAAAATCTCATTAATACCTATAATTACTAGAGAGAGAGTTTAGGACAAATATAAACTGGGAGAATCCCAATTAAATTCATTTGAAATATTAAAGTTTAAACCCAAGCCTATACTTTTGAGAAATTTCTAATTTGGCCAACAAGTCTTATTAAGAATTTTTTAATATTGTCTAAAGACCAAAATGCTCCTCTACAGCGAAAAAATTCAATGGAGGCGCAGCCGCGTAAGCCTGAGGGATTTAATTAAAATTTTTCCTTTATTTTTAGTTTGTTTTGCGTTTTTGTTTTACTTTTTTTATGAAAAGCACACCCACACACACATATATTTAGTGCATAATATAAAATCATCTTTTAAAAACTGAACTTTCAAAATAAAAACATAAAACAAACTTAAAAACAAGAAGTTGAAAATTTTAAATCGAATGCCGATTTTTTATGAAAAAATAATTTTTATTTGTCTGTAAAATTGAAAGATGATTAAAATATCTATTGCGTATTACAGAATTAAATTAACAAAAATACAATAATAATTTATAAATCTTAAAATCACTTTTAATTGAAAGGAGTTTTGAAATGGTACCATGGGACTAAAATTCATTAAAAAAATCACTGGCATTCTCAATGAGCAGTGATATATGTGTGTGTGTGTGTAATAAATATTTATCTAAATATAATCATTCTATAAAAAAAGAAACAAAAATAAAAATATTTGTTGTGATTAGGTTATATATGGATAAATTTTAATAATTTTATATTTGAAATTTGTGGTGATCTTTATCCAACATTTGGAATAAGAGAACATGTTGGGAAATGCTTGTTAAAAGAATATTATAATAATGATGGTGCATGTCGTTTGGGTATGCATGATATCCTTCAAAGTATGGGCGGAAGTATTGTTGTGGAGAAATCACCTAATGATGCTGGCAGACATAGCAGGTTATGGTCATTGGAAGCTATATATTGATCATGTGATGTCAAAAAGCAAAGTATGCATTGAAGTTTTCTGTGATTTAAATTTTGTATTGATCATTATCATTCCTCATCCTTTGTTACAATATAACATTGAATATATATATATATATATATATATATATATTTTGCTTTGTAGGGCACTCATTTGGTAGAAGTTATGCATCTCCGATCACCTATGCCATAAGAAGCGACTTTGGACCCTGAAGCATTCTCTATGATGTGTAGCTTCAGAATACTCATCACATTATGTGATGTGCACCTTACTCAAGGACTCAAATTTCTTCCCACCTCATTAAAAATTCTTGGTTAGAAAGCTTATCCTTTGAAATCTTTGCCCTATAGTGCTCATTTTGGTGATATTGTGCTTCTTAGAATGTATCAGAGCAAGATCATACAACTTTCAGAAACACAAGTAGAATTTTTGTCGTTTTTCCTTATGAAATATGGCTCAATTTATTTTTTAACGAAAGCTAACCCGTTTACACCTTCATTTTTTGGGGGCAGCTGTCAAAAAAGCTAAAGTTCATTGATTTAAGCTGTTTCTAAAGATTTCATAAGAACTACTGATTTCTTGATGCTACCCAACATTGAGCAACTAATTCTTGAAGTTTGCGTAAAACTCATTGAAATTCACCCATGTCATGCTCCAATTTTCGAAGGTAATCGGCACGGAATGTGAGAGTTCTCACATTCCTGAGCCCTCTCATATGCAAACAATTATTTAAAAGATTTCTTTTATTTATGAACCAGGTATCTCACTAACCAAAAACATATATGTAATATACATAAATCATATATCCCAAAATATGAAACCATTTGTAGAAATTTCGGTGAAGTCTTTGCTATAAATCGGACTTCCCAAAGATTCTACAACAGTCTGTAAGTTTCAAACAGCATTTGGAGCTCCCCCCCCCCTTAGGAATATAAATAAATATGTATCCAAAATATCCCAAGAGACTAAAACCTAATTATAGATTACGTGGAGTATTTAACTGTAATAACAAATACACAAGTGTACTTTTGACTTTACATTAGTTAACAACTACTCAAAATAGATTTACAGGTTCTGGATCTTCAATGAGGCTCTTCACTACTCAGCTGGAGTTACAGGGTCCACGGTGTTATCTGAAGTGAAAATAATCTACCGGTGAATAACATCTTATTTATAAAATTAAATAAAATACTAAAAGAATGAATAAAAAATTTAAATTCAAAGTATAATATGGCAAAGAATTAAAGTTTTATAATATACAATCATAATTTACAAGAGAAATGTATATTCAAGCTCATTAAGCTAATGAATCCAAATTCATAACAAAACAACTTGTTATACAGAAATAATAGAAAATGAAAATTTTCAAACCTTATCTTTGTATAGGACTCCATAGAACGAAATAGCAAGCACAGACTGAATCCACAGGTACAAACATGAACAGACAGTTCATGAGAGTAAGTAACAAATCAAGTGCAGCTGAGGCCATGAAACAAGCATGGAAATGATGCCAAGGAATAACAAGCAAGCTTGAAATTATCACGATGTGCCAAAGACTAACGGTACTACTGTTAGTAACCAGCATTCTGCAATCAATACTCTCAAAAGGTGCACAAGCATGCATAGAATCAATTTATCATTGATAAATGGTGAATATATATTATTTTCTAATAATGAAATCCTTTAAAGAATATTTTATAGCAAATGATCCCAATATGAGGATTTTCAAGTAGCATTTTCAAAACTTTTTTTTGAAACCCTCAAGCATAAATATTTACCAAAAACAAAATGCATAGAATCCAATTGTAAGTTGTCACATCTCTCTTTATATCCCATTATACGTTAATTGAAACGAATGTAAGTCGTTTTAATATTTCCAGATGAAAAATTTTAAATTTCAGAATTGTACTATTCACCCTGTCAGTACAATGTTCATCCAAAAAATAGCCAACTTTGAAAATTCATAACTAAATCTAGAAAAATCGAAATGATGTGGTTCCAATTTTCACGTGAGCTTGCTGAGAATAGGAAAAATAATCATTAGGTCCAATTCCATCCAGAATAATTCCAGGAAATTCGTCAAAAGTATACTGTTCATTTGGTAATTTTTAAATTTCAGTATTTTTGCCCATTTTGAGAGGCATAACTCTTAGCATACAACTCCAAATTTAATGAATTACTATTTTTTTAAAGTTAAAATGAGATCTATTTTCCTATAAAATTTCATACCCAAACTCCAACAATTGCTCATTATTTTATGCACCACAAATTGGCACTTTTTAGGAAATTTCTACCCCCAATTACCACTTTCTTTATTTATTTCCTCTTTTTCCTTTATTCACATTCTTTCCACAATGCATCAAGCATAATTCCAACATTGGAACATGGAATAACAATATAATTTACATCAAAATATCATCCATAACTTATCATAAGATCAACATAAAGTTTAGTACACTTGATAAAAGTTTCTAACATAACATAATATTCATAAAACCATTTCATTCCAAGGCCAATTCTTTCCCTTGCTCCATGCTTGGTCCACTTCCTAATTAGTGCATAAAATGACATAGGAGGGGTGAGATTTCAAAGAAAACTTAGTAGCATATGAATTATAATTATCATGTAAATCAATGCAAATTTAATTGTGACATGTCATGCAATCCAACCACTCCCAACTCATAGGAATTTATTCCAAATATCATGCAAGGAGAGGAACATCATATTATCTATATTGACAAACCACAAAGCATAACCAATGTCAATCAAATAATCAAGGTCACCACAGAGTTCCTCCAATCCAAGCAATAACAATCACAACAAACAAGCAAGATAAACAATCAAACTATAATTCAAAGCTACCTTTGTAAAGCTGTCCATTACTTCCTCCAAGAACCAATGCTTCTCCTTAATTCCTCCTCTCAATGCCTATTAAACCAAGCATAAACATAGGCTACATTAATCACTAAACAACTTGATTCCAACACTTGAACATTAACTTAACAATTTTCCCCTTTTTTTCTTTGATTTTTAACAAAATGATTCCTCCTTTAGAATCAATCATCTCATGACTCAATCCTACACAATTTTTTATGAGTAATCCAATGGTGCAATCATATTTTTAAAACTCACACTTCTTTCCATGAATTCCTCTTGGCCGAATAGGAGGTTTTTAACTTTAAAATTCTATTTTTGATTCCAATGATTTTAAACACTCCCAAAAACATATCCCTACGCAAAAACATGTTTTTAAAGCCATTGAAATCATCAAATCAAGCAAAATCAAAATTGCTTCTGCATGAACAGTGCTGACCGAATTGCTTCCCCCTTAACCCTAATCTTGATTTCATCCAAAAATCAATCTATACACCACTTAATCTTCCTTATTCCACTTGGTTATTAAGGTTTCTATCCTTTCCTAAGAATCACACATTCAACCAAAAATTTCAGAATTTTCCAGCATTTTTTCAGCATTTTCCCAAGCAAAAATCCTTATTTAATGAATGTGAAACTTAGCAAGAATGATGCTTAGACATATCTTAATGCTTCCTTGGTGTATGTTGGATGATTTCTTACCTAAAAAACCTCAAGATTTTTGAACAAGGTGGCTGGATAAACAGTGACAGAGTCTCCCCTTATTTCCCTAATTTTCTAACATTTTTAATGTATTTTCTAAGGGGTATATATAGAAAATTCAAGTGTGCCCCTTCCCTCTTCAATTGGCCAAAATTGGACACCTAATAAGGTGTATGTGGCAGTCATCAAGTGTGGAAAATATTAAGATTTGAACAAGCGTCCCTTTACTAGATATTTCCAACCATTTATCCCTTATTTTCCACTTTTTATTTAGTAAAAATGGAGGATCTGAAAGTGCACAAATTTGGGTCCTTCTTGGGCCCATTGTAGGTCCCACAAATGGTTTGGGAAGGCCCAAAAAACTGTCCCACAAACCAAATCACTATCTCAAACCAATTTGAACTTTAATCAGTTACTATTCACTAGTAACCTTTTATAATTTTCCAGACCTTTAAAAATTCATTTCTCTCCATGATAATTCACATTTTAATATGGGAGCATGATCTGGAAATTTTCAGAATTTTTTTGCCACTCTGGGTATTTATTTTGAATTTTCTCCGGTAGGTCTCTATCGGTGTCATTGCGGGAAAATAAATCCCCTAAAATTAATTTCTGAGCTTTTAAGGCCCAAAAATAATTTTATAAATTCAAATAAATATTTAAGTGAATTATCCATCAATCTTCCAAATTTATTGAGGCCTCAACTAATTAAAATAATCATTTTCCTCTGATTTTCTAATATTTTCCTGAAAAAACCTCAGTTTACGGGAAGTTCTATAATAAATCATTTTCACCGAAATTCCATATTTTGGGCCTCAACTGAGTTTTTAAAACCTCTACTCTATAATTTTTTCATTTTTTTTGGGGAATTTCAAAATTTTTCTCAAATTTTCCCATTTGCCCTTCCTAAACCAATAATTACGGAAATAGCAGCCCGGACCTTATCGGGGGTTTTACATCAAAAGTTGTTTTATTTTCCTATCTAGTTCCACGTTGACCCTCATCCTAATTTTTGATTCCCTATAACTAGATGAAAATTCTGGGGATGTGACATAAGTAACACCTTTGTTCATATATAAAATCATAGGTATTCTTTCAAGAAGCAAAAGTTTTTAGCACTTGATAAGTAACATTGAAAAAATAAAATCTAAATCAATCCACCTTGATAAACTATTTAAATAATAGGTTGATAATTTAACTAATTTAACAATAAATAGTAAAACCTCATTTAAAAAAAAACTATAACAATGGGATGCTATTCACCGACGACCTGTCGTACTCGCCAGTGTATTACCTGTTTCAATTTATAAAGCTCTGAGTTAATTTTACTCAATTCCCTAATAACCCAAAATCAAAATATTAATACTTCCACTCAAATCTAAGCAAGAATTCCTCATAACAATATAATCCATTCAAAGTAACATCTTTATTAAATGTTCCTAATAAACCTCTCTTCTTCTTCTTTTCCAAATTCAATGTAGAAATAACAAACTTGTAAACATTAGCACTCCACTCAGCCCCAACATGAAACTCAATTCATAAATATCAATAACCTTATCTAATCTCACTTTAGATGACCATAAAACAATGCCAATAGTCACTATTTTTTACTCTTGCATTCAGAATTTCAGCTATCAAACAGATTCACCAAATTCCAAGGCAAATCCTCTGTAGACATTTTTACAGTCATTTTATGTGCAATAATACATAAGCAAGTTTTCCAAGCATTTGGGTCTACAATTTCAACTCCTTTACACACCATGATAGTCACAATATACTAAGTATTTATCACTATCCAATACAGCCACAATATCCCATTTTCAAAAGCAAAGCAAAAGGGGAGTGAAACTTACCTAGACCTAGGCTATAATCCCCAACCGTAACACCACAATGCAGAAGAAGAAAAGGAATAGAGGAGGAGGAAGAAGATGCCATGCCGAGTAGGGAAAGAGACGCAAAAAACAAGATATTAAATGGAAGAAGCGATGGAAAAAATAGAAGCTCTTAAAACCCCACACACCCTGATGGCGGTCCACGAACATCCAAGAACGGGGGAAGATGCGGTGGGAAAAAAAAGAGAGGAAAGGGTTAGGGTTTGGTTTTAGGAGCTGCTTCTCCTGTCTTCCCTCTTTCTCTCTGAAAATGAAAAGCATCCGGAGAAAAATGTTATGCTTTTCTTTCCATTTAAATAAAATTTACAAGAGTATTCAAGTAATTTCAAGTGTACTGAAAACAAACCTCAAATACATCAGCCACTTCCAAAGCCATCAGACCACATGATTCTCGGCAAGCAGTGATAAACAATAAAAATAATATTAACCCATCTATTTATTATTATTATAATAAATTTCAAGATTGTTACAACCCCATCACTTGGACAACAAAAGAAACTTGTTCTACTGGATTTGAAGATTGCAAGAATATTAAGGCTCTTCCAAGTAGAATCGAAATGGATTCAGTGAAGAAATTGATCCTTTCTGGTTGCCTTAAAGTTAAAAAAGCTTCCAGAATTTGGAAAAAATATGACCAACCTGTCGGTTCTTGATGTGAAAATCGCAAAAATCTTGTTTGTCTTCCAAGTTCCACTCGTAATTTAAAATCCCTAAAAGTTATCAATATTTTAGGTTGCTCAAAATTTTCCTCGTTACCACAAAATATTGATGAAAATAATGTTTAGAGGAGTGGATCTAAGTGAAAAATGCTATAAGGGAAATACCTTCAATCCATCGTTGGCCTGCGAAGTTTGAAGCTACTATATTTGAAAGGATGTAAAGGTCTAGTTCAAGATCCAATTCATGGGTAAGCAGCTTGTTTTCCTCAGTTCAAGAGATATTTGGGTTTTATAATGAAGCTCCATAAGCTTCTTGTCCCTTTCTTACATCTCAAGTCTAGTATCTTTGAAGCAACAGCATTTAGATGACCGCGACCTGAAGTTGGATCAATTTTAGATGAACTTGGTTGTTTAACATCATTGGAAATACTTAGTCTAAATGAGAATGATTTTTGGCGATGCATCTACCTGTCACTGTGTCCTTCCTCCTTCATCTCACGTGTTTCATCATTGACGCATTTGTACATTTGTAATTCTAATCTCAATGATGGTTCAATTCCTAATGACCTAAATAGTTTATCAGCATTTGAATATCTTGGTCTGACAGGAAATAATTTTACGCATATACCTGCTTGTTGTATTCTAACCTCTTGCATCTTGATAGTCTTCATTTGAGTCACTGCCCAAGGCTTAAGTTCTTGCCAAATCTTCCACCAAATTTATGACTATAGATACCGTGGGTTGTCATTCAGTGCAATCTTTGTTATTTCCATAGCTCCTATTGAAGTGCATTGCTTTTGCAAACGGTTCTGTGGAATCTTTTACTCGTATATATGCACGCAAATAACATGCGATTTGACATCTGGTGGATTCTAGGAAATGAAATCCCATCATGGTTCCACAATCAAGGCTTTCAAGTTCTTCACAAAATTGATGGGTTTCCAGATAACCATGTTGCTCGAACTTATCAGGAAGAAATCTCATGTCAATGGAAGCAGATATCACTGATTTTTGGGGTCCAAGGGAAAGCTGGGGAATTTCTCTTTGCGTTATTCTTCAAGATATGAACCTTGATGATGTACTATACTGTTTGATCGTTTTTACATTAAGATGACTTGTAAAGCTTTAGAAGATGAATTCTTCAAAGAAGAGATAAGACGGCGTGTTTCTTTTGAAGGCCATTCCCATCAATGTTTGATCATGTATTTGCCTTCCGGCAATTTTGCAGTTGGTTGCAACACGGTTGAAGTCATTTTATGTTACAAGAATTATGCGCGCGGACAAGGAATCAGAATTGAATGTGGAAGCTGACTTTGGAGATCATGGCAAGTTTATAATGAGCAAGTGTGGCTGGCGAGTGACACGAAAGGAAGATGTAGAAGAATGGCTCAGAACAATCCAACAATGCAGCAATACCAGTAAAAACAATGAAATCCTGTCCCGAGAATCTGTTCATGGAAAAAAGAGATATCATGAAGGGGAAGATCAGCAAGGAGAAGTCACTGTCAGTGATGTGGAAACTGAAACTTATTCAGCTCGATGGAGAAAATTTAACTGGTTTTCTTGATTGGTAATAATCACTATAGAAGCCCCCTTTATTTTCTTCTTACCTTGAAACTTGTATAATGATACCTTGTATTAATTCAAGTTACAATGCACATATGCACTTAGAAAATGATTGTGTGTGTGTGATTTAACTCAGTGAAACTTTTGATTAGATTTTAATTTAGTGCTGTGACAGCATTTTAATGTTCTTGATTGTGATTTGTTGGCCTTGTGTTGATCTATGCTTGCGCACCCACAATATGGTTCATTTGTTTGATAATTCATTTCATGATGTCGTGAATATATATAAACAGGTAGTGTTTGGGATGGTGTTATTCATTTATCAAACATATATGCATTGTCACAAGTAAAACGAAAAACAAAAATCAGACAAGAAGTTTCCTTAGAAAATATTACAATGATGGACTCAAATGATAGGAAGCATGTCTTGCACCTTTCTGTCTTTTTAGTTAGGTTTGTTGGTCGGAGATTTTTTGTCTTGCAAATATTCCTTGATTTCCTTGTGTTTCAGGGTGCAAAGTTGAAGAATGCTATTTTCAGAATGATGCAAACTTGTCTTCAAAATGAAGTACGCTGATCCCCTAGCGACATGCATTTAATTTTCTTTGAGAAATAGTTTCCCTTTCTTAGAAAGGATTAACAATGTCAACATGCGAATGAGAAATAATTATATTTTATCTGATTGCCGTCCTAGAAATATTCTAAACTGTAGTCCATTATAATGTACCTTTTGTTGTAAATATTATGTATGGGTGTGTCAAAGGAAGAGTCCCACATTGCTTGGGATTGTGAGGGTCCAAGTAATAAGTGGTCTTGGGCTACCAAATGGGCCAAGAGGAGGAGTGGACTTACACGCACAATGGGCCACCGGAGACAAATCCGGCAATTTCCCCTCATCCCCTTGTGCACGAGTCAAATGCAGTACTGGGTACTTTATTGGAAATATCTATCTAAATTTTAATTATAATTATGCCTCTTCAATGTTCGTAACCGAAGACTTTATTCTCCTTAAATAGTCATTAAACAAGTTAATTACTACTTGAAACCACTCATTTAATTATGAGTTAATTATCATTAAGCGCGTTTAAATGTGCCCAATGATATTGTGATCCGTAGCCTATAAAAGGGGCATGAGACGGAAGTTCAAAGGGGGACCGCCGTGCTTTGAGCTTTCTGGCAACTCTCTTCCCTCCTCTAGTGTTCTGCCTTACTGAGTTCTTTTACCTTTTGCTGTTTTGCTCACCCTGTTCTTACAGGAAGAATCCGTTTAATCCTGGAGAGTGCCGCTTCTTGCTTTGCCAGTAGTTGCGGAATAGCTCTTAAGGACAGTGTCTGTAAGACACGACTCAGATTTACTGTTCTCTGCAGGTGTTGCTGTCAACAGGGTTTGCCTAGCATTATAGAGGAGGTGGAAGATCTGCTAGATCTTGGAGAATTTTGGTGCTGCTGCCAACACCTTTTGTCCGAAATCATGTAATTTCCAGTTCGAACTGCACAAACTTTTCACAGTTGCTGATACTGTGATTTCATATGGTTTGCCGTAAATTAAAGCATTATACATTTTTCCTTTAATTTCAATCTCAGTCATTGAATATGAATTAAATTTATTCCCATTTGTTCTTCCAATAACATTTATCTATAATTAAGGAGTAAAACAATATAATTAGTAAATGACTATTATAATATGCACACATAAATGTCCATATGTATGTCTGTAGGTATGTATATTTATGAGGATAAGATCAATCTTGCATTGATATATAAATTAACGTAAATTAGTAATCGAGATTAAGTTTAGAGAATAAGCACCCGTATTTTCCCATCTTTTTGTCCATTATATTTAATTTGTCCACTTTTTTCTGGGATGTCCCTCTTGTGCTGCTACTGCTTTCCTTAGTCAGGATGAAATTCATACCTTCAAGCAGATAAAACTACAATATTCTGATCCTCGTCTTCTCTATATCCCTTGTTTGAGACTGCTATTATGTTGGGTCACCCAAGTAGCTTTGACATTTTCTACATCTTTAAATCATATGTCATGCACAAGGGTCCAGACGACCCCACACGAGTACAGGATCCATCTGGGGCCCATGGCCCAATGAGCATACAAGGATCTAGAAGGAAGAGTCAGAGGGCGCGACGTAAGACCGGGAAGCTGAGGGAATTAGAGGATTCTATATAATAAGACAAATACCGTTATGAGTGGGTGTGTGATTAGCATTTTGGAATCTCTTCGTCTCTGTGGTTCTCTGCCCCTGGCTCTTTCTCCCTTCTGCATTTCCGCTCTGTATTTTGTTATCATTCTCTTATATTTCCTGCACCGTTTCTTTTCGATAAATGCTGATATGATGATTATGGCTGAGATGTATGTTGAGCTCAATCATTAATAGGAGTTTTATCTTCTGCTATTCATATACTTCTCTGTGATCATAACATCATATTAAGATTGTCTCTTACCAAAAAAAAAAAAATTTGCACAATGATCTACTTGATCGTTTTGATTTCGGTGACATCTTAGAAAAAGACGTTAACATGCTGCTTCGATATTTTCCTACTCACCGTTTCTACAAAACTGATGTCTTATTAGTTCTCCACTCCCCAAACTCTATTATCTGTCTAGTTGTATAATTTTCTTCATTTTATACCATAGACCTTTTATCAAAAAAAAAAAATCGAAAACTGAGAAGGGGCCCGACTTTCTATTTTTAACTGCTGATCGACACCGATTTACAGCGAAATTTAATTTGGAAAAAAAAAAAAACCAGCAACTTCTGCTTATTTCACTAGCAACTACTGATGGCCACCACGTCATTTTTTAAAAGGTGACTTCGCAATCACACTCATCATCCCATGATTAAAAAAAAAAAAAAAACGTTGAAAGTTTCAAGCAAGTATCTGTATCTAAAGCTGCCCCCATAATCGTTGACCAATGTGAGATCGAAGATGCAGGTTTAATAATACTCCGTCTTTTCTAATTCACTCTCTTCTTTCTTTTTCTGATATCTATCCACACTGCAAAAAAGGAAAAAAAATAAAATTAGGGAATTTCTGTCACTAATCAAAACTAGCAACGAATTAATGACGGAATTTTTTTAGCGATGGAATTTTTTCCGTTACTAATTATTTAGTAATGAAATTTAAATTTCAGTCACTAATTAGTGACGGATTACTAACGAATTAGCGGTGGAAATTAGTGACGAAAAATTTCCGGCCCTAATCCGTTGCTAATTAGTGACTAATATCCCACAAAAATTTTGTCATAAAATAGTGATGGATTTTTGATGGAAAATACAATCACAAATTGGTGAGGAAAATTTCCGTCACTAATCTGTTGCCAGATTTTTTTTATTTCGTAAATTTAAAATACAACATAGAAATTACTGATTGCCACCGCATGTCATGTCAGTGACCCTCACTAGTCACCTCGCATTCTCCTATCTCTCCTAGGCCGCCACGTCATCCCCTCATTCACATCATTACCGTGTGTCTATCATTGTGAGCTACCACGTCATCAGTGGCTGCCACCTCACCAACTCCTCTCTTTCTCCCATATTGCCATGTCATCTCTTTGTCCACGTCATCACCACATGTCATCACCGCTCGCCACCTCGATCCTCCACTCTTCCATGCAGTCACATCATCCCCTCATCCACATCATTACCACGTGTCTATCATTGTGAACTGCCACGTTATCAGTGGATGCCACCTTACCAATTCCTCTCTCTCCCCCATGTTGCCATGTCATCTCTTCATCCATGTCATCACTACATGTTCATCATTGTGATCCTCCACATCATCACCAGTTAGCACATAACTCCTCCACTCTCCCATGCAACCATGTCATCCTAGTGTCCACGTTATCACCACGTGTCCATCATTGTGAGCTACCACGTCCTCAATGGATGACGCCTTGCCAATCTCTCTCCCCCATGTTGTCATCTCATCTCTTCGTCCACACCATTGTTACGTGTCCATCATTGTGATCCTCCACTTCATCATCGGTCACCACCTCAACTCCTCGACTCTCCCATGCAGCCATGTCATCATCACGTGTTCATCATCATGAGCCGCCACCTCATCACCTTGTCCACATCATCATCACGTTACAAATTGAGCCAATTTGTGAAGCAGTGCTAGTTTGAACTTGAGTCCTCTTGCACACATACTAAAGCCTTTGCCAGTTGAGCTGAAAAATACCTTCAAAATTTTTATGCAAAAATAAATATATATAATATTTCTAATAACAAATACAAATATACATAATAAATATTATATACATAATTTAATATATATTATATAATTTAATATATTATTATTCATTTGAATTTAATCTTGTATTTTGGTAAAAGATTTCTAATAATTTATATTTTTATTCAAATATTTAATGAAATAATAAGTATATTATATATCTTTAATTTTATTTTCTTTTATAATATTTCTTTTTATTTTACATAATATATTATTTAAAATTATGACATATATATTTTATTTTAATAATAAGTTTAAAAAATAATTATTATATATTTACATTATATTTTTTGTGACGGAAATTAATGGCTGAAAAACTCCGTCACTAATTCCATCACAAGATACTTTGTGATGGGTACTAATAATTTAAAATCAAATCAGCGACAAATTTGTGATGGAATTAGTGATAGAATAAAATTCTATCACTAATCTAACACTAATTTAGTGACGAGATAAAATTCTGTCACTAATTTTGTCACTACTTTAATGACGAAATTTTTCCATCAATAAATTTTGTTACTAATTTTAGTGATGGATTAGTGATGGACTAAATTCCATCACTAATTCCCTTTTTTTTTTGGTAGTGCCAACCTGGAAAAGCGGTTCATAATCTTTATATTAACCCAATTAGTATATAAGAGAGTTAAGTGTTGCATTATACTATAAAATAAATCTTATATTTAGGACCGGAAGAGTATGATTTACAGTTCCTGTTTGATGCTGCTATTTGATATGGTTTCCTGTAAATCAAAGCATTATACACTTTTCCTTTAATTGCAATCTCAGTCATTGAAATATGAATTAAATTTATTCCCGTTTGTTCGTCCAATAATATTTATATATAATTAAAGCGTGAAACAATCTAACTAATAAATGACTATTATAATATAAACACATATATGTGTATAAGTATGCATGTATATTTATGAGAATAAGATCAATCTTGCATTGGTATAAAAATTAAACGCACATTAGTAATTGAGATTAAATTTAGAAGAAAAGCACCCCTCGTTTCCCATCCTTTTGGTCCATTTTATTTAATTTCTCCACCTTCTTCTATGATGTCTCCATTGTGTTGCTACTACTTTTTCCTTGGTCATGATGAAATATTCAAACCTTCAGGCCGATGAAACTACAAACAATCTTTTGATCCTCGTCTTTTCTGTACCTCTAGTTTGAGACAACTTTTCTATTGCGTTACCCAAGTAGCTATGAAATTCTCTACATCCTTGAATCATATTAATATTGTATCTTAAAAAAAGAATTTGCATAATGATCTACTTGGTCGTCCTCATTTCAGTGGCATCATGGGAAAAGATGCTAACATCGTATTTCAATATTTTTCTAGTCACTGCTTTTACAAAAGTGATATCTTATTAGTTCTCCCCTCCCCAAACTCTTTATTACCCATCTTAGTTGTATAATTTTCTTCATTTTATATAATTAATCTTTTTATCAAAAAAATGAAAGAACTATTAAGGGCCTCAACTTTCTATTTTTAATTTCTGATCGACAATGATTGCCAGCGAAATTTAAATTGAAAAAAAAAAAAAAAGCGCGGCAACTTCTGATTACTTCACTAGCATACAATATTAAAAGATGATTTCGCAATCACATTCATCATCCCATGATACAAAATGTTGAAAGTTTCAAGCAAAAGCAAGTATACATATCTAATGAATGCTACCCCCATAATTATCGACCAATGTGAGATCAAAGATGCAAGTTTAATAATAGTCTGTCTTTTCTACTTCGGTTTCTCCTTCCCTTTTCTTATATCAATCCAAAGTCCTTTCAAATAGATCCTATTGCTGAAGGTTTCTGGCTTTCTTCCTTCATGAACTCCACAATCCCACCATGGAAGTACCATGTTTTCTTAAGCTTCAGGGGGGAAGACACCCGAGAAGGCTTCACAGACCACTTACACGCTGCTCTGAAACAAAGGGGTATCATAACTTTCATAGACAATAATCTCAACAGAGGAGGGGTTATTTCTGATCAACTCCTCCAAGCAATTGATGAATCTCTCATCTCTCTTGTTGTTCTCTCCCAAAGTTATGCTTCTTCCAGTTGGTGTTTGGATGAACTTGAAAGGATTCTTCAATCTAAAAGATCTTTGGGTCGAGAAGTTATCTCAATCTTCTATAAGGTTCCTCCATCTGATGTGCGTTATCAAAGAGGTTCCTTTGCTCGTGCCTTTCAAAAGAACATGCTGAGAGATTTTCTGAAAACGAAGAGAAGCTGCAAAGATGGAAAGATGCCTTAGAAGAAGTTGCAAATATATCTGGCTTTGACTCTACGGATCAGTAAGTTTTGTATAGCATTGTTATGATAGGCCTTTTAACAAGTCAGCGTAGAATTAGCAGTTATGATACTTTCTTCAGTAGTTGCTGGCAACAAAAATAAAAAAAAAAAAACTTTCTTTAGTCCTAAATATAAAATTAGATAACTAATTTGTAAAAATTAAAAGGACAACTAAGTTAATTACTTACTAAAGATTTGTGTTTGTTTCCCAAAAGTATGTTTTTTTATAAATTATTTGTATTGAAAACTACTCCTTTAATGTAAAATCCCGCTAATATGTATAATTAATCGAGAGAGTTTAGAACAAAAATTACAAATTTGATAGACGTTGTGAAATGAAGTATATATTTAGGATTAAAACAAATATCTCTACTAATTCTTATATTCACGATCGGCGGAAGTAATATTATTGTTGAAAAAATTTTGATACAGTGGTGTCAAAAAGCTCATAACTTTTGGTGATTCTGTCTAGTACAGATCTTTCTCAAAACTTTTATTCTATGCTATTGATTGAAATCATATTTTCTGCTTCAATTCAATTATAGTTTCACAGCAATTACACCAATCCGAGTACGTTTGTGCAAACGTGCTTCTTTTTTTTTGGGGGGGGGGTCCTAGAAAGACACCATACAAATGTTTTTCTTGATAGTTAAATCTTGTCAGTTGTTTTTAATCTTTCATAATACTCCAAGTAAACTAATTACCATGCGTTTAAATTCAAAGTTTGAAATCAAATTTCAAAATTGAATATCAGAGTATTTTAATTGATTATTAGTCAATTAATAATCTACGTTTTTTTAATTACATGAACTCAGCCGTTTTGAGGATAATAGCATGGGCGGTGCGAAGCGTAGAATCCAACAATTTTATATTATATCCTAATATGGTCAATATTAGCTTCATTCTCTCTCATTTAATGAATTGGGCTGAGTTTTCCAAATGGCATTGATGCACAGTGTCAAATTATATCCTTAAACCTTCAGTCCAACCCAAAAAAAAAAAAACTGTGTCCTTAAAAATATGAGCAACTTGCACTGGGCAAGGCCGTTTCAGAACCTATGGCCTAACATACTTAGAAACTAGCCTAATCTATTTCGTAAATATGCTAGGGTAGGCCTATTGCCAGACCTATTTAGGTAATTAAATAGACCAAATCTATTTTTATAAAAGCCTAGCTTATAAGCCTACAAACCTGACCTATTTAGGGATTTTTTATAATTTACTATTGCAATACAATTTAAATCAATTTTATAAATTGTTTATAAAATTATTTACTTGACCTTAACCCTAAGTTTCACATCTCATTATTTACACACGAGTTCAACCTTTTCATTCATATGTCATTCATCATGTCTCTTCTCTTCAATTGCTCAAGATGGCAACACTAGCTTACTCCACTCTCTTGATTTCCATCCTTTGTTAAAGTATAATAATTGTTGTAAGTTTATTTTATTGAGAGTTTTTTTTAATAACTTTTACTATTGTATATCATTATATAATATAATTTAAATGAATTTTATAAAAGGTTAAAGTGCAATTTTAACCATTAAGCTACGTACGAAGAGTATCTGACACTAATGGGTTTTGAGGGTGCCAAATTAAACATAAACATTATTGGTACCAAACACCCTTCAAGCAAAACTTAATTATTCATATCTATTTTTGCACCCCTAGACGCTTTTCACCCAAAAATTAATTGTTAAAATCGCATAATAATCCTTTTGTAAATTATTTAAAAAATTACTTACATGACCTTAGCCCTAAATTTCACATCTTATTATTCACACACAAGCTCAACCTTTTCATTTGTTTGCCATTCACATCTATGTCTCTTCTCTTCGGTTGCTCAAGATTGCAATACTAGCTCATTCCCCCTCTCTCGATTTGCGTCCTTTGTTAAAGCATAATAAGTGTTGTATTGTAAGTTTATTCTAGTGACACCCAAATAAAATAGTATAATTTCAATAGGAGGAATTTGTCCCAATTTATACAAAAAAGTGAAGAAGTAAAATCCAGTTTGACATGTCACTTGTTATGCTTGGATTATTTTAGGAAATGTATCTCCTTAGTCCACAAATTGGTTGAATTTTTCTTATTCCTACTTACTCAAACAACTCTTGTTACACTACAAAAAATCTACATGTTTGCAGCAGCTACATTGTAGTGGTATGAAAAAACTACTACAGAGCATAATATTTATAGCAGTTTCAGGCTAAACTACTATGAATTTATAGCACTTTGAAGACATAATGTAGGCTTTTAAATAAGCTTTTAAGACATAATGTAAGCTTTTAAATAAGCTTGAAGGGTTGTATAAGAAAATTTGGGAACATAAGCTTTTAAGCCTATTTAAAGGCCTATATTTTAAGTAAACATTTAAAAAGGCTTCAGGCTTTTAGAAGGCTCAGGCTTGGGGCTTTGAAAAGACCTATATACAAACTCAAGTCTAGGCTCAACGTTTAGATCTTTGTTGTAGGCTCAAGCTTATTTAGCTAAAGTCTAGTCTAACCTAACCTATTTCCATTTCTACCTATGGCTGCACTTGAAAATTGTTCCCTCTTCATTCAATAGGGAACATTTTCATAGTTATTGCCAAATTAAGTCTTGCCAAATCATCTCTCTCTCTCTCTGTTACTTCTTTTCATGTTATCGTTCTTCTATAGATGTTCTTGATACGCTGCCACTTTAGAACTCTGCCATATCTTTATTTTTCCTGTCTGGATCACCAAGTTCAGAAAATCATGAAAACATGAGTTTGCCCTAGTGGTAGCTAGGTAGTTATTTGTTTAGGACATAGAAAATAACCGTTTGAGTATTCCTTTCTATGTGCAGGCATGAAGCAAAAGTCACTGAAGAAATTACAGTAGCAGTATGGGCAAAGTTACAACCTAAATTACCATATTGTTGCAACAATGAGCTCATCGGCATTGAATCAAGAGTGCTAGAAGTGACTTCACTTTTAAAGATTGGATTTTGTGATGTTCGCTTAATAGGAATATGGGGAATGCCTGGTATTGGAAAGACAACTCTTGCGAGGATTGTCTATGATAGAATTTTTCACCAATTTGACCTCAGTTGTTTTCTTGCTGATATGAAAGAAAGCTCTGAAGCCAAGGGGTTGGTTGCTTTGCAAAGGAAACTTCTCTCCAAACTCAAGATCCAAGGCATGGAAGTTGATGATACATATGATGGAAAGAATATAATAAGAAACCTGCTATGCAACAAAAAAGTTCTAGTTGTCTTGGATGATATAAGTGAAATAAACCAACTAGAGGACCTTTGTATAAGGCAGGGTTGGCTGGGTCCTGGGAGTAGAGCAATTGTGACGACTAAAAATATATGCGTGTATGGATAGAGCATGGAGAACTTGAAATTTATGAGGCTAAATTGTTAAACAATGATGAGTCTCTACAGCTCTTTTGTAAGAATGCTTTTAAAAGGGATCAACCTCTAGAAGGTTATTGGAAGTTGTGTGAAGACATCATCCGCCATGCTCAAGGCCTTCCTTTAACTCTTGAAGTGTTGGGTTCATATTTTTGTGGAAGAAGTGAACTTGAATGGAAAGAAGGTTTGGAGAAAATCAAGAAGTCTCCACCAAGCAATATTCTAAAGAGGCTTAGAATCAGTTATAATGCATTAAGTGATACGGAGAAGAAAATATTTTTAGATGTTGCTTCTTGTTTTAAAGGAATGGTCGAAGACCAAGTGACAGAAATATTTGAAATATGTGGTGATCTTTATCCAACACTTGGAATAAGAGAACTTGTTGAGAAATGCTTGTTGACAGAAAATCTTAGTAATGATGGTGCATGTTATCTGGGTATGCACGATATCCTTCAAAAAATGGGCAGAAGTATTGTTATAGAGGAATCGCGTAAAGATGTTGGCAGACGTAGCAGGCTATGGTCGCTGGAAGATATTGATCATGTGATGACAAAAAACAAAGTAAGGAGCTTCCATTGAGAAATGCATTCAACTTTGCTGTAATTTACAATATTTAAACTGTTTTTTTTTTTTGTAGGGCACTGATTTGGTTGAACTTATACATCTTCAATCACCTATGCCATATGAAGCGAATTGGGACCCTGAAGCATTCTCTATGATGCGGAGCCTCACAATACTCATCATATTATGTGATGTGTGTCTTCCTCGAGGTCTCAAATTTCTTCCCAGTTCACTGAAAATTCTTGAGCGGAAAGCTTATCCTTTGAATTCTTTGCCCTGTGTTGCCCATCTTGATGAACTTGTGCTCCTGAAAACGCATCATAGCAAGATCATACAACTTCGTTGGGGGAGAACACAAGTAAGAACTTTTTTTATCGCCTTATGAATAATAGCTTAATCTTTTTTTGAAAGTAAGTCCATTTACTCGTCCATTTTTTTTGGGGCAGATGTCAAAAAAGTTGAAGTTTATTGATTTAAGCTACTCAGAAGAATTCACAAGAACGCCTGATTTCTCGATGCTGCCCAATCTTGAGCAACTAATTCTTAAAGGTTGCGTTAAACTTTCTGGAGTTCACCCATCACTTGGACAACATACCAAACTTGTTCTAGTGGATTTGGAAGATTGCAAGAATCTTAAAGTTCGTCCGAGTAGAATGGAAATGAATTCACTAAAGACATTGATACTTTCTGGCTGCTTAAAACTTAAAAAGCTTCCAGAATTTGGGAAAAATATGACCAACTTGTTGTTTCTTGACGTGGAAAATTGCGAAACCCTTGTTTGTCTTCCAAGTTCCACTTGTAATTTGAAATCCATGAAAGTTCTCAATATGTTGGGTTGCTCAAAATTTTCCTCATTACCGCAAAATATTGATGAAAATGAGTGTTTAGAGGAGCTTGATTTGAGTAGAACTGCTATAAGAGAAATACCTTTATCGATCGTTAGCCTTCAAAATTTGAAGATGCTATATTTGAATAGATGTAATGGTCTAAGTTCAACATCCAATTCATTAATAAGGAGCTTGCTTTCCCCAGTTCGAAGGGCATTTGGGTATGGTATTCGTGAAGCTCCCGCTGGATTGGTTTTTCCTTCTTTCATCGCACGTCTAGCATCACTGAAGAAGTTGATTATGAGAAGTTGCAATCTCGAAGGGGGGTCAATTCCAAATGATCTTGGCTGCTTACCATCATTGGAGGTCCTTGATTTTAGTGGGAATGATTTTAGCAACCTACCTGAGGGCAGTTGCGTTCTTCCTCCCTCATTCTCACGTCTTTCCTCATTGAAGTCTTTGGGCTTATCTTCTTGCAATCTCCATGATGGGTCAATTCCTGAGAACCTTAATTGCTTATCATCATTGAGGAAACTTAGTCTACATAACAATGAATTTACCCATCTTCCTGCTGGTTGTGTTGCTAATCTTTCACTTCTATCTCATCTTCATTTGAGTTATTGCCGAAAGCTCAAATACTTGCCAGATCTTCCGCCGAATCTAGAGCAGATAGACACAATAGCTTGTCATTCAATGCAACCACTATCTCTTTCAGAATTTCTATCAGTTTTGATTACAACTACTAATGATTTTTCAAAATCTTTTCCATCAACGATTTTGCATAACATGGATTTCAAGGTTTGGTGGACGCTGGAGACTGACATCCCATCTTGGTTCCATAGTCAAAATGTGCAATTTCTTCATGAAGTTGATGGTTTTCAAATTTCCAAGAGAGAAATCTCATGTAAAGATCTTGATCATTATCATCCCAATGTGATTGGTGGTTTTGTACCGTCTGATTCCATTGTGTCAATAAAAGTAGACGTCTCTCATCTTTGTGGTTCAAGTATAAGGTGGGGAATTTCTCTTTGCATTGTTCTGCAAGATCTAGACCTTCCTTTATGTGGTGGAGATGTGTTCTCTCGAATTCTTCAGCTGACTTATAAAGCTTCACAAGATAAATTCTTCAAAAAGGAATTGTCATGGACAATTGCCATGGGAAACAATCCCAATCAAATGCTGATGATTCATTTGCCTGGGAGTAATTTCAGAGTAGTTGACTGTGGCCTGATCGAATTCATCTTTTATACGCAAAAATATAAGTGCACAGAGAAAGTACAAGGGTTTGGGAAAGTTGGTTTGCAAAGTCAGAGTAAATTTGTGATAAGCAAGTGTGGGTGGCGTGTGATAAGCGAGGAAGATGTCGAAGAATGGCGCAGATCATCAGTGAACGTGCGTATCTGTGAGTAATGAGGAAGCCGAAATATTTTCTGCTAAACGAAGAAGAATCCAATGATTTCTTTTCATAGGTAACTCACCATCACCCTTTATCTTCTCCAGAAACACACTCGCTCGCACACGCACACACAAATAAAATTGATTCCTTGTGTCTCTGGGTGCAAAGTTGAAGAATGCCAATTTGAATGTTACAAACATCAAATGATGTGAGTAGATTCCTTATTAACATTTTGATTTTCTTTGACAATAACTTTAACTCCATCGAAGATGTTATGCATGACAGCTTTTTCATAGTCTTGTTCATATTTCTGCACTGAGTTCTAATTTTTCAATATCAATACAAAGTGAACAACATGCCAACTTCCCATTATCTATATGTTAGATTTGTTTCATGCAAGTTTATTTGTTTCATAGACTTTTGGCTGAGGATAACTAAAATTTGGAAGTTAGAATATTGTACATATGTCAGAATTGCGCCCCTTCCTGCTTCTTCAAGAATCCTTGTGTGATAAAGGCAACCAATATACTCATCAGTCCTTAATATAGGATCCAATTAGTGAGTTGATTTTGGTTCTAAATATAAAACCTATTTTTCATATTTATTAATTTTTTCTAAATTATCCCCATTAACACTCCCTCAATTATTATCAAGTAGGAGAGAGAGGAAGGATATTAAGGAAAATGATTATGGTGTTTTGAAAAAAAAAACATGTCATATTTCTTATAATTAACTACTTACCTGACTTTTTTAATTTAATCAAATTAGTTAAATAAGTCTTATATTAATGACTAAAAGAGTATCATGTGAGATTATTTCATGTTTTCATGCCAGATGCTCATGTCCTCTTTCTGCCCACCCCTCCCTCCCTATACGAGATTACTTTCGGCGTTTGATCTCTCTGTTATATATATGAGTTTGAAGCATGTCTTTCTTTTTTACATGGCATAAAGATTCCTTCGATTTTTTAAAAAGAATCTCGCTGATGAAAAGCAAGAAATATACCCACTATCACTATTCTGTACCCCCAACATCACGCGAAATAGCCTAATGTTTTTTCCATCGCTATTAAATAAATATGTTGTTTGCATATTAGAATTTCATTATTAACATGATTGCGTAAAATTTACCTTTCAATCAATAATTATATGTAGTTTACCATATGTTCCTCCAGTCCTTAATATAGAAGTTAATCATAGAGTTGATGTTGATCCTATATAGAAGATCTATTTTGGAACTTTATCATTTTTTTCAAATTAACTCTATTGATATTCTCCTAACAATAATCAAGTAGGAGAGAGAGGGGGGAAATTAAAGAAGATATATTAACTAATTTAACTAACATTTTTAATTTACTCAAATTAGTTAATTAGGTTTTACATTAAGGACTAGAGGAGCATATTGCTAAACAAAGCTGAGTGCCTATATGAGGCCTCTCTTTACCAAGCCTGTGATATTTAAATACCTTTCAATTTATTTTCCCTGTTTTAAATGCCATTTGCATTTTGCCAAGAACTTAGGGAAGAATAAGGTTATGGTCCTTATAGCTTCCATTTTCAAAAATTAATACCGCAAAGAAGCTTCAAATTAATTAATTGTATTCAGCAAGTCTTTCCCAATAGGAAAAATATTAAGTCGGGAGAACATGAGAAGAGAAAATGTCTGATCAGAGAGATGCTATATATAAAAGCAACAAAGCAGGATTAGAGATGAAGAAGAAGAAGAAAGAAGGAACCCCAAAGATTTCATACTTATGTCTGATACATAGATAACTGTACGTGTAGTTAGAGTGAATGAGACGAGTGACATTGGTTGTAACATCTCTAATAAAAGAGGAGGAAAAATCCGAAGCCATTACGAAAGAAGCTTCATACCAGCGAGAGTGTTATGGTATTTTTATATATCCTAATTCAAAATCAAATTCTTTTGAGGAAAAAGGTAATCTTTTTTCTTTTGTAAGTTTTGGAAACTTGCATAAATATAAGCTTTTTCTCTAAAACAAGGTAATTGCTGAATGATAATTAAGTACCACCACCTTCCACATAGCGATGTACGCAGCAATTACTGTTGTATCAACCTTCAATTCATCTTGCACATCTCCCGGCAGCTTACTGCTATGTATAATTTTCTGCTTGGGATGGAAGACTTGAAGGCGTTGGTGAAGGATTGCAAGTACAGCTGGGCTTTTTTTTTTTTTTTTTTTTTTAAGTTCTTCGCTGTTAGAATCATGTTTTGATTTTTTTTTTTTTTAATGCTTTGGGAACTTGGAATTTGAGTTTTAATTGAAGCAATGTGAACTAATTAAGAGAAGAACAATAGGGGTTTCCCGGAGGGTTCTTGCGATACATGACTTTCTTTAGTTGTAATTAATATATATGGCAAAACCAAATGTTTTAATGTGTTTTTTTCATATATGAGTGTGTTGCATTTTCATGCTCAAGGGCGTGGAATTTTGATGTGCCTGCTAAAACCCAAGTTTATTGCCGCAAGGAAGTTTGAATTTGCAAAAATAATGGGATTGATATGTTGAGATGCCTCTTTGATATGGCTTTATAACTTTAATTAGGAGCTTGTTTCATCATTTGAAATCACATAGAGCACCATATTGCGAAATAAACTTCTAATATGGTGATTTTAAGCCCATAACTTCCCCCACAAGAGTTCTTGGCTGGGGGAAGTTATGGGCTTAAAATCACCATATTGCGAGATGTTGTAGGTAGTTGGCAGTGTCTCCTAGCTTGGTACATGCTAAATGCACTTCTGGACTTGCTTTAATTGGCTGCTTGGTACTAATCAAGATTGGATTTAGCATAAGAGCGTTGACCTTGTGAAATTCATGTTATTTTATCACATTTTCTTTAGTTAGTATACTTTTTGGTAAATTAATGTATATCTAGAAATACCTATGAAAGAAAAATATGCATAGTTGATACTTGGGCTAAAGTTATAAATATTTGGTTAATTATGAATATTTTACCCCTAGTTCATCAAATTTGGCTTTCATAGTTTGTCTTGCTTTGTAGCATTTGAAGCAAATATTAATACCTATGGAGTTGAAAAGAAGCTTAGGAAATCAAGACACAATAAAAAAAATCAAATAAAGAAGAGATCCAAAACAGTGAGCTATTGGCTCCAGCCAACAGAAGTCTTTGGCTTTAGCCAACAAAGGAGGCAGAGAGAAATTGGCCGCAGCCAAGAGAAATCTTAGCTGTAGCCAATGCATAATTACTAATATTCTACGCTTTGAAGACAGCACACGTCCCAGGGCTCTATATGCTATATAAATCAAAGGGATGCATTATTTTCACTCATTCTGGTCTTCTTGGGTGCATTTGGGAGCTTTTTGGTGTGCTAGGGCATGGATTTTGATGGGAGGTTGAGTTTGGGGTTTGAAGTTTGAAGTTTAGAAGATATTTTGGCTTCATATCTTGGTTCTTCTTCTGCTTTCTCCTTATGATATTTGCTTATTTGGGTAATTATATATTAATCCTTTTTTTGTGAAACAAAGGGGCCATGCGCAATACAATTATCTTAGAATCCTACGAGGAAAAGTGATTTCTACTTAAAATGAGATCCGTATAAGCTCCTTTAGCGCAAGATCTAAAAGGTAGGTTATGGCATAATTTTTTAACCATATAATGATGCAATATACATTACATTTAATTATTTTACTTCATATTATACTTCGAATACATTATTATATATTTTAAAAAAATTACTAATTAGCGATCTAATAACCATTACATTTAATTATACATGTTATAAAAATATAAAAATAAACTCTCACGAGTTTATTATTTGAGAAAGAGGGTGAGAACACCCTGAATTAAATTAAGAGAGAAACCTTGTTTTAGGCAAGAGGCCAAAGTTGATGAGAAAAATTACTTTTGATATTCAGTTTGCATTCTCTTTCACTACTAGAAAACAATTTTAAAAAGTAGCTAAAGTCGTCATTGAAAATTCACTTTTATCGTTGGCTCTCAATGCAATCGCTAAAAAGCTTTAAAAATTTGTTTTTCAGAGAAATTTCAACAGTGATTTAATTTTTGGCCGCAGATGATTTTCTTGTCACTGGTATTACTAGCGATGGCCGTTAGCGTGCCGATTTTTTACTACGCCCAAAAGTTAATTTTCAATAGTGTTTATGAGTAATAAATTTCAATTTTTTATTAAAAGAATTAAGGGATCATGTGACATAATTGATCCCAGTTCCCAGTATACACATCAATATAAACGAGATCCCTTATACGTACGGTTGTTATGAGTTTACTTCAGCAAATTCATAAGTCCTACAACCTGGCTCATAGCTTCGGTCAAAGATACATAAACACAAGCGTATTCACGCCATTTACCATAAAAACACTCACAATCTCCATCCATGTCTTAAAGAATAGGAAGAATTGCAATTAGGTCCCAACCAAGGGAATTAAATACAAAAAAGTCTCTTGAAATCATGAAATTATTCTAAAGTCCCGAGGGGCCTTTTTACAATAAATTTTATTTGTTTAATTACCAAATCACTCTTCTTTTTTTTTTAAAAAAAAAGTTTGCATTAACAACTGAAAGAGCAGTGGTTAACAACTTAGAATACAAGGATTGACAACTATCGCGGCTTGTTTGACAACTCATGCATTATATTTTGTTATATGCTGAGAACATGTATTGTCAAACCAGCCGCGATAGTTGTCAATCCTTGTATTCTAAGTTGTCAACCACTGCTCTTTCAGTTATCAATGCAAACTTTAAAAAAAAAAAGAAGAAGGGTAATTTAGTAATTAAACAAATAAAATTTATTGCAAAAAGGTCCATTGGGACTTCAAAATAATTTTATGATTTCAAGGGACCTTTTTGTATTTAATTCTCTTGGTTGAGACATAATTGCAATTCTCCCTAAAAAATATTATTACTGCGAACCCTTTGAAATTTAAATGCTGATGTGTAAAAAAGTATATTGTGAAATTTCCCCACCGATCAAAGGAAAAATATAAAAAGCATAACCTTTAAAACAATATCTGAAAATATCTTCCTTTTCCCGTGACGACTTTTTCCTCTTCTGGTTCGAATTCTTCATAGTAAATGCGCAATATTCAAGGAGAAAAAAATACAACTTATATCATTTCCTAAAATATAGAGTACTTTAAAAAGGGGCATCGAATTAGATATGTGCACATTACATGTATGCTTTCATATATATATATATATATATATATATATCCCACTTATTACGGCTTGAATTAAACCTTCCAATTATGTGGTCAACTATGATCTCTATCATTTTGCTTAAATAATGGAACGAATTGCTTTCTTTTGGCTACAACGAAAATGGAGACTGAGGTTTCTCTATCTCTGAAGCAGCCATTGGAAGAAGAATCTTCATCAGTGCTTCATGGAAATGATGTTTTTCTGAATAAACTTCTCTCGAGAAATTCATTATCGATAGAACAATATTGTCCTCCACGACCGAGTGAGGCATACAACTGCAAACTACCTGGTACAGTTCCATTCAAATGGGAAGTACAACCTGGGATTCCCAAAGATCCACCAAATGAAGAAAAAGATTCTTCATCATCGATGCCATTGGAATCTTCTCTAAGGTTCAAGAAGGATTTGAGTTTAAAGTCCAATCATCATCAGAACCAGATTATCAAAAAGAGATCTTCTTTGAAAGGTCCTTCATCTTGCTTTTTGAGAAGGTCCAAGAAAACCCTAAAGAAATCGCCCGTGTTTCCTCATCACTCTGAGTCCTCTAATTCAGATGATAATCGTGATGGCTTTTTCTCCTCATCTTCTTGTGCTTCAAAGTCTTCTTCGTCAACCTCTGCAGCAACAGAATCACATTTCTCCAATAAAGTCCTTGTAACATCGTCGTCGTCGCCGCCCATGTCTTCAAAATTCCGCTGTTTTGCAAAATGGCTTTTTCGAAGATTATTTTAATTTTCTTCTTTTTTAATTGTCTGGTTTTCTTACAATTTAGGGTTTTGGAAGTACTACTGTTGAATTGCTGGGGATTGATGGAAATATGTAGAATATTATCAATGGATCAAGTAATGCTTACATATGTATATCATGTTTCCTAGTCTCCCCTAATAAATAAGATTGAACAATTACTTCGATATATATACACACACCCATAGTTTTTGAGCTTTTGCACATCTCAAGGGAGAGCATATAGTCAAGTGTGAAACGAAATGGGATCTAAATTGCCCACATTTGATTGAGACAGTTTAAGTTTTTAAATATTATTTTCTAAATTAAAAAAGGCAAAATTAATTCCTTATAGTTTTACCTGATTTTGAATCAGGTTCCCATATTTTTTTTTCTTTTTTATTGAGTCCTTATTGCATTTTTAGTTTTGATAGAGGTCCTTCCATCATAACAGTGTTAGGCTTATGTGACGCGTCTTGAAAGAGCTTCTCATAACGATGAAGGTGTAGAGAGAGAAAGAAAGGAGAGAGGGTGAGAATGGAAGAGGAGCGAAGAAGGAGATTGTGGGGGCTGTCGCTGGGAAGGGGGGAGAAGAAGATGATTACGGAAAAAGAAGGACTTCCATCAAAATTTAAAATACAATAAGGACCCAACAAAGAGGGAAAAAAATTATAAGGACCTGATTTAAAATCAGATAAAACTATAAGGACTTACAAATTAATTGTTTCTTAAGAAAGTTGACTTTTAAATGAATTTCCTTTCTTATTTGGATCTAATAAACAATTAAAATTAATTGCTTGTTGAGTAGTTGTCCGGTTTTCATAGAAATGAGGACTTTAAATACTGTAGCGGGACATCCGATTGGAATGAAACACACACACATATATATGGTTGAGCTTTTAGAAAAAGAGCACATTCCATGCTCATCCATCTTAATCTTTACCATTTAGATTGGTTTTGAATGGTCTAGATTGATTTTAAATTTTTTTAATATTTTAAATAATTTTTTATTTTAATAGATACAAAAATAAAATAACAATAATTACATAACTAATACTATCTCTAATCCTTAATATAAAAGCTAATTTAATTTTTATTTTGGTCCTAAATATAAGATCTCAATTCACTTTATCCCTCATATTTATCTATTTTTTTCAAGATTGTCCTTGTAATAGTAGTAGTTCAAGCCAATGCACTTGATTAACAAAAATATTTTAAGAAAAACAACATCTATTTATTACAAATAACTAACTTAACTCGTTTTATTAATCTATTTAAATTAATCAAATAGGTCTTGTATTAAGGACATGAGGTAGTTTTTTTTTTTAAATAAATGTATGATTGAAAATTGCAAATTAAAAATTTTGAATACACATCATTCAAATTAGATTTTGAATGGTTCATATTTTATTACTGCAATGAGTGCGTGCAAGCATCAATGTGATGAATACCAAATAAGGACCCTTTTATAAAGTCATACGAGCTGATTTTAAGCTTTATATATACAATTCAATTAATCCTAATAGTTCTCAATGTTATATATATAAATATATTTATGAGACCGACATATGAGCCAAGGAATCTGGAACTATCAAAATTTTTCAACTTCTTTCACCAACAACATTCTTAAAAGTAAAGCTAACTCATCACTTTACAGTTATATTGTACATGGAGAGATTCTTACATACACTGGGAGTGCCACGTTATCCCAGCTCTGTCCAATCACAGCTTATTTTTAATCCTTGCTGGCATCCTTACTTGGCAGATTCACTAATTTAATTTGAGGAAAATAAACCTCAAATTGAAAAATGAAAAAACAAGACGCACAGAACGTTTTCATTTTCCCACGCGCCATGCTTCGACTAGAGAGAGAGAGAGATTGAAAGACTTGAATTGAAAGACTTGATCAATCGTGCCCTAACCCAGGCGGAAGAAATCGAAAACGCTCAAGGAGTGTCCCTACCCTGGCTTTGGACCTTGCTGCATCTTCTTTGTGAGCAGAGAGTTATGCCGCTAGCGGAAGATAGTATCGTCAGCGGAGAATCGCGTCACTAGCAGAAAGCCTTCCATCGCTCCCCATTGTGCTCTGTCTTCTCCAGACTTTGTATTGGGCAAAGAATTCTTAGTTCATGGAAGAAATGTGTTATCTGTGATAAGTTTTTTTCTCCCCTGTTTCACCCCTTGTATTTGATCTATCATTGCTGCTCAGCCTTGGTATAATCCTTCTCTGTATTATTTTTCTAAACATTCAAAAGTTTCTGCATTCTAGATTCAGTGATTTGGATCGAGTTTGATTTAGTTTCTGCAGATTAAGGGAGCTATCTGTCTTTTTATATTTGATCCCAAGTTTAATCTGTTTGTAGTTTGTCCCAAATTAGCTAATAATGAAATAGTTTATTCTTAATGTAAATGAAAGCTTCTTGTGTTTTTGGTATTATATGAAGCCGTGAGGAACTGAAACTAACACTTGTAAACTCTCAAATATGAATTTGTTGGTTAATGTAGATATTCATTGGTTGATTTTGAGCGTTGTGGCTTGTAAACTATCGACCAACATTTGGAAATTGGCATATTGTGTGATTTTCATTTATAAGTTTAGTTTTATATTTTTTAGTTTATCAATTACTATTATTATATATATTATTTTTATAAAGGGTGTTCAATTAACTTTGATATTGCACAGAATGGAAATAGCTAATCAACCTGAGTCAGACATTTACTTGGGGCAAATTGTAAATAATGAAGATGAGGCATATGCTTTGTACACAAAATATGCATATTAGTTGGGTTTTTTGATTAGAAAATAGAAACAAACATATGTTACTGGAACTAAGAAGATTCGTACAAAAGAATATGTGTGTGCAAAACAAGGGACAAAATATTTGGATGAAGGTAGCAGCACTTTATTTACTAAAATGAATGCAAGGACAAATTGCGAAGCTATGGTTTGGTTTACTATTGAAGTGGATGGGTTATGGAAAATAAACTAAGTTGATTACTGAACATAATCATGAACTTGTAAAACAAGAGCATAGGCACCTTATGTGTTCTGCTAGGAATATTCCTAACGCTAAAGGTGACGTCATTAATTCCATGGTGACTGCTGGAATCAGAACGAAAGATGTGTGGAGTTATTTAGGTGAAAAAACACATGGATATGATAATATTGGATTTTTCAAAAAAAGATTGTTATAATTATGTCAACAAGCAAATGTTGAAACTAATAGAAGTTGGGGATGGAAAAAGTTTAGTTAATCTCTTACAAAGTCATCAAGCTGAAGATCCAATGTTTTATTACAGTGTTCAATTTGATGAAGAATTACATTTGACAAATGTTTTCTGGAGGGATGGGAGATCAACAATTGATTATGATTATTTTGGGGATGTAGTGGTTTTTGACACAACTTATCATACAAATAAGTATGACTTAATTTGTGGACCTTTTGTTGGAATAAATCATCATTGGCAAAATGTAATGTTTGGTTGTGCTTTTTTGATGAATGAATCAGCAGAGTCCTTTGAATGGTTGTTTGATCAATTTTTAAAATCTATAGGAAATCAACCCCCACAGACTATTGTGACTGATCAAGATGCTGCTATGGTTAAAGCGATTGAAAAGATATTTCCTAATACAAGGCATCGCTTATGCTTGTGGCATATATCTAAAAATGCCCCATCACATTTGGGTTCTCTGAATTGTGATAGTGATTTTCAATCATATTTTCAAAAGTGTATGAGAATGTGTGACTCAGAAGAAGAATTTGAAATCACGTGGAATGAAATGATTAGGAAATTTGAACTCAATGACCATAAGTGGTTGAATAGAATGTATACAATTCGGCATAAATGATCAATTGCACTTGGTAAAGACATGTTTTCTGTAAATATAAAATCTTCTCAAGGGAGTGAGAGCACTAATAGTGTTTTGGGAGAAATATCTACAAAAAAAACTTCTCTCACAGAGTTCTTCTTAGCTTTTAAAAAGATAGTAGAAAAATGGAGAAGCTCTGAGGGTGAAGAAGATTTTCACAATAGTCAATCCATTCCTTCATGTGCTATCAATAGGAACAAGACTTTATGCCATGCATCAAAGATTTATACTAAAAAAATTTTCAAATTGTTTGAGAGGGAATATTTGGATGGAGTAGGGACTTTGTTTAAAGAGATTATAAGAGATGGAGACATCTTTTATTATGAGCTGTGGGTGGATGGAAAAGAGTCAAAGAGGCGGGTTGTGCAATTTAATTCCTCTAATGAGAATGTTACTTAGTTGCAAAAAATTTGAATCTATGGGTATTCTTTGTTCGCATGCATTAAGAGTTTATAACATTAAGTGTGTAACAAGGGTATCAGATAAATACTTCTTAAAGCGATGGTCAAAAAATGCAAAGTTTACTGACTGTGAGCATAAAGAAAAATATGCAACTAGTGAAGATCCAAAAATTGTGTATCGATTCTATTGTGCGTTCTTTCTATAACTTTGTGTTGGCCTCACAAGATCACAAGGAAACTCAAGATATCATGTGGGATGTTGTCAACAATGGATCTCAACAAGTTCAAGAACATCTATGTGATTTGAATAAAAGCAACAATGTGGAAAAGAATAAAGAAATCCATGCCACCATTCAAAATGCATCTCAAGTAGGCCAAATTCTCTTGATCCCCCAAAAGCAAAGCCAAAAAGGGGTGGAAGTGGTAGAAGAAAGGGCCATTTTGAAAAACAAGGAAAATCAAGTAAGATATTAATTTTATAAATACTTGTATATGCCCATATATCAGTGATGTGTTTCTAAATTTCAATTTTTTGTAGAAAAACAAAAAGGAGTGGAACATGCTGCTTCAACTGCACCAGAGCAAACTTCACTTTCCCAAAGCTTTGGTTACACATATCCAATGGTTAGTACCTATGTCTACAAGATTAATAAACATTGTAATTATTTTTTAATTATTCTTATTGAATATGTTTGTTATATTACAGGTCAGTACTACTCAAGTTGTTTAAAGTAGTCATTCTATGATCCCACATGCTTTTTATGGTACTTGGAACATTAGAAGTCCATTTCATATGATTGACACAAGCAACAATTTAAATCAAGTATAAATCAACTAGTTATATTATTTTCATATCAACATCTTCTTAAAATATGTTAATTAATTACAGTTATTTTTAAATATATTTTAATTCATTTTTAGGAAGCACATTCATCGGCTTGGAGACCACCAACTATGTTAACACAAAACCAATAGTTTGCCTTCAATCCTCTTCAAGCAAAGCAAATGGAAGAAGATTTTTTTTTTTTGGCTTTATTTTTGTATATTTTGTGTAAGCTGGCTGACTTTTTGTTCCCAGCTATTTTGATGTATAACGAGGTTATATAAGCTGGTTGGTTTTTGATTCCCAGCTATTTTAATACAAACATTCCCTTTTTTTTTTTTAAGATCAATGTAAGTATTTTAGATGGTGAAAAAGAGGTCATCTTGTGTTTAATTATTGCAAAGACTTTATGCTAAAAACACTTGTCCAATGGTAAAAACACTTAATTTAATTAGCTTCTCCCTTTAGATGATTTATCTATTATGTTTTATTTGCAAGTATTCAACAGGTACATATTTGTAAGTTGTTTAGATCTGGAACAATCAGAGAGATGAAATTTTGAAGCCTATATAAAAAAATTACCATGTGCAAAGTTAATTCCTTGCCTAAGTTTTTCTCAATGTCCAAATCCATTTCAACCCATTCATTCTAACATATCCATGAGTTGCCATAAACAAAATCTGCAACATTCTTTAGTACCAAGATGGCTACCAGGTTTTCCTACCCACAACTCATACAAGAATTGCAATAAATTAATTAAGGAGAGGAAAAATGGTGAGTGGTAGCATTGAGGAAAATAGGAATGTATTACAACATCTACTCTCATTGCAATTACATGGAAATATGATACAAGCCATAATATTTTCAATTATAAAAACACAACAGTGTCTTCTCATATGCTAAATCAAATTTGCTACTCTAGAGTGCAGAGCCTGTGACCAACCAACAATATGATATTTCTTCTCTCTTAGAGAACTTGAAGCTACCACTGCTACCAAATCTGTTGTTAAATAATCCAAAAAGACGAAAAATTCTCTAAACTACTCCACTTTCACCGCCTTCAGATACATTGGATTACAATAACCTACAAAACAACCATTCTATCCCTAACTTTACACCTAACCAGAAGATATCAAGTCAGACATGATATCCTGAGACTAGCTACGTATGTGCATATTGTTACAAAAACAATCTGATGGCAAATGGATGTTTTATCTCAGTCAAGTGACTTAACAAAGTGCCCACTTTTCTGCCTGTGCTTGCTATAATCAGAAACAAATCTGAACGAAACGCCACATCCCTCAACCTTGCAAGGATAGCTACATTTCTGAGACAGAGCCATATAAAAGAAGCCAATTTAAATTTTCAAGGATTGATGCGGTATGATTGAGAAATATGGCAAAATAATATTAGAAAATTTCAAATATATATGTACTTAAGATTAATTGAATAACTTCTGGCCAAAAAAGAATAACCAAATAACCATAGTGCTAAGTAACAGACAGCAAACGAAATATTCCTTTTCTCTTTCAAGGAAATGCACTTATGTTTCATCAGCAGAGTCATGATAATGCAGCCAAAATACCTAGTAATAAATGTTGAAGCTCTAGTTTATCAACTGAAATATAAAGTTGGAAATAATGAACATATCACAAAATAATTGCATCAAAGCACATATCAATTGGGTTTCTCAGAAATATAAAGTTGGAAATAATGAACTTATCAAAAAAAAAAATTGCCCCAAAGCATAGGCCCATGAATTGGAGACATTATGAATAAACATAAAACTCAGAAGCCTAGTTTCAGATTAGCCCTAACATCGTTGCCTCTTCTATCAATCGAGCTTCAAACTGAAATTTTTGCAGCGTTGTCGATGAGGAAGCGACGCTGAAGGAGGAGGAGAAAATGAAACTTACAACTTGTGGTTATGAGAAAGGATGAGAGTGGTTGCAGTTCTCATGGTTTCGATCAAGCATCTGGTCGCTGTCTATAGGGGAATCACCGCCGCCACTGTCGCGCGCCTTTGGTTATGAGGAAGGATAAAAGGCGTTTCCTTCTCATCAGACCATTCAGGTATCTGGTCGCCAGCCACAGCGGAGTCGATGTTGCCGGGGAGAAGCTGTAGAAGAGAGGGCAAAGGGGTTAGAGACGAGCTCCCCTGATGAAATCCATTCCCCGTTTCAATTTCATTTTGGCGTCCTTTTTCATTTTAAAAAGTTTAATTTTTTTTTTTTATTTTGTTTTTCATAAATTGGTGATCTGCCAAGTCAGGGTGCCAGCAAGGATAAAAATAAGCTGACTTGTGGTGTTTTGATTGGACAGAGTTGGGATGATGTGGCACTCCCAGAGTCCCAGTGTGTGCAAGAATCTCTCTATACATGTTAGGATCAACTGGGGGCTAAGTACATTAGATAGAGACTGACCCATCTCTTCAGTTATACCCTCATATACGCCTTAAAGATTGCCCTCACAAGGGCATAATTATTGTGTTAAGGCACTAATGCGTTGTTTCAGTATGCGTTATAGATTAAATAAGAATTATTTTGAGCCATAAACTCCTAAAAAGGATCAACTTCACATTCTTGGAAATTTTTATTCTCATATTACTATTCATATAATTGTTTTTAGTTTTCGGTACAGCTTAAATATACGAAACTAAATCTGGAAAAGTCGTAACGAAATATTTTATTACTTAGTCTAAGCATTACTTGTAATAGGCCAAGTGTACTCATCTCACTATTTTGGGATACTTTGTAACACCTCTTTTTCTTTTTCGTCGTCATGTTAAATGATGACGTGTTTTTACGTTATACGTTATACTTTGATATTTGATTGATTGGGGATTGGGCATTTTTTTGTTTTTTCCTGGTGATTTGTCATAGTGGAATCCTCTCTCTACTGACGAAATCCTCTCTAGTGTCTGGATGGGTAGGATCCCGGGGGTGGACTCTTACTTTTGGGCCTCTTCATTCTTTGTTTCTTCTTCTTATATTTCCTGGGCATCGAGATGGAATGTTTAATTGACAGCTATTACTCTCTTAATTATATTTATAAATCACTTCATCTCATTGCCCGTGGATTCGACTTCCCATCACAACATTTGAGAAAGCATCCTAAATTAGGGGTGTCTAAGTAAACGTTTGAGGGTATGCTGTAGATTTTCCCTACCCAACATGATATCACTTAGGAGGAGTTGGATCAAACACTCCGCCTTTGATTTGGGTTGAATCTGAACTTCTGCCTAAAATTTTTTAACCAAGGAAAAATGTGCAAATCACTTTCATTGTGTTACGCTTTTCCAAGAAAATAATAGTCCGCCTAATAATAAATGTGTAACATCCCGAATTTTCTGACTCAGGATGAGTAGAAAAGAGAAAGTTCATTAAAATTATTTAATAGCTCAATCACAATTGGGGAAAATTATGGAATATTGATTTTTCAAGGTTTAGAAATATTTTGGAAAAGTTCATTCCCCAAAAAACTGGCTTAGATGATTTTAAAGCTATTTTCATAGAAAAATGGGTTATTTCTTAGGAAAATTATTTTATGGGTCAAAGAAGCTAATGGATAAGAAAAATCCATTTATGATATTTTGGTTTAATTTCTAGATATATCTTATATTTCAGAAAAATAGGAGAAGGAATAAGATTGGAGGAATAATTATTTAGGAGGGCAAAATGACTCAGCAACCATGTAGTACACGTGCTGCCTTCTTTGTTTGCCACCTGATTCACTCCCTCAATTATCAGCTGGTCATCCACGTGTTCTGTCTCTTTAACCTCCAAACCGATCCTACCCTCCTTTTTCATCTCATTCTGTTCTGCAACGTAGAGGGAGAGAACGAGAGAGAGAACGCAGAAGAAGCTACCAGCGAGAAGGTGATCGGAGGTGATTCAATTGCATGCAAACCGATTAATTGATCAAGGTGAGTCTCTTAAGCACACTTCCATCGTTATTTTCTGCTTTGGGAGGCTGAATATGAAGTTGATGATGGGTTTGAGTTCGGGTTAGTGAGAGGAAGTGAGGGAAAGTGGAGGATAGGTGATGAAATCGCGTTTTGTGAGAAGATGGAAGTGTTTAGCGTTAATCTTCCAGCCTACACGTTACTATTACCGCTGTTTCATGATTTCCGAACAGAGCATGGCATTTCTGGGTTAAAAGGCATCGGGTTTGAGGTATTAGGAGAGAGGAAACGTGTAATACATGAATACGAAGTTGCATGTTGATTACTTCTTTGTTTCCTGGTTGACTGACTCTGGTTTATAAGATTTGAAGTCAGACCTTTGATTCCTTCTCGGTGCTGTCAAACTTCTAGGTGGATTAGAATCTTGATGATGATATTCGGGTGAAGATCTTAGAGGTTGGTTCGGACTCCATGTGAATGATTTTTCTGGTTTATGACTGTCTAAAAAATTGGGTCTGTGATCTAAAATTTAACTCTATGTTCTGTTTTTATTTTAGCGTCGGTTTTAATGAAATTGAAGAGAGATTATGCCACATATATATATATATATATATATATATGGGACTGCACAACGTTGACTTCTTTTGGTGACTTGGTGATTATTTTGGGAGTATATTTCAATCTGGAAAATGTCAGACTTGCCGAATGTGGCGTGATGTTAATGTTAGGATGCGGGAGCTGAAACTAAATCACAAGGCAATTATTTAATTATATATATAGATATATGGAAAGTATTTTCGGGCAAGTGGGTTTCAAGAGGAACTGTAATTTTAAACTGGGGACTTTCAAATGGTGGATAGAATGATGTTTATGAAGCTGGAATTTCATATCAGTAAGAAAGGAATGTTGTTATTATAAATTATAAGCACGTTGAAAACATTCAAGGGTGCTAATTCATTGTTGAAAGAATTTGAACTTGCTCGATTTGAATTCAAATGATTAAAATTAGAAGTCAAAGATAGAGGACATATAGTTGAGTTTTCAAATGTAGAGAGATATGTGGGTTGAATTATGAATGTTCAAGTATGTTCGTAAATTTGGAAAATATTTCCAGATTAAGTGCAAGGTTATGTGAATCATTGGAGATATAAACATACATGTGTATAGGGATGTGCTGTAATGAAAACTAAATATATATAGTTACTGTTTAGTATCTCCAGTTGTTGAACAAGTATTGTAGGTTATTAAATTGAGTTTAGAAACTTCAAATGAAGTGGTGCTGGTATGTTTTAGGGACGTGGTATAGTTTGATTGAGATGCTAGTTACTAAGTAAGGTAATACTATGGGTTGAGATAAGGAAGGAAGCGTTCTAAAGATAATAGTTCAAATAAGAAAAATTGTCCAGGATGACCAACTATTAAGTAAGGGTAGAGATTGAAAGAGATTGGGATTTAAAGAGAGTTATTTAATTTATAAATTATGTTGGATCAAGCATTAACCTACCCTTACTAATATAATAGGTTTTGATATTTGCAAAAGCCTACCGAAGAAGCTAAGAGAAAGGAAACAAGTAAGGTTTGATTTTGAAGCAGAAGGTTCAGGTAGTAGTTCTTTCCTCCTTTACACTTGTGTATGATTGCTGCATGTCTGTTTGTGCCATATTGCTATTCAAAAAGCATGAGAACATGTAATCCTTAATTCCTTGCAGGATTATTTAGCCGTGATCACGTGCAGCTGATAGACATGGGGCAGTGATTGCCAATTATTTGCGCTTTACTTATTCAGCTTGTCTAACAGACATGGGGCAGTGATTGCCAATTATTTGCGCGGCAGTGATTGCCAATTATTTGCGCATTATTTATTCAGCTTGTCTATCTGTCATTGCGCATAAATGCTTAATTGCATTAGCTTGCAAGGTTTTGTTCCATATGGCTTGTTTTGCATGTTTTATGTGATCTGCACATTTGTTTGATGGAAATTACTACTACGGGGATTCTTCGGAATCTCACCCCCCAATTTATGATGAACAGTGAAAGCTAGTAGCCTGAAAGACAAGGAGGTTGTTTAAGAAGAAGGTGGGCTGGTTGAAGAGCAGAGATACCTGTTATAATTCTGTAAATTGTATAGTAAAATATTCGGGCAAGTAACTTTACTTGCTTTATGGAAATATTATTTTGTATCCTTTAGAAGAAGGAGGTGAGCATTGCCAGGTGCACGTATATGCTGTCAACCAAGAGCGTTGCTTTATTTTTAATATAATATTATAAGATTGTATAGTATGAAATTATTTTAGATGATAATAGATTAAGTTGAAAGCAGGGTTGATATTGGATCACTCATCAGTTATCTGAAGCTTTGAAATATTTGATCAACGGATTCTAATGTTAAAGGAAAAAAAAAATTCCCTGTCTTTTCCCAGGATGGAAACCTGGTGTTAGTGATTCACAGGCGTTAAAAATGATCTATTAGTATATAAAAGTGAGGTGTTGCAAAATGAATGAGAAAATTGTATATATTAAAAATTTAATAATATGATTTACATATGTGTGGGTCAAAATAAATTTTCCCATTAATAAATAGCACTAGAAGAGTGCTTGTTTAAATTTGTGTAGTTATTGTTAGTTGTAAGGGGTGTTCCACTTCACCTCTCAACCCTCAATCAAAAACTACTTCTTCACCTAAACAACAACTCTTTGGTCTTCTCTGGTCCATTTAACTATTACCTTCTCTAGTCATTATTTGTTCAATCTCTGTAGGTTGTTCTTGGCATTCGATCTTTGGTGTATCTGTTCATTCAATATCCTTAGTTTCTTGTTCTCTTGGGTTGAAATCCATTGTTCACGCACTCTCAAATTTGAAGAAGAAAAGGTGAAGGAAGGAGACTGGGTATTGAGATTTTTTTTCCCCCAGTTTCTTTCCAAATTGTTGGATGGAGATAGAGAAATTTTATAAAAAGGATATTTTGGTCTTTTCAAAATTCGTATTAAATAAAATTACATCACAATTTCGTCTGCATACCATACATAAGTTTAACAGCTAATTCTATTCTACTTTTCATTCCAATTTCTTCGAAAATATCATATAATATTGCTTTATTATGTTTGTTGATTGAACAAAAAAGATTTTAAATGATGACTTTCAGTGACAACAAAAAAATCGCCACTGAAAGTCCACTTTTAGCGGCGACACTAGAAAATCACTGCTCAAAGTATGATTTTCAGCGGCGACAAAAATGTTGTCGCTAAAAGTCAACTTTCTAGGGTGAGTTTTTTGTTGCCGCTGAAAGTCGTCATTAAAAGTATCTTTTAGTGGTAACACAAAAAGTCACTAGACCTTCAGTGATGACATTTTCGTTACCCAGAAAGTCACCACTGACTTTTGGTTCTCCATTTTCATTTCGATTCTCCATTCAACCTTAGAATTTTGGCAGCGACTTTCTAATGTTGCCGCTAAAAGTACAATATGATAATATATATTTTATTTTACAAAAGTAATAAACAAATTCAATCCAGCTTAATGGTAAGAAGATTGAACATGAAAAGAAGTGGTCACGAGTTTGAACCTTGAAGAAGACGCATTTAAGGTGAAAATATTTGGGCTGTGATGTGACGGCAAGGAGTGACATGGCATGAGAGTAGTGATGTGGCAACACTGTGGAGGTAGTTGGCAATAACGTGGCGGCCAGTAAAGCCAATTTTCTTTGACATCAGTTTCAAGGGTGACAAAAAAGTAGTCGTTGAAAGTCACTTTTGACGGTGACATCTTTTGCTGCTAAAAGTACTGTTAGCGGCAACAAAAAGGTCGCTACCAAAAGTATATTTTAGTGATGACAAATGTCATTGCTGACACTTATAAAACTTGCTGCTGAAAGTTTTCATCCATGGTTGTTACGGTAACAACTTTTTAGTGGCCACTTTTATAAGTCGCCACTGAAAGTCGATTTTTTTATAGTGGATAAAGTGATATTAATATTATTCATACTAGTGTGGCCTATAAAGTTTTTCACTTTAGTCTCTAAGAAACTTTTACTATTCACTTTAGTCCTTAACCCTAGACTTCCCATATTTATATTTATGTCGCTGACCTGACCTTGTGCAAAGGCCTGAACAACTTTTCACATCTGGGTTCCTTGTGTTCAACGAAACTAAACCGTGTCTTGCAAATTTTCCAAATTTCCCTTAAGATTGAAATATTTTTACCCTAGGAATGCCTAAAATTTTGGTAAATTGTAACTTTGAATATAAGATTCACATAATCATTGAATAAGGGTATTGCGGGAAGAAAATATTAGGCTTTGGATTTCTAGAACGAGCATAGGTTGTCAAATACTCCTCCGGTTCTAAATATAAGATCCAATTGTTGAGTTGGTTTTGATCTAAATATAAGACCTATTTCTCATATTTATCAATTTTCTCTAAATTATCCCTATGAATATCCCCTCAACCATAATCAGGACCGGAGGAGTACTACTAAAACAAAAATGTTTAAACTAATAACCATGGTTTTGGATTGGATCGAGAAAAAGTAATAACTTAAATTGTTGTGTAGTGTCGGAAAATGATGCTTGACCATTAACTGCAACTTCGACTCTAATAAGGTTCATAGCTCACTGTTAATATATATGCATCCCCATTCAAAAAAGAAAAAGGGTTCATAACTCTTTGACTGCAATAAATTGTATCTCTTTCCCAGAAAGTGTCGTTACAACTTTTTTTACGTGTTACAAACAAATATAAATAGCTCACCAATTACCAAGCCCATGTAAAAATTCTAAAGAAGGGCTTAAACAGTTATTAATGGGTTCTTCAAAAACACGTTATCTTGTGATTTTCATGATTTTCATGATCATCACTTCATCATCATCAGGTTCGCTTTTCTTCTTCCCCATTATTGGTTATCCCATTTGTTTATTTTTTTAATAGTGTGTGTGTGTATAGAATGAGTTTCTTGATGCCAAGTTTGAAGTCTAATTAGCAGCTAATTTCAAGGTAGAGAGAGACAGGCATGGTTCATTTTCAATTACTTGTGTTTAATTTCTCACCTCAAAACAGCTAGTTTAATATGAAAAGCACTGTCAACAGCTCATTGTCTGAGTGCCAACACTACCTACTATGTTTGGATGAGGTCTTGATTGAAACTGGTGTTGACATGTTTGTGTATGCATGCATATTGGTTGTATCATACTACCTCTGATCTTAATTATAAAGCCTTATTTATAAACTATAAATAAGGTCTTATAATTAGGACCGGAAGTAGTATTTTCCAAAAAAGGGATCAATTTTGCAGAAACTCTTTTATCTTGTGTTCTTTGTTATTATCACTCTATCATCAGCTCTTATTTTCCTTTATCTATGCCATTTTATTTTTCAATTATACTCCTCTTATTTAATTTTATTTACAAAAGAGAAAGAGTAGTATTATTTATCTTTAATATAAGTTATTACCTTATTGAGTTTATTATATGAATGTATAATTTTATTCCTAATTTATTATTTTGTGGAATGTTATTTTTGTAGAAAGTATATTTATTAAATGGAGATAAATTAAAAATTTATTAAATTTTAATATTTTTATTGATTCTTATAAAATATGTTAAAAGTGCCCCATAAATAAGATGAGAGAAGTACTGTATGCATCATAGCTAGGTAATTTTTTTTATGCTATGCATGATATCAAAATTTAAAATTTCTTCAAAAAGTGCACTTATTTTTAATATTTAATTTCATTAAAATTAAGTATGTTTCTTATATTTTGCACAAAGTTCAAAGTGAATTACACTTTTGATTACTCATGAATATAGCGTGGTTTATAATTGGAGAAGTTGGTCGCCGTGGTGAGACATGGTAACTGGGCCACTGTGTCCACGGTTCATATATGGATGCCGACAAATTGATGCTAAAAACAGGGTGGTTCATCAATAAGAATAATAATTTAATAATATTTTTTTTATTGATATTATTTTGTGAAGAATTCCTAATGAATAAAAACAAAATTTCAGAGCCTAATGAGATATTTGAAGAAAGAATAATAAAGCAAAAAAAATATTATTGATAGTTATATATATGTACTATTTGCTAATAAAACTTATGACTGAATATTGTGCGTAGCTCAGTATCGATCTTTTATGTTTCATGCAACTACCACTCTGGTTTTTATTATTTGTTACTTTTAGGAGTTTCTCACAATCAAGGAGAGAATTAAATAAATAAAACCTTTTACTTTTGTTCACCAAAAAAAACCTTTTACTTTTGCCCTTGGTAAGAAGAGCATCAAATAGTAATATATTTTCTCTCACACATTCCCTCTCTCTTCAATTTTACTATAATCAATAAGGGCAGAATTGAAAATGAAGCATTAAAAAGGATATAAGAGACAAACAAAATAGGACCAAAATTCCTCCCTACAAGTGACAAATAATAAAGACCAGAGGGGCACTCCTTCTTGTCCTTATTGTAAGACACCTTTTAAAATGATTTTTAATCCTTAACATAAGTCAGTTGAAGAGTCATCATTAGTATTTATTTGTAAATTTTGTCTTGATAAGTAGTGTTTTTCGCTCTCCTTCGAAACCTCACTAATACGGACATCAGTGATGCTTATCAAATCTCGAAAGTTAAAATTTAATTTAATATGAAAGGCAGAGAGTAAATTTTTTATATTTTTTTTTCAATTTTTTTCTTTCATAGATAGATAATTCAAAATAAATATGATATTTTGACTGTAAGTTTTTTTAAAAATAATTTTTTATTTAAAAATTATTCCTTAAAAATTTTAAATCTAAACCATTAAAACTACATCTGAATAGTGTAGGTTTCAAATGATGAGTATTATACTGCTCATCACAGGGATGAGACAAAGTTGAAAAAATTTGTTAATTTAGACCGGTTTAATAAGTTAACTATCATTTATGGATTCGTGCAAATTAGTAGTGCCCTACAATAAAAACTAGAGGGAGTATATAAATACTGATGTTAAAAGAAAAATATCATATTTGCAGCTGTGGAGAATGAAACTGAAGTATTATTGTGCCATGTCGAAGCGACTGGGATTGCCCCGACTGCCCTTGCGTCAATAGAAAGTGTGTTTGTGAAGCTTCCCCTCAACTTGAACGACATGATTCAGAGCCTAATGTTGCCTTCTTTATCGCGCACACTATTAATGTCTCTAAACAACAAATAATCCCTTGACTACTCTTGTTTGGATGATCTCCCGTTTATTACATAAAATAAATGTCTTGGAGTTGAAAAGGCAAAGTGTACTTCCTTTTGGAGGTTTAATAAGGAAAAAAAAAAGTATTCATCAAATAGAATATATATTAGTTAAGTTGCATCTAACACCTCGAAGTATTAATACATCCAGTATCTTGAAGTATTTTTTAAAATGTATCCATTACCGTAAAATATTTTTTTGTGCATCCAACACGCTAAAGTTATTTGACATAAAAAACATCTCATGTTCTTTCTTACTAATATTTGTTAGTAGATTCAGATTATAATACATTTGTCTTCACATCGGCTATTGGAGTGAAAAAGTATGGAAAAGCGTCGTAGTTTGTTTAAAGTTTACATCAGTAAAATAAACGATATTAAAAAAGAGAGAATTTAAAATTACCGAAATTATCTTTGTCATTGGACAAATGATAAACTTTAGTTTTTTCCAACAGAATCACCTATAAGCATATAGAGTGCCTCCTTCGTTAATTATTGTAAGAATATATTAACAATTATATATATTAATAACTATAATTAAAATTAGTGAACACGTCTAAAATTACAAAATTACATTCCATGACATTGATTACGTAGAAGGATATTGTTTAGTTTGTGAGCATAACTTATAAAGTGCTCTCTCCAATTCTTATTATAGGGTTCAAATAACTATTTCACAGATGACGAATAATTAGTTAAAAACAATAAATAGATTACAAATATGCTTTTGTTTTTAAGTATGCCCCTATAATAAATAAGAAAAAAGATAAAAGAGAATGTATTGAAAAATGGAATAGAAGAGACTATGGTAAAAGAAAGAGAATAAATAATTAAGGACAAAATTGAAAAGCAAACAAAAGAAAGCATTAAATATTAAGACAAACCTAAATTGAAGCTTGTAAAATAGACTATGCTCCTTCTCAAATTTGAAGCTTATAAATAGGACAGGAGGGAGTATTACTTAATCAGTTTATTTTTTAGATAAATGATCTTATATTAATCCCATGAGGAAGAGTTTTTGGATAAGGATCGATGTGCATTTTATCAATAAGATGATAAGACGCAAATTCTAATTGCATTCCTCATTCAAAGTTGGCAGACTTATCACAGAATATTTCAAAGATATTATCATCAAAACTTGTATTTTTTTTTTATACTTGCAATATCTTGGAAGTAAATCTTCGTATATGATAATTTCAGACGGAAATACAAAAATCACAAAAATAAATAAATAGCAATAAAAGCTCTGAAAATTAATGAAACTTCTAAAAGTATACTTGCTTCACATTATATAAGTGCTAACTCATTGCTCAAACGCATCGAAAATGCTGGCAGACATGGGTATGACCAAGACATTGGCTACGGGAGCTTTTGTTGTCATCCTCTTGGTTTTTCTTCTAGTTATATCTGTCACCATAAAGTATTGAGTAAAGTAACATTCAATACTTTAATTTTATTTATAATATTTTTAGCACCCAAAATCATTAATAAGATCAGCATGTCTTGTGCACACCACGAACACACCAAATAATATCACGGCGGTGGTTACACGTGGAAACAATAAAAGCTCTACATATTGTAAACAATCTTGTGAAGTCCAATATATTGATCGATCCACAAGATTTTCTTCAAATAAATTATATATAATATATTATAAAGTAACTACCGGTTCTAGAAAATCATGTGGGAACTTGAAAGTAAATCTTAAATACAAAATCATGAAAAATAAAAAACAATAAATGCCCTACATATTGCAAAGAATCTCATAAAATTCGATATGGATCCATGACATTTGATTCTAGAAAATCAATATTGAAAAACGTTTAGAACTATATCGATGTGAAATACACAATCAAAAAGTAAAGTGACAATAAATGCTGAGAAAATTTGACTTTCAAGGAGCTTATCTTTATTTTTTTTAAAAAAATCGTTTCTTTCCAAATGTCTCTAATTAAATAGTGGTATTTTTTTAAAACATCGTATATTAAAGAATGTGGAAAACTCATTAAATAAGATATCCTTAGAAAGACCTTTTAAAGCATCATAGAATTTTGATTGAACCATGTATTCGCCTATAAATAGAAAACTCAGTGAGCTAGACGCATCACAAGTTGATGAAAAACATGGACCAACCTTTGGTTAAGGGAGTTTTTCTTCTCGTCCTCTTGTTTTCTGCTTCAGGTACGCAGTAAGAGAACCATTCAATTTCTCTTGTTTGTTATGTTTGTGTAAAATTACATTCATTATAATTTTTCTTCCAATATCAATATGCTAAATTTGATTCTTAATATAAGATTCAGTTTATAGTGTACTAAATCTTATATTAAGGATCGTAGGTAGGTATCACATATGAATAATCTACATATCACTTCATTTTACTATTATTCTTTCTTCTATTTATAATTTAGAGAGAGTACTTTTTGGTCCTTAATATAAATTACATCATTAAATTTAGTAAGGGGCAAACTTACTCATGAAGTATTCCACCAGATTAGAGCACTAGACATCATAAAATTTCCTTCTGTAGGTACAAAAGTAAACATTTTCAACATCGCGCAAAAATGTCACAACCATTTTGTACTGATGTTGAGTGTTTGACAAGCATGTTAACCAAAAAAAATAATGTGAAAATCGACATAAAATTTTCAATCTGATCCAAAAATACACATGGAGCCTCCATGGTATTTTTTATCGAACTATGTATATTTTTTCACCATTTTCTTGACCTACATGTTTACTAAATGGTTAACATTATTTAACTTAATGATCATGGCATTTATGCAACATTTTAAATTTATATATATCTTTGCACCCAAGAAATTCTTATGGTGTTCGATGCCCAAGTTGGGTAGATTATTATTTTCTTGGACTTCTTATTAAAGTGTATATATATTAAATATGGATAAAGTTGTAAAATTGTTAACTTTTAACATATAGTTAATAAGATTTAAAGTCTTTTTTTTTAATCTGGATGAAACGTGTTAGAAGATGTTTATAAATAGAATCAGAGGAGTAATGATTTTTAAAATGACTGAATATTCTAACCAACTATTAATTTTCAAATTTAGGGCTTGAAGGGTCTGCTTGGAATCTAGTCTAGCCCAAGAGTCTAATGCAATCTGGTCTTCTATTCTTATGAGCTAATTTTTTTTCCCCTATATCTAACTCAGTTAGGTTGCTCTCTCGAGATTAAATTGTAGCAATTCTATGCAAGTCTCATTACCTTCTTTAATTTATGTTTTATACAAATACATAAAGTTGATAAATGGAAATCTCATATTTGCAGCTTTGGGGAATGGAACTGAAGATGGAGAAAGCAAGTTCCATTTACGATGCAGAGGTCCTGAGGATTGCCCTGATTGTTGGTGCCTTAATCATGAGTGCCAATGTGGCAATCCTCCTCAATCTCATCAAGAACATGTTTCATCAAAGCCAAACAATGTCCCAAAACAGGAAATGATCCCTTGACTCTTCTTGTTTGGATTCTAATTACATGATCTTTATTACATAAAATAAATATGTTTTGGATTTGAAACAACAAATGGAATAAGAGAGCAAAGTGTTATCCTTTTATTTAATGCAAATATTTATGGAATGCAATATCTTATAAATTAATTAGTTTTCTATAGTATGGTTATAATTAGACATGCACCTTTGATAACTCTTAATAATGACATATGGGGATTCAACGATCTCATTATTTTTCACTAATTTTTTATAATAACTCTTTTTTTGGGAAAAATAGCTTTAACATAATTTCTAGGCTGCCTTTAACCATGAGAAATTAATATAAAGATTTCAATATTTTTCAGCTACCAATGTTCAAACTACTATTATTAGTGGATCATAAATGGTTGGAAATGCTACGTATCATACATGAGGCGAAGTGATACTTTTTTATTTTTATTAAGAGAACCACTAGTATATTACAACATGTCTTAAATATTAATTTTTTTAACATACATATTATCTCTAACTAATTATAAACTTCCTAACTACTTAGTTGAGCTCGTCTAACTACTAACTTTTATTGAGGGTACAAGATAACTAATTTTAACTAATTAAATTTAGTAATTTATATAAAATTTTTATTAAAATCTTATACACAAATCGAAGAAATAATTAATAAGGAGTGATGAAGTTAACCAAATAACTAATAAGGAATGGTGAAGCTAGCCAAAGAAAAGTATGCTCCGCTTACCAGCTATTCGCTACTTCATTCGTTCCCTCTTTCTTTCTTTTTTTTTTGATACAAGGGAAAGCAAGAAAGCATTAAGAAAACAGCAAAACAGTTATCCTATTCCTTCGAGATCTAGAAATTTATGAACACTATCAGGGCCTAGGATAAGGAAACGCGGGTTATCATTCAGGGCTCTCTTTGCTAGTGCATCTGCCACGAGGTTATCATCTCTAGCAATAGGCTGGTAGTCGAACTTTCAGTTCTGTGAGATCATCGCTTTTATCTCCTCAATAAGAGACCAGTCCTCGTGCATCTCCGGGTAGCATTCTTCAGTTGAAAAACATCATACGAATCTGTCTTTGGTATTGCATCTCTGAAACCACAATCCCGTGCCCGTTTCATTCCAAAAAGGCAGCCCCATAGTTCCGCAGAGAGGGCATCACCTGCTTGCAAGCGAGAGACGAAGCCTTCAATAATGTTTCTATTATTATCCATCAGGACTCCCCCACACGCTGCTGCGTTGCTCAGGTAGGAGAAAGCACCGTCCACTTCTATAACAATACTGCCTTCTGTGACAGGATCAGGAGACACAGTCAGAGTCCTCCGGTTCTTCCCCAAGTTGATGCCGTTAAGCTTGTGAGAAGCGTTATCCATGCAAAGATTATAAAAATGGTTAGAGATAATAAATATGTAAAGATTATAAGTTTTTTCTCCTCAAAAGTACTCTTATCTATGAGGGGAGAGAATATGAGAAAATAAGAAAATTATTAAAATAAAAAGAATGATGCTTGAGAAAATGAGATAATAATTATACTAGGTATTAAAATAAATAAAGGGGGCAAAATAGAAAAATAACCTAAAAAATTTGAAACATCTTATAAAAGTTTCTTATAAATGAAGAAAAAGGTAAATGACGGTTGTTTCTTATAAACGGGACGGTGGGAGTAGTTATTAGCATACCTTGCCCTGCTCCAACTTGTGTCTTGGTTAAATTAAGTGTATGTCAAAATTTAAGAGATAATTAATCTTTGGGTCCTTATAGTTTTATCCGATTATTAATCAGGTCTTTATAAAATTTTTTTTATCAGATCCTTTTACTTTCACGTGTTTTTAATTAGGCCTTCTACTTTTTTTTCCTTTTTATTAGATTCTTATAATTTCACTTATTTTTTAATTAGGTCCTTTGTAGTTTTCAAAAATTATTTATTAACTTTATTTTTTAAAATTAATTTTATTTTTAAATAAATAATTATAAAATTGGATAAAGTAATTAATATAATCATTTAGTAATTAATAATTAATAAAAATAATCAATTATACTTAATTATAAATTTTTTATAATTATATTCTAATTTAAGAAAATTTTATTGTTATAATTTGAATTTTATAATTATAAAAATTGAAATTGAAAAATAAATAATCTATTTTTTTAACTAAAAATTTAAAAGAATATTAACATAAGATTATTATAATAATTTATTATTTATAAAATATCATTATTTATAGAATAAAGAATAAAAACTACAAGTTCTTACACGTACACATCACTTTATATTCCCCACTATTTATAATATTAAGGTCATTAACTCTTTTTTTTTTTAAACAAATATTACAATCCTTCAAGATATTAAAACATACAAAGACTCCCAATATCTGTTTATACGTCTATATATATATATATATATATATATATTTATATATATATTTCTTTTTTCTTTTCTTGGTTTCCTCTTCTTGCTCTTCTAGAGTTGGTCCTTTTCCCAGTTTCAAAAGTCATTGTGAACCTTAATGTTGCTTTGCTATTCCTCCTTGTTTCCTAAGCAATTAATCTTGTTTGCCTCGCCATGCAAGAGCAATATCAGAGTGAAAACCATGTAACTACCGTGAAGTTCTTTTTTCCCTCTGGTTCGACTCCTCCACCGCCGGAAAAAAAAAGAGAGGGTGAATTGAGTTTAGGTTATTAAGATTCATGGACTGGGTTAGTGGGAGGGAATTACTCCATCAGGCCCAATATTTTTAATTAATTTAAACCCATTCCCAATTACCTCAATTTTAAAGATAAACATGTCCACATACATGATTATATTTAGAGAGGGACACGTACACCCCCAAATATACTTGTATTCTAAGCTCACTATTGGATACTCTCTTTTTCACCCCTTTTATGATTAACAAAAATTGATACCCACATTAACCTTGATTATTTAATTAAATATTTTTGTTACTCAGTAGTAGAGTCTCAGGATATGTTAAATGTTCATTACGCCGCATTTTTGAGAACTCATTTTCCCTTATATAATTGTTTTTTATGTTGCATTTTGAGGATTTAATCGTTTTTTGTTATTTACGTAAAATTCAATTAAGTGTTATATGGTGAGCTCACATTACTATTTTTAATGTTATTTATGATATTTTAGCATATTTTGATACCGTTAGAAAGTAACATTTTAAGATGGATCTAATTTTATGGGATTTGAGATTTGAGAAACTAAAATAAAAATGAACCAAAATTTCAGAAACAAAAAATTATATTAATTCTTAACTATAAATTAATTTTATAAATAATATTTGTTATCATATGATGTATCGGCCCGGTCCTGCAACATATAATTGTCTGCGTGCAGGTCAAAAAATCATAATTGTCTGTGTTCGCCTGGGAGACCCGCTGAGAGCTACTCATCATCATATAAAATATTTATAAAATAATATCATTATAATTGGTAAATTTTTGCGGAATCTATTCCATGTGATATTATACTAATTTAAGCCAAATTATAAAAAGTAAGAAGTAAATTCTGTACACATATTATTGGAAGTAAATCCTTGAGAATTATTCCAATGTGAAATACAAAATCACAAAAAAATAAATAACACAAATGCTTTATTGAAAATTAATTAATACTCCAAAAATTGCACTACCTTCTTCAACTATAAATGCAAACTCATTGTGCAGACGCATCACAAGAAGATAAAACATGGCCAAGTCTTTGATTGTGGGAGCTTTTCTTGTTCTTTTGATGTTTTCAGCTTCAGGTGAGAGAACCTTTCACTTTTGTTGTGGTTTGTATAATTTTTACATTGATTAGGATTTTTTTAATCAATATCAGTATTTTATACGATAAATTATTTTTTTACCTTCAAATACAATAAACTATTTAGTAGTTTGTTTAACTATTCTTTTTGTTATTTATTTGTGGCCCACATGTTTCTTTCCACTAAAATAACATAGAATGAATATGCAGTGATTGTGGGGATACCCATGTTGATTTTCTCGTTTTATTAAGAAAAGGGACAAGAGAAAAGCTTTATGACATGATGATATCCCATGCACACAATCATGTTAATACTTAGCATATTAGAATTTAATGGATTTAATTTTTACCGAATTATTCATGACTTTTAATGTTAAATTATGATTATAGATGTGTGTTCGTTTATTCAAGTTAGAATAATTAATTATTTGTGAATGATAAAATATACCAATATGTTAATTTTCTATTTGTATAAATAGTATAATCAAAATAAAAATATATAAATTTAACCAGCTGTATGAAATAAAAAGGTATTATTCAAAGCTAAACAGGAGCTATTTTTTGATGCATTATTTATAATGTAAGTTTCATTATCCCTTGTTTTATGTTTTATACAAAATATATAAAATTGATTAACAAGAATATCATATTTGCAGCTTTGGACTATGAAACCGAAGATGCAGAAAGCAAGCTCAATATACGATGCAGAGATGGCTTTGATTGCCCAGGCTGTCCTTGCATCAATAAAAAATGTGTTTGTGGAGCTTCCCCTCAACTTGAACAACGCATGATTCAGAGCCCACCAGTGTCTCAAAACAACAAATAATCCCTTATTGACTCTTTTGTTGGGGGTTCTCATGTTTATTGCATAAAATAAATATATGTTTGGCGGTTGAAAAGAAGTGTATCCCTTATAAAAGAAATATTTATGGAGAGGAATATCTTATAAGCTTGAGTTGACTCTCTAAGTTTAATTTTTTTTAATTTTCAATTTATTAAATCATGTCATAAATGCGATTGAATTTATGAGTTTACTCAACGAGTTTATCATTTTTACACTTTTAGCTTATAAAATCGTATCTATTCGCTTTTAAACTTATATTAAGTCTTTTAATTTAATTATGTTTAGTGACTTTATATATAAATTTTATAGAAATTTCTTTGTTGAATATAGTACATAATGAATGTTAATATATTCAATTTTAATTATTTGAATTCAAAATATATTTAAATAAAATCATTGTTATTTTTTATATTTGATTATTTAATTATATATTTTTAATACCAATTTATTAAAACTCTTACAAGTTTAAAATTCAAATTTATAATCCAAATTTATATTTCTATCATGAATTTGCTCAAACTTGTGAATTTGACAAGCTTGTTAAATAATACTCCCTCCGTTCCTTATTATAAGAGACGAATAACCGAATTACGTTGATAAAAAAAATAGTTAAAATTAGTTAAGAACAATTAATATGTAAAAAGTATAATTTTTTTTCCAAAAATGCCCTCATTAAACATGAGAGAGAACAATGGTAATTTATTAAAAAAAAGAGAAGTGGGAATGAGAGAGAGTGTGAGTTGGAGACAATAAATATGGGTAAAATAGGAAATCAACACAAAAAAGTAGAGACAACTTTTAAGTGTTTCTTATATATAGGAACATGCCATAAGCACCAAATGTCTCTTATAATAAGAAACGGAGGGAGTATACAAGTTGTGAATTCTCAAGTTTTCAATAAGTCATAATTTATGTTTTTTGAGCTGTGTAAAATTAGTCGTAAGTTTCTAAAGTCGTGCCCAAAAATTTGCCAAGCAAACTGCATGGCATGTTCGTTTCGGGAGATATATGATTAAACCTTATTTTCATACTTTTAAGTTTTAGTAGCTCAAAGTTTACTTGTTTTTAATCTGTTTTTTCTTAAAGAAACTGCAAGATCGAGCACAATAATTTCTTAAATTAATTGGCAATTTCTCTGAAAAAACACATTTATACTCATGTAAAATTACAAAGTCGTTACATCTTAAACTTGCATCATACCCATTATAACAAAATAGTACAAAGAAATTGCAATCAAAGTTATTATCATGACAAAATACTAAAACATAAGTATCAAAATACTGCATTAAAAACTTGGCCCATTTCACACACACACACGCACACATTTCTGAAACAGGGTTGTTATCCTTTGCCTCAATTTTTGTGTTGTTCATACATTGTTTCCTGAATCCTGTTTAAACCAAGAGGGTATTGTAGATTTAATTTTAATTTTCTCGAAAGAGAAAGCAAAAGAAAAATGTCAATTTCTCTTCTTTTCTTTTTTTTGGCAGAGTCAAGTTCTTGTATCTTTTGGAGAGAAAAAGACCTTAACATGGTACACCCTGGCCCTTTTTGTAAGCAATTTTAGACTAAATTATGCAAATCAAAGAGTTAGTTAAAATTAATCAAAGTTAATAAATATTAAAAAAGTTGGAATTATTTTTTAAAATACCCTTATTTATGAGAAAAATATAAGAAAGATAATAAAAAATTATTATAATAAAAAGAGCTATGAGAGAGAATCTACGGTGGGGAGAGATTATAATAAAACATAATTTTGAAAATATTTATTATTTAGGAAATGATATTTTAGAAAAAAAATAAATACATTAACTATTAAAATAAGTCTTTAATAGTGGTAAAATAGAAAATTTTTTATAAAAATTTACGACAACTTATAAATATTACTTATATTTAGAGATAAGGGAAGATAGTGATTGTTACTTCTAAAAAAAAGAACCAAGGGAGTAATTATACGAGGATGATTTATTTTTTTCCCCGGGTGAAGGAATGGATGATTGATTTTATTTACATGAAGATGTTGTTTGCAAGTTTGTAAAGCCGGGTTTTTTTTTTTTCAAAAAAAAAAATCCTGCCGGTCTTATGCATAAATAATATTACAATGGTCTATAATGTTACAAAATGGCTTTGGTAGTTCAATGGTCTATAATACTACCTCCGGTCTTTAATATAAGACCCTATTTGACTTTTATTTTGATCCTAAATATAAGACCCCAATCCATTTTGTTTCTCATATTTATACATTTTTTCTAAAGTAATTCTTTTAATAATAATAGTTCTAGTCAATACACTTGATTAATAAGGATATTTTAGGAAAGACAATACCTATTTAAAACAAATAACTAATTCAACTTACTTCCTTAATCTCCTCAAATTAGTCAACTGGTTCTTATAATTACGACCGGAGGTAGTATTACAAAATAAAAATTACTTCCTACTTTATCAATGTTTCACTCCAATTTTACCGATCGTCCCCATGGGACCCTACTTTATTAATGTTAATTATAATTTTTATAACGATTTTTCACAACTCTATTAAATCATTTTTCATATTATTTGACACCTTTTTAAACATTCATAATGTGATTAAAACTCTTTTAACTATATTATTTATCTTGTGTTTTTCATATTTTTAAACTAAGTTTTTTTAATATTCATAATGTATTTGACAATTTATAATAATATTTACAACTTCACGTCATTAGTCACATTATATGACCAGCTACTAGAGAAAAATTTCATGAATGAGAAAAATATTATAAACTTATTAACATTTAAAAATTTTAATTTAGTCATGATGATTGATTTGAAATTTTAGAAATTTAGATTTCTTTTGGTTTTGAAATTCAAATACTCGTGGGTTCCTAATATTTTTCCAACCCTCATGTCTTTTAATGAATATTTTCTCACTCTTAACAACCCCCCCCCCAAAAAAAAAAAAAAAACCACCTGCGGAATTTGGCATCCGTTTTCCCGTACAAATTACTCAAGTCCCTAGTGCATGAGGGGGCCATTGTAGTCAACTGTATGAGGAAGAGAAGCCTTAACCTCTCTTCCTCTCCCCTCCCCTTCCTTTAATTAATCTCCCCTCCCCTCCCTTCCGTTGAACCAAACAAAGCCTTAGCTGCGAGTGTGCTAAGTTAACGAGTATGGCTTCGCCGGAGCCCAACGATGAAGATCGTATTGTAGAGCTAGTCGTGCGTGATGCCCTGATTCGGCCGGCGATGCTGATGCTTTTGCGGTTTCGGAGGACTTTGCCCTTTGCTCGCGCAGCCTGAAAGACCCAGGATCAATATCTTCACCCTCTCTTATCCCCGAAGAAAATCCAGAGTAATTTTTAGTTTTTTTTTTTTTTTTTTGTCTTTTTTCTGTTTGTCATCAAGTCTTCTTCGAGATTTTAGTTTAGAAAGTTGAATTATACGTAACTTTGAGAATGTGACTGTCAACTTAAGAAAAAAAAAAACAAAAGAAAGGAATTTATTGAATTTCCATTTTCCCCAGATAATTCTTTGTGGTTAATTAGTTTGTTAGTGTATTATGAAGCATGATACATCAGTTTTTGTGCAGATAATTTTGTGCGTAGATGATCTCCGTTAGCGTAAAAGTCTGGCGTAGACGATCTCTTCTCACGCTCTATTGATAGAATGATAGAAAAATAAGTCTATTTGCTAGTGGAGAGTCATCTTCACGGATTTTAAATTTTAGAGAGGTTCATTTTGAAGTTTTTAAAGAGAGGGAACTTTATCAGCGCATAACTGAAAATTCAAGGGCGTTAAGTTGCAATTTAACATGAAGGGGGAAAAAAATGACAGTGCGTCCTTTATTTGCGAAGTATGGCTCTGTCTTCAACAGCAGGAATAATTTTTTATAGGATGACTGACAAATTGAGAGGATTGATGGGAAAGGGGCTTTCAGAATATGGGTTTCCACAAATGAGTCGGATGAGTAATTAACTTCTGGCAAGTGACAAAGGGAGTACCTTGCGTTGGTCTATCCTATCAATTGCGTAGGATAAGGACAAAACTAAACTTACTTTGTAAATGACCTTTTTTTCCGTCCTTTTTTCCTTTTCTTGGCCACATGGTGATTTACCTGTTCAAATTCACTTACAACTTACAAGCTACGAAATAAAACAACAAATATTAAACGGGAATTTTTCATTTGAAATGTTGTATTTGCTTTAGATGAATTCGTTTTGTCCTACAATTAGAAGAAAAGATTTGTTTTTAATATTGTCAGACAAATTTGAGAGAAGAAAATGAAGTGGATTTCTGGAATCAATATGGTTGCACGATGAAGTAGCAAGATTACTTGAGTCAGAGCCTTCTTCTTTGAGCCATTTCATATTGTGGGTATGGAATGGATCTAGATACTCTGGTTTACTTTGTATGGTCCTTTCATCTACCACCTGTTTTCTTATGGAAGTTCTTTCCAATATTTTTTCTGGTAGGTTCTTCAGTTCTGCTCTGTATTTTACTTTGCCAGATATTAGCGTCTGTATAATTAACAAAAATGCTAATGAAACATTAATGCATTTCTTTTAAAGAAAAAAGGGATACACAGACCTTTTATGATTATTTCATTTGCTTTTGCTTAGCACTATAGTTATTCAGTCAGTTTTCTTTTCGGCCTGAAGTTATTCAATCAATCTTAAGCACACATATATTTGAAATTTCTGAATATTGTTTTGCCATATTTCTCAATCATGCTGCATCAATCCTTAAATATAGGGCAATTTCTAGAAGCTCTACTTGCCATGAAATACAGGGCAATGCATAGTGTTTATAATGTTTCCCAATTATAACTTTCATTTATTATTACTTCATGTAATCAAGGAGAGTTGTTTTAAAAGAGTCAACTACTTAAATGTAAACATTTATTTCGCTCGAGAGTAAAATTGGAAAGATATAAAATGTGTGAGAAGACTGAGTTTTTAACTAACAATTTTTCGGAACTGCAAAGTAGTTAACATGTTTTATATTATGGACCAGAGGGAGTACCTCCTTTAGATGTGTTTGTGAAGAGAACAGAAGGAATATCTTATCATTGTTATCAGAAATTTAGTTATCATTGAAGAGAACTGATCAAATTGCTTTGTTGACTGAGTAAATTGCTTTGAGAACTGATCAAATTGCTTTGTTGACTGAGAACTGATCAAATATCTTACGTTTGGCACCTGCAAGGAAGGAAGTAGTAGGGAGTATATGTGTCTGCATTAAATTTACGCAAGGTCATGTTTCTAAATTGTCCGATATAAAATTTTAATAGGGATGGGTGCAAAAAAATTTTTTTTTTTTTTTGGGGACATACTTTTCGAACTTCAAGATTCACCATTATCTTGATATAATCACTTTTCTTGTTTGTTCATATTTTTATATTTTGAAATAAATTTCTGATTTGGCAGTCCAGGCAATTCCTTTATCTGAGGCTGCTTTCACAGGATGTACAGTTATGTTGGTACTATCATATATATGGTTGAGAAAGGGTGAACAGCCGCTTTCTGGAACATCCCATGTTAGGAATATTTTGATTTCAAGAGCCCTTGTAGGCTGTTTGTCTTTGTCAAGTTTTGTAGATTGGTGAGTTTTCTTGTTTTATGATTTTTTTAAGTATTTCATAGATCATTCTTGATACTTTTGCCTAATTTCTTCATTGAAGATCTTTTCACTACTTTTTTCCTTAACAGAAGTTATCATAGTTTTAGGATTTAAGGATCATGGATTTTTTTATTGAATATTTTGAGTGTTCCATGGACGGGGGATGGCATACCATAAAAAGCTCTTTGGTTTATACAAATACTGTAATTGTTTTGCTAGCCACCCAATGTGTTATCCAGCAAAAGTATTTGTGAATGTTGCATTGCATTTGTATGTATCTTGTAATTCATAAGTATGAAATGGTAAAGGTCGGAGTCTAGGATGTAATTCTGTCTTAATGCCCTTTAGAATTTAATTAGTTGCAAACTACTGCAATAACAAGAATTCTGTTCTTTTCAGTGTTCAGAGGTTGCCTTTCTCTCAGGCTATTGTATTAAATTTAACGACTCCTATTATGGCATCAATTATGGCTAGGCTCTTTTTGCATGAGAAGTTGAAAATTGCAGATATTGCAGGTAAAACGTTTTAGTTCAGTTCTTAAGATCCAATGAGAATAAATATGTAGATTTTCTGTGTGAAGAACCCAAAAAGTTATAGTTTGGTTGGATGATTTTTAGGTGGAATAACCATCTCCTCAGGTGGTTATCATTTTATGAGTGCTTGTTTCTATACATGTTTTTTGCATTCTATATTCTTGGACTTGTTGTTATCAGATATTTCAAGCTATGCCCATGAATCGTTGCCCTTATTGACAATCCTAGAACTGCATTCGTTAAGCCTTGAAAGTCTTAACTTTCTCTTTGGTTGGGGTTTGTCTATTTTCTTTCTATCCCTGTATTTTGTATGCAAAGAGGAATCATAACCATTATGTGACTAACAATAAGATATTTTATATAAACATAGCCATTATTGCGAAGGAAAAAAAAAATGTACTAAAATATTCTGAATCAGTAAGCGACCAGTAATTGTTAGATGAGTCTTGGGCCTTGGCCCATATTTATGCTTAACCTAGTTCTAAGTTTTCTTTGTTTAGTGGTTGTTAGTTGTTCAAACTTTATTACTTGTTATTATTTCCAATGTACTTACTGCTTTGTTTATTCTGTTTGACTTTGGGAGTGAATCATTTATTGCTAACTGTTATGGTCCTCACATTATGTACCCATCTCTTTTTCTTCAGTCAATATAGAGAAATACAGAATTTTGTTTTCCTGCGGTAATGATTGATTATTTATTGTCATTAGTTCAGGCCTCGCTTGCAGTTTCTTTGGTGTGCTCTTCTTTTTCCACGACATGCTTGCTACAAAAGGTAGAGCAGCTTCCGCTCTCAGTTTGGTGAATATATCTTTTTTTTTTTGGGTATGATTTATGAATTTGAATATTTGTTGTTCCTTTATGTTATAGTTGGTTTGCACAATTTAGATTTGTGAATGTACTGGGTGAGAATGTCCTAGACTTTGAGAATGCCGAGATCTATCGGTTTCTCTAGTTCTAATCAAGTTTCTTATGTTTTTATTTACTTCTTATAATTGAGAGGAATAATCTGCATTTTATTCTTTGATGATTCAGTAAGAACTGTAATTCAGCTTAACTACTCTTTCTATTTTTTGAATTTCAGGACACTTAGTTGAAGCTGAGGAAGAAAGTAGTGCAAATTATAAAGGAGGTCATGTATTTGCATTATTACTTGGTCTCGTTTCATCAATTACTGGTGGAAGCAGCTACTGCCGTATAAGGGCTGCAGCAAAAGCTTCTGATCAGCCACTATAAGATCATAAAGTTGTTTGCTGGTATATGCTTGTCATTATTATTTTCCTGGATGTAGATGCTCTGACTCACAAGCTTTTTGGGTGCTAGAAGAGGATCAAATGCAAAACCCTTTACCCTCAGCAGAATGTCAAAATCCGACAAACTCATTGCCAAGCTATTAACTTTATTTTCGTTGCCGTTCTTATTGTAGGCAATGTCCTAGGATGGCCTAAAACTTTGTTCCAAATTCTTTTGATTTATAGTTTACAATTCTTTTAGAATCTTTCGGATATACATGGAACACTAGAGTATGGGGAAAATCTCTCTGATACTGCTATGGGTTAGGCTAGCAACGGTCCTGCTGTCAAGTCCAAGACACGTGACATGATTACAGGGGAGAAATAAAAGCAAGACTTTAAAACCATCTAATCCCTAAAAATCTGCAATGTGATGATCTAGACAGGAAAAGAAGTTAAAAATTTAAATCACTAAACAGCATAATTGCGGGAATAATATGTCATTGATATATGCTTAATTTGGAAAGGTTAAGATTCATGGGCAAGTTAGGCAACAGGAATGCTAACCTGCCAGGCTTTTGGGCTGTAGCCTGGATAGAATACTTCTTTGGACCGAAAAAACTGGAGCTCATGATTGTTGCACTGTTGCAGTATTTCGTAGCGGAAAAAGGGAATGAAACTTTACAAACAGGGGGCCTGTTATTTCTCAGTAAGAGTTGGAGTTATGTTACTTTAGCGTTGAAAACAAATCCAAGTTAATTAGCTATATTGATAACTTGCCAAGATTCACTTATTTGATAACTTTGGAGTCAAACAATTTACAGCAAGCAATGTCTGGTATGGCGGATTTTGGTATGCATGTTGCTGACCATGTTCCACAGATATGCTGACAAATTAAAATTTGTTACTCTGCAGTGCAATTCTTGTGACTCCAAATTGATGTTGGACAGAAAAAAATTTACTCTTTAATGTAGGGTAGCTAGAAGCACATTTGATTATAAAAATTGTTTCATGTTTTATCTACCCAAAGAGATACTAATATTCAGTGAAATAGGAACTAATTGAGTAATTCAGAGAGTTTTTATAAGTTCTCTGACCTCTGAAATTCTGCCATCTTCCAGGGTAACTGTCCTTGCATTTAGCATGCTGGCTAGCCCAGTGACGGCTGTATGTACATTCTTCTTTGAGGTAAAGTCATGGTGCACTTAAGCTACTATTTCAGGGACAGTGCTATGGTATACTACCACCAAGCCTTTGGTAATCTACACTAGGTGGATGCTGGTAATAAATAATTGGTAACCAGGGAAAAAAGAAAAGCAGATTCCATGAAATGCCTGATTTATTTTCCTCCATTACTGTGCCAACATTTCTAAATCATCACTTAGTATAGCTTTTTTTTTTTTTTATATATAAAGGCAAGCAAGAAGCTTGAAAGTTACAAAAAGCACCTCGGGTTACTGACCCGTTTGTCCTTGACTAACATCAAAATACTCCCTACAATAATTCGGGATATCCTGTAAAAATATATACTCTTGCTCAATATGATGAGCCATCCTAGCAAGCTTATCGGCACATCCCAAATTTTCCCTGAATGAGTGCAGTATTTCAATGTCCCATTTATCAAATATCAGATTTCTCAAGGCTTGTACCGTCTCCCTCAGAGGATGTGAGGGCTCACAATCGGTCAGAAGTAGGTGAAGGGCTTCAGCCGAATCCGTGTATAGCTTTATTTTACTATACCCCAACTGTTTGCAAAGTTGCAGTCCAGTCAGCATAGCGTGGATCTCCGCAGCTGTTGAGGGCATGGTTCCCAACTTCCTTAGAAATCCACCCTTCCACTGACCTCGATAGTCACTAATAAAACCTCCACAAGTTGTCGCACCTTCTCTTGATTTGGACCCATCCACATCGATTCTGATATAATCAGGAGGTGGGAGATTACGTTGTGTGGTACTCCTCTCTGGAACCTGGTAAATCTGGTGTCGAAATTTTTCTTGTTGTATCTCCTCCATTAGGTGGTTCAGGATCTTGAACATTTGGTCCTTTGGCCGAGTAGTCTTTTCCCCAAATGCTTTCTTACATCTGTTCTTTCAGATGGCCCAACAGACTTGTCCAAAGATTCGACTCCACGGCCATCTGGAAAATCTTCCATTTGCTGGGTTGTTTTCGGTGTTCCATTTGAGCCATACCTGCAAATCACAGAGAAAGAAAACAGCATAATACAATGGGTTAATTATATGCAACCACACTCTTTTTGCTGCCTCACAATCTCTCAGTGTATGTAATATAGATTCTTTGCAACCACACTCAAATGGGCATTCCTCATTTTCGCTATTTAGGTGTTTTGCTCTGATTCCATTCATAGGAATTCTCTCATGGAAAACCTGCCACATGAAAAATTTTGCTCTTTCAGGAATTCCCCAGCGCCAAATTCGCTTCCACATAGGATTTATATTTCTATTCTGCTTTTCATAGATCATCCTATATGCAGTCCTAACATTGAAATTACCATCAGTGGCATTTCTCCAGCATATCTTATCCTCGCCCCTCCCTGTTGGTGGTCTGATCATTTTGATTTTCTCCAGCACCCAACTAGGGAAGCATTCACCCCATCTATTCAGATTCCATTGGCCATTATCTGTCACAAAGTTCCTCACCGGTTCATCTGGATTTATTTGGTGGAGGTTTCTATTTGCATAGAACTTTAAAGGAAGTTCCAGGGGACTCCACAAATCACTCCAAGCTTTTGCTGTTTCTCCACTCTGTAGTTGGAATCCCACGCCTTTCAGGAACTCTTTCCAAACCAGTGTTATCGCCCTCCAAACTTCAGATTGGTTCCTTTTTTGATTGACTTCTGGCATCCTATTCTCCCCACAATCATATTTCGCCTTCAAGCATTTGACCCACATTGCTTGGGGTTTTGTAAGAAATCCCCAGCATAGTTTCATGATGAAAGCCACGTTTTGACTATGTAGATCTTTGATTCCAAGGCCACCTTCCTCTTTACTCTTTTTAATCACGTCCCAAGCCAAGAGATGAAGTTTTCTACCTCCATTTTCGTGATTCCAGAAAAAGGTTCTACTGATTTTTTCCAGTTCAGCTAGAATGCCTTTTGGGAGTAATGTTGTTTGCATTTGGTATGAAGGGAGTGTTGAGATAACCGAATTGATGAGTATTGATCTCCCTGCCAGGCTCAGGAATCTCCCTTTCCAGTTTGCCAGTCTTGATCTCACCTTCTGAAGTAAGGGAGCGAATATCGTCTTGGTTACTCTTTTGTGTAGGATTGGTACACCCAAATATTTTCCGAGGTCCTGCGTAAGGCCAATCCCAACCATCTGGCTCAGTTCGTAAGCTCTGTTAAAGTTTACATTTCGGGAGACAAAAGCCTTTGACTTGTTCAAATTTATTTTGTGGCCTGAAACCTGACAGAAGAAATGCATGATGTTTCTCATTTCCAACATCTGATCTGTTGACGCTTCTCCGAACAGAATCAAATCATCAGCAAAGAAAAGATGTGAGATGATTGGTCCCCTTGTACTCAGTTTCATCGGTTTCCATCTTCCCCTTTCAATCTCATGCTGAATCAGTTGCCCCAGCCTTTCCATGCACAGGACGAATAAGTAGGGGCTTAGGGGATCTCCTTGTCTCACTCCTCTAGATGGTTGAATACTCTCTATTGCCACCCCATTCCATAGGACTCTCATCGAGGCTGTGGAGATGCATTTCATTATGATGTGGACAAAATTATCTGATAGGCCAAGGCTTTTCATTGTGAATTCTAGGAAGTTCCAGTCTAGCCTGTCAGGCTTTTTCCATATCTACTTTTATAGCAATAAATCCTGTCCCACCCCTCTTAGTTCTCATTGTGTGGATCGCCTCTTGCGCGAGTATGATGTTATCACAGCTCTGATGTCCACATATGAAGCTACATTGGTTCTCTTTGATCAGGTACGGCATAACTCCTTTGAATCTGTTTGCAAGAACTTTGCTTAAGATCTTAAAACTGACATTACACAATGAAATTGGTCTGAAGTCTTTCAGGGAGGTAGGTTGTTCTACTTTCGGGATTAAAATTATATGCGTCTGATTCAAGTCCCTAAGAGATTCAGGATCAGACCAGGCTGTGTTGAGTAGCTCACAGATCTTTGTACCTACTTTATTCCACTGTGTTTGGAAGAAGTGGGGTTGTAGGCCATCTGGTCCTCGGGCTTAGTATAGCTTTTTTAACAGTCAATTCTATAACATTTTGCTCTCGGCTATAATTTTTTATTTGGATAATTCTTAAATGGTGCTTTACATCAAATATATTCCCTCTTTAAATACCTTAAATGGATGAATAAAATTATTTCAGTAACCATGGAGGGCAAATAGATGATTTCACGAGTTTCTAGCAAATGATTGATCATTGCTGCGCAGACAAAAGTTTAATTTATATGTCAAAGTTCTAAAGCACTATAGTTTTTTGAGTACCATGACGTGCTTTATATGACATTTGAAAAGGAAAGATGAATATAAGTGAGAACTGAACATTAAAGAATTCACAAATGGTTGTTTTGTAATGCTAATCCAAATATCCACCATTCTGATTAATATAATACTTAGATTTCGGTCATCCTTTCTGCTAGTTATTAGGTAGACTTCTAACTATCACATGAGTAATATGGTGCCACTGCAGGTACAAAAGCTTCTAACTAATTAAATAATTCCTCTTAGAATGCCAATCACTGGCAAAAGAAAAACTTTCATCTTACTAGTGATTAATTTAGTGACTTCAGCAAAATCCGAACAATGATGCTAGTTTTACTTTTGCTGCACTAATAATTTGTATTGATTTTTTTTGCTGTTTATACACGATTTTAGCTACTTAAATTATAGGATCATAGGCTCCTCATGATATGATGCATTCATAAATTCTATTAATCCACGGAATATTTAATACATCATAGCATATTCATTTGTTCATTACTGAGAATATAGAAAAATGTGGGTTCTGAAGTGTCTTTGCAGTCACCTTTGCCCTGGCGTTGGCTACCTCCCTTTAGGATGCATCACATGTGGTTTGGTCTAGCTGGTTATTGTTAGCATTTCACTTATTTTCACCAAATTTCTCAGCCATGATTAATCTGTGTCATCTCTCTTATGAACTTCATTGATACTTCGACAAAATAAAATCGTCTTGTTGGTGCAGGATTTTGTGCTCCCAGGACATCAGTCAATCATACTCATGCTTGTACTTAGTGTTCTCGCTTTCTTTGCTGAGGTACTATTCTAGGCTGTATTATGAACCTGCTTTTTCCACCCTACAAAATTGTAATAGAGAGAGTCAGTGAGTTTCATAACAGGCTCATCGTGCTTATTAATAATTGACTGCATAGAATTTTTTGTCTCTTTGGGGATCATCAGTTAAGGGAAAGTGAGATATTAGGAGCAAAAAGAATATTCAGCACTGTGTTACTCTAATGTATTTCACTATCCAACAATCATGTTACTTGTGTTCTTTTTCTAATATATACTTTTTGTATAAAATCTTGTAACTTCTTCCTTGCTATGCCCGAGGGATATGTAAAACATTGTTCTCTGTGGAATACATTTTTTAACAATGTTGTTCTTAATTCACATTATGTTATGACATTTTTTGGAGAACTACCCGTGTATTAGTTGTCCATTTCATGAAGTCAAAGAAAGAAGTGACCAGCTGTTTCTTCGTTTGAAGTCCCTCAATATTGTCTTATTTGCCATTTATCCAAGTCGTATGATGTGTTTCTTAGACAAGCATGATTATTACGTTCTAAAAATATTCATGTATGAATGGTCTAAAATAGTCCCCCTGTATCGTATTGCCATAATAACAACCTAAATTTAAGGCACCCTAAGTTACGGCTAGCCAATTAAAAGTAGGGAATGAAAGATACTTGCTGAACAGCCATCAGAATAGGATACTAGCATTTTGACCATTCCGCTTGTATGGTTGAAAGGTGACATGGAACTTTTCCGGTCTCCGAAAAAGTTAGTTCAAATCAATTTTCAGACATTCATTATATTTTCCAGCTCTAAGAAAGCAAGTATGCACATTTGGCTTCTAAAAAACATAAAAGAGTATGAAAATGAGCCGAATTGGTGGGAATCTCAAGAGGTTGCCACTTGTGTTCTTTCACTCTGTGACAAATGGTGAAGAATATGTTGAGATCAGTGATGAGTATTTTATTTTATTTTATTTGTGGAATGTACTTTGACTCAAGAGCTTTCTCTTTTACCTGGGGATCTGTTGCAGCAAGACATCAGCTTTTTTTCCCTCCATTGTTTGATGCAGACATAAGTACTGTTTGAATTAATTATATTATGTTAGCTCTACTCTTTTAATATAAAATCCAATTGACTAATTTGAAAAAATTAAAAAAATTACTAAATATAAAATTTTAATCTATTTTGTCTTTTAAATTTATAATTTTTTTTTTAAAATATCCCTATTAGTTGTAATAGTTCTCAACAAGAGATAATTTCAATGCACATAATTAAATATAGTAGTTTAAGGAGTCATACATTTATTACAAATAACCAATTTTATTAATTTTCTTAATCTCTCTAAATTAGTTATCTAACTATTATATTAAACTACTCCTTCGATTTTAAATATAAAACCTTTTTATAGCATAATTTACATTAAAAAAAAGTTTTATATTTAGGACCGGAGGAATATTATATTAAAGAAGGGAGGTAATAGTTTTGGGACGGCAAAGGATAATTGCCCTGCTTGTTTCAACTCTGCTACGCGAACAAATTGCAAGCTAACTCTTCTCCATTTAGCTCGAGCTGAACTAAAATCCTTACACAAGATAGTGATGACGGCTCTGTTTGTGTTTAGAACAAATTTCTCCTCTCTCTCCTGACTAGTGGTTTCGTGGAGCCCAATGCTGAGATGGCTTCAAATGTCATGGACTGCCAGGCTTTTGCCACAGAGGAAATGAAAAACAGAAAGCGATCGATCTGAGGTTGATTCTGGGCATTTTCGTTCAAAGAAGACCAAAATGGTTTCTTTTTGCACTATAGTTTATGTTAAAAAAATGAGGTACATTCCTTAGTAACATTTTGATCTGCTTTTGACAATAACTCTAACCAATGCCACGTGAGATTTCATCTTTTTATTCCCACCTTGTCAACAATCTCTCCATTGAATAGTTAGTCCTCTGTTTTCTCTCTATATATTAATGAAAAATTATAATGAGGTCCCAAGAAAAAAAAATTACAAAACAAATTGTATAGGTTGTCATTTTCTCTCTTTGAAACTTGAGTGTAATTCTCCTTATATTAATAAGCAGAGGTAATATATCGCTAAACAAGGCATTGCCTATAAGGCCCTTCTTCGCCTAGCTAGCCTGTCAAATTTAAATCCTTTACAATTCATTTACCCTGTTTGAAGACATCCGTAGGTATGACTTTATTCACATTTGCATTTTTGGGAAAAATAATGTTATATCATCCTTAGTATTTATTTTATAGGAAATGAGTCCCCATCATTGGTTTTCAGACGTAAGATATTGGACAACGGAGACAAAAAGAAACAGTCAATGAGGAAAGTGAGATGAGTATTCTCTTCATTATTTGTATTGTTGGCTGTTAATATCAAACTGAAGATTGCAAGATAGAGAATACCACTGGAGATTGCGAGAGAAAGATATAATGGTTCTGGTCGAGTTAAATGTAGGATATCAGTATATTTTTCAAATTATAGGGACTCATTTCCATTAAAATATAGGAAGGTTATTCAATTCCAGTAGGAATATTATTAAGTGGAGAGAGCAGCAAAATTTGTTAGATGACATTGATGAATTCCAGCACTTGGTCATTTCACTCACAAGTCACAAAATTTGATAGACGAGACTGATGAATTCCAGCACTTGGTCATTCACTCACAAGTCAAGTGGGTAATTCACTCACAAGTCACAGTGGGTATATTTTAAAATTTCTGTCGTTTAAAATTATGAATACAGATCAAGAAACCTATTTGTCATTTAGATCGTTATTATTCAGCCCAGGAACTTACTACTACCTCCTGTTTTTAACATGACAATTAGTTTGACATTTGATTTAGTTCTAAAGATAATATCTCAATTCACTTTACCTTTCATATTTATCTATTTTTTTTAAGGTAGTCCTTTTAGTAGTTACACATGTAAAATGTTTCATCAAATGGTAGTTCTACTTAATATATATGACAGGCAATAGTATTTTAGGAAAGACGGCACATAATTACTACAAATGACTAACTTAATTAATTTTCTTAATCTATGCAAATTAATCAATTAGCTTCTATATTAAGGACTGGAGAAAGTATTAAAATATTTGTATATTACATTTTATCTTCCTAATTTAGAATTTTTTCCCCCCTCAAAATATGATTATTGATTGTAATTAAAGAGGCCCCCATAGTTCCAAAACATATGATTAAAAATGGTAGTTTAAATGTATAGAAAAAAGATAATTTAGAAAAATCAACACATTTATTATAAATAATAAACTTAATTAATTTTTTTAATATCTTTAAATTAGTTATCTAGCTCTTATATTAAAAAAAACAGAGATAATAATAATTATTCTAAAAAGGAAAAATTGGTTTACCTGTCCTTCACCACCTGGCTCCCTCTTAGGGCATGTTTGGATTGTAGTTAGAAACTGCAAAAGTGTCTTGGAATCTGTGAAACTGAGGTTGCAAAATTGAGTTGGACAAAAATTGTTATTTAGTTGGGCTAACATTTTCAACCAACTTTTGACTTTTAACCTCAATTGGACTTAAAAGAAAAAAAAAACTGACTTTTCAAACTGCAGTTTCAAACAGTTATTATTAAAAATGAGTATCCCAGATTTACCCTCACATTTTCTCCTCTGCCTCATATCTTTCATTAGTATAACGAGTTTTTATTCAGACCAAATGAATTTTAATTTATATTCATGTTTGTCCATTATGTAGATTTAATTAATTATCTATAATGTGTTTTCAAATTTTTCTTTGTAACAAATATTTTTATTTTATAATTTCACAAATAAACTATTTATATTTTATCATAGTAATTTTACGTATTTTTAAAATATTATCATATTAAAAATATAAAATTTCAAGCACTAATATTCAATAAAGTTCATTCCTTTTCAGTCATTTTACAACTAAACTAACTTTTCTATTAATCATTTAAACAACTTTCAACTTTTTCAACTGACTTTTTAAAAATACCTATCCAAATATACTCTAACTGACTTTTACTTTAACTTCAGTTACAAAAGTCAGTTGAGCTAGAAATCAGTTTTGTCTAATACCAATCCAAACATGCCGTTAATCATTATTCACCACTAAATTGGTTTGGCCTTTCAGTTTTCTAAGGAAAAGCTTTTGAGTTTTAGAATTCTCAAGGGTTGTTAGTGTTTCTTTTTGATTCACATTTCCACACGCCCTTGGTCTTTCGGTGCAAAGCACTCCAAAAGCTACTTTTAAGTCTCCAACTTTTATTTGTCAGATGTGCGACCTCTATTTTTATTTTTTTCCCCCTCCTCATTACAATTTAAAAATGAAAAGGTTTGTTAAATAGTTTACATGGGTATTAAATAGTTTAAAAAATTATCATATTAACTAATTTTTTTGGTAACACATTTAATTGAGAGAATTATAATAAGGTTCCAATAAAAGAATAACTACCAACATGTCCCACTAACAAGTTAAAAAGTTGTTATTTTTTACTCTAAAACTTATTATTACAAACTGTTTAAGTTATTGTTTAGACTTATTAGTAATAATATATCTTTCTTGGAAGTTAATTGCGATTCCTCCTATTTAATTTTGAATTGACGTAGGTTTTTGGTTTTAGAAAAAATTGTAATTGTAACAAAGTCCCACTCAAAAAAATTTAATACAAAAAAGTACTTTAAAATTATCAAATAATTCTAAAAACTCAAAGAATCTCATTGTAAGAGTTTTTTTTTTATTTGTTTAACTACTAAATTTTTTTTTTTAAGTATGCGGCTATCTTCTTTTTTGCTTGAACTTAACCCTCAAATGTAATAATTCTAGGAAAAATATCAGCAAAATAATTAATATCTAAATGTTCTTGTAAGCATTGTTTGAATTGTGAGACTTGTAATAATTTTTATAAGCCAGCAAGAAACTTGTCATAGATGCTATAAAGGAAAAAGGGTGGATAAAATGATGTGAGGAAGAGGAGAAAAGTGTGAATGGAGCGATGATAAAAATTGAAGAGACGGGGAACATGGATGTGTAAGAAAAGGAAAAAAGAAAAGAGGGTAACTTTAATTAAAAAGAGGGGGGGGGGAACGACTTTGATTGGAATGCAAATGGAGAGAGGGGCAATGATAAAAGGGCCGACCCACCAATGACTGGAGATGATGAGTCCCACTTTGCTGGGCTCTCCCTTGGTTTTTTTTCATTACTTACTCCATATATTGACAACACATTTTATTGAGAATGAGAAAAATTTTAAAATTTATTAATTTTGTGTTAAAGTTTGATAATTCTCCAAATTTAATCCTATTTAACATGAAGGAATGAGTGAGAATTAAGAAATAAATTTGAAGTAAAATTATATATTTATTTAATCAATTTTATGTGACCATTTATAGTATTAAGGAAAAAAAGATACCGTGTATAGGACGGGAGCTGTTGTGGCATTCCAATTTCCAACTATGAATTTTGCTATTGCCTGCCAATTGCCGGGTTATGATTGCAGTCTCCAAAAGAAATTTTAAATCTGTACCTATCCCTTTCCCCTTAAAGTTTACACCTGTTTGGCATTTAATATAACACCTAGTTAACTAATTTGATTAGATTAGAAAAATTAGGTAAGTTAGTTAATTATAATAAATATGACATGTTTTTTTAAAACACTATAATTATCTTTTTTAATATCTTATCTCCATTTTCTATTTGATTATGATTGAGGGAGTATCAACAGAGGTAATTTAGAAAAATTGATAAACATGAAAACTAGGTTTTATATTTAGAACCAAAATCAACTCAACAATTAAGTCTTATATTAAGGATAAGAGGAGTACTTTATTTTAATTGCTAAAAATGCGGACCATTTTTTTAATTGTCTTAATTTAAGAAAATATCAAGAGTTACAACACAAGCTCGAGTTCAAATTTATGTGAATGTAAAATATAAACTTAAAAGATATCTATTCTTATTTGGCTTCGACAATAATCTAACATGCCCTGTCAAAAGCATTGCACAAAGAAAACTGCAATAAACATTAAGATTTTGGTATAATATTGCGTTTCTGATGGCATCAACGATTATGTTTGGTATTTTCATTTTTTTAGTTGTCATCATTGACCCAACAGAAAGAACTTAATCAGCTATTGTAATTTCGGAGGATCAAACTTAACCTTTTGCTTAAGCAATCACTTGAAAAAGGTACTTGGTGCCACAATAGAGCCAGACGGCTATGTTTGCATGATTAGAAATTTTCAACAGATGTGGTGAGATTTAACAAACTTCAATTATAAACATGGTTTTTTTTTTTAATTTCCACAGTTAACGTGGCTAAAATTAAGTTATTAAGATTTTAAGTTTTTAATTACATCTCTTGAAAGAGTTAATTACTGTAAGAGATGAATGACTTTACAAATTTCACACAAAGTTGTATTTGTTCACCTTAATTTTTGGTTCTAATGATGATCCTCCTCTATTTTTTTATAGTAAAAAAAAATTCAAAACGGTTAAAATCATTTCGTCCTTGCCTATTCTTCTCCAATTAAACTTGTGGGGCATGGGGCGCAGAGCATGGGTGGCTAGTGAGAAGGGACTTTATCATGTCATCTTCAAAACTACTTTGGCATTTGCTGTGTTATTTTGTATAGAAAAATGACTCTCATAATACACATACATACATATATATATGTGTCTGCAGTGCATGTGTGTATCCATAAGAAAGATAAGTACTACCTCCAGTTTTTAATATAAGAACTTGTTTAACTTTTATTTTAGTTTTAAATATAAGGCTGCAATTTACTTTGTTTCTTATATTTATCCATTCTTTTCCCAAGGTGGTCTTTGTAATAATAATAGTTCTATCTAATACACTTAATTAGTGAGGATATTTGTTAGAGATCACTGAATATAATGCCAAGGATATGGGATCAGTGAAATATAAGGGATAGCGATAGATATGATATTTTTGTTATTATTATAATAATTGTAGAGATACAATAGGATATTCACGATATCACGCGACACCACGACTGTATACTTGTATATATATAGATGCTCTATCAGTAAATGAATATATCTTTTTCTCTACAATCCTGATTTCTTCATGGTATCAGAGCGGAGATCTAAAAATTTGATCTAAGAGCTAAGGTGTCTGAGCCACGAAATTTCCAGTTGCAAGAACCATCAGTACTCACATTAGTCGTCATGGATGTGATGTCGCCATACTATATTCACGCCTCTGATAGTCTGGGGCATATGCACGTTGGAGAACCTCTCAATGAGAGTAACTACAATGAGTGGGCGAATGATATGAGAGATGTGCTCTTTGCCAAGAACAAAATTGGGTTTGTTGACGGAATGATCGCGAAGCCGCCGGAAAACTCTACAGATCTGAATCACTGGATGCGATGTGATGCTATGGTGAAAGGGTGGTTAAAGAGCGCCATGAATAAAGAACTCAGGAGTACTGTTCGCTACTCAAAAACCGCCCAAGATATATGGGTTGAATTGAAAGAAAGATTTGGCAAGAGCAGTGCACCAAGGGCTTACGAACTTCGACGAGCTGTCTCTCACATGAGACAAGACAAACAATCTATACCCGTGTACTTCACCAAGTTGAAGAAGTCTTGGGATGAGATCGACTTGATTACACCATGGCCAAAATGCTCGTGTGGAGGGTGCAAGTGTGATTTACATAAGCAGCTGCTAGAGATGAAAAAGAGAGAATGTCTCTATGAATTTCTCATGGGATTAGATGATGTGTATGCAACAATCAAAACTCACATCTTGAGCATGAATCCATTGCCAAAACTTGGAACCGCGTACCACCTCGTTGCTGAAGATGAACAGCAAAAACAGATCTCGGCTACACAGTCACCATGGTTGGAGGTCGCGGCATTCCAGGTTCATCATGATCATAAGAAGGAAAAGCCAAGGTGTGCACATTGCAATAAACTTGGTCACACCCAAGAGAAGTGTTATGACTTGGTTGGGTATCCCAATGATTGGAAGAAAACTGGCCGGGACAGGCAAGATAAAGGAGGAACACCAAGGGCAGCCCAAGTCAGCGAAGGAGAAAGCCCAGTGCCTAGGCTCTCGCTTGATCAGTATACGGCGCTTGTGCAGTTGCTGAATTTGCAGATCAAAGCCACTAAGTCAAGTGATGACCAACCAATAGCTAATATGGCAGGTATCTTTTGGGGTAATGAGCCATGGATTATTGATACAGGGGCTTTTGTGCACATCACCAATGACACAAGTCAACTCACAAATTTAAGGAGTTCGTATCCTCCACCTGTGAGGATACCAAATGGCCAAGGGGTCCCCGTAAAAGGCATAAGGAGCGTTGTTCTCTCACCCAAGTTGAAAATTGATGATGTTTTATATATACCTGATTTTAAATGTTGCCTCTTTTCTGTAAGCAAATTTACTAGAGACTTCAATTGCGTAATGACCTTCCTTGCTAATTTTTGTGTCATTCAGGACTTGAGTTCGAAGATCGTGATTGGTGTGGGTAGGTGCAAGAATGGCTTATATTTCCTCACGCCAGTGCAGCAAAGGGGGGCGTCATTTACAGTGGACACTGATGGTGTGCGAAGTTTGTGGCATTCAAGACTCGGTCATGCATCCTCAAATAAGCTTAAGCAAATTTCTTTTTGTTCCTACTTATTCAATAAAGTGACTGATCATTATTGTGATTCTTGTATTCGTGCAAAGCAAACCCGTTTTCCTTTTGGCACTAGTTCAATAAAATCTAGTTCATGTTTTGATTTAATCCATTGTGATATTTGGGGCAGTTATAAAACCTCATCTTTTTCTGGTGATCGCTATTTTTTGACGATTGTTGATGATTATAGTAGAGTAGTCTGGGTGTATCTGATGAAAACAAAGGCAGAGGTTGGGCCCATGCTACAATCATTCATTACTATGGTTGAAACTCAGTTCAATAAGAAAGTGAAATAGGTTCGTGCTGACAATAGACCAGAATTTCAATCTGGTGCAATGAAGGAATTTTATGCACACCGCAGCATAGTTCTTCAAACCACATGTGTCCACACGCCACAACAGAATGGTGTAGTTGAGCGAAAGCATCGTCATATCCTGGAAACAGCACGAGCACTACGATTTGAGGCCAAGTTACCGGTTGAGTTTTGGGGGGAGTGCGTCCTGACAGCTGTATATATTATCAACAGGCTACCAACTAAAGTTCTTAACGGCAAGACCCCTTACGAAGTTCTTTTTGCCGCACCACCTACATGCAGTCATATGAAGGTTTTTGGGTGCCTAGCCAATGCGCACCATCTTGTGTGTTCAGATAAATTGGAAGAACGAGGTCGTCCATGTGTTTTCATTGGGTATCCATCAAGAAAAAAGGGGTATCTCCTCTATGATCCCAAAACTCAGACACGGTTTGTCTCTTGTGATGTTATTTTTGTGGAGACAGATTTTCCTATGGCTTCTCCAACGCCTTCACAGCCAGTCTCCACACCTCTACCTCAAGCTTTTGATGACCCTCACATTGGCCATGATGAGGTTAGGGCCACATGTGCCAATGAGGAACTTGTTAGAGATCATGCCCTGCAGGGTGAGCGATCGATTATATTAGCACCACCTCGACGAAGTGAGCACATAAGAACTCAACCTCAGCACCTACAGGATTATATCACAGATATACCACCATCTACTGTCCCCCTTGCTACTGAGCCGCCTAGCACCACCCCTCCGTCATGTGCCTCGGTAGAGTACCCTATCTCACAATTTGTCTCTTATGCACAATTTTCATCTTCTCACAAAGCTTTCCTAGTGGCCATTGATGCACATGATGAGCCCAAGAGTTATTTTCAAGCTTGGCAACATGCTCACTGGCGAGAAGCCATGAAGCAAGAGATTGCTGCTCTTGAAGCTAACGGGACATGGGATTTGGTGCCCCTGCCAGCCGGTAAACATGTTATTGACTCCAAGTGGGTCTTCAAAATCAAGTATTTGCCATGCGGAACCATTGATCGCGTCAAAGCTCGAATAGTAGCCCGTGGTTTCACTCAAATAGAGGGTGTCAATTTCCATGAGACGTTCGCCCCCATTGCTAAGCTCCTTCCTGTTTGTTGTGTCCTCGCTGTCACCATTAAGAGACGATGGCATGTTTGTCAACTTGATGTGAATAACGCTTTTCTCCACAGCGAGCTTGATGAAGATGTCTATATGCCCATTCCTCAAGGCTTCGCGCGTGAGGGGGAGACAAGGGTATGTAAGCTCAAGAAGTCCCTCTATGGACTAAAACAAGCATCTCGCAACTGGTATTTCAAATTCACTCAAGCTCTTCTTAAAATTGGTTACTCGCAATGTAAGGAAGATCATTCCTTGTTCATATACCGAACGGCCACTTCATATGTCACATGCTTGATTTATGTCGATGATGTTTTACTTGCTGGTGATGATGAGAAGAAGATACAGGAAAAAAGAGATATTTAGATCGCAAGTTTAGCATCAAAGATCTAGGAAAGTTGAAATACTTTCTTAGCATCGAGGTAGCTCAATCACATAAGGGTTTTATCTTGAGCCAGAGGAAATATACGATGGATATCCTGAAAGAAACAAATATGACCGATTGTAGACCAAGCTATTTTCCCATGGAGCAACATTGCAAGCTACAAAATAATGAAAGAGACCCATAAATTGACGCGGGATGATATAGGAGACTAGTTGGAAAACTCCAATATCTGACAGTGACACGATCGGACATAGTCTACCTAGTGAATATTCTAAGTCAATTTACATCATCACCGAAGCACTCATACATGGTGGCAGCTAAGAGAGTCTTGCGCTACCTAAAATGCACAGCGGGGCAAGGCATCTTACTAACGTCAGAAGGGTCGTTACGACTTGAGGCATACTATGATGTGGATTGGGCTGGATGCCCATTAACTAGACGATCATGCAGTGGCTATCTTATGTCGTTGGGAGGCTTGCCTGTTTCATGGAGAACAAAGAAGCAGCATGTAGTGGCAAAGTCATCAGCAGAGGCAGAGTATACGGCAATTGCTTGTGCAGTGAGTGAAGTGATATGGCTTCGCTAGTTACTTAAAGAACTACGAGAGCCACAGTTAAAGGCGACTCCTCTCTATTGTGACAACCAAGCAGCGTTACATATTGCCATGAACCCAGTATTTCATGAACGCACCAAACATGTGGAAATGGATTGCTATTTTGTAAGAGAAAGATATCAATCAGGAGAAATAATACCGCAGAAGATTTGGACAAAGGATTAGCTAGCATATATGTTCACAAAAGCTCTTGGAAAGGATAGACTCAAGGGACTACTAGACAAGTTGGGCATCGCAAATCCACATGAACCAACTTGAGGGGGAGTGTTGGAGATCACCGAATATAATGCCAAGGATATGGGATCAGTGAAATATAAGGGATAGCGATAGATATGATATTTCTGTTATTATTATAATAATTGTAGAGATACAATAGGATATTCACAATATCACGCGACGCCACGACTGTATACTTGTATATATATAGATGCTCTATCAGTAAAGAATATATCTTCTCCTCTACAATCCTGATTTCTTCGATATTTAAAAAAAACAATGTTTATTTATTACAAAAAACTAACATAACTAATTTTCTTAATCTACTCAAATTAATCAACTAGATTTTACATTAAGAACTAGAGGTAGTGTATTTTTTTTTTTGGAATAAATATAAACGGTAAAACTCATCTATTGTGTTCCAAGAAATAAACGATTTGATTATCTCGTGAAGTGGGAATTGGAGGTGAAGGATTTTTTTTTAATATAATTTAAAACTCAGTACATCAAAACAGATCGAACAAAGAAAGAAAACTGCCCTTTCCTCTCGGCCTTCTGGTGATCTTCCCTCTAATTCTCCATAATCTTGTTTATGTGATGCTTTAGCAGCAAAAGTCTAATATTTGGACTGTCAGGTTAAATTGAAACATATCAAAAGCTAAAGTCTTGTTTGACTATGTTTTTTGTTTTCATGTTTTAGGAATAATTTTGCAAGTAAGTTTACAAGAATTCTGTTTTGATGATTGTTCCAAGAAATGACATTTAAAAAAAATTATAAAACTTATTTGGAACAATCGCTTTTAAAATTAACTTGGAGAATAGAGAGAGTGGAAGAGACAAAGTGAAGAGTGCAATGATGGACGGTGAGTTAGAAGATTATTGAAAGATGACAGAGATAAATATGAGCAATTGAGAAGGTGATCACGAGATATAGAGTGAAAAGTAAAAGGAAAAGTTAGGAATAATAGCAAAACCGGAAAAAAAAAAAGAAAACATATAAAAATTGTTTGAGTTTTTTAGAAAAACATATTTCTATTCTTTTTATGCAAAACACTTAATTGAAAATTAATCATCAAATAATTTCTTTTTGTTTTTTAGAACAAAAATTTGTTTCCAAAACATGAAATAAAATGAAGTTAGATTTGAATTATTAAAAAATTGAAAGGAGAAGAAAAACAAGACAAATCCAGAAAATATACTATATATTTTTATGGACGTCATCATAGTTGTGATTGCAGGACTCTTTAAAAATTAAGTATTAACTTTAACTGCTTTTTTGGGCCTTGCTATCTAATTCTTTAAGGATGATTATATTATTAAAGGGAGCAGGTTACTTAAAAATATTGTTTGGGTTTGAGATCAATGTGGCATTATAACTTAGTGTTGGATAACATTTACAAACCACAAAGCATGGTTTTTCTTGGAATGTGTCAAACACATCTTTAAACATGTTTGCTTTTACGTACTGAGAATGAAATACATGGAGAAGATATGAAATTTGAATAGAAACAAATAAAGCATGATACATTTTTTTTAATGAACAGTATAGATAAGGCAAAGTTCTCCACGTTTAAGTCAACCAAGAAAGTAAAAAAAAATTTGTTAATTTTCTTTTTTCTGGACTAATATATTTTCTATATACAACAACAACCTAATCTTATTTATTAGATGGGATTGGCTACATAAATTGCACAATGATATTAACCTCTAATATTTTAGATGTTAAACCTTAACCCAACCATATATGTAGCAGTTGGCATTTAACAGCTTGACACTTCAACTAACATGCATGTATGCAAGACGATCAAACATATTAAATAACTATAAAAATATGTTGGTATTTGTTTTTTAAATGTTGTTGTTAAAATGTAGTAAACAAGACTGATTTAGAATTTTAAAATTCAAAGGTATTTTTTTGGGGTTCTTCCCAAAATCTTCTCCCAACTATATTAATAATTCCCTGTCTAATTATATCACGTAGAGAAGAGGATTCTCTTCCTTTCCTTCCATCGTTGCTATTGACAACTAAAAACGTAGTCATTAGCAATTTAAGGCATAATAATTAACAACTATGATGACAGGTGTTAACAACATATTTTCTCAGTACATGATAAAAATGTAATGCATAAATTGTCAATATCCACTGTGATAGTTACTAAATGTTACACCTTAGGTTGTTAACAACTATACTTTCAGTTGTCAATGTATATTTTAAAAAATAAAAATAAAAAGAGAAGGTAATAATAATTATTCTAAAAAGAAAAAAATGGTTTACCTGTCCTTCCCTACCTCGCTACCTCTTAATCATTAGTCACCTCCAAATTGGTTTGGCCTTTCAGTTTTCTAAGCGTTGTTAGTGTTTCTTCTTTATTCACATTTCCATGCGTCTTTGGTCCTTTGGTGTAAAGCACTCCAAAAGCTCCTTCCAAGTCTCCAACTTAGATGTGTGGCCTCTACTTTTATTCTCCCCCCTCCCCCAAATTAAAATTTTAAAATAAAAGGTTTGTTGAATAGCTTTTTACATGGGTATTAAATAGTTTAAAAAATTATCATATTATCTAATTTTTTTGGTAACATATTTAATTGAGAGAATTACAATGAGATCCCAATAAAAGAAAATAACTATCAACATGTACCAATAACAAGTTAAAAGTTGTCATTTCTTACTCTAGAACTTATCATTACAAATTGCTTAAGTTGTTATTGAGACTTATTAGTAATTATATTTCTGTCTTGGGACTTAATTGTGATTCCCCCTATTTAATTTTGAATTGACGTAGGTTTTTGCTTTTAGAAAAAGTTGTAATAAGATCCCATGCACCCAAGAAAATTTAATATAAAAAAGTTTCTTAAAATTATCAAATAATTCTAAAGTCTCAAAGGATCTCATTGCAAGAGTTTTTCATTTGTTTTACTACCAAATTGTTCTTTTATTTTTTAAGTTTGCATTAAAAACGGAAAGCACAGTCATTAACAATTTAAGGTGTAACGATTAACAAGTATCGCGGCAGGTGTTAACAACATATTTTCTCAGCATATCACAAAAATATAATAGGTGAGTTGTCAATATCTGCCGTGATATTGTTAAATGTTACACTTTAAGTTGTTAACGACTACATTTTCAGTTGTCAATATATGCTTTAAAAAAGAAAAGAAGAAGAGGAGGTAATAATAATTATTCTAAAAAGAAAAAATTGGTTTATGTCACATCTCGAATTTTAGGCCTAAAAGTACCAGAATTAGCCTGAGATGGGCAGGCTACTAGATCCTTTTCGCCAAAGGTCCCAGAGATTTTCGGGAGGGACAAAGAGATTCCTAGAGACTAAATCGCAAAGAGAAAGTTTTTTGGGATTGAGAAAAGAGGAAGTTAGAAACTCGAAGTCTCAGGGCCCAAGAATGAGAAAGAGAAATAAATATAGGCCAAAGGTTATGTTGGAGGCCTTAATGAGGTGAATTTTTAGGTTAAGCCAAACCAAGGGTAAAATTATAATTTTGCAAAGTTTTGGGCTAGTAAGGGTAAAAATGGAAATTATGTCCGAAAATCCCAGAAAAAGGAAAATGGTAGGTCAAGGCCCGAACACCTCAGAAAAATTTCAGAAAAATGGAAATAAGGTTCAGAAGCCTGTATGAGGCTAAAAATAATGAAAAAGCCCCCGGAAGGAATTTGTGGAATTCCCAGGGTTTTGACTGATTTGGAATATTGGAATAAATTATTTAAAGTATGAGGAGGCCTCATATAATTGGAAGAAAATGGGGGAAAATACTTGAGGAATTATAACAGGTTTTAAAAATAATTCCGTCCCTAGAAAGCGAAGAGATTGGCTTTAATGGAATTTAAAACCTATTTATATACTATCCAAGGAAAGTCAAAGTCAAACGTCTAGAGGTTGACTTTTGACTTAAGAAAAATTAGAGAAATTCCCTGTGATGAATAAATAGTATTGGTACCCGGAGATAGATTCTCGGAGTTGTGGACCGGTAGAAAGAATTCGGTCAAGATCACTTTGAAATAAATATTATTAATTATTTAATTATTTTAATAGACGAACAAGGGAAGAGCATCACTCTTTGTCTAGGTATGTTATATAATGCCATGTGAATTTATTTGAGGAGAGAAAATAGTACCAGAACATGTCCCAGTGATTCCGGGTAAGTCAGGGCTCGAAAAGGTACCTTATACGGTGCAGAATGGCAATATAGGTGGAGGAATGCCTAGGGGTGGTATTTTGCACGAATTTTATATTAATTTCCTCCCTATTTTAATGACTTAATGATGAAGAAATATGGAGGAGACAAGTGTACAGTTAGATGGGAAAAGAAAATATCACGTGTACGGCCTGATGCAAGACATGTGTACTGTTAGATTTGAGACATGTAGCTTGATGATGTAAGCATGATGTCATCATAATGAGGTAAGCATGATTTCATAGGACACTTGTCACCACAAGATTAAAAGAGAAAATGAACGGTCCAAATCAAGCCACATATTTTTAAGATCAACGGCCCAGATTCAGTCTTATTTTCTATAAATACCCCTCCCCACCCCTCCATTTCGTCCAAGCTCCTTGTACCCATGGGAAAGCTTTGGAAAAATGGTTTTTAGAGAGAGCAAAAAGAGGGAGAAAGAAAAGCCAAGTGGTTCTAAGCCAGATCAAGCTCTAAAACAAGGTATGTGTGCCGTTTTTTATGTAGTTTTTGTTACCCTTGTTATTGTTGAGCTTGGTTGTGGATTTTAATAGTTTTTGGGAGCTTGAAACCCTAAGGGGGCATGCTGCACAAAATTGTTAAGGGTGAGGGAAGATGAAATTGATGTTAGAATAATGTTCAAGGGCCTGAATACAACACGAATCAAGTGGTTTTATGCTGAAGCTAGTTGAATTTCATGATTGTGTAACTTGAGTACTGTTTCAGCCAGACCTGGTTCTTATGCCTAGGTTGTGATTTTGATGATTTTGATGCTTCTAATGTGTTTAAAATGAAAAATTGTGTAGGGATAAGATGAAAGAATGAAGTTGGAAGCATTGGAATCAAAACTAGAAATTAAGTGGCAAATTTCGGTTTTGGCCTGGAACTAGGGGAAGGAGTTGGATTTTGATGAATCTAAGCTCATATTTGGATTCTTTGGGCAAAATTGTGTAGGATTGACCTAAGGTAACAATTTTTACAAAGCTAGAACACTACATTATAAATTAAGGAAAAAAGGATTAAGTTTAAGGACATAAGTCTTCCATATTGTGTAATTCTTGGTCCTAATGAGTAATATGACCCTTGTGACTGTGATTAGAACCTTGGGGCATCCAAGAGAAGGTTTAGATGTGGTTGAGCAAGCAACTTTAATGGTTGGAAATGAAAAAGAAGTAAGAAGAAAGCTTAAGGATACAAGGTAGCAAACTTTACCTTACTCTTATGTGCTTGGTATTTGCTTGCATGTATGACATGTTTCTATGTTATATGATTTTATGAACTCATGTGTGTTGTGATTGTGAATGTGTTTGAAATATGCCATAGGCCTATGTGTTTTATGATAAATACATGATGATTGCCAAACATGTCATTATGTTATAAAGATGTTAAGTTGCAAGCATGTTATAAATGCCAAGCTTGCCATGTATGTTTGAGTGGTTATTGTTTGCTACTGAGATTTTCTCGAATCTCACCCTCCCTTAACTAACCATAATAGGTGATATGATCAAGCAAATGATAGATGAAATGGAAGCAAGGAAAGAAGAAAAGATTTGGGAAAATTTATTGTATTACGTTGTACACCGTATATACCGATGTATGTTTTAAATGTGCCATTGATGGTATGTGATGATAAATGATGATGTTGGCTTATGTAATTAGCTATGATAATGTATGGGAATGGTTAGTGTATGAATGGAATGGTATTATGTATGGAAAGTTTTAATCATGAACTGTTAGTATAAGTTAGGGGATAAGCTATTCCTAATTGAGCAACAAAATAGTGACAGAGTAGAAGTATGACAAATGATTGACTCTACTCATGAAATTTTGCATGATTAAAGTACATACCCTGAGCTTTAAAACAAGTGGTAGATCATTTAAAACGGATGTGTGTGCTAAGAGTTATGATTGCTCAAAGTTGGACTGAAAAATCTGGAATTTAACCAGTAAATAGTAACCCGAGAATCAATCACAAAGTTCAATCTACAGGCTTATTTTGTGAATCGCTTGAACCGTAATGCTTCCAAATACATACTCTGAGGGGTTAAAGTAAGGATGTTTCAGTTTACCTGTCTTTCCCCACCTGGCTACCTCTTAATTATTATTCACCTCTAAATTGGTTTGGCCTTTTAGTATTCTAAAGGAAAAGCTTTTGAGTTTTAAAATTCTCAAGGGTTGTTAGTGTTTCTTCTTTATTCACATTCCACGCGTCTTTGGTCTTTTGGCGTAAAGCACTCCAAAAGCTCCTTCCAAGTCTCCAACTTAGATGTGTGACCTCTACTTTTATCCCCCCAACCAAAATAAAATTTAAAAATAAAAGGTTTGTTGAATAGCTTTTTACATGGGTATTAAATAGTTTAAAAAATTATCATATTATCTAATTTTTTTGGTAACATATTTAATTGAGATAATTACAATGAGATCCCAATAAAAGAAAATAACTATCAACATGTACCAATAACAAGTTAAAAGTTGTTATTTCTTACTCTAGAATTTATCATTACAAATTGCTTAAGTTGTTATTTGAGACTTATTAGTAATTATATTCCTGTCTTGGGACTTAATTGTGATTTCCCCTATTTAATTTTGAATTGACGTAGGTTTTTGCTTTTAGAAAAAGTTGTAATAAGATCCCATGCATCCAAGAAAATTCAATATAAAACGGTGCCTTAAAATTATCAAATAATTCTAAAGTCCCAAAGATCTCATTGCAAGAGTTTTTTTATTTGTTTGACTACCAATTTTTTCTTCTTTTTTTTTTAAGTATGCATTAATAACTGAAAGCGCAGTCATTAACAACTTAAGATGTAACGATTAACAAGTATTGTGGCAGGTGTTAACAACATATTTTTTCAGCACATTACAAAAATATAATGTGTAAGTTATCAATATCTGTCGTGATAGTTGTTAAATATTATATCTGAAGTTGTTAGCGATTTTATTTTCAGTTGTCAATATATACTTAAAAAAAAAAAAGAAGAGGAGGCAATAATAATTATTCCAAGAAGAAAAAAATTGGTTTACCTGTCCTTCCGCACCTGGCTACCTCTTAATTATTATTCACCTCTAAATTGGTTTGGCCTTTCAGTTTTCTAAAGGAAAAGCTTTGGAGTTTTAAAATTCTCAAGGGTTGTTAGTGTTTCTTCTTTATTCATATTTTCACGCGTCTTTGGTCTTTTGGTCTTTTGGTGTAAAGCACTCCAAAAGCTCCTTCCAAGTCTCCAACTTAGATGTCTGACCTCTAGTTTTATTTTTTCGCCCCTCCTCATTACAATTTAAAAATGAAAATATCTGTTAAATGCTTTTTACATTGGTATTAAATGGTTTAAGAAATCATCGTATTATCTAATTTTTTTGGTAACATATTTGATTAGGGGAATTACAGTGAGGTCCCAAGAAAAAAATAACTACCAACAAGTCCCAATAACAAGATGTTATTAGTCTAAAACTCATTATTACAAGCTACTTAAGTTGTTATTCTGACTTATTAGTAATTATATTTCTTTCTTGGGAATGAATTGCAATTCCCCCATTTAACTTGGAATTGACGCAGGTTTTTATTTTTAGGAAAAATTATAATAAGATCCCACCAAAGAAAATTTAATATAATAAGGTTCCTTAAAATTATCAAATAATTCTAAAGTTCCAAAGGATCTCATTGTAAGAGTTTTTTATTTGTTTAACTACCAATTGTTCTTTTTTCTTTTTTTAAGTATGCATTGAACATGGAAAGCACAGTCGTTAATAATTTAAGGTGTAACAATTAACAACTATCACGGTAGGTGTTAATAATATATTTTGTCAGTACATCACAAAAATATAATGTATGAGTCGTCAATATTTGCCGCGATAGTTATTAAATATTACACCTTAAATTGTTAATAACTACACTTTCAGTTGTTAATGCATAGTTTTAAAAAAAAGAAGAAGATAATTTGGTAATCAAACAAATAGAATTTATTGCAATGAGGGTCTTTGAGACTTCAGATTAATTTGATAATTTCAAGGGACCGTTTTGTATTTAATTTTCTTGGATGAGACCTTATTGCACTTTTTCCTTGAATGCAGGTCTCCAAAACCCGATGTCATGGGTTCAAATCCTACAAAGTGTGATTCCATTCTTGTTAGATCAAGAATGACACTGAAATAATGGGATAGAAGTTTAAAGTCTTAATTTTACCTCCCGTGGATTAGAATTAAAACAAAAAAAACGGAGGTCAATAAAAAAAAGTTAATTAATCAAAGGTCCAACTGATCACCACGTCGGAATTGTAAATATGCAGTTACAAATAATCCAGCCAGTATGACTTTTGATCCTTGAGCATGTCATATTGGTGATTCCCACTTATTAAACATCCACTTGGTCATCTCCCAGTCAAATTTTTTTAATGAGGAATTCAAATATGAACTTATATTTTTCAAAATCTCACTTCTTGTCACTCAATTCCTCAAGGCCGAGAGCCTTGTCTTTTCCCTTCAAAAATTGCAAGTTTTTCTCTAAACTTGATTCTTACCAATTTCCATGGTTCATAACTAGGTAAAAGTCCATATTCTTCTGGCCAAATCCTTATCTATCTGAATACTAATTTTTAAGAAAAATTTGGCTGCATTTTTTCTTAGAAACTAATATTTCTACAAGTTAGAACGCCATTATTTCAACCAATCTCATACTGAAATGTCAAACTCTTCCTTCTGGAAGAGTTACAGATTTGGACAGCAAGCTTAAGCACCCAGAACCTTGATGAAAAAATTATATATAAAACAAATTAAAATAAAGCTTTTTCTTATATTTTCTCCATCTACTAGCTCGTTCTTCCTCTCTTGCACTGATTCTCTGCCTTGTTTTCTGCTTCAAACTACTTCTCTCAAGAAATCAAAATCAAAAGAATGTCACTCTTGAGAAGCAGAGCAACTTTCATGAAGGGATTCCAACATGAATTTTTGGCTTGATTTTTCTTTTGCTTCCTTCTTTCTCTCTTAATTCTGCATGAAATTTCCAAAAACATTCTTCTCCCTATTTCAGCTGTGGCTGCATGAAAATCATGAAGATTTAATGGTCAAGGGAGCTTTAATTTAATAAAAATACAAAAATCATTTTGTAACTTAAATTATACTACAAAATGAGTCTTACATTTAGGATCGGAAGAGTATTAAACTATATTTAATAGAATTTGAAAGTCATTCCGCTCATGAGTCTCACTAGTTATGATTGCAATAACATTACCATCTACATTTTTTCCCTTATAAAATGAGGAAAGAAGGGGGACAAGAGGTCGTGGTGGGATCAAGAAGTGAGAAAAGGACTCGTGAACTGACAGGGTTCCCAGAAGCTCAATCCTTTCTTATATTATATCAAGCACCAAAACAAATGATCCCTTCTGAGTCATTATTTCGAGTCTTCATCAATTCATTCTTCTGAGCAAACCCACAGCTTGCACTATCTCAACAGTCCCACCATGGAAGTACCATGGAAATACCATGTCTTCTTGAGCTTTAGGGGAGAAGACACCCGCAACAGCTTCACAGGTCACTTACATGCTGCTCTTGAACGAAGAGGTATCATAACTTTCATAGATGATAAACTTAGGAAAGGAGAAGATATCTCCCAAGAACTCCTCCAGGCAATTGAAGGATCTCTGGTCTCCATTGTTATTCTTTCCCCAGACTATGCCTCTTCTTGTTGGTGTTTGGCTGAACTCCAAAAGATTCTTGAATCCAAGCGATCTTTGGGAAGAGAAGTTGTTCCGCTGTTCTTTAACATAGATCCATCTCATGTGAGGCATCAGAGAGGTACCATTGGAGATGCTTTTGAAAGCCACAGGGAGAGATTTGCTGATGACAAGGTGCAAGGATGGAGAGATGCTTTGCATGAAGTTGCAAATATATCTGGCTATGACTGCAACCATCGGCAAGTTTTATTTTGCAAAAATATTACAAACCATTTGTTTATATCTTGCTGGTTAAAATAGTTTCTACGGAGCTCTTTTTTTTTTTTAAAAAAAATGCCCATAATAAATTTAAATTATATAACTAATTTGAAGATATTAAGAAAATTAGTTTAGTTGGCTAGTTATAACAAATTAATGTGTGTTGACTTCCCTAAACTATTCTTTTTAATCATCTACATTGGAACTACCTCTCATGGGAATTAAGAACCCTTACAATTGATAAAAATATTTCAGAAAACAAAATTTATAAATTTGGAGGGACAAAATGGATTGAGTATGTTTACCCAGCTTTTATATTAAGGACGAGAAGCAGTTATTAAATTATTATGCTATTTTTATGTGACTGTTTTTTCTTTAATATATCCTTATCAAGCATTAATTACATCAATATGAAAAGCAATACTTAGAATACTTCTCATACAATTTTGTTATATATTTTGATTTTATGGGTACAAACAAAAATACTTTGAGCCAATATAATTTGAATTCGGGGGTGCTTGGTAACAAATTAAAGTATTAAAAAAAATGCTTTTACGTAAGTTGAGATAAAATTTCTTTCACATATTTATTTTGTATATCATAAAATTATTTTTATAACTATGATTTAGTTTTCACCTAAATACCTCCTTCATCTGAAAGCATAGAAATGCAACCTCCGTTATCTCTCACACACACACATATGTATTCATACAAAAGGGACAACTTGGAAAGACTTTATTTTATCAAATATAAGGTGCACATATATATTTAATGATATCTTTTCAAAAATCCCCTAAAAAAATATTTAAAACCATCGAATCAATTTCCACTGCCCATTTTCCCCTATATGCATGTGGATTGTCGAGTAATGCTGAGGAAAATTGGAAAATTTTTCAAACACTTTCAATAATGTTCAAAATTGATTTGTGCGTCATTGTACTTGTACCTGAAATTTGATATGGAAGAGGGTATTTTAGGTAACTCATACAGTATACATATAATTTTTATATAAAATACTCTAAAATATTTTAGAAGAAATATTTGGCCTCGCTGGTTAGGGGCTCGTTTGTTCAAGATTAAACAAATGTGATTGTAGTTCGGATAAACTTAAGAAAGTTAGAAATATAGTGAGAGTTGTGGGAACAAGAATTTAAACTAAATATATGAGCAATGTGTTTAAAAACTTACTTTGATATAACATATAAGAAAAACTAAAAATACTTCTTTTTTCTTTAAAAAAAAATTTCACGATTGTCTTAATGTCCTCCAAATGCCTCAAAGTGGTAAAAACTGAACTAAAATTACCTTTACACTTTCAGACAAATTAGCCTAGATGTCCTGGACCGGATGTTTAAATATACATACATATATCTATAAATATGAAGAAAAACTAATGATCAAGGCGTAAACTACTCTGAAAAAGCATAATTATATTTACAACTTTTAATCTCAAAATTTCTATTTCAACGATATATGCCCATTGTCGATATAAAAAAAAATTGTATTTGTTTTGGACAGACTAAAAGGCCGTTGATTATTCTTTTCCTCCTTGCAGGCATGAAGCGAAATTGATCGAGGAAATTGTTGCAGATGTATGGGCAAAACTACAACCTAAATTACCATATTGTTTCAACAATGAGCTCGTTGGCATTGAATCAAGAGTAGAAGAAGTTAATTCACTTTTAGGGATTGGATTAGCTGGTGTCCGCTTAATAGGAATATGGGGCATGCCTGGTATTGGAAAGACAACTCTTGCAAGAACTATCTATGAGAGGATATTTCGCGAATTTGACATTTGTTGTTTTCTTGCTAATATGAAAGAAAGCTCTGAAACAAATGGCTTCGTTGCTTTGCAAAGAAAACTTCTCTCCAAACTCAAGATAAAAGGCATGGAAGTTGATGATACATATGAAGGAAAGAATATAATAAGAAACATGCTATGCAACAAAAAAGTTCTAGTTGTCTTGGATGATGTAAGTGAAATAAACCAACTAGAAAACCTCTGTATAAAGCAAGCTTGTCTGGCTCCTGGGAGTAGAGTAATTGTTACAACTAAAAATAAGCATGTATTGATAGAGCATGGAGAATTTGAAATTTATGTGGCTGAATTGTTAAACAATGATGAATCTGTCCAGCTCTTCTGCAAGAAGGCTTTTAAAAGGGATGAACCTATAGAAGGTTATTGGAAGCTGTGTAAAGACATCATCCACTATGCTGGAGGTCTTCCTTTAACTCTTGAAGTGTTGGGTTCTTATTTTTGTAGAAGAAGTGAGCTTGAATGGAAAGAAGGTTTGGAGAAAATTAAAATGTTTCCACCAACCGATATTCTAAGGAGACTTAGAATCAGTTATGATGCATTGAGTGAAACGGAAAAGAAAATTTTTTTAGATGTTGCTTGTTGTTTCAAGGGAATGATCAAAGACCAAGTGACACAAATATTTGAAATATGTGGCGATCTTTATCCAATACTTGGAATACGAGAACTTGTTGAGAAATGCTTGCTAACAGAATATTGTTGCGGTCATGGTGCATGGCGTTTGGGTATGCATGATATCCTTCAAAAAATGGGCAAAAGTATTGTTGTAGAGGAATCACCTAATGATGCTGGCCGACGTAGCAGGCTATGGTCACTGGAAGATGTTGATCATGTGATGTCAAAAAACAAAGTAACTTCTATATAGAGACGTATTAAAATTTGTATTCATAAATAACATTCCTCATCCTTTGTTACCATATAATATTGAAATTTTAATGTTTTGTAGGGCACTGATTTGGTTGAAATTATTCATCTTCAATCACATATGCCATATGAAGCAAATTGGGACCCTGAGGTATTCTCTATGACGCGTAGCCTCACAATACTCATCATATTATGTGATGTGTACCTTCCTGGAGGTCTCAAATTTCTTCCCAGTTCATTAAAAATTCTTGAGTGGAAAGCATATCCTCTGAAATCCTTGCCTGATGGTGCTCATCTTGATGAACTTGTTCTCCTTAGAATGCATCATAGCAAGATCATACAACTATGGGGGAGAACACAAGTAAGAACTTCTGTTTTCTTGGCCTTACGAATAATATATCTTAATCTTTTTTCTTTGAAAACAAATCCATTTACGCGTTCCTTTTTTTTTTTTTGGTATAGATGTCAAAAAAGTTAAAGTTTATTGATTTAAGTTATTCTGAAGAATTCATAAGAACTCCTGATTTCTCCATGCTGCCCAATCTTGAGCAACTAATTCTTAAAGGTTGCGTAAGACTTTCTGAAGTTCACCCATCACTTGGACAACATACCAAAGTTGTTGTACTGGATTTGAATGATTGCAAGAATCTTAAAGCTCTTCCAATCAGAATGGAAATGGATTCATTAAAGAAATTGATCCTTTCTGGCTGCTTAAAAGTCAAAAAGCTTCCAGAATTTGGGGAAAACATGACCAAGTTGTTGGTTCTTGATGTGAAAAATTGCAAAAATCTTGTTTGCCTTCCAGGGTCCACTTGTAATTTGAAATCCCTGAAAGTTCTCAATATTTTAGGTTGCTCAAAATTTTCCTCATTGCCACAAAACATTGAAGAAAATAAGTTCTTGGAGGAGCTTGATTTGAGTGGAACTGCTATAAGGGAAATACCTTCATCCATTGTTAGCCTAAAAAATTTGAAGAAATTATATTCGAATGGATGTAATGGTCTAAGTTCAACATCCAGTTCATTAATAAGGAGCTTGCTTTCCCCAGTTCGCAGCGCATTGGGGTTTGATATTCATGAAGCTCCCACTGCATTGGTTTTGCCTCCTTGCATCTCACGTCTAGCATCGCTGAAGGAATTATTTTTGAGTAGATGCAATCTCAAAGTTGAATCAATTCCAAATGATCTTGGCTGCTTACCATCGTTAGAGGTCTTAGATCTTAGTGGAAATGACTTTAGCAACCTACCCGATGGCAGTTGTGTTCTTCCTCCTTCATTCTCAAGGCTTTCCTCATTGAACTCTTTGAATTTGTCTTACTGCAATCTCCGTGATGGATCAATTCCTGAGAATCTTAGTTGCTTGTCATCATTGACAAAACTTGGTCTAAGCCGTAACAAATTTACCCATCTTCCTGCTGGTTGTGTTGCTAATCTTTCACTCCTATCTCATCTGCATTTGAGTTATTGCCCAAAGCTCAAATACTTGCCAGCTCTTCCGCCAAACCTACTGACGATAGATACAGTTGCTTGTCATTCAATGCCACCATTAACTTTTTCAGAATTTCTATCAGTTCTGATTACAACTACTAATGAATTTTCGAAATCCTTTCCATCAAGGATTTTGGATAACATGGATTTCAAAGCTTGGTGGATCCAGAAGAGTGACGTCCCATCATGGTTCAACAATCAAGACTTTCAATTTCTTCTTAAAGTTGATGGTTTTCAAGACAATCATGTTGTTCAACTTTCTAAGATAGAATTCCCTTGTGATGAATTTGATCATTGTCATTCCAATGTGGTTGGTGGTTTTGTGCCATCTGATTCCATTGTGTCAATAAAAGTAGATGTCTCTCATCTTTGCGGCTCAAGTGCAAGGTGGGGTATTTCTCTTTGCATTGTTCTGCAAGATCTAGACGTTCCTTTATGTGCTGAAGATGTGTTCGTTCGAACACTTCGGCTGACTTACAAATTTTCACAAGATGAATTCTTCAAAAAGGAATCCTCATGGAGAATTGTTATGGGAAACAATCCCAATCAAATGCTGATGATTTATTTTCCTAGGAGTAATTTCAAAGTAATTGACTGTGGACAGATCGAATTCATATTTTATACGCAAAAATATAAGCGCATAAAGAAAGTGCAAGGGTTTGGGAAAGTTGGTCTGCAAAGTCAGAGTACGTTTGTGATAAGCAAGTGTGGGTGGCGCGTGATAAGCGAGGAAGATGTTGAAGAATGGCGCAGATCATCAATGAATGTATGCAGCACTAGTGGTAACAGTGAAATCCCTTCTCAGCATTCTCTTTATGCTTATGGAAAGAGAACCTGTGAAGTTGAAGAAATAGAAGAAGAAGAAGAAGAAGAAGAAGAAAACATAGTGACTAATGAGGAAGCCGAAATATTTTCTGCTAAACGAAGAAGAATGAAATGATTTATTTTAATAGGCAACTCACCATCACCCTTTATTTTCTCCAGAAACACACTCGCTCACACACACATACACATATATAATTGATTCGTTGTGTCTCAGGGTGCAAAGTTGAAGAATGCCAATTTGAATGTTGCAAACATTAAACGATGTAAGTAGATTCCTTATTAACATTTTGATTTGCTTTGACAATAACTTTAACTCCACAGAAGATGTTATGCATGACTGCTCTTTCATATTCTGGTTCATATTTCTGCACTGAGTTCTAAAATTTCAATATCAATACAAAGTGCAGAACATGCCAACTTGCCATTATCTGTTTGTTGGATTTTTTTCATGCAAGTTTATTTGCTTCATAGAATTTTGGCTGAAGATAACTAAAATTTGGAAGTTAGAATATTGTACATGTGTCATGACTGCTCCCCTTCCTGCTTCTTCAAGAATCCTTATGTGACAAAGGCAACCAATATACTCCTCCAATCCTTAATATAGGATCTAATTAGTGAGTTAATTTTGGTCTTAAATATAAGACCTATTTCTTATATTTATTAATTTTTTTCTAAATTATTCCTATTAATACTCCCTCAATTATTATCAAGGATGAGAGGAAGGAAGGATATTAAGAAAGTGGTTATGGTGTTTTGGAAAAAAAAATCATATTTCTTATAATTAACTAATTTACCTAACATTTTTAATTTAATCAGATTAGTTAAATAAGTCTTATATTAAAGACCGAAAAGAGTACCATGTGAGATTTTTTCATGTTTTCGTGCCAGATGCTCATGTCCTCTGTTTCTGAACCCCCCTCTCTATACGAGATTACTTTCGTTTGATCTGTCTGTTATATCTATGAGTTTGAAGCATGTCTTTCTCTTTTACATGGCAACAAGATTCCTTCGATTTTTTAACAGGAAGCCCGCTAATGAAAAGCTAAAACTGTGCCGACTATCACTATTCTGTACCTCCAACATCACCCGAAATAGCCTAATGTTTTTTTTTTTTCATCACTATTAAATAAATATTTTGTTTGCATGTTAGAATTTCATTATTAACATGATTGTAAAATTTACCTTTCAATCAACAATTATATGTAGTTTACATTATACTCCTCCGGTTCTTAATACAAAAGCTAATTAGAGATTTGATATTGGTCCAATATATAAGATCTATTTCGCAAGTTTATCAAAAAAAATTTCAAATCAACCCCATCGATATTCCTCAAATTTTTTCGCAAGTTTAGAAAAAATATATTACCCCTAGTCCTTAATATAAAAGCTCATTTGACTTTTATTTTGATCCTAATTATAAGATCTCAATCTACTTTGTCTCTCGTATTTATCTATTTTTTTCCCAAAGTAGTTCTTGTAATAATGGTAGTTTTAGCCAAAATATTTGATTAGTAAGGATATTTTAGAAAAGACAACACCTATTTATTACAAATAACTAACTTAACTTGTTTCTCTAATCTACTCAAATTAGTCAATTAGTTCTTATATTAAGAAAAGAAGGTAGTATCATATTAACTAATTTAACTAACATTCTTAATCTACTCAAATTAGTTAATTAGATCTTATATTAAGGACAAAAGGATCATATCGCTAAACAAAGCTAAGTGCCTATATGTTTGAGGCCTCTCTTTACCAAGCCTGTCAAATTTAAATGCCTTCCAATTTGTTTGCCCTGTTTTAAGTGCCATTTGCATTTTGCCAAGAAAAGGTTATGGTCCTTAAAGCTTCCATTTTGAAAAATTAATACTGCAAAGATGCTTCGAATTAAGTATATTCAGCAAGTCGTTCCCAATAGGAAAAATATTAAGTGGAGAGAACGTGAGAAGAGAGCATATCTGATCAGAGAGATGCCATATATAAAAGCTTCAAACCAGGATGAGAGATAAAGAAGAAGAAGAAAGAAGGAACCCGTAAGATTTCATACTTATGTCTGATACATATATAACTGTACGTGTAGTTAGAGTGAATGAGACCAGTGACATTGGTTGTAACATCTCTAATAAAAGAGAAGGAAAAATCTGAAACCATTGCGAAACAAGCTTCATACCAGCAAGAGTATTATGGTATTTTTATATATCCTAATTCAAAATCAAACTCTTTTGAGGAGAAAGGTAGTCTTTTCTTTCTTTTTTTTGGGTAAATTTTGGAAACTTACATAAATATAAGCCTTTTCTCTAGAACAAGGTAATTGTTGAATGATGATTAAGTACCACCATCTTCCACATAGCGATGTGCGTAGCAATTACTATTATATCAACCCTTCAATTCATCTTGCATCTCCCGGCAGCTTACAGCTATGTATAATTTTAGTTTCATTGAGCATTTTATTATTATTTTTAATTTAAAAGGTATTGATGACTTGAGATTAGGAAATCGAACTCATCATCCGCCACTTAAAAGAGAACTATAAGGCAGTTAGCATTCAGCGTATAATTTCATAATATTTGGTTTTGGGGAGCTTGTTCAATCGCTTGGAGCCACTTAAATCTTAAAGGTTACGTTACTCTTTCTATTAATGTATACTCTTCATTTCTTTGAGATCTTCTGCTTGTGATGGAAGACTTGGAGGCGTTGATGATGGATAATGAGTACATCTGGATTTTTATTTTAAGTTTTTCGCTGTTAGAATCGTGTTTTGATTCTGTTTCTATGATTTGGAAACTTGGGTTTTGAGTTTTAATTGAAGCAATGTGAACTAATTAAGAGAAGAACAATAGAGATTTCCCAGAGGGTTCTTGCGATACATGAATTTCTTCGGTTGTAATTAATGCATATGACAAAACCAAATGTTCTAATTTGTTTTTTCGGATATGAGTATGTTGCATTTTCATGCTCAAAGGTGTGGAATTTTGATGTGCCTGCTAAAACCCAAGTTTATTGCTACAAGGAAGTTTGAATTTGCAAAAATAATGGGATTGATATGTTGAGATGCCTTGTTGACATGGTTTTATAACTTTAGTTAGGAGCTTGTTTCATCATTTAAAATCACATAAAGCACTTGGGAGTGTTTGATTAATTAGAAGATTCTTATGGGGGAAGTTATGGGCTTAAAATCACCATATTGTGAGATGTTGTAGGTAGTTGGCAGTGTCTCCTCGCTTGGTACATGCTAAATGTCTTCTAGACTTGCTTTAATTGGTTGTTTGGTACCAATCGAGATTGGATTTAGCATGAGAGCGTTAAACTTGTGAAATTTATGTTATTTTATCACATTTTACTTTAGTTATTGCACTTTTTCGTAAATTAATGTATATCTAAAAATACTTATGAAAGAAAAATATGCACGATACTTGGGCTAAAGTTATGAATATTTGGTTAATTGTGAATATTTTGCCCCTATTTCATCAAATTTGACTTTCATATTTTGTCTTGCTTTGTAGGTAATTGAAGCTTGCTCATAGAGACATTTGAAGCAAATATTAATCCCTATGGAGTTGGAAAGAAGCTTAGGAAATCAAGACACAATGGAAAAAATCAAATAAATAAGGTATCCGAAACAGTGAGCTGTTGGCCTCTGCCAACAGAAGTCTTTGGCTTCAACCAACAAAGGAGGCAGAGAGAAATTGGCTGCAACCAAGAGAAATCTTGGCTACAACCAACACAAAATTACTAATACTCTGCGTTTTGAAGACAGCATACATCCTAGGGCTCCATATGCCATATAAATTGAAGGGATGCATCATTTTCACTCATTCTGGTCTTCTTGAGAACATTTGGGAGCTCTTTAGCATGCTAGGGCATGGATTTTAAAGTCTGGAAGAGATTTTGGCTCCATATATGTATTTTTTCATTGGATTTAGGAACATGTGTAGCTAACCCTTTGATTTTGAGATTATTTTGAACTTTTGTGTAGATTAGCTCTTGATTTCTCCTCTTATTTTGTGATTAATGATATATATACACTACTACAAAAAATACATATAACGATGCCATTTAACAGCAGTTATAAAGAAAATTACTATGGAAAAAAAAGGTGGTGGCATTTTTGAAATTAAGTCAAGTGATGATTCACTGTCCACAATGGCTATTAAGATAACTACCGTGGAAAGTTATTTTAACGGTGGTTATATATTATCACCACTGTTAAAATAACTCTCCACGATGGTTATCCTAATAACCGCCGTGGAAAGTTTGCAACTAAACCCTATCGTGCATTTTTGTTTTCATAGTTTCATAGTTACAGAGCACCATGGTTCCCATCTGTCCCCCCATCCAAGAGGAGCTTGACTAGTGATTACAAGAAGAAACAGAGAGAGTTCGAGCTTAACTTAGAGAAGAACATAAGGCGCATATGCAAAAGATATGTGAAGAGTTCGATGCCAAGTTTCAACAGGTTATGATAATGATAGGCACAACCAGATTCCAGATGCCTTAAGTGTTTGAATTGTCACAAGTAATAATCTATTTAAGTTTATTTAATGTGCCTTAAATAATTTCTTTCTATGTTTCAGGGTTCACCTATGATTAAAAGTGGGAAGGGCAGTAATAATCAAACAAAACAGCTGATAATGTCTGACCCTGACCCTAGCCCTGACCCTACCCAAGAAAATGGATTGCCATGTGCTCTCTATGTGAACTTTGAAGGTTTATCTCATCATGTCGCTGATGGTCAAGCATTCTTAGGCACAACAATCCATGGCAAAAAAGTTCTGAAGGATCAAATGAGGGTGACAGTAGATAAAGTTTGTAATAGTTAAGGTGGTACATCAGTGCCTAACCCTACTGATGAGGTTGGACTACTGGCCCAGGCTAAAGGAGTTTTCATTTTGTGGCCAAGAAGACTTGTTGGAAAGCCAGTAGCAACAGCAAAGAAAGCGATAGCCAAGAAGGCAACAAAGAGCGCAATTCCTATCCTCAAGCCTCTTGCTACCAATGTTGGGGTTATGTAAGGAGGTTTGGTGGTTCTTTTTACCATGGTGGAAAATATGGAGCAGCCACTTACTTTCAAAATGTCGCTGGGGGTTGTAGGTTCAAATTTAATGTATGACTTCACCATTGACAAGAAGAACTTCATTCAGTTCCTCAACTTCCATTGACAAGAAGAACTTCATTTAGTTCCTCAACTTTGAGGAGCTAGATATAGCCTTCATGTAGCCAATTATTTTATAAGTTACAATATTATTTTCTTATTTCATGTTTTACTTATGCATATCCTAGTGTGTCTTATTTGAACAATATGCACTTTACCCGTGTTTGCAACGATAGAGGACTTGAGGGCACATATAGCTTTATGTGTCCTTAAAAAGTGCAAAAAGTAATAAATATTATGGAAGCGAGATCAATCTACATGATAACCACAATGACCCAGACGAAAAAGAAATTATATTTTGCACCTTACATAGAATAATAAGTATGTTATTGTATTTAAGACACACAAATTATATATACAGGATTATAATTAACATAGTTCATATTTTACAGTTATCATTGAACCCTCATTGTTTTTCCTCCCTTAATAACAATGTCTACTAGTTCGATTCCTTCCATAGAGCTCTACAAGAGGAAACCAAATATGTCATTGACATATGTTTATACATTTATTACGTGTAAAGTTTACAAAATGTGCTCTAATATCATTTTTTTTATTGTTGATGGGGCTTTTTATATTTCAATGTTGTGGCCAAGCAGAAAAATAAGTAACCACCAACATGGATTCTCCGACAAATATGTTGTTCTGAGCTAAGTATATGTTTATAAATTTTTTTTATAATCAAAATTAGATATTCAATTTTATATTTTATTTTGTTAGTACTATTGTCAACCAAGGGAGTGTTGAATATGGATATTATGTCATCTACTATGTGAATGACATCATTCAGACAAGGGTTACTAAGAAGTTAGATAAGGTAAATATAAGTTACATTGTAATTCTTCAATTCTTTTCACATTTTTTATCAAGTTGACTAATGACTATGTTATTTTTAATTTACAGGCATTTTAAGAAAGTGTGCCTGATAATTCTCAAAATTTCTACCAATTCAACTTGTTTTAACACTCTTTTCTAGGTTTCAGAAGGTAATTGTACAAGGTTATTCCCTTAAAGCTAGAAAATATGGCTTGAAAAAGTAAACTTTGATTTATGCTAATAATTGGGGATTATTTATGCAATGCTTCTAAGATTCATGTTGCAAGAAATAGCAAGGGCTGGAAGATGAATGACAAGGAGAAAGATTCAACCAATTTTGGCTAATCAAAGGAAGATCAAGGACCCAGAGCTAGCAAAGATAAAAGGCCGTAGTACCTGAAGAAACTTACCACGGCATCTCTAATAGAAAGGAAAGAGAGGCATCCTGTATAAGGTGTCGTGGCGCCTGTCTATATCCGCATCGATGCCTAGTCCTTCCCAAGGAGCTTGTCATTCTGTAATAGGCACCACAACATCTGTTTACATTTGCCGCGATGCCCAACCCTTTCCAAGAAGTTCCCATTCTGTGTAATCCATATCCACCACGGCGTCTATCCCCTCACAACTGTGCATTTAGTATTTGTAACTTAAAAATTAGGACATATAAGAGGGGAAACTCATGACTTTTGATAGACTTGGACTTAGGGGCTTATTTGGATGTGTTCTTTACTAGGGTTTGATGGTTTTAAAGCTTGGGAACATTGAGCTTGAAGTTGCAAGAGATGAAAAGCTTCTTCCTTCATTTTTCTTGGTTTTCTTCTCCTCTTCTCCTTTGTTTTTGTAATAGTTGTGAAATGTCTGTGTATTTATAGCTCTTTACGGAACATGTACAGCTAAAGTAGTCATTTTAGGGTTATTTTGATCTATTGTATAGACTAAGACTTGTTTTAACTCTTGCTTTAGTGTTAATGATAATGTTATGTTGTTTTTATCTTCAGCTTAATGCTTCCTTATGATTGGCTACTATTTGGAATGATTTATTGATTGCTTGAAGCTTGAGAAAGTTAAATCAATCTTTGAACTTGGGTAAAATGTGCTAGATTGGGAAGTTATCCTATTAAATGGATGGTTTGTTGGTAGAATAAAGATATATCTATTAACCTGGCATTGTCCAAAAAGGGTTTTGGTTTTCAAAGCGTAATCTTTTTAAACAAAAGCATGAGTTTGTGAAGTTTTACTAAGATTGGAAAACTTGGTTTTGACTTGAGAAAGCTTAATGAATATTTGTGAACCTTAGGCTAACTTAACTTATCGTTAAATACCACAAGAGAAGTTACTAATCAAGTTTTATGAAGTACAATGGTGAGAAATAACCCTAGATCCTTATTTGTCTCAAAGTCAAGTTTATTTTATTTCAAGTTTAATCATTGTTTTCAGAGTATATTAAACAACTTTATTTACAATAATTATTTAACTTAACCTAATTAAGAACACAATTATGATTTTTAACTCGTCTAGCCTTAGTCTCTAAGGGAACAATACTTTTTATACTACTTACGACCCGTTCACCTGTGAGCTAATCGTCGAACAAGTTCTTGGCGCCATTGCTAGGGACTAATGGCAAGATTGTTTGTGGTTGGTTGTCCTTGTTGTGTGATTGGTTACGCTTAAGTTTTTCTTCTAGCATCTGTAGTGATAGTTATAGGTAGAGTAGTAATATTTAGTTATTTAGTTTTATTTGATAAGTTTGATACTTTTACTTTTAATCTAATCTAATAGGTACCTCTTGACGCATACAAAGAAACTTGGAAGTTATTCTGGAAGAGGATATAGAGGAAGAATATAGTTCTAAAGAAGCATCAAGTTCTGAAGAAGAAGTTAAAATCACATCGGAGATTTGGTAACAACCCCGGCAGAATGGGCCAAGTTTGAATCCATGGCAAGCATGATCTTTTAGCGCTAAACAAATGGTGCCTTTGAGTTTTCTTAGTCAACAACAACAACAATAGCAGCATCATCATCATCATTAGAAGGAAGAATCCAAAATTGAGAAAGTGCTTGCTTAGTTGTTGGCAAATCAAGAATCTACAAGGGCTAAGAATAAGGCCATCTTCTTGCTCCATGAAACTGCTATCAAGAATCTTGAGGTTCAGATAGGTCAGTTGGCTTCATAGATAAATGTCCTTATAAGGAATAATCTTCCAAGTGAAACCATTCCTAATCCAAAAAGGGATGGTGAAGAAGAGTGTAAAGCCATCACTTAGAGAAGTAGAAAGCAACTACCTAACATTCCTAACTCTAATGGAGCAAACAAAGAGATCACGGATGATGTGGTGATTGATCTTGATGAAAATGAACCTACAGAAGAGGACATTATAGAAGAAGAAGAGAGCAAGAAAAGGAAACAAATAGAATAAAATCTTGATGATATGGTTAGAGGAAAGAAAGTAGAAGGTGAAATGATGGATGATAAAAAGAGGAAGACAACTACTCTTCCTCCCCCAAAGATGCAACCACTTCCCTTTCCTTGAAGATTTAGAAAGAAAGAGGAAGATGCCCTGTTCAAAAAGTTTTTATACATATTTAAGCAATTGCATATCAACATCCCATTTGCTGAAGCACTTGAGTAGATGCCAAAGTATGCCAAGTTTCTCAAGGATGTCTTGTCCAAGAAGAAGAGATTTGGTGAATTTGAAATAGTAGCCCTTACAGAAGATTGTATTGCTATCCTTCAGAGGAAATTTCTACCCAAATTAAGAGATCTAGGTAGTTTCTATATCCTGTGCAACATAGGCAAACACTTCAATGGAAAGGCTCTATGCGATTTGGGAGCTAGTATTAATCTGATGCCTCTTGTTATTTTCAATCAATTAAATTTGGGTAAAGTAAGACCAACCATAGTTACATTGCTCTTTGCTAACAAAAGTGTCTCATAGCCTAAAGGAGTCATAGAAGATGTCTTGGTAAAGGTACACAAATTCATATTTCTAGCTGACTTCATTGTATTAGACTGTGAGGTAGATTGAAACATTCCTATCATCTTAGGAAGACCAATCTTAGCTACTGCAAGAACTCTCATTGATGTGGAAAAGGGTAAAATCACCATGTGAGTGAATGATGAGAAGGTGATATTCAACATGAATAAGGCCTTGAAGCTTCCAGATGATCCTCCTCAGTGCAATTATGTAGATGTGATTGAATCTATAGTATAAGATGAGTTGAATAACTCTCTTACTAAAGATCTCTTGGAAGCATCGTTAGTTAAAGAAACAAGTAGTATTGATGGTGAGATTGAAGAGTATACAGAGATGTTAAGCATTGAAGCATTTCCTTATCAAAGAGTTAAGGCTTTTGAGCCTCTTAATGTGACTAATGTATTTAGTTCACCACTAAAACCTTCTACTGAGGAACCTGCTGTGTTGGAATTAAAGACTTTACCTCCACACCTTAAGTATGTTTATTTGGGGAGTTCTACCATGTTACTTGTGATTATATCTGCTAAGTTGTCTAATTTACAAGAGGAGAAGTTGTTAAGAGTTTTGAGCAACCACAAAAAAGCTATTGGGTAGTCCATAGCTGACATTAAGGGGGACAACCCCTCTTCGTGTATACAAAAAATTCTATTAGAAGATGATCACAAGCCATCCATTGAGCATCAAAGGCGACTGAATCTAGTTATGAAAGAGATAGTCATGAAAGAGATTCTTAAATGGCTTTTTGCTGGTATATTTTAACCAATTTTTGATAGCTCATGGGTGAACCCAGTTTAATGCGTCCCTAAAAAAGGTAGTATAACTATTGGCTAACACCCAGAATGAGCTAGTTCCTACTCGTACTATAACTGGGTGGAGAATTTGTATGGACTATAGAAAGTTGAATGCTGCAACTAGAAAGGACCATTTTTCACTACTATTTATTAACCAGATACTAGATAAGCTGGTGGAGCAAGAATTCTTCTGTTTCTTGGATGGATACTCTAGATATAATCAAATTGCTATAACCCCAGATGATCAAGAGAAGATGACATTTACTTGTCCTTGTGGCACCATTGCTTTCAAAAGGATGCCTTTTGCTCTTTGTAATGCTCTAGCAACATTCCAAAGGTGGATGATGGCCATTTTTGCTGACATGATCAAGAAGATAGCTAAAGTATATGATTTCTTAGTTTTTGGAGATTCTTTTGATTACTGCTTAGATAATTTAGCTGCTGTTTTGCAAAGACGTAAGGAAACCAACTTGGTTCTGAACTAGGAAAAATATCACTTCATATTACAATAGGGTATTGTCCTTCATCATCGCATATCCAAATAGGGACTAGAAGTTGATAAAGCGAAGGTCTTTGTTATTGAGCAATTGCCCCCAGCAACAAATGTGAAGGGTATTGAAAGTTTCTTAGGTCATAAGGGATTCTACCTTCGCTATATTAAGGATTTCTCTAAGATCACTAAGCCTTTGTACAATCTTCTAGAAAATGATATGGAGTTCAAATTTGATAATGCTTACATAAAATCTTTTGAAGAGTTAAAGAAGAGACTCATATCCGTACTTGTTCTAGTGGCACCATATTGGGAATTACCCTTCATCATTATGGCTGATGCTAGCAATTTCACTATTGGTGTAGTGTTGGGACAAAAAGCAGACAGAATCTTCCACCCTATTTATTATGCAAGCAAGACCCTTGATGATACCTAACTTAATTACGCCATTACAGAAGAAGAGTTGTTAGAAGTGGTATTTGCTTGTGAGAAATTCCGCTCTTATATTGTAGGGACTAAGGTGACTGTCTACATAAACCATTCTGTGCTCAAGTATCTATTTAACAGGAAAGATTCCAAGGCACATTTAATTCGCTAGGTTCTCTTGCTCCAAGAGTTTAACTTGAAAATTGTTGATAGAAAGGGAAATGAAGACCAAGTGGTAGATCATCTTTCTTGGTTGAGTACTGAAGCTCAACAAGATCATTACTAAGAGATTAATACAGCTTTCCCTGATGAATATTTGTTCTTTGTAGATAATTCATCTACACCGTGGTATGCAAATCTTGTTAATTATCTGGTTTGTGGAACCTTGCCACCAAACTTAAATTTCTACCAAAAGAGGAAATTTCTTCATGATGCAAAGATGTATTTCTAGGAAAAGCCTTATTTATTCAAAAGGTGTGCCAATCAGATTATAAGAAGATGTATCCCTGAAAGTGAATAGCAGGACATTTTAGAGTGTTGTCACTCCTCTGCTTATGGAAGACACTTTGGAGGAGAGAAAACCACAACTAAAGTCCTTCAAAGTAGTTTCTATTGGCCCTCATTGTTCAAGGATGCATATGCCTTTGTGATCCAATGTGATCAGTGTCAATGAGTTGGAAATATCTTAAGAAGAAATGAAATGCTTCTAAATAACATATTAGAGGTTGAACTCTTTGACGTATGGGGGATCAATTTCATGGGACCATTTTCAAAGTCTCTCAATAATGAGTACATCTTAGTCGCTGTGGACTAGGTCTCAAAATGGGTAGAAGCTCCAGAATGTGTATCTAGTGATGCTAAGACGATGCTTAAATTTCTCAAGAAGAACATCTTTATTAGATTTGGGACACTCGGAGCTATCATCAGTTACAGTGGTTCTCATTTTTATAACCATCAATTTTAAGCTCTGATAAAGAAGTATGGTGCGACGCATAGGGTAACTTTGGCATATCACCCTTGGTCTAATGGCCAAGCTGAAATATCGAATCAAGATATTAAAAGCATTCTCAAGAAGGTAGTGGGTACAACAAAGAAGGATTGGTCACTAAAACTAGATGACGCTCTATAGGCCTACAGGACAGCTTATAAAACTCTGATTGGGATGTCTCCATATGGGTTGGTGTTCAGAAAAGCATGCCATTTGCTTGTGAAATTAGAGTATGAAACCTATTGAGCCATAAAAAAAAGTTCAATCTTTACTTTCAAGCTACTGGTGCAAGAGGCTCCTTCAACTGAATGAATTACAGGAATTTCGCCTCAATGCCTATAAGTGTACAAGGCTGTATATAGAAAAGACCAAGAAGTATTATGATAAGAAAATTATACCTAAGGTGTTTGAAGCTAGGCAAAAAGTGTCACTTTATAACTCAAAATTAAGACTCTTTCCTGGCAAACTAAAATCACGTTGGTCAAGGTCGTTCACGGTAGTACAAGCTACCAATCATGGTGCTATGGAGCTAGAAAATGATAAGGGTGAGAGGTTTCATGCAAATAGCCATCGGCTAAAGCACTAGTGGGGCAGAAAGGCGGATCATCAAGTTTCCACTATCTATCTCTCTTAGTCATCATAAAGAGCTGAAGAGTTAGGCTGAAGACTATAAACTAAGTGCTACCTGGGAGGCAACCCAAGCTCTGAACCTTTCTTTTACATTTTTATTGCTTTTGATTTTATTTGAGTAGTTTTATGTTTGATCTTGGTTTTTATAGGCATGAAGGCTTCTCCGCAAATCAATAGATCATCAAAAGGAAGAATGATTGCTTTCTAACCATTACATCTAGGGAAGTGCACCTAACCCTAACCTCAATGAAGTTAAACTCTACTTCTCAAGCCTTAACTGTGCCCTTATTATTGTTGTTGAATAATCAAGTGCCTCCAATATGAATTTGAATGATATTGTGGCTTTTGGTTGTTGCTTTGATTACTCTGGAAATTGTGCTAACTTGAGGCTTAATTCTTGTGTTGTCTTTAAACTCTTGTTTGCGTTTTGTTAATTTTTATGATTGTTCTTTTATGTGGTCTTATTTTCTTTTGTTTTGCATGTCTGGGTTTGTGGGTCTGGTTAAGTTGTAAGTGTTTCTAGTTGTTTTAGGGGTTTCTAAAGAGCTTCTGTAATAACCACCGCAGCATGTTTCAAAAGGCACCGTGGTGTTTGGTCATTTTGTTGTTTTGTCATGTCTGTAATAAGCGCCGCAACATGTTATCAAATGCATCATGATGGTCTTGTTAAACCTTCTCTCGCCTCTGCCTTAGCTACTATGGCTATTTCACACATAAGCTGTAGTATTCAAAGTTCTCGTCTTTCAATAAAAACCACTTGACTCCTTCAAATATGAGCCGCGTTGTCTGCTTTTTCACCACAGTCTACCCATTTCTATTAGAGGCATCGTGGCATAAGGATTTATCTACCACAGTGTGTTTGCTGTTTCTAAACCTTCAAATTTTTGGTTTCCTATTTTTGCCCTTATATTTTTTTTTTTGCATATTTCCACTTTACCTCTATGCATCTAGCCCATTTTTTGTGTCAAGTTTATCCCTCCTTATTTTAAAACCCTAATTTTTTTTGTCTTTTCACTTTTCTAATTTCATTTCTCCCTCTTTCCTCCCATTCGAACTGCCCAAACCCTTTCTCCCATTTTCAGTTTGCTCTCCCATCCTCTCTACCCTCAGTCTCCATTTCCCTCCATTTCTCTCACAGTCGACTCTGTCTCATATTCCTGCTCTTAAGGACGCTACTGCCATCCCCTCCATTTTCATGCTGCTTGTGTCTTTCTTTGTTAGTTGCCTGGCTTCAAAGGTAGTTTTTCTCTCTTTTTCCCTGTTTAGTTTTTTTTTAAGTAGGACAGTGTGATTTTAGGTAGGTGTATTATGGTTTAGACTGAAGTTTGAAGTAGATAGTAGGGAGTTTTATTTGTTGAGGTTGATTATGGTTAGGATTAGGGGTTGATATTGAGAATGCTTTCAAAATCAAATTTCTATAAAACATCTTTTGCATTATTTGAAAAAGCAATTGTACTACTTTCAATTGTGAAAAAGTCGATGACTTGGAACATAGGTAATAGTTGTGAAGATTATCAAATGACACTTCCATATTGCCCAAGTTGTGTTTGAAATTGAAACTCAATTTGAAGTGCTGTTCTTTTTTAAAATGAGTTTATTGAAATGCCTAATTGTTTGTTTTTTGATGTGAGTACTTGGGCATGACCTTTTGAAATTAGTTCGAATAGGCATCTACTGATAGATGCCTACCTTCAAAACATATTCTCAAAATCTTTGTGCAACTCTGTTTGGATAAAAATTAGAGAAGTAGATTTGAGTTTCAAGGTAAGAATGAACTAATGGTAGAGTGGAGTTGAGTAATGGTGAGAGTGAGCTTTTGAATTGTTTGATGACTATATGGCTTTAACTTTTGATCTTTATCTTTGATCGAAGTTTAGGGGAGAGCTTTCTTTTTCTTAGGATAGCTTAGTTATCTTTCTCTTTTGTTTTATGGTTGTGGTGTTTTGTTTGCTTAGTCTTTATGTGGTATGCTTTGTTTGTTTTGTGTAGGAAAACAAACAAATGGCCCCAAAGAAGAAAGCCCATGCTACATTTGCCCTATCAAGGATTTAATCAACAAGAGATGGTTGCATTAAGAAAGAGAATTTCCATGCACAAGTAAATTTGGGTTTTACAAGAAGGCAAGGAAGTTGCAGCTCTTGAAACTAATTGGACCAAAAACTGTGGGGAATGAAAAACTAGTCCGGAAGTTTTATGTTAAGGTGGCTACTAACTTGAGCAATGAGATGCTTATTCGGTACAAATTATTCCTCATTACTTAGGAGTGGATAAGAAACTTCTACCAACTACCCAAAATTGAAGAGTGCAAATATCGATGGTACTTGAGCAACCAAAAAGAGATTCCTCTATATGCGATCTCATCCACACTCACTGGCTCATAGGAGAACAAATGGACAAGACCCAAGAGGGGCTAGGCCTATATTCTAAGAAAGGACATGACATATGAGGCTAGGATATAGTTGCATATTGTTACTAGAAACATAATGTCGACCAGCCATTTGAGTAAAGCCCCATGGAATCTAGCCCTTCTGATGTATCTACTCATGATAAATGTGGATGAGTGTATAGAGGATTTCATCTTTGATGCCATATAGGATGCCAGTCGGACACACAACACCAATCTAATCATGTCTCACTTGATCTTGGATCTGCTGACTTAAGAAGGAGTGGAATAAAAGGAGAAGGATCCAAAGTTCAAACCAGCCTCAAAATTCAACTACTCCACTATAGTTCCTGAATGAGAACAGCAGCATATAATAGAAGAAATGTACACTTAACAAGTCCTTAAAGAGTACAGGAGGGAACATGAAGCCTAAGCCAGCACTAATTTGACCCTACTACTTAGAGTTTAGACCTCCTCCATGAGAAATTGGACAGAGAGATATGCCACAGGAGGCGTAGATAGAGGCACATAGAGGAACTGTTGGTTCAAATTGCTTGGAAGCTAGAAATTGAAGTACCTGATATTAAAAACACAAGTACCGAGGCTAAGGGTAAAGAAGAGTTGAATAAGGAGGAGGATGAAGCTGAGGCTTCTAATGGCGGTGTTAATGAAGATGAAGACATGGCAATAGATCTGCTTGCTGAGGATGATGCAAACTAAGGGTTGAGCAGAGAAGGGATGAGGATAACTACCTGGAGCCATTTGCTGTTGTTGCCGCTACTGCTACATGCTTTATTTTGCTATATTTTGTTATGCTTTATTTTGTTGTGACTATTGTTGCCTAGCTTTGTGTTACTTGTTCAATTGCATTGTTGAAAGGCTACTAATGGCCTGGATTGCTAACTATTTTGGTACAGGATGATTAATTTTGAACTGTAAATGTGAACGCAGAGAAGGGATGAGGATAACTACCTGGAGCCATTTGCTGTTGTTGCCGCTACTGCTACATGCTTTATTTTGCTATATTTTGTTATGCTTTATTTTGTTGTGACTATTGTTGCCTAGCTTTGTGTTACTTGTTCAATTGCATTGTTGAAAGGCTACTAATGGCCTGGATTGCTACTATTTGGTACAGGATGATTAATTTTGAACTGTAAATGTGAACGCCTGTATATAAGCTAATAATAGCTTATTCTTGACAAATGATATATGTTGGTTCAATTTTGTACATATTCTATTGAATTGACTTTTCTGACCTGTGTGAATAGCTCATATCTGTACAGGTGTAGGCATACTAATTTTTGATCCCTCATGTGCTAAATCTTTTGATTTTTATGTTTTAGCACACGAGGAAGACCTCCATATACTCTGTTGACAATGAGGACACTGTCTATTTTCGGGTTAGGGAATGTGGAGGTGATTTTTGAATGACATAAATCACTATAACACTTTTTGATGAGTTTGATGCAAACTTTTTTGCAAACTACAGTTGATTTGGTTAGATTCTGATGTAAAACTCAAGGTAAGCTTGTTTAATGTTTATGAATGTAGATTAGACTGATGAATGAGTTGTTCGAGTGCTCTGATCCAATGATATGAATGAGTTGCTTAGTTAGTATTCTTTGCTGGGAAGTTTGGTTAATATGCAACTACAGATGATTCATTTCTCTAAAGCCTGTTTTTTTAGTAGGTTTGATTTAAAAATGATGTATTTGTAGAGTCATAAGTGTTTTGAATGTATTTAGCTAGGGAATTAAGTGCATATCTATTTATATGTTCATTTTCAACTCCATGATTTCAGAAACTTGATCCCAATTTGCTCAAAGTTTATAAATCACTTTACATGATTTTGAAAAATGATCAGGGCATTCTTTAAGTGCGATTATGCCTTTCAAGCTGACCCTAACAAAATATTATGCCCTTTGCACCTATTTTAGTACTTGGAATAACCTGAAAGAATTTTGTTTGAACCCGTAACCATTTCCTGAGCCACTTAACTTGAAAAACCATGAACTACATTACTTTAAGATTAAATGAACTCATTTAAGGGAGACAATTAGGTTTGATGATGAGAAGAAGAAGTATTGATTATGGAGTTTAACAATTGTCAGGTCCTAAAAAAAAAAAAGGAATTTCAATAAGGCTTGGCAAAGAAAAGAATTCTTCTTGATTTAAGTTTGGGGGATTACAACACCAATAAGAGGTATTGACAGAAAAAGGAAGTATGGATTGAGTTTAAATTTCTTTTATCTCAAAGTATTCCCTCCGTTCCTTATTATAAGATCCAATTTTTTGAATGGGCTTGCCCCTTTTTATAAGATTTCTTTTGAGTTTGTCTGAACATTTAATGCATTATTACCTATTTTACCCCTAGTTTAATACATTCAATACATTCTCTTTCTTCATTTATCTCACTATTACTCTCTTACATCTACCTATTTATATATAGGGGTATATTTGGAAAAAATTACATTTGCTACATATTAATTGCTTTTAAGTAATTTTAACTGTTTTCTTAAATTGCACAATTTAGTTAAAAGAATCTTATAATAAGGGACAGAGTAGTATTTAAATTTATCCCTTATCTTTTCCTCTCAATAACCTTAACCCTTAGCCACGTTACAAGCTAATCAAGTCCCTTTGATTTTGAAGCTATGAGGTGATTTATCAGCTGAGAACAAAAAAAGAGTGAGTTTCTATCTTTCTATGTTTGAAACCATTTATATGGTTTAGGGTGTGCTTTTGACTTTGGCTGATGCAAGATAGGCATTTTTAGAACTCTATTCACACATAACTTTTGAGATGCTTGTCTTCAAATTCATGAATCATAAATCCTTGCATATTCCATCATAGTCTAGCTTTGCATACCTTCTAGAATAGTTGATGAGGACAATTCCATGTCGATTTTGATGATGAGTTTCTCATTTTGGTCTTTTCTTTGGTTTGTTGTTTTACTCAAGGACAAGCAAAAGCTTAAGTTTAGGGGTGTGATAACCTCCCAAAATTCCTACCAATTCAACTTGTTTGAACACTCTTTTCTGGGTTTTGAAAGCTAATTGTGCAAGGTTATTCCCCTAAAGCTAGAAAATATGGCTTGAAAAAGTAAACATTGATTTATGCTAACAATTGGAGATTATTTGTACAATGCTTCAAGATTCTTGTTGTAGGAAATAGCAATAGCTGGAAGATAAATGACAAGGAGAAAGATTCAACCAACTTTGGTTGATCAGAGGAAAATCAAGGACCCAAAGTGAGTAAAGATAGAAGACCAAAGGTAGAGAGGCTGAAAAACCAACATATGTCGCAACATCTCCAACAAAAAGGAAAGAGAGGCATTCTATATAAGGTGTTGCAGTGCCTGTCTATATCTGTCATGGCACCCAATCCTTCCCAAGAAGCTTGCCATTTTGTAATAAGCATTGCAGCACTTACCTATATCTGTCGTGGCATCCAACCCTTTCTAAGAAGTTCCCATTTTGTGTAATCAGTCACGGAGGATGAGCATATCTGTTGTGGCATCTGTATCCTCACAACTGTGCGTTTCATGTTTGTAACTCAAAAATTAGGGCATATAAGAGGGGGAACTCGTGACTTTTGCTAGACTTGGACTTGAGAGCTCATTTAGAGGTCTTCTCTGTTAGGGTTTGGTGGTTTTGAAGCTTGGGAACATTGGGCTTGAAGTTGCAAGAGATTGAAAGCTTCTTCTTTCATTTTCCTTGGTTTTCTTCTCCTCTTCTCCTTTGTTTCTACAATGGGTATGAAATGTCTGTGCATTTGTAGCTCTTTGCTGAACATGTGTAGTTAGAGTAGTCATTCTGGGTTTATTTTGATCTATTTTATGGGTTAAGGCTTGTTTTAACTCTCTCTTTAGTGTTTATGATAATATTATGTTTTTTTTAACTTTAGCTTGATGCTTCCTTATGATTAGCTACCATTGGGAATGATTTATTGATTAGTTGAAGTTTAAGAAAGTTAAATCAATCTTTAAACTTGGGTAAAAATGCGCTAGACTAGAAATTTATCCTATTCAATGGACGGTTTGTTGACAGAATAGAGATATATCTATTAACTTGACATTGTCCAAAAAGGGTTTTGGTTTTCAAAGCGTAATCTTTTTAAACAAAAGCACGAGATTGTGAAGTTTTACTAATATTGCAAAACTTGGTTTTGACTTGAGAATGTTTTAATCATATTTATGAACCTTGGGCTAACTTAACTTATCGTTAAATACTAATAGAGAAGTTACTAATCAAATTTTAGTGAGAAATAACCCTAGATCCTTATTTGTCTCAAAATCAAGTTTATTTTATTTAAGTTTAATTTTTGTTTTTCAAGTACATTAAACAACTTTATTTACAACAATTATTTCACTTAACCTAATCAAGAGCACATTATGGTTTTTAACTCATATGGCCTTAGTCTTTGAGGAATGATACTTTTTATACTATTTGCGACCCGTCTGGTTGTGGTTAAGCTAATCGGCGAATAGTGCCACATGATGCCGAGGAAATCAACATAATGAGAGATATTTTGTCAACAACATTGCTTGAGAGTTTTGAAAATGTGAAATATTTAAGCCATTCACATTTAAGTTTGTTGTTTTATTATTAACTAGTTAAGTTATCGATTATTATGTGTAGTTGATTGAATAAGAATTGGATGTTAGCATTAGGATTGAGTTTATGTCTTGAAATGGTTTTGCACTCTTCTACTATACTGGCTAGAATTGGTCTGTAAATTGCAAGGAGGTTATATAGGAAATTGACTAGATTATGCAAAAGAAAAAAAAATCACAACCATTTCACGGCTGTTATTTGGATAACCGCCATGAAATAAGTTTTTAATGGCGGTTAATTACTATAACCACTGTCAAAATCACACTTTCCATGGCGGTTTTCAAATAAGCCATTGTGGAAAGTCTAAACGCCATGAAATTTTCTCTTTACAACGTTGATGGAATTCACTGCAACTCCAAAACCGCCATGGAAAGCCCCTTTTAACCACCGCTAAATGGCTTTTTTCTAGTAGTGATATGCGTTTATTTTACCTCTTACTTATGCTTTTAAGTGCTTGATCACCATTTATATGTTCTGCTCATTTGAGTGATGCTTGAGAGGACTAGCTTAAGTGTAGAACTTGGATAAAATTGGGTAAGAACTTGAAGTTTGCATGTTAAATGGATGGTTTTGTTGGTAAGATAGGGATATACTGGCCAACCTTACATAGTCACTTTAGGATTGGAGCTTAAAATTGAGTTTTATTAATTGTAACAAGAGATTGAGCAATTAATAGAATTAAACACTTGTCTTTTGCAAGTATATTTTGAATCCTAGACTAACACATATTTTCATTAAAAGCTTTTATGAGAGGAGGCCAGGAAAATTGAATGTTAATAAACACAAGGGGAATAAATAATCCTAGATCCTATTTTATCCTTGAAGTCCAAGAATCATTTGTTTATATTAATTTTCAATTTTAAAAGTAGTTTTCCCTTCACTCTTGATATATTTGTGCCACTCAAATTAGAACAGAAGTGTGATATCAATACCTGACCAAGTTTTGGAACCAAATCCTCATGAGAATGATACTTTTCTCATCACTTTATTACTTGTAATTATCCATGCACTTGTGGTGCGAATAGAGAGGCTTGTCTCTTGCAACATGATAGACTAGTGTTCTAATCTCCATTAAGAGAGTATTTCACATTTAATGCTCCACAGTAACCATATATTATTGTTCCATTGATCATTGGTTTCTTAAATATGATATTTGCTTATTTGGGTAATTGTATATTGATCCTTTTTCGTGAAATAAAGGGGCCATGCGGAATACAATTATCTTAGAATCCTACGAGGAAAAGTGATGTCTCCTTAAACGAGATCCATATATCTCCTTTAGCGCAAGATCTAAAAGGTAGGTTATGGCATAATTTTTTACCATATAATGATGCAACTTACATTACATTAATTATTTTACTTCATATTATATTTTTGAATACATTGTTATATATTTTTAAAAAATTATTAATTAGGGATCTAATAACCATTACATTTAATTATACATGTTATAAAAATATAAAAATAAACTCTTACAAGTTTATTATTTGATTAAATTAAGAGAGAAACCTTGTTTTAGGCAAGAGGCCAAAGTTGATGAGAAAAATTACTTTTGATAATCAGTTTACGCTCTCTTTCACTACTTAAAAAAACAATTTAAAAAGTAGCTAAAGTCGTCAATGAAAATTCACTTGTATCGTTGACTCTCAATGCTATCGCTAAAAAGCTTTAAAAATATGGTTTTCAGAGCAACTTCAACAGTGATTTAATTTTTGGCGGCAACTCATTTTGTTGTCACTAAAACTCTAAAAGTATTAGCGATGGCCGTTAGCGTGCCGACTTTTTATTACCCCCAAAAGTTAATTTTCAATAGTGTTTGTGAGTAATAAATTCCAATTTTTTATTGAAAGAATTAAGGGATCATGTGACATAATTGATCCCAGTTCCCAAGTATATACATCAATATAAACGAGATCCCTTATACGTACAGTTTTTATGGGTTTACTTTAGCAAATTCATATGTCCAACAACCTCGTTCATACCTTTGGTCAAAGATATATAAATATAAGCGTATTCACGCCATTTACCATAAAAACAATCTCAATATCCACCCATGCCTTCAAAAATATTACTACTGCGAACCCTTTGAAATTTAAATGTTGATGTATAAAAATGTATATAGTGAAATTTCCCCTCCCATCAAAGGAAAAATATAAAAGCATAACCTTTTAAAACAATATCTGAAAATATCCTCCTTTTCACCATGACGACTTTTTCCTCCTCTGGTTAGAATTCTTCATACTAATGCGCAGTATTCAAGGAGAAAAAAAATACAACTTATATCATTTCCTAAAATATAGAGTACTTTAAAAAGAGGCATTGAATTAGATATATACATATTACATGCATATTTTCACACACACACACAGACACATATTACGGCTTGAATTAGGTGGTCAACTATTCTCTATCGTTTTGCTTAAATAATGGAACGAATTGCTTTCTTTTGACTAAACGAAAATGGAGACTGAGGTTTCTCTAACTCCGAAGCAGCCATTGGAAGAAGAAGAATCTTCATCAGTGCTTCCTGGAAATGATGTTTTTCTGAATGAACTTCTCTCGAGAAATTCATTATCGATAGAACAATATTGTCTTCCACGACCGAGTGATGCATACAACTGCAAACTACCTGGTACAGTTCCATTCAAATGGGAAGTACAACCTGGGATTCCCAAAGATCCACCAGTGAAGAAAAAGATTCTTCATCATCGATGCCAATGGAATCTTCTCTAAGGTTCAAGCACTACAAAAAAACAGCGGATTAGCGACGGAATTTGCGACAGAAACAAATTCCGTCGCAAATTAGGGACAGAATTTGCGACGCAATTTGTTCCGTCGCTAATTTTTTTGACGGATTAGCGATGGAATTTTTGTCCGTCGCTAAATTCCGTCGCTAATCCGTATTTAGCGACATAATTAGTGACAGAATCTTTTTCTGTCAGACAATTCCGTCACTAATTCATCAAAAAAATTAGCGATAGAAATTCCGTCGCAATTCCGTCAGAAATTAGTGATGGAATTTGTTCCCGTCCCAAATTTTAAAAAAATAAATTACATAGGATATATATACAAATAGGAAAATACTATTTATCATAATCTATTTAAGTCATTTAATTTTTTATATAGAATAATTTATTAGATTTTATTATAGTAGTTATTTTTTGAATTTTTGAATAACAAGATTTTTTGACTAATTGTAAATGATTTTCTTCAAATATTAAACCACATATACATAATATAATATAATGTAATATAATATATATATATATATTATATAATTAAATTGTATATCTTATAATGTTAATTAAAAAATAAATTAAAAATTATTTATGAAAAATTATTTACGACTTAAAAATTCAAAATTAGTGTCGTTAGAAATTAAAATTATATTAAAATATTTTTAAAAAATAAAACATTATAAAAATAGTAAAACAAATATTTAAAAATTATTTTTCATTAAAAGTTATGATTAAAATTATCATATGGTATATTTTTAGTTTTTCATAAGGGAATTATGTGGTGGTGACACGTGGCACACACGTGGCAGGTGAAGGTGAGGTGGTAGCACACGTGGCAGTAGATGTGAGGTGGTAGCGACACGTGGAGGTGGTCCCAGTGATGACGTGGCAATTGGTAGAGGTGCCACGTAGCATTTTATTTTATTTTTAAAAAAATTGAGTTAGCGACTGAACAAATTCCGTCGCTAATCCGTTTCGTCGATGATCCCATCGCTAAATTCAAAATTCCGTCGCTAAATTCCGTCGGTAAGACCATGTTTTTTTGTATGAAGGAGGATTTGAGTTTAAGGTCCAATCATCATCATCATCATCATCATCATCAGAGCCAGATTATCAAAACGAGATCTTCTTTGAAAGGTCCTTCATCTTGCTTTTTCAGAAGGTCCAGGAAAACTCTAAAGAAATCGCCTGTGTTTTCTCATCAGTCTGAGTCCTCTAATTGAGATGATCATCGTGATGGCTTTTTCTCTTCATCTTCTGTGCTTCAAAGGCTTCTTCTTCATCGACCTCTGCGACACAGAATCACCTTTCTCCAATAAGTCCTTATAACATCGTCGCCGCCGCCATGTCTTCAAAATTCCGTGGTTTTGCAAATGTCTTTTCAAAGGTTGTTTTTTAATTTTCTTCTTTTTTGTTAAGTGTCTGGTTTTCTTACAATTTAGGGTTTTGGAAGTACTACTGTTGAATTGCTGGGGATTGATGGAAATATGTAGAATATTATCAATGGATCAAGTAATGCTTACTTATGCATATCATGTTTCCTAGTCTCCCCTAAAATAAGATTAATTGAACAATTACTTCGATATATATACACACATCCATAGCTTTGAGCTTTTGCACATCTCAAGGAGGGCATATAGTCAAGTGTGAAACGAAATGGGATCTAAATTGCCCACATTTGATTCAGACCGTTTAAATTTTTAAATATTATTTTCTAAATTAAAAAAGGAAAAATTAATTCCTTATAGTTTTACCTGATTTTGAATCAGGTTCCTATAATTTTTTTTTCTTTTTTAGTGAGTCCTTATTGTATTTTTAGTTTTGATAGAGGTCCTTCCGTTATAACACTGTTAGGCTTATGTGACGCCTCTTGAAAGAGCTTCTCATGACGATGAAGGTGTAGAGAGAGAAAGAAAGGAGAGAGGGTGAGAATGGAAGAGGAGCGAAGAGGAGATGGTGGGGCTGTCGCTGGGAAAGAGGGGCGGGAAAGAAGATGATTATGGAAAAAGAAGGACTTCCATCAAAATTAAAATTACAATAAGGACCCAATAAAAAAGGAAAAAAAATTACAAAAACCTGATTTAAAATCACGTAAAACTATAAGGACTGACAAATTAATTGTTTCTTAAGAAAGTTGACTTTTAAATGAATTTCCTTTTTTATTTGGATCTAATAAACAATTAAAATTAAGTTCTTGTTGAGTAGTTGTCCGGTTTTCATAGACATGAGGATTTTAAATACTGTAGCGGGACATCCGATTGGAATGAAATACACACATATATATGGTTGAGCTTTTAGAAAAGGAGTACATTCCATGCTCATTCATCTTAATCTTTACCATTTAGATCGGTTTTGAATTGTCTACATTCATTTTAAATTTTTTTATATTTTAAATAATTTTTAATTTTAATAGATACAAAAATAAAATAAAAATAATTACATAACTAATACTATCTCTAATTCTTAATATAAGAGCTCTTTTGACTTTTATTTTGGTCTTAAATATAAGATCTCAATTCACTTTGTCCCTCATATTTATCTATTTTTTTTAAGATAGTCCTTGTAATAATAGTAGTTCAAGCCAATGCACTTGATTAGTGAGAATATTTTAAGAAAAATAATATCTATTTATTACAAATAACTAACTTAACTAGCTTTGTTAATCTATTCAAATTAATCAACTAGGTCTTATATTAAAGACATGAGGTAGTTTTTTTTTTAAATAAATGTATAATTGAAAATTGCAAATTAAAAATTTTGAATACACATCATTCAAATTAGATTTTGAATGGTTCATATTTTATTACTGCAATGAGTGCGTTCAAGCATCAATGTGATGAATACCAATGAGGACCCTTTTATGAAGTCATACCACTGATTTTAAGCTTTATATATACAAGTCAATTAATCCTAATTTTTCTCAATGTTATATATATATAAATATATTTATGAGAGCGAAATATGAGCCGAGGAATCTGAACTATAAAAAATTTCAATTTCTTTCATCAACAACATTCTTAAAAATAAAGCTAACTCATCACTTTACAGTTGTATTGTACATGTTAGGATCAACTGGGGGCTAAGTACATTAGATAGAGACTGACTTATCTCTTCAATCATACCCTCATAGGTGCCTTAAAGATTGCCCTCACAAGGGCATAATTATTGTGTTAAGGCACTAATGCGTTGTTTCAATATGTGTTAGAGATTAAATAAGAATTATTTTAAGCCATAAACTCCTAAAAAGGATCAACTTCACATTCTTGGAAAATTATATTCTCATATTAATATTCATATAATTTTTTTAATTTTCTGTACAGCTTAAATATACGAAACTAAAGGAGTGTTTGGCAAACTTGTAAAAAGTTTTTTAAGAATCCAAACCAAGGTTTGGTACCAAAAATAGCCAAACACGCCATTTTTTTTCAAACTATGATTTTGTCATGAAACTATGGTTTACCTTATCAAAACCATGGTTTCACCATAAGCATATTTTTTTCGCTTTCTGGAATCTGGCTGGTGCTGTAGTGTCAGTGAAATTTTTTGCCCCTCATGCCTTTACATTGCTTCTTCTTTCTTTTCCCTCACTCTTTTTTTTTTCACTGTTTCTCCTCCCTTATTAACGTAAAATAATTTTTTTGGAAGAAAATATTCATTTTTTCTAAAATATATTTAATCATGTATTTTTTAAATATATGTACACATATTAATTATTTATTAATTACATTATTTTATATATTATTAATTATATTGGTAAAAAATATATTATTAACAATTTTATTTCTTCTAATTAAAATATATTATAAAATCTATATTTTATGTAATTTCATATTAACTTATGCCCTTTTTAGTAATTTGTACATATAAAAAGTGTTTCTGATAACAACTATTCAAACACTTTCACTTTATCAAAATCACTTTTTCACAAAATCTATTTTCCAGAAATTATTCTTCAAATTATGGTTTGGTTTTATCTAAACACCTCCTAGATCTGAAAAAGTTGTAACGAAATATTTTATCACTTAGTCTAAGCATTACTCGTAATAGGCCAACTGTACTGATCTCACTATTTTGGGATGCTTTGTAACCGCTCTTTTTCCTTTTCGTCGTCATGTTAAATGATGGCGTGTTATTACGTTATACGTTATATTTTGATATTTGATTGATTGGGGATTCGGGATTTTTTCTTTTTTTGTGATTTGTCATAGTGGAATCCTCTCTCTACTGACGAAATCCTCTCTGGTGTCTGGATGGGTAGGGTCCCGGGGGTGGACTTTGACTTTTGGGCCTCTTCATTCTTTGTTTCTTCTTCTTCTTATATTTCTTGGGCATCGATATGGAACGTTTAATTGGCAGCTATTACTCTTTTAATTATATTTAAAATCACTTCATCTCATTGTCCATGGATTCGATTTCCCATCACAACATTTGAGAAAGCATCCTAAATTAGGGGTGTCTAAGTAAACGCTTAAGGGTATGCTGTAGATTTTCCCTACCCAACTTGATATCACTTAGGAGGAGTTGGATCAAGCACTCTGCCTTTTATTTGGGTTGAATCTGAACTCCTGTCTAAAATTTTTTAACCAAAGAAAAATGAGCAAGTCACTTTCATTGTGTTACGTTTTTCCAAGAAAATAATAGTCCACGTAATAATAAATGAATGAGAAAATTGTATATATTAAAATTTTAATAATATGATTTACATATGTGCGTGTCAAAATAAATTTTCCCATTAATAAATAGCACTAGAAGAGTACTTGTTTTAATTTGTGTAGTTATTGTTAGTTATAAGGGGTGTTGCACTTCGCCTCTCAACCCTAAATCAAAAACCACTTCTTCTTCACCTAACCAACAACTCTTTGGTCTTCTCTATTCCATTTAACTATTACCTTCTCTAGTCATTATTTGTTCAATCTCTACGTTGTTCTTGGCATTCGATCTTTAGTGTATCTGTTCGTTCAATATCCTTAATTTCTTGTTCTCTTTGGTTGAAATCCATTGTTCACGCACTCTCAAATTTGAAGAAGAAAAGGTGGAGGAAGAAGACTGGGTATTGAGATTTTTTCCCCCCAGTTTTTTTCCAAATTGTTAGCTGGAGATAGAGAAATTTTATAAAGGATATTTTGGTATTTTCAAAATCATACTAAATAAAATTACATCACAATTTCATCTGCATACCATACATAATTTTAATAGCTAATTCTATTCTATTTTTCATTCCAATTTCTTCGAAAATATCATGTAATATTACTTTATCATGTTCATTGATTAAACAAAAAAGACTTTAGATGATGACTTTCAGTGACAACAAAAAAATTGCTACTGAAAGTCGACTTTCAGCAGCAACACTAGAAAGTTGCTGCTGAAAGTATGACTTTCAGCGGCGATAAAAATGTCGTCGCTGAAAGTCAACTTTCTGAGGTGGGATTTTTGGTTGCCGCTGAAAGTCGTCATTAAAAATATCTTTTAGAGGCAACACACAAGTCACCACTGAATGTGAGACCTTCAATGACGACATTTTCCGTTACCAAGAAAGTCACTACTAACTTTCAGTTCTCCATTTTCCTTTCAATTCTCCATTCAGCCTCAGACTTTTGGCGGTGACTTTCTAATATTGCCACTAAAAGTATAATATGATGATATATATATATATATATATTATTTTACAAAACTAATAAGCAAATTCAATCTAGCTTAATGGTAAGAAGATTGGACTCGAAAGAAAGTGGTCACGAGTTCTAACCTTGAATAAGACACATTTAAGGTGAAAACATTTAGGCTGTGATGTGGCGGCAAGAAGTGATGTGGCATGAGAGGAGTGATGTGGCAACATGTGGAGGTTGTCAACGATAACGTGGCAGCCAACCGACAGGGACATGGTGGCCGGCGTCAATAACATGGTGCTAATAAAGCTAATTTTTCTTCGACATCACTTTCAGTGGCGACAAAAAAGTTGCCATTGAAAGTCACTTTTGGCAGCGCCATCTTGTTGCTGCTGAAAGTACTGTTAGCGGCAACAAAAAGGTTGGTACCAAAAGTATCTTTTAATGGTGACAAATGTCGCTGCAGACACTTATAAAAGTTGTCACTAAAAGTTTTCATCCACGATTGCTATGGTAACAACTTTTATACTTTTAGTGGCGACTTTTTATTGCCACTAAAAGTGAATTTTTTTTTTGTAGTGAATAAAGTGATATTAATATTATTCATACTAGTTTGGCCTATAAAGTTTTTCACTTTAGCTCTAAGGAACTTTTACTATTCAATTTAGTCCTTAACCCTAAACTTTTCATATTTATATTTATGTCCCTGACCTGACCTTGTGCAAAGGCCTGACCAACTTTTCACATCTGGGTTCCTTGTGTTCAACGAAGCTAAACCGTGTCTTGCAATTTTTCCAAATTTCCCTTAAGATTGAAATATTTTTACTCTAGGAATGCCTAAAATTTTGGTAAATTGTACCTTTGAATATAAGATTCACATACTCATTGAATAAGGGTATTGCAGGAAGAAAATATTAGGCATTGGATTTCTAGAACGAACGTAGGTTGTCAAATACTACTAAAACAAAAATGTTTAAAATAATAATCATGGTTTTGGCTTGCATCGAGAAAAAATAATAACTTAAATTGTTGTGTAGTGTTGGAAAATGATGCTTGACCATTAACTGTAACTTCGACTCTAATAAGGTCCATAACTCTCTGTTAATATATATGCATTCCCATTCCAAAAAAAAAAAGTTCATAACTCATTGACTGCAATAAATTGTATCTCTTTCCCAGAAAGTATCGTTACAACTTTTTTTAGGTCTTGCTAACAAATATAAACAGCTCACCAATTACCAAGTCTGTGTAAAAATTCTTAAGAAGGGCTTTGACAGTTATAATGGGTTCTTCGAAAACACATTATCTTGTGATTTTCCTGATCATCACTTCATCATCATCAGATTCGCTTTTCTTCTTCCCCATATTGGTTATCCCATTTGTTATACATACATACATATATATATATATATATATATATAGAATGAGTTTCTTGATGCCAAGTTTGAAATCTAATTAGCAGCTAATTTCAGGGTAGAGAGAGACAGGCATGGTTCATTTTAAATTACTTGTGTTTAATTTCTCACCTCAAAACAGCTAGTTTAATATGAAAAGCACTGTCAGCAACTCATTGTCCTAGTGTCAACGTTACCTGCCATGCTTGGATGAGGTCCTGAGTTGAAACTGGTGTTGGCATGTTTGTGTATGCATGCATATTGGTTGTATCATACTACCTCCGATCCTAATTATAAGGCTACATTTATAGACTATAAATAAGATCTTATAATTAGGACTGAAGGTAGTATTTTCCTAAAAAGGGGTCAATTTCGCAGAAATTCTTTCATCTTGTGTTCTTCGTTATTATCACTTTATCATCAGCTCTTATTTTCCTTTATCTATGCCATTTTATTTTTCAATTATACTCCTCTTATTTAGTTTTATTTACAAAAGAGAAAGAGTAGTATTATTTATCTTTAATACAAGTTATTACCTTATTGAGTTTATCATATGAATGTATAATTTTATTCCTAATTTATTATTTTGTGGAATGTTATTTTTGTAGAAAGTATATTTATTAAATAGAGATAAAATTAAAAAGTTATTAAATTTTAATATTTTTATTGATTCTTGTAAAATATGTTAAAGGTGCCCTATAAATAAGATGAGAGAAGTACATATAGTTAAGACTGTGCATCATAGCTAGATAAATTTTTTTATGCTATGCATGATATCAGAATTTAAAATTTCTTCAAAAAGTGTACTCATTTTTAATATTTAATTTCATTAAAATTAAATATGTTTCTTATATTTTGCACAAAGTTCAAAGTGAATTACACTCTTGATTACTCATGAATATAGCGCGGTTTATAATCGGAGAAGCTGGTCACCATGGTGAGAGATGGTAGCTGGGCCCTTGTGTCCAAGGTTCTTATATGGATGCCGACAAATTGATGCTAAAATCAGGGTGGTTCATCAATAATAATAATAATTTTATAGTATTTTTTATTGATATTATTTTGTGAAGAATTCCTAATGAATAAAAACAAAATTACAGAGCCTAAGGAGATATTTTATGAAAGAATGATAAAGCAAAAAAAATATTATTGATAGTTGCATATATGTACTGTTTACTAATAAAACTTATGATTATGAATAATTGTGCGTAGCCCAGTATCGATCTTTTATGTTTTATGCAACTACCACCCTGGTTTTTATTATTTGTTACTTTTAGGAGTTTCTCACAATCAAGGAGATAATTAAATAAATAAAAACTTTTACTTTTGCCCTTAGTAAGAAGAGCATCAAATAGTAATATATTTTCTCTCACTCATTCCCTCTCTTTTCAATTTTACTATAATCAATAAGGACATAATTGAAAATGACATAATTGAAAATTAAGCATTAAAAAGGATGTAAAAGACAAACAAAATAGGACCACAATTCCTCCCTACAAGTGACAAATAATAAAGACCAGAGTGGTACCCCTTCTTGTCCTTATTGTAAGACACCTTTTAAAATGATTTTTGATCCTTAACATAAGTCAGTTGAAGAGTCATCATTAATATTTGTTTGTAAATTTTGTCTCGATGAGTAATACTTAAATGTGACTCTTCGTGTTTTTCGCTCTCCTTCAAAACCTCACTAATACGGACATCAGTGATGCTTATCAAATCTCAAAAGTTAAAATTCAATTTAATATGAAAGGCTGAGAGTAAATTTTTTATATATTATTTTTTTAAAATGTTTTTCTTTAATAGATAGATAATTCAAAATAAATATAATATTTTGACTGTAAGTTTTTTAAAAAATAATTTTTTATTTAAAAATTATTAGTTAAAAATTTTAAATCTAAACCATTAAAACTACATCTGAATAGTGCAGGTTTCAAATGATGAGTATTATACTGCTCATCACAGGGATGAGACAAATTTGGAAAAAAATTTTAATTTAGACCGGTTTAATAAGTTAACTATCATTTATGGATTCGTGCAAATTAGTAGTGCCCTACAATAAAAACTAGAGGAAGTATATAAATACTGATGTTAAAAGAAAAATATCATATTTGCAGCTGTGGAGAATGAAACTGGAGATATTATTGTGCCATGTCGAAGCGACTGGGATTGCCCCGACTGCCCTTGCGTCAATAGAAAGTGTGTTTGTGGAGCCTCCCCTCAACTTGAACGACATGATTCAGAGTGATTTATAAACTGATGAGCACCCAATACTCATCAGATCTGAACCGTCCAAATATAGACGGTCCAGATTTATTTTTATTTTTATTTTTATTTTTATTTTTTAAAAATAATTATTTTAATAGGTATAGGATAAAAGATAAAGATAATTTCTTAACTATCATTTTTTAAAAATATAATTTTTTCTATTTTAAAATAATTATTTAATAATATTAAATCTGAACCGTCCAGATTAGATCTGGATGGTCCAGATTTGCTCATCAGGTGATGAGCATTGGGTGCTCATCACCTGATGAGCACCGAATGGGGACCCTGATTCAGAGCCTAATGTTGCCTTCTTTATCGCACACTATTAATGTCTCTAAACAACAAATAATCCCTTGACTACTCTTGTTTGGATGATCTCCTGTTTATTACATAAAATAAATATGTCTTGGAGTTGAAAAGGCAAAGTGTACCTCGTTTTGGAGGTTTAATAAGGAAAAAAAAATAAGTATTCATCAAATAAAATATATATTAGTTAAGTTGCATCTAACACCTCGAAATATTTTGTAATACATCCAGTATCTTGAAGTATTTTTTAAATGTATCCATTACCGTAAAATATTTTTTGGTGCATCCAATACCCTAAAGTTATTTGACATCAAAAACATCTCATGTTCTTTCTTACTAATATTTGTTAGTAGATTCAGATTATAATAAATTTGTCTTCACATCGGCTATTGGAGTGAAAAAGTATGGAAAAGCGTCGCAGTTTGTTTAAAGTTTACATCAGTAAAATAAACGATATTAAAAGAGAGAGAATTTAAAATTACCGAAATTATCTTTGTCATTGGACAAATGATAAACTTTAGTTTTTTCCAACAGAATCACCTATAAGCATATAGAGTGCCTCCTTCGTTAATTATTGTAAGAATATATTAACAATTATATATATTAATAACTATAATTAAAATTAGTGAACACGTCTAAAATTACAAAATTACATTCCATGACATTGATTATGTAGAAGGATATTTAGTTTGTGAGCATAACTTATAAAGTGCTCTCTCCAATTCTTATTATAAGGTTCAAATAACTAATTCACAAATAACGAATAATTAGTTAAAAATAATAAATAGATTACAAATATGCTTTTGTTTTTAAGTATGCCCCTATAATAAATGAGAAAAAAGATAAAAAAGAATGTATTGAAAAATGGAATAGAAGAGACTATGGTAAAAGAAAGAGAATAAATAATTAAGGACAAAATTAAAAAAAAAACAAAAGAAAGCATTAAATATTAAGACAAACCGAAATTGAAGCTTGTAAAATAGACTATGCTTCTTCTCAAATTTGAAGCTTATAAATAGGATAGGAGGGAGTATTACATAATCAGTTTATTTTTTAGATAAATGATCTTATATTAATCCCATGAGGAAGAGTTTTTGGATAAGGATCGATGTCCATTTTATCAATAAGATGATAAGATGTAAATTCTAATTGCATTCCTCATTCATAGTTGGCAGACTTATCATAGAATATTTCAAAGATATTATCATCAAAACTTGTATATTTTTATACATGCAATATCTTGGAAGTAAATCTTCGTATATCATAATTTCAGACGGAAATACAAAAATCACAAAAATAGATAAATAACAATAAAAGCTCCAAAAATTAATGAAACTTCTAAAAGTATACTTGCTTCACATTATATAAGTGCTAACTTATTGCTGAAACGCATCGCAAATGCTGGCAGACATGGGTAAGACCAAGACATTGGTTACGGGAGCTTTTGTTGTCATCCTTTTGGTTTTTCTTTCATGTGAGCACCCTCCTTCTCCTCTTTCTTCTTGTTTAATTTGTGATTATTAAAAAATTTTATGTTTCACATACAGTAATTTTTCTATACCTGTCACCATAAAGTATTGAGTAAAGTAACATTCAATACTTTAATTTTATTTATAATACTTTTAGCACCCGAAATCATTAATAAGATCAGCATTGCTGGTCAAAAAAAAAAGATCAGCATGTTGTGTGCACCACGAACACACCAAATAATATCAGGGCGGTTGTTACACTTGGAAACAATAAAAGCTCTAAATATTGTAAACAATCTTGTGAAATCCAATATACTGATCGATCCACAACATTTTCTTCAAATATATTATATACAATATATTATAAAGAAACTACCGGTTCTAGAAAATCATGTGGGAACTTGAAGGTAAATCTTAAATACAAAATCATGAAAAATAAAAAACAATAAATGCTCTGCATAATGCAAAGAATCTCATAAAATTCGATATGGATCCATGAGATTTGATTCTAGAAAATCAAGATTGAAAAACGTTTAGAACTACATCGATGTGAAATACACAATCAAAAAAGTAAAGTGACAATAAATGCTGAGAACATTTGGCTTTCAAGGAGCTTATCTTTATTTTTTTTAAAAAAAAATCGTTTCTTTCCAAATGTCTCTAATTAAAGTGATATTTTCTTAAAAAAAACATCGTATATTAAAGAATGTGGAAAACTCATTAAAAATTTTGATTGAACCATGTATTCACCTATAAATAGAAAACTCAGTAAGCTAAACGCATCACAAGTTGATGAAAAACATGGACCAAACTTTGGTTAAGGGAGTTTTTCTTCTCGTCCTCTTGTTTTCTGCTTCAGGTACGCAGTAAGAGAACCATTCAATTTCTCTTGTTTGTTGTGTTTGTGTAAAATTACATTCGTTAGAATTTTTCTTCCAATATCAATATGCTAATTTTGATTCTTAATATAAGATTCAGTTTATAGTGTACTAAATCTTATATTAAGGATCGTAGGTAACTATTACATATGAATAATCTACATATCACTTCATTTTACTATTATTCTTTCAGGTTCCACATAAAATTGCTAGTCTACTGCTATATTTTTTCCCCTTCTATTTATAATTTAGAGAGAGTACTTTTTGGTCCTTAATATAAATTACATCATTAAATTTAGTAAGGGGCAAACTTACCCATGAAGTATTCCACGAGATTAGAGCACTAGACATCATAAAATTTCCTTCTATAGGTACAAAAGTACACATTTTCAAAATGGTGCAAAAATGTCACAACCATTAAGTACTGATGTTGAGTGTTTGACAAACATGTTAACCAAAAAAATAATGTAAAAATTCACATAAAATTTTCAAACTGATCCAAAAATACACATGGAGCCTCCATGGTATTTTTTATCAAACTATGTATATTTTTGCACCATTTTCTTGACCTACATGTTTACTAAATGGTTAACATTATTTAACTTAATGGTCATGGCATTTATGCAACATTTTAAATTTATATATATCTTTACACCCAAGAAATTCTTATGGTGTTAGATGCCCAAGTTGGGTAGATTATTATTTTCTTGGACTTCTTACTAAAGTGTATAAATATATATATTAAATATGGATAAAGTTGTAAAATTGTTAACTTTTAACATATAGTTAATAAGATTTAAAGTTTTTTTTAAATTTTGATGAAACATGTTAGAAGATATTTATAAATAGAATCAAAGGAGTAATGATTTTTAAAATGACTGAATATTCTAACCAACCATTAATTTTCAAATTTAGGGCTTGAATGGTCTGCTTGGAATCTAGTCTAGCCCAATAGTCTAATCCAATCTGGTCTTCTATTCTTATGAGCTAATTCCCCCCCCCCCCCCCTATATCTAACTCAGTTAGGTTGCTCTCTCGAGATTAAATTGTAGCAATTCTATGCAAGTCTCATTACCTTCTTTAATTTATGTTTTATACAAATATATAAAGTTGATAAAAGGAAATCTCATATTTGCAGCTTTGGGGAATGGAATTGAAGATGGAGAAAGCAAGTTCCATTTACGATGCAGAGGTCCTGAGGATTGCCCTGGTTGTTGGTGCCTTAATCATGAATGCCAATGTGGCAATCCTCCTCAATCTCATCAAGAACATATTTCATCAAAGCCAAACAATGTCCCAAAACAGGAAATGATCCCTTGACTCTTCTTGTTTGGATTATAATTTCATGATGTTTATTACATAAAATAAATATGTTTTGGATTAGAAACAACAAATGGAATAAGAAAGCAAATTGTTATCCTTTTATTTAATGCAAATATTTATGGAATGTAATATCTTATAAATTAATTAGTTTTCCATAGTATGGTTATAATTAGACATGCACCTTTGATAACTCTTAATAATGACATATGGGAATTCAACGATCTCATTATTTTCACTAATTTTTGATAATAACTCTTTTTTTTTGGGAAAAATAGCTTTAACATAATTTCTAGCCCTGCCTTTAGCCATGAGAAATTAATATAGAGATTTCAATATTTTTCAGCTACCAATGTTCAAACTATTATTATTAGCGGATCATAAATGGTTGGAAATGCTACATATCATACATGAGGCGAAGTGATACTTTTTTATTTTTATTAAGAGAACCATTAGTATATTACAACATGTTTTAAATATTAATTTTTTTATATACATATTATCTCTAACTAATTATAAACTTCCTAACTACTTACTTGAGCTCCTCTAACTACTAAGTTTTATTGAGGGTACAAAAATAACTAACTAATTAAATTTAGTAATTTATATAAAATTTTTATTAAAATCTTATACACAGATCGAAGAGAATAATTAATAAGGAGTGATCAAGTTAACCAAATAACTAATAGGGAATGGTGAAGCTAGCCAAAGAAAGGCATGCTCAACTTACTAGCGATTTGCTACTTCATTCATTCCCCCCCCCCCCTCTTTTGATACAAGTGAAAGCAAGAAAGCATTAAGAAAACAGCAAAACAGCTGTCCTATTCCTTCGAGATCTAGAAATTTATGAACACTATCAAGGCCTAGGATAAGGAAACCCAGGTTATCATTCAGGGCTCTCTTTTCTAGTGCATCTGCCACGAGGTTATCATCTCTAGCAATAAGCTGGCACTCGAACTTCCACTTCCGTGAGATCATCCCTTTTATCTCCTCAATAAGAGACCAGTCCTCGTGCATCTCCGGGGTAGCATTCTTCAGCAGTTGAAAAACATCATATGAATCTGTCTTTAGTATTGCATCTCTGAAACCACAATCCCGTGCCCCTTCCATTCCAAAAAGGCAGCCCCATAGTTCCGCAGAGAGGGCATCACCTGCTTGCAAGCGAGAGACGAAGCCTTCAATAAATTTTCTATTATTATCCATCAGGACTCCCCCACACGCTGCCACGTTGCTCAGGTAGGGGAAAGCACCATCCACTTCTATAACATTACTGCCTTCTGTGACGGGATCGGGAGACACAGTCAGAGTCCTCCAGTTCTTCTCCAAGTTGACGCCGTTATGTTAGATATTTTATTATAATTATTATTTAGATATATATTAGGAAATTAATAAAATACTCTGAGTGTGGCCCTTTCAGTCAAACAAGGCCCAAGCCCAGTAGGGTTAAGCTTTTCAGTCCATATATGTGTTGATAACTCTCTGATGGTGAGACACACAACAATTGAGTTGACGGCTGAATATTCTAAAAGCGAGTGAAATACCTATCTGCTCTTTTGAGGTTCCCTGACTGGTGACGGCTAATCCAGTTGCCATCACTGTGCCCTATTCCAGTCAGAAGAGACCTGAACAACTCTTTTCTTCTAACTGTTGTTCTCTTTTGCAGCTCTATTCCCCTATCTCAGATCCCGAGATAATCAAGATAAGACAAATGGCAAGAGGTACACAAAGATTCTTCCGCTGTATTATTTTATAAGAAGATTCACATCTCTTTATTGTTTTATTTATTTGTATTGTGAATCTATCTTACACGTGGCATCAGAGCCAGGTTAGGTTCTTCTCTGCCTACTTTTATTTAATTTAATATGTTTTATCTTATCTGGGACGATCTAAGCTCCATATGGAATAAAAGAACATACTGTTGAATTTTCATCAGTTCCATGAGCAAGATCAGAGATACTTGTTTGCACCGTCTTTTATCTTCATTAGTTTCAAAGGCCAAATCGGAGAGCGTTATTATTTTCACCGTTTATTTTAAACAAATTTGGTTCTTGATTTTATTCCAGATTCGTATGTAATTCTCTCAAAAGGGTCAATTTTTATTTTACATTGCGGTTCCTTTTCGTTTTATAATTTGTTGTAAACTATTTTTCTATGTTTTAGAGGGGTATGTTTTCAGTCATTTGGAATGGAAGGAAGGAGAATATTTATCTCTCCGATGACCACCGTAATCCCCTCCATCGCTGGAAACTATGGCTGATGCGGCGGCTATGAGGGCTGCCGAACCGGGTCTCGAGCGGGTCTGGAATCAGGTTGACCTAACCCGATTCCATGAGGAAGGAGACCCAGCACCAGAAACGCTGCCGTTTTGGATTTGAGAAGGCTTCTCTGTTTGGTTCTAAAACGGCGTCGTTTCAGGCTTAAGTGAAACTCGCCGTTTCATTTACTCAGATTTGGGCCAGCTATTTTGGGCCGCGTTTCGGGCTTTATAAAAAAAAAAATTGTGTTTGGACCGAATGGGATTTCTGGGTTTGTAATCATTTTTTTTTTGAACTAGGCCGAGAAAGATTGGGTTTATGAGATTTTCTTTTTTTCTTCTCTTCTCTTGGTCTGGGCCTCTTTCTGTTTGGGCCTACTGTTTTATTAAAAAAAAAATCGCATAGAAATCAATTTTGGTCACTGTTTGGTTACTGGGCTTCTGTTTTGGGCCAGAACAATTATTTTGTTATTTAGAATGTTCCTTTTGGGCCTATTTTGATTAAACTCTGTTTAGCCCATTTATTATTATTTTCCAGAATCAGTTCATGTTAAATAAATAATTAATTGCAAGTTATTTATTTATTTGAAAATAGTTTTCACATGTAATTTAATTTTATGCAAATATTTGAATTGTTTAAATAAAGATAAAAGTTAACCTTAGCTATTTCATATCTTGTGTAAATTTGCAAAATTGTTTGTTGAAAAATTGTTTATTTGCCTAAATTTTTGGATACTAGATTTTGGGCAATTTGGTTATTTACTTGAATTTTGCAATGTTCATTTTTAGAAGAAATATGCTGAGGTTAATATTTAAACAATTATTTGGATGCATAAAAATAGTGGGAGAATTTAGTTCAGTTATTTACTTGTTGATTAAATTAATTGCTTAAATTCTCCATTGAGATGTGCATATACTGGACTTAAATGCACTTGTATGATATTTGTGATTAGCATGCTTCTTTAAGGAGTAGCCACAGCATCCTTTATCTATTGTATGCGATATAAATCACATAATAGACTTATAAAATATCAATTGTAATTAAATATGCATTCATGATTCATCTTTGCCCACAGGTAGATAATTATCAATGTATATTTAATTAGGGTGGGATAGAATTGCCTTGTATTTTCTGAGTAGCCCACAGGTATTAGGAAATATAAATGCGTTCTAGTTCCATCAATATGAGATAAATACATGCTATGCTAATTTCTTTGCCCACAGGGAGAACTTAGTGATACGTATTTATAATTGTATGCTTTATTAATGTTTTAAGCATACATGGCACAATTATTGTGAATTGTCTCTATTTATTTGGAAGTTTGACTGATTTTCTAATATTGCAGCTGCATTTACTATCCTTAACATAGTTGCTGATGCTAGTAACAAAATTATACTTGATGGTACTAACTACCCTGATTGGAGGGAAGACATTGCTTTACATCTCGGTTGTCTGAACATGGACTATGTCCTGGAAACTGAAAGGCCTCCCAAACTAGCTGATGGCTTGACTGACAAAGAGGCCAAAGAGTATTATGAATCCTGGGAGAAAAACAATCGCCTTACTCTCCTGCTGATCAAAACAAGGATTGCTAGGAGCATTCGGGGAGCAATCCCTAAATGCGAAACTGCTAAAGAATACCTAGAAGCTGTGGACAAACAGTTCAAACCGACAGACAAGCAGATGGGGCGCACCATTATGTCGGAATTATGTGCCATGAGGCTTACAGGTATAGGCGGTACTAGGTAGCATATAATGAAGATGAGAGATTTATCCTCTCAGTTGAAATCCTCCTTCGATATACGATTTGTGGAATCTAGGAATGCTAAGTTTCTTGAGAATGATGTGATTAGTGGGAGTGATCAGATAGGAATTGATCACATAGAAGAGACCACTAGCACAAATGGTGAGGGAACATCAATTGTCAATGACTCTTCTTTAGTTAGAGCTATCATACAACATGATGTGGATCCCATAACTCAAGTTGATGATGCTGGACATCAGGAACATATGCAAGCTGACCAACCTGTCACAGAAGTAGAACCACCACAGAATGTGACAGAGGATGTTCCTGATGAGCAACCTCAGCTGACCCAAGAAGTTGAACTGAGGAGGTCAACTAGAGAGAGAAAGCCGGCATTACCTAGTGACTACGTTGTGTACTTCACTGAAATTGACTGTAATGTTAGTATTGAAAATGATCCTTTGACCTTTACTCAAGCCATGAAGAATGAGAATTGCAAGTTGTGGCATGATGCCATGATCGAGGAAATGAACTCTATGGCAAACAACCAAGTATGGGAGCTTGTAGAGTTACCTAGTGGGTCTAAAGCCATTGGCTGTAAGTGGGTTTACAAAACCAAAAGAGACTCACAAGGTAACATTGATCGTTACAAAGCAAGGTTGGTTGCCAAGGGTTTTACGCAAGTGGAAGGAATCGACTACAGAGAAACATTTTCTCCTGTATCAAAGAAGGATTCATTCCGCATTATCATGGCATTAGTTGCACACTTTGATATGGAATTGCATCAAATGGATGTTAAAACTGCATTTCTCAATGGTGATCTTGACGAAGAGGTCTATATGAAGCAGCCTAAGGGATTCATTGCGAAAGGCAAAGAAAACTTGGTATGCAAGCTAAAGAAATCAATATATGGTTTAAAGCAAGCCTCACAACAGTGGTACTTGAAGTTCCATAAGGTGATCACATCATTTGGTTTCGATGAGAACATCATGGATGAATGCATATACCATAAGGTTAGTGGGAGCAATATCATATTTTTGATTTTATATGTCGATGACATATTACTTGCAACCAACGATCTAGGACTATTGCACGAGGTGAAACAGTTTCTGTTTAAGAACTTTGATATGAAAGATATGGGTGAGGCATCTTATGTCATTGGCATTAAGATCCATAGGGATAGGACTCAAGGTCTTTTAGGCCTATCTCAAGAAACCTATATAAACAAAGTTCTTGAACGATTCTAGATGAAGAACTGTTCAACCAACGTGACTCCTTTAGAGAAAGGAGACAAATTCAGTCTAGATCAGTGTCCTAAAACCGAGCTCAAGAAAAGGCAAATGGAAAGGATCCCATATGCCTCAGCAGTAGGAAGTTTAATGTATGCACAGGTTTGCACTAGACCTGATATAGCTTTTGCTGTGGGCATGCTGGGAAGGTACCAAAGTAATCCTGGTGAGGCCCATTGGACAGCTGCAAAGAAAGTGTTTAGATACCTACAAGGGACTAAACACTACATGCTTACATATAAGAGGACAGAGAATCTAGAAGTGACTAGTTACTCAGACTCTGATTTGGGAGGATGTTTGGACACAAATAAGTCTACGAATGGTTATATCTTCCTACTAGCAGAAGGAGCCATATCATGGAAGAGTACAAAACAAACTCTAACGGCTCCTTCTACTGGTGATGCTGAGTACATTGCATGTTTTGAGGCAAGTTCACAAGCAATCTGGATAAAGAATTTCATTGTTGGGCTTAAGATTGTTGATTCAATCTCTAGGCCAATCAGAATGTACTGTGATAACACCGCTGTAGTGGCCATAGCCAACAACAAGAGGAATAAGAGTCGAAGTAAGTTCGTTGAACTGAAATTCCTATGCTTGAAAGAAAGGGTTATGGATGGCCAAATTTCGGTTGAACACATCGGTACAAAGGAAATGCTAGCTGATCCTTTGACTAAAGGGTTGAAACCGAATGACTTTGTTTCATACGTACCTCACATGGGACTTCGTCCTCCAATTGATTAGTTGAGGTATGAGCAATGAAATTTATGGTTTGTCATATCTTGTTATGATTGTATATACATGTGTTTTTGAGGTTGATAAACATAAAGTAGGAACCGAACAAAATTGAATTTGTTCATAAAGGTATACCCATTAAGTAAGGATGCTGCCTGTGATGCATGGAAGATAATACCCGACTTGAGGGGACTTGTCGCCATGATTATTGCAGTATAGCCTTAGCTTACTGAGGCACGGCAATTGACATACGTATAAGGGCCAAGTGGGAGAATGTTAGATATTTTATTATAATTATTATTTAGATATATATTAGGAAATTAATAAAATACTCTGAGTGTGGCCCTTTCAGTCAAACAAGGCCTAAGCCCAGTAGGGTTAAGCTTTTCAGTCCATATATGTGTTGATAACTCTCTGATGGTGAGACACACAACAATTGAGTTGACGGCTGAATATTCTAAGAGTGAGTGAAATACCTATCTGCTCTTTTGAGGTTCCTTGACTGGTGACGGCTAATCCAGTTGCTATCACTGTGCCCTATTCCAGTCAGAAGAGACCTGAACAACTCTTTTCTTCTAACTGTTGTTCTCTTTTGCAGCTCTATTCCCCTATCTCAGATCCCGAGATAATCAAGATAAGACAAATGGCAAGAGGTACATAAAGATTCTTCCGCTGTATTATTTTATAAGAAGATTCACATCTCTTTATTGTTTTATTTATTTGTATTGTGAATCTGTCTTACACGTTAAGCTTGTGAGAAGCGTTATCCATGCAAAGATTATAAGAAATGTTTGACCAAATCACATGGATTAAAAAATTAATTAAAAATGATTAGAGATAATAAATATGTAAAGATTATAAATTTTCTTCTCAAAAATATTCTTATATATGAGGGGAGAGTATATGAGAGAATAAGAAAATTATTAGGATAAAGAGAATGATGCTTGAGAAAATGAGATAATAATTATATTGGGTCTTAAAATAAATAATGGGGGCACAATAGAAAAACAACCAAAAAAATTTGAAACATCTTATAAAAGTTTCTTATAAATAAAGAAAAGATAAAAATGACGGTTGTTCCTTATTAACTGGACGGTGGGAGTAGTTATTTGCATACCTTGCCCTGCTTCAACTTGTGTCTTGGTTAAATTAGTGTATGTGAAAATTTAAGGGATAATTAATCTCTAGGTCTTTATAGCTTCATCTGATTTTTAATTAGGTTCTTATAAATTTTTTTATTATAATAATTTCTTATTTATAGACTATTAGTATTCATAGATAAAGAACAAAAACTACAAAGACCTAATTAAAAATAAGATAAAATAATAAGGACCTGATTAAAAAAATTATAAGAACTTGATTAAAAACATGTGAAATTATAAAGATATGATAAAAAGAAAAAAATTACAGGGACCTGCTTAAAAACTGATTGAAACTATAAGAACTTGCATATTAATTATCCCAAAATTTAATCATCAACTGGATTGTTGGTACGAAGTCTTTGTGAAAATGATTCTCTGGTAATTATTTTATCATATGATACGATGAATGCACTTGTGAAATCACAAAATTAATCGAATTTGAGCCTATGAAGTTGTTTTTTTCTTTTGTGGGCTTAGTCCAAAAAACATTACAAATAAAATTATCGAAGTTATCCATGTCATTTAACAAATGAAACATTTTTATTTTTGCCAAACACAAAGCCCCTATAAGGATACAGAGTACTTCCCGTTGTTATTATAAGCTATCATTAAAACTCGTATTTTTTATACATGCAATTTTGGAAGAGTAAATCTCCATAATAATTTCAGAAGAAAATAACAAAAATAAATAAATAACAATAAAAGCTCTGAAAATTAATGAAACTTCTGAAACTATACTTGCTTCCCGTGTGAGCGCGCGCAAGCCAAGTGCTACGCAAAAGCGTTGAAAAATCTGGCAAATATGTGCATTCATGTTCTTTTTTTGTTGGCCAACGATGTGCATTCATGTTCACGCCTTAATTCCTTTTTTTCCCCTCCATGACCATGGTTATTAAAATGCTTAATTAGAATAATATTAAAATATATACTCCTTGGGTCCTTAATATAGACTTAATTATTGAGTTAATCTTGATCTTAAAATAAGACCTATTTCTTATGTTTATTAATTTTTCTTAAATTATCCCTATTGTTACTCCCTTAATAATATTCAAATAAGAGAGGGAGCAAAAATATATTAAAAAAGATGATAATAATATTTTAAGAAAAATATGTCATATTTCTCATAATTAACTAATTTACCTAACTTCCTTAATCTAATCAAAATAATTAAATTAGTCTCACATTAAGGACCAGACGATTAACATATTAAAAAGTAACAACTGGTTTTAGAAAATACGTTTGAAGTAAATCTTCATATAATTATTTCGATGGGGAATGCATTAAGCAGTTGCCAAAAACACACAATCCCTGTCTTTGTTTAGAAAGTTTTATGTTCATCCCAATTCTTTTTTTAATTAAATCAGGTATTTTCAAAAAGATCCTTTATTAAGAGATGCGAAAAGCTTATTGGTATTTTCAAAAAGATCATTTATTAAGAGATGCGAAAAGCTTATTATATAGGGGTATTTCTTCTATAAAGATCTTTTAAAGAATGATAAAATTCTGAACCAGGAATTACAAAAAAGGACAATGACTTAGAAAAATTATTTTATTTTTTAGAGACGAAGGGAATACTAAATAGCTTCACCAATATATAAAAAAGAACTCAGTGTGCAAGCGCATTAGAAGTTGACAAAATATGGACAAAAGGCTTTGGTTAAGGGAGCTTTTCTTTTCGTGCTTGTTTTTCCCCCGTTACTTCAGGTGAGAGCACCTTTGCTTCAATATCTGTTTGTTGTGTTTGGGTAAAATTACATTTATTAGGATTTTTCTACCAACTTAGATGTCTATGTTTGTTTTACTATTGTTCACTCTACCTTTTTTTTTTTTTAATTAGAAAGACAAATACTAACATTGAAGTTACAAGCAGATTAAACCACGACTTTTTGTATAACCTTCCAGTTATAAGGGAGATTTCATGCCATTATACTGAGCCAATGGTTATTCTTTTACTTCTACATATAAACTAGGAGTCAATAGTTTAATGATTTTCAAAATAATTGTATATTATAATGGATTTTTAATTTTTAAATTTGGGGTTAATCATGGTTTTAAAAACGAACCAAACCTGCTAATTCAACCAATATTATATGATCAGTCAAGTCCTACATTTTCTTTGCTCCTGATATTTGTCCAATCCTAATTTAATTTGCATTTGTGTTTCCCCCTTTATAATTCTTGTCGTTGTGCTTTGATTTCTTTGTTAATTTCTTGAACTTTCTTTTTTTTAAAAATTAATTCTTTGGTCCTTATAATTTTGACTCATTTGTTATCTAGTCCGATATTTTGACTTAGTATAACTCAGTTCCTATAATTTTAATCATTTTATAATTTACTCCTTACGTTTTAGAAAAATAAAATTATATATCTATTAAAAGTTGGAAGTAAATTATAAAATGGTTAACACTGTTGTGGCAAAAAAAAAAAGTAAAAACTATATAGACCAAGTTGTAATGAGTCAAAATTTAGGATGTGAGTTACAAATGAGTCAAAATTATATAAAGATTGAATTACATTGAGTTAAAATATAATGACTAAGTTACAAACAAGCTAAAACTATAAGAACCAAAAGATTAATTTTTCCCCTTTTCATTTCAACACACATCTTTTTCCATTTTTTTATTACAAATGTTTATTTATATTTTTACTTTCAAACCTAATCATTTTAATTCAATTTTAATATATCTCTTAATGATGCTTGATAATTTGCTATTCCCCATTTGATGAATGTTGGCCCTTAGACATTGAATCAATTTGAAGTGATTGTAAGGACACTTAAGATGTGAGCTCTTTGTCAAATAGAAAAGAATGTAAATTTTTACTCTTTTTTTTTTTATTAATTAAGAAGATGGAAAAGAGAAAAGCTTTTCTACATCTCATCATGCACATACTTATGTTTTTCTATGTTAATAAATTAGAATTAACGGATTTTATTTTTAATTGAGACGTGACTTTTAATTTTAATTTATGATGATAGATGTGCTTTCTTTTTCTTTTCTTTTTTTTTGCCTGAAGATGTGCTTTCATTTATTCAAATTTCAGTACCTAGCTATGAGAATGACGAAATATACCAATACTAATTTCTACCTAGTTGCTCAGATACCTAGCCCATGTTAGAAGCTCAAGATCCTAAAAAGACGTCACATAATGGGTGGTAGGATCTTTCCCTTGTACCAAAACTTTTTTTTCTATATATACCCGAGATGTTTCAATTAATCATAGAAAATAAAAAAGATATCATTTAAAGGTAACAATGAGCTCTTTGTTGATAACATACTAATTGATAGAGTGTAAATCTCATTACCTTTTTATGTTATACACAAATACATAAAATTGCCAAACGAAAATCTCATATTTGTAGCTTTGAAGTATGAAAATGAAGATGATGCACAAATGAAGCTCCAAATTGCTATGCTGAGTGGCAGTGCCCTGGCTGTCCTTGCATTAATAATCAATGTGATTGTGAAGAACAGATAAATGTCCTAAAACAACAAATAATAATCCCTTGACTCTTTTCTACTAGATTATCTCCTATGTTTACTACAATAAAAAAATATGTTCGGGAATTGAAAAGATAAATGGAATAAGAATAACACATGGGCATTCAAAATGATCTCATTTCAGGTCAGTTTCACGCCCACCAACTGACAGGTCAGTTTCAAAATGATCTCTTTTTTGGTTTTCACTAAGTTTTGCCAGCAAGTCATATTTTAATAGCTTATTATTATTCTTAGAGTAAAATACTCTAACACCTCTCTATGTTATCTAAATTTTAGAAACCTACTTTAAAAATGTATACAAACCTCCCTTAACATTAAACTGCATGTTACATAAACCTTTTTTTATATATTTAAGATTTCATTTCATCCATCCAACTGTTAGGTAACCGACAAATTTGACTTTTAAACTTCTATTTTAACTAAGATATCCCTCCTTAACACAAAAATTATTTGAACATTTATATTTGTCAAAAAAATAATTTTTGATACAATAAAAAAATAATTTTAATAAATGTGTTTCAAATTTTTAATATGTAATAAAATTTATTAATATTGATTATATCATAAAAATTTATAATTTAATTTTTCACCACATAATGAAAATTATTTATATAGGGTTCTTTTAAATGGCTAGAAAATATATTAATAAATATTTTTATCATATAATATAATTGTCTAAGTTTGAGAGACTATAAAGATAATTTAAATTTATAATTTAAAATTTTTAAATAAAAATTTTGTGGAAACATTTATAACATACTTAGTTTATTATATATTTATTTAAAGAATTAGTCAACTTTCCATTCAAGGTCCTTATAAATTAATTAATTTTCCATCTCAATATCACAAAAATATCAAACAAATAACTATTTGTATAAATAAAAAATAAAATTAAGGGAGATGAAAAAAATTTTAAATTCTTCAAAAAAGTTTAGCCAAAATTTACGGATTTAGTATTATAAGAAATAAATTAGTAAATCAAAAGTATTTAATGTAAATTTTGATTAAAAAAATATCTTTTTAGAATATTCTTGACAGAGATAACGGTTTGGATTTAAATATATGTTTTTAAAACAGAGAAAAAGTTGGTATAATTAGACTAAAATGTAAAGGATATTAGAATATTTTACTCTCATAATCATCGTCGTCATCCTCCTCCTCCTATCAATTTAATGTACTTTTTTGTTTGCCAACAAATACGAAGAGTGACAATGATATGGAAGGGTGAATTTAATGGACGAAGTAGCTTTACCAGCTAGACTAAGTTGTACTTAATGTAAATTATACATATGTGCGCGCGCGCGCGCGCCCTTGAAGCAGTTTAATTAGTTCTTCTTTGATCATCCCTTTCAGCAAAGGCTTTTCTTCTTCAATAAAAATGTTTAAGTGGCGACCAGTGTAGTACGTCACATTTTCAAACTTAAAGGATTCAAAAAGTACGTATCAAACTAAAACCTTATATATAGATTGCCAAATGATCAAATGTATACCTTTTTTTTTTTAAAATACTTTCAAACTTAAAGGATTGAAAGATACGCACCAGTTCAACGACCAAATTGAAATTTTATTAAAAAAATCAAAGGAATAATGTTGTCAATATAATTAACTGTAGAGTTAATATGATTTTTTGGTCCTTAGAATTTGAGCCTAGTTTGACTTTGATTCCTGAAATTTCAACTTCATAGTTTTAGTAATTAGAATTTAGTCCGTCTTAAAATATTAGTGCCATTCTTGAGGTGTTAAAAATCCACTAATACGAACTCACCACCTAGTTGGATTATGTGGATAACAGGAAAAGGGAAAAGAAAAAGAAAAAAGAAAAACAAGCCTTCAAAGCGCAATCGCTTAACCGTTCGGTTTTTCCTTCTTTTTTTGTTCATTTAAAGGGTTGCTATGTAACAACCAACTCTACTAAGTACTTCATTCGGCATATGACAACTTGATATATTTAACTTAAAATGAATAAATCTAATCATATCAATAAAATAGCATTTTCTCTATCTTTAATATAAATTGTTATTATTATAGTAATTTAATAACTCCACATCTACTAACAAAGAAGCCTTTAAACTATTAAGATTATATATACAGCATAACAAGAAAATATCAAAATATTCTTACATACATCACTTTATAATCCCCACTATTTATGACATTAAGGTCATTAACTCTTTTTTTTTAGACAAATATTTACAATCCTTCAAAATATTAAAACATACAAATACTCCCAACATATGTTTATACACACACACACACACACATATCCTTGGTTTCCTTTTCTTGCTCTTCTAGAGTTGCTCCTTTTCCCAGCTTCAAAAGTCACTTGGGAGCTTTAATGTTGCTTCGCTATTCCTCCTTGTTTCCTAAGCAATTAATCTTGTTTGCCTGACCACGCAGGAGCAATATCAGAGTGAAAACCATTGAACGACGTTGAAGTTCTTTTTTCCCTCTGGTTTGACTCCTCCACCGCCAGAAAAATGAGAGAGGGGATTGAGTTTAGGTTAGGCTAAAGTATATTTTTAATCCTTTAATTTTATATAAGGTTTTATTTTGGTCCCTTAACTTTAAAAACTAAAATTTTTAGTCCTGTAACCCTAAAATTGTTGGCAAAAACATGACATTGAGCTTTTAAATGCTGATAAAACATTACTAAATGTTAACAAATTAAGTTTAGTATTCAAAACAACCATGATTGTTATAAAAAAAATCATCATTTAAGACATAATTTTAGAGTTAACGGACTAAAAGTGTACTTTTTAAAATTAAAGGACCAAACTGAAATCTTACATATAATTAAAGGATCAAATGTATACTGTAGTGGTTTAGGTTATTAAGATTCATGAACTGGGTTGGGGGGTCACTTTATCAGGCCCAATATTTTTAATTAATTTAAACCCATTCCTAGTTAGCTTAATTTTAAAGATAAACATATCCACATATATGACTATATTTGGAGAGGGACATGTACACACCCTAAGTAGATTTTGTAAAAAAATGATTCTGATAAAATGAGAGTGTCTAGATAGTTATTATCAAAAGTATTTTTTATATGTGTAAATTATTAAAAATGGCATAAGTTATTATGATAATTACATAAAAAATGGATTTTATAATATATTTTAATTTGAAGGAAAAATTGTTAATAATATATTTTTTACCAACATAATTAATAATATATAAGATAATGTAATAAATAAATGATTAATATGTGTATATATATTTATAAAATATAACATTAAATATGTTTATAGAAAAATAATTGAAGGGTGTTAAAGTCATGTTACCGTTGGGATCTACTCTAACAGGCACAATCATACTCTTTGATTTGAGTTAGAAATAGAATGAATTCAGGGGATGTTTGGATAAAACCAAACTATGGTTTGGAGAATAGCTTTTGGAAAATAAATTCTTGAGAGAATAAATTTGGTGAAGAATAGATTTTGTGAAAAAGTAATTCTGATAAAGTGAGAGTGTTTGGATAGTTGTTATTAGAAGCACTTTTTATATGTGGAAATTATTAAAAAAAGGCATAAGTTAATATGATAATTACATAAAAGATAGATTTTATAATATATTTTAATTTGAAAGAATAAAATTGTTAATAATATATTTTTTTACCAACATAATTAATAATATATAAGATAATGTAATTAATAAATAATTAATATGTGTATATATATTTATAAAATATAAGATTAAATATGTTTATAAAAAAATAATTGTGGGGTGTTAAAGTCATCTTATCGTTGAGATCTACTCTGACAAGCATAATTATACTCTCCAATTTGAGCCAGAAACAGAATTGATTCACTTTTTTTAAAACCATGATTTTGAACCTAAAACCATAGTTCCTTGTTTAGCAATTTTTTTTTTCAAACCATGGTTTTGGCTCAAAATTGCGGTTTGCTGATTTTTTTTCTCCTGTTTGCCAAAATTTTGACCCAAATCATGGTTTGGGCCATAAAACCATGGTTTTGGCCATTTGTCAAACAGACCTAAGTGTCATTCGGTGAGTTCACATTGTCATTTTTAATGCCATTTATGACATTTTAGTAATTTGAGTATTGCTATGGACTAATATTTTAAGATGAACTAAATTTTATAAGGTTTAAAATTCAATAGATTAAAATCAAAATGAACTGAAATTTTAGGAACCAAAAATTATATTAATTCTGAATTATAAATTAATTTTATAAATAATATTTGTTATCATATGATATATCGGTCCGTTCCTGCAACATAATTGTCTGTGTTCGCTTGGGAGACCCGCTGAGATCTACTCATCATCACATAAAATATTTATAAAATAATATCATCATAATTGGTAAACTTTTGCGGAATTTATTCCATGTGATATTATACTAATTTAAGCCAAAATATAAAAAGTAAGTAGTAAATTCTATACGCATATTATTGGAAGTAAATCTTTAGAATTATTCCAATGTGAAATACAAAATCACAAAAAATAAATAACAAAAAATGCTTTATTTAAAATTAATTAATATTCCAAAAATTAACTAGCTTCTTCAAATATAAATGCAAACTCATTGTGCAGAAGCATGACAAGCAGATAAAACATGGCCAGGTCTTTGATTATGGGAGCTTTTCTTATTCTTTTGATGTTTTCAGCTTCAGGTGAGAACCTTTCACTTTTGTTGTTGTTTGTACAATTTTTTTTTTTATAGAAGTCGAACTACCCAACGCTGGTACAAAAATTATCCAGTGTCCAAATACATATATTGGCCTATCCTTCGCCATGACTTCCTGCAAGTCTCGCGAGGGCGACGTAATGAAGTGGAAACCATGAGGTACATTCAGGGCTTGTTTTGCCAAAAAGTCAGCTGCGTGATTTGCTGTTCTGGCTACGTGCTCTATCCTCACGCTCCAGTCGCGAGAAAGCACGCCCTTGATTTCTGTAACGAGACTGTAATCTCTGTGACGTTGATCGATCTCAGACGAGACTAGCGTAACCACTTTCGTTGCATCGGATTCTACCACAAGTTTGCGCATGCCTTGGTCCCAAGCCATTTTCAACCCAAGCAGTAGCGCCCACAGCTCTGCTATGACGCTATCTCCATGATGATCATGGTGCATGAATCCTGATATGAAATCTCCCTTTGTGTCCTTTAGTAATCCTCCACACCCTATACCGGCCTGTCCACTAAAGGCTCCGTCAGTGTTAAGTTTGGTCCACCCTATATTAGGGGGCTCCCATCTTTCTTTAGCATTCAAAGTGCCATTTCCGTTCATTGTTAATCCCCGACAACCTCTTCTGTGTTCGCTGTAGGGTGCTAATATTGTTCTCGCCTGCATATACACGGTTTCATTCGTCACCTCCTTTTGCTCAAATACCCTTTCATTTCGTCGGCGCCATAGGAGCCAAATATGGTGGCGAAGAGTTGAGTCCATCCTTCTTCCACCGCCCTGTCTCCTCTTTGTATGTGGCGGTGATCCATTCCCTCAAGTTCCCTTGGAAGAACCGAGACCCTTGCGCTTGGCCTTGAAGAAGAGCTATCCATAGCTCCTCGTGCGGTCATAGTCTCGTAGATGTGTAGTAAACTTTTTGTGGCTCTATTACATTCCGTGCATGTGTCATCCTCTCCTATTCCTCGATGCTTTCTAACTTCATTCGTCAGGAGTTTGTCCTGGTAAGCTAGCCACATGAACACCTTGCATCTTTGGACTGATTTAATCTTCCAAATCTTCTGCCAACAGGGATCCTGGCGCTCATTCGCATGGGTAACTACGTTGTATGCCGACTTTGTTGTAAATATACCACTGCGGTCGTGCTTCCATTTTACTGTCTGGCTATTTAGATCTATCTCAGTCCCATTTTTGACCATATCCCAGCTTCTTTTGATGCCTGTCCAGGTGTTAGACCCTGCTCGATTTCCAGCAATATCTGGGATGAGGTCGTTGCCACACCGATATTTACTACGAACCACTTTGACCCAAAGATCATCTCTCTTATGAATCAAGTTCCAACCCAGCTTGGCCATGTAGGCTTGGTTGTGGCTCTTAAGATGCCGAATGCCAAGCCCTCCTCGATCTTTTGGTCTACAAATCTTGTCCCATGCCACGAGGTGTGTCTTACGATGTTCCGTGGAGGATCCCCACAGAAAGTTCTTATTGCTTCGGTCAATGTCATCGCAAGTCCCAGTCGGGAGATGGGAAGTCTGCATAGAGTAACCAGGGATGGTGGACGTGACAGATGCTATTAACGTGGCTCGACCTGCCAAGGACAGTGAGTTCGCCTTCCATTGAGACAGTCGTCCTCGGACTCGATCAACCACGTGGCTAAAACTCTCCTTCGTCACCCTTTTGTTGTGAAGGGGCACTCCTAAGTATTTGCCCATATCAGCAGCCAATTGGAAGCCCAATCTGTCACTCAACTCTGTACGTCTGTTATGGTTCACATTTCGAGAGAAATAAACTCTTGTTTTGGCTGCATTCACCTTAAGGCCCAAGCTGCTGCAAAATCTCTCTAGGCATCTCTTAATTTCGTCGACCTGGTCTCCCGCGGCCTCGGCAAAGATAATGACATCGTCAGCAAAGAATAAATGGGATATTGGAGGGCCATTCTTACTTAGCTTGATAGGTCGCCACTTGCCAAACTGAATCCTTTCCTGCATCATATGGGCCAATCTTTCCATGCAAATTACAAAGATATATGAGGATAGTGGGTCCCCTTGACGCACTCCTCGTGTTGGCATGAACGTTTCCGTTCTCTCCCCATTCCACAGCAAGTTCATGCTGGTAGTAGTCACACAAGCCATAATGACCCTTATCAGGTGCGTAGGTAGGCGTAGGTCACAAAGGCATTGTTCCACAAAGTTCCAATTTAGTCGGTCATATGCCTTTTCGAGATCAATTTTAATGGCCATAAATCCCTTCTTCCCTTGCATATTTCTCATGGAGTGAACTACTTCCTGCGCTACAATAATATTATCCGAGCTATGTCTTCCAGGAACAAAGCTACACTGGTTTGGGCTTATGACTTGAGGGAGTATTAGCTTCATCCTGTTCACCACTACTTTGGTAATGAGTTTGAATACCACGTTGCACAGGCTTATTGGGCGCAAGTCCTTCAACTCTTCCGGGTGGTCTTTCTTAGGAATGAGAACGATGAATGTATCGTTAATCTTTTGAATTTCAGAAGGCTCTCTCCATAATAGTTTTATCCAGTTGCACACTGAATTCCCGACATGATCCCATTGGCTTTGATAGAACAAGGCGTTCAACCCGTCCGGACCTGGCGCTTTTAACGCTCCCATGTCAAACAAGGCTGCCCTTATCTCCTCATTACTTACTTCTCTACCTAGGATGCGCAGCTCCTCTCTTGCCTTTGGGTACGCCATCCGACAGCACAACTTGTCTCTGTGTTCGACTTCTTCCGTAAACAGATTTGAGAAGTAGGTACTAGCTATTTCTTTTATTTTCTCTGAGTCATACTCCCATTCTCCTTGCCCATTCCGTAAGATTCCTATGAAGTTGCATTTTCGTCGACCATTCGCTTTTGAGTGGAAGTATCTTGTATTTTGTCTCCATTTACAGTCCATTCAGCAGGGCTTTTTGTGCCCAGTGCAAGGATTCCTGCGTGAGGACCACTTCAAGCTCGTACCATAGGCATTGCTGCAGCTCTCTTAAATTGGCAGGTAGAGATCCTGTGCCTTCTCCCCGAGTGATTCCTTCTAATCGATGTAATAGTGTTTTCTTTCTTGTGTCAATGTATCCAAAAGTCTGCTTATTCCAAATTTTGCATGCCTCCGTGAACCTTGTGACCATTTCTCCCCATTCTTCACTTCGTTGCCAATTTTCCTTAACGAACACGCTGAATTCATCATGCAACACCCAAGCAGCCAAAAACCGAAAAGGCCTGTTTTTTACTGGTTTTGCGTTAGGCCCGTGGGGTTGCAATAGGACAGGTCTGTGGTCAGACTTGAAGAAAGGCAGATGAGAGACCATATGGGATGGGAAGAGTGATAACCAACCACAAGACCCCAACCAGCGATCCAATCTACTTTCCATACCTGAGCGATGCCAAGTAAACCGAGGCCCCATGAAGCCTAAGTCATTAAGCTCCATTTCATCCACAAAGTCACAGAATGCACTGTCCGGTCCTCCTCCGTTGCCATTTGACCATCTCTCAGCTGTCGTTAGTGTGGCATTAAAGTCCCCTCCTAGGCACCATGCTTGGTGAGCTGGTGGACGTAGTCGTCGGAGATCACGCCATAGTTCTTTGTACAATTTTACTTGCATTGATTAGGATTTTTTCATCAATATATTATACAATGAATTATTTTTTTTACCTTCAAATACAATAAACTATATTACTTTGTTTTACTATTCTTTGTGTCATTTATTTCTGGCTCACATGTTTCTTTCCACTAAAAAACATAGAATATGAAGTGATTGTGAGGGCACCCATGCTAAGTTCTTTGTCGATAGAAAATAATGCAAATTTTTTATTTTTTAATTTAATTATTTTTCTTGTTTTATTAAGAAATTAAAAGGGACAAGAGAAAAGCTTCACTAGATGATGATATCTCATGCACACAATCATGTTAATACCTGGTACATTAGAACTTAGTGAATTTAATTTTTAACTTATTATTCATGAATTTTAATGTCAAATTATGATTTTAGACGTGCATTCATTTATTCAAATTACAATATTAAGTATTAGTTGTAAATGATAAAATATACCAGTATTATAATTTTCCATTTGTATAAAGTATATACTCAAAAATAAAAAAATATATAAATTTAATCAGTTATATAAAATAAAAAGATAATATTCAAAGCTAAAGAGGAGCTATTTTTTGATGCATTATTTATAATGTAAGTTCCATTATCCCTTGTTTTATGTTTTATACAAATATATAAAATTGATTAACAAAAATATCATATTTGTAGCTTCGGAGCATGAAGCCGAAGATGCAGAAAGCAAGCTCAATATTCGATGCAGAGATGATTTTGATTGCCCAGACTGTCCTTGCATCAATAAAAAATGCGTTTGCGGAGCTTCCCCTCAACGTGAACGACATGTGATTCAGGGCCCACCAGTGTCTCAAAACAACAAATAATCCATTTTTTTTTTTTTTGGGCCAAACAACAAATAATCCCTTGTTGACTCTTTTTGTTGGATGATCTCATTCTTATTGCATAAAATAAATATATATATTCGGGAGTTGAAAATAAGAGTATTGCCTCTGTTAAGAAATATTTATGGAGTGGAATATCTTATAAACTCACAATTAATTTTTTGAGTTTAATATTTTTATGTTTTCAATTTATAAAACTATGTTAACTTGTTCTTAAAATTTGTGCTAGTTATAAGCTCAATTAAACTTATGAGTTGACTAACGAGCTTACTGTTTTTATGTTTTTATCTTACAAAATCGTGTTAATTCGCTCTTACACTCATGCTAAAATTTTTAGCTTAATTATTAAATATGAATTTCATAAAAATTTCTTTGTTGAATATAGTAAATTATGAATGTTGATATATTCAATTTCAATTATTTGGATTTAAAACATTTTTAAATAAAATTATTGTTATTTTCATATTTTAATTATTTAATTATATATTTCTAATAATAATTTATTAATACAATTAAACTCTTTATAAGTTTACAATTTAAATTTACGATCTGAATTTACGTTTCTATTATGAAATTGTTTACATTTGTGAGTTTGACAACTATGTTAAAGCGGGTAGAAGTTGGAAATTCTCAAGCTTTTCATAAAAATGTAATAATCTATAAATTTTTTTAAATGTGTAAAATTAGTGGTAAGTTTCTAAAGTCATGCCCAAAAATTTGCCGTGTAAACTACATCACACGGTCGTTTTCGGTGATATATTCTTAGACCTTACATTCATACTTTTAAGTTTTAATAGCTCATAGTTAACTTTTTTTAACGTTTCTTTTCCAAAGAAAGCGCAAGAGCACAAAAATTTCTTAAATTAATCGGCAATTTCTCTGAAAACACACGTTTATACTCACAAAATTACGAAGTCTTTATATCCTAAACTTGCATCATATTACCCTTTATTTAAAAAAAAAAAAAAATCAAATACCCTCATTTGCCAGCCGGTTGCTGGCGACAGCCGTCCAATTTAGGAGGCCACCATCACAGGAGCTCAAGTGGCCGGCCGACGACCAGTCACGGGAGTTCAGTGGCCGGCCACTATTTTTTTAAAAAAAATTTTACAATTTCAGTAACACGGTTAACAAGTTTGGTAATATCGATAACAAGTTTAATATAACAGTTAATAACGGGTTTTTCAAAAAATTCAAAAAGTAGCATTCTTATAACTTTAATAATGCCGTTAACAAGTTCCATAACTGTATGAACAAATTTAATATAACATTTAACAATAGGTTTTCTGAGAAATTAAAAAAGTGACATTTTTACAATTTCAATAACATGGTTAATAAGTCATGTAATGATATTAACAATTCTCATAATTATAATGATTGCCAAACAGGTGGAAAAATTTTGTTATACAACCTTCATAATGAGCTAATATTAAAAATATCAACATCTATTAGAGTTATTAATATCATTATATGATTTGTTACTGAAATTGTAAAAATATCACTTCTTGAATTTCCTAGAAAACATGTTAAATGTTATATCGAACTTGTTAATAGAGTCACAAAACTTTTGTAAAAATGTTATTTTTTAAATTTTCTGAAAAACTTATTGTTAACTATTATACTGAACTTGTTAATAACGTTACAAAACTTATTAACTGTGTTACTGAAATTATAAAATTTTTCAAAAAATAGTTACCGGCTGCCGGAGCTAAAAAAAAAAACTATAGAAGTTGGTATCTGTTTCCCTAATATTTTTCCAAGCCCTTATTTTTCAAATTCAAATATTATTTTAATGAATATTTTCCCTTTTATATCGCCCCCCCCAAAAAAAAAACACCTATAGAATTTGGCATCTGTTTCCCTCTGCAAATTACTCTAGTGCCTATTGAGTGAAGGGGTTATTGTGGCCTGGAAATGAGGAGTCAACTGTATAAGGAAGAGGAGACTGAGATGCGAGTTTGCTAAGTTAACGAGTATGGCTTCTCCCGAGCCAAACGATGAAGATCGTATTGTAGAGCTAGTCGTGCGTGATGCCGCTGATTCGGCCGGCGATGCTGATGCTGATGCTGATGCTGATGCTGATGCTGATGCTGTTGCGGTTTCGGAGGACTTTGCCCCTTTGCTCGAGCAGCCTGAAAGACCCAGGATCAACATCTTCACCCTCCCTTATCCCCGAAGAAAATCCAGAGTAATTTTTAGTTTTTAGTTTTTTGGTCTTTTTCTGTTTGCCATCAAGTCGCCCTTCCAGATTTTAGTTTAGGAAGTTGAATTATACGGAACTTTGAGAATGTGACTGTCAACTTGGGGGGGGGGGGGAAGGACAATTTATTGAATTTTCATTTTCCCCGAATAATTCTTTGTGGTTAATTAGTTTGTTAGTGTATGATGAAGCATGATACGTCAGTTTTTGTGCAGATAATTTTGTGCGTAGATGATCTCCTTTGCCTTAAAAGTCTGGCCTAGACGATCTCTTCTCACGCTCTATTGATAGAATGATAGAAAAATATGTTTATTTGCTAGTGGAGAGTTATCTGCACGAATTTTAAATTTTAGAGAGGTTCATTTTGAAGTTTTTAGGGAGAGGGAACTTTATCAGCGCACAACTGAAAATTCAAGGGCGTTAAATTGAAATTTAACATGAAAGGGAAAAAATGACAGTGCATCCTTTGTGAAGTATGGCTCTGTCTTCAACAGCAGGTAGAATTCTTTATAGGATGACTGACCAATTGAGAAGATTGAGGGGAAAGGGGCTTTCAGAATATGGGTTTCCACAAATGAGTCGGATGAGTAATTAACTTCTAGCAAGTGACAAAAGGATTACAAAACTAGTTTCTTTCTACCTTGCTTGGGTCTATCCTATCAATTGCGTAGGATAAGGACAAAAACTAAACTTGCTTAGTAAATGACGTCTCTTTTTCCATCCTTTTTTCCTTTTCTTGGCCGCATGGTGATTTATCTCTTCAAATACAGTTACAACTCATAAACTACGAAATAAAACAACAGATATTAAACGGGAATTTTTCATTTGAAATGTTGTATTTGCTTTAGATGAATTAGTTTTGTCCTACAATTAGAAGAAAAGATTTGTTTTCAATATTGTCAAACAAATTTGAGAGAAGAAAATGAAGTGGATTTCTGGAATCAATATGGTTGCAGGATGAAGTAACAAGATTACTTGAGTCAGAGCCTTCTTCTTTGACCCATTTCATATTGTGGGTATGGAATGGATCTAGATACTCTGGTTTACTTTGTATGGTCCTTTCATCTACCACCTACTTTCTTATGGAAGTTCTTTCCAATATTTTTTCCGGTAAGTTCTTCAGTTCTGCTCTGTATTTTACTTTGCCAGATAGTAGCGTCTGTATAATTAACAAAAAAAGTGCAGATGAATGTAGCTGTTTTGGTTGCACTATCATAACTGTGCTAATGAAACATTAATGCATTTCTTTTAAAGAAAAAAGGGATACACAGACCTTTTATCATCATTTCATTTGCTGTTGCTTAGCACTATAGTTATTCAGTTGGTCTTCTTTTTGGCGTGAAGTTATTCAATCACTCTTAAGTACACATATATTTGAAATTTCTGAATATTGTTTTGCCATATTTCTCAATCATACTGCATCAATCCTTAAATATAGGGCAATTTCTAGAAGCTTTACTTGCCATGAAATATAGGGCAATGCATGGTGTTTGCAATGTTTCCCAATTATAACTTTCATTCATAATTACTTCATGTAATCAAGGAGAGTTGTTTTAAAGGAGTCAACTACTTAAATGTAAACATTTATTTCACTCGAGAGTAAAATTGGAAAGATATAAAATTTGTGAGAAGACTAAGTTTTTAACTAACAATTTTTTAGAACTGCAAAGTAGTTAACATTGTTTTATATTATGGACCGGAGGGAGTACCTCCTTTAGATGTGTTTGTGACGAGAACAGAAGGAATATCTTATCGTTGTTATCAGAAATTTAGTTATCATTGAAGAGAGTTCATCAAATTGCTTTTGTTGACTGAGTAATTACAGACATTTGCTTAGGTTTGGCACCTGTAAGGAAGGAAGTAGTGGGGAGTATATGTGTTTACATTAAATTTACACGAGGTCATGTTTCTAAATTGTCCGATATAAAATTTTAATAGGGATGGGTGCAAATTTAAGCCAAGAGGGTAGGTGCATGTAGTTTTAGCAAGCCTTAAGGAAAGTCGGTGTGATCTACTCATGCTAGATTTACATTCCAGGAAAACTTTTCATACTTTGTAGAAACTCAGTTTTTTTTCTTTTTTTTTTTTGGGGACATACTTTTCGAACTTCAAGATTCACCATTATCTTGATATAATCACTTTTCTTGTTTGTTCATTATTTTATTTTTTGAAATAAATTTTTGATTTGGCAGTTCAGGCAATTCCTTTATTTGAGGCTGCTTTCACAAGATGTACAGTTATGTTGGTGCTATCATATATATGGTTGAGAAGGGGTGAACAGCCGCTTTTTGCAACATCCCATGTTAGGAATATTTTGATTTCAAGAGCCCTTGTAGGCTGTTTATCTTTGTCAAGTTTTGTATATTGGTGAGTTTTCTTGTTTTATGATTTTTTTAAGTATTTTTGTAAGCATTTCATAGATTATTCTCGATACTTTTGCCTAATTTCTTCATTGAAGATCTTTTCACTACTTTTTTCCTTAACAGAAGTTATCATAGTTTTAGAATTTAGGATCATGGATTTTTTTATTGAATATTTTGAGTGTTCCACGGATGGGGGATGGCCTACCATAAAAAGCTCTTTGGTTTATACAAATACTGTAATTGCATTACTAGCCACCCAATGTGTTATCCAGTAAAAATATTTGTGAATGTTGCATTGGATTTGTATGTATCTTGTAACTCATAAGTATGAAATGGTAAAGGTCAGAGTCTAGGATGTAATTCTGTCTTAATGCTCCTTTAGAATTTAATTAGTTGTAAACTACTGTAATAACAAGAATTCTGTTCTTTTCAGTGTTCAGAGATTGCCTTTCTCTCAGGCTATTGTATTAAATTTAACAACTCCTATTATGGCATCAATTATGGCTAGGCTCTTTTTGCATGAGAAGTTGAAAATTGCAGATATTGCAGGTAAAATGTTTTAGTTCAGTTCTTAAGATCCAATGAGAAAAAATATGTAGATTTTCTGTGTGAAGAACCCAAAAAGTTATAGTTTGGTTGGATGATTTTTAGGTGGAATGACCATCTCCTCAGTTGGTTATCATTTTATGAGTGCTTGTTTCCATACGTGTTTTTTTCATTCTATATTCTTGGACTTGTTGTTATCAGATATTTCAAGCCATGCCCATGAATCGTTGCCCTTACTAACAATCCTAAAATTGCACTCGTTAAGCCTTGAAAGTCTTAACTTTCTCTTTGGTTGGGGTCTGTCTATTTTCTTTCTATCTCTGTATTTTATATGCAAAGAGGAATCATAACTATTATGTAAGCAACAATAAGATATTTTATATAAACATAGCCATTATTGCAGAGGAAAAAATTGTACTAGAAAATTCTGAATCAGTATGCGACTGCCGAGAACAACTAGACACTTGGTTTGAATAAGATATATAGTAATTGTTAGATGAGTCTTGGGCCTTGGCCCATATTTATGCTTAACCTAGTTCTAAGTTTTCTTTGTTTAGTGGTTGTTAGTTGTTCAAACTTTATTAATTGTTATTATTTCCAATGTACTTACTGCTTTGTTTATTCTGTTTGACTTTGAGAGTGAATCATTTATTGCTAACTGTTATGGTCCTCCCTATATGTACCCATCTCTTTTTCTTCAGTCAATATAGAGAAATACAGAAATCTTTTTTTTCCTGCAGTAATGATTGATTATTTATTGTCATTATTTCAGGCCTTGCTTGCAGTTTCTTTGGTGTGCTCTTCTTTTTCCACGAAATGCTTGCTACACAAGGTAGAGCGGCTTTCACTCTCAGTCTGGTGGATGTATCGTTTTTTTGTATGATTTATGAATTTGAATATTTGTTGTTCCTTTATGTTATAGTTGGTTTGCACAATTTAGATTTATGAACGTACTGGGTGAGAATGTCCTAGACTTTGAGAATGCTGAGATCTATTAGTTTATCTAGTTCTAATCAAGTTTTTCATGTTTTTATTTATTTCTAATAATTGAGAGGAATAATCTGCGTTTTATTTTTTGATGATTCGGTAAGAACTGTAATTCAGCTTAACTACTCTTTCTATTTTTTGAATTTCAGGACAGTTAGCTAAAGCTGAGGAAGAAAGTAATGCAAATTATAAAGGAGGTCATATATTTGCATTATTGCTTGGTCTCGTTTCATCAATTACTGGTGGAAGCAGCTACTATAAGGGCTGCAGCAAAAGCTTCTGATCAGCCATTGTAAGACCATAAAGTTGTTTGCTGGTATAAGCTTGTCATTATTATTTTCCTGGATGTTTATGCTCTGACTCACAAGCTTTTTGGGTGCTAGAAGAGGATGCGAAACCCTTTACCCCTCAGCAAAATGTCAAAATCCGACAAACTCATTGCCAAGCTATTAACTTTATGCCTTATTTTTCTTCATTCTTAGTTTTATTTTCATTGCCGTTCTTATTGTGGGCAGTGTCCTAGGATGGCCTAAAACTTTGTTCTAAATTCTTTTGATTTATAGTTTACAATTCATTTAGAATCCTTCAGGATATATATGGAACACTAGATTATGGGGAAAATCTCTCTGATACTGCTTGTGGGTTAGGCTAGCAATGGTCCTGCTGCTCAAGTCCAAGACACGTGATGGGATTACAGGGGATAAATAAAAGCAAGACTTTAAAACCATCTAATCCCTAAAAATCTGCAATGTGATGATCTAGACAGAAAAAAAAAGTTAAAAATTTAAATCATCAAACAGCATAATTGCGGGAATAATATGTCATTAAGATATACTTAATTTGGAAAGGTCAAGATTCATGGGCACGTTAGGCAACAGGAATGCTAACCTGCTAGGCTTTTAGGTTGTAGCCTGGATAGATAGAATACTTCTTTGGACAGAAAAAAATAGAGCTTGTGATTGTTGCACTGTTGCAGTATTTCGTAGTGGAAAAAGGGAATGAAACTATACAAACAGGGGGCTTGTTATTTCTTAGCAAGAGTCAGAGCTATGGTACTTTGGCATTGAAAATAAATCCAAGTTAATTTGCTATAGTGATAACTTGCCAAGATTCACTTATTTGATAACTTTGGAGTCAAACCATATACAGCACGCAATGTCTGGTATGGCGGATTTTGGTATGCATGTGCTAACCATGTTCCACAGATATGCCGACAAATTAGAATTTGTTACGCTGCAGTGCAATTCTTGTGACTCCAAATTGACGTTGGAAAGAAAAAAATTTGCTCTTTAATGTAGGGTAGATAGGAGCACATTTGATTGTAAAAATTGTTTCATGTCTTGTCTACCGAAAGAGACACTAATATTTAGTGAAATTGGAACTAATTGAGTAATTTAGAGAGAGTTTTTATTAGTTCTCTAACCTGTGAAATTCTGCCTTCTTCCAGGGTAACTGTCCTTGCATTTAGCATGCTGGCTAGCCCATTGATGGCCATATGTACATTCTTCTTTGAGGTAAAGTCATGGTGCATTTAAGCTACTATTTCTGGGACAGTGCTGTGGTATACTACCACCAAGCCTCTGGTAATCTACAATAGGTGGATGCTGGTAATAAATAATTGGTAACCGGGGAAAAAAAGAAAAGCAGATTCCATGAAATGTCTGGTTTATTTTCCTCCATTATTATGCCAACATTTCTAATTCATCATTTGTTATAGCTTTTTTACAATCTATTCTATAACCTTTTGCTCTCAGGTATAATTTTTTATCTGGATAATTCCTGAATGGTGCTTTACATCAAATATATTCCCTCTTTAAATGCCTTAAATGGATGAATAAAAGTTATTTCAGTAACCGTGGAGGACAAATAGATTATTTCATGAGTTTCTAGCAAATGATTGATCGTTGATGCGCAGACAAAAGTTTAATTTATATGTCAAAGTTCTAAAGCACTATAGTTTTTTGAGTACCATGACCTACTTTATATGACATATGAAAAGGAACGATGAATATAGGTGAGAAATGAACATTAAAGAATTCACAAATGGTTGTAATGCTAATCCAAATATCCACCATTCAGATGAATATAATACTTAGATTTCGGTCATCCTTTCTGCAAGTTATTAGGCGTTCATAGAAGGCATCTCAAGAACCTTCCCCCTGGAATGATGTTTGTCGACTTCTAACTACCACATAAGTAATTTGGTGCCACTGCAGATACAAAAGCTTCTAACTAATTAAATAATTCCTCTTAGAATGCCAATCACTGGCAAAAGAAAAATTTTCATCGTAACTTCAGCAAAATCTGAACAATGACGCTAGTTGTTACTTTTGCTGCGCTATTAATTTGTATTGATTTTTTTGCTGTTTACACACAATTTTAGCTACTTAAATTATAGGATCATAGGCTCTCATGATATGATGCATTCATAAATTATGGTAATCCACGGAATATTTAATACATCATAGCACATTCATTTGTTCATTACTGAGAATATAGAAAAATGTGGTTTCTGAAGTGTCTTTGCAATCACCTTTGCCCTGGCATTGGCCACCTACCTTTAGGATGCATCAGATGTGGTTTGGTCTAGCTGGTTATTGTCAGCATTTCATTTATTTTCACCAAAATTCTCAGCCATGATTAATCTGTGTCATCTCTCTTGTGAGCTTCGTTGATACTTCGACAAAATAAGACCATCTTGTTGGTGCAGGATTTTGTGCTCCCAGGATTTCAGTCAATTATACTCATGCTTGTACTTAGTATTCTCGCCTTCTTTGCCGAGGTACTATTCTAGGCTATATTATGATCCTACTTTTTCCACCCCACAAAATTGTAATAGAGAGAGTCAGTGAGTTTCTTAACAGGCTCATCATGCTTATTAATAATTGACTGCATAGAATTTTTTGTTTCTTTGGGGATCATCAGTTAAGGGAAAGTGAGATATTAGGAGCAAAAAGAAGCACTGTGTTACTCTAATGTATTTCACTTTTTGATCTTTTTATCGAACAATCATATTACTTGTGTTCTTTTTCTAATATATACTTTTTGTATAAAATCTTGTAACTTCCTTGCTGTGCTCGAGGGATATGTAAAACATTGTTCTCTGTGGAATACATTTTTAACAATGTTGTTCTTAGTTCACATTATATTATGACATTTGTTGGAGAACTACCTGTGTAGTAATTATCAATTTCATGAAGTCAGAGAAAGAAGTGACCAGCTGTTTCTTCGTTTGAAGTGACTCAATATTGCATCATTTGCCATTTATCCAAGTCGTAGGATGTGTTTCATAGACAAGCATGATTATTGCGTTCTAAAAATATTCATGTATGAATGGTCTAAAATAGCCCCCCTGTATCATATTGCTATAATAACAACCTAAATTTAAGGCACCCTAAGTTATGGCTAGCCAATTAAAAGTAGGGAATGAAAGATTCTTGCTGAACAGCCATCAGAATAGGATACTAGCATTTTGACCATCCCACTTGTTTGGTTGAAAGGTGACATGGAACTTTTCCTGTATCTGAAAGCATTGTTTGCATTGAGCACCACAAGTAGAACAGGAAAGACAAGCTGAATTCAGAACGAAATAGAATACATCAGTATACATGCCCTTCCTTGGTGCTTCCTGCTCACTTCTTTATAGTTTATGAGTTCTGCTTTTCTTGACATGATACAATGTTAAAGGAAACTGAATACAGATAGTCAAAATAGATATTAATTTAGTGGTTCAAGAAGGGGGACTGTGGATTCACATTTTGCATTCTTGATGCCTTTAAAAATGGTGGTAATCGAACCATAGAGAACAGAGATCGGAGAAGGACTTCTTTGTGTGCCTGAATAGTTGTTTTTATTTATTTTCATAATTCCATATGATCAATTTAGGCTGGGTGTGCATTGCATGGAACCAAAAGAATCAGTTCTGTTGATTAGGTCTTATGAATAATGTGACTTGTTATAGATTTTATATTCTATATTGATCGTTATAGATTTAATATTTTATATTGATTGTCCTTGCAACGAGAAGAAGAAGCCTTATCTTGCTAGAGAGGGTTGGCTACATGTCGCATGGTACCACTATGCTCTATCAACAATATTGATTGTTCTTAAATAAAAAGAATTTTAGCCTTAAAATTGATTATTGGGCATGATACTTTTAACATCATAAGTGCCTATGTCCCTCAAGTAGGAAAAAGAGCACATCTGAATGAAAGGTTTTGGGAAGACTTAGAGGGTTTGGTGCGTGGAATTCCACAAGAGGAAAATATTTTCATTCGTGGGCTCCAGAATGGTCATGTTAGGAAGGAGGCAAGACAATATGTGGTAGCCTATAGTGATTTTGGCTGTGAGGAGCTTAATGAAGGACAATCCACTCTTGGCTTTTCAGAGCATATGTGATTTTTAAAGATTGTTAACACTTGCTTTAAGAAAAGATAGGAGCATTTAATCACATATAAGAGTGGGGCCTCAAGATCAGAAATCTTCCTCTTTTTGGTAAAGAATCAAGATAGAAGGCTCTATAAAGACTGCATGAGATTTGGACCAAGTCAGATTTATTGAGGATGAAGAACGAAATGCTTTGGTCACTGAAGGTATTATGGACATGTGGGAGGGCTATTTCTACAAACTTTTCTAGGACAGATTGGGGTTGACTGGAGATGTGGAAGATTTAACAATCCATGAAACTGAATAGAATCTAGCTTTTCACTGCAGAATTCGAGCTGGAGAAGTCAAAGAAGCTATTATGAAAACAGACAATAGTGAAGCCATTGGAACCTGATTTTATCCCTAATGAGGTGTGGAAGTGCCCAGGAGAAAAGGGTATTTTATGGCTCACTACGCTTTGTAATGAGATATTAAGGTCAAAGAAAATGCCAAATGGTGGAGGAGAAGTATCCAAAACTGTGCAAACTACTAAGGGATAATACTTATGAGCCATGCTAGGAAATTATGGTAAACAGCGCTAGAGCATAGATTAAGAAATGAAACATGGCTCTGAGAGAACCAATTTGGATTTATGCCACTAACTGTCATGATATCAATTATTGAATAATGTATTGTTACGAGTCTCACGTGAAAAATGGGACTTGTAAGTGGGGGTTTTCCTACCTAATGGACTAATAACCATGGTGTTTCATTGTCTGCTAAGTTGGGAGGTTGAAGTAGTTTCTTGTAGTAAAAAGGAACAATGCTTTTCTTTGACGATATACTCTTTCTTCAATTACACCTTTTCTCCATGTTCAAACTCTATCTGCTCTTTGCTGTTGAATTATCCTTTGCTCATAGATCTCTTGCAGGTATTGTTAGCGCGTGGACTGCAACTTGAGAGGACTGGGAAAATTGTCAATGTCCTATACTTGGAGGTGTGCTAGTTATACTGCTGGTTGTCACTTCTGTTATGTTCTTCACTATAATATAGAAGTGTTTCTTCTTGCTTGAACTTTGAAATTATAACTACTCCAACGGAAAACTTACTATTTGTTCTTTCCTTCATGTCATCTCCCACAGTAAAGCGAGGAAGTAACTCTCATGCCCTATCGCGCCATTACATTTAATTGCTTATGGTTAATGGGGGAAACCAGAGCACCCATAATCCTATTAAACATTCCCCATCGGGTATAATGGACAAATGTAATGCAAGTTTTGATCCTCTGCGATGGTATTGTGATGTTGTGGTACTAGAATTGAGAGCGTACAAGACCTATTTCATTTATTTATACGCACGCTAATGTTCTCTCTCTACTGCCTCTTGCTCTCAGCAGTACATGCCATGAATTATTTATTATGGAGGATCTGGACTGATGTTATGCTGGGGGAAGTTGTTCTATCAATTATCCCAACTCTCTTTAGTATGTGCCTTCATCAATAAGATTGTTTGGGAAAAGAATTATAAAATTGCGAAACAAAATGAATTGAAATTGTATTTAGAACTAAAACAAATTCTTCAACTAGCTCCTACATTTAGGATTACGGGTGGTGTTCATTCGCTCTTCATTTTATAATCTATGTATCTCCGTCACTAAGTACTGCTTGCTTGCCTTGTTAATTCCTTGGTTTCAGACTTGAAAACCTGTTCTGGTGATTGATATAAGCAACCCTTTTCTTTTATTTCAGGTAGAACTATCACAAATGTGGAGGCTTGCTTTTTCAAGAGTGGTCTCGTCTTTCGGTCAGGTTATTGGATTCTCACTGGTTATTGCTTCTGTATGTTGGACTTTGTATTTGGGACCAGATAAAGAGTTGGAATGATATATTTAATTCAGTTATTTGTTGGGATTTGCTCCTAATTGGTTGCTGTCATTTGTTGTTTTGGATTTGGGATCCGCTAAATTTGAGGATGGTAATCATGAGTGAATTTTACTATATTTTGAAAGAGAAAAAAAGAGCAAAACAAAAACTTATATTTGTGCAAAAAAACGAGGGGAAAAAAAGAAGAAAATTTACTCAATGTCACCATGTCCAACTTCCCTAAGTCCAAATCGGCAGCATTTTATGGATAATATTCATTTTCTTTATGTAAAGGAAATATTACTTAATTGGCTAATATGTATTTCGTTTTTGTCAAATTAGAATAGATTTTCTTTTTTTTTCTTCCTCCTGAAAGGTATTTGCCTTCCATGGGTTATAGGATACGAAGCATTATTATTATCATTTTTTTGGGTACACAGGTATTCTTTTATTAGAAGTAATTTTATTTGAGACGTTGTTGGACACTAAATGTAGACATTTTTCTTGATGGGAATTTGAATCTTAATTTATCTTGTTATAAGAAACTAGCATGTTCTGTTTAGATCAAGCCCTATTAGTGGATATGAAGCATCATAAGTATTATACATATAGATTCACCCAAAAAAAAAAAAAGCATTATACATATAGAATTAAGAGTATAGGTAAAATCGGGCTGGCTCATTTTAACAGGTGAGTTGCGTTGGATGGGAAAAAAAAATCCAAATAATTTTTTAATATTTTTTAATTTCAAAATTTGAATCATATAAATAACTCATAAACAACTCACTTAACTATGGTGTTGTGTTGTCACTATAGTGTTTAATTTGGTGAGTGGGTTTATATTTATGTGAGTGCAAGATACATCATTTTGCTCACCTGGGTTTCACAATTTCCAAATGTGAGGCTAATTAAAATAATGTTCATACTTTAAATTTAGTTATAAGCAATAAACAATTACAAAAATATCTCCTGGCTGATTTGTCAGTTTTGTACAAATTTGAAAGTACGAGGAAACAAAACTGAACAAAATCTAAAAATCGAAAGAAGCCAAATGGAGATGATTACAATTCTAAATACATAACATTTAACAAAAAAATTATAATTTTATGATTATTAAAAATTACAATGATTGATGATACTGAAATAAGAGGCACTCAGAGACAACAGCATTAATATGACAACCTTCCAACGGAGATGTTCGGACGAAGATGCTTCTCATCGAATGTGGTTAAGGACGTCGACATCTCAAATCTGTCACTTTTCACTTCGATCTAGAGAAAGAAACGAAAAAGGAGGGCGGTGACTTGAAATAGAGTGGTGGAACAGAAGCTGGTGGTGGTGGTGGGGATGATGATGATGAAGAATAGGTGGAGGAAGATGGTGGAGGTAAGTGGAGGAAGATGGTGGAGGTAAATGGAGGAAGAAGAATGATGATATTTATGGGGAGCAATGAGATGATGAAAGGTAAAATTAGAATATTCAAAAAAATAATAGGGACAAATTAGTCAAAATTAACACGTTACTTTTGAAATATTGAATAGTACTTAAAAAGTATTTCAAGATTCTGGATTGTTGCCAACAAATATGATAGTTTATAAAAAAAAAATACTTTGTCTAGTTCTAAACATAAAACTTATTTTGTAATATAATTTATATTATAAAATGTGTCTTGTATTTAAGATCAGAAAAGTATCATCATCACATATCTTACTCAACGAGTCAAATGTGAAAACTGAGGCCATCCTAGAGTCTCAGGAAGATGTGATGTTTAGGCAAAGAAATCACACAAGCCCGTTGGGGAATCTCAGGAAGATATGATCTTTAATCAAAGAAATCAGAGAGCGAGTGGAAGTCAATGACGGTGAGTGGATCTGATCTTACAAGAACCAAATTGCAAAAGAGAAAAAAAAGAGTAAGGAATTAAAGAAGAATATAAGTACATCACACTTTCAAAATCCAACAACTCCATAGCGACACCGGGAGAGAAGGATGAGAGATTGAGGTCTAGAAAGAAAACCCTTGGTCACACCACAAAACTTGTACTTCTGTAGCCTTACCGTCCTGCTAAACACCACATAATAACAAAACCATTAATTGACACGGGACAGTACATAGCTTCAAGAATTCATGGAGACGAAGGCCTATGAGGGAGAAGGAAGAAGATGAAGAGAGGAATGGATGAAGGAAGAACCCATAACCCATCTGCTATATATAATCAGAGAGGTGCATTGAAGTCTGCTCAGACTTGTGATGAAGCGTTATTAGGAGATCCTACACTGTACGAAGATCTGCTGCAGATATGGAATCAGAACGCAGAACGAACAAGGACATAATTATCTGTTCGTCTCTGTCACTTATTTTAGGCTTGTTCTGGGCGTACAGTGAAGAAGCTGAAGAAGAAAAAGACGAAGGTGACGAAGCTGATCAGACCCAGAGTCACATTAGGCTTGATCATTGGTCCAATTCTCCAACATTGAAAAAGCACACGCACACACACATATATATATTTATATGTGTGTGTGTAATATACACTGCTTGACGTTGTTCAAATTTACTCTTAAATCCCGTTTGGTATCAAGTATTAAGAATGAGGGGTAGTGATTGAAATTAGAATTGAAAAATCTTATTAAAAGAATATTTAGCATGAGAGATTTCTTATTACATGAGATTATTACTCATGCTAAATACTTTTTTAATTATTTTTTTCAATTACAATCTCAGTCCATGTCTCTTATTTTTAATGCTTTGTATCAAACGGATCTTAAAGTATTCTGCAATTCAAGTCTACTCTTAAATTATCTTTTTAGTAGTAATTTAACTTTACTTTTAACCTTTAAAAAGTCTGTTAAGTGAAGATACATCTATTTGAAAGTATCTTTTGAAAGTATTTTGTAAGTTAATTTTTTGGTGGAATTCTTTTTCCTGAAAGTATTTTGTAAGTTAATTTTCTATCACTCCTTTTTTATATTTTCAGGACTCATTTTTCATATTTTTGGTATTTATCTTTGAAGAAGCTAAATAAGAAGACGACGACGATGACTCGAGAGTCACTTGTAGACTTCATCATTGGTCCAACTCCAAACACTCAGAAAATTATTTATAAGTACATAATATATACACAGCTTGACGTTATTCAAATTTACTCTCAAAGTATTCTGCAATTCTTTAGTAACAATTTAACTTCTCTTTTAACTCTTAAAAAGTCTGGTAAGTGGAGGCATATCTAATATTCGAAAGTATCTTTTCAGTAACACTTAACAACTTAAATTAATTTTTTGCTACAATTTTTTCTTAAAGTATTTTGTAAGTTAATTTTTTATCACTCCTTTTTTTTAAATATACTTTTAGTACTCATTTTTCATAATGTTAGTATTCATCTTTGACATTTTTAATTATAATAAGTTTTTCAATTGTTTCAGTAGTCATCTTAAATATTTTCTATACCTATCTTTCATGTTTTCAAGATAAGGAAAAATTAAAACTGCTTCTAAAAAATATATTTTAAAAACAAAATTTGATCACAAAACATTTTAAAATGCTAAACACATATGAAAAAATATTTCAAAATGACAAATAAACTTTAACTCATTCATAAATTGAGTTATCTTTGAAGAATAAAATATTAGTGACTCCAATTATACTAAAATGGATTTGAGTTTGCCACAAATTTTGCTTGACAGAGTTGTAAAATTGTGTTTTAATATCCCTCATCACTGCAGTTAAAATGTTAACAACAATATAATATATCACGTAAAGGCAAATATTACTTCAATATGGGCTTGTGTGCGCGTGTGTGTGTGTTGTTTTAATCCAATCAGATTATATTTTCTTTTTTTTCCTCCTAAAATTGAGTTGGCCCATTTTAATGAGAGAGTTGGGTTGTGAAAAAATCAACCCAAACAATGGTTTTTGTAATTATGAATTTAACCCATCAGTTAAATAGGCTAAGGCGTTGGCCCAAAAAGAAAAAGCTAACTCATTTAACTATGAATTCCAAAAGATTTGGCATGCCAGCGTGTTGTATTCGTGAGTTTTGAATGTTGTGAATGCAAGACATATCATTTTGCCACACAGGTTTCACATTTTTCAATTGTGAAAATTTTCATAATTTAACTTTATTTATAAACAGTTACAAAAACATCCCATATATAATTCGAAAGAAACCAATTCAAAATTCATAATTTCATTAACTTGCTATAGATTTTTAGTTTATATTAGGGTTGAAGAACTCGAGAGGCATGTGAACACATTGACTTGTGAAGCTTGAGAGAGGAGCAGCATCCTCCTATTTTCCTCCTTTGAAATTTAGAATCACCAAATAAAAGATAGTCAGGAATTAGATGTCAGGAAAGAATAAAGCAATAAATAAATGGCAGTTCCATCATTAGGTGTCTAGAGAAGTTAGAATTAGATGTATATGAACTATGTGCTTAGATAATAATAGAAATAGTACTACCCGAGTCTTAATATAAGATCTAGTTAACTAATTTGAAGAGATTAAAGAATTTAGTTAAGTTAATTATTTGTTATAAATAAGTGTTGTCTTTTATAGAGTACCCTTGCTAATCATGTGTATTAGCTAAAATTATTATTTGATGAAACTTTTAACATGCGTAACTATTATGGGGCTTATTTTGGAAAAAAATGAATAAATATGAAAAACAAAGTGAATTGAGATCTTATATTTAGAACCAAATTGAAAGTTAAACAAGCTCTTATAATAAGAAATTAAAAAAAAAAAGATAATTTGTTTTTTAAAAAAAAGAAGAGGAATTCAATAGTGCTACCTCATTTTAATCAAAGAAATCATAATGGAGGACATAAGAGTCTGTTTGGTACCGGGAAATGAAAGGGAAGAGAGGGAAGAAAAAATTTTAAAGAGCTTGTTTTAAAAAATTAAAGAAGTTGGGTTAAAATTTTCTAATTAATTTTTCTTGTTCTTTTATCTTATATTTTCATATCAAAATTTTATAACCCACTTCTTTAATTTTTTTAAAACAAGCTCATTAAAATTTTCCCTTTCTTTCTTTTCTCTCATACCAAACAGACCCTAACTTGCTACAGATCTGAATCAAAACATCACGGTAACCAACAATTCTAGTTCTAAATGATTTGAGAATGTAAAAAAAAAATAGTTAAAGTAGTTATCTATAATAATAAATGAGCGTAGGTTTTTCTAAAATACCTTTAATAATCATGTGTATTTGAACTACTTTTTGATAGAACTCCTTAACATCTATAATCAACAGAAATATTTTAGAATGAAAATTATAACTTTGGAATACAAAGTAAATTGAGGTTTTTTATTTAAAATTAAAGTGAATTTCTTGTCTACCTATTAGAATAAAATAAAAATAGAATTTTGAATAATGCTTGTGCAGAAGTAACAAATATTGGGTACACTAGTCTCATAAGGATTTTATGATTGGAAAGTCTGATGGGGTTGTATGTGATGAACTTTCTTGAAGAAGAAATGAAAGAGGTCTAGTAAAGTATTCTCCACATGTTTGGTTACTGCTTTGGTTAATCAACTTTGGCGGATCCAATTATGTAGAAAATGAAGTTAATTTGACAAAATTGGCAACACCTCACTTTCATCAAAGGAAATTGTGAAAAGAAGGTTAATTAAAAACTCTTCAGTGGATCCCACCAAGGTGCATGAATGACGGAAATTCATAACAGCAATTGAAGTATGGATCAATTAGGTTTTTCTCTTCCATCTCTAATTTAAGAGAAGAACTTCACATACCAATCATATCCAGAAGTGGGTTCCACCAATTAATGCACAGAATTAAGTGTGAACCTGTGACTTGAGAGAAGCAGACGAAAACTCTACAATCTAAATAAAGTGATTGACTGTGATTTGAGGCAAAGACTAGGGGGAAAAAAATACAAAGACTGTACAAAAGGAGGAAAGCTTGAGAAAGAGTAAGCTATACAAATATTTCTTCTATTTTTGAGAATTAACGTAAATTATCTTAAATTTTGCTAAAATATATACAAACATTCATTTTATTTTTAAATGCAAATTAAAAAAATTATGTACTATCTATTGTACTTAATATAAAGCCACATAAATAATTTGAGAATGTTAAGAAAATTAGTTAAAGTAGTTATTTGTAATAACTCTCCTAAAATACTTTTAGTAATCATATGCATTAGAACTACCTTTTGATGGAACTTCTTAACATGTATAATCAACAGAAATATTTTAGAGGGAAAATTATAACTTTGGAATACAAAGTGAATTGAAGTCTTATATTTAAAATCAAAGTGAATTTCTTGTCTACCTGTTAGAATAAAATAAATATAGAATTTTGAATTATGCTTGTGCAGAACTACCAAATATTGGGTGCACTAGTCTCATAAGGATTTTATGATTGGAAAGTCTGATGGGGTTGTATGTGAGGAACTTTCTTGGAGAAGAAATGAAAGAGGCCTAGTAAAGTATTCTCCGTATGTTTGGTTACTGCTTTGGTTAATCAACTGTGGTGGATCCAATTATGTAGAAAATGAAGTTAATTTGACAGAATTGGCAACACCTCACTTTCACCAAAGGAAATTGTGAAAAGAAGGTTAATTAAAAACTCTTCAGTGGATCCCACCAAGGTGCATGAATGCCGGAAATTCATAATAGCAATTGAAGTATGGATCAATTAGGTTTTTCTCTTCCATCTCTAATTTAAGAGAAGAACTTCACATACCAATCATATCCAGAAGTGGGTTCCACCAATTAATGCACAGAATTAAGTGTGAACCTGTGACTTGAGAGAAGCAGACGAAAACTCTACAATCTAAATAAAGTGATTGACTGTGATTTGAGGCAAAGACTAGGGGGGGAAAAAAAGGTTGGAAGACTTGAAAAGAAGGGGGGTTAGAAGACTTTTGGGAAGGAAAAAAAATACAAAGACTGTACAAAAGGAGGAAAGCTTGAGAAAGAGTAAGCTATACAAATATTTCTCCTATTTTTGAGAATTAACGTAAATTATCTTAAATTTTGCTAAAATAGATACAAACATTCATTTTATTTTTAAGTGCAAATTAAATCGTGTAACTTCCTTCAATTTGTTTTTTTTCCCCTCCTAGCCACTTGCAAAATTAACTTCTGCTGACAATGGAAAGAATCTTAAAAAACATTTAGAACAAGTCCATGCATTTTATCTTTCGTTTTTTTGGAATTTTTTTATACATTTCAAAATTAAAGAGAAATTTGTGATAGAAAAATATTGAAGGAAAAATTCAAGCAATTCTTTTTAAAAAAATTTAGTGAGGTTTGTCTCAAATTTTCTATAAAGAAACCAAATATATATTTTCACAAAATTCAAAAAAAAAATTCATGTAATCCCCCCTGCAATTAAAATGCTAAACATCAACTTCACCACCAGATGTATATAAACATAACATAGCTAGAGATATTTAACAAGCCTTCAAAAAACCGTTTTCATCCTTGCTTCGTCTCTTGATCAAACCACTACCATGATGATGCTTCGTTTTACATCACAAATCTCTCTTATTTTGTTGGTGTTACTATGTGCAGTGACATTCAACAGAATCTTTTGCTGCCATGAAAGGGATCGAAGTTTACTATTAATCTTCAAACAAGGCGTTGTAGATCCTTCTTCTCGCCTCTCCTCTTGGTCAACTCAACAAGATTGCTGTGAATGGCATGGAGTTTTATGTGATCTCAGCACCAGAAGAGTCACAAATCTTTTTCTGCAAAACCAATTTCAGAATGGTTCAGAATCCTTGGGAGGTGAAATCAACTTACCTTCATTACTTGAACTTGAATTTCTGCAAACACTGGACTTGAGCTTCAATGATTTTCAACGTATAAGCATGCCATCGATCAATACTTCTGCTCTTGTTCATAGTCATTTACCTGCAAATTTTTCCAAGCTTTATTTCCTGAGATTATCACACAATGATCATCTTCGCATCGATAATCTTCACTGGCTTTCCCGACTTCCTTCCTTGACCAGTCTCGATCTCAGTGGCATTCATCTTCCTATGGAAAAGAATTGGGTTCAATCATTAGCTTCACTACATCTGGAGAGATTATACCTGCGTGATTGTCAGTTGACCAGCTTCATTCTGTCTATTGAGAATGCCAATTTTAGCTCACTCTTATTTCTCGATCTTGGTCTAAATGATTTTAGACATGGATTGCCTAAATGGTTGTTTAATCTTAGTAGTGACCTCTATTATATTGATCTCAGACAATGTAATGTAAGAGGTCAAATTCCAGATTTTTCGGCGTACCGAAACCTGCATATCTTAGAACTATCAAACAACACACTCACAGGATCAATACCAGATTGGTTAGGCCAGCTTGCTCGCTTAACTGGCCTTAATCTATCTATGAACTGGTTTCATAGTTCCATTCCTTCCAGTCTCGGAAACTTATCAACTTTATCATATTTAGATATTAGCTTTAACCAATTGAGCGGGACGCTTCCAAAAGCCCTGGAGCAAACCTATGTGATATTGGGTTTGTCACACAACTCAATTGGAGGAGATATATCAAACTTGTTGCTGACCAGTGATTTTGTACTTATGTCATATAATAAGTTTGAAGGACAGCTTCCTCGTATATCATCTAATGTCATCGCTTTGGATTTGGCTTACAACTCTTTCTCTGGATCTTTATCCTCTCTTTTATGTCACACTGAGAGTGACATAAATTCCTTGTTGTATTTGGACACATCCAATAATTTTCTGAGTGAAGAACTTCCAGCTTGTTGGAGCAACTGGCCACGCTTGTCTTACATCTACTTAGGGAGTAATAAGTTGGCTGGTGAAGTTCCTCCATCCATGGGTTCATCATTGCTTAAGCTTAGGTCTCTAGATTTACATAATAATAGCTTTTCTGGAGACATACCATGGACTTTTCAGACATGTACATCTCTGGTGCTGATCAACCTGGAAGGAAACAACTTTGCTGGAACTATACCAATATGGATGCAGCAAAGTGTAGCAGTTTTAAAACTGAGATCCAATCAATTCGTAGGCAATATTCCACCAGAGATATGTAATCTGTCTAATTTAATTGTGTTGGATGTTGCAAATAACAAACTTTCTGGATCCATTCCTTCGTGTCTACACAACTTAACAAGCTTGGTTTCAGGACTTCTCAATAATGCTTTAATCAGTGAAGGTGCAGATCTGCCTGTGTGGGTTAACTACCCAACTCCATATGAATTCAAAATTGATTTGAATACAAAAGGTCAAGAATTAAAGTATGAAAAGAACCTAAAACTTGTGCGGAGCATTGACCTCTCATCTAATAAGCTGTCTGGAGAAATTCCTGTACAGTTGTTTGGACTCAACATGTTGCAATCGTTGAACTTGTCTTATAATCATTTGACAGGAGGGATATCAGAGAGGATTGGGGAGATGAAATTTCTTGAGTCTCTTGATTTCTCCCACAACAGTCTTCATGGCAATATTCCTCAAAGCTTGTCCACTTTGTCTTTTCTAAGTGTTTTGAATCTGTCATATAATTATTTCATTGGACAAATTCCACTCGGGACACAGCTTCAAAGTTTTGATGTATGGAGTTACACTGGGAATCCTGAACTTTGTGGTGCTCCTCTTCAAAAGAAATGCACAATAGAAAGAAACCCAAATAATACAATACAACTACTTGAAGGGAATGACGATGACACTTTTCTAAAGTCATTGTATCTTGGGATGGGAGTTGGATTTGCAGTTGGATTCTGGACAGTTTGTGGTTCTCTGTTCTTCAATAGAGCATGGAGGCATACTTGTTTCCGGTTCTTTGAGGTCATAGCCGGTCAAATCTACACCTCAGTGGCCACAAAGCTTCGGAGATTATTCTCTTTATGGGAATAAGTTATAGGTAAAGGTCAATTGTAAACTATTTTTTTTCTTTATTTAATTTAAGGTGTTCTTATATTATATAACACACACACACACACACATATATATATATAGTTTTCTTGTTTCTGAACATTTTATCATTGTTGTAACGATTTCCTCTTTCTGTTTGTTACTTGTTAATAGACCAATTGCATGACATTGTCTATGTAATGCCATGAGTTGGATTACTCATCAGTTCAGAACCTCTGCTCTCCTCTTTCCATCCTCTTTCTTTCTCTTTTTTTTTTTTTTTATAACTATTGGATTAACATATTTCAATAGTTTAAATTTTAATTTTTATAAACTATTTATAGAAAAATTTTAAAAATATTTAGTGCATTTACAAGCCATTAGATTTAAATTTTTATAGAATTTGTAATTTATTATTTATTTCTATAATTTAATATTTTAATAATAGTTTTCAAAAGATTTAAATCTCAACTGTTAAAATATTAATCCAATGGTTAGAAAAAGAAGACGGAAAAAAAGGATGGAAAGGAAAAAGAAAAGGTTTTGAACCAAATTTCTTGTCTGATTTTAACAGTGTTTTTTTTTTTTAAGAAAAAAGTTTAGGTGAATTGAGTCCAAATGTTTATTAAGACTAGGACACGTTTTTGTTTAATAGTGTGATTTTGTTTAAGCTTATGTTGCTATTTATGGTATTGTTTGCTACTTCTATGATTTTGAGGCCCAAAAAAAAAAAGTGAGTGTGGTTTTAACGAATGAAACAAGGATTGCTGTGTATTTTTTTTAGTTCTAAAGTACATATTTTGGATTAAATTACCCTTTGTAACATTGATAACTCTCTATTTTTAATATATTGAAAGAATATTTTGAGTGATTTTTGGAGAGTTATCAATAAGATTTTGGATGATTTAAAGGAGATTTGAAAAGAAATTAATTGTGAGCATTATTTGAAGGATTTTCTTGTAAGTACCTTAATTTGGAATTAATAAAAATAATTTATACTAAGTTTAACATTTAGTTGATTTTATCTTATCTTATTTTAATTTCTTAGCGTTTATTCCTTTCTCTTTTATTTTCTGTTTCAGTTTTTTCCTTTTATTTGTTTTATTTTATTTTCCCTCCTCCCTCAGCTTTCACGCAACGCACCGTTTGGAGTCAAAGGGAGCTTGGAACAATGAGGAGCACGAGCTGATTGTGGAAGGCTGGACGCAGCGTTTTGGAAGAGACGGGTTCTGTTTTGAAAGGGGAGGCCGCCGAATGAGTGAAGGGGGCTGGTTCTCGTTAGAGGAACACAGGACGGCGCCGAACTCTTGTGGAAGAAGGGAAGCGTACCGTTCTTTTGCTGGAGCTCGACGGAGACAAGCAAGGAAGAGCTGGTGGATCATCTTCATCTGAAAGGCGCCGTGCTGGTTCGAACAAAGGCAGCTGGTTCTAGTTCAAGGGAGAGAAAAGCTGGTTCTGGGTTGAAAGAAAGGAGCCGAACTGGTGTAGTGAGGCTGTGTTTTCGACATTGTTCGGATCATCTTCTCTGCTGGTGGCCAACTGATTCTGCAGGAAAATGGCGACAGCAAGGAGCTTGAGAGGACGAGTTCAGGCGAAGGATTGAGGAGAGGAGATCACTAGCAGTGTTCTGTTTTTTTTTTTTTTTCTCCTTTAATTTCGGTTATGAATTTTGAATCTGAATTTTATTGTTGCTGAGACTGATTATATTCATGTGTAGCTAATTTTCTTTACAGCCCAGGGAACTATGAACTTGTTAGTAGGTTGACCTTTGTTTTCACTGAATTGGGAATACTTGATGTTAAAGTTTGGTTACTTAATATTGTTCTTTATTTGTGAATTTCACCGTTAATTGTGAATTTGAGAATTAAAATTTTTCTTGACAAAGGAGGTTTTTAATTAAACTCTTAGATTAAGTAATATGAGATTGGATGATAATTTAATTTGTGATTAGGATAAAAATATACCTAATTGCCCCCTATAATTGTTGACAAGTGAGACCAAATTGTTTAGCCTCTTAGTAATTGTGTGTGAGATTACATAATTAATTTTAGGGCTGCACATAGGCAGGGCTAAACAGGGTAAGCCCTTGCCTGATACCCAGCCCGGAAGATGAGCAACCTAAAAGATGAGCAAGCTGCGTTTTGTAGCCCGTACCTGGCCCTGCTCAGTAGAAACCCTAACCATTTTGGGCAGGGTAAGGGTGGGTTGGGCAAGGTAGGCTTTTCTGCCTAGCTTAATGACACCATACCCTATATAATATGTAGAAAAAAAATTCAATTATCGTGTTTTGAGACAAATGAGAAGAAAAAAAATTATTACGAATAAGTCTATCACTCATATATATATATATATATATATAAGGACTATGTAGTCTTGTTCTTCAGCTTTCGATTTCTTATGGGAGGTAAAAAATATATATATTTAATAATTAGAACATTTAATAATTACGCTAAATCAATAGTTTGATTTCTTAGTTTATTCATATAGTTGGCGAATTCTTATAATCATGTGAAAGCACAAAATTTGAAAGATGGTTTTTTTTTTTTGTTTTAAAAAATTGATGTAAGAGAAACAGAATAAAATTTGACTTAGAATAATTTAGCATACTGAATCTTATATTTTGATATTTAGCTCTTTTATATAATTATAATTTTTATGTTTCTTTCATTTTTTTCTAATTTTACCTAATTTTTTTGCCAAAATAAAAGAGATCATTGTCTAAAATAATATTATCTTATATATATAATTGTATATTTTTTCGGGTATGGCCAAATGGGCAAGCCGAGCAGCATACCCTGCCCGCTATCCTGCCCTACCTGTGAATCAGCCCGATTTGAAGATGCTTATTTTTGCTTGGGCAACTTTTTATTGGGCTGGGTTGGGCGTTTTTCTTACAAGCTCGGGCAGGCTTATTGGGCATGTGAGCCTCATGCACACCCCTAAGTAATTTAAGAGAGGGTTATAGGTGGACCGACAGGCATTTGTAGCTAATTGAACTCTAGATTAATAAAATTAACATTAAGGCTAATCAATTCAATGAAACAAGGTTTGAGAAGCTAGCAAGGGATTAGTAACTCTAGGTTATTCTATTTAATATTTGCTCTAGTAATCTTGAGAAAGCTTTGTTTTGTTTTGTTTTAATCTCTTTTCACTTAATTTCATTAAATCCTGATTTTCTCAACTTATGAAACAAGAATTTTTATTGCCTAATCACTGTTAACTGGTTCTCTGTGAGATCGACCTTGATTTGTCACTATCTATTTTTGTGACCTATACACTTGCGGTGCATCTTAATATTTGGTAGCATCAAACATCCAGCATTTTATGTAGAAAATATACATGACGTAGTTGGGCCATTTAAAAGTTAAGGTTATAAGGCATTGTTCTATGTCATGGCTTGTATTTATATGTTTGACTAGTTGATAACCTTGCGCATATTATATTTGAGATGTGATTTGTTACCGAGATTTCCCAACTCATCCCATTTTTCCATGTCCAAATATAGGAGCAACCTCTTCAAAAGAAAAGGGCAAAGTGGTTGAAGATGGAAGAAGGTGGAGGCATTTTGTGAACTTTAATTTTGATGAATATATGTATATATATATATGATCTGTGTATGTATATTATTTTGGAAGCTATTATAAGCTCTATAATTTATTATATCTGAAATGTTGACTGGGTTGTGATCTACCCATTCAAATACAATTTGAACATAATATTTCATATTTAAAACTTTTAACTGATAGATTTTAAATAATAAAATTATTTTTTTTAAAAATGACAGTTAAGATATTGTCTTTATTTTAAATTTTTGTAACCATTAAAATAATTTTTTAAAAAAGATTAAAATAAATAACATAAATCTGAACTATTCAGATTATATCTAGATGGTCTAGATTGGTGATAAGAACTGAAACTCTATCCGTAATAAAACTATTCTCCATGTTTGGTTATTGCTTTGGCTAATAAACTTTGGGGGATGTAATTCCGTCAAAAAGTTAAGTTTGACAAAATTGGCAACATCTCTATTCACACCCTTATCATTTTAAATGGCTAGCTTTTTATATTCTCTTTCCCTCTCTATATGCATAAATATATGAATGTACGTATAAAGAATGTAGAATTGTAATAAACGTGTTTTTGTATTCTCCACTTTCAAATATTTGCAAGGCATGTGAAGACAGAATCAGAATAGGACGAAGCTAGAAAACAGAAAGAAAGTTTTTGGGAGGCCATTCATGTAATCATGCAAGCTTTGTAGTTTTGGAGTTATATGCAATATTGTTTTAAAAAAATAGATTAGATACAAACTTAGGGTTTGTTTGGTTTCTTATTTTAAAAACAATTTTTTGTTTTAAAAAACAGAAAAACAAAGAAACCTGTTTGGTAATTTGTTTTAATTTGTAACTTTTTTATTTTAAATACAAGGTAATAACTATGAATGAAAATACGACGGTACTACTGACATTGAAATGCCTAAAGGACTGTTAGTGAATGATTATGAAGATCCAATTGAAGGTATTGTCTCAGTAATTTATGGTGATGTCATTGCAAACCTTTCAAACAATGAATACTTCAATGATAGGGCAATACTTGCACTAAAAATCGAAATGATTGACAAGATTAATCAATACATGTGCTCTCTTTTGCCCAGTGAAGCCCATGAGTTCTTCAGTTCAAATTCAGTATGCAAGTTTTTGAATCAAAATGACAGCTTTGACAATCTATACACTACTGAATTTCTGAACACCATTAGTAGCTCTGGATTGCCACCACATGAGCTAATGTTGAAAGTTGGATCACCAATTATGTTGCTAAGGAATATAGATCAAGCGGAAGGACTATGTAATGGTACACGACTTTGTATTACAAAGCTAGGCAAGACTGTTATTGAGGCAATTACGTTGAATGGTTCAAAACCAAATCAAAAGGTTTTGATTCACCGAATGGACATGAACCTATCAGAAAGTAAATGGCCTTTCAAGATGAAGAGAAGACAATTCCTTATTACTTTGTCCTTTGCAATGACCATCAATAAGAGTCAAGATCAGTCATTATGTTATGTTGGAGTATACTTATAGAAGCGTGTGTTCACTCATGATCAACTATATGTAGCACTAACAAGAGTCAATTGCATAGATGGTTTGAAAATTGTTCTTCCAAAAAGTGCATCTACGAGTGAGAAGACTACAAAAAACATTGTGTATAAGGAGATATTTAGCAACTTATAACTTGATGTTGTTGTATTGTGTCAAAATTCCGGTTGTTGAGATGACTTATTGTTTTCTTAATGTATTCACTCACTGTGTGTTCATTATGTTTAATTAAAAGTGTTGCTAAAATTGTTTATTAATTGTTTGCCCCATAGAAATATTAATGTATAATTAAAAATTAGATTGCAATGAATGCTTCCTATGCAGAGTGCAGGAGAGGTGGTGTTAGTTGTTTTCAAAAGCAAAAAAGAGTAACATGTTTTTAAAAACTAAAAAACCAAAACAACTTTTACATGTTTTTGTTGTTTTTGTTTTTTTATTTTATATTTTTTGTTTTAAAAATTTTTGAGAAATTTTTTTCTTTTCTTACCTACTATTTACCACATATCATTACCAATGATAAATATCATATCCAAACAAATTCTTTTGTTTTTTTTGTTTTCAAAACTTGTTCTAAGATAATTTTATAAAATTGTTTTAAAAATAAGAAAACAAAAAACAAAAACAAACAATTATTTCAAGTAGTTTTATACAATTCCGACTTATGGTGCGCAAATCATCGTTCCTTTTTTTTTTTTTTTTGACCAGCCACGAATCACTATTCGAAGATATCAATAATATATTAACGTATACATTTCTTAGCTAAAATAAAAATAAATCAAACTAATCCTTTTTACCCAAGATTAATGATTCTAGCCGGTTTCTTCCTAACACCATGAGTCGTTGATGTCAATAAGAAATGAACACAAAAGGCTCTATAATACTTTATCGGATATTTTCTTATTTAAAATTTAAAGCTAATAGATGTATTTGTAAACAACCTTTAATTGAATGATTATTTGTATGGTGTCAAAGGAAAAAAAAATTAGTTGTTACTTAAATGAATTTTACTTTGTGAAGCGTTCAAACTACATTTAATTGTGAAAATGGAAAGAGAAGATAAGAAATTAAAATGATGCGAAAATGAATGCACATATGATTCACTTTTCATTGACAAAAGACTTCAAGACTCGGAATGTGTTGTTACTTGACTATATGAAAAAAAAAAAAACAAGAAGACTTGACTATAAAAAACGTGATGTGATTAATTATTAAATAATTATAAAATTTGTTGGGTCATATAAAGGTTGATCTAAGACTTGACTACAAATTTTGAAAAGATTACACATAGGTCCCAACCAATACAATTTATTAATTTACGATCTCTTGAAATCTCAAAATGAATAAGAGGTCTCATGGGATCTGAGAGTAACTTATTCTAAATAAGAAATTACATCATCGTCCTTGTCTAAATTGACAAGCTCATGAGCGTAGATTAACAAGTCAATGGGAAACTATTAATAAGTTAGGGGTACTGGCTGACAACTAAATTTATGAAATGATATAACTTTCACATAAGATCGAATTATAATAAAAGAGTATTATAGAACAATTTTTAACCTAAAATCATATGTAACCAAAGCATGCAGAGATATTAGATGAAATAATGGGTTTATATTATAATTTTGTTGCAAACAATCATTAACAAGCCCATGAGTGTGGATTACCAAGTCAATATTGACAAGGTAGGAGGTGTTAATCGACAACTAAATTCATGGGATGATATAAACATTCACATAAGATCAAATTAGGAAAAATTCTTATATAATATTAATAAGTGCAAGGGCTTGTTCTATAACTTGGCATGAAAAATTGTCCCCTACTATTAATTTGTTGCCTCTGTGTGAATTCAAGTTTATGTGGCTCCAATTTAGTCCTACCTCATTTAGTGCCACACACACAAAAATTCACACACACACACACACACACATGTAAATTTTACTGTTACTCTGAGGACAGTGTACCAAGATGAACGAAACGACTAAAATTATACAGTCAGTTTTGAATAAAGGATTGGCGTATGCTGCAAATCATGAAAAGCATGTTTTCCCAAAGCATTGAATGACAGTTAATTTGTTGGCATTTCTTTAGCTTTGAGCCACAAAACCACTTCTTGGATCTCACCGCGCCAAGTATCAAGTGATGCATTTGATCCCCAAAAAAAAAAAAAAAGCATCGTACTCATGATATTCAGCTTCTTAAATTCTTAATGTGCTGCTATATGCAATCTACACATGGTATCTGTCCTTGTTCTACAGCTCATTAATCTGTCCATAAAACAGATTCTAACGATTGGGAATCTGTAAAACGCCAACAAACATGAATCAAAGGAAGAATCTCAGCTCTATCTATCTTCTACGTTTCTCTTATTTCAAAACTCATTTAATATTCTTTTAGTCCCTTCCTTTTTGTAATCTTTAGTCCAGTGGGTGATTTCTCCAGTACGAATTTTCTGGTTCAGAAACATCATTCATATTTCGCATTTGATTTCCATAGTAATATATTAACTGCTGAAAGATGTTAAAAAGCCAAAAACAAGGTGGGATTTCGGCATTAGAGGAGTTTAGAAGATGCGCAGGTTTTAGCCGTCAAATTGAGGGCATAAGGATTGATGGAGGAATGAGCTACTGGGTTATATAAGAATTTTCTTTAATTTAATCTTATGTGGAGGTTATATTATTCTATAAATTTAATTGTTAACCAACACTTCCTAACTTGTTAATAGGTTCCTATTCATGTGTTAATCCATACACATGAGTTTGTCAATGGTTTTTGCAATAAAATTATGATATAAACCTATCATTTCATCTAATATCAATCTGCATGCTTTGGTCACAGGCAATTTCAGCTTAAAAATTGTTACATAATATTCTTTTGTTATAATTTGATTTTATATGGAGATTATATTATCTTATAAATTTAGTTGTCAGCTAACACTCCCAAACTTGTCAATCACTTCTCATTGACCTGTTAATCCACTCCCATGTGCAACACCTAACTTTTATATACTAATAGGGTCATGTTAATGTCTATACTAAGCCAGGTGTCTATCCCAAGAAAAATTGGGTATTTTTTTTCCAATTTAAAACATGAACCATTTGGAATTCGCTATTAAAGAAATTCAAAACTTTCAAAAACCCCAACTAGTGACCTATAATCAAACCCTATTCTTATGCAGTTTAATAAGAGACTTGAAGCCTTCATTAACTAACAAGTCACTATCCACAAGTAGAAACAAGGATCAAAGTTTAGTAATGAATACAAACATATAGCTATACCAAAGCCATCTCGGTTGATGGCATTTGCGTGTGCTTGATTTATGTAGACCTCTTTACAGAGGGTACAAGAGAATATCTACATAAAGCAAGTATTGGTTACTTGCCATGATTATATATATAACTGTATAATTAACTTCACTAAAAAAATAAGCTACTATATAAGATACAAGATAATGCGGGCATTCTTGCTCTTCATAACTGCCCACCTTCTTCTCTTACAATCTTCTTTTCCTTAGAGCTGCTCACCTTTGCTATGTATCATGGAAGGAAGGGTGAGATTTCAAAGAAGCTCCATAGTAGTAATTTCCATCAAATTATGTAAAGCTTGCAAAACAAGCCAAAGTGAAACATAACCTAGCAAGCTAATGTGGCGAAGAATTTATGCGCAATGACAAATAAACAAGCTAAATAAATAATGAGCAAATAATTGGCAGATACTGTCCCATGTCTATCAACTACACGTGATCACAGCTAAATAATCTATACAAGGAATTTAGGATTACATGTTCTCGTGCTTTAAACAGCAATATGGCACAAACAGATATTCAGCAATCATACACAAGTTTAAGATGGGAAAGTACTACTACCTGAGACTCCTACTTCGAAATTAAACCTTACTTTCTTCCCTTCTTTTAGCTTCCTCAGTGGGTTTTTGCAGATATCAAAACCTGTTATGTTAGTAAGGGTAAGTTAATGCTTGATCCAATATAATTCATAAGTAAATAAATTTCTTAAATCCCATTTTTCTTTAATTTTCACCTTTACTTGATAATTAGTCACCCTGAATAATTTTTGTTATTCGAACTATTTTTTTTGGAAGGTTATCTCCCTTATTTTAACCTATATAGTTACTTTGCTTAGTAACAGGTCATTTTGGTCAAAAATATTATTTTTACATATTACATTAACTTGTAACTTATTTTAGTTTGGAAAAATGCTCATTCATATTTCATAACTACTTGATTATTATTAATCTCTTTAACTCCATACAGCCTTTCAATTAAATGTGGATTTAATTTTCCAGATTGAAGGATAACACTTAATAACTTTCTAATCCATTACCTAACTCTACGAGGAATTCTTAGGTACTCTCAGAGTACCACTTAACTCATGCTCTGACCAATATAATTGTGCCAATTATTCAAAATATAATCTGACGTGAAATCATTTTAATTAAAATATTATCATAAATGTTTTCTAAAAAAGCAGGCATCTTTAACAGCACATTCTTCTCTCTCTTCTATTATCGTTCAATCCTGTCTCCCTCTGCCTCACCATCGACACCGTCCCTCGATTCAAGTTACCTTTTTTTTTCTTCTTCTTCTTCTTACCCCATTTCATCTTGCATCACTCCCATATCACTCCCTGCTCTCAAAAATCTGGATACTCATTCTCAAAACACTGGTAATAGCATTTCTCGTGATGGCCCATTCTCGTCAGCTTTGTCTAAATAAAAATGAGACAAAGTTCAAACCACGAGCGACGGGATGCTAAAAACGATGGTGAGATCAACAAGTCAGGGGCTATTGCTATACCAAATCCATCACAAGTAATGCAAAAAGATGATGATGGCATCTTGCAACAAAATCAGAAATTAAAAAGTTTCTTAATTTTTATTTATTTCCATTATAGTTTTTTTAGGCAATGTATGTCTTTTTCAGTTCTTGAAAACGGAGAAGAAAGGAGTGGAAGCGAAATTATTCAATTAAAACAGGGAGAGAGATGGGTGGGGCGGGTGAAAAAATCATATTAATGATTGGAGAGGGAGATAAGCAGATGGCTGGGGTGCGAATATGAAGAAGAAACTTTACGCCAACGGGGAAGCAGGAGGGAGACGGGACTGAACAATGATGGAAGAGAGAGAAGGTTGCGCTAGTGAAAAACTGAAAATGCCCGCTTTTTCAGAAAACATTTATGACAATATTTTAATTAAAATGATTCCACATCGGATTATATTTCAAACAATTGGCCCAATTATAATGGTCAGAGCATGAGTTACGTGGTGCTATAAGAGTACCTAAGAATTACTCCTAACTCTATATATACAAGCTTAGCACTCAATATCGGACAAGACCCAAAGTATATTTAATTTGAAGTTCATCTTTTTCCAACTCCATCACTATTAATCTATTTATCAACTTCGTATCCTCAAACACACTTTTAATCTTCCACATTAATTCAAACCATCCTTCTTGTAAGTTTCAGAATAGGTTTCAGATTTACTTCCATTAACACTCAACCTCCCACATGCATGTATTCTCCCATAGCCTCATAATCCTCTTATACAGACTTTAATCTATGCCAGCATATCCTCTGTTCATTTAAAATTTCTATTCATCGGTTGGTAACCTCAAGCAATTTCAACAATAAATTTTAAATCAATTCCTCTATCTTTAATAATCTGGAAATTATTCCTAACTTCAAGATATCACTTCAAGCCTATCCATTAAAACTTAGTGTAATCGATCTTCAATCTAAAATGTTCAACTATAATTTATACTACCTCCGGTCCTAATTATAAGAGCCAGTTGATTAATTTGAGGAAATTAAGAAAAGAAGTTAAGTTAGTTATTTGTAATAAATAGGTGTTGTCTTTTCTAAAATATCCTTACTAATCAAGTATGTTGGTTAAAACTATAATTATTAGAAGGACTATCTTGAAAAAAATTGAGTAAATATGAAAGACAAAATGGATTGGGGTCTTATATTTAGGACCAATATAAAAGTTAAACGGGGTCTTATATTAAGGATCGGAGGTAGTATAACAAAATCACTATTTATTCCATGTGCAGACCTCAAACAATAAAGCATTTATAGCTTCAGGATTAACATTCCAACAATCCAATCATCCACCATCATCACATGCGTAAAATCCACAGAGATGTATATTCCTTTTACAGAATTTTCTTTCAGATTTGGACAGCATAATGCCATTATTCAATAGCGTCAAATTTTATAACCTTACCATCAACAACTTTACCTACAATGATATCTAATTTACATTATCTATATGCTAATATGATTATTAATAATCAGCAACTTCTAGGGCTTAATCTTTAACAATTCAATCAGTTCTCTTTCTATTCACCTCGTCCAAACTTCAAGATTGAAGCAAACTCTTGCCTCATTTCTTAACATCAGTCTTCATTAAATCTGCAAATTTTCCAGCTTCCCTCTTAGCTTTCAAACCAGCCTTTATTATATTCAAACATGGCTAAGATAGTTGGGGAAATATTTGACATGAGTAAGTATTAAACAAGACAGTTGAATAGTCTTACAACCACTAAAATCTGAGTTCCTCACGTCACATTATCTCACACACACACACACACATCTTTTTATCCATACTTGTTCCGAAATTATTTTTAATGTTTAAGTTTTGTTTCACTATCTTTCATTGAACCTAACTCCATAACCCAATGAAACAGCAACCTTCAAGCTTCACAACTTCAGTTTAACCATCCTCTTCCAGTTCCTCAGTCATAAAATATTCATTTAACGTCCGGGTAAAATCCAACAAATTAATTACAATCAGTTTCTAACTTCAATATTTTGTCACAATCAACTATCCATGTATTTGTGTGTGTTTCAATTTAATTCCCCATACCACACACACCCAAGCTTCAGTCATATACACACACCCCCCCAATTTATGCTCTTCATTTTCTCATCAAACAACCCACATCATCTCTTTGAACCATTACCCCTGTTTCGGACACTAAGAACCAGAGAAGAAGAGCAACAAAATTATCTCCATAGATCAGTCACGAGTTACACAAAATTGAAGGAGAAAGTGATATGCAAACCCCTGTACAATCTATTTGGACTTCAATCTACCTCCTTCAATTCGGCAAACTTCACCCATTTAAATTCCATAGAGTTAGGCGTCATAAAGCAGAACAGGGGCTGGAAGATTGAGTTTTGGAATCATCAAAAACATAGCCCAACAGCACATGCAACACTACCATTCACTTGTTTGAGCTCGCAACTACATCCTCCCTCCAATATTCCATTCGATTCATAGCTTTCTTTGATAACCCAGATTTTTCATCTATCATCATTTCCTTCAAGGTGCAGAAAACGAAAGAAATAAAGGTAGGAGAGTGTTAATCGGTCTTACCTCAGTCAGAAAACACTATTGCGTGTAAACTTCCCCCCTCCGATCACCACTTCGCCGGCGACGCACTTCTCTCTCCCTCCTGCGTCTTCTGTCGGTCTCTTTCTGATTTCCTCATGATTTACAGATGAAGAATGAGGACAGAGAGGGCGTGTTATCAGATCATAAGGGTAGGAAAAATGAAAGGACCATTTTGCCCTTTAATCATTTCTTATTTCCAATTTCATTGTTTCACTAAATTTCTGAGATCATGGAATAAATCCAGAAACTTTTTTCACAATGTTTTGTGTGAATTTTTTTTCCTTCTCCATTAATTTCTTTGACCCGTAAAATAATTTCTCTAAAACTTAATATCAAAAGTCAACTCCTAACTATTTTTTTGGAATTTTTAATGAAATAGCCCTTGATTCCAGAAATTAATCCTCAATTCATTTTAAAGATTTTATGCCTTAAGTAACTTCTTTACTTTATAAAATAATTATCCTAAAATTTTTGGCTCAAATATAAACCTCTGACTATTTTGCCTTAAACTTTCTAGGAAAATAAGCTATTTCTGCACCAAAAATTAACTTTAAAATTATTTAAGTCATTTTTGGAGAAATAACTTATCCAAAATATGTCTAAACCATGAAAATAAATATTCCATAATTTTTTTCAATTTTATTTGACCATTAAATAATTTTAATGAATTTTTTCTTTTCTGCTCATCCTGAGTCAGAAAATTCGGGGTGTTACACCATCAACTTGTCGATTGGCGACAGAGACCCTAACGTAATTTCTCCCATGGTATCTCTTATCTATTTTGAGATTTCCAAGGTTCTAAGATTAATAAATTGTGTTACTTAAAATCTATGTAATATTTTCACAAATTTTTTTGGCACCTTTACCTGACCTTGACTTTTTATATAATTCTGATTTGCGCATAATTGTGCTTAATGTTAGTAGCAGTCTCACCCAAGAGGAGGGTGAATTGGGTGAGTTAAAAAAAATTTACGAAATTAACACCAGACAATATCAAAAACAAAGAGTTAGAGTTGGGAGGGATTTCACCGCAGAGAGGAAGACACAGGATTTATACTGGTTCAGTCTTAACCACTTGACCTACATCCAATCCTCTGAACACCTCTGAGTATATCACTATCTTCCAAGATTGATCGGGCTCTTGGTGCCTCAGTACAGTAATTGAATAACTCAATCACTCCCCCTTACTCTTGTAAGGATACAAACCCACTCAAGAGTCCACACTCTTGAGTATCACTCAGTAGTGATTAATGAAGGATAGATATTGACTCTCTTACAGAGTGAATTTAATGATGAACACTGACGCTCAGTAGTATTGAAGAAACAGAGTATTGAATGCTAAACAGAATGATCACAGATGGTAGCTCTGGTATTCAATCCTTTCATTAATGCTTCTTCACGCCTTTTATAGTTGCGGTCGTTAAGTAACCGTTGAACGGATGAGCTTCTAGCCATTGTGACTCCGTTTGCGTGTTTTCCCAGTTACAACGGTTCCGCCATTAATGCTTCTGCGTTTCCGACATAGTAGGTTGCAAGCTACTTAATACCGTTGAAGAGCTGTTGTGACTTCTCTTCGTAATCTGCAATCATATTTTACACTTCAATAAGTTAGATCCTGCAGTGTAAGCAAAACTGAATAAATGATAATCTGATTGCTCCATGATTTCAGGTGAAATCAAAAGTCTGATAAATGTGCAGAAGGATAATCTTGACAGTTTGATCGAAGTGATGATCAATCACTGGTTGATCGATCAAGTTATAGATAAACGGAGTTAAGGTTCTTTGGATCAGTTGAAAAGGATTATCGATCAGATGATGGAACATTGATTTATCGATCCAGTGATAGATAAAATGCAACAGAAAAGCTTACGCTGATATGTAAACCAGAGTCTCTTTGAATATAAATCTCTTAGCAAAATAGTCATGATGATTATGCAAACTAAGATCAGTCTGGAAGTAACTTGATAGGTGAATATGAGAAGTATTATAACTAATTGAATTTGAACTGACAGTGTTCCATGATCGATCAGTTAATCAAATATTTGTTGATCGATCAATTTATCGATAATTCAAGTGTTACAGAAATGAAGCACATGTTGATCGAACACATTATCGATAAGGCTGTGATCGATAATGTTATCGATAAAGGTCAAGTGTAAAGCACTCAATGAGAAACAAGGATAGCAAGAATTATCGAATAGGTGATCGATCATCGATCAATGCATATTCGATCAGCTTATCGATAAACAGTGAAGTAAAGAATTTGTTCTAAAGTTGTTTATCGATCATGTTATCTGAAAAAGTATTATGTAAGAGAGCTTAATTATCAATAAGGTTATCGATAATTTAGTTCTAGGAAAACTAAGTAGAAACAACTGGAACATAAATTATCGATCATGTTATCGATAACTTGGTGATCGATAAAGTTATCGATCAATAGTCTATAATCAGTGCCTGCATTCAGAAGGTTAGAGCTGAATGTTCGATTATATTATCGATAAACAAGTGATCGATAATGTGATCGATAAACAATGACAGAATCAATAAGCAAAATAGGTAGAGTGTCTTACCATTTATCGATGTTGTTATCGATAACTTATTTGTCGATCACTTGATCGATAAAAGCAGTTCAGATGCACTTCTTTTTATCTATCACTTAAATCGACAGTTACCTTATATGACTTTTATGTTAGCGATAATCGATCAATGAATTATCGAACAGCTCATCGATTAAAATACTTAACATTTAACTGATTTACACTGAAGAATTATCTGACAGCTTATCGATAATCATTTGATCAATCAACACACTTAACCAATTTAATCTAACTTTGTTATCATCAAAACCATAATCCTAACACTTAAGAACTATGAGAAATTCACTTTATACACCTACCACACCAAGCTCTATTAATTTTCAGACTCTCCTTGTTTCGTATTTGAATTGTAGGACGTTGCTAGGCGCATTTTCTGCAGTAGTAACGTCACTACATTTTGGCTGCAAAGAGCTCATGTGTGGACTGTTATGTTTTATGAAAAGAAGTTACAAAAGAATATAAAGTACAGATTCTATATTTTATGAAAAGATTCTTCCTTTGTACGGTATATTTGACAATTATATGCGACACCAGTTAATGTATGATCATTTGTCCAAGGCAATACAAGTTTGTATATTAGTCCTTCCTTAAGGGAATATATAGTTACAGGAAATGGTTGATTTGCCACATAATCGTCCATCCTTCGTAGATATCAGTTTCTTGTGGCATCACAACAGAGGCTTGGAAACTGACTTTTGAGGATTAAAAAGCTGCTTCAGAGAACCTTCATTTATGTTTTTAGGGTTAATACAAATTTTAATCCCTGAAATTTAAGCTTATTTTGGTATTTGCTCCTGAAATTTCGAACTTGTGATTTTGATTTTTAAAATTTTGTTCGTTTCAAACCGGTAATCCTTGGTAACTTCATGCCATTAATTTTGTCTGAGATGGCACTAATACCGTTGACTTGATGATGTGGAAAGACAAGCTGGCACATATATGGCATGATGATGTGGACATATTGTTAAAGAAAGGGACAAAAAAAAGGCAATAAGTCAAATAAAACACGCCCAAAAAACAAAAGAAAAGAGACGAAAAAAAATAGAAACTGACGATTGAAGAACGAATAGGGAAAGGGGAAAGGGTTAGGTCAAAAGGACTGACATTACCAGCAAAGAGTGACATGGTCGTCACTGGAGCAGTGGGTTTACTGGTGGTTGTCACGCGAAGAACCTTTGCCTAGCAATTTCATCAACTTCTCGGTTCTGAGTTTGATTATTTTGCTTTGACAGATTATTTTACTTCTGGTTGCCCAGCTCTGAGTTTAAATATTCTGCTTTGGCAGGTTATGTATTCCAGACTGTTTTTAAATCCAGGTCATGCACACTGCTTTTGGTACATCAAATCATCATCGTCATCATCGATATTAATTAGCTGAAATCCTCATGGAGATCTATTTAATTCTGAGATATTTCCAAAATGTTGCAGAGGAGCGTCTATCTTTTGATGAATTTTATGGGCATAGGTTTCTGATATAAGTCATGGGGTATTAGCAGCAATCCAAGAATTGAAAGGAGTTGTGAGAAGAAGAGTAAGTGGGGATTCAAAGCAGCATGTTGCTTGGTAATGCTATAGATAATCCGGTCAATTTGCTTTTGAATGTTGACCAAAGCATGCAAGAGCAAGAGAGGTCGGAACTTGCAATCGATAGGCCACAAATGATTTTAAACGGCTTTGCATTCAACCGGTCCTCTTCTTGCCTTCATCGGCCCTGCTCCCCCACTGAACCTTCGACCGTGTTCCTTCTTTATGCCTTAATAAAAATCCAGATTATTTGGTGTGTGCGACTTATATGCGTTTTACCTCAGCTCGCCTTTGTTTATTTTTTTTCCTCTGGTTATCCAGGTCAGCGCTCCCTGACTCATGCCACATGATCAGCTCACTCTTCTATGTTAGGCGCCATATCATCATGTTAACAGAATTACTGCCATCTCAGCAAAAATTAACAATGTGAAGTTATTAGGAACTAACAGTTTGAAACGGATAAAATTTTAAAAACTGAAATCACGAATTTAAAATTTTAAGGACCAATATCAAAATAGGTCCAAATTTAAGAGACTAAAATTTATATTATCCCATTTTTTTAATATAATGCTTTCAACAACTTCTGCATCTCAACCTACTTTAAAAATGAAGTAAACTTAAGGGCTTATTTGACATCAACATGGAGTGATTTAAGGGGTGTTTGGGATCCGCTAAAAATATTTATTTAAAAAAAAGTGATTTCATGTAAGTCGAGATAAAGATCTTCTTATATGCTTATCTCAAACTCCGTAAAATCACTTCTAAGAAGTAATTAGGGTTTGTTTGGATTACCAGTCAGAACAGTGACTTTTATTTCATCTAACGTGTACAAACGTAAGTTAGGATAAAAGCCAATTAGTATGACATGATTTATGTTTGGATTAACTTTTATAAAAAAAATTAGTTTGGCAAATTAAAACTTATTTAGATGAGTGAAAAAAAAAAGCAAGTTTAGACGTAAAATAACTAAAAACGACACAAACTTTATTATACATATAAATAATGTATATAAGTTGATAGATTTAACAGAAATATTAAAATCAAAAGTATAAAAATAAAAAAGAGTTAATGTGTTATGAGAAAAAAATTATAAATACTAGAAAAACACTTAATTAGGTATATTTAATGTAACTTAAAGAATTGAGCTGTACATCTAACATCTTAAAATATTTTTTTAAGAACATCCAACATCTTAAGTCATACTTAAGTGTATCCAACATTCTAAAATATTTTTTTAGGTGCATTCAACATTCTAGATTATTTTTTGCTACATCCAATACTTTAAATTGCTAAAAGTAAAATTATAATAAAAATATTTAGGGTCCTAGATACACCATTAAATACTTTGTAGTGCCAAATATACTTAAAAAAATATTTCAAAGTGTTAGATATATCTTAACCCTTTAAATAAACATGCAAAGTGTATCCTACTTTGTCATTTTATCATTGCTTATTTTTCTCTCTCCATGTTATGTTAGGGTGAGAAAAGTACTTTTATTTCATCTAACTTTTACAAGTGTAAATTAGAATAAAAGTCAGTTAGTATGATGTAATTTATGTTTGGATTGAATTTTATGAAAAAGTTGGTTTGACAAGTTAAAACTTATTTGGATGAGTAAAGAAAAAGCAAGTTTAGATGTAAAACGACTAAAAAAAACAAAACTTTATTATACATATAAATAATGTATATAATTGGATAGATTTAACAGAAATATTAAAATCAAAAGTATAAAAAAAAAAAAGAGTTAATGTGTTATGAGAAAAAAATTATAAATACTAGAAAAACACTTAATTAGGTATATTTAATGTAACTTAAAGAACTGAGCAGTACATCTAACATCTTAAAATATTGTTTTAAGAACATCCAGCATCTTAAGTCATACTTAAGTGTATCCAACATTCTAAAATATTTTTTTAGATGCATTCAACATTCTAAATTATTTTTTAGTGTATCCAATACCTTAAATTGCCAAAAGTAAAATTATGCTAAAATTATATAGGGTCCTAGATACACTACTAAACACATTAAGGCGTCAAATGTCACACCTTGTTAATTTTAACCTTGAAAATGAGAAATATAAAATAGATCATGGGGTAAGCAGGGTAACCAACAGATAGACGGCACAGCTTTTGAATTGAAATCAGACTGGAGACCGGACTTTCATTTTCATAATGTCCAGTTAATATTGAACAGAGTAGGAATGTGAACCCGAAATTCTAGAAATTTTTCAAAAATCATGAAAAATAGAATAAAAGATATAGAATAGTATTTGGGGCCTGAAAGATAAAACTAAGGTAAAAATAATTTATTTTAGAATTTTTTGTATTTTTTGGAATTTTGGATAATTAAGGAAAAATTGATTCAATTGAATTATTTAAAATATATAAGGGTCTCAATAATACATGAAAAAACTAAAAAAATTTATTTGGGAAGTTATTATAAATTTTAAAATTATTCCCAACCTTTAAAGGTGCATAGGTTAGCTTTAAATTATTTAAAGTTTGAATTATACCGATAGATGGCCAATTTTGGGGAAAAAAGTTCAATTGAAGGAGTTATAGGCAAAATGAAATCTGAGAAAATTAGAAGAACCTCTCCTCATCAAAAGAAAGTTATTAGTGCAAGAAAATAACTTTTTGGAGACAGTGAATTTAACAAAATCTAGGAAAAATTTAACCGATACGATAAAATTATACAGTGCAATAGCCATAAGCTTGGTGAGGCCAAATTTTCCCTCATTCTTCTTACCTATATGGCACTATTTGAGGAGGGTGAGGGCCTAGATGAAATAATACAATTTGTTAAATGATAGAATTGAAAAATTGGAATAATAAATAAATTATAGAGATTTTAACACATGGAAGCTTATGTGTCCCATGAGCTAGCACCTTCATTCAATTTGGAGGACACCTAAGGGGCATGTGGTGTGCTTGAAGAGGAAGAAGAGAAGAGATGGAGCCAAGTGTCCTATGAGTTACCGCATAAAAAAGACTTAGGTAGTTTTATAAATATCATCTCCTCTCCTCACAAGCCACTCTTTTTGGCCAATTTGAGAGCTTGAGGGGTAGAAGGGTTTCGGCCAAAGAGAGAAGAGAAGGAGGAGAGAAAGAACAAGGTGACTCAAGTAATTTCAAACCACTAATCAAGGTAAAAGCATGATTATTCTATCTAGTGTTTGGTTTTCTACGGATTGATGGTCTAAAGTTGGTTTTGGTGGGGTTTAATGGTTGGAATCCTAAAGGTTGATGCTGCATGAAATGAGCTCTTGATGATTTATGATTGATATTAAGTTGTTATATGAATTAAATGTTAGGAAATAATTGTTTGGTGATGATTAAACCTTATGGTTTGAAAGATATCAAGTTGTGCACTTGTGGGACACTGTTTGGCCAAGAAGAGAATGCTGTCCTAGGGTTTTATTTTGTTATTTTGATGCTTCCAGTAGATTTAGAAGGTAATTTTGTATAGAGATATGTGAAGAACACATGTTTGGAAGCATTAAAATTGAAAACAGAATCTTTAAAATCCTATGGGACCATTCAGCCAAACTGAATTAGAAAAAAAAGAAGTTGGATTTTGATGAATCTAAATTTAAAAATAGATTTTACATGAAAGATTGTATAAGAAAAACGTATGGGAATTATGTAAAAAATGATGATGCTAAAACCCTAAATTAAAGGTTAAAAGGGTATGTTTTTGAATGGATTGTGCAATGAGATGGTGTTATTGATTTGGACTATATTTATTCTTGTTGTTTGGTAGGCAATATTGTTGAGCAAGTGGAAGCTCAAAAATCAAGAAGGCAGCCCTGTAATTCAAAGACACAAGAGGTAGCTTAGAACTTATAATTTAATAATTATCTTGCTTGATTGTTACCTTGTATAATTCCTTGATCATGTGCCATGTTATGGTTGAATTTGTTTCATAACAATGTGTTTGACTTGTTGCATTGTATGTCTTGGCAAAATGCACTAGTGTATTGATTTTTGAAATTGTTTAATATCATCTAGCATGGCATGAAAGTTAATAGATGCTTTGTGAACTTACATGTAACTCACCTTGCTTGATTAATATTATAATTTTAGTTCTTTGCTGTTGAGATTTCTATAAAATCTCACTCTTTTCTATGTCTAAAACAACACCAGTAGGGGCTACAAGTGGCCATGGGAAAGGCAAGGAGGTGGTTACATCTTGAAGAATATTTTGATAACAGTTTAATTAACTCTATGTTATATGTTGTAATAATTATGAGATGATATATGGTTGACTATTTGAGATTTGTAACTTATGTAGATATGCTTATTGGATGCTGTGAATTATGGTTCAAACATGCTTGAGTTGTTAAAATTGAATTATGGCAAGCTAAACACTTAAAGGGTAAAAGTTGACCAAAATGGAGTCAAAGTTTAACCACATGAGACTTTGAGAAAATGAAAGAATTAAGTCATAAAATTTGACAAATCAATAGATCTCATTTTTAGTTTTAAAATGAGTGGTAACTTATAAAATATGAAGTTTTATAGAAAAAGTTATGTTTTTCTAAAGTTAAGCATAAATTTTGAAAACTTTAAAAATTTACCAAATGAACAATATATTTTTCATGAAAGAATTGAACGCACATGAGCTTATATCATAATCTAGAAGTATTCTTTTAAAAAAAAAAATCTCATTGAAAGCTTCAAGTAGGACTTGAAACCATATTATTTTAATTTTTTTTTAAATTAGTTATAATTTTTTAAATTTGAGCCAAAACTAGGGTTATCGTGAATAGGGACCCGAGAAAATAAATTTAAAAATTCAAAATTTTCAATTTAAGGCCTAAATAAATAGTTCCAATTACTTTCACTTGACATAAAATGTTACACCAAATATTCTTAAGAAATACTTTAGGGTGTTGAATATATTTTTACCCTTTAAATAAAAGTATATCCTATTTTGTCCTTTTATCACTACTCATTTTTCTCTCTCCACGTTATGTTACGGTGAGAATAGTGACTTTTATTTCATCTAACTTTTACAAATATAAATCAGGATAAAAGTCAGTTTGTATGATATGGTTTGTGTTTGGATTGATTTTTATGGAAAAAATCAATTTAACAAGTTAAAACTTGTTTGGATGAGTAAAAAAAACAAACAAGTTTAGATGTAAAATGACTAAAAAAGATACAAACTTTATAATATGTATAAATAATGTATATAATTTGATAGATTTAACAAAAATATTAAAATCAAGAGTATAAAAATAAAAAGAGTTAATGTATTATAAGGGAAAAAAAATTATAAATACTAGAAAAACACTTAATTAGATATATTTAATGTAACTTAAAGTATTTAGTAGTGTATCTAGCATTATAAAATATTTTTGGGTACATCCAGCATCCTAAGTTATATTTATATGCATCCAATATTCTAAAATATGTTTTTAGGCGCATTTAACATCCTAAATTATTTTTTGGTACATCCAATGCCTTAAATTGCTAAAAGTAAAATTACACTAAAAATATTTAGGGTCCTATATACACCACTAAATACTTTAAGATGCCAAATATACTTAAAAAAATATTTTCAGGTGTTAAATGTATCTTAACCCTTTAAATAAATATGTAAAATATATCCTATTTCGTCTTTTTATCACTGCTTGCTTTTCTCTCTCCTTGTTATGAATGAACTTTTTCTCATAATGCACCAAAATTTAGCTTCAGACGCAATGTTCGGTGAGGCTCAAAAGTTCATTTGAAAAAATGCTATGCCAAACATACATATTAGCTTATTGCCCAAAACGCCACAATTCCCATTTTCCCAAGCTTGTTTAGAGTCCTCATCGGAGATCCAAACATGCCGTCGAACTGACTTTCATGTTCAAAGAGCTATTGTAGACTCTATTCATACTTGAAATAGTGTTTGACATAAGTTATTTTTAGCCTCCAACTGACTTTAAAATTGAATTAAGTTTTTATTCTTTTTGCTTCATGTCGATCTCTGGCATGCATAACTTATGATTCATGAAGCTTGTGACATGAAAAGCAACCAATACATATGGGCCCGTTTGAATTAGAGGTAAAAAAATTAGCTTATTTTCAATTTGATTTTTAAAAAAGTTAAATTGGATAAAAGTTAAATTGAGAAATATGACTTATATTTAGATTGACTTTTGTAAATAAGTCAATTTATAAAAATGAAATTGTTTGGATTATTATTGAAAAAGTAATTTTAGTTGTAAAATGACTAAAATGGATGTAAATTTTATTAAATAATATATATTTTATCCTCTCACTTGTGCTATACTCTTGTTATATAATATATTTCTCCATATATATTTTTTTATCCTTTATCTCATTTATTATAAGAGCATATTTAAAATTAAAAATATATTTATAACCTATTTAATACTTTTAATTAATTTTCACTAATTTTTTGTCATTCACAAATTAGTTATTTGAAACTTATAATAAAAATAAAAGAGAGTAGTAAATTTTTTGCTATCTGCAAAGTAGTAAATTCTATTTATTCTCAGGAGATGCAATTACCCCAAGATAAAATCAGTTTGCATAATGTACAACTTGACCTCTTGCAGTATGTGTAAGTTGGCTTTCATAATGTGTAAGTTGATTCCCCGAATATACAATTACATTCCCTAATATATAATATGAATAAATATGCAATTACCTTTCTTGAGATGCAATAAGCATTCATAATGTGTAAGTGGTCTCCTTGAATATAATTACCTTTCTGAAGATGCATTATGAACCAATATGTAATTATTTTTTTAGAGATTGAATTAGCTTTCACAATGTGTAAGGAGTCTTCCTGAATATATAATTACGTTTTATAAAAATAATTTGGTCTTTGTCCCATCACCCTTATTAACACTGAAGGATCTCACCCATTTTCGATGTTGTTAGATTCCATTCTATGAGTAAATTTTCAATTCAGAATTTATGGCCAATTTTCCCAGCAAAATTAATTATGAGATTTAATTCCAATTATGATAAGAAATGGTCAAAATTCCATGACCCGCAATCCGTAAAAATCAAGCCCAAGCCCGAAGAAATGGAGTAAGGGCGTCGCTGAGACGCTGACCACCCGCAAGTGAGGGAGGTAACCATTGGATGCATTTGGCCCAAAATTGAAGAGAAAAAGGTGAGGTTTCCAGGAGGCGGAACTTGTCTCTAAATTAACTTAATTTTATTAATGTCCAATAATAACTCAAACAGAATTACTGCTCTTTAAAGTAATTTGATTCCACAAGATATATCTTTTTTGATGAGAAGATTTTCAGAAATTAATTAATAAGAATTACAATAAAATCTCAAGAAAAGAACATAATTATTAAAAAATCTCATTAACAATTTAGCAGATTGTAATGACAAGTTTCAAAATTGGGAGTAATAACTTCTAACTTGTTAATGAGACTTTTTAGTAGTTATATTCTTTATATTTTTTCTTAGCACCTCATTATAATTCTCTCGATTACATAATGCATTTCCCTCCCTCTTATATTCTCTTTAGGGGTGAGCAAAACCGAATTATAACCGAAAACTGAACCGAACTGAATTCAATTTTAGTTTTTGGGTTCAATTATTTCAATTTTTGGTTATATATTCAGTTTTTATTTTTTTGGGAAAATGACACATAAAGAAGCTTGAAAATGTGAAATGTCAATTTGGGAAGCTAAGGAAATGTAATTACAGAGAGGGAAGTCCTTCCCAAATTAGAATTTTGAAATTTAGTAAAATGACAAAAATACCCTTGTCTTTTAAAATAAAAAAACCTCAGCCCCTAACTGGTGGCGAGCGACTGGCCTTTGGCGCTGGACCAATAAAAGGAAAGATGGCCATTGAGCCATAAAAAATTTCTTAATCTTATAATGCAAACAAAAATATAAGTTGACTCTTTTACTGTGACTCCAACCCATAACAACAATTTACCTAAGGATGACAAATCTTAATTGAGAAATAACAAGTCTAAATTTGATATTAACAAAGCAACTTTTCCTTATACATAACAAGTAGCAGCATGTACATTAATTAAAAATGACCATAATTTATTTAAAAATGACACGTCTTTACTGGAAAATGACAAGTCTAAACTTGATATTAACAAAGCAACTTTTCCTTATACATAACAAGAAATAGTATGTATATTAATTAAAAATGACCATAATTTATTTGAAAATAACAAGTTTTTATTGGAAAATGACAAGTTTTTACCGGAAAATGACAATTATTTATTTGGGAATATACATGTTATTTCTTGTTATGTATCAGGAATCCCAAATAAATTATTGTCATTTTCCAGTAAAGAAGCGTCATTTTCAAATAAATTATGGTCATTTTTAATTAACGTACATGCTATTTCTTGTGATGTATCAGGAAAAGTTGCTTTGTTAATATTAAGTTTAAACTTGTCATTTTCCAGTAAAGACGTGTCATTTTTAAATAAATTATGGTCATTTTTAATTAATGTACATGCTGCTACTTGTTATATATAAGGAAAAGTTGTTTTGTTAATATCAAATTTAGACTTGTTATTTCTCAATTAAGACTTGTCATATTCAGGTAAATTGTTGGCACGGGCTGGAGTCATAATAAAAGAGTCAACTTATATTTTTATTTGCATTATAAGATTAAGAAATCTTTGATGGCCTAATGGCCATCTTCTCTTTTGTTGGCCCAAATGGCCAAGGGGTTGTGGGATCTAATCTCACCCCTGTCATTTAGAACCAATATTATCCCATTCTAAAAAAAAAATAATGTCATAAAAAAACTTCACTGGAAGCCACCACACCAATGGCCACCGCTGGTGGCCAGAGACGGTCGCTGGCTGCCAGAGGCCAGTTGCTGGCGGTGACAGCCGATCGCCGGCTATCGGTGAGGGGCTGAGGTTTTTTTTTTTTTTTATAGAAAAAAGACAAGAGTATGTTTGTCATTTCACTAAATTTCAAAATTCCAATTTAGGAAGGACTTCCCTCTCTATAATTACATTTCTTCAGCTTCCTAAATTGGCATTTCACATTTTAAAGCTTCTTTTTGTGTCATTTTCCCTTATTTTTTTAACAATTTTGTTTTGGTGTTTGGTTCAGTTAGTAGAAAAAAATTCGGTTATAACCGAAATAAATATATTATATATTTATATTTAATAAATATTATTATAATAAATATATATGTGGGTATAGATGAACTCTTTAAATATATTTATATTCAATAAATATAGTTAGAATAAATATTATTATAATAAATCACATTGAATGATGAAATATTTATTAATTAATGATTATAATTGTGTTTTATTAGTATTTTTAATTTAAAATCACTTTTCATATTTATATATTTCGGTTAATTGGTTAATTGATCCAAAATATTTTGGTTAATTTGGTGTCGGTTAGTTTGATTAATCGGTTTTGATTTAATATTTAAAATTCGCTCTATTCGATTATTCGGTTAATTGGGTTATAACTGAAAAACCGAATGCTTATCTTTATCTCTCTTATCTGATTATTTGTACTTTTTATAATGTGATATTAACTTATTGTTAAAAAAAATTACTTCATAAAACACTCCTTCCACCTCATTCTTATCATCATTTTCAACATCCAACTAGCACGAAGAAGAGAGACAGAAAGAGAAAGGGAATTGGGAAGAAGGAGGAAGATCAAGCTTGTACAAGTTACACTGGGTAATTTTCAAAGTCTAATCCACTATCTATACTTAATTTTCTCACCTTGATCTTGTTTTAACATTTGAGTAAAATGAAAGAATTATTAGATCAATTGAAAGCAATGAGTTCACCTTGATAGACATGGGAGAGGAAAACAACGGAACGGGTTTAATGTTAAAAATTTAAGCAGATTAAATTTAAACTTTAAGATCTCATCGGCTTATACATAATTAACTTAAAATTCAAATGGCTTTATATCAAACCTAAACTTTTTAATTAATATAAGATGTTATGTCATTCTCGTTAATCTGATATGACATTGTTGGTTTTCGACAAAAGTGATAGTAAAGAGTAAAATATAAAATCAGGGGGGAAATTTAAATTTAAATTTTAAAATATCATGAAATTATATGTAATTGACTTAAAAAATAAAGAAATGACACTTTTACATGGAGTTAATTCATTGATTTTATAAATAAGGCATGTTTATAGTTTTTGATGTAATTTTCATTGAACTTGGTTATGGGTTTTGTTGGATTTTAGAAACTTAAAACCCTAGGATATGGTGTTACACGAAATTAGTTATAACTTAATTTTTTATGGCATAAATATATAAGTAACTCAATTTTGAATTTATATTTATAAGAAAAAATTGGGATAAATTGCTCATTGAGAATTTAATTAGTAAAAGTATCTAAGGATTCTATGCAATTTAACTTTCCCAACATACAACTTAACTTTTTTGATGTACAATTCATTTTTTTTGGTATGCAATCATTTTCTCTTGTGTCACATCTTCTGTCCCCTTCCTCTTCATATGAGTCATAATCTTCATGCTCATTGTCGACAAGGACCTCATCATCGTCGTGATCGTCATCATCAAGGGATGAGATTCGGACACCCTTGACCTTGAGCTTGTCTGTAGGATCTCCAAATGGCATTGAAATCCATATTCGTCCCAAGGAGCAATTAATTGCCTAGTGCGCCGCGTATTCCGGTTAATTGATGCTGCGCGAAAGTAGAAACCTCAAACTAAATGGTTTGAACCACAACAAAAACATATATAGATAGAACTAGGATTGTCCAAGATGCCCGACAGCTCAGGGCACCCATTTGAGCTCAAAGAAAAATTTGCCTAGCCCTGCCATAAAAAAATCAGTCTAAAAAAACAAAGAATTTTTGGATTGGGCATATCACGGGCTAGTCATTTGACCCTGCCTGTAATATATAAATATAATATATATACAATAGGAAAAAAGGTACAAAAATGATAAAAATCTCCAAATGGTTATTTGAATTTGTAAAATCCCAATTTAGGCAAAAGTAATTAATTTGGGATTTGTAAATTTACTGAGATGACTGACAGCTCAGGGCACCCATTCGAGCTCTTACAACTGATTGTTTGCTGGCCATCAAAATTTCGATGATAGAGGCCACCTGAGCTCCTGTGATCGTTACCGGCACTGGAGTTCTAATGACTAGTTAGTCAGTGAGTGTATTTGGTTTTTTAAAAACAATAAAAAAAAATAAAGAACAATATAGTCATTTCAGAAAATTTACAAATTTCAAATTAGTCACTCATGTCTAAATTAGGATTTTACAAATTCAAGTAATCATTTTGGGATTTTAAAACTTAAGGCTCATTTTTGTGTTTTCCCCCCATATATTATATTTTAACTAATATTTTTCCCATTTGCCCTAGCCCGTTTGACCCTCTTGTTCTTTCGTTCGCCGCTGACTCTCAGTCTCCACTCCCCTGCGGTAGCAGCGACTCGCTCCTCTCTCCCCATCTCTCATTTCGGTTCGAGCTTTCGATTGCTCACTCCGTCCCTTGTCCGTCATCTATCTCGTTTCAGGTGGGGAACGCGTCAACGCAAGTGCGCACTAAATCTCGTCTATCTCGTCCGTCTCTCCTCCTTAATTCTTTAAGTCTCACCGCGCCACTCGTTTCGGGTGCTCTCTCTGTCTCTCGTCGATTTCATCTCAGGTTTGTCTTTCTTTCTATTTTGCTGTTTTTTAATAAGTTTGGTTGCTGATAGTTAATTATATGGATGACAGTAATAAATTAGTTTTGAAGCTTGAGGTAAAAATTGGAAGACAGTGGATAGAAATCGTTGGGGTGAGCATAAAATTCTTGTTTTGAGTCAAAGTCAGGAATTTTTCTTGCGAATAAGTTGAATAAGGCTTGTGAATTCCCGCTGATACTATAGGCCTCCGTTGTAACTGATGCTATATTTTTCTACTTTGAGTCAAAGTTAGGAACTTTGGTGTCTAATTGTTTGCATTAAGATTGTTGTTTGCTGGAACTACTACCTTCATTGTAACTGATGGTTCATTAAGACATTAACTGATCGATATGTCTTTTATATATTACTACCTCCGTCCTTAATCATAAGAGCTAGTCCTTAATTATAAGAGTATTAAGAGCTAGTTGACTAATTTGAGGAGATTGAGAAAAGAAGTTAAGTTATTTATTTGTAATAAATATGTATTGTTTTTTCTAAAATATCCTTATTAATCAAGTAATAAGTGTACGGGTTAAAACTATTATTGTTAGAATGATTATTTTGGGAAAAAATACAAAAATATGAGAGACAAAGTGAATTGGGGTCTTATATTTAAAACCAAAATAAAAGTCAAATAAAATCTAAGGATCGGAAGTAGTATATAGGAAGTTTGAGTTCATGTTTTTTTGTGCATGCATGCGTGCGTGCCCGCCTGTCTTTCTTTAAGGATATCTAGCTTCAAAAAAGAAGGGACGGATGGAGAAGTCATTTTCAAAATTGAATATGTTGGGGAAGACAAACAATGAATGACGTAAACAAAGTAACTATAAAATTCTGCTTTGACCCTTTTTGGCTTATGAATAGATGAAATCAACCCTAACTGCTGATTTGTTGTGTCTTCTTTTTCAATTTCTTTTTGGTCTTTGGCAGATTTTTTTATGAATCAATTGTATCAACTGGTTTGCTATGAATTGTGCTCTGTATCTGTATTTTTGTATCAAATACTGATGTAATTGTCTTCTTTTTTGTTGGCTTATTTTTCAAGTTGTTAAAGTTAACAACCAAAAGTAGTTTTGTGTATTGATATATCTTTAAAACATGGTCCCTTGAATTATATAATGTTTGCAGCAGCTTAAAACATGGTCCCTTGAATTGTATAATGTTTGTAGCAGCTTAAATGGATGAATGGATGATCAACCTTCTATTACATTCCCATCCCCATCAGTTGATGGAATATCTCAAGGTTTTTTTTTTCTTTGTTGTATTTTTTTCAGATGTTTCATCTTTTTGTCAACTTGTGGACTGTGGAGATTGATGCAAAGTTATAACCCATTTGAATTTCAAAGCTTTAATTACAATTTTGAGAGTTTCCTTGTTTTTAATTGAATAATTGATTATGGATGTTATTTAATTCTTGAAGAATGGATACTTGTTAAGATTTATTTTAGAATATTTGAATGTGCGGAAATGTAAAATTATGAAATGTATTTTTCAGGCATAAATGAAAATGTTTTCACATATGATTTAGTTAGGGTGACACCAATGGGTAGGGAAGCCTGTCTTGCCTAACCTGCCCATGCCTAGCCTAAAATGGTTAGGGCATTCACGTGAAGGGCTGGGCGGCTAATGAAAATGGGAATGATGGGGTAATTAACTGTACTTTTCGCTATAATTCAAAAGGCAGAGGGAGATGTGACAGTATTTGATGAAATGGGGCATTTGGCTGTAACTTTTGCTGAAAATGAAAAAATTGTCAGATTGAAAGTTCATCAGAGGTGAACGAGTTTCTGCTCTTTTTATTTTAAAAATATAGATATTAGAGGGAAAGTTCATCATGGCCTAAATGATTTCTCAAAAATGCAGTATATTGGGAAATAGTTTTCATAGTGTAGTATTTGGGTAATTATTTTTACTGTTTCCAATATTTTGATAAAAATGCCAATAAATTTCCCTTATAAGCAACTCATCTTCCTTTATATGCAAGTTATCATCTATATGTACAAATTAGTCTTTTGTATCTGAATAATGTTTTGTGCAAATCGTCTTCTCTATGCAACTCAACTTCTATTATGTGTCTGGTTTAAAAAAAAAAAAAAAAATCCCTTATGTGCAATTTATCTTTTTTTGTATAACCTATCATTCGAGGAACTATTTGTCAATTAATTTTCTAAACCAATTTTTTTTAACTTAGTTATTATTAAATCCATCTTTTTATCATTTCGAGAGAAAGCTTAGCAACCCTAAGTGAGTGCTCTCCTGCCGCTCTCCACCTCCAACATTCATTGTCTCACTGCCCAGTCCTTCTCTTGTCTCTCGCTGTCGTCACAGGGCTCACACTCTTACACTCTCTTGTATTCCAGGTTTTGTGCAATTTTTTTGTGCGTGTCCATTATCTTTTATTCCTGTCGCTATCCTCGCCTCTGTTTCTTCATCTCATGTGATGATTATCTAGTGTCCTTATATTCTATGATTAAGTCAGAGAAAGAAGTATTCTTTCCAGAAGGAAGTGACTGAATTGAATTTAAACCAACCTCCCTCATTGCTGTTGTGTCAATTTTGCTGTTGTTATGATATATTTGCTGCTCAGTTGTTTGTGTGTGTGTGTGTGTGTTTTTTTTTTCTTCTTCTTTTTAAAGTTCCTGGATCACTTCTGCATATATACGTTTTTGTTGTGGTTCAAACCATTTAGTTTGAGGTTTCTACTTAGTCTTGCGCAGAATCGAGTAACTGGAATACGTGGCACACTAGACAGTTAATTGCTGTTTGGGATGAATATGGATTGCAATGCCATTGGAGATCCTACAGACAAGCTCAAGGGTGTCCGAATCTCATCCCTTGATGATGATGATGATGAAGAGGTCCTTGTTGACAATGAGCATGAAGATTATGACTCTAACGATGAGGAGGAGGAGGAAGACCCTATTACTTTAGGTTTCATTGAGAAACCTAAAAATAAATGGTCTCTTCAACGGCAATATTTTCCCAGCAAAGCTGGAGGTGCCCCGGTAATTGCATAATTTAATCAAATTCTCTTATGCGACTGTATGTATATTGTGGGTATAACTATAAGAAGAAGCTATTCAAGCCTTGCATATTTTGAAAAGCAAATAAAAGTTTTTGCTGGTGAAACACTAATTCATGATTTGACGGTTTTATCTGTTTATAAATAGGCCTGGCTTGACCCAGTGAATATACCCCCAGGAAGGTCATGTACGTGTGACATATGTGGAGAGCCTTTACAATTTCTTCTTCAGGTAGGATTCCTTTCGAAATTGTAGTTTTATGAAGCTTATGTCTTTCTTATAAGTTTATGCCTTTCTTGAGCAATTTTCCTCTGTATTGTTTATTTGGTCGCCAATATTTATTTCCAAGTGTGATGAAATGTATCCTTACTCTTGGAATTATCTGTAAACTGTTCTTACATCTTCCTTAATATGTGTCTATTTGTCTGAGTTTTGCTAGTGGATGATAGTTTTATTTTATCTTTGAACTACAAGGTTTATGCGCCAACTGAAAAGGAAAGTACATTTCACCGGATGTTATTTGTTTTCATGTGTTCTTCAATGAAATGTCTTCTTCGGGATCAGCATGAGCAATGGAAACGCCATCCAGATAAGCCATCTAGAAGGTACTGCTAAACTATTCTTAATCTCTTTTCTTTGAGTTCTTTGGTCAATTTTTGTTATATAAGGGACAAATTCTCCTTTTCACTTCGTTTTTCTGTTGATTAGTTCTAATTATGCTATGCACTCTGAAGTGTGAAGGTTTTCCGTTGCCAGTTACCTCGTGATAATCCATTTTACTCTAGTGAACATCCGAAAAATGATGGGAGTGACAAACCCGTTGGCATTGGAGGTCAGTTTTACTCAGCTTCGTTTTTCCCCCTCTTCCTCTTAAGGGAAAAATCTATTTCTTTTTGCTAGACTACCCTCAACATTCTCACAAAAATTTTATTTTGAGAATTCGTGTGAGTTTTAACTTCTTTTTTCTACACACATGGAAGCAAAATTGGCTACCTTTTAAAACAGAAGAAAGTGATTTTTTGCATTTATGAATGTTTTGGGGGGATTGAGAATAAATTCATAACTATGAAGAGTTACCGTGTTATCTGTGGAATTGATAATTTGTTATGGCAGGGTGATTGAATGCTCCTTTGGGGCTGTACTTGTTGGGTTTCTTAGTTTATGTTGAACTATAAACGGTATTTTCCCCAACTGCATGCTGATGGGGCAAGTCATTGAAAGAATCCAGCGGGAATTTAAAAGACTTTATGATTCACATGCTAATTGCCATTTTTCTTTCTGCTTAATGTTACATCTCAACCTCAATGAAGTCAAAATTATTAGCCTGAATGAGTTGCTCATTACTTTGCTGTCTTTGGTGCTGCAACTTCTGCCTGCAATTTTTAAACTAAATATATAATGACAATCTGTGTTAGCAACATTCATCTATATATTTATGATTGGATTAACTCCTACTAATGCCTCTAGAAGTGGTTGGAATAAATGAACGCACAACATGTTGAGCAGCTTCTTTTTGCTTTTAAGACAATGTTTTGATTATTTTTCGCACTTTGAACTTATAGCTGCTCTATGCGATTGGTGTGTTACATGGAAAGGAGATAAACTCTGCAGTGGTTGTAGACAAGTGCGGTATTGCTCTGAGAAGCACCAGGTAATTTTGCTCTTCTTTTAGTTCTCTGTTTATAAATTTGATTACTGAAAAATTCTCCTTTCAGGTCAGCCATTGGCGCTCTGGTCATAAAATTGCTTGCCCGCAGATGAAAATTTCTGCACAAACAGCTACATCTGGACCAAACAATTGCGGAACCATTTCAGTGGAGTCTAAGAAAGGTTGGTGGTCTAAAGCTTGTGAGACTATTACTGGGCATAAATGATTGTTAAGAATGAAAACTGTGGTGACATCTTTGAAAACTCATGGTATGAAGAAACTAATTATAAAGATGATCACCGTAAGGTATAAAATTGTTATAAACTATTAAAGAAAAGCAAGTTGTACAATGCTCATCGAAAAAAGGAAAAAAAGTTGTACAAGCATTCATTATAGAGAGCTATTGTCAAAAGGCATTCTTGTGATATTTACATTGTTGCAAGTTCAACTCATAATCGTTCTTTACAATGCAGATGCTGGCAACACTCTGTGGCCCGAATTTGAGATCATTATTGAAGACGAAAGTGATAACAATAACCCTGACATTTCTGAGAGCAATGCTTTAACTAGTTCTTTGATATCAAAGAACAGAATTGATGACGCAATGAATTCCATATTGGAGAACTTTCAGGTATTGCCTCAAATTCACCTGTCATTGATGGTATAGTTTATATGCAGCTATGTTGTTTGCTAAGTTTTTTTTTTTTTTTTTGGCCTGTAAACAGGGTGATGATGACAAAAAGAGTTGGGTCTGCTTCCAGGAGCGTATTAGTTCAGCCCCTGAACAAATATTGAGGTGATTATTGCTTGACTGGTTGAAATTCTGTTGGATAATTGTGCTTCCAGCACCACAGAAATGTTTGGCAAGCAGGTTATACTGTGTCTTGGTGTGACCGACAAGCCTGAAAGTGAGATATTTTTTACCTGACTGGTCTATCTTAGCTTGTATGATACTTATATTGTGAACAGAGTGATGGTTGTGACTATGCTGCAATACATTATCTGACTATTATTCACATGAATGTTCGGCTGACCCTGTTAGAAACTTGGATTACCCAATTTAAAATGTCTCCACTTGCCAATACCGTATGTAGTGGCAATAAAAGATGTGAATGTGTTTTACCCATCTTAGAAAAATTTGGCGAGTCTTGCCCCTTTTCATTGTAATACCCTTTTTTATTGCATTTTTAATAGCTTATTTATTCTGGCGACAACAGGTATTATCGAAATACTAATGCAAGACCCATATGGCCTGTTTCAAGCGGTCGACCGTCTAAAGCTGATATCCCTAAATGCAATTACTGTGGTGGTTCAATGTGTTGTGAGTTTCAGGTAAGGTTTTTGAGGATTCGTTGATAGAAACTCAATGAATATAGTCCTTAGGTCCTTATTTGACTGACTGAAATAAATCAAGAGTTAAATAAATTAGTTGATTATAACAAATGTGATTTAATCTTCCTTAAAATATCCTGGACTTATATTATAGTATATATCAAGTAAATTAGTCCGGAGAAAAATGATAAATATAAAAAGAACAAAATAGATTGAGGACTGGAAGACTACTATTAGTTATTCTTGTTACCGAAATTACTGATTTAAAAATGTCGTTGGTGCCAGATTCTGCCACAGCTACTCTATTACTTAGGTGTGGACAATGAAGTGGACTCTATAGATTGGGCATCAATTGTGGTGTACACATGTGAAGCATCTTGTGACTCAGATGTGGCTTACAAAGAAGAATATGCTTGGGTTCAACTTTACCAACCTTCCACTACCTGACCTCACTGTTGAAATATCTATTTCTCCATTTTTTTTAATAGAGGAAGTATGAGATAGAAATATAGTAACGTAGCATCAAAAGAAAATTTTGTATTATAATAGGATATTGATTTTGTTATTGAGAATATTCAATTTTGGTTCATATTTATTCCGATAATCACTGCTCATGATAACATTGGTTTGAAGTTCTCTACAGCTTATATCTATTTTGAATCCCATTTGGTTTACTGTAAAGGTGGGGTAATCATGAGGATAATTATGCTTAAAATAGCAGCTTTAGATTAGATGTGCTCGGGTAGAAAGGGAATTTTTTAAAAGATAATTTTTGTCAGCTAATCTTGTAATTAGAATACAGTTGGCTAAAATATATTATTTCCGGTTGTTAATATGAGATTCAGTAGATTAAGATAGTTAATAAATTGCAAATATATATTTATTTACCATTTTTTTCTGCTTATCATTTTTATAAATTTACATGTAATTTAATAATACATATAAGTATAATAAACATGTAATAATGTAATATATATTATAATTAAGTAATTTAGTTATTTTTTTAATTTTTTTAAATTAGTTATTTAGATATTATATTAAGGGTGGAATGAAGTATTGGTTGATCGTATGACAGTATTTACAGGGTCAAAGCATGGATATATAAAGAATCAAAGAAAGCTAGGTTTTGTATGCTAAAGCAATGGATATGTTAAAATGTTTATACTATATTAATTATACACTTGTAATTTCTTTTTTTCTGGGCACCGAATTATATACAGGGAATTTATTTCATACTTTATGTGGATATAATTTTTCAGCCACCTTGTACATAGGGAAAATGACATATAAAGAAGTTTGAAAATATAAAATGTCAATTTGTGAAGCTAAGAAAATGTAATGACAGAGAGGAAAATACTTTCCAAATTGGAATTTTGAAAGTTAGTAAAATGCCAAAAATACCCTTTTTTTTTTAAAAAAAAAAAAACTCAACCCCTCACTAGTGGTCAGCGGTTGGCAACTGCCGCCGAGTGTCGGCCACTAGTGTGGTAGCTGTCGGTGGAGTTTGTTTGTAACTTTTTTTTTTTTTTCATTCATGGGAGAATATTGCAAGAAGTGATGGGGGTGAGATTTGATCCCACAACCTTTGGCCATGTGGGCCAACAAAAAGATAAATGACCATTGGGCTATTAAAAACTTTTTAATTTTATGATACAAATAAAAATATAAGTTGACTCTTTTACTTTGACTCCAACCCATGACAACAATTTACCTGAGGATAACAAGCCTTAATTGATGAATGACAAGTCTAAATTTGATATTAACAAAACAACTTTTTCTGATACACAAGAAGTAGCATGTACATTAATGAAAAATGACCATAATTTATTTGAAAATGATACGTCTTTACTGGAAAATGACAAGTCTAAACTTGAGATTAACAATGTGTCTTTTCCTGATACATTACAAAAAATAGCATGTACTTTAATTAGAAAGGACACATCTTTACTAGAAAATGACACGTCTTTAGTGGAAAATGACAACAATTTATTTGGGAATATACACATTATTTCTTGTTATATATCAAGGGAAAGGAAGACAGCGTTAGTACAGGTTAATTGCTTTGTTCCTTCATCCTTCTAAAGGCTACCAAAACATTGAAATATAAATAACAATTGCAAAGTTATTAATTATAATTATATTTGAGAAAGATTATATGAAGCAAAAGATAAAGTATAGCATTTATATCAATAAATACATACTTCCACATTAGGTTATAACCAATTTGACGTTAAAATTAATATTAATTATTGTAAGTTCTGCGCATTTATGAACAATAAGTTATATTATGGATAAAACTTAGATCCCTTTGCTTATATTTATTAGATCCAATTCTCTAATTAAATCTCGTCAAGTATACTTTTCTTAATAACAAAGTTTGGATAGGTAACATTTTAAAACTCTATTAGACTGTTATTAATAATAAAAGTCCTTACATTTATATACTCTTATGGTTCTTAATATATGACCTAATTATTAAGTTAATTTTAACCCTAAATATAAGATCTATTTCTCATACTTATCAATTTTTTTCTAAATTACTCCTAGATGCTCTCTCAATTATAATCAATTAGAAGAGGGAGAGGGGATGATTATGATATTTTAGGAAAAACATGCTATATTTCTTATAATTAACTAACTTACCTAATTTTCTTAATATAATCAAATTAGTTAAATAAATTTTATATTAATGATAGGAGGAGTATTATTTAGTATGTATGATTTATAAATAATATAACTTAATAATATTTTTTAAATTATATATATTAATAAATTGATTAATATCAATGGATATATATATTTAAATTCATATTTTTGTCGAGCAAGTCAAAACTAATGTCACACTTCAACCTGCAAACATTTTAGTGTTCGCCAACTCAAAAAAAAAAAAAAATCATATTCTTATGTATCAGTGAGTCCATTACATAATGAAATCTTATATAAATAAATCTATATATATATATATATATATATATATAACATAAAGATTCTACAATAAATCGCTTTACTTATAAATACTTTATTTTTTATACATTTTATATCTATAAAATAATTAAAAAAGATTAATGAAATGTGTAATATGGAATTATGGATTTGCAATCTGAAAATGGTTTAGAACAGTGAGATTAACTCGTTGGCCACAAAAAGAAAAAAAAAAAGGTAAATTTTTGGAAAATTGCAAAAAAACCTTGAAATTGTAAAAACGCAGATAGGGACCATTGACAACTTCACTTTGGGTTTTGACAACTTCAGGGCATATTATTCTTGTCAAAACCCAAAGTGAAGTTGTCAAGGGTCCCTATCTGCGTTTTTTGCAATTCCAAGGTCTTTTTTTACAATTTTCCCTAAATTTTTTTTTAATCTGAAAAAAAAAACAGTTAGATTAACATTGAGGGTTTGATGTTCCCACTTATTTACAATATTGCCATCCCCCCCACAGAGCGCTCAAAAGCAGCCAACCCGCGGTCTTCGCTTTTCACTTGGTCAGCACATATTCATTCTTGCTGCTTCCCCACCCAATAAAGCTAAAATTACAATGTGGTCCCTAAATTTATGTTTTTTCCCAAATGAATCAAAGATGTTCGTATAGTAATTTGTAGCACTAGTAATTTAGACTCAAGTGAACAGAAATTATAATTGATACCAAATTATTATTAAAATTGAAGAATTTATTATTTAAATTTTGTAAAGTAAAAATTTGATCTTCTAACTTCATACAAAATTTTAATTTAATCTTTTAATTTTATAAAATATCATTTTAGTTTTTTAATTTTAACACCATTAGTCTTAAATGATAATATTTTGTGTCAATCATTATTGCTTTTAAACAATAAACTTAGTATATTGGTATTTAAAATATCTTTTTAACGTGTCAAATTTCAATGTCAACATTTTTTTTATGATATTAAGGTTAAATCATTGAAAAAGACACTTTATAAAATTAAGAAGAAAAAAAAAACTTAACTTTTCATCACTTCCCAATTTCCCGTGCCTGTTTACCCTTTCTCAAATGTTCCCTTTTTATTTTAAATTTATATTTTTTTTAATTAAAATTTTTTTTTCATGCCAACCAAACTTAAGAATGATCATAATTTAGTAAAGGAAAATAGTTATGCTACCACATTTCGTTATTCTGAATATAAGATTCAGCAAAACATTCGGGCCCTTATATGTCATTTCCTCCACAAACAGATATCCAAGGAACCATCCCATGAAGCAGCTAGAAACAAAAAGGACTCCCGGCTTCGTGAATTTTAATGTTACAGTTTATAGCCCTGACAATTCATTTAATGCCCATTAACTCCCCTTTTCAAATTCACTCTTCTCAAAGTTTCTCACCGACCATCATTTTATCATTGGCATTTCTTTTTGCAGCTTACTTCAAATTAAATAATATTATAAATTAATCATGCTACAGTAATAATTTAAAATCAAATAATAATATTTTACCTAATATTTATGTAACATGTTAATTCAGTTGGTAATTAAGAATTATTTAAAATTTTAATTATTATACTAGCTACTACGTGACTTGTGGTGTATTGCCCAACTTTTTTTTTTTTTGACCGGAGTGTATTGCCCAACTTTGAACTATATGTTTGGTACTAAAGTTGGCATCCGACAAAATTTTTTAGATATTATAAATTTTCGGGAAATATGTTAGATTCAATAGTTCGATGATGGAAACAATTCATTAGTTCATTTTTTTTTACATTTCATGTCATATGTGTCTTTAGTATTTCTCATTGAATTGTAATATATCTTGTAGCATTTTTATTTTATTATTTATATACAAATAAGTTTTGGTTACAGAGCAATAATATCATAATTTTGAAAGTATCGTATGTTTTATAAATATTAAACATTATTTCAAATATTAATAATTATAAGAGACTCCTTTGCTTATAAAATTAATAAATATAATCAATAATTTATAATAAATATAAAATAGGGGAACAATCAATTTATATTAACTATAATTGAATAATATATGTATTATAACTAGTTAGTAGAATGGTTGACTTTACTAAATCATGAATTCCAAAGTATTAATGAATCAAATTTTTCAAATAGTTCATTCATTTGTATTTATGAAATAATTCATCCGATCCTAAATATAGGATTTAGTTTATAATACAGTTTCTACTATAAACTAGATATTATATTTAAAACCGGAGGTAATATATATTAAACTTATATTAGATTAGTTACGTATAGGAATTGACAGGTGAAGATTTGACACTTTGATAAATATAACTTTGTTTTCGCAAATAATTTAGCAAAGTCGTCTCATTTTATGGAAGTAAACATTTGCATTCTTACCAGCCTCCACCTTTTATTCATGAAATGGATATTGACTAAGGGGTTTGGTTTGTAATCTTGAAAGTTTTTCTCCCCCTCTTTTTATTGCAATAGAGTAAAAAGTACGTATTAAACATTAATATTTTGTCTAATTTTTTTGTTACAATGAACTGAATTTGCCGATATGGGGGATTTACACTGTTTGACTTGGTATTAAAACACTGACAAAAAAGAAAAAGAAAACTTAGTTTCAAATTTCCGAATTTCAAACAATTTGAATTTTAAATGATTGAGTTTATCTGGATTTGGTTTGTTTATAACAATCAAGAGAAAAATAACAAAAATTTATTGAATAAACAAAAATTTATTGAATTTCAAATGATTCTTATACCTAAGAAAATTTCTGTAGTTCCACAATTCATAAAAAATTACAATTACTAATATAAAATTAAAAATAGTCAAATTAATGACCTTTAGATTTTTGGAATTATTATAAATATGAACAATGTAAATATTTTTTAAAAATACAGTTGAGGCCCCAGAATTTTTTTAAATTTTAAATATTTGATATAGTTTTAAAAATTAAAATTTTGTATTATTGAATATAAATATTTGAAAATTAATATTCTTCCTATATCTCCTCCTAGGATACCCCTGCATCCTATGAAGGGTAAAACGGTCCCTCCATTTATTAGACAAAAAGTGAATTAAAAGAGTGCTTCCTCCTTTACTAGGTTACCCATGAAGCCTTGAAATTTCCCAGCTTTCCTATGAAGGGTAAAACAGTCCCTCCATTTATTAGACAAAAAGTGGATTAAAGAGAACGGTTCCCTCCTTTACTAGGTTCCCACATAAAGCCTTGAAATTTCCCAGCTTCCTTCGAATGACCCCACTCGTCATATTGTGAATTATGGCGCCTTTGGCTTCCATGATAGTTAATAAGGAATGAAATGGAAGATCTTCGGGGGGATTTGTCATTTTACATTCTCTTTCGAAGAGAGAAAACAAGTTTATTGGCCACATAAGAGGGAGTTACCCAGAAGCTCCGAGCTTATGCGTACACACACACACACGTATATATATTCATTTCCTTATTTATTCATTTTCATGCTTTTCTTTGCTTACTTTATATCTGCACTTTACTTTGTTCTGAATTCCTTTCCTTCCACCTTTTTTCCTCCTTCTTCTCTGTCATTACTATTATTTTTTTGTCTCTCGTTTCTCTTCTTGTGTGTGCGCTTTGTTAGAAGCTTCAGCTTTCAACAATGGCGGACAATATCCATGCACCTATGGATCAGCTTCAGGACCTTGAGTACTGCATAGACTCAAATCCTCCGTGGGGTACGCCTCGCTCTTTCTCTTTCTATAATCTCATTTGGGTTGTTTTGTTTCGGTTTTCCACGCTTAAAGACATGTGCTTTGTGGGTCTCTCTCCCTCTGTTGTTTTGGCGTCTATTGCCTACTCATTATTACTTCCATTTTTCTATTGCTTCTTATCTTCCTTTCATAATCATGTGCGCCCTTTAAAACAAGAGCTTTTTTAAATATTGATTTGACTGCAAAGTTGCAGTCAGTTTTCCCTCACAAAACAGAGGATGGAAAGCTTGTCATTTTCTAAAGTATGAGGACTGAACTTTTTTCTTAGCATTACAGACATTTCGTAATTGAAGGGAAAATGCCGCTATTTGTTTTGAGTTTTCTGAGTAACTAAAGAAGTGTAGAAACATGCTTTCACTGTCCTTTTTGGTGTGTTGATTAAAAGTTCAAATTTTTATGTTTCTCTCTGTTTGCTCTCTGAGGGTAATTTTCTTTATACTTCTGCGAACAAATTTACACTTTGCATTCTGGCGTTATAATTGGCATTTCGAGCTTCCCAGTACTTCATTATCATGTTTACTTAGCTATGGAAGATTAATAACCATGCGTCGCAAATGAGGGCATCAATAACGGCATCATGTCACGCAAAGTTACCCTTTCACCCTGTCAAGGTTGCTCAATTTTCTCCTTCTAGCTAGTTCTGGTGAATGATTAATTGATTACTGAAGAGATTAAAGTGGCCCCACATATTTATTTAAGACTAATCCTTTATTTATTTAACCTTTTTCTGTTGGTAACCCTTGCATGAGTTGATGTTCTATCTACAATAGCTAAGTCAATATTATTTATTTGTTTTTGCTGTATCCTACTCCTACGGTGAAATTATTTTGAATTCAAATCATCTTCTATAGTTAAAAGGTTTAAACTACTGGGCTATCTGGAATTGAGAAATGTAGCCATAGCATTAAAAAGGACAGAAATAGTTATTGACTTTATTTTCCAGACTTTGGACTAACTACTTTGTTGACTTATAAGAGGTGGAGAAATTTTAGGAAGACTCAATCATGTGCTTCTTGAGTTATGAAAATTATGCACTTGTTATGTTTTTAGTGAACTTGATAATGAATGCCCGAAACCTCTATCACATTTTTTTGTTCTTTGTTTTTTTTTCAAATTTTACTGGACAACATTCAGTTTTCTCTAGATTCCTAGCCACATGAAATACAGATGGGAACCTCATGAAGGTCCCTTCCGTTTCTTTACCATGGAAAAACGGGTGAGCATAATGTTAATCTGTATCGTACAAAATTTAGTGATAGTCAAAGTTTGTAAGATGGTAACTATGAGAAAATTGCCATTAAGATTCTGAAAAATTTTGCTTATATCACATATCCTATTGGCGTGTACATAAAGATTCGCTTGGATGTTTCTCTGTAAGTGACTGAGGTCTAGTTATGTTGCATCAAAAAACAATTGTCCAACTCTAGTCTTCTGTTGTCATTTAAGCATATGAATGTAAGTTGTCTGATATATTGCCTGTGCAAGTCAGATAATAAAAGAATGATATTCCATAATCTGCTGCTGACTTTCTTCAAGCTTGGGAGATATTACAAGTCCTGGCTGCATTACCATGTGGCCATGTTAAGTATGTTTCAACTAAGCTATAATGTGTTCTGTTGTGTGCGGGTGAGAAAAGAATAGAGAGAGTGGGAAAGAAGGAGGGAGGATTCTGTTACACCCTCCGAATCTTGATATCTGAAAAGTTCTAACTTTCTTAACTTTAAACAAATATATGATCTAAGTTAGAGTATAGGACGTCCAATATTTAGAGAGTGAAGGATACATGTTTTGGTATAGTTAGATGCTTGTATACATTCTGTTCTTTTTTCATTAAATTTTTGCCCCTTTTCCTGCTCATAGTGAATGTCCTTTTTTGCAGTGGAAACTATCTTATTAGGATTTCAAAATTACATACTGGTGCTGGGGACAAGTGTGATGATACCTTCATTGCTCGTTCCAGCCATAGGAGGAAGTGATGTAAGCTGAATTTCTGCTGCCTTGTGTTCTTTCATCTTTTCAACTTCCTTCACTATTGGCTCACATGTTCATGTATGGTTGCAAAGCCTTTTATTCGTGATTCACTAAAGACCATGTAGGAATGGTATAACAGTTTGTTTATGCTTTTTATCTCTAAGTATCTACATTTAGTTTTACCATGCTTGCGCTGATCTCTTGTGCCAATTCCCATTCTAATTTTCAACTTGACAAAACTTCACAGAATTCTTTTTAACTATATAGGGTTAAATTTTGGCCAAGATGATCTTGTCAGGTTCTGTTAATATGGTGTACAAAGCATTTAGTGATTTGCTTGCTCATACAACCAGGGTGACAAAGCAAGAGTGATACAGACTTTACTCTTTGTAGCCGGCATTAACACACTTCTCCAATCACTTTTCGGAACCAGATTGCCTGCAGTTGTTGGAGGATCTTATGCCTATTTAATTCCAGTCGGTTATATTATCAGTGACTCTTCATTGCATCGAATTAATGATAATCATGAAGTAAGTTTCCTTCACATCTCATCGTAATGCATCAGCTTTAACAATGATTTTCTTTTCTTTCTTGCCATCTAATAATTGACTGAGGTTCTTCCCTTGTCATTGGCAGAGATTTATACAGTCAATGCGAGCTATACAAGGAGCTTTAATTGTAGCCTCAAGTATTCAGATAATCTTGGGATATAGCCAAGTTTGGGGACTACTTTCAAGGTACACAAGTTGCATCTGAAAATGTTGATTAAATGAAAATTACAAAAATAATATATCTAAGCATTTACTGAAATATGGTTTCCCCACCTAGTGAAATAAGGATTGTTGTTGTTGTTGGTGGTGGTGTTGTTGTTGTTGATTTACTGAAACATGGTTTATGGATCTTCTCCCTAGATTTTTCAGCCCTCTTAACATGGCACCTGTAGTTGGATTGCTTGGATTAGGACTCTTTCAACGAGGATTTCCTGCGGTATGTGTTGCTATGAGCAGCTTTATATGTTATACATTTGGAAAACCTTAGCCTTTTCGAGAAGAAAATGACAAGGGAAATTATGTGACCATACCATTTCAATTATAAAAGGACTTCTACTCTACAATCTGAATGTTGCTAAACAATGTAGCATCTAAAAAGCATTCCTTGAATAGCTGAATGCAACCTCTGAAGTTGATTCCTGTTTCAAGTGACTACATTTTTTTTTCCTGAAGCTTAGAGTTGGACCTCTGCTTCTATCTTTGCTTATTTGAAGGCTTAGTCTAAATTCTATCATTTTAGATTTATGAATAGTACTTGATTTGACCTCTAAATAACCATATTAATGAATCTTCTTTTAGAAGGCTATTTTAACTCACTAAGCTATCTAATGCCAGATTGAAACCTTATTTGCATAATTGCATACCATCTAAGTTTAATGGCTCATTTGGTATGCAGAATATTAGGGATAGAAAGTAAAATAGAATAACAATGGAGAAAAGAATCTTACTTATATGCCTGGAAAAAAAAAAGATGGTAATGTTGAGTGATCATATGAGGAACATAATAGATGCCATGTATTTGTTTGTTTGTTTTGTTTTTTTTTTTTGGTTTTTTTTAATTGGAAAGGGAATGCTTTTCTTTATGATATAATATGGGCCCTAAGAGTACTCAATCATTTGATTATCTATTTCAGTTGGGAAACTGTATAGAAATTGGCCTGCCAATGCTCTTGTTAGTGATTGGATTATCACAAGTAAGTGGAAAATCACTAATAAAACATGGTGCTTCAAGCCATCACATTATTCAAATCTTCCTTCGGACGAAACTAATTCTATCTAATTTGCAGTATTTTAAGCATGTGAGACCATTTAGAGATACCCCTATATTTGAAAGATTTCCAGTGTTGATTTGCATTGCCATTATTTGGATCTATGCTATTATATTGACTGCAAGTGGAGCTTATCGGCATAAACTTGCTAGAACACAGCATTTTTGTCGTACAGACAGAGCAAACCTGATATCTACAGCCCCATGGTACATCTTTTTGTTCGATTCTTCTTAAATTTTGAACCACTTAGTTGCTGAGGTCTAAGGTTTCTTTCAATGCTAATAATAGGTTCATGTTCCCCTACCCACTCCAGTGGGGCCCACCGACCTTTTCTGCTGGTCATGCATTTGCTACAATGTCTGCAGTTATTGTCTCAATGGTTGAGGTAACCATTTATTATCCTAATCATGTCATTTACCATTAGCACTGTTATTTTCACTATTCTGGCAAAGAGAATGATGTTCTTTTTCTGATGCAACATAGCATGCCTAAGTTATGTTTAACCAAATGCAAACACACGCGAGAAAACATTAAGTGATAAAAGCTGTTGGACCAAAAACCCTGGGCTTTTAAATATTTGTGGTACATATATTTTATGTCTTGTTCAAATGGTTTGGAAATAACTTTCCATGGTCTTGAGAAATTAGTATAACCACACACCAGCTGCTCCCATTGTGTTCAGTTATTTCTGTTGACTATTTCTGTAACTACGATATTTACACTCTAAAAATTGTTCAAGGGGCTGAAGATATTTTTCTCAACTCATTTATTTGGTAGTAATTAGACAAAGGGATTTTTCTTCCCTGTTCTGCAATGGCTATTATATCTTTATAATCATTATTCAATGTTCATTTTTATTACTTTTTCAAAGTAAGAGAATATGTTTAATTTTTACCCTCAAAATCATTTTTTTATTATTTTCCGATCCATTCATTTTTCAACGTGCATACCAAATGATAAAAGGAAGAATTTAGAATAATCATAATGTTGGCCTCTTTACGATTTTGGGGAATTCTGCAATGGTGTTCTGATAAAGAATTTCTCATTGCAGTCAACTGCTGGATATAAGGCAGCATCCCGGTTGGCAATTGCAACTCCACCTCCTGCTTATGTTCTGAGTCGAGGCATTGGCTGGCAGGTAAGTCACTACTTACCACAAATCAGTTATTGATAAAGTGCGGCCTGTGGTCATACTGATTGTTAAATTTTGATTATATTGATTTGTTGGTCCTGTTACTTGAATTGCAAGAAATGCATAATAACATTATTATAGATCTGATACTTGATGTGTCTGAAAGCTGATCCTATTAATTTTGCACAGGGCATTGGTGTCTTGCTCGGTGGTCTTTATGGAACAGGGACAGGTTCTACCGTTTCAGTGTAAGTGACACCCTTTCGTGAGATGTTACTGCAAAGTTACTTGCAAATGGTCTCTCTAATCTTTGAATATTAGTTTGATGACCATCTTTATTATGCATTCCAGAGAAAATGTGGGCCTTCTTGGACTAACCCGAGTTGGAAGTCGAAGGGTTGTTCAGATTTCTGCTGGTTTCATGATATTCTTCTCCATGTTAGGTTGGTATAGTTCTTTCAAAACATTAGTCTGCACCACTGATACAACAGAAATGAGGCTCTGATGTTTTATTTCTTTCTCATGTTGTGTATTTTAATTGGGGAAAATGAAAATACATCTCTTCATCTCTTTGTAATTTATGAACATCATCAACTTTGAAATGATATATTTCCAACTTTGACATTTAAAACCTTTTGTTTATTACTTGGTTACAGAATATGACATTTCATACCTTTATCCTGCCACATGAACCCCCTATTAGTTTAAACGTAAACAAGAGTGCAAGAGTGATTGGTCTCCCTACCTTAAAAATGTATTAAAAAAGAGACATTATTGAGTATAACAAAGATATAAAAAGCATCCTTTCCATCTTTATCTTTCCTCCTCAATACCAAACGGGGCCTAAATCCCAAAGTTTCCAGTAGAACTGTTTGCAAATGACTTAAAGGGTTGCATCCACATTTTCCTATGTTTTCTGATGTTCTAAGCTTAGTAAGTTAGTTGTTTTCTGTTATGATGATAGAGTAGAAATTAGAGTAGGAAGATAGTTTCATTTACACTAGCTAAAGTATTATTCTATTTGTTTCTGCAGGGAAGTTTGGGGCTGTCTTTGCATCTATTCCGTTCCCAATATTCACTGCACTGTACTGCATTCTCTTCGGTCTCGTAGGTACACAAGCAATTAGTTCGATTGAATTTTTATTTCCATAGTTAACTTTGGCTCCTCCATTCACAGTTACTTGTTTTTGTTCCTTTAGCTTCAGTTGGAATATCATTTCTTCAGTTCACAAACATGAACTCCATGAGAAACCTAATCATCACTGGGCTATCATTGTTCCTTGGAATTTCTATTCCTCAATTTTTCAATGATTACTGGAGTCCTCCACATCATGGCCTTGTTCATACCAATGCTGGATGGGTGAGTTTTCGTTTAGTGGCATAATTAGCTATTACGCAAAATTTGATTGAGAAGAGTAGTGATCAAAGTGTATAATAGATATTACACTAGTTTTTTGTGCAAGCAAAATAAAATCTCGTCCCAGAAATGCTGAACCAAACAGTTAAAGTTAAATAAATTACAGTTCCTTCTTTGTGGTTTGACTCAAAATTAAAGTGGTTTAGAATATTTTCTATTAATTTAGAACTAGTTTCAAGCCCTTTGATGGGATTAAGTGGAAAGTTGTCTTAAAAGGCTGAGATTATTGATTAAGACATAAGCAAACCATCCCTCCATTGTTGCTGAAATTTTTGAACATCAAGAACTCATTTTTATGTGTGACAATGTGTCATCTTTGTAGCTCAATGCACTCATAAACACCATATTCTCATCGCCGGCCGTAGTGGCTTTGATTGTGGCAGTGTTCCTTGACAACACGCTCGAGGTTGAAAAGTCAAAGAAAGATAGAGGGATGACATGGTGGGCAAAGTTCAGAAAGTTTAAAGGAGATAGCAGAAATGAAGAATTCTATACTTTGCCATTCAATCTCAACAGGTTCTTCCCACCTACTTGATATTCATGAGAATGAGAAGCACAGATACATAAATCTTTAAGTCATGGCAAATATGATGAGTAATATTCTTTCTTCACAATCATCCTTTGATTTTTTTAACTTGGTCCCAGTTAGGATTATAAAGCATTTGGATTCATGCTCTGTAGATTCAATAAAGAGAATATTTATGTTTCTAGCTTTAGTACCTTCTCAAAAACTCTCAAGACTATTTCTAATTTGTAGTTACATTCTTTTATGGAATTTTCTTCAAATGTATCAATCCATGAATGTAAAGAATCCTAATTTCTTATATATGTTTGCTAAAGTATGCTTTATTAGATGAGTAAAAAAGGGCGAAAACAAAGACCTATCAGCAAGACTTCGGTTTATAATAAGTGGACTATGAATGATATTTTTATTTTTAAATTAAACACAAGGGAGCTTTGTCATATTCTTTTTGTAGTTATCACTTATCACTGTTCCTTGTAGAGGCCAGATATAATTTAATTCTTTTTTTTATAACATAAATTCTATTTGATGATGGATTAATATTATTATCCCTTTAATGACGTTCTCTCTTAAAAATTGTTTTAATTTTTATACAAAATGGAGGCAACTCTTAAAATTTTTTTTAGTTATTTACAGTTGTCAAATTCATGGATTGTATTATAAAGTTTCACTTGAAATGCTTTTGATTATGAAGCAAGTGTGGAGAGGTTATGGGTGAGACCTTCAAAACTTATTCGTCTACAATTTAAAAGTATGTTATCTTTTTTCCTATTTGAAAAACCTTTTTTGTGATGATTTTTTTTTTCAATATAAATGGATATACAAGATTGTTTTTTTTATAAAATAATAACAACTATATTGCGAGATTGAAATAAAGAATAACATAAGAAATCATTGATACAATATTTGAAATAAAATAAGTTGTGCACACAAGGGCCACACAATTATTGTATTTTGTGTGCAATCTTGAATGTAGTTACATAGTTTCAACAGACTCAAATAAAATACAACTTCAAAGTAAATGTATGTCTAAATTTTTAAGCTTCTTTTTTTTTTAAAAAAAAGTTTTTGTGAAATTTTCAACACACTGATACAAATCCAACATATTTTCACACACAACTTAGTAAAACACAAATGCAGATAAAGAAACCATTGGAAGATCCAAAGCTCATCATCAGCCCTTCATTATCTCACTTTCCAATTTGATCTCCAAGGCTGACCAAAAAAAAAAATTAATTAGCAGCTTAATCAAAATGGAACATATAGACAAAATAAAAATTAATAACCTTGTTTATTCTTCACAATCTTCGAGACGGTCCTTAGATAATGTGTATTAAATTAGAGCTAACTATTTATAATGATGAGAAATAATGTACTAAGAATGTAAATGGTGGAAATTAATTATTTTTGAGTTCCATATAATTATTCAACTTCTAATATTACCATAACATGTCACTTATTTAATACGAGTACATTATTATGATTTTGATATGACGAAAAATTTTGGGAGTGATTGCAATTTCTGATTAAAAAAAATTAGAGCGATGTATGTGTGGTTGTTAAGATAGAATTTTTTTTTCTCGTAATAAAAGACTTTTTTTTCCATATAAAATAGAAATTGTAATGCACAAAATTATTTCATTGATTAAATATGATAATAGTTTGAAAGAAAAAGTGTAGCTACGAACCTGATGATGAGGGCTTGTCTTCTAATGGGATTTTTGAGATTTTTGATATGTTTGGACAATGTTCTATTGCTATAGTACCAGAAAGGAGGTTGAATTCATAACCTTCATAAATCTCTCTCAACTTTGGCAACTTCCCGAGATCCAAATCATTCAGTTTAGGAAACAGCCTTTGATGATGAGCAGCTACTTCACCTTCATAAGCTTCAACAACCCTCTCCAGTTGAGAGCAATTCCTTATAGTTATTTTCTCCAATGAAGGACAATGAGATGCCAGAGAATATGAGAACACCCTTCTCACTTTATGGCAATCAGATATACAAATGGTCCCTAGTTTGGGGAAGCAAACAGTGGAAGTAGTAGAAAGATTCTTAAGTGACTCTTCACAAAATATTCCCTCCCATTCATTGCATCCTCTTACTTCAAGTCTCCTCAACTCTGGAAGGCTTGTGACAATAGCAAGAGTGAACGTATTTCTTAATCTTGGGCATCCCCACATTTTAATGCTTTCAAGTCTATGGAAGCTCAAAATTTGTATGGGATCTTTCCAAATATATTCTAATTCCGGTAGATTTACTAACTCCATGGAACACAATTCTGACTTCACCACCCTCACTGTGTCATTGTCATGTTTCTGTGAAGTAAATATATTCAATGATTAGATGAAAATTCAACATATAGACTATGTATACACACACATGAACCACATAAATTTAACGGCACTGTAACATTAAAAAGTAAACCCCATTCATGTTACATATTTATAAAACTGTAATAAGATAAGCTCAGTAAGATGAATTTTATCAAGTTAGACTTTTCTTATACATATTATTGATGGTCCAATGTGAAATATATATAGACACACACGTACACAATGTATGATGTATAAATATGCATCCACGTTGATTTATTTCAAATCAAACAGTCTTGGACAAGTCATACTTTCCATGATAAAGAACCGCTCACAAAAACGAAAAATGATTCCGCAACCAAGCATTAATGGGAACATTGCTAATACTTCAAGTAATTTCCAGCATGATTTCATGACGAGAAGACTGCTTCACAGACGCAAAATATTAAATAAAATTTGAAATGATTATTGCTTTTCATTAGAATATAGTCTTGCTACTCGTATATATCGTTTCATAGTAAACACAAATTTTCAAATAAATTTAAAAAGTAAACAAGAGGAAAGGAAAACAGGTCCTGTAAAAAGAATTTTCTCACGTCCAAAGAAAATGAGAAAATATTTCCACTGATTCACTCTTAACAAAAACAACCATGAACAAGTACTTTCTATAATAACAAAGAAGTTATTTCTCCAACGAAGCTATAAAACGAAAAATATAAAGTGTTCTGTTTGATAAATAATTTAAAAGACATTTATCAATTTTATCCATAAAAAATCACAAATAAAAAAAGAAATAGTGAGAGGAAACACTTACGTGAGGGAATATCTCTCTCAATTTCGGCAATGACAACAAGCGAAAGTGCTTCAGTTTGAGAAGTGGTAGCCGATCCCCATAGGATGCTTCTTCAGCAAGCCTCTCAAGTTCAGAACAATTTCGGATCAAAGGTTGCTGAGAGATTAAAGCACGCTAGTTAGTTTCGTACAAAAGCTGAAAGGAAAACCTACAAATTTTAATAGCAATAAAAGATGCCCACTGACAAAGACCTTTTTAGCGTCCACAGAAAATTTAACAAATATTGTGTCTATATACATAATTTGTAGATATTATATCAGCTCCAACTTAATCTCAACATGCATTTTACCGGACTCAATCAATTTTTATAGTAACATGGAAAATGTGTGATTGGCAAATGTTGTATATACTTTTTACTACATAATTATGTTAATTCTCTATTATAACAACGATATCACATTTAATAAATAACATATATATATATATATATCTTTTTTTTACCAAGAAGTACACATATTAAATATTTCTTGACCGACAAGAATTATTTGAACAAACATACTAATGTTAACTTAATTTTTAGCAGAAAAAGAAAGCCACAAAAAGGTATTTTCTCACATCAAAAAGAAAAGAAAAGCATGGCGAAAAAATTTGAAAGGGAAAAATATTTCTCTTAAAGTATGTGTAGTTTTTATATAATGCATCAACACTAATTTATTTTTGAATAAAAATAACTTTGAATAAGCACTTCCCACAATAAATACCTAATAGTAAAAGCAATATGAAAAAGTCATTTACTTGACCAAAATGCAGAATACGAAATGTAAAATGTTACTGCATCTGACAAATAAAAGTTGTTATTTTAAAAAAAAGGAAAAAGGAAATATTATTTTATTATTATGAAAATAAGGAAAACTCAGAAAATAGTTTCATCGTGCAGCCTGAATATATAGCCAAGAAAATTTAATAATAAAAAGAGGTTTATGCAGGTATAATAAAGTGAAGTCAAAAATAAAATAAATACTGTAGAAGTTATGTTTAATGATTATACAAATATATATATTATACGATAGCAAACAAAAAATTTTCAAATAAAAGGGAGATGTAAATTGAACATGGCTACTTTAGCAAATGCGTCAACATATATATATGGATTATTATTATTTCTAATATGCAATGATTCAAGAGAGACATTGCGGATTTGCTGGTCAAAAAAAAAAAAGAGAGAGAGAGATTGCGGATGAGACTTACCTGTGGATGATCTTGCATATCATGAAGTAGTGGATGGGCTCCATGTGCAACTTCTTCACCAATCAGCCCCTCAAATTCAGAGCAACGGAATATACTTATTTGCTCTAGTGAAGGACAATGAGATGCAAGAGAATAAGATAACAACCATCTCACTCTGTTGCAACTGCCTATCTCAATATATGTAAGTTTGGGGAAGCAAATATTAGAAGAAGAGAGGTTTTTGAGTAATTCTTCACAAAATATTCCCTCCAATTCCTCGCAAACATATACTTGAAGTCCTCTCAACTCTGGAAGGCTTGCAACAATAGCAAGAGTGAAGATACTTTTTAATTTTGGGCAGCTGTCCAATAAAACAAATTCAAGTCTATGGAGGCTCACAATTTGGGTGGGGCCCTTCCAAATATATTCCAATTCTGGTAGACTAAATAGTATTAATTCACTCAACTCTGAATCCAGCTTTAGAGGTTCTTGGGCTTTAATAGATTCATCATCATCTTCTACTCTTCCTTTGACTTGGATTTCCAATATACCTTTCTTTTTTCCACTGCTTTCAATTTGTAGACTTTTCAACCTGAGAAAAAGGATCAAGGATTGCTGATTTTGCAACTGATTGAATCTTTTTGCTGTAACGCCCACATAAGCACTGTCAGTTTCCTTTCCCTGTAAATGTATTAAAATTAAAATTATGAAATGGACTGATTATAACAACTTGCTTTTTTTTTTTATTTTAATAACAAAAGCAACCTTATATCATGCCCCCACGATTGCGTGTGGCTGTACAAAAACAACTTGCTTTTTACTCTAACTAGATTGGAGATTAAACCCAGTAAGTTTCTTATATTATATATTAATTATTGCCAACTATTGCTCGTAAATAATCCTTTTTAACAAGTAGACAAATATATATAGTAACAACCAGCGCTTTTTTCATTACCAAAACTTGAAATGAAAATATAAAAATTTTAATAGCAGTAAAAGAGGCACGGTAAGAGAGATCTTTTTAAATATCAAAAGAAAATTTAAGAAAAACATTTATCTTAAAATGTGGTATCCTAAATCATTATTTTATAGACAAAATATAAAACAAAAAATTTAAAGTGCCGGTCGGAAGAATGAGATAACAAAGACAATTTGTAAATAATTTTTGTAATACTCAAAAAAAAAAAAACAAGTAGACAATTTATAAATAATTTTTGTAATACTGAAAAAAAAAAGAAAAGTAGAAGTAGTAGTGTAATTTGGTTACAAAACATAATTAGTAGTTGAATCTAAAAAAAAAAATCTCTTAGTCCCAATAATTTTAACTTAATATAAAATTTGGTCCCTGGACTTTTATTTATTATTGCTACTTACTCCTTAATCTTCTCTTTAATGTTTAGTATATAACATAAATATTAAGCAACAATATTTAGGTCAAATTCTTTATATTCATTATACAAGGTTCTCCAATTATATATGATTATATATGTATCCTACATATTTTTAAAATATTATCATTGAGGTGCACTGCAAACTATATTTTATACTTGAGGACTAGCAGTAGTGCAAAGATATAGAATTTCATTCTACGAACATTGTTATGTAGTTAAAAGTCTTTAAATAAAGAAAGAAACGACGCTAATTTATAATATATTAACTTCTTTAGTTACTTTCCACAATTAATATATAGATGGTGATAGAAATTATGATTACCAAACTATTTTATGATAACAAACAACACTTGACTTTCATTTTGAAATTGATTTTTTTTTGGGCCAAAATTTTGAAATTGATTTCTTGTATTTTTTTAAATGGTGATAATTAACATAATCTCAACATGTATTTAACAAACGAATATTCTATATATGTTTTGCTACATGATTAAGGGTGTGTTTGGATGAAACCAAACCGTGGTTTGGAAAAGTGATTTTGGAGAATAGATTTTGGGGAAAATAGATTCTGTGAAGAATAGATTTTGTAAAAAAGTGATTCTGAGAAGTGAGAGTGTTTGGATAGTTGTTATCAGAAGCACTTTTTATATATACAAATTACTAAAAAAAAGATATAAGTTAATATGATAATTACAGAAAAAATAGATTTTATGATATATTTTAATTTGAAGGAATAAATTGTTAATAATATGTTTTTTACCACATAATTAATAATACATAAGATAATATAATTAATAAATAATTAATGTGTATATATATTTAAAAATATAAAATTAAATATATTTATAAAAAAATATGTTTATAAAAAAAATAACAAGATACATATATAGGCCCTCACACTCTCCCTTCTTTCTCCAAAAGCAAAAAAAATTTGCTTTTTCCAAAACCATGGTTTTGGAGTCAAAACCATGGTTTTGACCCAAAACTATGGTTTTGGTTTTGGAGGGGTGTTTGGGTAGATTATTCCCCAAACCATGGTTTGGGGTGTCACCCAAACACACCCTAAATTCAACCTCTGCTATAACATTTATTAATGATATATATATAAGTAGACATATTATATATTTCTTGACCAACACAAATATTTATTTGACCAAAAACTGAAATATAAACATACAATTGTTTAAGACCAAGAGCGGCACCGTTAAAAAGTGTTTTTTCACATCCACAAAAAAGCATGGCAGAAAAATCCAAACCAAGAAAGAAAGAACATTTTATATATGGAAAATGCATCAATGCCAATTTATTATAAATAGAACAACTTTGAATAAGTACTTCCCACAATAAATACTTGATGCCAAAAAAGAATTAATATGAAAAATACAAAGCTTGAAAAAGCAATAGTATTTTTTATCTTGAAAATAATGAAAAACTCAAAAAGTAGTTTTATCATGTAGCCTAAATACAGAGCTCAGAAAACTTCCTAATAAAAAGAGGCTTATATAGTAACAATGAACTCATGTCAAAAATAAAACGACTATTATCTCTTACGAAGAATATTTTTTAAAACATAAATATATATATATATATATATATATTATACGATTGTAAACATGGCTATCTTTAAATTAACAAGAAAGTAGAGGTAGAATAAACAAAAAGAAAAATAACATGACTATTGTTGGTTATTGAGAATATATATATATATATTTTATACTTATATATATTGTTCGATCATAAGCACAGATTTTTTAAATTAAACGAAAAAAGTAATATCTTCAATTTGTTCTCGGCAAAAAAAAAAAAAAAGTAGAGTGAGCAAAAAGAAAAAATCACCTACAAGTGAAATTATTAGTAGGTGCATGATTCTAGTTTTTCTTTTCAGCATAGGAGTCAAAATAAAAAGGCATTGATTTCACGTAAATTGAGAAAAGGATATCAAATTTATGCGTGTCAAAAGAAAAAAGCAAAAAAAATTCAGTTTAAAAATTAAATGAAAGATAAATACTTTTCATCAAATGTGTGGATATGGACTATTATTTCTAATACACAATGATTCAAAAAGAATTTTGCGAATAATACTTACATATGGATAATATTGATTATCATGAAGTAGTAGATCCCCATGTGCAGCTTCTTCATCAATGAGCCTCTCAAATTCAGAGCAATTGCTTATAATTATTTCCTTCAGTAAAGGACAATAAGAAGCCAGGGAACAAGACAATAGCCATTTCACTTTGTCACAACGATCAATATGAAGTTTTCTCAACTTTGGCAGGCTCGTAATGGTGGCATGCGAGAAGATACATATTCTCAATTCAGGACAACTCTGTATCCATAGCTCTTGTAACATGGGGAGAGAGCAGGCAATAGATGAATCTTGAAACACTTGCTCAAGACTATTCATTTCAAACAGTCTCAAAGTGATCAAGCGTGAGAAAACTTGTTGCGTTTGAAGAATGTTCACATCAGGCTTCTCAATGATGAATCTTTTCTCTTGACAGCATGATACCCCTAAGTGGTTTATTTGAAAATTTATATCTTTATGATCCCACGAACAATTATGTAACCAAAGGTGATTTGCTCTAAGAATGAGATTTTTCATTGATGAATTCAAAATAGAGACTCTAAAGCCTTGTATGCATAAAGCTCTTAATGCTTCACCACAACTATCCACATATTCTTGAAAAGGGTCACTTACATATTCAGGAATTATACGACATGTGGAGTCATAGAGAACATACCTCCTCAATCTTGAAAGAGAGAAATTATGTGGGATGACAGATTTGTGGTCCCAAAAATATAATTCTTCAAGCTGCTCACATCTACCAATTACTTCTATAGGGCTTTTCTCAATTTCACAATCATATATGTCCAAAAGTTTTAGCATTTTCATGTCTACAATTCTGATAGGCAATTCATCAAGCTGAGAACCACGTAAGTCAAGAATCTCCAATGTTTTGAGTTCACCCAATAGAGAGATATCACCCAATTTTTTCCCTCTAATACATAAGGTGTGAAGATATGTTAATGATACAATTGATCGCGGGATTGAACGAACAGATGATCTCATCCTATGTCCCCATTGAAAGCCATATTCTATGAGTGCCAAGACTTTGAGTGCTTTTATTGCTCCCACATCTTCAATAAACCCATGAGGTTGAAGTAGCAAAATCTCTAGTGTTGAACAATGCAATTGATCAAAGAGATTGAAATCCGCATCCAGATTCCACAATGACAGTGCTTTTGTATCTTTCAAATTTTGGCGATTGCCAAGCAAAATGTTTGAAACTTCACTGCTGTCCACCAAAATCTCTTGACCTTGCTTCTTTGCAATCCATAAGGCTACATCTCGAACTAAGTCGTGCATTTTTACACATGCTTCCTTCTTTATACTCATTAACAAACAAGAATCCAACAATATCTCAAGAGCATCAAAAATCACTCTCCTTGCACCCTCTACTGTGAAAATAGACTCCTCCGGCTCAAGTGTCCTCATGCCAAATCGAATTAAATCTTCTTTGTGAATTTCATGATCTTCGGGGAACATAGAGCATAATAAGAGAAGCGACTTGGCTGTGGAACTTGGCAAACTAATATAACTCAATTCGAGGCATGCATAAGCACTCGCAAGACCTTGTCCAACATTCAACGGTTGGAAGTGTTTTAGTCTCCATAATGCTGATTCCCATGCTTCAATATGTTTTCCCTTTAAGGACGTTCCAACTGCTACAATTGCAATTGGCAACCCCTTGCACTCATCAACAATTTTCCCTCCCACATCACCAAACATATTTAAGGGATCGTTGCCTAGGTTTGCATGCTTCTTGAATAAGTCCCATGCCTCCCCCTTAGTTATCAAAGGTAGTTCAATCATAGGCTCACAATCCATAGAGACACATACATCTCGAAGGCGAGTTGTTAACAAGATATGACAACCTTCAACAAGTGGAATGCCAATATCTTCAAGGTTTAGATGCTTCCACACATCATCCAGGATTATAAGAATCTTCTTATTTTTCAATCCTTTTGATAGCCTTTGTGCTTTAGTAGGCTGAGTTGGCTCTTGAAGTGGCAAGTCTATTTGCCCCGCTATTTCCTGCTGAATGTCCAGAATATTTGGGTCTTTAGAAACGACTACCATGATGACCTTGTCAAAAAGCTTCAATTCAGCCACTTTCTTGCCCACTTCCTTTGCCAACGTGGTTTTGCCTGAGCCCGCTATACCATACAGTCCCACCATCTTGTTTTTGCCACTTATAATTGCCTCCAAAAGACGATTATAAGTTAATTTCCTTGAGTTGAAAGCCATAAACTCTTTGGAAGAGAAGTAAGTAATGCCAGGAAGTTGGATCAGTTGGGAAAATGGCTCAAAGCTGGAATTTTGTTTGAGATCTGTCATTTGCTTAGCCTTATTTTCCATTCGTTTTGCTAAAGAATATCTGAGTGACACATTAAAACACTTGTTTCGTCCTCCTTCAAGCTCTTGTTGTAGCTTTTGCACCTCTTCTAGGATTGCATTCACATCATCCAACCACTTCTTCACGGATGGCATTATTTCTTCAGTTTTTCGATCAGCTTCTTCCTTGCGCTTTTTCACGTCTTCTAGTTTTGCCTCCAGCTCTTGTTTTGCTTTCTCAACACCTCCAATGAGCTGCTTGAAGCAGAACAAATAAGTAGCTCCTTGTGAAATTGGAGCCACCAAATATTCTGCAAGCTTTGACCCGATTGATATCACAATCTCCGCCATCTGATGCAATAAAACGCAATCACATATACTTACTTAATGTTGCTTTAGTACTAATAATCTCTCATATTATAAATACAAAATCAAGTAAAAAGAGTTCATTCGGCTGTTACATACTTTCGCTGCCAACTAATATAAAATCTAAATAATGACATGAAAATTGACAATGCAGAAAGACGATAACTGAAACTAATTAATTATGAGAGAGCACAAGAAAAACAGGAATTCTCAAGTTATACCATACCAGAAGATATTATAGACAACAATGTAAATTAATGATTAATAAATACTCTCTAAAAATGGAGAATTTTTTCTTAAACAAAATTGAAAGGATTTCCTGCGATTTCCCAAAATTGAGTACCAGAAAGCATAACTTAGCCCCCAAAATCGTAACTTCACACAGTTATAGAAATTATTTAAGCAGAAAAAATCATAAGACGTAGCAAACAACTAAAATGAAATAAATTAAAAAAATAAAGCATTTATTCAGTTAATTACCTCAAACTGTACAGTCAAATTAGTCTGGAAAGGAAAATGTTTCGCCGAAGCGAGCTTGAAATCAATAAAGAAACAAACAATGATTCACGTAATTAAGCCTATGACATTATGGATCTTAAAATTTAGAATTCAATTTCTACAAATATTCATTCTCCTAGATTTATTATTGTGAAGTTCAAAAGAATGAATCGAACAGATTTGCAATTTTTTTATAGTGCTCTTTCACCAAACTTCAAATAAAAAGTTGGGAAAATTACCCACAGGTTCCGAAGAAGAAAATTAAACATAGATAGATTCAAAATATTTTGTATTTACAACTTTTAATATGAATCGATGATTCGTGGAAGGATAATGATTTGGTTTTCTTCTGAAAATACACTAAAAAAATCTATCAGCTAATAATTAAATATTTATACCGCTGTTTTTTTTTGGTTCGATTGATATAAATATCTAAATAAAGATCCACAATACATATTAAATTAATGACGACACCCAAAACCGATAGAAAAAGTAGAAACATCACAATAAAACTAAGAGTTTTTAGATTATTCTTTACTTTAGGTAAAAAAAAAAAAAACCAGCCTGGGCGTTCAATCAGAAAACTGGCAAACTAGCCTTCAGTCTGGTCAAGTTTGCTGGTTGGACCCAGTGACAAACGGGTTTATCCAAGTAGCCACCAGGTGGGATGGGTGTTTATCCGGTTTAAACTTTTTGCGTCTTAAAAATGCATAAACTGTGGTAAAGGAGAAGATTTACCGAGAAAAGAAGGCAGAGGAAGAGGAAAAATAGAGAGAGAAAACAAACCTTACTGTGAGAGAATTCCTGAACATGCTAGAAAATCAAATGAAGATGCATTTTAGCGTGGAAACTAAAAACGCATGGAAGAAAGATAAAAAGATGATTCAACATTCAAGGCTTCACCAGGGGGACTTATTTGTTGTTGAAGCTGTAAGAGAGAAACTATGAGAGAGAGAGAGAGAGGAGAAACTAGAAGATTAGAAGGTAAGAACGAAGATGATAGAGATAATGGGATGGAGGAAGTATGGACAAGTGAGAGAGAAATGAGGAAGGCAAAAGCAATTTAGCTGAGAAAGAGAAATGAAGAACTGTGAAGGGGGTTCCAGGCTTGCTATTTTACTGTGCTTGCTGCTTGTTCGTTGTTCAAGGAAGAAAGAGGAAAGCTGCTCATGATGCGTGTCATGGAAAGGAAGACGGGGAGCAGTCACGTGGGAGAGAGAAAAAAGAGTAGAAAAAAGAAAAGAAAAAAGATATGTATTTTAATGAAGTGCAGATTTTTGTCTCAAACACCTAAAAATATCAAACATTTAAAGTAGATATGTATTTTAATAATTTTGATTGCTACAATTAAAAAATTAAGCTGTTGGGAAAAAAAATCAAACATTTAAAATATTTTTATAGTTTCTTATATTTTATTGAGTGATTATTATTTATAAATATTGTTATATTTTGTTATTGTCAATTAAATTATATTATTTTGATATGACCGGTCTGATTCCAGTTGGACTCTGATCTAACCCATTGCCTCTGAGTCCAAAAAAAAAAACCCATTGCTTCAATTATTTTAATGATTGGTCCGGTTTTTTAATCCTTACCTTTATCAAAATATCAATTTATTTGTTGATTGAGATATTATTCCCTTACTATATTCATGGCAAATAATAAGAAAAATAAAATATAAATAAAATAAGTGACTAAATGGGTTATTATGATATTTGGTACTTACCTCAAATATTATAATAAAGTTACACGAATAATACAGAAATGACCTACCGAGTAACTCTTAATTCAAATTAAGAGATGTCCAGTTGCACAAAAGTAACAAATAACAATTCATGCAATTGGTACAAATACATGATCTATTAAATTTTTTTTAAAAAAAATTTAAGTCTTAAAATTCATTATTGCAATTATTTTTTTTGGCCTGACATTATTGCAATTATTGAGGAACCAAAAGGAGGAAAAAATAAAGTTCACTGGCCAAACTTTTTATGAAATGCAGAAAAAATAAATTCTTTCAAGAATAAATATTCAGTTAATATAAATTCATTATAATTTGACAAAAGCGCCTAACAGATTTGATATTGCAATTAAAAAACAGCGTTCTGTATGATTATACTGTCACCGTCACAGATTGAACACAAACAAATCCAATTAATATGAATTTACAATCACAAAGTGAGAACATCTAACAGATTGTTTTTTATGTTTAATTTTCTAATATTCACAATTTTTTCTTGGGAAAAATTAATTAAAGAATTAACGGTTCTTCAAAGACAATATTTACCTGCAAGACGCCTTGATGAGTTCATGAAAGAAGGCAATGAATGACATAAGAATGTGAAAAAAGATAAGAAGGAAGTCTAAACTCTTTAAAGGAGAATAGATGGAGTATTTGTTCTTTACTTGACGTCTTTAATTATAGGGACACCCATTCTAAAGTCGAAGTAAGCCATATGTTCATTCCTTAATGATGACTTAAATCGGTTTTGATGCACACTGCTTTAGGTTTCTTTCGTGCTGTTCTTTCCTTGAAGATAAAGAAAATAAGTATTCTCTTCTTTCTTTGGGTGCCAAAGTAATTGTTATTTCAATTTTAATATACCAAAGGGAATAAAATGACACACAAGGGAAGGCGGACACAAAATGACACACACGCATGCACACGGAGAGTTTGGAGTATTTAATTTAAATAAATACATTGCGAGCATTTACCGCAAGAGTGTTCCTACCTTTTTTCTTTTTTGCCAAAAAATAGAGACCCTAAAATTAAATGGGGAGACTGAGGGAACAATTTATTTAATCTTTATAATTATCATTTCTATATGTTTTTAAGAAAAACTGAAAAACTAGTTATTTTAAATCTTTTCATTAGGCAGGGTACCATTTCAAAATGTAAAACATATATGTGTGGGTGTCTATGTTAGATATTATTATAAAAGAATTTCTAAATATTTACTTAAGAAAAAAATACTCAAAAATTTACTCAAGAACTTAAATTTTCAAGTCATATATTCCCTGACTAAAGAGGTGTGTAAAACTTCATAACATAATTATTCATCGTTTAATAATTTAAATTTGGAATTTAAATAATGATCAAAGACATATTAAAAAACTAATAAATATCTCAAGTTAACTCAAGCTGTATATAGTATAATTTTGTAAAACACGTATTTCTAATATTCCATGCAAAAAGAAGTATATATTTTATATATCTATATAAAATTTTTTCTCCCCTCCCTTTTCTTCCATTTCCCTCATATCAGACGAACCCTTAAGGAGATGTAAGATGAAGAAATAATATTATGAAATTTACCATCGAATCTGTTGAAACTGAAAATTAATCTATAAGATCAAAATGATTAGACATAATTCTTTGTCAAAATATGAAAGTTAAGAAACAGCATTCTGAATGGTTACATCAATTCCTATGAGTTTATACTGTTCAGTGTTTAAACTAGGGAGGAAAGGAAAAGAACTTTGTGAGAACACACACACACATATATCCAGATTTTTAACTGGGGAACAAGGGAAGGAAGGTTATGAAACATCAAACTTGGATGTGCCAGGACACATTCTTAAGATCAGAGAACAGGCAGCATCCTTAACAATAACAATGAAGCAGAGGACAACCGTTAAACACAGCACGAAGTTTTGGAAGAGGAGACAAAGACGATGATGATGGGGAGAGAGAACATGAACAGTGAGAAAGGAGAGAGAGAAGCCATGGGAGCAAGTGTTGCGGCTGATTGAGGAGGACAGTGTCAACTTAAACTAACGGCTTTTTAAACGTAATGATTGGCATTATTGACAACGTAAACAATAAGAATTCGACAAAAAGAGAAATAACTAGAAGGATCTTATTCAAAATTTAACAAAACTACAAGGACTGTCAAATTAATTTTTCCTATTTCAAAAAACAATATAGCAAAGAATCTTCAAGTGAATATTTACCTGTTCGACAGATAGATGAACTTAAAGATGTCTGATGAGAAGCCTGAACAGTAGAGGCAGGTTGAAGAAATGATTGAAACTGCTGCTAGTACATACGCATCATCCAAGATTGAACGTAAATACAAGAAAGAACAAGTGAGATCAGGTGAATGTAAATGAATGAGACAAGTTAGTCTAAACTCTTTAATAATTTAAAAACTAAACAAAGTACCACATAAGAAGTCACCAACTACTGAATAATACAAATCCAACTGATATAAATTTATTGTCACATAGCTAGACCATCTAACAAGCTCTTTTTGACGTTTCATTTTCTAATATTCAATTTTTCCTGGCAAAAATTAATTTAAGAATCAATATCACAAAGAATCTCCAATACGATATTTACCTGCAAGATTGAAAGACGGCCTTAATGATAAGAGGACAATGAATGACAGAAGAATGTGAATGGAAATAAGAAGCAAGTCTGAACTCTTTAAGAGAATAGATGGTAAGGATTTGTTCTTTACTTAACTTTTTTAATTATGGGGACATACCAACTCTTAAGCTGAAGTAAGCTACATATTCATTCCTTAATAATGACTTATGCTATTGTTCTTTCCTTTCATTGAGGTCTCCTTTATGCTGTCATTTCCTTAAAGAGGAAGAAAATGAAAGTATTCCCTTCTTTCTTTGGGCCCAAAAGTAATTGTCATTTCAGTATTAATATATCAAAGAGAGAAGAAAGATGAGATACAAGCCACAAAACAATCAAGTTATTCCCTGCGTAGTACTATGGTTCTCTAAAGGGAACTTCTATGCAAAAGACATTGGACAACAATGTAATTCATGGTTAACGCATACAAATGTAAACACACACATATTTGTATCTGGGAAACGAAGCGAATGAAGAAGGTCTGGTTTCTAAAATCAAAATGACAAAGAAAAGCACCAGTCAACTTCCAAAATAAGTCACTACTTTGATTGGAGTCAAAAAAGGAAAAAGATAATGTAATTACGGATGCTTGAACATATTTGTACTTGAAGAAAAAGATGGATTGATTCAAGGAAAAAAAGCTTGCAACGCTACAGAAGCAGCTGATTGATTCTAGCGAGTCAATGTACACTTGTTGCTCTCTTGCAAATTAAATGGAATACTCCTTCGGCAAGTATGATTACAATTTGGAATAGAGCAATGGTTGAAAAGTCTACTTGAGAAACCTAATTGATCTGAGGCATCTTACTGAAGGAAGAAACCTTATGACAATTTAATCTCTCACGTTCACCTTTAACTATGGGTAGTGAATGTTGGGGGATAAAGAAAAAACAAGAATATAAAGTTAGGGTAGTAGAAATGAAGATGTTGAGATAGTTGTATGGTCATACAAGAAAATATAAGGTTCAAAATGAAAATATCATAGCAAGAGTAGGTGTGGCGCCTATCGAAGAGAAAAATAGTTAAACATCAATTGAAATTGTTCGGACATATGCGCCATTGGAGGCTCCGGTAAGAAGAGTAGATCAGACAGTTTGGAGTTCTATAAAAAAGAGTTGAGGAAAACCAACAAGAACGCTCAATTAGGTCATTGACGAGATCTCCCAGTCAACAACGTATCTAAGGATTTGGTTATTAAGAAAGCATAATGACATCGTGCGATTTATATAACTGACTCCACCTAAGGCTTATTGTTGTTTGTTGTTTGTTCACCTTTAACTATGAGTATTCCAGCTGATGAGGTTTGTCTTTAATTAACCGAACATGCCTACCTAAATAAATAAAAGAGGATACTATACTTATGATAAAAAAACTACTTGACATTGTTTCTAGTGAATACTCTTAGCACAATATTTTCTCCACAGCATTTAGCATCCTAGATGGATTTTTGAATAAAATACATTGACTAGCCCTTTATTTTACTTAAATTAAAGAAACTTTCTTTCTATTTTGAAAACATATATATATTTATATATATATATATATAAACTTCCTTTCAAATTAAAATGTATGTTACACAAATTTTCCTTATATTTTTAAAATTTAATTTCCATCCATCCAATCGTTAGCTGATCATTAAGTTTAACTTTTAAATTTTTATTTTGACCAAAATATCCCACTTTAACATAAATGTTATTTAAACATTTATATCTATAAAAAAAATAATTTTTGATACAACAAAACATAATTATAACACATGTATTTTCAAAATTTTTAATATGTTATAAAATTTTTAATTTCAATTATATTATAGAATTATATAATTTTAGTACCTCATGAAATATTGAAACTCAAGATTTTTTTTAAATAGCTAGAAAATATTTTGAATGCTTATTTTCTTATTATATAACATAAATTATGTGAGTTTGGAAACTTATATAAATCATTTAAACTTATGTTTGCATTAACTAAATTACTTGATTTTTTGGCCCAATAAGATAAAAATTAAACAAACAGAAATTTTCAAAAATAAAAAAAATAAAATTAAGATAAAGGAGAAAATATTAAATTCTTCGATATAGTTTTAACTAAGATTTTGGAATTTAGTATTATGAAGGGTAATTTAGCAAATAAAAAGTATTTCAATATAAATTTGAATTAAAAAAAATCTTTTTAAAATATTCTTAATAGAGTTAATATTTTTTATTTAAATGTATGTTTTTAAAATAGAGGAGAGGTCTGTGTAATTAAGACATCATATAGGGAGGTCAGAGTATTTTACTCTTAATTTTTATACAATTCATTTCTTAAGCTGGGAAAAAAAACCATTTTTTCTTAAAATATTTTTTGTTAATAATGAGTATCCTAAACTATATTTTGGTTTAATCTTGGTTATGAAGTTTTACGGTGTTAAGTGAGTAAAAATCGTATTAAAATAAATTTCAACAACCTTATAAAAAATACTGGTTGAAAAAAAAACCTTATAAAAAAAATAATTTTTCCAGTCTTTCATTTCTGTATATCTAAAAAAGGTAAGAAAGAGAAATATCTAGTTTTCAACGATAATTCTTGTCATGTATTTAAAATAAAGAAAAGCAAGTTACAAAGTAAAAATTTTACAAGTTTACGGTGAATAATAAAAATTTCTGCTAAGATTTTGTTTTCAAAAGGAACTTCAGAGGATATGGAATAATTTAAAAAATAATCTTCAACAACCTTTAAAGCAAGTTACAATGTCTTTTTTGACTATCATAAAACAACGTTGCACGCAGCCACTTGATTGAGCCACATAGCAATATAGCATGAAGCTCGAGAATCCTAATTGCAAGCCACACATAATTATGGCTTGTGAACAGTAATTTAGGTGTGGAGCCAATAGTAAGCCATTTTTAAAAGTGGCTTGGTGGAAGAGTTTTAATATATATATCGATGACATTGATATTGATATTGATATTGATTGGTGATTAGCGTGGATGCATGCGTGTGAAGTGTGGGTGTGTAGCCGATTCAAGTAACCAAAAAAAAAAAAAACTTAACTGGGGGTATTTTGGAAAACATATGCTATATTTATGATTATTACCTAATTTAACTAACTTTCTTAATTTAATCAAAGTAGTTAAATAGATCTTATATTAAGGATTGAAAAAGTATAATATTGCATGAGAGAGAGATCTAGAGAGAGGCGGACATCCATTTTTTAATGGGACATGTGAACACATCTAGACGTGGCTTTAATCCAAATGATTGATAAAAATGAACATCTCATTTGGAATTTACAAGAATGGAGAAACCTACTTCCACTTCCATGTTTAATATAATACCTTCCCACCAAAATTATCAATATAATTATAACCTTAAAACTAACACTTAAGGTAAGTAGCATTTCTCTTCATTTAGAGACTTATTATTTATAAACCATGAATAATAATATACTATTTTTGGTTTTTAATATAAGACCTGACTAACTAGTTTGAGAAAATTAAGAAAGTTATTAAATTATTTTAAATTATTTGTATTATTTATCATTTTTCTTCAAACTAATCTGCTTCCTTATAAATTGATATATAATCTAATGATGCTCATAAATAGTTTAAGAAAATTATATAACATATGTTGTAATTAAATAATTTAGTATTTTTTTTTAATCTTTTAAAATTAGTCAACCAGGTGACTGGAGGTAACACTTTTCTTTTCTTACAAATGTCAACGCATGACTGTACTGAAATCTGAATAGAATTTTCGAAACTTATTTGTCCTCTGAAGATATATTAAAGGATTAGAAGTTAGCTGATTGCAGTTGTTGCTACATCTGATAGTTTGGATAGTCATGTCTGGCCGAGCTGGCATTCCTAGACGAGGCATCCCAATCCCATGTGGAGCATCCTTTTTCATTTTAGAAAAATTTGATGTGCAAATGCAAGTTTTGTAAGTTCTCTAATTTGTTAATTAAGTCATTCCAGTCATTTCTTTTTGGGCCCTTATTATCCTCTTAATTATAAATATTAGTCTCTATATTTCTAATTTATTTCTAATTTCTAATATATAGACATGTAGTGCTTTTCTTTTTTTGTTGGGCGATAACCTGTAGTGCTTATTTGGCCAAAGGTTATAGGTAGTACGAATTTAAGAAATATTATCTCCGATCTTTAATATAAGAGCTAATTAACTAATTTGAGTAGATTAAGAAAACTAATTAAATTAGTTATTTATAATAAATAGGTGTTGTCTTTTCTAAAATATCCTTGCTAGTCAAGTATATTGGCTACAACTATTATTATTACAAGAACTATTTTAAGAAAAAATAAATAAATATGAGAGATAAAATAAATTGAAGTTTTATATTAAGACTCAAAATAAAAATCAAATAAACTTTTATATTAAGAATGAAAAGTCATATAAATTAAAATTTAAACCACCCCCAGCTCTATGTCTCTACGCTAGGCCAAGCACGCGCTCCAGGCGGGCTTGTGGCCATTGTTTGATCATCAAGACACCAAGTGCTAAACCCTCTCAAATTTAGGCAGGTAAAAATAAAAAATATATAAAAAAAAATCTCCCAAATTTAGGGGGGAAAAATCAAAATGTACTCTATAACTTCTTGTTAAATCATTTTTTTGAAAAAGATAAATTAATGAGGAGTTATAGTATTTTCTTAAACAAACGTTACTCGATACTTTCTATTAAAATCTCTTTTTCTAATGAAGTGACTGTTAGCATAATAATTTTTTTATTTTTATTTTGATAATAAACAAATTTTATTTCATTATTTTATTTTCAAAACATCCCATTATTTTGTACTTTTGTAAATCAACGAGAGCAACCCAATTAATAAAAATAAAAAAATTAATTAAAAATCAAATGAAATTGTAATGATTTAGAAATTAATTTTTTCTGAATTTTTTTTCCTTTAAAAATTAGTAAGGAAAATTCTCTTTCAGTCAAACATGACCAAATAAGAATTTTGTAATTTGATAAAATGGTCATATTACCCTTATGACTTAGAAAACCTGTTGTAAAAATGGTATTTATTTAATTTCTTGAAAAACATGTTGCAAACAGCAATGCCAAACTTGTTAATAACATTAAATAACTTGTTAATTGCGCTATAAAAGTTGAAAATTTTTTCATTTATTGTGCACTAACTAATCTCTCAAAGTGTAAAAGACTCTAAGATCAGGTAGTAATAGCGTTATAAGAGTTCTTAATATGGTTACATGACTTGTTAACTGCATTATTGAAGTCATAAATATATTCCTTCTTTAATTTATAAGGACAATATGGTCATTCTGTCAAATTAGAAAATTCCCATTTGGTCATGTGTGACGAAAAAGAATTTCTCTTGTTTGAAGTGATCATTTCCAACAATCACTTTTTTGTCATTTTCTCTAAGTTTTACTAATTTTTTTAAAGAAGAATTACAATAAAATTTCAAAAAAAGAAAACTATTAATAAGTCTCAATAACAAGTTAGAAGTTATCGTTTTTACTCTAGAACTTGTCATTATAAACTGATTAGGTTGTTGTTGGGATTTTTTAGTAATTATATTCATTTATTGAGACTTGATTACAATGCTCTCCTTTTCTTACAAGGTTTTCTTCTTTTGTTTTGTTTTGTTTTTTTTTTTTTTTGCCAACTACTCCATCCATCCCCTTTTTTATAAACAACTTTGGACTCTACTACGTAGATCAAAAATTGATTAAAAATAATAAAGGGGTAGGAATTGAAAGTTTTTTCTCCAAATATCATTATTTATGGGAGAGAAAATATAAGAAAGAGAATAAGAAAATTAGTATAATAAAGAGAATTATAAAAAAGAGATAACATGTGATGGATAAAAATGATAGCTTAAGAAATGACATAATGAATATATTCAGTATTAAAATAAGTAATTAATGGAGAGAAAAAAAAATTTACTACAAAATTTTAATATATAAAGACAAAAAAAATGATAGTTGTTACATATAAAAAAAAAGGGGGGGACGGAAGGAGTACAATGTAGTTCATTTCTTCGGGTGGCCGAAAAACAAATACAATTAATTTCTTCAGGCTTAACTGGAATGAGGGATAAAATAGTAAATTATAGAAGAGCTAGGGTTCGGTCTCGCTCCCATGTCAACAGGATCTTATTTTAATTTCTTCTCATCATCTTCAGCTCTCGCCGCCTCTATGGTTTCTTTTTCTTTCATGTGATTTAGAACAGTTCGGCGAGGCTTCTTCATTTTCATTGGAGATCTATGCCTTATTCATTGCCGAATGCAACAAAAAGAGGGAAAGCCATTGAAAAACGATCCCTCTCTGTTTTGATTTTCTCTTCTCTGGCTTGTCATTCTTCTTCCCAAATGTCCGATACCACATTGCCGGTAGCTACAAATTGTTGTGACCGGCGATGCTATGATCGGACTGAGAGTGAGTTCTCTGTTTCACATTTTGATAGGAATCCGTGGATCTCTCATCTCCTGATCCTTCGAAGCCGATTTATGCGATTACATTCACAAAATTGTGGGTAATACATTTATTATTTAAGTAATTTTAGGGTTTTGTGATAGTGAAGTCGATGATGATTCCACTTATATGTTGCAAGTGCCATCTGAAATTGTTGATTGATGGAAAATGTAGAGTTGTTTCTGAGACTTCCTTCTCTTCAGTTCTAAGTTCACATTTCCATCGAATGAACTTTGGAGAAATATTGTGAATTGAAATTACTAATTACTAAATTAGAACGATAATAATCCTGTTTTTATGCTTCTCTGGCAATTTTTTAAAACTTATTTTTGTATTATTGTTCACTCTGTGAATTGCCTATTACGCTTTTGTTCATTTTCGGTTTCTTTGTTACGTGTTGAAAAGCCGAATGAACCAAAAACTGACTTTGCCTCTAGTGAGCTCATTCTGATCATTGTTTTACATCAACAAATGAGCATATGACTCAGCACTGATCTTAGATAAGAGGCTCTTACGTTGCTCTGTTCACATATATTCCAGCCAGTCAATCGTTATTCCTGTTCTCCATTCATCAGCAAAACGAGCACATATATTATCTCTGGATTGATCTTTAGATAGAAAGCTCTTAAATTGCTCTGTTCATATAATATTTTCCAATCAGAGAATCATTATTCGGTTCTCCATTCATCAACAAATGAGCGCATATATTGTGGCTCTCTAGACTGATCTTAGATAAAAAGCAATTACACTGCTATGTTCATATAATGTTAAGAGTACATGTTTTTGCCTCTATTTCTTTCGTTTCAATCTCTATCTTATTTTGACCAAAAAAAAAAAAAGAATCTCTATCTTGTGGGGGGGTGTTTCGTTTCATTTAAAAGCGTTTTTAAAAAATGCTTTTACATAAATCTAGATAAAATTTTTTTTACATATTTATTTTTCTTATACTGTAAAATTATTTTTAAAATTATATATTAATTTTCACCAAAACACTTTTTAGAGGAGCACTGAGCAATAAGAAGGTTGAACACCCTTTTAGAGGAGGACTGTGTAGTAAGAACAGGTTGAAGAAGATTTTTCACCTAAATTTTAAGGGTAAGGAGAATTATAGACGTTTTCTCGAACAAAGATACAAGTTTTTTTATAGCGAAATTAATAAATATCAAAAGATTAATGTTATTTTTGCGCTCATGTGAAATATCAAGATATCATTTTGATTTGCTATGGTTATTGGATTATCATATACGGTACGTAGTAGCTTGGTTGTTAAAAAACAATTTTTTTTTGGTGTTTAAACAATATCTTATTAAAATATTTATACAATTTGACTTAAATATATATTATTTACAAATTTTTGCACAGAATTTATAAGTCAATTTCTAAATATTTCTCCAGAATTTATAAATTTTCCTTTCGAAATTTGCAAACCCAACTATTATTAAAAACAAAAATGTGTTGGCCAAAAAAATGTTCTATTTCCTATCTTAATTATAAAATTTCATCTGTAAACTATAAGTAAAATCTTATAACTAAAACTGCAGATAGTACTTCTCACAATCTTAAATATAAGACTCATTTTACAGTGCTATTGATCACAAAATGAGCTAATTATAATACAAAATAAGTTTTACTTATTTTTTTAAATTGTATACCGGTGCTTGAGTAAATGGTTAGTGTTTTCTTGGTTTGACCAAACGTTATTGGTTAGTAAAAATTAAGGGAAAATTGCTCAAGAGTCTGGGGGAAAACAAATAACACTAAAAAATGTCAAGAAATGAAATAAATATGAAATCCCTATAGACTTGAGTGTGATCTGAAAAATATATGAAAAGACACCCTTAAACTTAAAAGGCAAAGTAAAGAAGGAGAAAAAAGTTTGAGAGATCATGACTTGAATGAAGATGCACAACCTAAGGAACGTTGGTCCATGGAAAGCTTCAAGATCAGCATCTTACCTTCACGGTATACGGATGCAGAGGAAGCCAATATTGGAATCAGAGTTCAATTTGAAGGGCATGGAGGTTTTTCTCAAGGAAAGTCCATCTAACATCTCTCGGTTGGGTTTTTCCTTGGTACGGATCTGATCTGCTGGAATCTGAATAAGAAACCCAATTTGGGGTTTTTAGCATATCTTAACCCATTGCTTCAACTGTTTGATGGTCTAGTATATTAGGAACTGCTCTTGAATTTTCAATGGCTCTTTTTTTCCTACGGGATTTTCTTTAGCTTTATGTTCAATGCTTTCGGTGTTAGCTATATCAGATGTGTCTTCTTTAAACTTAGGGTTCCACTCATATTTGCAAGGCCTAAATTTCATCCCAGCATCATGATCAAGTACAGCTTTGGTGAAATTTCTGAGTGTTACAAGCGTTCTCACTATTTATGTGGGATTGCCGACTTAAAGTTGGTTATCTGCCCATTTTATTCAAGCCCGATTTGGGTAGATGCCCGTTATTCCTCTTTTGAGGGTGAAGTTAGTGGCATAATCGTCTTCGTCTGCTTTTTGTTGATGAATTCTTCATGCCGGGGAGCTACAGTATGAGGATTCTTCAGAAGAGGTATTACTTGCTCATGTTCTGCAGATGGATCTTCAGCTTTGCTTTTGTGGATTGACTTGGATTTTATCTTACTGCAGCTAGTTGTCGTGGTTGTGTATGAACATCTCTTATACTTGTGGAGTCTAATTATGCTGTACTAATGTTCTTATTCTAAATATATTTGATCATTTTATCAAAAGAAAAAGGCACCCTTGCCCCTTTTAAAGGACATAATCTAGTCAAGCTCTTTACAATCACCTATTGGCTGCTACCAGTTCATTTGACCGTTGCCATTGCCATTAAATGTTATCTCTTCGTCTTCGAGGTTTCATTTTGAAATCACCTGTAACCTTTTGTTTTCAAAAGGGTCAACATCTTTAGATACTCTGAAAGTATTCACAAATGAGCACTCAGTATCTTAAAATTTTTTTTGGCTTAAATATATCCAGAAAGTTTTATTTTGTAGCATTTGTGTCTTGAACTATCATGTACCGTTGAATTTGACTGTTGAAGACATAGGTCAAACCGCATTATTTAATGATCGAACTTAACAGTAGATAATAGTTAGAATATATTTGCTACGAAATTTTCAGAACATATAAGAGTGAAAAAAAAAAAAACTTCACGTACTGGGTTTTTATAAATACTCTTATGGTATTTAAGCACCTTAATCCCTTTGGAAACCATTTGCCTGTACTTATACGAACCCTACTCTATTATTTGCATGGTGATACTATAAGAAGAAGACTTGGGCACATTACATTGAAGCATCGGCACTTTATCATTCTTCTATCAAAGAAAATGACTATTTGCAAGAAATTACTCTGACTTAATAGAGTAAAATATGTAAAATGTCCCATTTTGCATGATACCTACAGAAGCTTTCCTACAAGAAGACAGAATCTGAAACTGATAAAGAAGATAAGAATAATAGCCTATCCACACTAAAGATGTGAAGGATAAAATTAAAATCAAGTATTTAGTGATATATAAAGTGCTATGGGGAAAATAATTAGAATGGAGGATCTATACGGGGAAAAAATATTTATAAACGAGGATCAGGCTATACACAACTCTTTCATTTATTCAAACTCAGAATTCGCATTTATTGATAACATTATTCCATAACTATCTTCAACCTTTCCTGCCACAAATGCTATGTAACATTCAAAATCATAACGCTTATCAAATCTCAATCATTTAAATTTAATATGAATAGTCCATATTGCATTTTTTATACTTCTGTTTCTTAAAAAAAATATTTTCCTATAATCGGTAGATAATCCAAAATAAATATAATCTTTAGATTATAAATTTTTTTAAAAAATATTTTTATTTAAAAATTATTAATTAAAAAATTTAAATCTAAACCATTAAAACTATATCTGAGTGGTATTAATTTTACCACAATACCGAATCTGAGAAGCATCAAAACTAGTTCCCAATGTAGTGGGCTCTGCTACTAAACTACCCACTGCTGACTGATTGCTAGTACAGCCATACCAAGGTGGTAGCGAACAAATAAAATATATTAATCAGTCTCCACAGAGCATGCCAATATCCTAATCTCAAACTATATAACTAATTACAAACTAACCCATGACTTACAAAATAGCATTATAATATTTAATATTACATTTAATTAAAAATTTACATTACTCATGCAATATTCTATGGAACTTAATGTTCAAATAAATCCAATGTGGATCCCTGCTTCAATTTTGCACACAACAAACTGTAAAATTTGGACGTTAGGGATGAGTCTTTTGTTTAGCGATTTGTCTAGTTTAAATTATATTACAAAATGTATCTTATATTTAGGATCGGAGAAGTAATAAATAACACAAATATGAAATTGCTCCCTCCCTCACACGCTCTCTGGATGCCTTATCTAATGTCATTTTTTCATTCTCTTTCCTCAGTATACTTTTTGAAGAACTTTAGAGATTAATGTTCAAAACAGAGAAACTATTAGCAACAATTACTCCTTGCCTGAGAAAATAACTTAAACTTGGCAGAGACGAAGATATTTCATAAGGTCTGCAGAGGAAATCAGCACAAACTGTAAGAGAGGAGAGGTTTCAAACCAAAAATTGGACGTAAAGGGAGATGAAACACAGTTGAAATTCCAAGCAATTGAAAAGTGATTCAAAGAAAATATATATTATGCAAAGGACAAGCTAAAATGAATTCACCATGATCAGGGAAGTCATGTTGAAAAAATAAATCGAGTGTTTTGTTTTTTCTTTCCTTACTTAACGATATAGGGTACATTTTAAGTTAAAAAATAGCAGTTGATCATACTTATAAGGTTTGGTCTCCTGAGCTCATCAAGATTAGAGTCTGCCTCCAAATTTAAAAAATGCTTATAAACATATTTACAGATTACCCACCAGCAAATCCCTCATTTCAGTAGTAATATTTGAACTTATAATTTTGTGAGTTGTGAGCTAACTCTGTAATCACTGGCATACTAAGTACTATTCACCGCTGTTAATTTATCAATCCTCCTACATATCTATTTTATTTTTTATGGTTTCTCTTATTCGGTGATTTAATTTAAAATTAACCCTAAAAATATGTTTTCTGTCATATGGCATTGCTTGAATGAAGTGAATCGCAATCTTTCCCTTACCCTACTTATCTGGTTTTGATAATCTCTAAAATAGAAATTTTAGTATATTTATTTTTTATATTATAATCAAATATATCATGATTATATAAAATTTAAACAAAGAAACTACCTCATTTATAAATCATCAGCATTGTATTTTGATTCTCAGGAGATCCTAATAATATAGGACCTCCATCTAATTTTATATAGAAAAAAATTATTAGATAAATAATTTCCTTTACGTGGAAAAAAACTTTTCTCCCTTTCTATTTTCTTTTCTTTTCTTTCGTTTTATCAAAAAACATGTTTTTCTTTATACGTAAAAAACTAAGGATAAAACAATGACGATTTTTGGCAGGAAACGTTCTATCCGCACCCTTGAATTTACCATTCTACCCTCAACACCACCTTCACCTAAAAACTCAAAACGTTAACAGTTGATACTAAAGACACAAACTTTCTTGATTTTGAGATTTGAATAACAAAAACGAATTCTTCAATCTAACAACAATTGAATTCCTGTCTCGAACATCATTAATTGACATACTGAATTGCTATACCATATTTATTGCCTTTGATCCATTTATGCAACCTGGGTATTCTGTTATGAAGGTCTTCGTCGATAGCTTCATTTTTCGATTTTTATGGAACTCCAATTTCTCAGGTATTGTTTCAAGATCTCTTATGCTTTTATGTTTATGCATAATCGTCTATTTGTCCTTGGGAAGCTGATCGATTTTCTATGTTCTGGAATTTGAAGCAGAAATTAGAAGGCTGGTTGGGAAATATCTGGGCAATAAGAAAGTTGTACAGGTTGTTCTTCATGGGGAAAGGGAACTAAATTCCATCACTAATCCATCCTAAATTTAATGATGAAAATTTTCCGCTAGATTCCACCACTAATTTTAGTGACGAAATGTAACACCCCGAATTTTATGATTTAAGATGACCAGAAAAGAGAGAAATTCATTAAAATTATTTATTTGCAAAATAAAGTGGGGAAAATTATGGAATATTGATTTTTAAGATTTAGAGACATATTGGAAAAGGTATTTCCCCAAAAATAGCTTAAATATTTTTAATAGATAATTTTAAGAGAAAAATGGTTTATTTTCTCTGAAAATTATGGAAAAATACTTAGAGATTTATGTTTAATCTAAAAATTTTAGGATGATCATTTGAGATAGTGAAGAAGATATTTGAGGCATAAAATCCTTAAAATGGATTAAGGATTAATTTCTGGAATTAAGAGTTATTTTCTTGGAAAATTCAAGAAAAATAGTTATGAGTTAATTTTTGACCCAAAATTTTTCGAGAAATTATTTTCAGGGTCACAAAAGCTAATGGATAAGGAAAATCCATATAAAACGTGGTGGAGTAATTTCTGTGTTTATTCTCTAGGTTCAGAAAAATATAGAAAGGATCAAAGTGAAGACAAGGTTTATTGTGAAGGGCAAAATGGTCAAGACAATCAGCCACATGCAAACCCACGTGTTGCTCCATCCTTATAACCATCAGAATTCATTTTCTTCCCCATTTCATTTCCGCGACGTTGAGAGAGCACGAGAGAGACAGAGACGCGACGGAGGAGGGCGAAGGCAAGAGTTGTGATGGGAGGTGTTTGAGTTACATGCAAACTGATCAGACTGTCAAGGTGAGCCTCCTGATCAATCTTCCACCGTTTTCCTTCCCGTTATCTGTATGGTTTGGCTGTAATGGACGGCAGAGAGAGACGGGGTGGTGAGAGAAAGTGAAGGAAAGGGGAAAAGGATCCGTGAAGGTATGTTTGTTAGTAAGATTGAAGTGTATAGAAGTAATTTTTCTGGTTGCATGTTGCTGTTGCTTCTATTGTGGTTTTGGCCGAATGGGGATGTTGATTTTCTTTGAGTTTTGGCTGTGGATTCTGATCTGTTTCGGCTGCTAAAAACAGAGGTCATGGTTGCTGGTTCAAGATGAAAACGGGTGGTGTTCATGGAGTGTGTTGAATGGGTTGAATGTGGGATTTCCTACTCTGTTTATGATTACCGAAAACAGGGACATATTTGCTGCTATAATGCTGTCGTGGTTTATGGTTAAAGGAAAGACTGATAATATATATTCACACACACATATATGCTAGATTTTGTGGATTTGACCAAGAGTTTGATATTGAGTACTCTTTGATGGTTGTTCTGTGTTTGGCCGAAAGGAACTCTATAGTTGTGCTCTGTGCTTGCCGAATAAAAGGGAAGAAGATGTGATTCACTTAAATATGAAGATATATATCATTTGATTCTGTTTAGTGATGATCTTTGAGGCTGAACTTTGCTGTTGTGATTAGTAAGGGCGTCAAGTTCATTAGTTTAGGAATGGCAAGTGAATAATTATATATATTTTGGTTAATGCTTGCTCCTCTACTTGGTATTGATTTTGATTACTGAATTAATTTGTTGATAGGTTGAGAAGGTTAACCGTGGATTTTGGTGGGAAAACAAGATTATATATATAATGTTTAGCTATAGGATAATATGAATTGAATCCAAAATTTTATTTTGAGATGAAATATAGTGGCCGAAGGATTAAGGGAAAAATTTATGTTTGAAATTTAGAAAGAATTAAACTTTACTTGTGCTATGAAGTTATTGGCGAAAAAGGAGAAGAGAAATCAAATAGGAAAATAGCTCCAATATAGGTACAAGATGTGCCTGTGATGACAGATAGATATTTGTTGTCAATTGGTGAAGAAAAGAAACTGCCTTGTTTCTTTAGAATATAAGTGTTAATTGAAGCTAAATGAGGATTAAAATAATATATATATTTAGTTTTTCCATGATGGCCAACCACTTGATAAAAGTGGAACCACCTGGGAAGAAAGGACATGGCAATTGTCCTTAATTATAATAGACAAAAATAATTTTTGACCAAGATGACTAGTTACTAAATAAAGTAACTATGTGGGTTGAGATAAGAAAGGAAGCCTTCCCAAGAGAATAGTTGAATAAGAAAAACAATCCAGGATGATCAACTGCTACGTAAGGGTAGAGACTAAAGAAGATTTGGGATTTAAAGAGTTATTTAATTTATGAGATACAGTTGGATCAAGTACTGATCTACCCTTACTAATATGATAGGTTTTTATATCTGCTCAAGCCCACCAAGAAGTAGAAAGAAAGGAGAACGGTAAGGTTTGATTTGGAGGGATGCGGACCAGGTAGTAGTTCTTTCTTACCTTACACTTGTGTATGATTGCTACATGTCTGTTTGTGCCATATTGCTATTCAAAAAGCATGAGAACATGTAATCCTTAATTCCTTGCATGGATTATTTAGCCGTGATCACGTGTAGCCGATAGACATGGGGCAGTGATTGCCAATTATTTGTGCATTATTTATTTAGCTTGTCTATCTGTCATTGCGCATAAATGCTTAATTGCATTAGCTTGCAAGGTTATGTTCCACTTTGGCTTGTTTTGCATGCTTTATGTAATCTGCACATTTGTTTGATGGAAATTACTACTACGGGGATTCGTTCGAATCTCACCCTCCAATTTATGATGAACAGTGAAGGCTAGTAGCTAGAAGGACAAGGAGGTTATTTAAGAAGAAGGTGGGCTGGTTGAAGATCAGAGATACCTGTTATAATTCTGTAAATTGTATAGTAAAATATATGGGCAAGTAACTATACTTGCTCTATGGAAATATTATTTTGTATCCTCTAGAAGAAGGAAGTGAGCATTGCCAGGTGCACGTATATGCTGTCAATCAAGAGCGTTGCTTTATTTTTTAATATAATATTATAAGATTGCATAGTATGAAATTATTTTAGGTGATAATAGATTAAGTTGAAAGCAGGTTTGATATTGGATCACTCATCAGTTATCTGAAGGTTTGAAATATTTGATCGACGGATTCCAATGTTGAAAGGAAAAGAAAAAAAAATTCCTTGTCTTTTTCCCAGGTCGGAAACCTGGCATTAGTGATTTCACAGACGTTAAAATGATCCTATTAGTATATAAAAGTGAGGTGTTGCACGAAATTTATAATAGATTAGCGATGGAATAAAATTACATCGCTAAATTCTATCACTAATTCTCCTTTTTTTTTGGGTAGTGATTAACATTTAATATATATCTTGTATACAATCTTTACGATAAAAATTTAAACGATTAGCACAGACCAACTTGGCACAAAGCCACAGAAAGGAAAGAAAACACTAGTTTCTTAAGGAGCCACAAAAATTCTGGCAGCTGGCAATATTTTAAAGCATGATCAAGTCTAGAAAAAGACTTCTATTGGAATTGAATTTATGTTCTATTGGAATTGAATTATGTTTTATTATTGGATTAACTTTTTGAAAATAATTTTATAAAATTTGAGATAAATATGTGAGAGAAATTTTGTAAATATGTTAGAAAAATTTTGTTTTGCCATATATAAAAGTACCTTTTTAAGTGCTTGTGAGATTGTCAAACTCCCCTGAAGAAAATTTCTGTTACTGCAAGCTTTAAACGATAATGCGGGCAAAGATGATGTGGGTGGGACCTCAACAAATTCCAGAATTCAAATTTGGATTCTCTCATAGTTCCTTTTATCTCATTTTCCTCTCAACATCACATCTCCACTATTGGACTAAAAAATAAATAATTTAGATTCAATGTTTTATAAAATTATCATTATATTGCATAAAAGGCGGGAGAGAGAGAGGGTGCACGTCTATTTTTTTTAAAGGGGGACGTGAGTACTGCTAAATGTGGCTTTAATCCAGATGATTGATAAAAATCAACATCTCATTTGGAATCTACAAAAATGGAGAGACCCAGTACTGGTTCCATTTTTAGTATGATACCTTCCCACGAAAATTATCAATACAACCATTCTATTAAATTACAAAATCAATACCAGGGTAATATCGTCATTCTATTAAATTACAAAATTCCTATTTAGTAATGTGTGACTAAAAAAGAATTTTTTTTAGAAAAAAACTTAAGTTATGTTGCTTATATTCATTTTGTCAAATTCTTCAGTCACATATAGTCATATGTGCTTTTTTTTATTTATGTGGATTTATAATTAAATAGTAATAATTAAAAATATTACAATCACTTTTCTGTCATTTTCTCTATGGTTTTTTTTTTTAACAAGGCGTACGATTGTACAGTGCAATTCATTTCTTCCGTTGAAAAAAGAAAAGAAAAACAATTCATTTCTTCAAGGCATAACCGGACAGAGGGACAAGATAGTAAATTACAAAAGTTAGGGTTCGGTGTTCAATCTAAATAGGTCTCGCTCCTATATAAACAGGATCTTATTTTAATTTCCCTTTGCCGTCTTCATTTGGCGCCGCCTCCATGGTTTCTTTTTCTTTCGTGTGATTCAGAACAGTTGGGCGAGGCTTCTTCATTTTCATTGGAGTTCTAGGCCTTATTCGTTGCCGAATACCACAAAAAGAGGGAAAGCCATTGAAAAATGATTTATCTCTGTTTTGATTTTCTCTTCTCTACGTTGTTGTTATTCTTACCAAAGGCCCGATGCCACGTCGCCGGTAGCTACGAAGAGCTGTGACTGGCAGTGCTATGATCAGACTAAGAGTGACTTCTCTGTTTCGCATTTTGAGAGGAATCCGTGGATCTCTAATCTACTGATCATTCGGAGCCGATTTGTGCGATTACATTCTTAAAAATCGTGGTTAATTCGTTTATTATTTAATTAATTTCAAGGATTTGAGATAGTGAAGTCGATGATGATAGCACTTATATGTTGCAAGTGCCGTCTGAAATTGTTGATTGATGGAAAACGCAGAATTGTTTCTGAGACTTCCTTCTCTTCAATTCTAAGTCCACATTTCCATCGAATGAACTTTGGAGAAATATTGTGAACTGAAATCACTAATTTTTTCTTTGGCAACAGATGAAATTACTAGGTTAGAACTAATGTTCTAATCCTCTTTTTATGCTTCTTTGTCAATTTTCTTAAAACTTATTTTTTTCATTATTATTAGATTGCTTAGTACAGTATTGTTCATTTTCGGTTTCTTTGTCAAGTTATGTGTTAAAACAGCCCAAGGAACCAAAATCAGACTCTGCCTCTGGTGAGCTCATTCCAATCATTATTCCTGTTCTACATCGACAAATGAGCATATGGCTCAGCACTGTTCTTAGATAAAAGGCTCTTGCATTGCTCTGTTCATATATGCCAGTTCTCCATTCATGAACAAAATGAGCGTATATATTAGCTCTGGACTGATTTTAGATAGAAAACTCTTGCATTGGTCTGTTCGTATAATGTATTCCAATCAGGTAATCATTATGCCAGTTCTCCATTAATCAACAAATCAGCACATACGGTGTGGACTGATCTTGGGTAAAAAGCGCTTACACTGCAATGTTCATATATAATGTTAAAGAGTCTCTGTTTTTACGATTTTTTTTTAATGTTTCTTGCTTTTCAATCTCTAACTTAGAGGAGGACTAAGACAAGGGTTAAGGAACATTTTTACCTTAGTTTTAAGGATGAGGAAAACTGTAGATATTGTCCAGAAAAAGTATAAATAAATTTTTTTATGAGAAAATTAGTAACTGTGAGAAGTTTTATGTTATCTTTGTGCTCTTGTAAAATATCAAGATATCATGTTGATTTGCTATGGTTATTGCGTTATCTATCATTTATCATGTCCTTAATATAAAATGTCTTTAACTAATTCACATATACCAATAAAAATAGTTAAAGTATTAAATTTATTATGAAAAACAAATAACCACTAAAAAGTCCTAGGAAATGTTCAAATAAATATAAAGTGCCTCAAGCCTGAGAATGATCTAAAACCCCTTTTAAAAGACACATTAATGATGCTGAGAATTTGAGTCTGGAGCCATGTTATTCTGCAAGTGCAACCCTTTAACCGCGGCTTGGGAATCTAACTATCTGAACATGCCAATTTTTTTGGAAAATCACTTTTTCATTGAAAATCATGTTTTGGAGGGGGGGAAAAAGTTGCCAAACACAATAAAAGGGGTTTGCAGTATAAAATCATGATTTTTCATAAAGTAATTTTTTTTTTGGCCTTTTAAGGTACAAAATCATGGTTTGACGTATGAAAAATGGGCAAATGTGTGAGATAAGTTAGATTAAAGTCTTATATTGATAATCAAATTGAATACCCAATTAGTTCTTATATTAAAGACTAGAAATGATATTAATTAATTATAATTTTTGTATACAATTTATTATTTACACATTTATTATTTCAAACAAAAATATAAATTAAAATCTATTTTTTATTTTTTAATAATTTGCAAATGAAAAAAATATCCTGATAATAATCATCTGAACATTCTCACTTTATTAAAATTATTTTTTTCACAAAATCTACTCATAACATCTATTTTTTCAAAATTTATTATTAAATCTATTTTTTAAACTATAATTTGATTTTATTTAAACACCCCTTCTAATCCTGTTATTACTGGTATTTGAAATCCATGACCTACTACCATGTCACTTGATCATCTTCAAGGGCTTGAGTTTAAATGGGTCGAACCCAAAAGCCCGCCATCCCGAAATCACTTGTTTTTATTATTGTATTTATATGAACGCTGCTTTTTTAATCACAAGGAACAAGGTTATACTAGATGAAGACTTTGGTGTATGCGACTGAAGCATCGGCACTCCTATCACTCTTCTATTAAAGAAAGTGACTATTTCAGAAAAAAGTACTTCCTTTGTTCTATAATCTTGGGGGTGGGTTAGTTTTTCTCACATACCAAAAAATAACAATTTAGTCATTAAATATGTTCTAAGATAAGTTTTTTCCCTGTTTTACTTATGAAAAATGATAAAAGACACATTTTCCGTAGACATATGTATCTTCCTATTAATGACAATCTTACAAAGTGGTAATTTTAATTACCCATATAATTGCATTTAATATTACACTTTTATCATCTCTAATCTCTCTCCTATATTTAATAGAGCAAAAGTGAAAAACTCACATTAATTATTATGATAGTATTTTATATATTGAACCACAGTTTTCTTCTAACCAATGTCTTATATCATGCATGGAGAAGACCACTCAATAGAGTAAAATTACCCCTTTGCATTTTGCAAAAGAGGAAAAAGGGGAAAAAAAGAAGAAGTGATTTTTGACAAAGATGTGATGAAGTGATTTCGTGAAGGATAAAGTCATGAAGACGTGCAAATGATATATGGCATTAAGAACCATTTGTGACTCAGTCCCAATTATCCACTGTTTACTGATTTCTAATTTAGCCGTACGAATAAAATAAACACAAGTCGCTAAACCAAAGCATATACCACATATTAATCAATCTCGAGAGAACATGTGCCTATATCCTAATGTTAGACTATAAAATTAATTACAAACATGCACATGACTTACAATTGTATAAGCTAACAAAAATAATTTTGTTGCTTATTTAATATGCACATGACTTACAAATATTATTCTAATATTTAATATTCCTTCAGTCCTAAATATAAGACCCATTTTATAGTGTAAATTACACTATAAAATGAGCATTACATTTAAGGCTCGAAGGAGTATTTAATTATAAATTTACATTACTCATAAAACTATCCCACTAAATATTCAAATAAATCAAATGCAGATCCCTGCTGCGATTTTGACCATAACAAACTGTAAATTTTGGATGTCATCCTCATCTTGAAGGCCTCACACTTATATTTTGAATCCCTCATATATTTCATAGTTGATGATTTATCAATACTCCTACATATCTATTTTATTTTATTTTTTTATGGTTTCTCTGATTTGGTGATTTAATTTAAAATTAAACGTAAAAAAAAAAAAAACATTGTTCCCTGTCATCGAATTGCTTGAATAAAGTGAGTTGCATTTTTTTGCCTTACCGGACTCATCTGGTTTTGATAATCTCTAATATAGAAATTTTAGGCTATTTATTTTTTATATTATAATCAAATATATCATGAACATAAAAAATGTAAAATTTAAATGAAGAAACTTCCTCTGTTCGTAATTTAATTCTCAGCAGATCCTAACAATGTGGGACCTCCATCTAATTTTATATAGAAAAAATTATTAGAGAAATAATTTCCATTACGTAGAAACAACCTTTCTCCCTTTCTTCTTTCTTTTCTTTTCTTTCGTTTTCTCAAAAAATATGTGCTTTTTCTTTATCCGTAAAAAACTAAGAATAAAACAATGACGGTTGATACTAAAGAAACAAACTTTCTTGATTTTGAGTTTGAATTACGAAAAGAATTCGTCAATCTAACAACAATTGAACTCCTGCCTCGAACATCATTAATTGACATTGAATTGCTGCCATATTTAACCGCCTTTGATCATTTATGCAACCTGGGTATTCTGTTATGAAGTTCCTCGTCGATAGCTTCATTTTTCGATTTTTATGGAACTCCCATTTCTCAGGTCCTCTTTCGCAATCTATTATGCTTTTATGTTTATGTAGAATCGTCTATTTGTCCTTGGGAAGCTGATCGGTTTTCTATGTTCTGGAATTTGAAGCAGAAATTAGAAGTTCGGTTGGGAAATATCTGGGTAATAAGAAAGTTGTAGAGGTTGTGGGGAGAGAGAACGATGGATTCTGCATTTTTCTTCTTACCAGTTTGCAAATTGGGTAATCTCTTTTTTTTTTCCAATAAACAAAGTGGTTTTTTTTTTTTTTTGCATGTGCGAAATTGTTCCTAATATTAATGTAAGCATGCTATTATGCAATTGTGGGAACATCATATTTTTTCGCAATGCATTATGATTTGTCTTTTTTAAATCGCTGTGTGGATGGCTTGTTTTGGGAAACACCAAAAGCACTTAAAAAGTGCTTTTTACGCAATCCAATAAAATCTCCTTTTGCTTACTTACCCCAAATACAAATCACTTTGATTTGCGCAATATTCATGTTGCATCGTACTTATAAATTTGGTTTTAGTTCAAGTTCCTTATTGTTTCCTGATTCCCAAGTCAAAAGGCATCATTATGTGATGCTATAAATGCTGCCAAGTTTTGGGCTGCATGGAACTTGCATAATCCAAAGAGGACAAGTACAAACACAGTTAAGTGGTATGTGATTTGGATTTTCAAATTGGAATTGACGAGACTTCTGGTATCTCAAAATACAACAATGGTAACATTGTACACTTTGGTCCTATTTTAGTATGTTTTATGAAATTTCTGTCAAGTATTCAACTTGTTACTCACATTGGTCCTTTTTTTTTTTTTCTTTTTTTAAATAAAGGGCAGAGGACTCTAACTACATATGATGTTCCTTTAATTAGCTGTAGTTTAATGATAATTGCATAGACTTTTAAGGATTCCATTAACAGAAGTAATAGACGTTTGATTAAGACAATAGTGGATGCATCATTATCCAGTGTGATTATATTGTTATTGTATGGTGTTATTTTCTTAATTTCTCTACGTTTGACAATATTTTAAGCATCTTTTGTGATGTATTTTTTCAGAGATTTGCAGTCTTACCTCTCAGATATTAGCCTTTTCCTTGCCAATGATAGTAAAATGGTATATATTTTGGTTGACAACCAACCTTGGTTGAGAGACTTAGGGTACCAAAGCGCACACTTATGGCAATTGATGGTTACCAAGGTGAGTTAACTGCATGATTTTATATTGATGTTATTTCGTCCTTAAAACAAACCTACATGTATAACTTTCTAAATTTCAGTCAAGGTTATCGCCTTTCGCCATTTCCAGAACTCGGGGAGATCCGAGAAAGGAGGTTTATGAATCAAGTGCTACTAGTAGACCAAACAAGTTTCTAAGTTGGTCCTCATTAATTCAAGAATTAACACAGTCGAGAAAGAAGGTTATGCTTCCTGTAAAAAATCTAAGGAATTCCCTGCCTTTCTGCTTTGAATTGCATAGGACCTTGTATGGCTTTATTGTATTCGAAGTTGCATGGAAAAATGTTTGTGGCATCAGTTATTTGAATGAGCTTCAGGTACAGTTTCTCTCCCATGCTCGATATTATGTTTGATGTTTACCTTCTATCTTCTTTCTCTATTTCTTTTTGTAAGAAACAATTAACCAAATTACTTAGATCAAAAATTTGGTTAGAGACAATAACTATGTAAAAATTGTAACTTTTTTTAATAAAAAAATACCTTCATTCATTGGGGGGAAGGGAGTACAAGGGAGAGAATAAGGAAATTATTAAAATAAAGATGATTGTGAGAGAGAAAGAATGTGCCTTGAAGAGAATGCTTAGGGGTGTGTGATAATAAATGTATCGATATTAAAATGAGTAATTAAATGGGGGGCAAAATGAGAAACTAATAAAGAAATTTGAGACATCCTTGTAATGTCTCTTATAAATAGGAGCAAGTCATAGGTTGTGGTTGTTTCTTATAAAAAGAAACAAAAGGAGTATCATGTACTACGTGTCTAATCATCGTTATTACTTACAGACTGATACCTTAATGTACATCCAAGCTAAATTCATGCAAAGATGGGAATTTGACAGCATAGCTCAAGCAGCAAGCTGTATGTCCTTGTAGTTTTCAGGAAAAATATCTGAACAAATGCAGTTGAAAGAGCATCTGGATTCTATTGCAGGTAGACAAAGCCTCTTGACTTCTGTTTGATTGTGCATGTCACATGTTTGATCTTTGGATTGTGGATAGTTTTGATCCACTGCTATCAAATAGTGGTATAAGGCACAATGCAGATTTCTATGAATATATCTAATGATATCTTTCCAAAAATACCATTGAGAAGTACTCAAAACTATTGAATCAATTATGACTTTCCATTTTCCAATGCATGTGGGGTAATGCTCCAAATTTACTTTAATTATGAGCAAAATAGGAAAGAAAAAGTATTTTGCAGAAACCGACTAACTTTAATTATGTTTTATTATTTTGTGGATATCAATTGACTTGTGCCTTATATTTGATAAGAGGGGTATCAGCATATTAAAGGTTTAACTAATTAATATGTAAGACCGTGGGTTTTAAGCGTGTGGTGGTAAACTTATTAGGCATAAGTTTGAAAATGTCTAGTTTGGATGGGCAGAACATAAAGAGGGAAAATGAGAAGCTTCTGTTTTCTTGACTCGTACGTATGCTTCTTGAGGGTTTGAATGGGGAAAGGTATCTAGACCTTTTTTTAACTTATAGACTAAAATGAAGTTTTGATAAATTTGTTTGATATTTGCAATTTCCCTTCAGGGGATCATTTTTATGATGCACGTGAAGATCTTTCTGAAACTGAACATAGTGATAAGGATGACAATAACAGTATCTGTAACAGTATTCTGACCGCTGAGGATAGCTCTATCAATAGTCTGGACACAAATATTGAAGAGTTTCCTAAGAACATTGAACAGAAACCAGGCATGGAACTCACAACTTCTCCTTCTGGACCTAGTAAGAGAAGAAAATTAATAAATACTTTTAGTGATAATCCTGATGAGGTTGAGAGTTATTGCAAGGAAATGCAATCTGGGACAAATTGTGAGATATCCAACGATGTTTCTGAGGATGCAGCTGAAGCCAATCAATATAATGATGTTCTAATATCATTTAGGTTTAATGACCATGACCTCCCTTTTAAACTAAGAGAAGTTATAATATTTGATCTTCGATTACTTACTTTGTTGGAGGCGGGGCTCCCATCTTGGGTCATCTTCCTCCAGTCATACCCAGTAGTCTGCAATCTTTATCGCTCGTGGATGTGCCTGCTGGCTCGGGTTTTATATGTGACAATCTCACTTGCCACTGTCCTTATTGGATTATATGACTTGTACAAGAATGTTCCAATTTTTAAGGCCACTGCGTCTCATTTATTTGGCCCTTTTTTTGATTGGATAGAAACTTGGGACATGGTTTCAAGGATTAAATACCTAGGAACAATGTTGTTTCTGCACAATTTAAGAAAGGCTTTTGGCTGGTGTTTGGCATTAGCAAATGCAGTAAGGTCCCTTTTCTCAGCTTTAGTTCGTCCTCTAACAAAGCCACTGGTGATGGTCTTTGAATTTCTTCTTCCCACCTGGAACATTTTGTTTGAAGTAGTAGAAAGCATCTTCTATGTTGTTTGGGATGTGATTGATGCTCTAGGTGACATGGTAGGGCTGATATTGGAGCTTCTCTTCACACCACTGTGGTTCATTGTCACTGTTCTCTGGAGTGTTAGTAAGTCATTTTATGCTTTGGACTTCTGTATTGTCCTTTATTTTTTTTAAATTACTGCATTCGATACTTAATATAAGAGTTAAATAACTAATTTAGAAATATTAAAGAAATTATTTAAGTTAGTTATTTGTAATAAATGAGTATTGGTTTTCCTCTTGTTAATCACATGTATTGAAACTATCTCTTAATGAAACTTTTTGCCATGTGTAATCAATAGGAATGTTTTGGGGAGAAAATTACAAATTTAAGAACAAAGTGAACCTTTTGTCTAGTTCTTATATTAAAGATAGAGACAATAGTTATTTATCTTACAAGTTTGACTGTTAATTACTTATATATTATTGTTTGTAATGTCCTACAGCATCTTCAGTCCTATATCCTATATTCTGGATTTCCTGTGAAATTGTTTATGCTCCTATACGTCTACTTGTAGCAATGTCCAGTTTTATGGCTTCCATATTTAGTTGCATGGTTAATATACTTAGAGCTACATGGCAATTTGTTAGTATCATCTTCCAGCTTGCATCAACTTCTGAAGCAACAGTTAGCAACAGTGAGGTTTCCATGTGACGTGCTCTTTGGAAGGACCTTTTTTCCTAGGTTGTTAGATGGTACATTTGTGAGTTAAGGCGTAAATCTCCCTATAAAGTACTGATTCGATTCTAAATATAAGACCTTTTTTTGTAGGATAATTTATACTTTTCGCCAAGGGCATCTAACATCAAACTTTTCTTAAATGCATAAGTATATGTGAGGTTTTTAAAATAGTACAAAAATATCATAACTGTTAAGTTGACTGTTTAGCAAAAATATTGATCAAGAAAATAGTGTAAAGATTTACATGAATTTTTCAGGACGATGTAAAAATATAATGCCTGTTGGAAATTTTATGTGCATTTTGCACCATTTTCTTGGTTGACATGTTTTATAAACGGTCAATATTAGTTGACTTATCAATTGTGGTATTTTTGCACCATTTTACAAATTTCACGTATATTTTTATATGCAATGAAAGTTTATAGTATCTGGTGCCATTGGCGAGATACTTTATCGGTAGATTAATTTTCACCTTAACCCCACATTAGTGAACTTTGAAATATGATTGTTTTATAAAAGAAAATTATCCTGATTGTGTATGTGAATTCATATATATTCCAGATATTCCGTGCTCTCAGGCTTATACTAAATGGAGTTGCTGAATTCCTTGCAGCATGTAACAGGCACAGACTAAGGTATACTTTTACTCAATTTTACTTGAAGAGAAGGAAGAGAGTAGGAAGAAAAGAGAGGGTAGGCAGAAGAAAGTTAGGAAACAGAGGGATAAGAGAGGAACTAGAAGTCTGGATAGTACTCTTACGTGGATTCACATCATAGCAATGCAAAACCGGCCTCTCCCTTATATCTATGTGTGTGTGAAAGAGGTCGGATCCGTGTTTAATTTTAGGTCAAAAAAGTTAGAAAACTCATCAGCTAAGGTGTGGAATATTGAGAGAGGTAATCCCCATAAATATAGGGTTGAAGTGATAATATATTAGGAAGGTGTGATTCCTCATATCTTAAGAAACTTTTCCTTAACATGTTTCAAATGGTACGAAATATTTCTTTCTTCTCTCTAAATTAATAATCTTGCAACCAATGCAACACCTGACAATATCCTAATTTAATTTATATATTTTAATTAGAGTGAGATCCTAATTAAAATGGCTCGAGCGCCCAGACCCAAAATCTAACATATACAATATAAACTCCATATCTAATTATAGCAGACCTCAACATCTCCAACTAATCTAACCAACTCCATAAAATAACTAGCTCTAATTAGCTTACTCTCATATATTATTATTCAAATAACAGAGAGCATAATCATATATGGGGGTTTGTGAGAGTTGACTCTGCATACTATTGGCTTTCAGAAAAAGATTTTGAGTGAGAATTTATTTGGTCCTTATATAATTCTGGTGAGAGAATTATTCATTTAGATTAAACCTTAATACTACGTTACCAGTGGTTTAATAGAAACTACTTACTAGTTTCCTGTCAAACTTGGCAAAAGTTAAATGAAGAGAATAGCAAATACTGGTTCAATAGTTGTATTAATGTCAGGCTTTTCTTATCATATATAAACTTGCAAAGATATAACCTCCCTTTTTAGTCTTTCACATTGTGCTTTATAATTTAATTTTATAAAGTTTTGTGTGTTAGTAGCAATCTCACCCAAGAGGGGGTGAACTGGGTGAGTAAAAAAAATTTGCGAAATTAAAACCAGACAATATAGGAAACAGAGAGTTAGAGTTAGGAGGGATTTCACCGCAGAGAGGAAGATACAGGAGTTATACTGGTTCGGTCTTAACCACTTGACCTACTTCCAGTCCTCAGAACACCTCTGAGTATTTCACTATCTTCCAAGATTGATCGGGCTCTTGGTGCCTCAGTACAGTAATTGAATCACTCAATCACTCTCTCTTACTCCCGTAAGGATACAAACGCACTCAAGAGTCCACACTCTTGAGTATCACTCAGTAGTGATTAATAAAGGATAGATATCGACTCTCTTACAGAGTGAATTTAATGATGAACACTGACGCTCAGTAGTATTGAAGGAACAGAGTATTGAATGCTAGACTGAATAATCACAGATGGTAGTTCCGGTATTCAATCTCTTCATTAATGCTTCTTCGCGCCTTTTATAGTTGAGGTCGTTAAGTAACCATTAGACGGGAGAGCTTCTAGTCGTTGTGACTCTATTTGCGTGTTTCCCCAGTTCCAACGATTTCGCCATTAATGCGTTTGAGCTTCTGACACTGTAGGTTACAGGCTACATAATCCCGTTAAAGAGCCATTGTAATTTCTCTTAGTAATCTGCATCTATATTTTAAACTTCAACAAGTAAGAGTCTTGCAGTGTAAGCTTCAACATGAAACAGAAAGAATGATTATTTGATTACTCAATGATTCTAGATGAAATGAATTTTCCGTCAGAAGTGCAGAAAGATATTATGGACATGATTGATCGAAGTGGCGATTGATCACTGGTTAATCGATCAGGTTATCGATAAACAGAGTGAGAGTTTTTGGATTAGTAAAAGAAGTTTATCGATCAGATGATGGAACAATGGTTTATCGATCAGGTGATCGATAAAATGCAACAGGAAATTTTAAGCTGATATGTAAACCAGAGTTCCTTTGAATATTAATCTCTTAACAAAATAGTCATGAAGATTATGCAAACTAAAGATAGATTGAAAGTAAGTAGACAGGTGAATATGAGAGATGTTATAGTTCGCTGAAATTAAACTGACAGAAGTCAATGATCGATCAGATTATCGAGTAAAGGTTGATCGATCATCTTATCGATAATTCAAGTGTTACAAAAATGAAGCTTTAGTGCATGTTGCTCGAACACATTATCGATAAAGCTGTGATCGATAATGTTACGGATAAAGGTCAAGTGTAAAACATTCAGTGAGAAACAAGGATAGCAAGAATTATCGAAAAGGTGATCAATCAATGCATGTTCGATCAGTTTATCAATAAATAGTGAAGCAAAGGGTTTGTTCTAAAGTTGTTTATCGATCATGTTATCTGAAAAAGTATTATGTAGGAGAGCTTAATTATTGATAAGGTTATCAATAATTTAGTTCTAGGAAAACTAAGTAGAAGTAACTGGAACATAAATTATCGATCATGTTATCGATATCTTGGTGATCGATAAAGTTATCGATCAATAGTCTATAATCAATACCTGCATTCAGAAGGTTAGAACTCAATGTTCGATCATATTATCGATAAACAAATGATCGATAATGTGATTGATAAACAATGATAGAATCAATAAGCAAAATAGGTAGAGTGCCTTACCGTTTATCGATGTCGTTATCGATAACGTATTTATCGATCACTTGATCGATAAAATCAGTTCAGATTCACTTCTTTTTATCTGTCACTTGTTCGATCATCTTGGATTATCGATCAATTTATCGATAATCGACAGTTACCTTATATGACTTTTATGTTAGCAATAATCGATCATTTTATCGATCAATGAATTATCGAACAGCTCATCGATTAAAATACTTAACATTAAACTGATTTACACTGAAGAGTTATCTGACAGCTTATCGATAATCATTTGATCGATCAAATGATCGATCAACACACTTAACCAATTCTAACTTTGTTATCATCAAAACTATAATCCTAACATTGTGATGCCAAAGCACGCGCACACACTAGTTCTAAGGCAACAAAAAGGGATACAGGAGAGAGTCAGAAACAGAGGAGGAGGAAGGGAAATAGAACAGAAATTTCTTTAGCACACTTTAGTTCTATTTATAGGCTAAGGTTTCGTTCACTTTAAGGAAACCTCCCCCTTGCTACGGACTTGCTGAAAATAGTTTTTAAAAAAAAAACATATCCCACTTCTTAAAATTTTTTTTTGTAATTCTCCCCTCCGACCAACCCTATTAATTGCAACCAATATGGGGTATTTTTCATGAGAGTATTTGAGAAAAATAAACATATTTTTTAATAAATAATTGATTTAACAATTTTTTTACTTTATTTAAATTAGTTATATAGAGTATCATTTAAAAGAACTAGCTTGTACTGAATAATAGGGATTTTCATTTATAGCATTTTCAGTTAGCATTATTTATACATTGAGAAACATTTGGATTTGTTTCAGACTATAAAGTAGAGATGGTAATATGGGTCACCCAACTGAGAATTGATCAAAGGACCAGTGGGTTGGTCCTAAGATAACTGAATGTTCAAAGCATTTGGATTTTTTTTTTTCATTTTTTTCTTTTCAAGAAAATGCATGTTAATTCCTAAATATCTAACATAAAACATCAAAATAAAAGTTATATTTAATAAAACATCAAATTCAAATATCCCAAATTATTAAACATACATCACATTGCAAATTTAAAAATGAATGAGAAAATTCGAAAGAAAAAAGAAAAAATTGAGGAAGAAGATTCAAAAAGAGAATGAACAGGTTAAAAAAGCTCACTTTTCATATTTCAAAAAAAGTAACGTGAGCTGGTTTGTCTCTTTTTGGTGGGTTAGACCCATGGAATCAACTCATATTACCAACAACTACTATAGGGTATTATAGCGTTGATCCCTCCTCAATCCTCACCTTAAGGGCAATTTTACTCTATCATTTTTTTCCCAACTCTTATGTTAAATTACACTTCTCACACGTCAATGCTGGCTTCAATCTGCAGCTTTGATATTATCATGTGCTTCTTTCTATTCAGAAATAGTTCTTATTTTCAAATAAAAAAAGCAACACGGTACGTTCTTAGATGAATCCCATAAATAATTAAAAAATTAAAACAATAATATACAAGTGGCATCAAGAAGTTGGTCCTATATTATGGCACTCATGTAAATTACGCTGTTCAAGCTTACTTTTTTGTTCACCATAAACTCCAAAATAATTCATCTCATTTATGAATCCACTCCTAAAATCTCAGGCTTTTAGAATGAATTAGTTCTTGCCACTTGGTGTGCTTCTACCGCAATTAATTTTTTTCCTCATAATTTTTATATGCTAAATTATACAAAACCTCATGAACTTTGGGGGTAGATAACCTTTCTAACCTTTAAAACTTCACAATAAACCTTCCTGAACTTTTACATTTATGCAAATAACTTCTACAGGGTTTATCTGAATATAACTCAAAGTTTAAGAGGTTATTTGCATAAACTTGACGTTTGGGGGGGTATGATTATTTTTTAAAGGTTAAGGAGATTATTTCTGCATACTTCCATCTCTGTCAATAGAGCAATAGTATAGGAACTAACCATAAATTGGCATGATGGCATGCAGCATTTATCATCATATACAGGATTTTATCAGAGCATTATGTCACGAGTGCCAAGCATCACAGCAAATACATTTAAGAGATGGTAGAACAATTTGGGCGAAACAAAATCTGGTGAGGACCTTCAAATGTCTTAATTTTGTGATCTTGGCTTCTCATTATGCTCGACCTTATCCACTTAATTAAAATGTTGTTTATGATGGAGAACCTGAAACTCTTTCATGTAACAAAGTGTTTAAGGGCATTGGAAATTTGTTTCATCTCATGTGAGGTTTACTAATGAAAGGAAGGTTATTGAAAACAAGAAGAGAAACTATATGAATTGAAGAAAAGGAAAGGGCAAAAAGCTTTGTTATGAGTGGGTGTTCTCATTGTTGTTCTTAGTAAATACTCCCTCATCCTTTTATAGGAGACGAATAACTAATACTCTATGATAAGAAAATATAGTTAAAGTTGGTTGAATTATTAAATATGTTAAAAGTACAAATTTCTTTTCAGAAATACCCTCATTTAATAATTGATCTCATTTATAAATGCTCCCAACAAGAGGTCGTTGTTTCTTACAAATCGGACTAAGAGAACTCTTGAGAAAAAAAAAAATTCTTATGAAAAGGACCGGAGGCCGGAGGGAATAATGAATAAAGGGTGCACTAAAAACTATGCTCCTTTGGAAATGCTTGGAGAGCGGAGAGCCTGCTTGCTTCTTGGAAAGTAAAGAAGACAGTATGATTAGTTTGACTGGCTAGGGATGAAGGTTTAAAAAAGGAAAAAACGAGAAGAAAGAAATTTGAGGTTTCTTTCATCTGTGGGCCCAATTACTCTTATGGTAAGAATTTCTACATTTAATCGCTCACAACTTGACCAATCAATATTCAAATTCTCACTGAGAGAAGTGTCTATATTTGATACCTGATAGTATCTTAAATAGAATTATCTCCAATAAGAAAATACCCATGCATAGCAAAAAAAAAAAAAATCGTTTTAACTGTAAGCTCAAATGCATGATGCATAAAAGAACTATATGATAGAAGCTATATTATAAACTAAGTCACACATTGAGCGGTATGGAATGCTTTGTGGGATAGTTAACCAAAAAAGGCAACTTTGCCAAAACGTTATGATCTACAAGAAAGCCAAGTGTGGTATATTACAGCCATCCCTCTCCAAGGATGGCCTTGAAGGATGGTTCGCTATCCGACTTGAGTACCCAGTCACTATATTTAATCTGCAATATTGATATCACAGTACATAGTCTTAAAGAGTGGGAAGGCAGTGGTTGTTTGTATTCTACTCCTCCGATTCTTAATATAAAACATATTTAAGTAATTTGATTAGATTAATAAAGTTAAGTAACTTAGTTGATTATGACAAGTAAGAAATATTTTTTAAAAAAATACTATAATTATCTTTCTTAATATTCCCTCTCCCTCTTCTATTTGATTATGTTTGAAAGAGTATTAATAGAAGTAATTTAAGAAAAAAATAAATATAAAAAATAGATCTTATATTTAGAATTAAAATCAACTCAATAATTATATCATATATTAAGGACCGGAGGAGTATATGCTTGAATTTATCAGACAAAAAGCCTAATAATATGGGCTATGAGAGGTCGTAATCTAGTCTTTGAGAATTTTCTAGTCATGTGTAGTCATTCATACAGTGCTTATCTGCATAAACCTATCAAAATGGCAGAATTGAGAATGGTCCAATTTTTTCCCCGGCAATTCAGGGCATAAAAATGGTACATTTGAACAAATATTTCTCATCAAGCAGTAAAGAGATGTCTTCTTTTTTTTGTTTTAAGATAAAAGAAAATAACTCTTATCAGATTTAGGTTTTCCAGATTAATTGAATAGTCAGTTTGCTAAAAAGTGACTCTCCCTTTTCACCCAAATTATTTTTAAGAAAAATATGGGACAAATTAAGGATTCGTTTAATGTTTTGAAGTTATTTTTGTGTGTTGCCACAATAAACTATCATGCAAGGAATTTCGGAATCCTTAAACCCAATTCTTGAATTCCATTTGCACGAAGAGGAGAAGAGTAAAGTTAAATGAACTGAAAGTTCCATCATTCTGTGGGATTGCAAAGTGCAAACTAATCTTCGACAAACTTGACATCAGATCAATGCAATTTACATTGAGTTTTAAGATTCTTTCCTTCGAACACAACTTTGATTCATTTCTTACTTGCAATATTTATTTCCATGGTTTTATTTTCTTGCCAGCTTTTTTTTTGTTCCCCATTTCCTTATGATTTTCTAGTTTCGTACTCGATAATCATCATCAATTGCATATAAAATGTACAGGGGACCTGTAATTTATGACAGTTCCAACAGTTACAATCTTGTAAATTGAAAAATGAATATGTCAAAGTAAATCAATGTTTGCACATTTAACAGTCTCTAAACATTTAGCTATTAAATCTTTCTCTCTGTTTTTTTGTTTTTTGTTTTGGCTCTTGATATACAAGAGGCTAGAGTCCAAAATAAAGAAAACTAATTACTCAAGGGATTAAATCCCAGCAAATCACTTTCGCAAATATTCTTCAGTGAATCAGCAAGCATATTTGACCTTCTGGGTATATGTAGCGAGATCAAATCCCCTGCATATCTCATTAATGACCCAGCTTGCATAAACACCAAAGCATATTCGAAAGCATCAATAGAAACTTTCGAATCTGATTCTAGAACAACTTTTCTAAAACCAAACTCCCAGGCTAAATTTAATCCCTTTAAAATTGCTCATTCTTCAGCCTTTATAACACTACAGTCCCCTATGAAATGAGAAAAACCAACAATCCAAGAGTCATTAGTGTCTCTAATCACACCATCACATTCTGCTTTCTTAGTAGACAAAGAAATGGCAGCATCAACATTGACTTTAACCCAACCACTAACTGGACGTTGCCATCCCCGTATAGCATTAGATGAACCTTTTGAAATTAAAGTAACTGGTTCCAAGGGTTGTACATAATTGTTCCAAGTGTTCAAAACTACTATAACAAGTTCGTTTGGCTTTTGAAGATCTTCTTGAAGCACAAGTTTATTTCTCCAGTTCCATAACAACCAAAGTGAGACTCCTCACATATGATTCCAATCCGTAATCACAGCAACTCCCACATCATTAGGGAGATTCCAGGTCATCCATTATGGTAAAGAGAGTGAGAAGAAATGAGATAGATACCTTGGATGAACAACGTGTAGCCACACTTCTTTTGCATATGAACAATCCCTTAAGATATGAAGAGCAGTCTCAATTCCAGCATCACAGTGAGAACAATTAGGAGAGCCTGTAGACCATTTACTCTTCCATTCTCTAGTAGGCAATCTGCTATGAAAAGTAATCCATAAGAAAACATTTATTTTCTCAAGTCCACGCCACTTCCAAATATGCTTAAAAACAGAATTTTAAGCATGAGAGTTGGTTTTCTCAATCATTTGGTAAGCACTCTTAACAGAGAAGTTCCCATGAGCAGAGTTTTTCCATGTCATAACATCATTTCCTGCACCGTCAAAAGGGAGGGATTTGAGTAATCAATCTCTGCATCACTTCCTGATTAACCACAGTCTGCAAGCGATCATAATCCCAACTTCCAAACTTGGTCCAATCCACAGTCTCTCTCTTCTGCTTGAATAGAATGAGGTTCATGTTTTCTCAAGCCCACTTAATAAGAATTTTTGCCTGCTAAATCCAATCACTGATGCTTGATCTCCGGTTGTCGTTTGGCCATGGCCGGTAGGTGGAGCTTCCACGGTTGCGCTCGACGGTGAAGGAATTTTTTCATTTTACTCGACGGCACTCATATCATTTTACGGGAAAAATGGATACTTCTTGAAATTTACATATCTCCGTAGTAATTCTCCCTGTGTTAAAAATGTTTGGTAGGGAATAGAAGGGAAAGGATTTTAATAAACTCTTTCAAAACTTGAAGCAGAGTCTTAAAATTTTAATGAAGAAAAAGTATAAGATAAAAAAGTAATAAAAGTTAATTAAAAGCTTTTTTTTAAAATCAAACTCACTAAATTATTTTTTCCGCTTCCTTTTCCTCATACCAATCTCACAATCTGGCGACACTCAAAAGGAGATGGAGAGATTACCTTAAAACAATCCGGATTGACTAATCAAATTGGTCAAATATACAAGAGATCACATTATAAATTTTAGAATAACATGAAGATCCCCTTGAATTGCATCACAGAATGGTTGCACCGCCAAAGCATATATCATAAAGCGATTAAAATGGCTTCACCAGAATCTTATCTCAGGACGTTTTAGTAATATCGTTGTTTTGTGATAATCCCAAACAACTTCGTTTTTGGTACCAAGTCAAAAACATACGTGAGAAAATTATTAAATTTTACGACTAAAACTAAGGGTATGTGTGGATGGTAGGATGGATGAATCAATTTTAAATTCTCATTCATATTTAATGGCATTCAAATTTTGGTATCTATATAGTCAGTTATCCTGCTAGAAAACCTTCCAAAAGATTGTACTGCTACCCATGAACTTGACCGAGGCACAGCCTGAAGTAAAAAATATACTAACAAAGATTAACATAAGAAGTTAAAATTTACACCAGAGTGAATTGAAGAATTAATCCTATGCTGGTACATACGGTGGACACTAGTAAAAAATTAGCCAGCAATGACTCTTGAGAAATTAAAAGCACAGGTGCCTATCTGTGACTAAGCCACAGAGTGACTGGCTGGCTGGCTGTATTCTTAACCATCATGAAGGTGTATTAATTGACAGAAAACTACTTTACAAAAGTATATATAGACAAGATAAAATAACGCAAGCGGGACAGAATATAATTGCATATCAATGCTCATGCTTAACTCTTGCCTTCAATATCCCAGGGAGAGGCGGCGAGGTTGGAGTTCTGACCGGTTCGTTTGACACTGAAGGAGTGACCTGCGCCTGATACAAGCCTGACATGCTAGAACCTTCACCCCCGTCCACAAGATTCTGCGTCATATTATCACTCTGCGGTCTCTCACAAAATTTCATTGCCTTGAGGACATAGTTGTCATCATGCAGCTCAAACGGAGTGCTGTAGATGGAGAGGAGAAGGTATGGACAGATTAAAAGAAAAGATTTTGGAAAGTTTAGATATAGAAGACAAAGCAGCCGGCTCAACAGAAAAGCTTTGTCCATCGATGGTGTAATTGACATATGATGTTTCTCTTGATGGAAATTAGTAAATTTATGAAGATACGCTTACTAGAGTTAGTTTTTGTAAAGCTTCCATTTTCAGGTATTTATGTGAAGCTGAGATGTATGACTTGTCCAGCTGTTCAAAGGGTAATTTGAGGCATAAAGCTCATTGGTTTTGGGCAGCATAAGGAGCGTAAAGTCCTTTGGCATTGTGCTTAGTTTGCAGGCTTCTGGTGCCTCTGGTTAGAAGGAAATGCAGAGTTTTTAAATTTATCCCCACTTACTCGTAGGTTTCAGCAAATGGTTATTTCAGAGTGTCCCTTGCCAATTTTCTCAAAGGAAAGCAAGAGCTCTTACAGCTAATTGTCTTTAGGCTTGTATTCACGAACTTGGGAGGAATTTTTTAAAAAAAAAAAATGTTGTGGTTGCTACTGTTACATCAACTTATATTTATTGGAGTTTTGTAATTGACATAATTATTAAATACTTTGACTAAATACAATGACAAAAGTCAATAACGTGCATTACAAAATTAAGAGAGACTTCCTTGCAAGTAATAATATTATGCAGCTGCCACTAATGCGTTAAGGAATAACACTTTTTCCTGTTTAATCGATTAAGGGGTGCTTGGATGAGTACATAAATACTTTTTAAAAGCATTTTTTCACAAATCAAGATAAACTTATCCACATATTTACTTAATAGATCATAAAATTATTTCTGAAATTATGTCTTTGTTTCTATCCAAACACCGCCTAAATATTTTTGACATCATTTTGTGCTGCCATCCTCTGGTTTTGTCTTTTTGTTGTTTTTTACCCGTAATTTAATTTTTTGATAATTTAATGGAACAAGATTACAAAACAAGTTTGGAATCTATTCAAAACGAGGATGGGGCTCAATTGGTTCACATGCCGATAATGTAATGATGGTTGGATAAGCCTCCAAAACAGTTGCGTCCCACGATACACAACTTCTGGTTTTTAACATAAGAGTTAATTTGACTTTTAATTTAATCATAAACATGATACTACAATCTATTCCGTTTTTTATATTTATCTATTTTTTAAAGTAATCATTATAATAGTTGCACATGTCAAATGTTCAGTCAAATGATAGTTTTAGTTAATACATAAATAATAAAAATATTTTAGATAAAGACAATTAGCTCTTACAGCTCTCAAAGGATTACTAGGAGAAAGATAAACCCACCAATGCTTTCAAGAACAGCATTGGGTACCCAAGAAGCTTTCTCGCCTATTGAAATCAAAATGTACAAGCTGCATATCTTCTGATATTTCCACTTCAACAGTTGCATGTGGATGAGTCTACAGTTTCAAGAAATTAGGAAAAACAATTGTCAGAAAGACTACAAAGAGATAATTCCAGAGCCATGCACTATTATTATGTAAATTATCTAATTTTCTAATGTAAAGTTTCTTCCTTTTAAAATCTGCTTGTAATATATAAATGACAAGGGAAGAGAGACAGTAGAGGGGAGGGGGAGAGGAGATGAAGACATATGGAGAACAGAGAAACATAGAAGGAGGGAGGAAGAAACACAACTCAATCCATTAATCTAAAAATCCTAGATTACAAACTAAACCAGCCCATTTTTATAGCATAATAGCATTAACCCTCACTTCCTAACTAATTCATATTTTCCAATTTATTACACAACATTGACCTTTAATTAAATTATAACAAGCTGCACTCTCCTAAGCTTGAAAACTATGATTCCTACCATGATCCACAACATAGAATTGTGAAAATATAATCCCAAACAGATGGTCTTAGAGTTCAGTGAACTAAAAGTGCTAGCTGATATAGTTCTGGCAAATAAAATATTTTACAGTGAATATGATGAGAGTAGAGCCACTAAAACCATGTCAGACAATAAGACTGTTCAAACCTAGAAAAAATTGAGCAACAATTTCATATGAACAGGTTCACCAAAAAATCAGAAGATAATGAGAAGATAGTATTACCTGTACAAGAATAAAAGGTAAGGACACACCTCCACTGGCAGCATTTCCTGAGCCATATAATTGCTCATTTCGTTGTATGAGATTCTGAAGACCTATGTACTTGATGTGATAAGACAAGTAGTCAGAAAATAGACACTAATCAAATACAATAGAAGCCATTTGTCAATTGTCAGCTACTTATAACCAACAATGCATTTCGACAGGAAAAGCTACCACTGCCAAAAAATGGCTTTTAGCAGCGGTTTTGGAGGCGGAGTAAAAAGTGTCGACGTTGAAAGGATAAGAACACACGGCGGTTAATAACCGCCTTGAAAAAATAAACTTTCCATGATAGTTTTTATTAAAAACCGCCATGAAAAGTATTTTTTTATTAAAAACTACCGTTGAAAGTTTATTTTCCACGACTGTTTTTCTAAAAACCGCCGTGAAAATTCAAATTTCCCACGGTGGTTACTTAAAAAACCATTGTGGTAAATTATTTATAATGGCGGTTTTTTTTTTAAAACCGCCGTTATAAAATGATTTAACAGCGGTTAGTTGAATAACCACCGTTAAATGTTTTTTTTTATAAATTCGTCATTTTATTTTATTTTACCACTTCCCTGTAGTTTAGGTACCCGAATCAGTAGAGTAATATATGCAGCACCATTTGAAGATTACCAGATGAACACCAAAGCATTATCTCAACAAAACTATTTGAATATTACCATATATGAACATCAACTATAGTTAACAATCAAAAAACGAACTAATAAGTGAGCAAGCTAAGAGACCTAGGTACTTGGCATTTTAAAAATTCTGTAACAACGTTGCTGACAAAGAGTCTCTTATCAAATTGATCTCATCCATGCTATATGGCATAACATTTTTGAATGCCTGTAAATCAAAAATGAATTCATTAGTCAACTTGATTTAAAATGTGAAAAAATGGGTAGAATTACATGCAACATAAGTTATATTTAATTACCTCGTGTAATTTTTCAGTTATCCCTATTTCAATAATGTCATTCATATAACCGATGACATAATATCCACATTCAACTTTCCTAGCTTGACAACGATACTAAAAAAATCAAAAATTTATAAGCACTAGCTAATTTGATGATTGAAAAGATTTATAACTATATATTTAGCTTAAAACAACATACTTGTGGGAGAAACCATATTGGTGGTTGCATATTTTGATGCCTGATCATAAAATTGAAAGTGTGAAAAGCCCTATGAACATTCAAATATTAGAACATTAGAACACATTTTTATAAACTTTATATGTAATAAATATATAGACATAAACTATGACACCTCACGTTCCCGTGCTTCTCCCCTGATCATGTCGAGATTGAGGAAGTCCAACTGTCTTTACCTTATCAAGATATGCGTTGCAGAACTCAACTGCCTCTTCAGCTATATATCTCTCAACAATTGATGCTTCAGGCTGATAAGGATTCTTAGAGTATCCTTTTAGGATTTTCATGTATCTCTCAAATGGGCATATCCACTTTAAACACACAGGGTTGCAAAGTCTTATCTCTCGCACAAGGTGAGCTATCAAATAGACCATAATATCAAAAAATGAGGGAGGAAAGTGCATTTCCAATTAGGAGAGGATCACATAACCTTCATTTTCTAATTCATCTAACTCAGCCGGACCAATAACTTTGTTACAAATAGCGCTAAAAAACAACAGTCTTGTAATAGTACTTCTCACATCGGTTTTCATAATGCCTCGAATAGCAAGTGGAAGTAATTGTTGCATCAACATGTGACAATCATGAGACTTCATCCCCGTTATCTTCAAATCATGCATTAAAACAAGTTTGTTCAAATTAGAAGAATAACCTTATGGCACCTTAAGGTTATTAATAAAACTACAGAAACTTGTTTTCTCTTCTTTTGATAATATGTACGCAACTGGATGTAAATAAGCCCTTTTACCCTATCTCTCTTGTGGGTGGAGGAGTTTTTTTATTCCAATTTCTACTAAGTCCCGTCTTGCATTGATTCCATCTTTAGTCTTTCTACTTTTATGTAAAAGTATACTAACAAGACTCTCACACACATTCTTCTCCACATGCATCACATTTAGACTATGCCTCACATCGAGACTTTGCCAATATGGAAGATAAAAAAAGAAAAATCTTTTATTCTATATATTTCTCTCACTGGCAGTCTTCTTCTTCTTTTTACTGAAGACCATACTAATTTCCTTCACCATTGATAAACTTCTTCTCCAGATAATGGTATTGGAGCCATTTGATATTCTTGTGAGCCGTTAAATGCCTTCTTCAACCTACGTTAAGGGTGGTACCGACTAAGAAACCTTCTGTGACCAAGGTAGATTGTTTTCCTGCCATGTTTAAGTTGCATATAGTGGGTACCTTCTTCGTATATCGGACATGCTTTATGCCCCTTAACACTGTATCCTGACAAATTTTCATATGCCGGAAAGTCATTTATCGTGGTGAAGATCATGACACGTAAATTGAAAGTCTCTTGTTTATATGCATCAAACGCATCAATACCTTCCACCCATAATTTTTTTCAGATCCTCAATCAAAGGTGCCAAATATACATCGATATCGTTTTCCGGCTATTTTAGCCCTGAGATCATCAAAGATAGCATGATATATTTTCTTTTCATACATAACCAAGGAGGCAAATTGTAAATTACGAAGAGCACCAGCCAAGCACTGTGTGCTACTAAGATTACCATATGGATTAATTCTGTCCGTACAAAGACCTAGCCAAAGGTTTCTTGGCTCGCTATTAAATTGAGGAATTTTTTGATCTATTATTTTCCATTGACGAGAATCTACTGGGTGACGAAGCTTTCCATCACATATTTTCTCATCAAAATGTCATCTTAAGTTCTTTGCTTCTGTGGCATTAGCAAATAGACGCTTAAATCGTGGTATTATTGGAAGATACCACAGAACTTTCAAAAGAGAACCTTTGGTCATCTTATTATAATCACCACCATCTTTCTTAAGCTTGTATCTTGAAGTCTCACATTTAGGACACTTATTCAACCCTTCATACTCATTTCTGAATAATATACAGTCATTAAGACATGCATGTATCTTCTCATAGTCCAAACCCATCGGACACAAAAAATTTTTTGCCTCATACATTCGTTTCGAAAGTGAATTCCCCTTTGGAAGAATATCACTCAGCAGTTCAAGTAATTCTGTGAAACTAGCATCGGTCCAACCATTTTTTGCCTTCAGGTTCATCAATTTCAACATGATTGTCAACCTTATGTAATCATCTTTACAAACCCTGGGTATAAAGGCGTTTCTATATCACTACACAAAGTTTCGAAAGTGGAAGAGAACTGTGTAGAAGATTCAGACCTTATGTCATGAAACATATCCGAAATTCTGTCACCAAAGTCTTCATTCACAATCTTCTCCTTTCTAGATAGTGTAGTCTTTCTAATTTCTCCATGCCATATCCAATTTGTATACCTTAAATTTATCCCATCACAGATAAGATGCTCTTTTATCTCAGAAATACTCCTCCGACTATTGTTTAGGCATTTGACATAAGGACAATAATATCATCCATCTCTTTGACTAGAGGCATTTCTCCGAGCAAACTGAAGAAACCTTTCAATCCCATCCTCATATTCTTTGCTAATTCTCTTAGCTTTCATCCAACTATGATCCATTGTTCTACAGAGTTAATGAACATAGTTGTCAAGCTCAATTCTAACTCCTCAATTCAAATATTGAAATAATAAAATAATTAAATGTTAGTCAATAAATTAAAATTGACTAACACTTAATTACAAATTAAAGGGAATGTCTCCTTTTTAAAAATAAAAAATTCGTATAATTTTTCAATCTAATTTTTCCTAGAACAAATCCTAAATTTGTATAAAAAATTAAACAAATCAATCAATCAATGAAACTAATATAACAATATAATAAACAAATTAAAAATAGGATAAATTTGAAGAAATATAATAACTAAAACAAAAATAAGAATTCAATTTCAAACCAATTCAATGAATAAAGAATCTTAAAGCTAAAACTTCTGAATCCAAAACGGGAACACAAGCGATATTCGTTTATAATGAAATTTTAAACAACACTTTATCATCAATCAAAGTTCATAACGAAAAAAAAATCACAAAACAATTAACAGATTATTTATTACTAAATTATCAAATCTATTTCAAAAAATTTACCAAAAATTTGAAATAAATTAAATATCAAAAAATTATAAAAAAATAAAAAATTCAAAACTAATCAACTTCAAACATTTAAACATGTTTCTAATACAGTATATAGGAAGGAATTGAGGTTTTCTCACATTCAATATCCCAAATCAACAACTCAACCAAATAAAAAATGTAAAATCAACAATGTATGCCAACCACAATGTAAAACTAACAAATCCATTCGAAATAGAATGGATTTTAATGGCCAAAACATCCAAGAAACCAAAAAAAATTGAAGAGAATGAAAGAAGAGGATACTCACAGAGTAGAGATGATTCAAATGCGAAAAGAGGGGCGACTCCACAATGGCGGGCGGCGGTAGATGGCGGCAAGACCCCATAAGCAAAATGGAAGAGTTTAAACGGGGGGAGAATGGAGGGAATGGCTGGTAATGGAAGTTTTTTGGTGGTGGAACAAAGGGGGACCATGGTGTACTAAGTCGAGACTGTGAAAATGAGAGAACCCAAACACGCCTGTAGGGTTATTTTAAAACTTTCCATGGCGGTTTTCCTGATAACCGTCGTGGAAAATCAAACGTCATTCCATTTAATTACAAATTTGCCACCGTCTTTTTTTTCATGGCGTTTTTCTTCTTAACCGCCGTTATTTTGCGACGTTAAATGTTTTTTCTCTAGTAGTGTACAAAAGTTTCTTGAAGTGGGAAATTGGAATTTGATTCCCAAAAACAAATCCATTAGTGAGTACTGGCTTACTTGCTTCTCCAGCTCCTGCACATAGGCAGCTTTCTTTTCAATCCGATTCCTAAGCTGAAGGCGCTCCATCTGGATATATCACACTAGAGGTGTCATAATCTTTCTACTATTTTTGTATTTTCTCAGAACATTACAGGGAAAGCACAAACCATTTGACTCAAAGGATCATGTGAAATGTACAGAAAAAAGGTGATTAGCGACGAAATTAGCAATGACAGATTTGCAACGAAACTTTGTGATCTGTCGCTAAGTACACTTACCGATGGATTTTGTGATAGAAATCATCCGTCGCTAAATTCCATCACTAAATTCCGTCATTAATGAATCAGGACAGCCTATTCCCATTTTGCAATGGAATTTCTAATGGAATTTTTTCTATCACAAAGTTTTGTTGGTAATTTGTCAATAATTTCGCCGCTAATATCAAATTCATAAAATTTTGTGTTTTGATTTGAATATTTTAAAATTTTGTATAAAATTAATATGTAATTATTTATAAGTATGTTTTAATAATTTATATATAATATGTAATAGTATAATTATTTATACGTATCTTTTATTAAGAAATAAACTAAAGGAAAATTGATGTCCTTATTAGACATTTTTTTGAAATTAGATTTTTTTGAACTTGTGAACTAAAATTAAAAATATGAATATAATTACTGATACGATTTTATTTTCTTGTTCCAATATGATTAATTTTTTTTGGGGTCAGATTTCTCCTCTTTCCCTCAGCATTAATGTCCAATAATTAAGTTTCCTTAGATATATTGAGAAGTGTGGAAGACATAAAGACATGTTGAAGTTTTATTTATTAACTTTTTTTCTTGGATGAATAATGGTGCCATAAACGCTAGAGTTGAGTAGCAAACCTAATAACGTGGTCGATCTAGTTCAATTTGTATATACTTCATCATCCCCCTCGGGCCGGGGGCGCCCCAAAAAAAAGAAGAGAAAGTTCAAAAAATTTGGCAAGATCCGGTTAGACTCAAAACTTGGTATGTTGGGTTAGCTTAGTTGTTTGACAGGATACTCAAACTAATGACTAGTGTTTTAAAAGCCGGACCGGATGTCAAGCCGGTAAAGCTAGCGGGTTAGGGTTCAAACGGTTGAACCGTCTGGTCAAACCGGTAATAGAGTAATTAAATTAAAAATAATAGTTTATACATGTATAATGATATTAACATAATTAGTTAAGTTTATTAAAAAGTTAACAAGTTCAACCTTGGCTTTATTTTAATCTAATGAGTTGTGGCTATTTTAAAATTTTTTATACATTTTTTCAATGAAGGTTTTTGGCTCCATTAACTCATTTAATATTTAAATTTCATTTATACAGTTTTTTATTTAAAATTATTGACAAATTTTTTGGGCTGCAACAGGAAAGATTTTTTTTTTTTAACTTAGAAATATTGATTGAAAGTAATAATATGTTAAACACACTACATGTTTAATTTTATATTAATTATCATAAATAAAAATAAAAGATGACAATGTTAATTACAGTAATTACACTAATATATGTCTGATTTTATGCTAATTATTTTGAATAAAAATAATATAAAATATAGATTTTAAAACAATTAATTCCAGTAAAATAAAGACGGGAGATGCATGCCTAAGGATAACCTTCAAATTTCAAAATGGGCTTAGCAAGTTTTTTCCAAAAAAAAAAAATCTTAGAGACTGAACCATGTATAGTATTGAGTATTGAAAAACATGATGCACAACTTTTCATCTTCCCCAATCTGGCATTTGTGTATCGAACTGATGGGGGAACAGTTTTTTATTATTTCTTTTTACTCTTTCTTTCTTTTCAAGCAAATTCTTCAAATGCGTCAAGGAGTCCCTGTGTCGAGTTCACTGCCTTCCTCTGGGGTCGACGGCAAGAAAAGAAAAACGCTCCAAGCTTGCTTCTTTCCCCCTCAATTTCATCCTTTATCCATCTCATACGACTGATCTGTATCAGGTAAATGAGAAAAATCAAGAAGCTATTTTTTCCCCTTTAGATTTTCCTATGTTTCTTTTTTTTTTCCCCCTTCTCCTTTCTCTTTCTTTTTCCTAGCCGGACGGTTCTCTGAAAACCGCTCTGGGTCGCTACTTAACTCCAGTTCCCAGCTCAATAGGCGGCTTAGAACGGTTTAAAACGATCCAACTCCTCAAGCGGTCTAAGTATAGAAACCAAGCCGTTGTATTGTCCAGTTGTCGGTCCGACCGTTCGGTCCGGTCCGGGTTTGGAAACATTGCTAATGACCCATCTTACTAAATATAATTTATGACGCGCACGCACATATATAATTAGAAAAATATTATTAAATCTTAAAATATTTGATTCAAAGTGGTATAAAAAAGCTTGATAACTTTAATAATAAATTTTTAATAATAAATTTTGTAGCCCAGTAGCATATAACTTAATGCGGCCCCTATCATAATAATCCTGTAGATTAAATTTAATTTGTGAACGTGAATCTTTGTTCAAGCATTTATATTAACTGCCGTTCAAATACTTAAATCCTGCCCCTATCATAATAAAAATAGTATTATTTTTTAATTATAAAATGATATTTTAATCTTTTAATAACATTAAAAATAATCCTTAACGAGGCTTCATAATCTTATAAAGAATTTGTTAAGAGTGTAGGTCTTGATTTAAATTTTAGTATTTTAATTAGATTTACTTGGGATTTTCTTATTACCTTATTGTTTTTAATGTTTGTTTTTTGTTATTCTTTGATATATCATATTTATATCACTGTATACGTATCATATTATTTCCACATTATCGGATATCTTATTCTATTATTAATATTTCTATATTATTAATACTATTTAGGTATTTAGGTATCACGGTGTGTATTCTTTTCCCCTAATGACATGCTTAGCTGGAAAAATTGCTGATTGAAAAAAGAAAAAGAAAAAGAGGGAAAGTTGGGAGGGAAATAAAATTTCGTTTGACGTTTTTTTAATATTTTCTTTCATTTGAGGCCCAAGACCTAGCTCTTGCTCTGTCTCTCCCTAATATCTCTCCGTCTGGCAAGTTTGCCGCTCTCTGCACAGCAAGTGAGCAATTGGCCAAATCTTAGCCTTTGTCTTGCCAAGTCTCTCTCAGTCCGTGTGTCTTCTCTGGCGAAGTCTCTCGTGTTGCTTCTCACTACTCGGGACCTTCCTCAAACCCTCAGTCTGCCTCTGTTCTCGCTAAATCGCTATCATCTATCAGGTATATATGTGTGCTTATTTCTCTCTGTGATTCCTGCATTTACAGTAAGATTTGGTTTGATGAGCTTATTTTGATTATATTGTTCCGCTTATTTTTGATGAAGTACTTCGTTTTGGCTATGGCTTAAGATAGTTATTCCTGTGTGCTTGGATATGTTTCATGGGAAAATATAATTCTTATTAGATTGTTTTGCTTGTTGTTGATGATATTCTGTATAACATTGTTCTTTCCAGTTTGTTTTGCTTGTTGTTGATGATATTCTGTATAACACGTTGGAAACTACTTCGTTGGTTAGTCCATTTTAAGTGGATGGTTTAATTTAAGCTTGTTGGTTACATGGTTGTTTTTTATTGTTTCATGGTAATCATGTTATTTGTTTGAGTTGTCTTGGTGAAGGTGTTTTTCCTAGTTTTAATTTGCTGACCTGATTATGTTTTATGTATAATGTTTTGTTTGTACAAATGAGTATTCAAGAATTTGATGCATAGTGTTTTGTTCTTACAAATAACTATTCAAGAGCCGGACCTGATGTCAAGCCGGTGCTTGGTTAAAAAAAAGAAAAAAAAAATCCCTTATGGGCAATTTATCTCCCTTATTTTTTGGTACAATCTATCATTGGAGGAACTATTTGTTAATTAATTTTCTAAACCAAATTTTTTTAAAACTTAGTTATTATTAAATCCATCTTTTTATCACTCTGAAAGAAAGCTTTACCACCCTAATTGAGTGCTCCCCTGCCACTCTCCAGTTCCAACATTCACCGTCTCACTGCCCAGCCTTTCTCTCATCTCTCACAGGGCTCACACCCTTACACTCTCTTGTACTCCAGGTTCTGTGCAGCTTTTTTATTTTTTATTTTTTTTTTGTCTGTCCATTATCTTCTATCCCCGTCGCTGTCCTCGCCTCTGTTTCTTCATATCATGTGATGATTATCTATTATCTAGTGTCCTTATATTCTGTGATTAAGTCAGAGAAAGAAGTATTCTTTCCAGCAGGGAGTGAGTGAATTGAATTTAAACCAACCTTCCTCATTGCTGTTGTGTCGATTTTGCTGGTATTATGATATATTTGCTGCTCAGTTGTGTGTGTGTGTGTGTGTGTCCCCCCCCCCCTTTAGTTGCTGGATCAGTTCTGCATATATATGTTTTTGTTGTGGTTCAAACCATTTAGTTTGAGGTTTCTACATACTGTTGCGCAGCATCAAGTAACCGGAATACGCCGCACACTAGGCAATTATTGCTGTTTGGGACGAATATGGATTTCAATGCCACTGGAGATCCTACAGGCAAGCTCAAGGGTGTCCAAATCTCATCCCTTGATGATGACGACGACGACGAAGTCCTTGTTGACAACGAGCATGAAGATTATGACTCTAATGATGAGGAGGAGGAGGAGGACCCTATTACTTTAGGTTTCGTTGAGAGACCTAAAAATAAATGGTCTGTTCAACGGCAATATTTTCCCAGCAAAGCTGGAGGTGCCCCAGTAATTACATAATTTAATCAAATTCTCTTATGCGTCTGTATGTATGTTGTGGGAATAAGTATGAGAAGAAGCTATTCAAGCCTCGTATATTTGGAAAAACAAATAAAAGTTTTCTCTGGTGAAACACTAATTCGTGATTTGACGGTTTTATCTGTTTATAAATAGGCCTGGCTTGACCCAGTGTATACCACCAGGAAGGTCATGTATGTGTGACATATGTGGAGAGCCTTTACAATTTCTTCTTCAGGTAGGGTTCCTTTCGAAATTGTAGTTTTATGAAGGTTATGTCTTTCTCATAAGTTTATGCCTTTCTTGAGCAATTTTCCTCAGTATTGTTTATTTGGTTGCCCATATTTATTACCAAGTGTGATGAAATGTATCCTGACTCTTGGAATTATCTGTAAATTGTTCTTACATCTTCCTTCGTATGTGTCTAGTTGTCTGAGTTTTGCTAGTGGATGATAGTTTTCTTTAATCTTTGAACTACAAGGTTTATGCGTCAACTGAAAAGGAAAGTACATTTCACCGGGTGTTATTTATTTTTATGTGCCCTTCAATGAAAGGTCTTCTTCGGGATCAGCATGAGCAATGGAAACGCCATCCAGATAAGCCATCTAGAAGATACTGCTAACTATTCTTAATCTCTTCTCTTTTTGACTTCTTTGATCAATTTTTGTTATATAAGGTACAAACTCTCCTTTTTCACTTTCGTTTTCCTGTTGATTAGTTCTAATTATGCTATGCACTCTGAAGTGTGAAGGTTTTCCGTTGCCAGTTACCTCGTGATAATCCATTTTACTCTAGTGAACATCCGAAACATGATGGAAGTGACAAACCTGTTGTCATTGGAGGTCAGTTTTACTCAGCTTCTTTTTTTTCCCCCTCTCTCTTCCTCTTAAGGGAAAAATCTATTTCTTTTCGCTAGAGTACCCTCAAAACATTCTGACAAAATTTTATTTTGAGAATTCATGCGAGTTTTAACTTCTTTTTTCTACACACATGGAAGCCAAATTGGCTACCTTTTAAAACAGGAGAAAGTGATTTTTCGCATTTATGAATGTTTTGGCGGGGTTGAGAATAAATTCATAACTATGAAGAGTTACCATGTCATGTGTGGAATTGATAATTTGTTATGGCAGGGTAATTGAATGCTCCTTTGGGGCTGTAGTTGTGTTTCTTAGTTTATGTTGAACTATAAACGCTATATTCCCTAACTGCATGCTGATGGGGCAAGTCATTGAAAGAATCCAGCGGGAATTTAAAAGACTTGATGATTCACATGCTGATTGCCATCTTTCTTTCTGCTTAATGTTACATTTCAACCTCAATGAAGTCAAAATTATTAGCCTGAATGAGTTGCTCATTACTTTGCTAATATCTTCAAACTTTAGATATTCCCAATCACATATAATTTGTGTTAGAAACAAGCTTGCAGTTGTTATATATATATTGAATTTCTAAATTATGAATGATATTTTTATTTTTCAATTAAACACAAGGAAGCTTTGTCATTCTTTTTATAGTTATCACTTATCACTATTCCTTGTTGTTGAAATGTCCAAATATATATAATAATTTAGTTGTAATGGAACTGATTTATGTCTTCCCTAACCATATTTTTTAAAATTAAGTTGCATGAATGAAAATTATGACAATTAGAGTTACTATCAAATAAACGGTGGAGCTCACAACTTGAGTTGATACCTTTGAAATTTCTTAAAACAAAAGATAATACTTTTCAATACAAACTACTATCTCCGGTCCTAATTATAAAACCCAGTTGACTTATTTGAAGAGATTAAGGAAGTAAGTTAAGTTAGTTATTTGTAATAAATAAGTGTTGTCATTTTTAAAATATCCTTGTTAATTAAATATATTGGCTAGAACTATTATTATTAGAAAGACTATCTTGGAAAAAAATACATAAATATGAGAAAAAATTAGATTGGGGTCTTATAATCAGGACCAAACAAAAAGTCAAATGGGGTCTTATATTAAGGATCGGAGGTAGTATCATATAAAGTTAAATATATAAATATTAAAATTACATATCAGTTATATACTATATAACTGGATAACTTATTTGTTTTTCAATTTTTATCTCTGATAAAAAATATTTTAAATTTATCTGATTTTATTAATATTGAATTTTTATTCATAAAATTTACATAAATTTTATGATCCCTTTAATGACATGACATTTTTCTCTTAAAAATCGTTTTAATTTTTAAACAAAATTTAGCCAACTCTTGAAAAAATTACAATTATTTGCGGTCGTTAAATTGATGTATTGGATTTTAAAGTTTCATTTAAAATGCTTTATAAATATTAGCATGACTTTATCCTTCTAAAAGATGAAACAAGGGTGGAGAGGTCATGTGCAGAACCTTCAAAATAGATTCGTCTACAATTTAAAAATATATTTTCCTTTTCTTTTTATTTGAGAAACCTTTTTTGGGATGATTTTTTTCCATAGAAAAGAATATAGAATTGTGATTGTATTTTTTTTAAATAATAACAATTATATTGCAAGATTGAAATAAAGAATAAGATAAGAAATCATTGATTAATACAATATTTGAAACAAAATAATTAGCACACACAAGCGCCACACAATTATTGTATTTTGTGTACAATATTGAATATAATTACATAACTTCAAAGTAGAGTTATATCTAAATTTTCGTGCATTTTCAACATAATACAAATCCAACACATTTTTACAAACACACAACACAGTAAAACACAAATGCAAATGAAGAGACAAATTAGAAGATCCAAAGCTAACATCACCCCTTCATTATCTAACTTTCTAATTTGATCTCCACAGCTGACCAAAAAAAAAAACCTTATTAGCAGCCTAATCAAAATGGAACATAGAGAAAATAAAAACCAATAAACTTATTTATTCTACACAATTATCGAAATTGTCCTTGGACAATGTGTATTAAACTACAGATAATTATGTTTACAATGATGAGAAATAATGTGTTACAAATGTGAAAATGTTGAAAATTATTTACTTTCCAGTTCTATAAAATTATTCAACTTCTAATATTATCATAACATGTCACTTATTTAATATATTATTATGATTTTGATATGACAACCATTATATAAACACGGAAAAAAAAAAATCTTAGGAGTGATTGCAATTTCTTATTAAAAAAAATTGAGGGATGTGTGTGTGGGCGTTAAGATAGAATTTTTTTCTCGTGATAAAAGACTTTTTTTCAATATAACGATAGAAATTGTAATGCACAAAATTATTTTATTGATTAAATATGATAATAGTTTGAAAGAAAGAGTGTAGCCACGAACCTGATGACGAGGGCTTGTCTTCTAATGGGATTTTTGAGATTTTTGATATGTTTGGACAATCTTCTATTGTTATAGTACCAAAAAGGAGGTTGAATTCATAACCTTCATAAATCTCTCTCAACTTTGGCAAATTACTGAGCTTCAAATAATTCAGTTCAGGAAACAGCCTTTGATGATTATGAGCAGCTACTTCACCTTCGTAAGCTTCAACAACTCCCTCCAGTTGACAGCAATCCCATATATGTAATTTCTTCAATGAAGGACAATGAGATGCCAGAGAATATGAGAACACCCTTCTCACTTTGTGGCAATCAATTATTTCAATGATTTCAAGTTTGGGGAAGCAAACAGTGGAAGTAGTAGACAGATTCTTAAGTGACTCTTCACAAAATATTCCCTCCCATTCATCGCATCGTCTTACATCAAGTTTCCTCAGCTCTGGAAGGCTTGTAACAATAGCAAGAGTGAATATATTTCTTAATCTTGGGCATTCCCACAGTGTAATATCTTCAAGTCTATGGAAGCTCAAAATTTGTGTGGGGCCTTTCCAAATATGTTCTAATTCCGGTAGATCAGCTAAGAATATCGACCACAATTCTGACTTTACCACTCTCGCTGTGTCATTCTCATGTTGCTGTGAAGTAAATATATTCAATGATTAGATGAAAATTCAACATATGGACTATACACACATACGTGAACCGCATAAAGTTAATGGCACTGTAACATTAGAAATTAAACCCCATTCATTTCACATATTTATAAAACTACAATAAGATAAGCTCAGTAAGATGAATTTTATTAAGTTACACTTTTCTTATACATATTATTGATGGTCCAATGTGAAATATATATAGACACACACACACGTACACAATGTATGATGTATAAATATGCATCGACGTTGATTTATTTCAAATCAAATAGTCTTGGACAAGTCATACTTTCCATGATAAAGAACCGCTCACAAAAACAAAAAATGATTCCACAACCAAGCATTAATGGGAACATTGCTAATACTTCAAGTAATTTCCAGCTTGATTTCATGACGAGAAGACTACTTCATAGAAGCAAAATATTAAATAAAATTTGAAATGATTATTGCTTTTCATTAGAATATAGTCTTGCTACTCGTATATATCGTTTCATAGTAAACACAAATTTTCAAATAAATTTAAAAAGTAAACAAGAGGAAAGGAAAATAGGTCCTGCAAAAAGAATTTTCTCACGTCCAAAGAAAATGAGAAAATATTTCCACTGATTCATTCTTAACAAAAACAACCATGAACAAGTACTTTCTCTAATAACAAAGAAGTTATTTCTCCGACGAAGCTATAAAACGAAAAATATAAAGTGTTATGTTTGATAAATAATTTAAAAGACATTTATCAATTTTATCCATAAAAAATCACAAATAAAAAAAGAAATAGTGAGAGAAAACACTCACGTGAGGGAAGATCTCTCTCAATTTCGGCAGTGCCACCAACCGTAAGTACTTCAGTTTGAGATATGCTTCTTCAGCAAGCGTCTCAAGTTCAGAACAATTTCGGATCAAAGGTTGCTGAGAGATTAAAGCATGCTAGTTAGTTTCGTACAAAAGCTGAAAGGAAAGCATACAAATTTTAATAGCAATAAAAGATGGCCACTGACAAAGACCTTTTTAGCGTCCACAGAAAATTTAACAAATATTGTGTATACATACATAATTTGTAGATATTATATCAGCTCCAACTTATTCTAAATGAAATACAATTCCATATAATTATTTGCTTGACGAAATAAAAAATAAAAATCAGAAAGTGTTGTTTGGAAAAACAAAATTAATTATTTGACAAAAAAATTAAAATGAACTAAAGAGATGAAAATTTTTATCAAATTCATATGTGGAAAGATAAATTAAAAAATGCAGCTCGTAAATAATATTTTGTAGTACTGAAAAAAGAAAAAGAAAATTTGAGCAGTTTAATCTTTAGTATTACAATGTAAATGCTAAATAGAAATTCTATGAAAAAAGAGGTAGGTGAGCGAAAGAAAAATTTTATCAAAATGTTTGAAATCTCCAGTGAGAACTTCTATAGACACTAATTTATATTATGCTGGCCATTATAAGTATTTTCCGAATTGATCATTTAATGGCAAAATAAAAAGAATGTACTTTTAAAATTGTGTTAACATGATCTCAATACGCGTTTTACCAAACTCAATCAATTTTCATAGTAACATGGAAAATGTGTGACTAGCAAATGTTGTATATACTTTTTACTACATGATTATGTTAATTCTCTATTATAACAACTATATCACATTTAATAAATAATATATATATCTTTTTTAACAAGAAGTACACATATTAAATATTTTTGACCGACAAGAATTATTTGAACAAAAATACTAATGTTAACTTAATTTTTAGCATAAAAAGAAAGAGCCACCAAAAAATATTTTCTCACATCAAAAAGAAAAGAAAAGCATGGCGAAAAAATTTGAAAGGGAAAAATATTTCTCTTAAAGTATGTGTAGTTTTTATATAATGCATCAACACTAATTTATTTTTGAATAAAAATAACTTTGAATAAGCACTTCCCACAATAAATGCCTAATAGCAAAAGCAATATGAAAAAGTCATTTACTTGACCAAAATGCAGAATACGAAATGTAAAATGTTACTGCATCTGACAAATAAAAGTTGTTATTTAAAAAAAAATTTATTATTATGAAAATAAGGAAAGCTTAGAAAATAGTTTTATCGTGCAGCCTGAATATATAGCCAAGAAAATTTAATAATAAAAAGAGGTTTATACAGGTATCATAAAGTGAAGTCAAAAATAAAAGAATCACTGTAGAAGTTATGTTTAATGATTATACAAATATATATATTATACGATTGCAAACAAAAAATTTTCAAATAAAAGGGAGATGTAAATTGAACATGGCTACTTTAGCAAATGCGTCAACATATATATATATGGATTATTATTATTTCTAATATGCAATGATTCAAGAGAGACATTGCGGATTTGCTGGTAAAAAAAAAAAAACAGAGAGACATTGCGGATGAGACTTACCTGTGGATGATCTTGCATATCATGAAGTAGTGGATCCCCATGTGCAGCTTCTTCACCAATAAGCCCCTCAAATTCAGAGCAACTGTGTATGCGTACATACCCTATTGAAGGACAATGAGATGCCAGAGAATAAGATAACAACCATCTCACCTTGTGGCAACCCCATATGTCAATCTGCTTAAGTTTGGGGAAGCAAATATTAGAAGAAGAGAGGTTTTTGAGTGATTCTTCACAAAATATTCCCTCCCATTCCTTGCAATAATATACTTCAAGTGTTCTCAACTCTGGAAGGCTTGCAACAATAGCTAGAGTGAAGATACTTTTTAATTTTGGGCAGTCCCGCAAGGAAACATCTTCAAGTCTATGGAGGCTCACAATTTGGGTGGGGCCCTTCCAAATATATTCCAATTCTGGTAGACCATCTAATTTTAATTCACTCAACTCTGAATCCAACTTTAGAGGTTCTTGGGCTTTAATAGATTCTTCATCATCTTCTACTCTTCCTCCGACTTGGATTTCCAATATACCTTTCTTTTTTCCACTTCTTTCAATTTTTAGACTTTTCAACCTGAGAAAAAGGATCAAGGATTGCTGATTTTGCAACTGATTGAATCTTTTTGCTGTAACGCCCACATAAGCACTGTCAGTTTCCTTTCCCTGTAAATGTATTAAAATTAAAATTATGAAATGGACTGATTATAACAACTTGCGTTTTACTCTAACTAGATTGGGGATTAAACCCAGCAAGTTTCTTATATAATATATTAATTATTGCCAACTATTGTTAGTAAATAATCCTTTCTAACAAGTAGGCAAATTTATATAGTAACAATCAGGACTTTTTTTATTACCAACACTTGAAATGAAAATATAAAATTTTTAACAGCAACAAAAGAGGAACGGTAAGAGAGATCTTTTTAAACATCAAAAGAAAATTTAAGAAAAACGTTTATCTTAAAATGTGGTGTCCTAAATAATTATTTTATTGACAAAATATAAAACCTAAATATAAAACCTTTTAGACGTCAAAAGAAAATTTAAGAAAAATATTTCTATTTCTTTTCTTCTTTTGCCAGCAAAGCAAAACACTTCTCTTAAAATATACCCATTCAGTCCTAAATATAAAACCTATTTTATAATGTAATTTATACTACAAAATAGATCTTATACTTAAGACCAGAAAAGTAGTATGTAATTCATAGATATTGTATCAACTTCAACATATTTTAAATAAACCAATCCTAAATAATTAATTCATTGACGAAAATACAAAACAAAAAAAATATAAAGTATTGTTCGGGAAAATGAGATTAATTGTTTGACCCAAAAAATAAAATGAACAAAAGAGATTTAAGTTTTTATCAAATTATGCGTGGAAAGAAATAGCAAATGCAGTTTGTAAATAATATCTTGTAATACTATAAAAAAAATTAGTAATTAAATCTACAAAATTACTCTTTTGGTCCCATAGTTTTAACTCAATATAAAACTTGGACCCTAGACTTTTATTCATTATTCCTACTCAGTCTTTAATCATCCCTTTAATCTTTAGTATGTATCATAAATGCTAAATGCAAAGGTTTTCTTTTTTTGGACCATGAAATGCAAAGATTTAGAACTTCACGATAAGCACATTGTTATATAATTAAAAATCCTTAAATAAAAAATGAAATGACACTATTTTATAATATATTAGCCTATCCAATTCCTTTCCACAAATAATATATAGATGGTGATAGAAATTGTAATTTACAGAAATTATTTTTTTTTTAATAACAAACAACACCTTGATCATGATTCTGAAATTAAAATAAATTGCTTTCACGCATTTTTTTAAATCGTGATGCCATATATAATCTCAAAACATGTGTTTTTAAATTGGAATATACTTGTTGCTACATGATTATATTCAACCTCTATATGACATTTAATTAATGACATGTATAAATAGACATATTATATATTTTCTCACATCCATGGAAAAGCATGGCAGAAAAATCCAAACGATTAAAAAAAGATATCATTTATGTTAAAGTATGTGTAATTCATGGATAATACAACAACTCAAATTTATTATAAATACGTGATGCCAAAAACAATATATAATACATTTCCTTGACGAAAGTACAAAATAAAAAAAATATATAAAGTGTTGCTTTTGGCAAAGTAAAAGTAGTAAGTTGAAAATAAGAATTAATAAGAAAAATACAAAGCTTGAAAAGCAATAGTATTTTATCTTGAAAATAACGAAAACCCAAAAAATAGTTTTATCGTGTAGCCTCAATGTAGAGCTCAGAAAATTTCATAATAAGAAGAGAGGCTTATATAGTTACAATGAACTCAAGTCAAGAATAAAATGACTATCATCTCTTACTAAGAATATTCTTTTTTAATAATTATATAAATACATATTATAAAAAAGGGCCACAATAAAAAGGTATTTTGTTCACATCCAAAGAAAAGATTGGTGAAAAGAATTCAAAGGAAAAACTATTTCTCTAAAAGTATGTATAATTTTTAGATATTGCATCAACACTAATATATTTGTAAATAAAATAATTAAACTTTGAACAAGCGCTTCCCACAATAAATACCTAACGGCAAAAACAATATGAAAAGGTCATTCCAAATAAAAAAAGAAAAAGAAAAAGTCATTTCGTAGACCAAAATACAAAATAAGAAATATAAAATGTTGCAACTGAGAAATAGAAGTCATTATTTGACAAAATAAATTAATAAGCAAACGCAAACCCTTAAAAAGCAGTAATATTTTATTATCATGAAAATAAGGAAAATTCAATATTTTCATCGTGGAGCATAGATAAAGAGCTAAGAAAATTTAATAATAATAAGATATTAATATAGTTAAAACTACTCCTTCGGTTCTAATGGGCCTTATATTTAGAACTTGATGAATATTTTTTCTTTTACAACAAACAACGCCTTCAACTTCATTCTAAAATTGAACTAAATTGACTTCACGTATTTTTAATTTACAAAAACTATATTTTACAACTTGTGATTGGATTCATTCATCATGATTACGTCAATACTTATACCTAGAAATGTGTAAGTAACAAATACAAAGAAATAAGGTACAAATTTGTCCTTGAAGTATATGGTTAGGAGGTATGGGTATTGAAAGTTTTTTAAGTCTCAATATCACCCTCAAAATTACAAAAACGTAACAATGTTGGCCTAACCATTATTCCAGTTAATTTTGACAGTTAGTTTGACCAGATTGCTTATGTGGCATGCCATGTCATCAGTCTTTCCTCTCTTCCACTTCACCCTCCATCTCATCATCCTGTTTTTTTTTTTTTGAGTGAAAACATCTCATCATCTTCATCATCTATATTGGCACCATTATCATCTCCCTCTCCCCCCCCCCCACCCACAACATGCTCGTCAGATCTATTTGAGACCCTGAGTACTCTCCTCCTTTGCTACTCGAAACAACTCCCACCGCCTCAAGTATCACAACCCCAATTCCAAACCTCCCCTTATCAAAACGCAAGCTTATCCCATGATGTGGAAGAGAGGAAGAGAGGGACGATGAGTTGTCATACCATATGGCACCCCACATAAGCAATCTGGTCAAATTAACTGTCAAAATTAATTGGGATAACATTCAGGGTAATATTCTTATGTTTTTGTTTGGGGTGAGATTGAGATTTCAGAAGCTTCTGGACACCAATGGCTTCTAGCCATATACCGATCAAATTTGCACTTTATCCCTATCACACACACACACACACACACACACACACACACACACACACATATGTTCGCTACTTGATTATATTCAACATGTTTTATGATAACTATATGACATTTAATGAACGATAGATAAGTAGACATATTGTATATTTCATGATCAACACAACTTATTTGGCCAAAAATTGAAATGTAAACCTACAATTTTTTCAAGACAAAAAGAGGCACAGTTAAAAAGTTTTTCCCCCCCCAACATCCATTGAAAAGCATGGCAGAAAAATACAAAGGAAAAAACATTTCAGTTACCTGATGACGAAAACAATATCAAAAAGTCATTTCCTTGACCAAGATACAAAATATAAAAAAAAAAATAAAGTGTCGGATTTGGCAAGGTAAAAGTAATAATTTTTTTTAAAAAATTAATTAGAAAAATACAAAGCTTGAAAAGCAATAATATTTTATTATCTTAAAGATAAAGAAAACTCAAAAAAGTAGTTTTTATCTATAGCAGCTCAAAAAATTTCATAATAAGAATTTTACACAGTTACAGTGAACTCGAGTCAAAAATAAAATGACTATGCCTCTTATTAAGAACGCAGTTTTTAACAATTATATAAATACATTATACGATTGTAAACAAGGCTATTTTTAAATTACAAAAAAAAAAAATAGAGGCCAAGTAAACAAAAAGAAAGATAATATTACTATTGTTTGTTATTGAGAATTTTTTTATACTTGTTTATATTATTCGGTAATAAGCACAATTTTTTCAAATTAAAAGAAAATGTAAAAATGGCCACCTTCAATTTTTTTTTAAATAAATAGTATGGTAGAGTGAACTAAAAGTAAAAAGAATTGTCACAAAAAAAAAGTAAAAAGAATCACCTAAAAATGTGTGAAATTATTAGCAGTTGAATGAATTCTGGTTTTTTTCCCCAGCCTGTATGTACTTTTCACAATATATGGATGGAGTTAGAAATTGTATAGCACGTTTCCTTGACAAAGAAGCAAAAATAACGAGGGAGATAAAACAGAGGCATTGATTTGAACGTAAGTTGAGAAAAGGATATCAAATTCATCTATCAAAAGAAAACCAACAAATGCAGTTTAAAAATTAAATGAAAAGATAAACTTTTTTCAGCAAATGCACGAACACGGATTATTATTTCTAATATGCAATGATTCAAGAAGGATTTCGTGAATAATACTTACATGTGGATGAGAGTATTGCATGTCATGAAGTAATGGATCCCCAAGTGCAGCTTCTTCATCAATGAGCCTCTCAAGCTCAAAGCAATTGGCTATAATTATCTCCTCCAAGGACGGACAATGAGAAGCCAAAGAATAAGAGAATAACCATTTCACTTTGCCGCAACCCTCAATCACAAGTCTCCTCAGCTTTGGCAAGCTCGTAACCATGGCATGGGGGAAGATGCAAGTTCTCAATTCAGGACAACTTTGTATCGACAGCTCTTGTAACATGGGGAGAGAGTAGCTGATAGATGAAGCTTCAAACAACTGTTCAAGACTATTCATTTTAAACAATCGTAAAGTTATCAAGTCTGAGAAGATTTGTTGTGGTTGAAGAGTGTCCATATCAGAGTTCTCCATGATGAATCTTTTCTCCTGACAGAATGATACCACGAGTTGCTTTATCCTAAAATTTATATCTTTATGATTCCATGAACAATTATCTAACCAAAGGTGGTTTGCCCGAAAAATGAGATCCTTCATTGACGAAGTCAAAGCAAAGATTCTGAAGCCTTGTATGCATAAAGCTCTTAATGCTTCATCACAACTATCTAAATATTCTTGGAAAGAGTTACCCATATATTCATCAATCATTCTGCACGTGGAATCATAGATGACATACCTCTTCAACCTTGAAAGAGAGAAATTCTCAGGGATGACAGATGTCTTCTCCCGGAAGTATAATTCTTCAAGCTGCTCACATCTTCTAATTACTTCTAAAGGGCTTTTCTCAATTTCACAACCAAATATATCCAAAAGTTTCAGCATTTTCATGTCTGCAATTTCAGCAGGTAATTCATTAAATAGAGAACCATGCAAATCAAGAATCTCCAATCCTTTGAGTTCACACAAGAAAGAGATGTCACCCAATTGTTTCCCTCTAAGACACAAGGTTTGAAGATTCGTTAACAATACAATTGATTGTGGGACAGAGCAAAAAGTTTGCTGCTGAAATCTCCATTGAAAGCCATGTGTTATGAGTGCCAACACTTTAAGTGTTTCTATTGCTCCAATATCTTCAATGAACCCATCAGGCTGAAGTAGCAAAATCTCCAGTGATGGACAATGCAATTTATTAAAGATCTTGAAATTCTTATCCAAATTCCACAATGAGAGTGCCTTCGCATCATTCAATTTGTGGCCGTTGCTTACCAGCATGCTCGAAATTGAATGGCTATCTACCAAAACTTCTTGATGTTGCTTCTTCGTGATCCATAAGGCTACATCTCGAACAACATCATGCAATTTTACACGTTCCTGCTTATTGGTATTCATTAACAAACAAGAATCTAACAATTTCTCAATAGCTGCAAAAATCTCATTCCTTGCTTCCCCTATTGTATGAATATCGTCACCAAGCTTTAGAGTCCCGTTGCCAAAACGAATTAAATCCTCTATATGGATTTCATGATCCTCAGGAAACATAGAACACAATATGAAGAGCGACTTGGCTAGTGCACTCGGCAAATTATCATAACTTAATTCAACACATGCATAAGGGGTCTTCAAATCATCTTCAATATCCAATGGTAGGGGACGTTGTAGCCTCCTTAGTGTTGACTTCCACGCTTGAATACTCTTTCCTTTTAATGTGCTTCCGACTGTCACTATTGCAATAGGCAAACCTTTACACTCATCAACAATTTGCCTTCCAATGCTATCAAACTCATTCATTGACACATTGGCTGTTTTAACGCACATCTTGAACAATGCCCATGACTCTTCCTCTGTTAAGAGAGGCAATTTAATAATACTTTCACAATCCATAGAAACACATACATCATGGAGGCGAGTGGTCAACAATACACAACAACCTTCATTTAATGGAATTCCAACATCTTCAAGCCTTAGTTTGCTCCACACATCATCCAGGATTATAAGAATCTTCTTATTTTTCAATCCTTCTGATAGCCTTTGTGCTTTAGTAAGTTGAGTTGGCTCTTGAAGTTGTAAGCCTATTTGCCCTGCTATTTCCTGCTGAATGTTCAAAACATTTGGGGGTTTTGAAACGACTGCCATGATGACCTTGTCAAAATGCTTTAGCTCATCTACTTTCTTGCCTACTTCCTTCGCCAAAGTCGTCTTGCCTGATCCTGCCATACCATATAATCCCACCATCTTGTTCGTGCCATCTTTAATTGCCTCCAAAAGATGATTACAAGTTGATTTCCTTGAGTTGAAATCCAAAACTCTTTGGAAGAGAAGTAGGTAATTCCAGGAAGTTGGATCACCTGGGAAAATGGCTGAAAGTCAGAATTTTGTTTGAGGTCCATCATCTGTTTAGCCTTATTTTTTATTTGTTTGGATAATGAGTATCTAACAGACACATTGAAACAATTGTTTCGTCCTCGATCAAGCTCTTGTTGCAGCTTTTGTACCTCTCCTAGGATAGCATTCACATCATCCAACCACTTCTTCACGGATGGCATTATTTCTTCAGTTTTTCGTTCTGCTTCTTCCGTACGCTTTCTCACATCTTCTAGTTTCACCTCTAGCTCTTGTTTTGCTTTCTTGAAGTCTTCATTAAGCTGCTTAAAGCAGAAAAAATACGCAGCTCCATGTGAAATCGGAGCCACTAAGTATTCTGCAACCTTTGACACGATTGAGATCACAATCTCTGCCATTTACTGCAATCATAATTCATGTAGTAAGCAATCATCCCTAACACAAGTCAATGGACTAAGCATGTAACGTACAACCAAGCTCAATTTTGATCTGTTCTTTATGGCATGACTAATTAGTAATATATTCATATAACCAAACTTAAAATATATATATATATATATATGTATAAAATGCTTGGACACCACACTTATTAAATCATAATATAAAGCTCGACTATTTCAATAACAACGTCATTTCTTGTGATCTTTTGTAAATGTAAGCACTGGAATACAATGCACTACATTTCGTTTTAATAGGAAAACTAAAGCTTAAATAATCATATCAATAAATTTTATTTATTTAAATTAACAAGTTGTAAAATTTTTAAATAGAACAATATTAAAAAGAGTCTAATAAGAAGCCGAGGATCGACTTGAGTTTATAATGAAATTATTTATTATTTTAGAATATGAATTTCGAGTTCAAATGATAGTCAAATATAATACATGAGGCAATATCCAAGAACATTAGTCTTATGAGATATGTCATCTCCCCTCTTATGAAAACTGACAAATCTTTTACGAGGAAGCAAGTTATATATAGCATTATTTATGACCCGCAAAAGACATCTGAAGTGACAAAGACACATAATAGACACATGCATCTAAAGCATAGCATAAAGTATCTGGAACCATGCCTTTGGATACACCCAAAAGAAAAAAAGTTAAAAAGGTAAAAAAAGTATACTTGAGTTCTTTAGCAATGTACGAATTTCGTTTTCTGATTAAGTTACCCGTTACTATAATCATGGCAAGTAAAAAGAAAAAAATAAAAAAAGTAAAGGAGTTCTTCTAGATGAGTTAGTGACTCTTAAATCAAATTAAGAGATGCCTAAATACACAAAAATAGCAAATAACAGTTCGCCGAAATTAGTACAAACATATATATATATATATAAATTTTCAACGAGTTTAAAATATGGAAATTCATTATTGTATAATTATTGAAGAACCAAAAGAAGGGGAAAAAAGCTCATATGCACTCACAAAATGGTATTTATCGAAACAGTTTTCAGGTTGATGATAGTATTCCTGATTCCTGTTTTCTTTCTGATGAAAATATTCAACATTTCGATAAGTACTATGATCCATCAACTGCGTATTATCTTATTACTATGAACTTCATTTCAGAATTCAAATACCAATATATCAAACAATTACTTGCAAAGGACGGTCCAAATTAAATATTATTGTACTTTTATATTAATCTAATTCACAAACTCTGTTTTGTTATATATTTCCAAATCTTATTTAGGAATTTGGTTATAGTTATTAAGCTTAAAATATTGTCCCGTATTAACAATGATACTAATGTGTTTGGAAGGGAGGAAACTTGGATATTTAACCCTGTCTTGTATACTTAAACTACTTGCTTCCAATAAATTAGAATAATTGAATTTAAAATTTTTTTAAATGTAAAAGTATTAATAACAAAATGGGTGAATCATAGATTAAAAAAAACACAAATATCCATTTTTGATTGAAAATAAGTATTGCAAGTATACAAAGTTAATACCAAAATCTTTTCTTGTGGAATTCAGACGGAGGGGGAAAAAACTCATATTTTTATTTTTAGTCAATCTTCCCAAAAACTTCACAATACGTCATATAAAATTTAGTCCATAATCATCACAAAATTCAAATTATTCATTTTTCATCATAATAAAAAGAATACTCACAAATGTTTTAATCATAGACTCCAAAGACAAATAAAAAAAATAGATCACGTCAACATTTAATAACGCCATATTTTAAATTTATTTGTCCTCATATTTCCAAATTAAACATTTTTTTTTGTAATGAATGATATTTATGTAACAGACAGAGAATTCTCACTCTTATCATGTGAGAGAGAAAATGCAATACTGCTCTTATTATGAATATAAAATCACTAAAATATTCTGACTATCTTTTTATTCTGTCTTAATTACACGGATCTCTCTATTTTGATAACATATATTTTAATCCAAACCATTAATACTATTAAAGAATATTCTAAAAAGATTCTTTGAGTATACTTTTAATTAAAAATCATATTAGAAAAAACCTGTCCCCACTGTACCCTTGTTCTATTAAATCTCTAGTTTATCTTTTGATATTGATGTTTATTAATGATCTATTTAATATTTTTACTAAATTTACTAAATTAAGATATAACTTTATAGTTTAATTAAAAATACATATATACAATTGCAAAGCATTTTCAGCTAATATATATTTAAGAAATTGCATCATAAGCCAGTTTTATCTGATAGACGAGATTAAACATTTAAATTTATTGTAATCTAAAAATTGTATTTAAAATTAATTAAATTTATAATATGGTAATTGATTTAATAGTATAACGCAAAATATTAAAGTATGTATTAAAATTATTTTTTTAATTTCAAATAGAGATATATCATATGTGATTAAATGATAATTATTAAGTAATATTTGCATTAAGGAGAGGTATTTTGATTAAAATAACAGTTTAACCCTAACAGTCAACTAATGGTTAGGTAGATAGAAGTTGAATCTCAAAACCAGAAAAGAGATTTGTGCAACATATATTTTGATTTTAATAAAGGTCCATATAGGTTTTCAAAAAAAAAGAGAAGTCTCTGTAATTTAGATTAAATAGATGGGAGGTTGATTATTATACGCATAATTATAGAAACCATTTAAATGGAAATAATCCTCGTATACCACTTTCAAGAAAGAAACAAATTGCGATTTAATAAGACCTATGATAAATTTTGAAGAGTTCGATTTCTACATATATTCATTATTGTAAATTTATACTGAGATTCAAAAGAAAGAACGAAATCTGTAATCTTTTGTGACGAAGCAAGTTATAAAGCATAACTTATTAACATATATGAAGCAATTGAGTCTTTGGATTAAAAAAAATTGAAGCTAACAACATAAAAATAAATTATTCTTTACTCTTTTACAAAGTTATCAATTCATTTGGTGATTGAGATGCTATTACCTTATTATATTCATGGCAAATAATTAAAAAATAATATTAAAAAAAAAGAAATAAATAAAAATTGGAGTTCCACTATATGGATTATTGTGATTCTGGTTCCTTACCTCAAATATCCTAATGAGGTTTGGATGAATAATTTAAAACCGAAAATAAAATTATTCAATATTTTGATGAGTTAAATTAAAATAATTTATTTAAATGAAAAGCACGTTTAGTAACATAAATTCAGTATAATATTAAAAGCATCTAACAAATTCAGTGTTTAATACCGTACTATCTTTTTGGCCTGATAATAATAATAATATTCTTCTTTCTTTTTTTGGCTAAAACTTCTTTCATATTCTGAAAGTTTAGATAATTAGATTCCATTAGTATAAATTATTCCCAGGTTCAAACTCTGACGCGCAAATGCAAGAATAAAGAAACAAACAACAATTCGATATACTAGTATATCTAGATGATACTCCTCCGGTCCTTAATATAAGACCCATTTAACTAATTTGATTAGATTAAGGAAGTTAGGTAAGTTAGTTAATTATAAGAAATGTGACACATTTTTTCTAAAATACCATAATTATCTTTCTTAATACCCAATCTTCCTCTTGTACTTGATTATGGTTGAAGAAGTATCCATAGGGGTAATTTAGAGAAAATTGATAAATATGATAAATGGGTCTTATATTTAGGACCAAAATCAACTCAATAATTGGGTCCTATATTAAGGACCGGAGGAGTATTATTTTGAAACAAACAATATTAAAAAAAAAACATAGCAAAGAATCTTCAAGTGAATATATACCTGTTTGACAGATAGATGAACTTGAAGATATTTGAGAAGCTTAAACAGTAAAGGCAGGTTGGAGAGAATGATTGACTGTTGCTGGAACATATAAAGCAAGATTGAATGTAAATATAAATAACACAAGATAAGAAAGACTAAATAGAATGAGAGACAAATGTAAACGAATCAAAAAAGTTAGTCTAACTCTTTAATATTTTGAAAAAATTAAACAAAGGACCATTTAAGAGGTCACCGATCGAACCAACATCTGAGTAATACAAATCCAACTAATATAAATTTACCAACTAATATAAATTTACTGTCACTTAGCTGGAACATATAGCAGATTCTTTTATGCTATTGTTCTTTCCTTTTATTTATGTTTCTTTTATGCAGTCATTTCCTTAAAGAGGAAGAAAATGAAAGTATTCCCTTCTTTCTTTGAGCCCCAGAGTAATTGTTATTTCGGTCTTAATATATCAAAGAGAGAAGAAAGATGTAATACAAGCCACAAACAATCAAGTTAGTCCTTGCGTAGTGCTACGGTTGTCTAAAGGGAACTTCTATGCAAAAGACATTGGACAACTGCATACAAATGTAAACAAACACGTATTATTCTTTACTTTGCTCTTTTATGAAGAATAATAAAAGAAAAAAAAACCAGCTCGGATCAACCTGTTCAATCGAAAAACTGATAAACCGCTCCAGGTTTGTTTGTTGGACCAGAGATGAAATGAACCGGTCACAAACCGGTTTAACCAAGTAACCTCCGGTTGGAATGGGTTATCCAATTTAAACTTTTTGCCTCCTAAAAATATATAAACTGTGGGAAAGGAGAAGAAGGTTTACCAAGAAAAGAAGGGATGGGAAAAGGAAAAATAGAGAAAGAAATGCTAAACAATCCTTGCTATGAGAGAACTCCTGAATATGCTAAAAAATGAAACGAAGAAGCACTTTAGTGTGGAAACTAAAAAGCATGAAAGAAAGATAAAAAGATGATTCAACATTCAAGGCTTCACTCTAGAGACTTATTTGTTGTTGAAGTTGTACGAGAAAAACTGAGAGAGAGAGAGAAAGAGAGAGAGAGGAGAAACTAGAATATTAGAAGGCAAGAAGGAAGATAATAGAAAAAATGGGATGGATGAAGTATAGACAAATGAAAGAAAAATGAGGAAGTCAAAAAAAATTTGGCTGAGAAAGAGAAATGGAAATCTGTAAAGCGTATTCTAGGAGGTTTGCTATTCTGCTATGCTTACTGGTTGTTCTTGTTCGTTGTTCAAGGAAGAAAGAGGAAAGCTGCTTGTGATGTGGGTCACGGAGAGAAAAATAAGGACCAGTCACGTGGGAGAAAGAAGAAGAGAGGAAAAAGAGTAAAATAAAATAAGAACAAAGATATATATTTTAATAAAATGCATCAGATTTTTGTCTCAAACACTTAAAAATAACTAGAAAAATTAAACATTTAAAATAGATATGTATTTTTATAATTTTAATTGATACAATTAAATATTTAAACTGTTGGGAAAAAATTAAACATTTAAAATATTTTTATAATTTCTTATATTTTGTTGAATGATTATTATTTATAAATATTGTTATATTTTGTTATTATTAATTAAATTATATTATTTTAATATGACGGATCTAACTCCTGTTGAATCCTGATCTAACCCACTGGTCTGACTCCTGTTGAACCCTAATCTATTATTTGGTGATTGAGCTATTATTCCCTTCCTATATTCATGGCAAATAATAAAAAAAATAAAAGATTAAATGGGTTATTATGATATTTGTTACTTACTTCAAATATTATAATGAAGTTTTTTTTGGGCCAAACCTTCCCAGCAACTCTTAATTCAAATTAAGAGATGTCTTGCTGCACAAAAATAACAAATAACAGTTCATCCAATTGGTACAAATATACGATATATTAAATTTTTTTTAACAATTCAAATCTTAAAATTCATTATTGTGTTATGAATATTGTGTGGATGTCCATTTACCCCTTCCTCTTGATCTTCTCCAAGTAACTTCCACTACCTCCACCATCCATTACTCCTCCACTACCCATTCACTCTTGTAACTCACCTCCATTCACATTCATGGGATTGATTATCCACTATTTGTCATTTAAGAACAATTGCAACCTATTTGTAAGACTATGCCTATAAATAGGGCATGTCATTTGTGTTGTAATGCAAGTGAAGAAATACACAAGTTCTCTCATTCTCTTGTCTTATCTTTCTCTATTCTACTTTTGTAGTTTTATTTTGGATCTATTTCATAACACGTTATCAGCACGAAGCGCTCTTGTAATCGGAAGGTGTTGTAGTAAGGCTAATCAACTAGAAGGTAAATTTCTATATCACTTCTATAATGGTTTGTTTTATAATTATTCCATTTTCTTATTCATATTGATTTGTTTCATAACTATTCTATTCTCTTAATATTAATTTTCATTTAACTTTTTATATGATAGTATCATCATGTCAAATCTCACGAAACTTGAGTTTGTGGTTCTTGACATTATGGAAAGAATTATTTATCATGGATATTATATGCGGAAATCCATCTAAATGCCAATGGTCTAGGAGACACAATCAAGGAAGGCAACCAAGCATCCAACCAAGATAAAGCCAAAGCCATGATCTTTTTACGTCACCATTTGCATGAGGGGCTCAAGATTGAGTATTTGACCATAAAAGATCCACTTGTTCTTTGGAACAATTTAAAGGAGAGGTATGACCATCAAAAAACTGTAATCCTTCCTAAAGCTCGTTATGACTGGATGCATTTACGTTTACAAGACTTTAAATCTGTGATCGAATATAATTCTGCAATGTTTAGAATAAGTTCTCAACTGAAATTATGTGGAGAAAAGATCACTGATGAAGATATGTTAGAAAAAAACATTCTCTACATTCCATGCATCCAATGTGCTCCTGCAGCAGCAATACCGTGAGAAAGGTTTCAAAAAATATTCTGAATTAATTTCTTGCTTGCTTGTAGCTGAGCAAAATAATGAGCTTTTAATGAGGAATCATGAATCCCGTCCTACTGGCTCCACTCCATTCCCAAAGTAAATGTAGTGGCAACTGAATCAACCGTGGCCATGGTCGTGGGCGTGGACGGGGTCGTGGTCGTGGTCGTGGCCGTGGGCGTGGCTGTGGTCGTGGAGGCGATCGTTCCCACCAGAAGTGGGCAAATAATGATGAGCATCACCAAAAAGAATCTAGTGGAAATAATAATCATGTTGAAAATCTTTGTTATCGTTGTGGTGGCAAGGGTCATTGGTCTCGTACCTGTCGTACGCCAAAGCATTTGGTTGACCTCTACCAAGAATCGCTGAAAAATAAGAATAAGAATAATAATAAAAAAAGGCAAAGAGCCAAAGGTGGAAACAAATTTTGTGGGAGAAGAAGGCGATTCTGATTATGGCAACATGGATGTTACTCATTTGGATGTTGTTGATTTCTTTGCCGATCCTGATGGAAGAATTGATCACTTAATTGGTGATGGAAGTGTCAAAAAATGAGTCATCTTGATGTAATTGAGTTTCTATAATTAAGTATATTTTCATGTTTTGCTTATAAGTGTGCTCTTTCACCTACCACAATAAATTCTGTACTTGTAAGGTTATTACCCCCAAAATAAATATAATTATGAGTTTTTATTCATGATAAAATTATATTTTCTTTTATTAATCATGTTTTCTTTTTAATCTTTTCCTATGTTTTTTTTTCATGAAGAATGACCATTATTGACATTAATAATGAAGATTTGTGTCTCGTTGATAGTGCAACAACTCACACAATACTCAGAAATGAGAAATATTTCTCTTCTCTGGTAATGCGAGAAGCCAATGTTCAGACTATATCTGGAAGTATAAACCTCATTGAAGGCTCTGGAAGAGCTGATGTATTACTACCTGAAGGAACAAAATTACATATTGATAATGCATTTTACTCTACCAAGTCTAATAGAAATTTATTGAGCTTCAAGGATATCCGCAGAAATGGATATCATGTTGAAACAATAAATGAAGGAAATCAAGAATACTTGGTTATCACAAACTTAATTTCTGATAAGAAATGCATTCTAGAAAAATTACCTGCCTTTTCTTCAGGCTTATACTACACACGTATTAGCACAATTGAAACACATGCTATTGTAAACCAGAAGTTTGCAAGTGAGAATAAATTTAACATTTGGCATGACCGGTTAGGCCATCCCGGAACTATTATGATGCGAAAAATAATTGAGAATTCATGTGGACATTCACTGAAAAGTCAACAGATTCCACAATCACATGTTTTCTCATGTGCTGCATGTTCTAAAGGAAAGTTAATCATTTGACCATCACCAGCAAAAATAGAAAGTGAGTCTCTCACATTTCTAGAACATATACAAGGGGATATTTGTGGACCGATACACCCACCATGTGGACCATTTAGATATTTCATGGTTTTAATTGATGCATCAACAAGGTGGTCACATGTTTGCTTATTATCCTCTCGTAACCTAGCATTTGCAAGGTTGCTTGCTCAACTAATTAGATTAAGAGCACATTTTTCTGATTATCCAATCAAAAGAATACGTTTGGATAATGCTGGTAAATTTACTTCGCAAGCTTTCAATGAGTATTGTATGTCTCTTGGAATTGATATTGAACATCCTGTAGCACATGTTCATACACAAAATAGACTTGCAGAATCATTAATTAAACGACTACAATTAATTGCAAGACCATTACTGATGAGATCAAATCTCCCAAATTATGCTTGGGGACATGCAATTTTGCATGCAGCAACATTAATTCGTATCAAGCCAACAAGTTATCTCAAGTCCTCCCCTTTACAATTGGTTTTTGGTCAGGAACCTAATATCTCCCATCTAAGAATTTTTGGAAGTGCAGTATATGTTCCTATTGCTCCACCACAACGTACTAAGATGGGTCCCCAAAGAAGGATGGGAATATATGTTGGATATGAATCTCCTTCTATAATAAAATATCTAGAACCATCAACAGGAGATTTATTTACGGCTCGATTTGCCGATTGTCATTTTGATGAATCAAAATTTCCAACATTAGGGGGAGAAAAAAAGCAGTTGGAAAAAGAGATTAGTTGGAAGGAAGTTTGATTATCTCAACTTGATCCTCGTACAAAACAATGTGAACTAGAAGTTCAAAAGATAATTCATTTACAAAGGTTAGCTAATCAGTTGCCAGATGCATTTACTGACCTAAAGAAAGTGACCAAATCACATGTTCCAGCTGCTAATGCTCCTATCAAAATTGATGTCCTTGTTGGACAACCTGCTATTGTAAATGAATCTAAAGCACGCATGAAGTGTGGCAGGCCCATTGGTTCCAAAGATAAAAATCCTCGAAAGAAAAAAGGAGCTAAAAATATAGATGGCCAAGTCGAGGATAATCAAGAAAGAATTGCAATTCAAGAGGAGTCATTAGATAATGCTAATGTCTCAATTCCAAAAGAAAATCAACTACCTGAAATGTGCGAAAATGATGAGATCTCAATAAATTATGTTATGAATGGAATACGATGGGATCGAAATAAAGTCAATGTTGACGATATTTTTGCATATAATATAGCGCTTGATGTGATGAATGATGATGAGGATCATGAACCAAAGTCTATTAGTGAATGTAAACAAAGAAAAGATTGGCCAAAATGGAAAGATGCAATTGAGGCTGAATTGAATTCACTGGAAAAGCGAAAAGTGTTTGGACCTGTAGTCCATACACCTGCAGATGTAAAACCAGTCGGATACAAATGGGTTTTTGTGAGAAAAAGAAATGAAAATGGTGAAATTGTAAGACATAAGGCATGGCTTGTTGCCCAAGAATTTACACAAAGACATGGTATCGATTTTGAAGAAACATACTCACCAGTGGTGGATGCAACTACTTTCCAATATTTAATTAGTCTGGCAGTAAAAGAAGGACTCGATTTGCGTCTGATGGATGTTGTTACAGCCTATTTATACGGCTCACTTGACAATGATATTTATATGAAACTCCCTGAAGGATTCAAGTTGCCGGAAGCATACAATTCAAGTTCTCGAGAGCAATACTCAATTAAGTTAAATAAATCTCTGTATGGATTGAAGCAATCAGGGCGTATGTGGTATAACCATTTAAGCAAATATCTGTCAGATGAGGGATACAAGAATGATCCAATTTGCCCATGTATTTTTATGAAAAGATCTAGAAATGAGTTTGCGATAATTGCGGTTTATGTTGATGACATAAATATCATTGGAACTCCTAAAGAGCTTGCAAAAGCTATGGGTTGCTTAAAGAAAGAATTTGAAATGAAGGACTTGGGAAGAACAAAATTTTGTCTTGGATTGCAAATTGAATATTCAAGAAATGGGATCTTTTTGTATCAAGAAACCTATACAAGAAAGGTCTTAAAGCGTTTTTATATGGATAAATCACATCCATAATGTACTCCGATGGTTGTAAGGTCTTTGGAGAAAGATAAAGATCTTTTTAGACCTCAAGAAAATGATGAAGAACTACTTGGTCCAGAAGTACCATACCTTAGTGCAATTGGTGCACTCATGTATCTTGCTAGTCACACACGACCTGATATATCATTTGCTGTTAACCTACTAGCAAGATATAGCTCGTCACCAACACGAAGACATTGGAATGGAGTTAAGCACGTTCTTCGTTACCTCAGGGGTACTATGGACATGGGGTTATTTTACTCAAATGTACCAAAAACTAACCTCATTGGTTATGCAGATGCTGGATTCTTGTCTGATCCACATGTCGGTAGATCACAAACAGGCTATTTGTTCACATATGGTGGTACAGCCATTTCATGGCGTTCTATGAAACAAACCATATCAGCCACATCATCTAATCATGCAGAAATTCTTGCAATACATGAAGCAAGTAGAGAATGTGCATGGTTAAGATCGATAATACATCACATACGAACCACTTGTGGCTTGTCTTCCAGCAAAATGATCCCGACAATTCTATATGAAGATAATGCTGCATGTATTGCGCAACTAAAGGAAGGGTACATCAAAGGAGATAGAACAAAACATATTTCACCAAAATTCTTCTTCACTCATGATCTTCAAAAGGATGGTGAAATCGACGTCCGACAAATCCGTTCCAATGAAAATCTAGTAGATTTGTTCACCAAGTCACTTCCTTGTACAACATTTGAAAAGCTTGTTCATGATATCGGATGTCGTAGACTCAGAGATATCAACTGATATTACCAAGAGGGGGAGTTAACACATGCTGTACTCTTTTTTCCTTGACTATGGTTTTTATCCCATTGGGTTTTTCCTAGTAAGGTTTTTAATGAGGCAGCACTGAATAGCATATCAATAAATGTGTACTCTTTTCCTTCTTCTAGGTTTTTATCCCACAGGGTTTTTCCTAGTTGAAGTTTTTTTAACGAGGCACATATTTGTATAATAGACATCCAAGGGGGAGTGTTATGAATATTGTGTGGATGTCCATTTACCCCTTCCTCTTCATCTTCTCCAAGTAACTTCCACTACCTCCACCATCCATTACCCCACTACCCATTACTCCTCCACTACCCATTCACTCTTGTAACTCACCTCCATTCACATTCATGGGATTGATTATTCACTATTTGTCATTTAAGAACAATTGTAACCTATTTGTAAGACTATGCCTATAAATAGGGCATGTCATTTGTGTTGTAATGCAAGTGAAGAAATACACAAGTTCTCTCATTCTCTTGTCTTCATCTTTCTCTATTCTACTTTTGGTTTTATTTTGGATCTATTTCATAACATATTGCAATTTTTTTGGCCTGATATTATCGCAATTATTGACGAAGCAGAAGGAGGAAAAAATAAAGTTGAATAACCAAGCTTGTTATTATGAAACGCAGATTCATTCAAGAATAAATATTCAGTTAATATAAATTCATCATAATATGACAAAAGCGTCTAAAAGATTTGATGTTTAATATTTTAATATTATAATTTTGATAAAATTAATTTAAAAGCCAATAAAATATATAATTTGATTGAAAATATTTCAGGAGCCAGTGAACAAAAAGACAGGTGATCAGAAAAGGTATTTATTTTATTTTTTGTAGTTATGTTTTGATATAATTAATCAATAAGATCAAAATGATTAGACAAGATTCTTCGATCTTGTCAAAATATGAAAGTTAGGAAACAGCATTCTGCATGATTATACTGTCATAGATTGAACAGACACAAAATCCAATTAATACAAATTTACAGTCACATGGTGAGAACATCTAACAGACTGTTTTTTATGTTTAATTTTCTAATATTCATAATTTTTTCCTGGTAAAAATTAATTAAAGAATCAACGTAATAAAGATTCTCCAAAGACAAGATTTACCTGCAAGAGCGAGTCTGGTTTGTAAAATCAAAATGGAAAAGAAAAGCACCAACCAACTTCCAGGATAAATCACTAATTTAATTGGGCTTCAAAAAACAAAGAGATCATGTACGTAATTACAGATGCGTGAACATATTTGTACTTGAAGAAAAAGATGGGTTGTTTCAAGATAAAAAGCTCACACTAGTACAAAATTCTGCTTATGGGATTATAATATAATTTGGAAGAGAGCGGCGGTTGAAAAGTCTCCCCGAGAAACCTACTGGATCTAGTGAATACTTTTAATACAATATTTTCTCCACCGCATTTAGCATCTTAAATTAATTTTTATACAATTTTTTCTTAAGCTGACAAAAAAAAAAAATTTTTTTCTTACAATATTTTTTTAGCAACAATGAGTGTCCTAAACTATATTTCGGTGTAATCTTGGTCATGAAGTTTTACTGTGTTGAGTATTATTAAGAAAATACTCTATGAGTACAAAAAAATCTGAAATTTCAATTTTAATTTTATAATAATATTTTAATTAAAAAAGAAGTAAAGAAAATTGTTCAACATGTGATGAGCAGCAGATCAGAAAATGAGAAACATACCGTGGAGTGTTCTTTCTGGAGGGGTCTGCTGGAAGCTGTGGAAGCAGAGGAATGGCCGGCTTTTCAGAGCTGAAAAAGCTTCAAGCGACGGAATTTGCTGAAGTGGAAGGTGTCATTGACGTATGAGTACAGGGTTGAGGGAGCCTGTAGATGTCTGGGAACCTCCGATGCAAGGGTGGGTTAAGCTCAACACTGATGGAGCCGGTAGAGGTGAGACCGGTGTGGCGGGTTGTGGGGGACTCCTTCGTGATGAAAATGGGGAGTGGATCTGTGGCTTATCTCAAAATTTAGGAACTTGTGGAGCTAGTGAGGCTGAAGGGGGTAAGGTTGGTGTACGGAGGTTGGAGAACAGGTCTGGGGTGATGTAGATGGTTTTGTTTTGGGTCTAAGTGTGTGTTTGGATGAAACCAAACTATGGTTTGGAGAATAGCTTCTGGATAATAGATTCTGGAAAAAATAGATTTTGTGAAGAATAGATTTTGTGAAAAAGTGATTCTGAGAAGTGAGAGTGTTTGGGTAGTTATTACCATAAGCACTTTTTATATATAGAAATTACCAAAAAGGGTATAAGTTATATAATGATTATATAAGAGATATTTTTATAAGATATTTTTATTTGAAGAAATAAAATTGTTAATAAAATAATTTTTTGATATATTCAATATCCTATAATATTTTTTATAGATACATCTAACATTTATAAATATTTTTAATAGATTAAAAAATATTTTAAAATATTAAATATATCTAAAAATATTTTAAAAAATATTTAAAGTGTTCGATATATCTAGAAACTATTTCAGGCTACTATGTCACTATCTAGAAACTACTTCGGGCTACTACATACATTTTTAATTATACCCATTTTTAATTATACCCTTATTTAATAAAAGAGGATATATTAGATATAATAAGCAAAAATTAACTTTAAAAAAAATACTCTCCGGTCCTTATATAAGACCCCATTGACTTTTTATTTGGTCTTAATTATAAGACCAATAATTGTCTCTTATATTTATGCATTTTTTCAAGATAATCCTTCTAATATTATAGTTTTAGCCAATATACTAAATTAGCAAGGATATTTTAGGAATGCCAATACTTATTAATATAACCAACTTAACTACTTTCTAATCTCCTCAAATAAGTCAATTGGGTCTATAATTAGGACCGGAGGATAGTAGTAGCATATAAACGACAGATTTTGTTCCCCCCACACACAGATGTTTCAGTAATAAGAACAGCATGTAATTTGTTTAGTGAAAGCATAGATAAATGATACAGCAAATGAATCCAGAATTTTCTGGCCAATTCTGGAAACACATTCGTTTCTCAAGCGCAACACTAGTTGCAAAAATTAATCAACCAACAGCATATACGGTGTTCCATTACCACTCAATTACTGATAATACTATGATACATATTCTTGAATTTACAAGATCTCACAAAACACTAAAAGAGAAACAGAAAAATTGCTGGTCAAAAAAAAAAAAAAGAAGAAACAGAAAAAGAAAAAGGATTGAATATCAATTAGGCCCAGCAGCTCAAATACATGATGGTTCTGAGGGACTCTTCGGCCTGCTTGAGTTTGTCAGAGTTGGAAGCCTTGAAGGCGGGAGAATCAAAGGCGTTAGAGAAGCGCCTGACCTGCTTGGAGGAAGAAGAAGAAGCAGAATCACGGAGAGATTTGATGGCGGAGTCGCCGCACTTGCAGCCCTGATCTTTCATTCCCTGCCAGGCGCGCATCCCTGTTTGGTACGCTATCCTCCACTTGTACCTCAAGCTCATGCCCAGCGATCTCTCTCTCTCTCTCTCTCTCTCTCTCGAAATCACACAAAATATGAACGAAGAAGCAACGAAGAGCTGTATGCGAATTGAAGATTGAACTGAATTAATGGCGCTTAGGGAAATTGCGAAGTTCAAGAGCGAGAGGTTTTATTTCAGCGATCGAAATTTAGAGAGAACCACTCCAGAAGAGCGAAGCGGCGAGCAGAGAAAGAGGCGAGGTTCTGAGTGAGTGAATCTACGAGCAGAGCGAAGAGAGTAGAGCGAACGTGTCGGCCAGCACTGCAGATGAAGGGTATTTTTGGGTCAATGCCGCGTGCCTTCAATTATTTCAGCCAGAAGCGACAAATTCTTGCTTCTGATGAAACCATGGTTTCACCAGTGAAAACCATGGTTTCAACCTGAACCACGGTTTCACCAACCAAAATGCCTGCCTGTTTGGATGATTTTATGTGCAAACCATGGTTTGGCTTTCCAAATTATAGTTTGCAATGTCATCCAAACAGGGCCTAAGCCTCTTCCTTTACCAAAAGTTCAGCTTATGTGATAAGAGCAGTGGTTGAAAAGTCTTGGGTCTAGTGAATACTTTTAGTACAATATTTTCTTCACCACATTTAGCATCTTAAATTAATTTTTATACAATTTTTTTCTTAAGTTGGCCCAAAAAAAAATCTTTCCTTACAATATTTTTTAGTAACAATAAGTATCCTAAACTATATTTCGGTGTAATCTTGGTCATGAAGTTTTACTGTGTTGAGTATTACTGAGAAAATACTTTACAAGTAAAAATTGTATTAAAATTATTTAAGAATTTTGTGCACTTCTGACTGCTTTAAAAATTAATTTATGATGATGAGTTACGTTAACCCCTTTTTATAGTCGGTAAGAGCATCTCTTGAGATTTGAATCCACCTTCTATTATTAGTGTATTACTATTTTTAACGGTAAAGTAAATTTTTTTATTCTTTAAATTACTACTTAATGCCCTCTTATGCATTTTGTAGTAGGTTACTATTCCTACTATCTCATTAAAAAATAATTAATTCATGTTCATTAAAAAAAGTTGTTAAAGATAGTTACGTCTTATAAAAATAATTTACGTTGTTTACCTTGTTTAATATTTACTCCCTCCAAATTATAATACAAGTTTCATTAGAAGAAAAAAAGTGCTTCAATTCATATTTTTGTAGAAGTAGAAAGAAACATCTATTAATTCTTTTTATTTATGATATACCATCAAACTCATTTTGTTATTTATTTCCTTCTTTGCATGAAAAGAGAAATTGAGGGGAAAATAAATAAAAATATTAAAAAATCTCTCATTATATTTTGATCAATAAAAGAAAACACAGAAAATTAGCTAATTTTATTATAATAGTAATAAAATATTCCAAATTTCCATAAGTACTGTGATTCAAATCACAATAAAAATGGATCGCATGCTTATCATCCTAAACTTGAATCAGACAGTCAAAATTAAATATTATTTTATTGTTGTAATTATATTTTAATATTATGATATGTAAAGCAAGGCTAATCTTATAACTATCAGGTGTTTGATAAATGCATATTTAGTTTAAAACCGAAAATAAAATCATTCAATATTTGGATGAGTTAAGTTAAAACTATTTATTTAGATGGAAAACAGGTTCACTAGCATAAATTCAGTATGATATTGAGATCATCTAACGAATTCAGTGTTTAATGCACTACTATTTTGTTTTGGCTTGAAAGTATTATCATTCTTTTATTTTTATTTTTTGGCCAAAAGTTAGATTTCAATATAAAAAAATAACTTGAAAATAATCTGACTATTTTCACTAGTATATATTTCCGAAAATAGGCATTCCATCAAATTCAGTAATAATTTTAATTAATATGAATTCAATGTAATAAAAAAATCAGAAATTTCAATTTTAATTTCTAATAATGTTTTAATTAAAAAAGAAGTAAAGAAAATTGTTTTAAAAATGAAATTTACCTGTACTATTTTTAACATGTGATGAGCAGCAAGGGAAGACGTACACAAAATGACACACACACACACAGAGTTTGGAATATTTAATTTAAATAAATGCATTGTGAGTATTTATCGCAATAGTGATTCTAAATTTTTTTTGGGCCAAAAAATAGAGACCTTAAAATTAAATCGAGAGGCTGAGGGAACAATTTATTCAATTTTTATAATTATCATTGTGATATGTTTTTGAGAAAAATTGAAAAACTAGTTATTTTAAATCTTTTCATTAGTCGGGGGACCATTCAAAGTGTAAAACATATATGTGTGCGTGCCTTTGTTGGATATTATCATAAAAGGATTTATAAATATTTACTTAAGAAAAAAAATATTCAAAAAAATTTACTTAAGAACTTAAATTTTCAAGTCACAAGCCCTTAACATAATATATTAAATATTCCCTGACTAAAGAGGTGGTAAAACTTTATAATATAATTATTCATCGTTTAATAATTTAAATTTGGAGTTTAATAATGATCAAAGAGTATAAATGCGTGAGGCATTAAAACTAATAAATATCTTAAGTTAATACAAGCTGTATATAGTATATAGTTTTGTAAAACATGTATTTCTAATATACCATGCAAAAAGAAGTATATATTTTAATGCCTACGTAAATTTTTCCTCCCCTCTCTTTCTTCTACTTCTCTCATATAAAACGAACTCTTAAGGACACGAATTTGTTGAAACTGAAAATTAATCTATAAAATCAAAATGATTAAGCATAATTCTTCTTGTCAAAATATGAAAGTTAAGAAACAGCATTCTGCATGGTTACATCAATTCCCGAGCTTATACTGTTCAGTGTTTAAACTTGGGAGGAAAGGAAAAGAACTTTGTGGGAACATGTATATACCCAGATTTTTTCATTTCATTGTGGAACAAAGGAAGGAAGGTTATGAAACATAAAACTTCGACGAGTCAGGACAGATTCTCAAGGCCAGAGAACAGGCAGCATCCTTAACATAAGCAGAGGACACCCGTTAAACACAGGGTGAAGGTTTGGAAGAGGAGATAAAGACGATGATGATAGGGAGAGAGAACATGAACAGTGAGAAAGGAGAGAGAGAAGCCGTGGGAGGAAGTGTTGCGGCTGACTGAGGAAGACAGTGTCAAATTAAACTAACAGCTTTTTAAACATAATGTATGGCATTATTAGCAGAGTAAACGATAAGGATTCGATAAAAAGAAAATAACTAAGAGGACTTAATTCAAAATTAACAAAACTACAAGGTTGTCAAATTAATTTTTCCTATTTCAAAAAACAATATAGCAAAGAATCTTCAAGTGAATATTTACCTGTTTGACAGATAGATACACTTGACGATGTTTGATGAGAAGCTTCAAAGTAGAGGCAAGTTGAGGAAAATGATTGAAACTGCTGCTAGTATGTACGTATCATGCAAGAGTTAACGTAAATATAAGAAAGAACAAATGAGATTATGTGAATGTAAATGAATCAAATAAGTTAGTATAAACTCTTCAAGAATTTAGATATTAAACGAAGTACTACATAAGAAGTCACCAACAACTGAATAATACAAATCCGACTAATATAAATGTACTGTCACATAGCTAGACCATCTAGCAGACTCTTTTTGATGTTTCATTTTCTAATATTCAAGTTTTCTTGGCAGAAAGTAATTTAAGAATCAAATAAGTTAGATATTATGTGAATGTAAATGAATCAAATAAGTTAGTATAAACTCTTCAAGAATTTAGATATTAAACGAAGTACTACATAAGAAGTCACCAACAACTGAATAATACAAATCCGACTAATATAAATGTACTGTCACATAGCTAGACCATCTAGCAGACTCTTTTTGATGTTTCATTTTCTAATATTCAAGTTTACTTGACGATGTTTGATGAGAAGCTTCAAAGTAGAGGCAAGTTGAGGAAAATGATTGAAACTGCTGCTAGTATGTACGTATCATGCAAGAGTTAACGTAAATATAAGAAAGAACAAATGAGATTATGTGAATGTAAATGAATCAAATAAGTTAGTATAAACTCTTCAAGAATTTAGATATTAAACGAAGTACTACATAAGAAGTCACCAACAACTGAATAATACAAATCCGACTAATATAAATGTACTGTCACATAGCTAGACCATCTAGCAGACTCTTTTTGATGTTTCATTTTCTAATATTCAAGTTTTCTTGGCAGAAAGTAATTTAAGAATCAAATAAGTTAGATATATGTGAATGTAATGAATCAAATAAGTTAGTATAAACTCTTCAAGATTTAGATATTAAACGAAGTACTACATAAGAAGTCACCAACAACTGAATAATACAAATCCGACTAATATAAATGTACTGTCACATAGCTAGACCATCTAGCAGACTCTTTTTGATGTTTCATTTTCTAATATTCAAGTTTACTTGACGATGTTTGATGAGAAGCTTCAAAGTAGAGGCAAGTTGAGGAAAATGATTGAAACTGCTGCTAGTATGTACGTATCATGCAAGAGTTAACGTAAATATAAGAAAGAACAAATGAGATTATGTGAATGTAAATGAATCAAATAAGTTAGTATAAACTCTTCAAGAATTTAGATATTAACGAAGTACTACATAAGAAGTCACCAACAACTGAATAATACAAATCCGACTATATAAATGTACTGTCACATAGCTAGACCATCTAGCAGACTCTTTTTGATGTTTCATTTTCTAATATTCAATTTTTCTTGGCAGAAAGTAATTTAAGAATCAAATAAGTTAGATATTATGTGAATGTAAATGAATCAAATAAGTTAGTATAACTCTTCAAGAATTTAGATATTAAACGAAGTACTACATAAGAAGTCACCAACAACTGAATAATACAAATCCGACTAATATAAATGTACTGTCACATAGCTAGACCATCTAGCAGACTCTTTTTGATGTTTCATTTCTAATATTCAAGTTTACTTGACGATGTTTGATGAGAAGCTTCAAAGTAGAGGCAAGTTGAGGAAAATGATTGAAACTGCTGCTAGTATGTACGTATCATGCAAGAGTTAACGTAAATATAAGAAAGAACAAATGAGATTATGTGAATGTAAATGAATCAAATAAGTTAGTATAAACTCTTCAAGAATTTAGATATTAAACGAAGTACTACATAAGAAGTCACCAACAACTGAATAATACAAATCCAACTAATATAAATTTACTGTCACATAGCTAGACCATCTAGCAGACTCTTTTTGATGTTTCATTTTCTAATATTCAAGTTTTCTTGGCAGAAAGTAATTTAAGAATCAACATAACAAAGAATTCCAAGACAATATTTACCTGCAAGATTGAAAGATGGCCTTGATGATAAGAGGGCAATGAATGACAGAGGAATGTGAACGGAGATAAGAAGGAAGTTTGAACTCTTTAAGAGAATAGACAATGAGGATTTGATCTTTACTTAACCTCTTCAATTATGGGGACATACCAACTCTAAAGCTGAAGAAAGCTACATATTCAGTCCTTAATCATGACTTATGCTATTGTTCTTTCCTTTCATTTAGGTTTCGTTTATGCTGTCATCTCTTTGAAGAGGAAGAAAATGAAAGTATTCCCTTCTTTCTTTGGGCCCAAAAGTAATTGTTATTTCAGTCTTAATATATCAAACAGAGAAGAAAGATGTGATACAAGCCACAAACAATCAAGTTATTCCCTGTGTAGTGCTATGGTTGTCTAAAAGGAACGTTTATGCAAAAGACATTGGACGACTATGCCATTCATGATTACCGCATACAAATGTAAACACACACATATTTGTATCTGGGAAACGAAATGAATGAAGAAGGTCTGGTTTCTAAAATCAAATGAAAAAGAAAAGCACCAGTCAACTTCCAAATAAGTCACTACTCCGATTGGAGTCAAAAAGGAAAAAGATGATGTAATTACGGATGCTTGAACATATTTGTACTTAAAGAAAAAGATGGATTGATTCAAGAAAAAAAGCTTGCAATACAACAAATAAATTACAGATGCTTATTTGATTATAATATTATTTGGAAAAGAGCAGTGGTTGCAGAGTCTCTACGAGAAACCAACTGGATTTGACGCATCTTACCGAAGAAAGGAATGTGCCTGATCAAGATGAATATAAGAGAATAATATCCTTATGGTGAAAAACTAACATTGTTTCTAGTGAAGGTAAAGCAGCAATTTAGTAGCTTGAAACCAGTGCATAAATCAAGCAGGCAAATTCATATTCTGTGCTAGGCAAACCAAAAACTAACAGCATCATTTAGGACTTTATTCTTGAATAAAACAGCAAGAACACAGCTTGAAAAAGGAACACATAACAAATCTGCAAACAAGGTAATAAGAAGCTAACCAAGACATAACTGTTGTCTTCTATATATATATATATATAGAGATCCATAATTCCAGTGGACAGACACTGCGGAAACTCAAAGTTGTTGGCCAAATGATGGGCTGTTCTCGCAAGACAATCAGCACATTCCAGTCTGAATATTCCTCGCTCTCTAGCAATTGGAATACTTGAATATTCCATTCTCTGCTTCTTCCATCAGGTTTGACTCTTTTTGTTGAGTGAGTTTGTAGGAGGCCTCTGTTAACCTCTAGAATTTCATGTCATTTCACCACTTTTTCTTGTTACAATTTTGCATAATTTGGCTTTAATCCTTGTTATTTTTGAGCTTATAGAGGTTACACTTTTGCAAGGTTATGTTGGTCAAAAAATTGAAGTCTTAAGCCACTTGGAAGTGCTTTGGAAGGATTTGAAGATCAAGGTTGCTTAAAATTATATTATGATGATCAAAGAAGAGCCTTATAATTCATAAACCATAAACAAGATATTTTTTCTTCTCTTACAAATGTCAATGCATGGGTGAAATCTAAATACTAGATAGGATTTCAATTCAGTAAGCTCATTTGTCCACTAAAGATATGTTAAAATAATTTAGTAACTTCTTTAATTTTCTCAAATTAGTCAAATGGGTCTTATATTAAGTACCGGAGGTAGTAATCTGCAAAAGAGCAATGGTTGAAAAGTTTCCCCAAGAAACCTGGTGGATCTGAGGCGTCTTACTGAAGGGAGGAACTTTATACTACAAAATTCCAGTGGGCGGACTCCGCAGGAGCTCAATGCTGCTGGCCTATCACCAAAAAAAAAAATGCTGCTGCCCAAATGATGGGCTGTTCTCACGAGATAATCAGCGCATTTCATTGTCTCTCTGCATAATTCCACTGTGAGTACATCATGCATGTCTCTGATCTCACTGACTTTACTCCTTATGAACAGGTATGAATAAGCTGATTGATTCCATCGAGTCAGTGTATGTCTCTGATCTCATTGATTGGAATACTTGATGCTTAGTGAGTATTCCATTCCCACCCAGAATCAATTAAGTCAACTCGCATTTCTCTTCATATAGAGACTTATAATGCATATAAACCATTTCAAAATTACATATTTAGAATTTCGATCGCCTTGTCTTCTTTCATCTTTTCTACTTCCTTCACTGTTAGCAACATGCTCATGCATGGTTTAGATAGAGCCTTCTATTCTTGATTCGCTAAAGAGCATGAAGGAATAGTATATCAGTTGGTTTATGCTTTGCATCCTTAAGGGTCTACATTTAGTTATATTATGCTTGCTGCTGATCTCATGCGCCAATTCCCATCTAATTAGCAACTTAACAAAACTTCACATAATTAACCATTTGGCTATAATCACTATAGAGATGGAAACGGTGCAAGGCAACTTGGATTCAGAAAAGTTAAAGAAAGGCATATATTCATTTCTTTATTCCAAAGTTAATGTTGTTCCCATTTGGTTTATTCTATGTCTCCTTTCCTTGAAGACCCAGGAAAACAAAAGTATTGCCTTCTTTATTACTGGGGTCCAAAGTAATTGTTGTTGTTTAGCTTTAACATATCAAAAAGAAGAAACAGAAGAAAGAAGCAAGTGATATAAGTCATTCTCTCAAATATACATATATATATATATGCCACAGCTTACACATATGTATATTTCAGTCTCGAAGTAAAAAGTAGTCGGCTCCGCTAATTGAAAAACCAGATACATTTGTTAGGTGAATACAGAAGAAGTATCTAATTATGATTATGCTGAGGGAGACAGGAGCTTTATGCTTGGGCCCTATTAGAAGGATTTTATTAGTAATGGTATGCATTAAATCTTAAATCTTGAATTCCATTTAATTTTCTACTATGTTGTACAAGAAATGAGAGAGGAAAGAAAAATAAGGGAGAAAATAGGGTATAAGACCCACCATATTTCTCTCAACTTTTCTCTCCACATATGAAGAGGAAAACTCACATTCCTCATATACTCTCCTCAAATATAGTCTATAATCTCACATTATGATATTTGATGCAAATTTTTCTTAATTTTATTTATGGCCACTTCATAATTCAGAAAATTAAAATTAATAAATTATCTCACTGTATTATTGTCAGATTCAAAACCAGCACGCATACTCCATTTTTTCACATTCAATGAAATGCACGCACAATTAATATATATATATATTCATACTCCATATATTTCAATTTTATTTTAAATTTTGATTACTAATATATAATTTTTTTTTTCTTTTATTATGTTTAATTTAAAAAAATTCACCCACTTTTATTTTACCCTAAAAATAATATTTTTTAGTAAATTATTTGGTTTTTAAATATGATCGCATGACAATATACTTTTACGGAATGATTTGATTTTAAAATTATTTAATGATGTTAGTCAATATGATGCTTTCATTGTGATGTTTAATTTGATTTACAGCATGATATATTTTGATATAGAGATAAAGGCATTTTACTCATAAAAAAAAAAAGAGATAAAGGCATTTTAGTTATTTATGTATTTACGCATTTTTTTTTTCTATTTTCTCTCTTCTAACCAAACAGGAAATATGATAAAAAAATTTCTTCAGTTTTCTCTCTGTCTATTTTCTTTCCTCTAAATTTCTTCCCATCCAAATGAAGCATAAAGAGTTTGGCTCTAAAGTGACCCTTCCGGTCATGACATAACTTCAAGATCATTCTAGAAGAATATTGAAAACATGTTTGACAAGTCCGATGGAACAAAATATAGCTCAACCCAAAGCCAGAGAAAGGAAAACAAAAAACTCATTCTTAAAGAGCCACAGAAATATGGGATCCTGGATTCATGATACCGTGCAGTATTCTAAAGTCTAGAATGATGATGTTTAGGAAAAGTCTTGTGTTAGAGGACCTCAAAACAAATTGTGGGATTCATATACTCGATATGTCTTGTACTCCTTTGCTCTGTATATTTCTTATTAGATTATCTAATTAAAAATAATATATTTATTATGTCATTATTTTGATTACTAATATATAATTTATTTTTTCTTTTATTATGTTTAATTTAAAAAACTTCACCCACTTTTTATTTTTACCTTAAAAATAATATTTTTAGTAAATTATTTGGTTTTAAAATATGATCGCATGACAATATACTTTTACGGAATGATTTGGTTTTAAATTATTTAATGATGTTAGTCTTAATATGATGCTTTCATTGTGATGTTTAATTTGATTTACAGCATGATATATTTTGATATAGAGATAAAGGCATTTTACTCATAAAAAAAAAAGAGATAAAGGCATTTTAGTTATTTATGTATTTACGCATTTTTTTTCTATTTTCTTTATGTATTTACTTTTTTTTCTTCTTCTAACCAAACAGGAAATATGATAATATTTTTTCTTCAGTTTTCTCTCTGTCTATTTTCTTTCCTCTCAACTTTTCTTCCCATTCAAATGAAGCATAAAGAGTTTGGCTCTAAAGTGACCCTTCCGGCCATGACATAACTTCAAGATCATTCTAGAAGAATATTGAAAACATGTTTGACAAGTCCGATGGAACAAAAATATAGCTCAACCCAAAGCCAGAGAAAGGAAAACAAAAAACTCATTTCTTAAAGAGCCACAGAAAATATGGGATCCTGGATTCATCATACCGTGCAGTATTCTAAAGTCTAGAATGATGATGTTTAGGAAAAGTCTTGTGTTAGAATTGATCTATATATGTTTTATTAGAGAAAATGTATGTCACTGGAAGCTTCATGACGACGATGCAGGTAAATATGGGTGGGACCTCAAAACAAATTGTGGGATTCATATACTCGATATGTCTTGTACTCCTTTGCTCTGTATATTTCTTATTAGATTATCTAATTAAAAATAATATATTTATTATGTCATTATTGAAAGCTATTTCCAAAAGCTTGAATAGGAATAGAATTCAATTGAGATTTGTCCGTTCTTTAGGTTCCAAAGGACAAGGCGGAGTTTACGACTTTCCAAGCAAGCTTTAGAGAGCAGATTCCAATTCTATGTCTCTGATCTTTAACACATGTTTGATCCATTTAAAAAACATAACCATAGCTGATTATTAAACTGTACGTGAAGCTTTTCTTACATGCTACCTCCCAAGGTTCAGAGCAATTTTAGTTTACTTTCTAATATTCTGACATGGCGCTCCAGCTTGAATTGTAATTCAGAAGCATCAATCATAATCAGAGTTGCAACATAAAACTAGGCCATTAATCCAAATAGATGTTCCAGCTGATGAGGTCTGTTTTTAATTAACCGAACATGCCTACCTAAATAAATATAAGAGAACACTATACTTATGATGAAAAACTACTTGACATTGTTTTTAGTTAATACTCTTAGCACAATATTTTGTCCATAGCATTTAGCATCATAAATTAATTTTTATACAATTTTTTTCTTAAGCTGGCAAAGAAAAAACTTTTTTTTTCCTTAATAAACTATATTTTGGTGTAATCTTGGTTATGAAGTTTTACGGTGTTAAGTGCAACACCTAACTTTTATATACTAATAAAGTTATTTTAATGCTTGTGAAACACTAACGCCAAGTTTCTATCCTCAGAAAACTGGGATAAATTTTTTTTTTTTTTTCAAAACATAATTCACTTGAAACCAAAATCCCAATGCAGGAGTGAACCTAAAGATAACATTGGAATTTGCTATTCGAGATAATTTAAACTTTTTAGAAAAGCTGACGAGTGATTCACAAATAACCTTGCTTTCAACTTACATCGTTATCTCCTAAAATGATTTCATACCATGATATCTCATATTCACAAATAACCTTGCTTTTAAAATATAACGGCCATCTTGGTTAATGATACTTATCTGCTCCCGATGGTGCACACCTCCTGATAAAGGTTACGTGATTATATCTATACATAGCAAGTGCTGACTACTTGCAAATATAACATATATGAAAGTATAATTAATTAAACTATCAAAATAATTCGCCAAGTATATATACAAAATACAGCAGGTATCCCTGCTCTTCAATCAGCTCACTTTCTTCTTAAATGACCTCATTCTCCTTCGAGCTGCTAGCCTTTGCTGTTCATCATAGATGGGAGGGTGAGATTCTAAAGAATCCCCATAGTAGTAATTTTAATCAAACAAATGTGCAGACTACACAAAGCATGCAAAACAAACCAAAGTAGAACATAACCTTGTAAGCTAATCCAATTTAGGGCTGGTAAAACGGGCCAACCCGCGGGTTGCGGGTTGGCCCGTGGCGGGTTGTGGGTTGTCCAGTACGGGTTCAAAAGGCTCGTTTTCTGGCGAGTTGGCATTTTGCCAACCCTAACCCGCCAAGGTGGGTTGGCGGGCCAACCCACCAACCCGCCAAAATTTTTATTTTTATTTTTTTTTTTAAATTTTCTTATTTTTTTAAATGTTAGCAATTATATATAATACAAAATAAAAATACTAAAAATGATATAAAATATTAGAAACATCCAAATAAAAATTACAACACAATAAAATACAAATAGTATATGATTGTCCAATTTTCCAACATGATAATACACAAGTTCACACATTTTTTTTTTCAATGAAACCAATGAGCAATATTGAATAACCTTCTTTATCTAATTATTTCTAATGACAATAAAGTTTGAAGTAAAAATTTGCTTTACTTTCGTCTTTGTTATCTATTTTTTTTTTAAAAAAATAGGTGGATTAACCCGTGGCTTGGCAGGCCAACCCACCGCGGGTTAGGGTTATGGCGGTGCGGGTTATATTTTTTAAGGTAGTGGCGGGTTGGCTTTTGGCCAACCCTAACCCGCCATTTTTTACGGGTTGGCGGGTTGGACCCGCGGGTCCAACCCATATTACCGGCTCTAATCCAATTAAGCATTTATGCACAATGACAGATAGATAAGCTAAATAAATAATGCACAAATAATTGGCAAATACTGCTCCATATCTATCAGCTACACGTGATCACGGCTAAATAATCTATGTAAGATGTAACATCCCGAATTTTCTGACTCTGGATGAGTAGAAAAGAGAAAAATTTATTAAAATTATTTATTTGCCAAATAAAGGGGGAAAATTATGGAATAATGATTTTTAGGGTTTAGAGACATTTTGGAAAAGGTATTTCCCTAAAAATGGCTTAAATAATTTTAATAATAGATAATTTTAAGAGAAGAATGGTTTATTTTCTCTGGAAATTATGGAAAAATACTTAGAGATTTATAATTAATCTGAGAATTTTAGGATAACCAGTTGTGATGGATAAGAAAAATCCATTCAAGATATTTTGGTTTAATTTCTGGATATATCTTATATTTCAGAAAAGTAGGAAAGGGATAAGATTGGAGGAATAATTATTTTGGAGGGCAAAATGGTCCAGCAACTATGTAATACACGTGCTGCCTTCTCCATTAGCCACCTGATTCACTTCTTCATTACATAACTGATCACCGTGGCATTCTTTCATTTCCTTCCATCCGCGACAGTGAGAGAACTCGAGAGAGGGAGTAGTGCCGGAGGTGGTGATCGAAGGAGTTTTCCTTGCATGCAACCGGCGATCTTGATTAAGGTGAGCCTCCTGAACTTCCTTCCACTCTTGTTTTCTCCGGTCTGTGGCTTAATAAGGTGCAAAGGTAGACTGACAGAATTTGGTTAGTGAGAGGAAGTGAAGAAAGGAAGAAAAGGATCGGTGAAATGGTGTTTGTCGGTAAGATAGAAGTGGGTAGAAGTAGTTTTTGATCTTGCATGTGCTTTTCCTTGTCTTTGCGCTGCTGTCCGAACCGGGGGTGTGTGTCTGGAAATGTTTAGTGATGATTTTCGAATTGTATGATTCATCTTCCCTCTGGTTATGGCTGTTCAAATCTGGATAGTGAATTTTCAAGGTCAAGTTACGAAGCTAGTATGAGGTAATAAGTATATGTATGTATGTATGTATATGTGTGTATGTGTGTACCGAATGGTTGCTCTGTTTTTGACTTGGCCGAACAGGGGTTAAAGGCTTGGGGGAGTCTGGTTCTGCTGATTCTAAACAGGGGAAAATCTTCTGTTTAAGGTTGGTTTTGGTTTGGAGGAAGAGATCGAGGAAGATGCAAAATATATATTCATGTGTGTTATTGACTTTGAGGGTAACGTGCAGGAGTAGTATATATATATGTTCTGTGTTGGCCGACTTCTGAATATATATATATATATATATATATATGTATATGTATATCTAGCTAGGTGTGTTAAATGTGGGATGGTGATTTTGGATCGGTATGAAAGGGGAGAACCGAAACTTATGTGTGTGTGTATGATAGTCGCTGGTTTAGATGATGACTGGTTTTTGAGAGGAGACCGAACTGATATATATATATAGTTTCCGTATATGTAGCTTCTGTTTCTGTAAGTTGGGAAGAGTATAATATTATATGTATACACACGGTTATTGTTGCTGTTAGAACTTGGGAGATACATTCATATATATGTCGTCGTTGCTGGAAGATTTGGGATTGCATTTTCTGAGGTTCATATTGAGGAAGCTGGAAATGGTTTGAAAATGAGTGTTCCATGTTTTCAAGAGCTGTACACTAATTTCAGATGGTTAAATAATGGGTAGGAATTATTCTTGAATTTGGAAGCTTGAGGGATACGAGTATATGCAGGGCAATGTGTTATGGAGAGAGCATTCTTTAATATTCTAGAGGTTGAGCAATGATTTGGGATTACTGAATTAAATTTGAATGCCTTAAGTCAATAATGGAGTTAATAAGTAATTATAAAGTCTAAATTAAATTAGTTAAATGTGAGAATTATAAAGGTAGCTAAGAACATGGGGAATTGGATTTGAATAAGAACATATAGTTATAGTAAATCTGGAAAATTTCCAGACATAAAATAAAGGGGTACAAAGGTTTGAAGTAATAGGATAATGATTTAAAGAATGTTTAAATATGGTCTTAATAGATGAATGGCCATTGGGTTATGTAATTATAATATGGAAATTTTAATAGTTTATTAGTGGCCGTTAGAAGTGAGAATTTTGGGGTTTATATAAGTGAATATATATAAACTTGATTGTTGTTTTGACCGTGGAAGTTAGGGATGGAAAATATTGAATATGGAATTGTTTTCCAAAAGGAGGTTAGGCCGTGAGGTTAATGGAATGGGTGATTAGAACATATTTGATATATTTATATATGTTTGCTACATGTGTGTATTGATTGGAGATATATAGAAGTCTAGAAGTTTTAGATTGGGAAGTATTTGAGCATTATTGAAAGCTAATGATAGTTAGGAATTTAGGTGTTAATAAAGTCATTGAGAATGTTACTAAGTAAAGTAACTGTATGGGTTGAGATAAGGAAGGAAACCCTTCAAGGAGAATAGTTTAAACAAGAGAAATTGTCCAGGATGACTAACTATTAAGTAAGGGTAGAGATTGAAAGAGATTGGGAATTAAAGAGTTATTTAATTTATAAATTATATTGGATCAAGCAATAACCTACCCTTACTACTATAATAGGTTTTGACATCTGCAAGAGCCTACCGAAGAAGCTAAGAGAAAGGAAACAAGTAAGGTTTGATTTTGAAGCAGAAGGTTCAGGTAGTAGTTCTTTCCTACTTGACACTTGTATATGATTGCTGCATGTCTGTTTGTGCCATATTGCTTTTCTAAGCATGAGAACATGTAATCCTTAATTCCTTGCATGGATTATTTAGCCGTGATCACGTGTAGCTGATAGACATGGGGCAGTGATTGCCAATTATTTGCGCATTATTTATTCAGCTTGTCTAATAGACATGGGGCAGTGATTGCCAATTATTTGCGCATTATTTATTCAACTTGTCTAATAGACATGGGGCAGTGATTGCCAAGTATTTGCGCATTATTTAATCAGCTTGTCTATCTGTCATTGCGCATAAATGCTTAATTGCATTAGCTTGCAAGGTTATGTTCCACTTTGGCTTGTTTTGCATGCTTTATGTGATCTGCATATGTGTTTGATGGAAACTACTACTACGGGGATTCGTTCGAATCTCACCCTCCAATTTATGATGAACAGTGAAAGCTAGTAGCCCGAAGGACAAGGAGGTTGTTTAAGAAGAAGGTGGGCTGGTTGAAGAGCAGAGATACCTGTTATAATTCTGTAAATTGTATAGTAAAATATTTGGGCAAGTAACTTTACTTGCTTTATGGAAATATTATTTTGTATCCTCTAGAAGAAGGAGGTGAGCATTGCCAGGTGCACGTATATGCTGTCAACTAAGAGCGTTGCTTTATTTTTAATATAATATTATAAGATTGTATAGTATGAAATTATTTTAGGTGATAATAGATTAAGTTGAAAGCAGGGTTGATGTGGGATCACTCATTAGTTATCTGAAGGTTTGAAATATTTGATCAACGGATTCCAATGTTAAAGAAAAAAAAAATTCTCTGTCTTTTCCCAGGACGGAAACCTGACGTTAGTGATTCACAAACGTTAAAATGATCCTATTAATATATATAAGTAAGGTGTTGCATAAGAAATTAAGGATTATATGTTTTCATGCTTTAAAACCGCAACATGGCACAAACAGACATGTAGTAATCATACACAAATGTAAGATAGGAAAGAAATACTACCTCATCAGCTTCCCTCCAAACCAAACCTAAGCAGATATCAAAACCTATCATATTTATAAGGGTAGATCAATACTTGATCCTATTATAATTTATAAATTAAATAACTCTTTAAATCCCAAATCTTCTTTAATTTCTACCCTTATGTAGTCATTGATCATCTTAAACAATTTTTCTTATTCAAACCATTATCCATGGAAGGCTTCCTTTCGTATCTCAACCCATACAATTACTCTAATTAGAAACTGGTCATCTTTGTCAAAAGTATTATTCTTATTTATTATATTTTAAGGACAACGTCGTCTCCTCCTCCTTTCTAAATCCGGCTCCACTTTTATCAAGTTGTTGTTCATCATGAGAAAGCTAAAGGGAGAGAGATATACATACACACATATTTATATATATATATATATATATTAATTTAATCCTCATTTAACTTCCATTAACACTTATATTCTAAAGAAACAAGACAGTTTTTTTCCTTCACCAATTGACAATAAATATCTTTCTATTATCACATTCACAACTTGTACCTATTATGCAGCTATTTTCCTATTTGATTTCTCTTCTCCTTTTTCCCCAGTAACTTCAAATCACAAGTCAAGTTTAATTCTTCCTAAATTTCAAACATAAATTTTTCCCTTAATCCTTAGGCCATCACCACCCAATGAATCAACCATATATTCACCGATGCAACTGTTAGATATGATTAGTTTTGATGATGTCAAATAATAGAGCAAAAAGTTTACATAAATTATTTATCTCATATTTTGACTAACTATTATACTTACTATCTTGTGTAGTTTCCTCAAGAAAAGACAGGAGTTATTATGTTGCACTTTGAGTTATGGAGAATGATCAAGAGGAAGAAGAAGAAGAGAGATTGAGAAAAGAAGAACTTGCAAGATCAAATGAAAATATCAAGATTCAAGTTCATAGATTTGATGTTAAATATTGCTATACTCAATCAAAAGTTTGAATGGCTCAGTCGGAAGCTAAAATATACAACCGGGAAGTTACACCATCATATATTGAGTCACCCTTCATATAAACATGGAAAATAAGCTTCAGAGGTGATTTTTATGGGCAATTATCGATCACTTGATCGATCATCCATTTATGGATCAAGTTATCGATAAAATACATCCTCTGTTATGCTCTGTTCTTCGTTCAGCTCTGACATAGGTTCGGTATTTCTTCAATATCTCTCAAATCACAAATCCTTTTGAGATGAAACTTGATTCCTATGAAACTAGACTCAGAACACGGTTCATGGACACCAAATTCACCTTCAAAGAGTTTCATATGAGGGAGATATGTTGTTCGAAAGGTTGCAGTAAGGATTAACGCCTTTATTCCGACCTTTAGTCATTGTGATGAAGATAACTTTGCAACCACAACGGATTTTGGGGTGATTCTTGTTGCATTAGAAAGTAGACTCAAAGAGCTTTCTGGGGATAGGTCATTTGCAAAATTTAGAGCTGAATTGGAAGATTTATGATCACTCAAAGTTGACCTTCGTTTTGCTGGAATCAGACTTCGAATTTATTGAGGCAAAGACCAGAAGTTTTACACTGAACGATTAAGTTCTCAAGCAACATGCTACTCAAATATGTTATTGAGTAAAAGCTCTAGAAGAGATGAAGAAATGAAAAGCCATTATCATATGTTACTCGAGCCTGATCAAGCGACTACATACTCATCGAGTTACTGGTACTATCTCCTCAATTCTTCTCTTTTATCTTCATACATATTATTAAGGTTTTATCAGTGACATGTTGGATAAATGATTTTTGGATAACGTTATAGATGAATATGTTTATCGATCACTTGATCGATAACTGTCAAGTTTTATCGATCACGTGATAGATAATTTAGTCTGCTCAATAACTTGCTAGATTAATCGATCAACTAATCGATCATTGGTATAGCTGCTTAATATAAGATGTCGCAGGAAATAATCGATGACTTAATCGATCAGACCTTTATCGATAACTTGTTCGAATATTACATGTCTTCTTACTGTCAAAACCATTCGTTCAAAATCTTTTATCGATCAATTGATAGATCAAACATTTATCGATCAAATGATCGATTATTATCTTCACTACATTAACTTATGTTGAATCATTTTTTCGATCACCTAATCGATATTGATTTATCGATAAAATGATCGATCATCCGATTTCCTGAAACTCCTGTTTTCACATAACGTGATCGATAATCAGTTTCTTTACCTTACAGGATTAAATCTCTGTTTTTCACTTTATCGATCACTTGATCGAATATTCATTGATCGATCACCTGTTCGATTAATCCATATAGTCTGTGTTTTTCGCTGAATATATTCTTACTCATTGTTTATCGATAACCTTATCCATCATCCATTTATCGATAATTTGTCTGATCATCAATGACTGAAGTTTCATTTCTATAACACTTGGATTATCGATAATCTGTTCGATCACTTGTTCGATCATGGAACGTTTTCCGTTTAAACATCAGTCGACTATGATGATTCTTAAAATCAATGATCTATTTTCTTTCAAGCTTTTCTCATCCTTCTTTTAACATATAACTCTTTATCGAAAAGACACGAAGGCAAATGAAACTTGAAAGGGATTAACCTTGCATATTTCATTCGGAGTTCACTGTGTTCATGTTTCATCATTTATCGATCATTTCTTCGATCATCACATGATCTATAACCTATTCAATAATTGCATATATCTGCTATATCTTTTCTTCATATAATTAATCGATAATATGATCGATCAAAGGATTATCGATCAAGGCATCGATTAAGTAAGTTTATCTTACTTTCTGAATATCTAAAGATCTGATGATTGATTCCATGTTTTCCAACTTATTGTTTCAAAGATTATCAGATACTTATCACTTGATTTGAGGAAGATTATTTCAGGTAAAGAGCCACAACGAATTTATGATGTGAAGAATCGAATTTCGTCAGAAGCTTCCAACGGCTAGTTTCAACGGTCATATTCTTCAAGCTAAATGGGAAGAAAGTGCTCAACGGTCAAGTACCCAATATCATCTATAAATAGAAGAGCATTCAAAACAAGAAAAAGGGAAGAGTCTGAGCTTACAACATCAAATGCTAAAATGCCGAATCAATACATTCTCATTTAGAGCTCCGAGAGAAAACTCCCTGTCTCTGTACTTTATAGACAAAAACTTATGTATTGGTAAGATAGAGAGGAGAGTTTCCCATACGTGCTTAAGATTCATCTATCACTTCTTTGAGAGAAGAAATATTCAATTTTCATTATTATTATTAGATTGTATCCTTACGGTGAGTAAGGGGGAGTATTTACCTCGGTGTGAGGTTGCTGCTGAATAGACTGGTTAGTCTAAGAATTGTAAGTGGCGTCATAAGTGCCCGGATCAAACTTATGATTGTAGTGGTTCTCAAGTACCCGTGTTAAACTTGAGGGAGATAGTCGATTGAAAATCTCAGGGGGAGCCTGGGGACTGGACGTAGGTCAGTGAGGACTGAACCAGGATAAATCACTGTTTGCATCTTCTCTTCCCTTCCCTCTTTATATTTCAGCTAAACCATTTTACTACTGTGATTATACTTATGTCGATTCATTGTTTTTATACCCAGAATTTCTTATGAATTTAATTATATTGCGAAAAGGTTTTTGATTTATATTAACACCCAATTCACCCCCCTCTAGGGTGATCAGCCATTCTAACAGCAACCTCCAAAATCATATACATATATGCTTATACATTAACGCATGATCACAGGTTCAAAAATTATATTCACTTTCCAAAACCACATTAGAATCTTTATTTTAAATTTGTAAGCATAGTTTAGTCACACAAAATAATCATTAAGTATTTAGAACTTGAACATTAAGCTTCACATACTTTACTATCCAACTCTCTCCCACTTCCAAAGAACCTAAGATCAAACAATCCCTCGGCCTACTCTTCAAATCTGGAAATTCCAGATCTTTACAGTTATTCCAGCATTTGAGGAATCAATTTCTAACACATGGGGGCAGCAACTACACTTAGAAACCGAGCATATACACACATGGATATATACACGTATATATTAGATTTATTCCCTTTCGGCCCAAACGCAGAACACCAATCAAAGGATACTCAACACCAAAATTCTCGGCAAAAACCAGCATATATATATATGTATATATATTATCAATCTTTCCTTTACCCCATAAATCCCACAACATTATAATAGTGATTATGGTCCTTGTTTTCGCTAATCATAAACAGAGTAAAAACAAAACTATATGCAAGCCATTCAACACACTCCATTGACACAACCCATTCTCCTCTTAAACCAGAAACTATGGCCTCTATTTTTAGCAGCCAAAACAGAGAAAAAACAGCATTTAATTAACCAAAAATTAACATGCAATACATTATACTCCTCCAGTCCTAAATATAAGACCCTTTTTATAGTGTAATTTGCGTTATAAGAGGATTTAAGACCGGAGGAGTAATATATTTATATATATATCAGTTTCAGTTTTTTCCCATTTGGCTCCATGAATCCGATACCCATGAACCAGAAACACATCCTATGATTCAGATTCTCACGGAAGAGGCAAGAAGGAAGGCATGCAACAGCGCAACTCAAATTTGCAGAACCTTGATCCCCTGTTCAGTCGGAACCAGTTTCGGTGCTCATCCATTTGATGAGTACTGTAAGCTCATCAGATCTGAACCGTTCATATCTTATTTGAACGGTTCAGATTTAAAATCTTTAATTAATTATTTTTAAATAGAATAAATTATTTTTTGAAAGAATGATAGTTAAGAGATCATTACCATTTTAGATTCTATACATATTAAAATAATTATTTTAAATAAATAAAAATAAAAATGAAATCAAATCTGAACCACCTAAATGAGATATGGACGGTTCAGATCTGATTAGCTTATGGTGCTCATCAAATGGATGAGCACCGAAACTGGTTCCCTGTTCAGTCACCCTCTAAACAACTAAAAGTTGACACGCAAGCTCAAAAACCAACATCATATACCTCATTCTTGCCACAGGACACGAACCAACCGGTCCTCCTCTTCTTTCCTCCATTTTGTCTCACTACCCCATCTCTCTCTCCCATCCATTACAGCCAAACCATGCAGATAACGGAAAAGAAAGTGGTGGGAGATTGATCAGAAGGCTCACCTTGATAGTTTGATTGGTTTGCATGCAGCAGAAATACCTCCGACCACCAACTTTGCCACTCCTACGTTGCTCTTGTTTCCTCTGGTCTCTCTCGACTTTCTCTCCCTTTTCTTTCGAGCGGTAGAGTGAAAATGAGGAGGAAGAGGGTGTTATCTGATGTTAAAGGAGTGAGGGAGGACGTGTGCGATGCGGGAATAAAAATGAAATGTCCATTTTGCCCTTACACTCAATGCTTTCTTCCAATTTCATCCTTCCTCTATGATTCTGAAATTATAAGATGAACCCAAAAATTAATCCACAATATTTTATATGGATTTATATTATCCATTAACTTCTTTGACCAATAAAATAATTTCTCTAAAAAAATTTTAGGTCAAAAGTTGACTCCTAACTATTTTTATTAGAATTTTCTAAGAAACTAGCCCATTTTTACTCTAAAAATAACTTCAAAATTATTTAACCCACTTTTGGGGAATAAACTTTTTGAAAACATTTCTAAATCTTCAAAGTTCATATTTCATATTTTTTCCGATTTATTCAGGCAATAAATAATTTTAAATAAATTTTCTCATTTCTATTTTTCTTAAGTCATAAAATCTGGGGTGTTACATTAAGTGAGTAAATATTGAGTAGTTCTGATTTTAAAAGCAAATTGTTTTAAAAATGAACTTAAGATGAAACGTCGTGATGCTTTGTGGGTCAAATTCCTCAGAGAAAAATATAAATGTGGTAGTGATGTGATCCCAAAAATAGCAAGGAAGAAAAAGGAGTGTCAAACTTGGAAGGGCATTCATCAAGCCTGGGAAACGACTCTGAAAGGGGTGGGATGGAGTTTAGGCGATGGGTCCCGGATTCGTTTTTGGCAGGACTGTTGGTTACCTCACCATGAGAGGTTAATATCCTATGCGATCGCTGACGTTCCCAGTAATCTTCTGGATGATGTAGTGGCTGAGTATATCAACGAAACTGGTGAATGGGATTGGGCTCGGTTTACCCGGTTCCTTCCAAGTTCTGTAATTAACTCCATTGCAAGATCTTCCCCGGTGGCACGTGGTGAGACTAGAGACTCAGTGAGATGGAAAGGATCGCGGAATGGTGCGTTTACATTAGAGTCAGCTTATTCCCTGCTGTGTAATCAGAATGGTGCCCCAAGACGTGGTGACTGGCTTAAGATCTGGAAACTTCAGGTGCCACAACGTGTTAAACTTTCTTATGGCTCTGTGCACGGGGCCGTCTTCTCACGAATCTGTCACGAGCAAAGAGAGGGCTACAACAGAGCGATGCTTGTACGTTCTGTGAGAATTTTTGTGAAGATATTATGCATGCCCTTCGAGACTGCCATAAAGCTCATAATTTCTGGAAAACTATTGTTCCAGCTGAGTTGCGGGCTAGCTTCTTTTCGGTGACTGATGCAGGAGCTTGGATCAGATGGAATATGAATCAGTCAACTATGTATGGGAGCTCCATGGCGTGTCTGGTTTGGGATTGCTTGTAGACAGATTTGGATTAACAGAAATGATGGAGTTTTTCATGGTCAGTCGCAAAGTGTCCTGCAGCTGTTTGGACAAGTTCGGGCCATAGTCTCCTGGGCGAGCTTCCAAATGCGTCAGAATAGCGGGACGGAGGGAGTGGCTGTCAGGTGGCAGCGGCCACTCGTGAGTTATATTAAATTTAATGTGGACGGTGCTCTTGATGGACGGAACAATATTTCGGCATGCGGGGGAATAGCGAGGAACCACGAGGGAGAGGTTTTAACCGGCTTCATGTGTAAAATGGGGAGAGGAACCAGTTTTCAAGCTGAGATTTGGGCTATTTTACTTGGCCTAAAGAGGGCTTGGGACTTACAGTGGAGGAAGGTAGTGATTGAATCTGATTGTCTGGAAGCAGTTGAAGTAATTAGAAATGGGTGGACTCAAGATCATGCTGAGAATGATCTGTTAGCTGATATAAAAGGATGGCTTGAGAGAGATTGGGATGCAAGTGTCGAATGGTGCAATCGTGAAGTTAATCGCGTAGCGGACTGTCTGGCAAAACGCGCGCTTGGGGTCGCAGAAGGCATCGGCGCGGAACGTCTCCTATTCTTTACCATCCTCTTATCATCCTCGTCTCTAATCGTAACCGTTTATTTCATCTACGGCCAAAAACACAACACACACTTTAACACAACTATGCGTTTTGCCTTCGGACGTGGGTTTCCTCTTTCACTCGCATTGCGCGCGCAAATTCATGGATATGAAAATAGGGAAGAGGGAAAGCGTTATCTCCCGCCGCTAACCGAACCCTGGTATGCTGCTATTCCGTTTTCTCTTTCTGAAGCTTGGATTGTATCTCTCGGCGATCACTGCTATTCCGTTTTCAACGGTCCACCCTTTTCACATCACCTTCGTCCAAATATTTCAAGAACATCAAGTACGTCATTTTCTTGGAGTATGTTATTCTTTGGTGTGATCATTCCAAAATATATCAAAACGTCCAGATTTGAGATGCTTCCAGTATACTTTCCTTTTAATTGCCCCTTCATTTGTTTTTATAATAATAAAAAAAATTATTCATACCAAAGAAATAGATAAAGTAGTTTCAAATAGGTTATGTATGTAAATATTTATCTCATATGGTTCCCTTCGGCCATTCCTTTTTTTTTTTATTAGTTAATTGTATCTATTGTTTACCCATCGCTTTTATTTATTTAATGTTTTTATGTGTTGTAGCTTTGAGTGATGGATACAAGTGACGTAACTCCTGTACTTAGTCTTGAATTTGATAGTCTAGAAGAGGCACACCAATATTGGGTTGGCTATGGTGGAAGAATAGGATTTGATGTTAGAAAACAAAATGTTAACAGAAGCAAGAAAGAATTTACAAGTATGTTTGTTCAAAAGAGGGAGTTAGAAAGATGGACAAGAGAGATTTTAAAATTAGGAAGCCTCGGCAAGAAACAAGAACAATGTGTGAAGTGAGAATGATAGTTAAAAAAGTGAATGGAAGATATAAAGTTAGTAAACTTTTTTTGGACCATAATCATCCTTTAGAACCCGGAGAAACAGTTCACATGTTAGCATCACAAAGGAAATTACCAAAATCACAAGCCTATGCTTTGAATGCTGTTGAAGATGTTGGAATTATGCCAAAAGCATCTTTTAATTTAATGAGTAAATATGCAGGAGGGAAGGCTAATTTGGGGTATACCCAAAATGATGTAAAGAGTTATCTAAGATCAAGAAGGCAACGAGAAATGGAATACGGTGAAGCTGGGTGTCTGCTTCGTTATTTTCAACAACAATTAACAGAAAATCCTTCTTTTTTTCATGCTTATCAGATGGATTCTCATGAACAAATAACGAATGTTTTCTGGGCTGATGCATGTATGTTGATAGATTATGTTTGTTTTGGGGATGTCATTTCATTTGATACAACATATTCAACAAATCGTGAAAACAGACCACTTGCCATTTTCTCGGTTTTAATCATTACAGAGAAGTTGTGATATTTGGTGCAGCTTTATTATATGATGAGACCATTGAGTCTTTTAAATGGCTTTTTGAAACCTTTTTACAGGCACATAAGAATAAAATGCCATTTACTGTATTTACTGATCAAGATGCTGCAATGGCACGAGCATTAGAAGAGGTAATGCCAAATGTAAAGCATAGTCTATGTACATTTCATATTAATAAAAATGCAGTGAAACATCTTGGGAACTTAATGAAGGATAACTCTCGTTTCTTGAGTAAGTTTAATTGGTGCATGTATCATTGTGAGGAAGAAACAATGTTTGAGGAATCTTGGAAAGCATTATTAGAAAAGCACAATGCAGTTGATAATACATGGTTGATGTCGATTTATAATTTAAAAGAGAAGTGGGCAGCATGTCATATGAAAAACTCGAAGACTCTTGGTATGAGAAGCACACAACTCAGTGAAAGCATCAATTCATTTATAAAAAAGTGCACAAAAACTGATATGAATATCAATAAATTTTTTAAAACTTTTGAACAAGTTGTTGTGGAAAAACGGTATAATGAATTGAAGAGTGATTTTAACTCACGACAGAAGTTTCCAAGGTTGATTTTGAAGAGTTCATCTATGCTTCAACAACTTTCTCAAGTCTACACTCCACCAATTTTTAACTTGTTCCAACAGGAGTATGACTTACGTGATGCTACATGTATTAAAGAGAAGAAAGAAAGAAAGAAGAATGAAGAGGCTGATGCTATTGTGTTTGATTATGTGATTACAAGGGTTGACAAAAATGGAGAGTGGAGATTGACATATGAGCCATCAAGAGAAGACAAGGAGCCTAACATTACTTGTAGTTGTAAAAAGTTTGAACAGTGGGGAATATTATGTTGTCATGCACTAAGAATATTGTACAATCAAGATGTCAAGTGACTTCCACAAAAATATATTTTAAAGAGGTGGACAAGAGAAGCAAGGTGTGGTGTGGTGTGGTGTATGATTCTAAGGGAAAGGAAATTGAAGTTGATCCTAAACTAGAATGCTCAAATCGATACAGGCAATTGTGCCCAATGCTTATAAAATTAGCCAATGATGCATCTAAATGCCCAGAGGCATTCTCTATGGTTCATCAAATGGTTCTAGAACTTAGTAAGAAAGTGTCTGAACTTCTTATTAAACATTCGTCAGATGATGTTAGTAGTAAGTGTGCTGTTGTTGATGATGATGGTAAGAATGAGGGTGAAGGAATTGGATTCAAGAAGAGGGAACGTAAAAAGATTGATAAAAGTTGGGTTGAGAAGCCTAATCAGAAAAGCAGAACTAGTAGAACTTCAAAAAAACCGACTAATAGGCCTTCACAATGTTCAAAGGTATAAATATTTTTTGCTGTCCTATTTCAATATGACATCATGTTTTTTAATGATACTTTTTTTTTTATATTGTTACAGGAAACTGAAAATACATTAGAGGTAGCTAGCCTGTCAACCCCAGTGCAACATATTCCACCTATGTCAAATACACTAGTGCCAATGCAATATGGTCCTACTATGTCAAATGCACTGCTACCAATGCAATATGGCCCCTCTTTGTTAAATGCAACAGTTCCTATGCAATATGACCCTCCCATATCAAATACAGTAGCTCCTACGCAGTATGGTCTTCCTATGTCAAATACTCTAGCATCAATGCAACATCATCCACCTATCTCAAATACATCAATGCCAATGCAACAGGATTCTTTAGTCTCAAAGACGCATGGACTAAGCCAAACCACATTCACAACATTAATGATGGTGAGAATGTTACATTTCTAGTTTCCAAGTAGTTTATTTGAAATTTCAAACATGTTATGTTATTGTCATTTTATTTTTGCTTGTAGGCTCAAATGGACCACGATGTGAAGTCACTTGAAGCACTGCAATTTAGTCAAGCATTTGCAAAAGGTAAATCATACCACCACATGAAAATAGACCGGTGCGCTTCACCTCCACACCTGACTGACTTTATTTCTGAGTTTGTGCACAATGATGTAGGCGTTTAATCAGTTTTGTATTTTGGTTTTTTCTCCATCAAAAAAAAAAAGGTTGCTAAAAGCATCACTTGAGATTTGAATCGACCTTCTATTATTAGTTTATTACACTTTTTCAAGGCTAAAGAAAATTTTTTATTCCCTAAATTAATAATTAATAAGTAGATTACTATTCCTACCCTCTCATTTTAAAAAATAATTCATGTTTATTAAAAAAAGTTGTTAAAGAGAGTTACTTCTTATAAAAATACTAATTAAGGTTTTTTTTACCTCATTTACTATTTACTGCCTCCAGTTTATAATATAAATTTTATTAGAAGAAAAAATTTGTTTCAATTCATATTTTTTCGGAAGTAGAAAGCAACATCTGTTAATGCTTTTCAATTTTATGATCTACCGTCAAACTTTTTCTTTTATTTATATGCTTCTTTTAATGAAAAGAGAAATTGAGAGAATAAATAAATAAAAATATTTTAAAACAATCTCACTATATTTTGATCAATAAAAGAAAACAAAGAAAAGCAAAATTAGCTAATTTATAATAATAATAATAATAATAATAATTTGCAAAAGATGTGGGGCATAGGTTTGGCGTGTTGAAAAACTTTTGAAACAATTTTGTAAAGCATATTTTTTATGCTATCATTTAGGTTTCTCTTATACTGTTGTTTCCTTGGAGATGAAGAAAATGAAAGTATTCCCTTATTTCTTCGGGCCCCAAAGAAATTGTTATTTCAGCCTTTATATATCAAAGAGAAGACAAGATGTGATACACGTCTCACTAATTTGATTGGAATCAAAAAGGGAAAATATAATGCAATTAAAGATGGCTGAACATTGATTAATGAAAGAAGGTTCTATGGTTGCTTCATATATATTCTCTGATCCCACACGAGGTACATCTTGATCCCATTTTGACATTGTTTCTTTCACTTTCGTGTTGGGCTCATTTCACTACTTCAATAAAAGGCTTTTTAAGGGATTTTGGCCTTAGGCCATATAGTACATTAATTAATCATATGGTTTCATGCCAGCCTTTAAACCATAAAAGCCGAAAAGCTTCTCGAGTCCCTATTCACCTATCACTTTTCAAAATCCTTATTTCTCCACTTACCTTTTTTTTTTTTTTTTTTAATCTTTATCTATATCTGTGTTATTTTTTTCTCCATTGATTTTTTTTTCCTTCAAATTTCGAAACACCTTCTCTTGTGAAGAAGAAACGGAAAAGGATAATGCAAGTGAAGATGAGATTATGAGACTCAATGTTGTGGCTTCCAACTCTCTCCATCCATCCCTAAACTCACCATCATAAGGATCAAGGGGACTATAGCAGAGAGAGATTTGCAGATAATAATGCAAGTGAAGAACAGGGATCACTCTCTTACAAGTAAAGGGCCATGGAAAGCTGAGGAAGACGAAGTGCTTCTTTGATTCAGATTATTATTTTCTTCTTTGAATCATTTATATAGTTCATTCAACCCTGAACCTAAATGCCCTTTCACCTCCATTTTTCACACGGCTCATCTCATTCCTACTCATATTAAGCAATGAGTCACTTCATCTCATCTCAGATTAAACAAATAAGAAAATTAAAACATGCTGAGAGCATATAATTTTTCTTTCCAGCCGCCCAAAAAGTTCAAAAAAGAAAATACTATGTTGATGACTTTGATCAAATTAATTTTTAATACAATTGTGACTTTAATTAGATTAACCTCATATATTGTCCATCATGGAGTCTCATGTTGTCCTTAAATCTTAACATGTGGTGGCCTCTGTCTATTATTAGACCTGTGTAACCAAATACTTCACTAAAATGAAAAAGTTGTTAAATAATCATCTAAATTTTTAGTTGAAAATGAAAAAAAAATTATTCAAATTTATCTCTGATCGTGCCAAATAACTTGTGTTTTAATTAATTTTTGGTTAATATGCTGCAACCTTGCTATTTTCTTCTAACAAAAGGATCTGCCTTTCCAACTTTTTCTTAATTTCCTATGAATTTGAATAGATTTTTAAGTTTTCATCCTCATTTCGTTCTCTTCCATAAATTTCGGCAGGTCAGAGCTTCATGATTTTGAATCTCAGATGACTCCACCGGAATCAGTTAGCGGCGCAGAATGCTAAGTCGTCGGCAACAATCAAAACCAAAGAAGAAGCGGACGTGAAGAACCAAACAACAAAAGACAAGCAAATCTGTAGTGGAGATGGGCAAGCAAATAAGGAAGACGGATGAGCGGTGGTTGCGAGAGAACCTTCGAACATGGATGAAGAAGATGAAGGGGCTATTTGGGAATTTCTCACCTTGAAAAATTGTAAAATTGTTTTCCACCAAAAACGGGGCGAAGAAGGCTTCCCATGGATGAGGGAAATTTTCACCGCCGCCGGAAAATACTCTTCTAAAAAAATAGTGCACCAAACATACTCAGGAAAGGAAAATGAGCCATTTTCCATTTCCCAAGCCACATTTTCTGGCCACCAAATGGGCCCTAATTTCTTAAAGAACCACAGAAAATCTGAGATTCTGGATTCATAGCACTGTGCAATGTTCTAAAGCCTAGAATGATTAAGTTTAAGGAAAAGTCTTGTGTTGGAGTTGATCTATGTTTTACTACCTCTGGTCCTTAATATAAGAGTTTGTTTGATTTTTATGTTGGTCCTAAATATAAGATCCTAATATACTTTGTCTCTCATATTTATACAATCTTTTTCCAAGATGGTCCTTCTAACAATGGTAATTCTACACAACACACTTAATTAATAAGGATATTTTAGAAAAGGTAACATATTTATTACAAATAACTAACCTAATTTCTTTTCCTAATCTCCCCAAATTAGTTAACTAGCTCTTATAATCAGGATCAGAGTTAGTATTAAAGAATATGTCTGTTATTGGAAGCTTTGTAAGGACAGTGCAAATGATGTGGATGGGACCTCAAAACGGTGTCTAGGATTCATATATTCAATATATCTGTATTCCTTTGCTCTATATATTTCTTATTAGATTATTGAATTAAAAATAATAATTGACTTTTGATGATAAGAGTGTAATTCAAATTTAAAAAAATATTTATTATATTATTATTAAAAACTATTTCCAAAAACTTGAATCGGAATATGATTCATTCGAGGTTTGTCCGTTCTTAAGTTCCAAAGGATAAGGAGGAGCTCACGGCTTTCCGAGCAAGCTTCAGAAAGCAGATTCTAATTTTTTGATCCATTTAAAAAAAAACATAACTATATATAGCTGATTCTTAAACTGTATGATGAGAGCCTTTGTCGTTTGCCTTGGGGTTCCCAATCAAAAATAAATCCAAGTAATGCAATATAGTACAAAACTCGAGTCGTTTCACTTTGAGGAGCCTTTATTTGAAATCCTAAGCAACTAAGTATCAAAAATAAAGAATTGACTTGGAAAGGGATTTATTTTCTTTTTAATTAACTAATTGGCAAAATTTAAAAGGATGCAAAATGAGTAAATAATTTTTGGATTTTTAGTTTATAAAATGGATATGAATTAAATAAATAAAGAGAATTAACAAGTGACAGCAAATGGAAGAGCAATCCTCTAGCACAATGATTAAGGCTATCATTACTTCAATTAATTTGGGAGTTAGCTGAATTCAAAAGACTCTAAGGGCCACCCCCTAGACTCGGTTTAATTAGAATAATCAACACCAAGCCACCTTGCATATTAATTATTCACAATTAAACTGTTTCAGCACAATTAGCCAAAAAGAAAATCAAAGAAAAGCAATTAACATTTTTAGTCCAATAACCAAGCCACCTTGAATTACCACTAAATGTTCACAATAATTTCAAAACATAGTCTGACCCAGTAAAATGTAAAGAAATTAAAGCTAATCACAGCATAATGTTAAATGCTAATCAAAGATTCCAACAACTACAACCAATCTCAATACAAATATAAATCATCACAGCCCATTCAAACATTATAAAATTCATTCTAAGACCTAGAAATCACAATTATAATGAAAGAAGTAAAGATTAGAAGAGTTGAAACTCCCCTTTGAAGCTCTAAGTTCAAGCCATAAACATTGTTCTAGAGAATTGGAGGATTTAGCTACTCTTAACCATCACAACCACAGCTCCAACAAACCAATTCGGTTCAGCCATGAAGAACAATGAAGATGGAATCTGCCGGAGTGATTTCGCTGTGGAAGCTCACGCTGAATCCTCTCCTTCACGCCGCTGGTTCGCTGCCTCTGTTTTTTTTCCTTCCGTCCGTGCTTCCCTCCTCCAACTCGTTTTGTGTGCCTCGCGTGTGTGTGTGTTTCTATTTCAGCGCCGCCACCCGCTTCTCCGTCTCGTGTGCGTGAGTGATTATTATTATTAGGTTGGGGAGGGCAAAACGTTCCGTTTTGCGCTCCCCTTTTATTATTGCTATATATATATTATTTTTCTTTTCTTTTTCTTTTTTTTTTATTTTTAATTCTTCCAAAAACCTGCAAACAAAATTCAAAGTAAGGTAGCATTAATTGTCCTCAAAAATCAATTAGTCACAATTAAACCAAAATATGACAATTTTGCCCCTATAAAATAATAATTCAAAATAAAATAAATTAAATCAATTAAGGCAAAAAGAGACCAATTAAGCTGACAAAACTCATATAAAAGATATCAAAATATATAAAAATAATTGAGTTTGTCAACTCCCCCACACTTAGCCTTTTGCACTCCTGGGCAAAACATCATTAAAGAAGAATCCAATAGAGACACTCAATGCAAGCAACATAAAACTAACTAAGCATGAATGTGCAATTAACTCAAGCAACCTTTATTCTTAATTAATCAACAATTATAGAATACTTCAGTGCAAAGAAATTAACACAAGAAACATAGCAGGATAAAAGAAGAGAAACATAATAGAGCTCACATATGGTACAAGTGTTTCACTCATCTCTCAAATGGGAAAAATTTCACTCAATCCACCTAGATTAGCACCTACCATAAGCTTGTAGAAATTCTAATATCTCCACCACTAACATACCTTAGACTCATGATCAAGGGGACTTGAAGGGTTGTAATGTTGGAAACAAGGCCAAATGAATGAATGGACTAACAAGTGAAATGCATGAGTAATAAATATCAACTCAAAGTGAGCTTAAGTACAATCATAAAAAACACCAAAGTGCAGATTTTAACCTTTTGAGACAGAAATCCTTGCTCTTCAAACCACCATGGAATGCCTTATTTCAAATTTATTCTTTTGTTGCAACTTATTTTCTCTCTTTTTTTTTTTATAACTTTCTTTCTTTGGCTTTTTCTAAACATTTTCTTCTCTTTCTTGCCTTTTTCTATCTCTTTTTTTTTTTTTGCTTCTTTTTTTTTTTTGGCATCCAAACCCAAGAAGGCAAAGATATAGATATAATGATGTACTTTTCAAAATGAAAACCAAATGTAACTCATGCAAAACACTTGCTAAAAAAAATGAATGGAATGAAAGTGAAGGCTCAAAGGGGTGAACAAAGGTTAAATGAAGTGGTTTGTGTTTGGGTAAAGGTTTAGAAATGAATGCCCCTATCATCTTCACAAATCTAGGTATTAATGCAGCTTTGAAAAAGAATCTAGACAAGTTCTAGAGGTTAACCAAAACTAGGTGAAAATCACACAAGATGAGAAAAATATATGGCTCAACAATCCTTCCATCAAGGCTTTCTCCAAGATGTTTCCTCCTTAAGGATCAAGCTATGAAACAAGGTTAATAACACTGCACCAAAGGCATTCTACTATGCTAATCAACTAAGAACAGAAATCACTCAATCAAATGCAATCAAACTCAGCCGTGCAATATTCACAAGCATTGTGCAAAAAGATTTTAAAAGAGATGCCCAAGGATTACAAAAGTCAAGTCAGCAACAGAGAGAACATCAAATACCCCATACAGCAGTGCAAAACACTGAGGCGAATGAAAATAGGAGGACACACAAACTAGCAGCAAAATTCCCAAGCAAGAATCACTCTCAAATCATGCGATGCAATTCAGAAATCAACCAATAAGGCAAAGAAGAGAGCAATTATAGCAGCAATACTTAGGAAACAGGTGCAAATCCAAAGGCAAATTTTTTTTTTTTCAAGAGAAAGCTCAACAACTCAACAACAATCCCTCCCCCACACTTAAATTTTGCATTGTCCTCAATGCAAAATCCAAGGACAAGGTAATGACAAGAGAAAAAGAGGATCAATAAGGGAGTAAACAAAAACAAAGTTACTTTTCTACTAGACTAACTCCCCCACACTTATCCTCTTCAATAATTCAGTTAAGCACAGTTAATCGATGCAAAGTTAAGAGAGAATAAGTGAGGAAAGAGACAACCTTGTGCTTAAAGCGCCTTAGACTCTTAAAAGAGAAATTCTCATCAATAATGAGAAACATGAAGCTTAGCAAAAAGGATTGCTCTTGATGATTGCACTTTCTTGGTGGTGGCTCAGGGTCAATTGAAAGAGGTCCAAGAGCATATGGTGGAGTTTGGTGTTGAGGAGATCCCTTCCAATTATGTGCCTGCACAGAAAACAACTAGCAGCAGTACCAAATCTAACAATATAGACTTCGAGAGATTTCAAATAAAGTAAAGACATTTTATGATTTAGACTCTTCAAATAGCTACAGCATCCAAGAAAGTCAATGATACTCCCATCAGTAGGAGTCAAACAATCATTTAAAGTTTCGAAACACTTAGGTTCATGTGACGTGGAAACTGAAGAATCCAACTGACAGTTATTGGAGTACAGCACATCACTATCACATTCACAAGAGGTGGGAGGTAAAATGAAAGCAGAAGAAGATTCATGCAGAATACTACTATTGACACAGCTAACTAAATCAGGAGGCAAATCACAAGACAAAACTTGTTGAAAAGACTCATCTACATGCATAATTTTGTCAATCAAAATTTCAGAGTCTTTCTCAACAACACTAGAAGCTACTAACTCAAAGGAATTATCATGCAATTGGTTCTCAAGGCAATGATCATTCTCACATTTGTCATCAATAATTGCACTCAAACAAGATTTAGCAACCTTAATGTTCTCATACTTATCAATAACAGCACTTTCAACACTAGGAAGAGAAACATGGTTGGCATGTGAATCATCACACAAAACAGCATCTTCATCCAAATCACTACCACTAAGAGCAACAAGATGAGTATTAGCATGTTCAAAAACATGAGGGGATTCACAGACAATTTCTTCATCCACCTCAATATCACTCATATTATCAAAAGCTTCAACAGGAATAGTAGTTATAGCACAAGGGTCAATCTCCTCAAGAAGAGGAGCAATATTACCTGATGTAAGGCACAAGTCCTTGTGAGTTTGTGGATGTTCTTGCTTCATCTCAGTCTCTTGCATGAGTGAATTTGGATATTTTGATTCATCCTTCCCCATCCCAGATTCAATTTGCGCTATATCACTCAAGAATTTTCCCAATGCACTTTGACATTCTTCTAACTCTTCCTCTGATTCCTTAGAAATTCCAGATATTTCTACCTCTTCAAGTAATCCATGGTAGTATGAATTTAAGCGGTCGTAAGCTTCTCTTAAAAATTGTATCTGGTCCTTCTTAGGAATAGTAAGAAATGGGTCAGGTTCATTGAATTGATGTTCATGAGATTGGGGGAGAGAATGGTACTTGGATTGGGACGAGGGTTGGTGGTAGTATTCATATGGAAAAGGAGGTGGTTCTTGGTGGTGTGCATATGGTAGAGATATATGATTAAAGTATGGTTGGTGAGGTGGAGTGATGGGTTAGGTGATTGATGTGGAGGATGGTTCATCCAAGAGGGATCATGGGTATAGATGTGGTTAGGCATTTGAGACTCTAGCTGAGCTTGGAAGGAGTCCAACTGTTGTAACAACTCTTCAATCTCTTGAGAACATGTTGAATTAGAAGGTGCTTCATTCCATGTACTATTTCCTGCAAAAAAGTGAGAGTGCGAGGGTAGATCATGATTGCTATTAAACCAAGCCATGAGTCACACAATCAATTCCTAACAAGAGCCAATCTAAAGAAACTCAAAACAATCCTAAAAAGCTAGAAAAATCAGAAAAATAACACAAAAACACACAAACAGAAAAATATGGAAAAATTCCAGAAAAGAAAGAAAATTAGAAAAAGTAGGGAAAACGTTTGAATTTGGCCAAAATTTGCTAGGGCTAATAGCATAGCTATTAGTCTTGCTTAAAATGCCCAAAATCTTTAGAATACCAATTTTCAGAATTTTCTGGGCGAAAAATTTTTTAGTTCCAGCAAACTAAATTTTTTGAAAACTCAGATTTTTGCCAAATTTTGGATGTAGATCCAACATTATGATGCAAAGGCATGCAAGTGTCTATATCTATATGCAAAAAAAAAAAAATCAAGATATTTGGTTGTATTTTTAAAAATTTTGATGCAAATGAAAGCAATGCAATGAAAAACTACCTAAGGATGCTAAAACTAACTACATGCAAAAACTAAAAAGCTCAAGGACCAAGTCAACCAAAGATTGACACTTAGTTACTTGGGAATCAATTTTTTTTTGGCTCCCCGGCAACGGCGCCATTTGATGAGAGCCTTTGTCGTTTGCCTTGGGGTTCCCAATCAAAAATAAATCCAAGTAATGCAATATAGTACAAAACTCGGGTCGTTTCACTTTGAGGAGCCTTTATTTGAAATCCTAAGCAACTAAGTATCAAAAATAAAGAATTGACTTGGAAAGGGATTGATTTTCTTTTTAATTAACTAATTGGCAAAATTTAAAAGGATGCAAAATGAGTAAATAATTTTTGGATTTTTAGTTTATAAAATGGATATGAATGAAATAAATAAAGAGAATTAACAAGTGACAGCAAATGGAAGAGCAATCCTCTAGCACAATGATTAAGGCTATCATTACTTCAATTAATTTGGGAGTTAGCTAAATTCAAAAGACTCTAAGGGCCACCCCCTAGACTCGGTTTAATTAGAATAATCAACACCAAGCCACCTTGCATATTAATTATTCACAATTAAACTGTTTCAGCACAATTAGCCAAAAAGAAAATCAAAGAAAAGCAATTAACATTTTTAGTCCAATAACCAAGCCACCTTGAATTACCACTAAATGTTCACAATAATTTCAAAACATAGTCTGACCCAGTAAAATGTAAAGAAATTAAAGCTAATCACAGCATAATGTTAAATGCTAATCAAAGATTCCAACAACTACAACCAATCTCAATACAAATATAAATCATCACAGCCCATTCAAACATTATAAAATTCATTCTAAGACCTAGAAATCACAATTATAATGAAAGAAGTAAAGATTAGAAGAGTTGAGACTCCCCTTTGAAGCTCTAAGTTCAAGCCATAAACACTGTTCTAGAGAATTGGAGGATTTAGCTACTCTTAACCATCACAACCACAGCTCCAACAAACCAATTCGGTTCAGCCATGAAGAACAATGAAGATGGAATCTGCCGGAGTGATTTCGCTGTGGAAGCTCACGCTGAATCCTCTCCTTCACGCCGCTGGTTCGCTGCCTCTGTTTTTTTTCCTTCCGTCCGTGCTTCCCTCCTCCAACTCGTTTTGTGTGCCTCGCGTGTGTGTGTGTTTTCTATTTCAGCGCCGCCACCCGCTTCTCCGTCTCGTGTGCGTGAGTGATTATTATTATTAGGTTGGGGGAGGGCAAAACGTTCCGTTTTGCTCTCCCCTTTTATTATTGCTATATATATATATATTTATTTTTCTTTTCTTCTTCTTTTTTTTTTATTTTTAATTCTTCCAAAAATCTGCAAACAAAATTCAAAAGTAAGGTAGCATTAATTGTCCTCAAAAAAACAATTACTCACAATTAAACCAAAATATGACAATTTTGCCCCTATAAAATAATAATTCAAAATAAAATAAATTAAATCAATTAAGGCAAAGAGACCAATTAAGCTGACAAAACTCATATAAAAGATACCAAATATATAAAAATAATTGAGTTTGTCACTGTACATGAAGCCTTCTTATGTGCTCCATCCAAAGCTTCAGAGCAATTTTAGTTTACTTACTAGAACTGTAATTCAGAAGCGTCAGTCATAATCAGAATTGAAACATAAAATAGATCAACATATAAAACTAGTACATTAATCCAAATAGATGTTACTTGAAGTAATTGGTTGGATTCATTCTAATAGGATACTATCTCTGGTCCTTAATATTATATCGTACCAGAAGATATATTAATCCTCTGATATCTCAGCTGGCATGTATCTGCCTCCTTTGTATGAGTGAAGATGACAATATCTCCTAATTTTTTTGTGAGTATCTGCCTCCTTTGCATGAGTGAAGATGCTTATATCTACTAATTTTTGTGCAATTGGACAATCTTGTTTGTGAAGAAAGATCACTTTCTTGAATTGTGATTCAGGCGTATGCACCTAAGTGATCTTATATTTCTGGTCTGTTACAAAGTTTGTAAATTAGTTGGTCACCCGATTGTGTTATGACTATCTACTTTGCAATTCAAGCTGTGTTGTCAAACTTGATCACTTGGTTTTGGTCTCATAGAATCCACATTAGTGTTTGTAGCCTAACAGATTTGTGTTGGGCATTGAATGGTTCTTTGACAGAGAGACAACCCCAATACTCTACTAAAGTAATAATTTTTCTTTTAATTGAAAAGAGTTGAATTGTTATGAATTACGATCTATGATGTCTCCTTTAGTGTCCCTACAAGAAGTTTTCAGCCATTGTGTTGGATCTTATTCCATTGACATCAATATCCTCAGTCCTCATTGATACAGAGGATTCAGTGGAAGTTCCAAGCAGTTCTCATAAGAGAATGGCAAGTCGCTAAGCAGAAATAAAGGGCATCTACCTTCAGAAATTACCTAAGCCACATTCCAAAACCTTCATATATAGACTTTTTAGGCTACCAACTAATTAGGTTACTAACACTTACAACTAATTAATCACCTTACTAATTCTACTGCTAATATTCTGTCATGGCAATTCAAAAGCATCAGTCACAATCAGAATTACAACAAAAAGGGATTAATTGGCATATAAAACTAGAAAATTAAAACTAGATGTTATTACTTAAACCTCTCCTCTTGTGAGAGCGAATTCTCACCTCCCGTGAGAGCACAAACCGCCCCTTGGTGAGCAAATTCCATCGGCGTCACCGCCGGGGAGAGGGAACCTAGTGTGTGCGCGTTGGTGTGTGTGTGTGTGTTGGAGATTTTGCTAGATCTGAAGATGAGGGCAAGTTCTGAGGCTTTTTTGGTTAGGGATTGGAAGGAGGAAGATCAGTGGGCAGCACGACTAAGAGCCTCAACAAGAAGGGCGAAGACAAAAACAGAGCGGCCGAGCGCAAATTGGGAATCAATGGGAATAGCACCAGCGATGGTGAAATCTAAAAGCTATTTTGGTCAGAGGAGTATGGGTGAAGGAGAGTTCTATGTGTTGGAAGAAAATGAGTTGTTTCTTCAAAATAGATCTATGAGCCATGGATCAATGATTCTCAAATTAAAGCTAATCTCCCAGTGCCTTCTTGATGTAAGTCTGTTATGTGGGATTCTTTTGCCTTGGCCTTGTGAGGTAACAAGATCTGATACTCTTTCTTTGAATAGTTTCTTTGTGAACTCCTTTTGGCCATATGGTTTGATTGCTTGTTATGAAGTGTGTGTTGTGCTGGTTGGTCTGATTTATGCTTCTTGGTGCTTTTGGAATACGAGGAAAACCTTGGTTTCTGTTCAAAATGATTGTTGCTGCTAGTTTGTACTGTTGGTTTTATTTGAGATAGTGCTTGCCATAGTTTCTCAAAGGTGATAGGGCTTTAGTTTGTTTTCCTTTCAAGACAAGGATATCTCGGGATTTATTGGTAACTCATTTGTTTGCTTTGCTTCAATCTTTACCGAAGGGAAGGTCCAGAAGTTTAGTTTCTTAGTGGCAATCAAAATGGCTCCTCTAAAAATTAAGGATGATTTAAGATGGGTGCCGCCTGGATGTCATTGGTCTGTATTTGATTTTAAGAATTTAGTGTTAGTAGTTGCTGGGATTGATTGTTCTGTTTAAGAGAGGTTTGCTTCTGCTTTGGCTTTGGAGATTGGTCATTGGTTGACTGGAAATCTAGAGGATAAAAACCTTCTAGCTCTCCGTGTTGATTTTTGCTCAGCTTGGGTTTTATGCCCCCCAATCCCAATAATTTCTTCTTTTGTTTGTTCGTTTCTCCTCTAGAAGGATGGTTAACTTGTGCTCATCTTTGCTTGCCTGGTTTTGTGGTTGTTTTGGTGTGCAGCTTCAAGTGCATTAAGGGAGTGTGTTCTTGGATAGATTTTTCATCTTCTCCCCTTCTTTCTCACGGTTTATTCTAAGGTGCTGCTATAGGAGTGAACCAGATCTTTTGTTCTCAGCTGCTGCTATAGGAGTGATCCAGTTCACAGTGTTGTCTTTGGTGTTTCTCCCTTCCTGTTTCTGCTCTTTTTTAGTTTTTGGGTTTCTGTTGTTTTCTTTGCTTTTAAACTTTGAGTCGTTCTGTTTGTTTTAAATGATATTATACCTTTTCTGATAAAAGAAAGAGATGTTTATTACTTGAAGTTGGAATCATCACAATCGCCTTTTAAATGTCTGGCGAATATTTAATTTGCACCTCTAACAGAAGTACTTTTGATCCCCCCCCCCCCCAAAATATTTTCAGTGTAATGATATATGAAAAAGTAGTTCTAATATATAAATAATAATAGTTTATAGGTTTTAGTTGTTAATTTGTTCTTTCCAATATTAGATTTATATTAATTGATGCTGTCCTGTGAATAAATGCAGGAAATGTATAACGACACATCCTTATGCTATTTTTTAGGATAAGGATGATGCACGCCTGAAGTTGAACTTCCCTTAATTGTCGCTTTGGGGTTACTCCAAAAATTAACCGAATTAATGCAATATAGTGCACAACTCGGGTCGTTTCACTTTGAGGAGCCGAAAACGAAATTAAACCCTAGTAAATAAATGCAAGTAACCTAAACTATAAAAAGAGATTTTGATTTTGAAAAGCTGTTAATTAAATACTGCGAATCAAATTGAAATTAAAATACCTTTTTTTTTGGTTTTTTATATAAAAGTGATTAAAATGAATGGAGATTAAATAAATGAAAATGAGACACACAAATAACACTGATAAAAATCAATCCTCCAATTCAACAACGTAGGCAATCATCACTCTAAAAGATGTGGGAGTTAAAAACAATGAATTAAGAATTATAATTAAGCTTTTAATCCAACAACCGAGCCACCTCGAGTTGCCACAAAATATTTTCCTAAAATTCAAATTACTAACTGCAACCAGAATAGCAAAATGAAATTAAGGATATTAAAAACCAATGCTCAATTAAATTCTTAAATTCACAATAATAGACTTAAAGCTAGCAAGAGACAATATGATCCAAGATTCTAAGCCACCTTAGAAAATCACAATATATTAACTCCAAAATCAATACAAATGTCATAACCACAACATCACAATTGAAATCAAAGCTATAAACAGCCCAATGTCAAGTGCTAAACAATAATCCAGTCACAATAATCCCAAAATATAATCAGATTAAGCAATACAATTATCCCAACAATTAGAAAAACTATTCTAAGACCTAGGAATTGTTAAACAATTATTGAGTAGGAAATTAAAGCAACTAAAACTCCTCTTTGATGATCCAAGCTCCTGCCATTATTGTTGAATTAGAGAATTAGGAATTAGCCACGGTTTGCCATCAAATTCGCTGCAATCAGTATTTTGCTACAGGATCCCATGGAAGAACACTGTTCACGCTGAATGGTTCACGTCTCTGTTTCGCTGGTCTGCGTCTGCGTGTTCTCTGGTCCTTTCTCCAGCCGCGCCCAGCTCGCCTTCAGCGTCCGTGCATTCAGCTCCGTTCGGCGTGCTCTGCTCTTGCCTTCCGTGTATTCCCTCCAGCCGCCTCGCGTGTGTGTGTTTCTTTGTGCGCCGCTTGCTCTGTTTTTGTATCTTGTCTTCGGCGTCTTCTCTTGCTTTTCTGCCGCCCCCAGCGTGTGTGTGAGTGATTATTATTATTAGGTTGGGGGAGGGCAAAACGTTCCGTTTTGCTCTCCCCTTTTATTATTGTTATATATATATATATATATATATATATTTTATTTTTCTTTTCTTCTTTTTTTTTTTTTTAATTCTTCCAAAAACCTGCAAACAAAATTTAAAAGTAAGGTAGCATTAACTGTCCTAAAAAAAACAATTACTCACAATTAACCCAAAATATGACAATTTTGCCCCTATAAAATAATAATTCAAAATAAAATAAATTAAATCAATTAAGGCAAAAAGAGACTAATTAAGCTGACAAAACTCATATAAAAGATACCAAAATATATAAAAATAATTGAGTTTGTCAACGCCATGAACTATTTGCAATGGAGCTTTATTTTTTGAGGAAAATTTTAACGGTTGCATTCACATTTTCCCATCTTTTTTGATGATATGAGCTTAACAAGTTAGTTGTTATCTGATATGATGACAAAGCTGAAAGCAGAGTAGGCAGATGGTTTTTTTACACAAGCTAAACTAAAGTTCTGTTTGTTTCTGCTAGAAAGTTTGGAGCTGTTTTTGCATCTATATTGGTCTCAATATAATATTCACTGCATTGTACTGCATTCTCTTTGGATAATAGATATTTTCTATTAATTTAGAGCATTTAATTTCAAGCCCTTTGATGGGATAAGTTGAAAGTTGTCTTAAAAGGCTTAGATTATTGATTAAGATAGAAGTAAACCATCCCTGCATTGTTGCTGAAATTTTTGAACATCAAGAGCTCATTTTTATGTGTGACAATGTGTCATCTTTGTAGTTCAACACACTCATAAACACCATATTCTCATTGCCGGCCACAGTGGCTTTGATCGTGGTGGTGTTCCTTGACAAAACGCTCAAGGTTGAAAAGTCAAAGAAAGATAGAGGGATGACATGGTAGGCAAAGTTCAGAAAGTTTAAAGGAAATAGCAGAAATGAAGAGTTCTATACTTTGCCATTCAATCGCAATAGGTTTTTTCCACCTACTTGATATTCCACCTACTTGATATTCATGAGCATGAGAAACACAGATATATAAATCATTAAGTCATGGCAAATATGATGAGTAATATTGTTTCTTCACAGCCATCCCTCGATTTTTTTTAACTTGGTCCCACTTAGGATTATAAAGCAATTGGATTCATGCTCCGTAGATTCAATAAAGAGGACATTTATGTTTCTAGCTTTATTACCTTTTTAAAAGCTCTCAAAACTATTTCTAATTTGTAGTTACGTTCTTTTATGGAACTTTCTTGAATGTATCAATCCATGAATGCAAAGAATCCTAATTTCTTATATACATTTGCTAAAGTATACCTTATTAGATGAATGAGAAGGGGGAAAACAGAGACCTATCAGCAGGACTTTGGTTTATAGTAAGTGGACTATGAATGATATTTTTATTGTTAAATTAAACACTAGGAAGCTTTTTCACATTCTTGTTATAGTTATTACTTATCACGGTTCATTGTAGAGGCCAGATATAATTTAATTATTTTTTTTATAACATAATCCAATTCCATTTGATGATGGATTAATATTATTATCCCTTAATGACGTTTTCTCTTAAAATTGTTCTAATTTTTATACAAAATGTAGGCAACTCTTGAAAAATTTATAATTATTTACAGTTGTTAAATTGATGGATTGTATTATAAAGTTTCACTTAAAATGCTTTATAAACATGAACATTACTTTATCCATCGGAAAGATGAAGAAGTGTAGAGAGATTATGGGTGGGACCTTCAAAACTTATTTGTCTACAATTTAAAGGTATCTTATCCTTTTTTTCACTAGAAAAACCTTTGTTTTGATGATTTCTTTTACATATAAATCAATATAGAATTGTGATTGTATTTTTTTAAACAATAACAACTATATTGCGATATTGAAATAAAGGATAACATAAGAAATCATTGATTGATACAATATTTGAAATAAAATAAGCTGTGCACACAAGGGCCACACCGTTATTGTATTTTGCGTACAATCTTGAGTATAGTTGCATAGTTCCAACAGACTCAAATAAAACACAACTTCAAAGGGGTATGTCTAAAATTTTAAGTTTTTTTTTTTAATCTTTTTGTGTAATTTTCAATACATTGATACAAATCCAATATATTTTCACACACAACATAGTAAGACACAAATGCAGATAAAGAAACCATTGGAAGATCCAAAGCTCATCATCAGCCGTTCATTGTCTAACTTTCCAATTTGATCTCCAAGACTGACAAAAAAACAATTAATTAGCAGCTTAATCAAAATGGAACATATAGACAAAATAAAAATTAATAACCTTGTTTATTCTTCACAGTCTTCGAGACTGTCCTTAGATAATGTGTATTAAATTAGAGCTAACTATTTATAATAATGAGAAATAATGTGCTAAAAATGCGTAAATGGTGGAAATTAATTATTTTTGAGTTCTATATAATTATTCGACTTCTAATATTACCATAACATGTGACTTATTTAATATGAGTACATTATTATGATTTTGATATGACGACCATTATATAGACACGGAAAATTTTTTGGGAGTGATTGCAATTTCTTATTAAAAAATTAGAGGGATGTGCGTGTGGGTATTAAGATAGAATTTTTTTCCTTCTAATAAAAGACCGTTTTTTTTTTTTCATATAACGATAGAAGTTGTAAAGCACAAAATTATTTCATTGATTAAATATGATAATAGTTTGAAAGAAAGAGTGTAGCTACGAACCTGATGACGAGGGCTTGTCTTCTAATGGGATTTTTGAGATTTTTGATATGTTTGGACAATCTTCTATTCTTATAGTAGCAGAAAGGTGGCTAAATTCATAACCTTCATAAATCTCTCTCAACTTTGGCAAATTCCAGAGACTCAAATAATTCAGTTTAGGAAACAGCCTTTGATGATGAGCAGCTACTTCACCTTCATAAGCTTCAACAACCCTCTCCAGTTGAGAGCAATTCCTTATAGTTATTTTCTCCAATGAAGGACAATGAGATGCCAGAGAATATGAGAACACCCTTCTCACTTTGTGGCAATCAATTATACGAATGCTCTCAAGTTTGGGGAAGCAAACAGTGGAAGTAGTAGATAGATTCTTAAGTGACTCTTCACAAAATCTTCCCTCCCATTCATTGCATCGTATTACATCAAGATACCTCAACTCTGGAAGGCTTGTAACAATAGCAAGAATGAACATATTTCTTAGTCTTGGGCATCCCCACAGTTTAATGCTTTCAAGTCTATGGAGGCTCAAAATTTGTATGGGATCTTTCCAAATATATTCTAATTCCGGTAGGTAAGCTAACCACATGAAACATAATTCTGACTTTACCACACTCACTGTGTCATTTTCATGTTCCTGTGAAGTAAACATATTCAACGATTAGATGAAAGTTCAACATATGGACTATATATGCACATGAACCGCATAAATTTAATGGCAATGTAACATTAAAAATTAAACCCTCACGTGAGAGAAAATGTCTCTCAATTTTAGCGCTGACCACAAGGTTAAGTACTTTAGTTTGAGAAGTAGTGAGAGAAAATACTAACGTGTTGTGAACTTTTTTGTTTGTCATGGAAGGACTCAAATTCCCCTCTGAAAATCTCTCTCAATCTGGGCAACTTAATCAAAGTTAATTCCTTTAGTTTGAGAAGTGATAGCAGATCGTCATATGATGCTTCTTCAACAAGCCTCTCAAGTTCAGAGCAATTTCGGATCGATATAGTCTCAAGTGAAGGACAGGAAAGAGATGCCACAGAACAGGATAGCAGCCATCTCACTTTGTTGGAATATGATATCTCAATCTTTTTAAGTTTGGGGAAAAGAATCAAAGGTTGCTGTGAGATTAAAACATGCTAGTTAGTTTCACAAAAAAGCTGAATGGAAAACATACAACTTTTGATAGCAATAAAAGATGCACACTGAGAAGTACCTTTTTAATGTCCACAGAAAATTTAACAAATATTGTATATATGTACATAACTTGTAGATATTATATCAGCTCCAACTTATTCTAAACAAAATACAATTCCATATAATTATTTGCTTGACGAAATAAAAAATAAAAATCAGAAAGTGTTGTTTGGAAAAATAAAATTAATTATTTGACAAAAAAATTAAAATGAACTAAAGAGATTAAAATTTTTATCAAATTCATATGTGGAAAGATAAATAAATAAAATGCAGCTTGTAAATAATGTTTTGTAGTACTGGAAAAAGAAAAAGAAAAGGAAAAACTCGAGCAGTTTAATTTTTAGCAGTATAGTGTAAATGCTAAATAGAAATTCTATGAAAAAGAGGTAGGTGAACGAAATAAAAACTTTATCAAAATGTTTGAAATCTTTAGCAAGACCTTCTATCAACACTAATTTTCTGAATTGATCATTTCATGGCAAAATAAAAATAACGTACTTTTAATCAATCAATCTTTATAATAACATGGGAAAATATGTGACTAGCAAATGTCGTATGATTATATTAATTCTCTATTATAACAACTATATGACATTGAATTAATAATATATATCTTGTTTTTTAGCAAGAAGTACACATATTATATATTTCTTGACCAACAAGAATTATTTGAACAAAAATTGAAATGTTAACCTAATTTTCAACAAAAAAAGGTATTTTTTTTCACATCAAAAAGAAAAGAAAGCATAGCGAAAAAATTTGAAAGGGAAGAATATTTCTCTTAAAGCATGTTTAGTTTTTAGATAATGCATCAACACTAATTTATTTTAGAATAAAAATAACTTTGAATAAGCACTTCCCACAATAAATACCTAATGGCAAAAGCAATATGAAAAAGTCATTTCCTTGATCAAAATGCAGAATAAGAAATGTAAAATGTTACTGCATCTGACAAATAAAAGTTGTTATTTAAAAAAATAATAATAAGAAAAAGGAAAAACTTATAAAGGCAATAATATCTTATTATCATGAAAATAAGGAAAACTCAGAAAATAGTTTCATCGTGTAGCCTAAATATATAGCTAAGAAAATTTAATAATAAAAAGAGGTTTATACAGGTATAATAAATTTCAGTCAAAAATAAAATAATTATGGTAGAATTTATCTTTAATGATCATATAAATATATATTATACGATAGCAAACAAAAAAATTTCAAATAAAAGGGAAATGTAAATTAAACATGGCTACTTTAGCAAATGCATCAACATACATAAATTATTGTTATTTCTAACATGCAATTATTCAAGAGAGCTGTTGCGGATGAGACTTACCTGTTGATAGTCTTGCATATCATGAAGTAATGGATCCCCATGTGCAACTTCTTCATCAATGAGCCTCTCAAATTCAAAGCAATTGTGTATGCGTATAGTCTCCAGTGAAGGACAAGGAGATGCTAGAGAATAAGATAACAACCATCTCATTTTGTTGCAATCAGATATGTCAATCTTCTTGACTTTGGGGAAGCAAATATTAGAAGAAGAGAGGTTTTTGAGTGGTTCTTCACAAAATATTCCCTCGCATTCCCCGCAATAATATACTTCAAGTGTTCTCAACTCTGGAAGGCTTGCAACAATAGCGAGAGTGAAGATACTTTTTAATTTTGGACAGTACCGCAATGAAACATTTTCAAGTCTATGGAGGCTCATAATTTGGGTGGGGCCCTTCCAAATATATTCCAAATATGATAGACCAACTAATTTTAATTCACTCAACTCTGAATTCAGCTTTAGAGGTTCTTGTACTTTAATAGATTCTTTGTCATCTTCTACTCTTCCTTTCACTTGAATTTCAAATATAACTTTCTTTCTTCCACTCCTTTCAATTTGTAGACTTTTCAACCTTAGAAAAAGGCTCAAGGATTGCTGATTTTGCAACTGATTGAAGTTTTTCACAGTAACGCCCACATAAGCACTGTCCGTTTCCTTTCCCTATAAATGTCTTAAAATTAAAATTATGAAATGGACTGATTGTAACAACTTGCTTTTTACTCTAATTAGATTGGAGAATGAACCCATTAAATTTCTTATATTATATATATAAATTGTTGCCAACTATTGCTGGCAAATAATCCTTTTTAACAAGTAGGCAAATATAGATAGTAACAAGCACGACTTTTTTATTACCAAAATTTGAAATGAAAGTATAAAAATTTTAATAGCAATAAAAGAGGCACGGTAAGAAAGATCTTTTTAAATGCCACAAGAAAATTTAAGAAAAACATTTATCTTAAAATGTGGTACCCTAAATAATCATTTTATAGACAAAAATATAAAACAAAAAATTTAAAGTGCTGTTGGGAAGAATGAGATTGATTTTTTGATAATAAATTAAAATGAACAAAAGATATTAAAGTTTTTATCAAATTCGCGTGTGGAAAGAAATAACAAAGACAATTTGTAAATAATTTTTTTATACTCCAAAAAGAAAAAGAAAAATATAAGTAGTAGTACTACAAAGATAGTAGTAGTACAAAGATACACAATTGGAGTGCACTGCAAACTATATTTTATACTGAGGACCAGCAGTAGTGCAAAGATATAGAATTTCATGATACAAACATTGTTACATAGTTAAAAGTCTTTAAATAAAGAAAGAAACGACACTAATTTATAATATATTAGCTTCTTTAATTACTTTCCACAATTAATATGTACATGGTGAGAGAAATTGTGATTTACAAAACTATTTTATGTTAACAAACAACACTTGGCCCTCATTTTGAAATTGATTTCACGTATTTTTTAAACGGTGATAACATAATCTCAACATGTATCCAAGAAACGAATATTCTATATATTTTTTGCTGCATGATTACATTCAACCTCCATTATGACATTTAATTAATGATATGTATATATATCTCTATAACCAGACATATTATATATTTCTTGACCAACACGAATAATTATTTGACCAAAAATTGAAATATAAACACACAATTTAAAAGTGTTTTTTCACATCCACGAAAAAACATGGCAGGAAAATCCAAACGAAGAAAGAAAGAACATTTAAAATATGGATAGTGCATTAATGCTAATTTATTAATATCTGATGCCAAAAAAATTAATATAAAAAATAAAAAGCTTGAAAAGCAATAGTATTTTGTTATCCTGAAAATAAATAAAAGCCCAAAAAGTAGTTTTATCGTGTAGCCTAGATGCAGAGCTCGGAAAACTTGATAATAAAAAGAGGCTCATATAGGTACAATGAACTCAGGTCAAAAATAAAATGACTATTATCTCTTACTAAGAATATTTTTTAAAACATAAATATATATTATACGATTGTAAACATGGCTATCTTTAAATTAAAAAGAAAGTAGAGGTAGAATAAACAAAAAGAAAAGTAACACGACTATTGTTGGTTAATGAGAATGTATGTCTTTTATACTTATATCTATATATATATATATATATATATATATTGTTCGATCATGAGCACAGATTTTTCAAATTAAACGAAAAAAAGTAATATGTTCAATTTGTTCTTGGAAAAAAAAAAGGCAGAGTGAGCAAATGAAAAAATCACCTACAATGTGTGAAATTATTAGCAGTTGCATGATTTTAGTTTTTTTTTAAGCACAGAAGTTAAAATAAAAAGGCATTGATTTCACATAAATTGAGAAAAGGACATCAAATTTATATGTATCAAAAGAGAAAAGCAAAGAAAAATCAGTTTGAAAATTAAATGAAAAGATACAAAGTGATTCAAGAGGAATTTTGCGAATAATACTTACATATGGATAATATTGCTTATCACGAAGTAGTAGATCTCCATGTGTAGCTTCTGCATCAATGAGCCTCTCAAATTCAGAGCAATTACTTATAATTATTTCCTTCAGTAAAGGACAATAAGAAGCTAGGGAACAAGACAATAGCCATTTCACTTTGTCACAATGATCAATATGAAGTTTTCTCTCAACTTTGGCAGGCTCGTAATGGTGGCATGCGAGAAGATACAAATTCTCAACTCAGGACAACTCCATATCCACAGCTCTTGTAACATAGGAAGAGAGCATCTAAGAGATGAATCTTGGAACACTTGTTCAAGACTACTCATTTCAAACAATCTTAAGGTGATCAAGTGTGAGAACACTTGTTGTGTTTGAAGAATGTTCATATCAGGGTTCTCAATGATGAATCTTTTCTTTTGACAGCATGATACCCCTAAGTGCTTTATCTGAAAATTTATATCTTCATAATCCCACTCACAATTATCTAGCCAAAGGTGGTTTGCTCTAAGAATGAGATCTTTCATTGATGAATTCAAAGTAGAGACTCTAAAGCCTTGTATAGATAAAGCTCTTAATTCTTCACCACAACTATCCAAAGATTCTGGAAAAGGGTCATTTCCATATGCACCAATTATACTACATGTGGAGTCATAGAGAACATACCTCTTCAACCCTGAAAGGAAGACATTTTTTGGAACACCGTATTTATTATCCCAAAAGTATAATTCTTCAAGCTGCTCACACCTTCCAATTACTTCTAAAGGGCTCTTCTTAATTTGACATCTAAATATATCCAAAAGTCTCAGCATTTTCATGTATGCAATTCCAGTAGGTAATTCATCAAATAGAGAACTGTGTAAGTCAAGAATCTCCAATCTTTTAAATTCACACAAAAAAGAGATGTCACCCAATTTTTTCCCTCTAAAACACAAGGTGTGAAGATTTGTTAATGATACAATTGATTGCGGGATAGTGATTGAGCGAAAAGTTGATCCCCGCCTGCTCCATTTAAAGCCATCTGTTATGAGTGCCAAGACTTTGAGTGATTCTATTGCTCCGATACTTGCAATAAACCCATGAGGTTGAAGTAGCAGAATCTCAAGTTTTGGACAATGCAATTGTTTATAGAGCTCGAAATCCATATTCAAATTCCATAATGACACTGCCTTTGTATCTTTCAAACTTTGGTAGCTATCAATGAACATGCTTGAAATTGCTTGGTCATCCACCAAAATTGCTTGGCGTTGCTTCTTTGCAATCCACAAAGCTACATCTCGAACTAAATCATGCATTTTCACATATGCTTCCTTTTCTATACTCATCAACAGACAAGAATCCAACAAGATGTCTAGAGCATCTAAAATCTCTCCCCTTACATCCTTCATTGTGACAATAGACTCCTCTAGCTCAAGTGTCCTCTTACCAAATCGAATTAAATCCTCTCTATGAATTTCATGATCTTCAGGGAACATAGAGCATAATAAGAAGAGTGACTTGGCTATTGAACTTGACAAACCATCATAACTCAATTCTAGACATGCATTAACATTGGTCAAACCTTCTTCAACATTTAACGGCTGACTGCGTTGTAGTCTCCTTAGTGTTGACTCCCATGCTCTAATAGGTTTTTTCTTTAAGGACCTTCCAACTGTTACTATTGCAATCGGTAGCTCCTTGCACTCGTTAACAATTTTCCTTCCTATGTCATCAAACATATTAGAGGAATCACTGCATAGATTTGCATGCTTCTTGAATAATTCCCATGCTTCCTCCCTAGTTATCAAAGGCAGTTCAATAGTCTCACAACCCATAGAGCCACATACATTGCGAAGGCGAGTTGTTAACAAGATCTGACAACCTTCCACAAGTGGAATGCCAATATCTTCAAACTTTAGATATTCCCACACATCATCCAAGATTATAAGAATCTTCTTATTTTTCAATCCATTTGACAGCCTTTGTGCTCTGGCCAATGGAGTTTCCTCTGAAAATTTCAAATCTATTTGCTCTGCTATATCTTGCTGGACTTTTGTAACATTTAGAGGTTTTGAAACAATGACCATGATGACCTTTTCAAAAATCTTCAACTTGTCCACCTCCTTCCCCACTTCTTTTGCCAAAGTGGTTTTACCCGAACCGCCCATACCACAGAGTCCGATCACCTTGTTCTTTCCATCTTTAATTGCCTCTAAAAGATGCTTATAAGTAGATTCCCTTGACTTGAAATCCACAAAGTCGTTGGAAGAGAAGTAAGTGATGCCAGGAAGTTGGATTAGATGAGAAAAATGGTCTTTCTCAAAGTAGGACTCCTTTTTTAGCTCCATCATCCTCTTTGCGTTATTATCCATTTGTTTTACTAAGGAATACTTGAGAGACACATTGAAACAACTCTTTCCTTCCTCTTCAACCTTTTGTTGCAACTCTTACACATTCTCTAGAATTTTCTCCACGTCATTCAACCAGTTCTTCACAGGTAGCGTTATTTCCTCACTATTTCGAGCAGCTTGTTCTATACGCTCCTTCACTTCTTCCAGTCTTCTTTTCAGCACATGTTCAGCTTCCTTAAGCTCTCCAATGAATTTCTTGAAGCAAAATAAATAGCGAGCACGATCTAGAATTGGACCTGCCAAGCATTCTGCAACCTTTCCACCGATACCAATGACAATGTCTTCCATCTAATGCAATCATCATTTATGTTATGAGTAATCATCCCTAATACAAGTCCATTGTATACGTAAAACATATATACAATCAAGCAATCATAACCAGAGAATATATATATATATTGAGACAATGTATATCTAATAAAATTAGTCTTATATCACCATCCATCTCATGAAAAACCGATAAATATTTTATGACAAAGCAAGATATATAGCATAATTTATTAACATATATGTTTCTCCCTTCATATGATGCAGCACTAAAAAGAACAACAATATGAACAATTAATTAGTGTTGAATGCAATCCATCTGCTAATAATAAAATATTCACTCCCCTAGTTTTTTTTCAAATATTGATATAAATACATAAATAAAGGCCCACAAGAGACCCTTGAAGGGATAAAGACATAAAATAGACATGTAAAGTAAAAAGATGATAACGAAACTAAGAGTCTTTGGATAAAAAAATTAAAGTTACAAAAAGTAAAAATAAATTATTCTTTACTTGAGTTCTTTACCAATGTACCAATTCATTTGGTGATTACGAAGTTATTCCCTTATTATTATACTCATTGCGAATAATAATAAAAATAAAAATACAAGCAAATAAGGAGTTTGGCGGGACGAGTTAGTCTGATATAATCATTATTACTTACCTCAAGTATCGTAATGAAATTAGACAAATAATGCAGAAATGTGCACAGAGTGATTCTCAAATGAAATTAATTAAGAGATACCCAGCTGCAGAAAAATAGCAAAAAACAATTCACCCAATTAGTACAAACTTATTATATATATATATATATATATATATATAAATTTTCAAAGATTGTCCAATATATCAGCGCGCAACTTGCAAAAAGACATACCAAATTAAAAATTATCTTTTTTTAATTAATTTTAGCCTAAGATAATCATGATGCAAATTGATACATACATATTTAACTTAAAACTGAAAATTGAATGATTCAAGATTTGGGTGATTTAAATTAAAATAGTTCATTTAGATCAAAACCATGTTCAATAACATCAATTCAGAATAATATCGAAAGCACCTACAAATTAAGTGTTTAACGCACTAGTATTCTTTAATTTGAGAATATTATTACTCTTTTATAGTCTGAAAGTTTAGATAATTAGGTTAGATTTTAATGAATAACATAACTTTAAAATAATCTGATTTCTTTCACTAGTATATATTTCCCAAAATAGACATTTCATCAGATTCAGTAGTAAATTTCAATTAATATAGATACAATGTAATACACAAAAATTGACATCTAACAGATTTCATTTTTAATTTTCTAATGAAATTTTGATTAAAACCAAATAAAACGGAGTGTCTTCAAATCAAAATTTACCATTGACATTGATTTTAGGAATTCAAGGAAAGCACTAAACGACCGAGTATTAACAACAGCGACTTGCAGAGAAATGTCAATATCACAATATAATATATATATATGTGTGTGTGGGTGAAAGGTCATTTCTGCCCAAAAAGTACGGTTGCAGCCTTGCGAGTACACATATTTTTACTCAATTTTTAATCTGCCACTTGTGCATCTTTCTCTCCTAATTAATTACTCTAATTTTGTTCTGTTAATACCGTTAGTTTCTATATAGGGGCTAACGGTACTAACAAAGCAAAATTACAAAGATTAATAGTGTTAACAAAGTAAAACTTAAGTGTTTTAATTAAGAGAAAAAAACACAGATGCTAAATTAAAAATTAAGAGAAACTATAGGTACCTATAAAATGGTTTTTTCTGAAAATATTTGCGAGAAGCTTCGGGCATCCAAACGTTTTTTTTTTTTTTTTTTTTATCTCAGTGTCACATTGGAAGTGTTAAAAAATAACATAGTCACTCCTAACTGTTAAGGGGATGTTAACATACTAAGTTTTTTTTTTCAATAGTTAGAACAGTGTTGCTCTTTTTAAAATACTTTTAGAGTGATGTTAAACTAAAAATTTTTTTCCAATACGCATAATTCCTTGGTGGATATATACTACAAGGGCAAAAATCACCATTAGCCCTCTCTCTCTCTCTATATATATATATACATATATATATATATATATATATAACAACTGTAAGCTTATCGTAGAACAGAGAAAACACAGATATTTAACATTACATAATTGAACTTGTTTCCAATAAATAAAAATAAATTGATTTAAAAATTAAAAAATACAAGTATTAAGAGCAAAAGTTAGTTAGAAGGTGAATCACATATTAAGAAAACATTCTAATCTGATTGAAAGTAAGAAAACATTCTAATCTGATTGAAAGTAAGTATCACAAGTTAGTACCAAATATTTTTGTGTGGAATTCAAACGCAAGAACGAAGAAAAATCATATTTTTAACTTTTTTTTTTACCTATATTTCCCAAAACATCATAAGACGTCATATAAAATTTGGTCCAGTATTATTACAATGTTCAAATTATTTATTTTTCATTATCATCTCGATAGCCAAAAACAAATTTTTTACCATAGACTCCAAGAACAAAGAAAAAAGATATCATTTTTTGCCCAAAAAAAGGATCACATTTACACACTGTTTTAATTATGTTCTCTTGTTAAAAGAAGTATAATTTATGGTCATGTAAAATAAATAACTTATATACTGTTATTTACCTGAAATATGAATTGAGATAGTTTTGATGTTTTTTAAGGCAGAAAAAGAATTAATGGAAAGCGAAGCAGAAGGAGGATGATTAGAACTGCTTCTGAAAAAAGAAGAAAAGAAACAAGAGTGTGAAACTATGAGGCTTTAAATAAATAACAAAGATTAAAATAAAAAAGAAAAGAAATTATTCTTTACTTAGATTTATATGTAGTATAACTTTACACTTTGAAAAAAAAAAAGAAAAAAGAAGGAAACTTTTATGATTTCTAGTTTGAAATCTGCTCACACATTTCCTTATTCCTTGACCGCGATTGTAAGTGAAAATAACATAAGATAAATTAAAGTTAAAATACCTCATTTTTTTTAAACTAGAAAATATTCATGAATGTCTTATTTTAAATTTATTGTTCATCATATTTCAAAATTACATTTTTTTTGTAATAATTGTTATTTATGTAACTGAAAGATAAACTCTCAATAATATGATATGAAAGGAAAAACTGCAATGCATATCTCATATTATAAATATAAAATCAAGTAAAAAGTATTCATTTTTCTGTTTTTTGCCAACTAATACAAAATCTAAATAATAACATCAAAATCAATAATGTGTTACTTCTAATATGCTCATGCTAATTAAAGGAATTAGAGTTAAACGAGGTGTTTCATAAAAGAAAAAAATTGTTAAGGGAGATAAAAAAAAAAAAGAAATGATAATCTGATAAATTACCTGGAAAAGGATTATCTTTTGAGCCAAAAACCAATGCAGAAGGATAATAACTGAAACTATTTAATTATGAGAGTACAAGAAAAACAGGAATTCTCAAGTTAATTATAGTATACTGGAAGAAATTATAGACAACAATGTAAATTAATCAATACCTTTAAAAATAATATAACAAAATGGAGAAATTTTTTCTTAAAGAGGATTTAACGTATTTCCTTCTCGGACAATACTTCAAATTTCTTTATATCCATTATGTTAAATTCTTTAATCATACAAGATTATTCATCCTATTTTTAAAATAGTATCATTTAATTATAAGTCCACATGAAACAAAAAAAAACATAATACGCTACTATGTATAATCGAAGAACTTCACGTAATGGATATAATAAAGTTAACCTAAAGTTTCCTTCTCAAATTGTATAACTTAGCTCCAAATTAAAGTATATAACTAACTGTTATTTAAATAATATTATAGAAGTCATTTAAGTGGAAAAATCCTTGGGTATTTTTTGTACCTGGATTTTAATTGTATAATCATAAGCTTAGCAAACAAGTGAAATAAAATAAAATAAAATATTTACTTAGTTAATTACCTCAAACTCTGCAATCAAATTAGACAGGAAAAGAAACTAAATGATCCTGGAATCAAATTTTGCCATGTCCACCTTCAAGAAAAAGAAACAAACAATGATTCATTTTAATTAAGCCTATGATATTATATCCATTTTAAATTTTAAAGAGTTTGAATTGTAAATTTATTGTGAAATTCAAAAGAAAGAGACAAAAAATTGTAATTTTTTTTTTATATAATTCTGTTTCCCCAAACTTCATATGAAAAGCTGGGAAAATCACTCATAGGTACCAAGTGTGAAAATTAAATACAGATAGATCCCAAAAATATCATATTTACAAATTAACCTTGTATATTTGAAAGTCAATTGTGTCATTTACACATCAAATTTAACAATTTATTTTCATGTCAAACTACCCATATTTACAAGTCAATTTGGGTCGTTTACAATAATGTCAAACTTTTAAAAAAGTTGAATTCCTTCTGACTTTCATATTTTGCGGCTTGTTTGATTCTATTAATATATTTTTATATTGTCAGTACAATTCTGTAGAATAATTTTTGAAAACAAAAAATTAAAGAAAAAAATCTGTTTGAATCATTATTTTAAAAAGTTATAATGGTAATGTGAAAGGTAACTTGAATAGTTTGCTTTATTAGCGTGAATTTTTTTTATGCCGGAATAAATTATTAGCGTAATTGTTATTCCAATGTTCTTTGACTACTCTTTAATTTTTTTGCTCTGAAAACAAAGAAATCAGAACAGCTTATTAATATTTTGTTACTTTGTGCTCTAAAGAGAACATTGACCACCCTTCTTTAATTTTTTAGAGCAAAAAGTAACAAAATATTATTAAGCTGTTCTGATTTCTTTGTTTTCAGAACAAATTTTAGCAGTGAAAACACATTTTCAAACATGGTTTTTTAATTTTCTTTTGTTTTCTAAAACAAAAACTGGTTTAAAAAAAAATTAAAAATCACCGTATGTCAAATAAAGCAAGAAGATCAAATGTTCTCTTATAAAAGGAAATGTAATTTATCAACAGTACATAAAATATACAACTTATTTTCTGTTATTTAATTTACCTTCAATATGAGTTGATGATCATCAGCACAAAGAAGATGATTTAATCTTCTTCTGAAAATACATTAAAAGAAACAAAAGTGCAAACGAAGAGGCATTAAATAAATAAACAAAATTTAAGTCCACTGAAAACAAATTATTCTTTAAGAATCAATAAAACAAACGCATCTCTAAGATGGCTAATATTTAATTACCTGTAAAATATATAGATGACCTTGATGATATTTCAGGAATTCGAACAGTGACTAAATTAATGTTTTTGCAAATTTGATGGAGGTAACAAAATAGCACAAAGCAAGGATGAACAAACAAGAGATGAATGTGAATGAGTATATGAAGAAAGCTCAAACTTGTTGGTAGATAATAAAGGCATGATAAGAATCTGTTCTTTACTTGAGCTCTTGAATGATGGATGTACTAATTCCGAAGTTAAAGTAAGCTATATGTTCATTTCTTAATGTTAATTTCAAAGTTATTCCATGCATTTTCATTGCTTTAGCTTTGCTATATCGCATATGTTGCTTTCATTTGGGTCTACTTTAGGCGTTGTTTCCTCCTTCTTCTTTTCTTCCCCCCACTAAATGCAAGTATTTTCTTATTCTATTTGAGGCACTGTTAGGTATTAACTATAGGCATCTCTTCTAATGAGAATTTGAGCCTAGTTTGCTATGTTTTGAGGAACTAGTTCCTTCTGCTAGTCTCTCATCTTTTTTTTTCTTTTTCCTGACCCATTATCTCTTATCTCTTTTTTCACTCATTCTTTCTCCCACTCATGATCACGTTATGCATAATTAAGGGCGTTTTAGAAAAATAAGTTACATTTATTGTCTTCAACTAATTTTGACCATCTTTTTGAATTATGTAATTTAGTTATTTAAAACTTGTATTTTGAAGTGGAGGGAGTGAATGCATAAGAAAGTACTTCCTCCAATCCTAAATATATAAGACCTATTTTGTAATATAAATTATACTATAAAATGGATCTTATATTTAGATAGAAGAAATACTATTCATGGATTTTAATCACTACTACAAAATGAAAAATACTTGACAGTTATTTTGGATCATATTTGACAGTTAAAAACTGTCAATTATACTGGCGTCATATATTTCAACAACAAATATTTGACGGTTTTAAAGAAAGAACCGTCAATTATTATTCAACGTTTTTCAGAAAAAGCGTAAACTAAGTTCTGAATACTTGACGGTTATTAAAGAAAAACCGTCAATTATTTTGGGAGTATACTTGACGGTTCCAAAAGTAACCGTCAAGTATTATGAAACATACTTGACGGTTATTTTTGAAAAACCGTCAAGTATTCTTTAATACTTGACGGTTCCAAAAGTAACCGTCAAGTATGTTAGAATACTTGACGGTTTTAACTAATAACCGTCAAGTATTATTGGTTTTTTTTTATATATTCATTCTCCTTTGCCAGCAGCCCCCTGCAATTTTGAAACCGATAACAAAGGCTCATTCAACAGAATCATACAGGCCAGCATTCAAACTAATTCAGCCATATACATATATCTTAATGAACCAAAAATAATTTACATTATCATATATATACATGAACCAATGAAAACCAACTATGATATATTAAAATTCTGGCAAGTACAAAAGGTGAACCAATTCGAAAATTAGCCAATTGCCAAAGTTGTGCAATGCCTAAAACTAACCAACAGCCAAAAATGAACCAAAACCAAAATTATATTGAAACCAAAGCTAGCTGTACGTACATACACTGTCTTAATGTACACTTCCCTATCTATGTTGTGCCCACTGACGGAATAAGGCCATCGCCAACTCCTCAACGATTTCTTCCATCTGAGCAGATGAATACACTGTGCAATATGTGTCGGCAAAGTACTGTATGCAACCACAAATTATGACTTAAGTTAGAAATATAAAGCTATAGTAAGTACAATAATTCTTAAATATATAAATTGAACCTTAACAAATGCATATTACCTACGTGGGAATTGTGTCAACATTGTGTAGAATTATCTCCTTCATAAATTTCATCACGCAATATCCATAATGGGAGCTCTTGTTGGGCTGCTGTGGGCACTGTAAAGAATGGAAAAGGAAATAATATTAGTCAATCATATAAATAAACCATATTTAGTAGAATAGTAAATAATGGTAGTGAATACCTTCACTTTCTTCCACGGGAAGGTATCGTCAAATTGGCCGTTTTTTACCGGGGGGCAGGGTAAGGCCTGGTTTGTGTGGTATAGCCACAAAGCCCTGAGAATACAATAAAATTGAATATTAATGATTGTCAAAAATTTGATTGAAGCAAGAAATTAAATTAAATTTAAATAATAGAGATAAATATTACTTGTTGAACAATGAAACCATAAATGGTCGATTGGTTGGATCCCCATGAAGAGAATCAAGATACCAAATCCTCGGCTTTGTGGGATTGACCACAATCAGCATCCAGTGTCCCCTAAGTATAAGAAAGACAATTAGAACTATTACAAATTATTTTGAAAATGAAAGAATTTAGGAAAGTTTACCCTTGACAGTAAGGCGCCAAAAACAAAGTCTGAACCCCCCGTGTTGCCCTAGAAATGAAGATATCCAACAAGTCTCTGGATAAGTCTTTCTTCATATCAGGTTTGTGGCCAGTAAAAGTGTGGGGGCTGATAATCTTGAACTTGTCATCAAGGCCACCAGGGGCTATGAAGTTCTTGAAAAGATATCTAAATCAACAAACGAAGATATCAATAGGATAAATGTTCAAGTACTTAAGTATTTAGTTAAGGTTTTAACAAATACCTGATATAAAAGTTACAGGCATTTGTGCTGGCCATTCCATGTGTCAGAATCTCTTTCAATACTTCATTTGTGACATAATCTGACGAGGGTCGACTATATACCTCTGGCTCAAACTCTAGGGGAATCATGAAATCCTCGCCATGTTCTAATCTGGCCCCAATCGCATATTCCTCAAGACATATTCGGAATCTTGATGATACCACTTGAACGGGCTCAGAGGGCTGCTTCTGTGGTGATGATAATGAGTGATCACCCAATAGGCTCTTCTTTCCCTTAGACTGACAAATAGACTGTTAGTAATTAAAATAGAGTTTATTTTAAATCAGCTGAATTTGTAGACCTATACATATATACCTTTGAAGGATGTCCTAATGTAAGAAGACGGCCAGGCCAAGCGACAAAGCTACCCACTGCTTGAGCCACTGTCTCTGCATCTGGGGTGGGTATCGGGAGGGCATAATTTGCATCAATAGCAGTGTTCAACTTCACCCTCACATGATCAGCAGGGAGAGGCACATTATGAATCATACTCTCCCCCGATAAATTGAACATGCGGCCCGTTGCAACAGTGTGATGTTTAGGGCTATCCGCCATACACTGAACGTCCGCTTCACCCTGATTTAACATGAGAGACAAGTTAGCTAGATATATAAATTATTGAATGTAATTATATAAACACAAGTATTATACCTCAGGTAGCAAGGGGAATGTGCAGCTATCTTTGCCACTTGGGCTGAGATTCGGAGCCGGCTGTGGTGCTTGATTCTTGATCAACTGCTCGATTAGGAGCGCTTGTGCTTTAACTTGCTCCTTTAACCAGCGTGTTTCTTCCTTCAGCTCCATGAACTCAGCAGAGGAAGGCGTGCATGATGAAGAGGGCTTTTGTCGGTACCCGAAGTAATCTCTCTTGGTGACTCCATAACCGACGCCCCTAAGAAGACCAGGATGGTCAGGAGTCCCCAATGCCCTCCTCAATATATCCTGGTCATCTGCAGAATATGCCCCCTGCGAAACTTCCTGGACAAACTCTCCTGTGCAACAAACATTGATATAGTTATTCATACTTAAAGATATTTGACAATAACGTGAGGATTATTTAATTTAGAATAATACTCACCATCCTGTCCACGACCTCCTTAACGCGAGGATTATCAATTTGGCCATCTTTATTTTGCCTGGCCAGTGCCCACAGCATCTGACGGGATACAGTGACATCTGATCCCTCCTTTGAGTCACCTCTTGCTCGAGGCCCGCATAACCCAAGCGCCCCTTTCGGTAGGGATACTCATTCTTCTTTACCCTTTCCTTATTTTGGGAACTTAATTCCTGCAAAAACAAAGTAGATTCACAATTAAACAATATATAGATTAAACAAAATGGACTATTTAATATCAAAAAGAGCGAGGATTATTACTTGAAATTGCCTATCACGACGTGACGTCACAAAAGCAGCCCAATCCTCTAGTTTGACCAAGTCCCGTATCAAGCTAGGAACCTGGGACTTGTCGGCTGTGGAAGGATCCTTCAAGTACTTGTGTGTCACAAAATATCGAAAAGAGCGCAGTGCCCTCCCAGCCTTCCCCTCCACAAACTTCTTCCTGCTCTTATCTATATCAAATGCAGACTGCAAAACATATAAAACAACACATTAGTGTCACGCAGCTTGTAAGAAAATGAAATTTGAGTTGTTATAATATATTACCGATACATCTGTCCAAATAGTGTCTCGCACTGAACGATCAACCCTCCTCCAGTGCTGCGCTGTAATGGGCACGGTGCTTCGTGCCACTGCCCCAATATAGCTGATAAATTTATTTAACCGTACATCTTGTCCTTTCTTATTCCACTGTACGGCAAATTTCTTTCCTTCTGTTCGAGCTTTCACGACCTCTTGCATGACACAAAGGCCCCTCTGTATGCGTGCTGCCTCCTCTTGCAACTGTCTCTCCTGCTCAGAGGCATCTCTCGGCTGAGATGGGTTATCAGTGCTAGATCCGCTATCGTCTGCCATCTGCAATGAAATTCAAGTAAACAAAATGAATCAGAATCCATTAAATGAAAATAAAGTCATTAATGACAAATTGACTTGAACAAAATTAAAATAAATAAAAGAATCAAAGAAAATAATAAGAGAATTTACATGCATGTTTAAGAAGATCTTTTTCTTTTTCTACTCTTATGTTTTTGCATGTTCTTCTTGGTTTGAATTGTTTTGATCTTCTTACGAAACACTTTCCCCCTCTTTGAAATCCATATTCCGTCGTTGTGATCATGCCTGACATACATGGATTGATCTTCATTTAAATGAGAATCAAGTGAGGCCCCTTGAAATGGATCTTCAACTGCATTGTCTTCATACCCCGTCTCTTCAATATTCATTTTATTAGTCAACAAAACAATAGACCATCCTTTGGCAGCCGGGTCAGGGACATAAAACACTTGCGTAGCCTGAGAAGCCAAAATGAATGGCTCTTCCTTGTATCCTTCTTTATTCAAATTCAATTGTATGAACCCTAAGTCATCAATCCTCAATGCATTATTATTATCCACCCATTTGCAACCAAATACCGGAACTCTGAATTCAATGTAATCCAACTCCCAAATATCCTCAATCACTCCAAAGTATGACATACGTGCATAGATAGGATTTTTATCTTTGGCACTCGATATATGCATGGTACTAGCTACAAGAGTTACGCCACTATTTTGCTGTTTACTCCGATCATCTTGCTGTTTAGTATAGAAAGTGAACCCATTCATAAGGTAGCTTGTGAAAGAAATCACATGTTTGCTCGGTCCATCTGCCAACAACTTTAATTTCTTCAAAACAGAATTAGGATCATTATTATACTTGCCATGCACCTGCTCTCTCAACCATGCTGTAAATTGTTTATTGTGTGTTTTGGTGTACCAACTTTCAAGTTTATTGGGATTATCCCTCTTTAGCTCATCAATATGCTCATGCACATAGTCCTCAATCTCTTCGGAGTTGTGCAATACATATAGATGTGCCTGCTCCCACTGTTGGTTTGAAATAGTTACAACTTTCTTTCCCATAATCCCTTCTCCATCTGTCCTTCCCTCATGACGAGACATTGGAACCCCAATATCACTTGCATTTTTTAAGTAATGGGTACAAAATTCAGTAGCCTCTTCACAAATATATCGTTCTACAATACAACCCTCTGGCCGACTTCGATTTTTCACATACCCTTTCAATATTTTCATGTAACGCTCAACTGGGTACATCCATCTTAAATACACTGGGCCACACAGTTGGACCTCTCTAACTAAGTGGATGGTTAAATGGACCATGATGTCAAAAAAGGCCGGAGGAAAATACATTTCAAGTTCACATAACGTAACTATGATTCGGGTTTGCAATCTTGGCAATTTACTAGGATTAATCACTTTGCTGCAAAGAGACTTAAAGAAGAAACATAACTTTGTGATCGTAACTCGTACCTTATCAGGTAAAATAGCCCGTATTGCCACTGGAATAAAGTTTTCCATTAAGACATGACAGTCATGAGATTTTAAACCTTTTAACTTCATATCCTTCATTGACACAAGGTTACTAATGTTAGAAGAGTAACCTTCCGGCACTTTTACTGAAGCAAGAAACTCACAAAAACTACTTTTCTCTTTTCTAGAAAGGGTGTGAGCTGCCGGACGAAGAAATGTACGAGTTCCCTTATCCTCTGGTGCCAATTCCTCCCTTATCCCCATTTCAACCATGTCTAGCCTGGCATTTATGCCATCTTTAGTCTTCCCGGGAATATGGAGTAATGTGCCAAACAGACTTTCACATATTTTTCTCAATATGCATAGCATCAAGAAAATGTCTCACATTCAGGGTTATCCAATACGGCAGTATAAAGAAAATAGACCTCTTCTTCCACCCACTTGTCCCAACATGCTTCGCAAAAGGTTTTCCAAATTCACAATCTATATCTTTCACCTTTTGAAATACATCCTCCCCAATCAACGGTGTTGGTGCCTTACCTTCTTCTGAATTCCCATTGAAATATTTTTTGAATCGCCGGTAAGGATGATCACGATGCAACCATCTACGATGTCCCATATATGAATTTTTCATTCCATGCTTCAACCTTATGGAATCTGTGCTCTCTTCACAAATGGGACAACCAAGTTGTCCTTTAATGCTATACCCTGAGAGATTACCATACGCAGGAAAGTCGTTAATTGTGCCAAATAACATAGCTCTCAACTTGAATGTTTCTTCCTTATATGCATCATATACATCAACTCCATTCTCCCACAATACTTTCAAGTCTTCAATTAATGGAGCTAGATATATATCTATGTCATTTCCCGGTTGCTTTGGCCCAGAGATTATCATAGACATCATTGAATACTTGCGTTTCATGCATAGCCATGGAGGAAGGTTATATATAAACAAAATCACTGGCCATGTGCTATGGGTGCTGCTTTGCATCCCATAAGGGTTCATTCCGTCGGTGGCTAATGCAAGGCGTAGATTTCTATCTTCTTCCCGAATTCAGGATACTCAATATCAAACTTCTTCCATTCTGGAGAATCAGCAGGATGGCGAAGCATGCCATCTTTAACCCTTTCATCTGCATGCCACCTTAAATTTCTCGCATCTTCTACATTACTATACAAGCGTCTGAATCTTGGCACTATGGGAAAATACCATAATGCCTTCTTCGGGCTCTTCCCATTCTCTTGGTAGCGTGATGCATTACACTTAGGACACTCAGTTAGTGACTTATACTCCTTCCTAAACAAAATGCAATCATTGGGGCAAGCATGTATCTTCTCATAGCTGAGGCCGACAGAGCGCAACACTTGCTTTGCATCATACGTTTTACTTGGAAGCTCATTTTCTTTCGTAGCATTTGTTTAACAAGCAACAGCAGTTCTGTGAAGCTTGTGTCGCTCCACCCATTTCTTGCTTTCAAATTATACAGTTTCAACACTGCAGACAATTTTGTGAAATCAGTACAACCTTCATATAGAGGTGTCTCAGCATCACACTTCAATCTATCAAACATTTCAGGACAATCGTCAAGTTCCCGTTCAATCGCATCTGTCATCTCCTCAAGACGATCAGCTTCACATGTACTCATGTCAAGATTAGATGATCCACAGCTTTCACTATGCCCTCGACTACTATTACTCACATCTCTTGTCTCTCGTGCTTTGTCCAACACTTGTAACTTTGATCAATTCCATTGATAATTAAGTGGCTCTCACAATCGGATGGCGAAACCCACTTCAAAAGGCAACACTTAAGACAGGGGCAAATAATCCTGTTGCGATCATCGGCGTGCTCAATCGCAAACTTAATAAAATCTTCTACCCCATCCCAATATTCTTTTGATAGACGATTGGCGGACATCCATTCCTTGCCCATGGTCCCCGACTAAGATGAATCATTTAGAGGAAAATGTGATCAGTGACTCAAAGATATTATGAGAATTAAACAAAAATAGAAAGTCAACACATGAGCCACTATTGATCACATTTATCCCTCTTTAATTCTACTTGCTAACAACTAGTAGTTGTTAGAAACTAGTAATTCAACAAAAATTCACTTTCACTTCAGTTTGAAAAATATTCTACTACTACTAATGTGCTATTCCATTTGAAAAAAATTCGGCAGCATAACGGCTTATAACTTAGCATTCCCAGGCTTTATGGCAGAAAACCAAACCAGCACATAGTCAATTTCAATTACAAAAACAAAAATTGAAACATTAGCATTGCATTCCCCAGACTTTATGGCGAAAACAAAAAACTAAAACACCCTAAACCCAAAAACTGATCAAAATGCGAAACACCCATTTAGAATCAAGAACAGAAAAAAAACCCATTCAGCCAAATAGAAAACCCATTTTCCGTGTGTGCATGGTGAACGGTCCTAGCATTATCCTATCATTCCCTTTCCACTACAATCATTTCTCAAAGGAAGAACTAAAGGAAATAAGGGGAGCGAGTGAAGGATTACCAACCTAAGCCAAATGACAATCTGGAGAATGCACGACAACGACGAAGCAGGAGGATGCCGCAACGATAATGGAGGACACAGAGAGGGACAATGATGGAGGATGAGCAAAAAAAGCAAAAGGGAACGGTAGAAAAAGAGGTGGGTACGGCGGCTTGGAGAGTCCGAAGCGAAAGGGGGCGCTAGAAATTTTGAACTGAAAAGACTAAAGAGCGAAAGGAACAGGTTTTAAAACACAATATTTGACGGTTTCTATTAATAACCGTCAAGTATTCTCAAAGAATATTTGATGGTTTTAAAGAAAAACCGTCAAGTATTATTAAACTTGACGGTTTCTCATTAAACCGTTAAGTTTACCTGAAATATACTTGACGGTTATTTTATAACCGTCAAGTATTTTTTGGAATACTTGACGGTTTCAAAGAAACCGTCAATTATTTTTCTATTAAAATTGACGGTTTCATTAGAAACCGTCAAGTTTTCTTCCTGGGGATTATATTTGACGGTTTTTGTGATAACCGTCAAATATTTAGCGTCAAGTATTCCCCAATTTGTAGTAGTGAATACCAATTATAGTTTATGGTATAAATTGTATTATAAACCAGCTCTTATATTAAAAATATGAAGTAGGATAATACATACATTAAGTTGCTTATATCTGTATTGTATCAAGTTCTCCAATTACATATGACCATGCATTCTATTTTTGAAATATTAGCATTTAATAACATTTAATTATAAATTCATATGTAATAAAAAATAACATATGATCATATATTATTGGAAAATGTCACATAATAAATATAAACAATTTGACCTAAGTTTTTTCTTAGAAGGTAATACTGTATATAATATGTGAAAACCTTTTTTTTTTTTGAGGGTATATTGGGAGCCTATAAAAAAAGATTTTAGTAGTATGTAATAAATCTTAAATCCCAAATCTCATTTAATTTTCTAGAATATCATTATTACCTATTTTAGATAGTTTGACAACCCTAAAATGACCCCTCCATCACCTAACCTCTATTATATTACTTGTCGATCAGTCTAAAAAGATCTCGATCAGTCTGTCACATGAAAACTCGAACTCGTTCAATATAGCATCATAAGTGCGAATCTCAATAAGGCCCGTCATATGTATTTAAGAAATTAAAATGTCAAATAATTGTCTAACCAAAAATTCAAATGTCATTTATCCTTGATTAAAATCTTAAAACAAAATTTTTTAATTGGTTTTTTTTAAGTTTATTCAAATATACAAGTGTGTTGAAAATAAACTAAGAAACCCACACAGCTATTACATTCAATGTATATCTTGTATACAATCTTCACCATAAAAATTTAAACGACTAGCACATAACATAACTCAGCTGAAATCCACACAGAAAGGAAACAAAACAACAATTTCTTAAAGAGCCACAGATAATCTGGCAGTTGGCAATATTTTAAAGCATAGAATCATCAAGTGTAGAAAAAGGCTTGCAGGAAAAGGTGATGCCGGGGAGGGGGCCTTCCTCGACAAATTGTAGAATTCAAATCTGGATTTTCTTATAATCCCATTATCTCATTTTTTGATCAGAATCATATTTTTATTATTGGATAAAAAATAATGGTCCAGATTTGATATTTTATAGAATTATTATTATAATATTGCATTAAAAAAAGAGAGAGAAGCGAACATCCAATTTTTTAAGGGAAAATGACATTGAGGTCCCACACAACACAAAATACTACAAAAAAGTCCCAGGAAATTTGGTAATGATCCTGAACTCCCAAAGGGACTTGAGTGCAATTTGGTGAATTGTAAAAAGATGCCTCTGTCCCTGGTGAGATGCACCCACACTAACTGAAAGCTGTCCTATTTTTCAGCCTGAAAATCGGCACTCCATACGTGGGAAGCAAGAAGGAAAAAAACCCAAACTTCATTCTGCTTCTTCTCCTATTCCCATCTGAAAATCTCATCCACTCCATTAATGTCAATCATTGGCAAAATCGCTTGTGTTTTTGGTTTGGTATGTGTTTAGTCATTCAAGTTGGGGTTTTATTATAGGTGGGTAGGGCGATTATGAGTGTTCTGTTTCTAGGTATATTGTGGGTGGGTTGAAGGTGGGCTTACTCTATTTGGGCATGGTTTAGGGGGAATTGATGAGAAAGATGAAGGTTGGTATGGTTAGAAACCCTCACTGCCAAATAGGAAAATATGTTGTCAATATGGGCTGCGACAGTTGTCAATATAGCTCATTGACTTGTTAATAGTAACATAATTGTACAGATTTACATTAATTGATTTTTTAAATTTTTTACATAAAGGCCATGATCTTCTGTACCCTTGACTCATTGGTAGAGGTCACAAAAAGAGGAAGAAGAGGCAACAAAGAAGGGTGAGTAGTTACATGAGGCAAAAGAAAAAAAAATGGAAAAAAAAAAGCCCCTTTGATCCTACACAAATGGTAGCAAAAGAATTTTTTTCGTAAATAGAAGTGACATAAATTTTTTTTTTTTGTAGATGTCACAATACACACAAATAATTAGTTTGATACTGGATATATGCAACTATATGTTTTTTTTAATAGGTTATAAAATCGATGTAATTACATGTATTGAAGTTGTAAATGAAAGTTAGCTGTGTATTACATTCTGATGCATAATTAGTTGTCATTATCCGCACCTTTTATTGTCAATATATGCTTCGTCACTTGTCACTCACTGCACCATCAGTTGTCAATTAATGTGCTAATATAAATTTAAAAAAAATATGATTTTCGTTACATAACGTTATACAACGTTATACAATATCTCTAATTCCTCAAAACTAATCCATTTTTTATAATGTGATATAGCATAGTTATTAAAAGTCAATCATCACTGATATGAAGTCATAAAATCACTTGTCATGAACAACATATTCACTTGTTAAGGGTTTCAGTGTAACTTGGCATGTTAGATTTTGCTGTCATTTCAGTTGTCATTACCCGTACCATGCATTGTCATTAAACCTGTTATGACTTGTCAATAAAATACTATGACTTGCCAATTAATTTGCTGATATAACTTGTCGACAATATGAATTCAAGTTACATAACCTGTTTTAATATCATATGATATTTTCAATTACTCTGTCATATTATATTTTGATTATATTGTCATATATAACCATTATTAATGAAGCGTCAATGGTGATACTATGACTTGTCAATAGTAGCACTGTGATGTTAATAGTGGCACAGTGACTTATCAATGGTGACACACTGACTTTTCAATAGTAGCATTGTGACTTGTTATTTGTTGAATAACTTTCTAAAAGGGTTGGGCACCACGGTGGATATGATTAAGCACCGCGGTGCCTTACATAGAATAGCAGCTCCTTGGGATAGATGGGGGCGCCGTGACAGATATGGTCAGACACCACGGTGAATTATCAGTTGTCAATGGTAGCACACTAACTTCATAATGGTGGCACTACAACTTGTCAATGGTAACACTGTGACTTGTTAATGAAGGCACTATCTCTTATCAATTGAACATAAATTTGAGTAACACCTTCTTCTTAATAGTTATATTTTAATGCAAATATTACTTAACATTATAAATAAATGACACCTTCAGTGTAAAAATTTTGAATATCAATTGTTAATATCCACACATTCATTTGTTATGAAATTGTTATATCACTTGTCATTAACTCCTGTTATATTACTTGTTATTTTGGATAACTTAGGTTGTTAATTTCTTCGCTAGGCGCTATTGAGCTATACACAACTGAGAATTTCAAAAGAAATGAGTTACTTTCTTTTCTAACAATTGATGATATAATTTCCTTCAATTCTTCATAACTTGTACCCTCCTTTATATTTGTTGTTCTTACATTACCTCCCACATATCTCATATCATCTTCTCCATTATTTTTAAAATTTCCCCCTATGTGAACAAAACAAAATAGATGCTTTTCAGATGTACTCGCCATCAGTAATTTAAACCTGTATCAAGAATCACACAACTGTCATTAACAAGTCAAGGAGCTACATTAACAACTGTCATGACATACATTGACAACTATCGTGGCTTGATTGACAATACAATATCCCATTTCGTGCTAAGAGTTTCTACCCATACTAACTTTCATCTTTTTCTTCCTTTGCCACTAAACTAACATCAAAACAGAGCAAAACCATTAACAAGTAAATATGTTGTTCATGACAAGTGATTTTATGACTTCATATCAGTGATGATTGACTTTTAATAAGTATTCTATATCACATTATGAAAAATGGATTAGTTTTGAGGAAGTAGTGATATTGTATGATGTTGTATAACATTATGTAACGAAAATCATATTTTTTTTAAAATTTATATCAGCACATTAATTGATAACTGATGGTGCAGTAAGTGACAAGGACGAAGCATATATTGACAATGAAGGGTGCGGATAATGACAACTAACTATTACAACTTCATATACATGTAATTACACTGATTTTATAACCCATTAAAAAACATATAGTTGCATGTATCCAATATCAAACTAATTATTTGTGTGTGTTGTGACATCTACAAAAAAAGTTTTATGTCACTTCTATTTACAAAAAAAAAAAAAATTCTTTGCCATCATTTGTCTTGGATTAAAGTGGCTTTTTTTCCTTTTTCTTTTCTTTTGCCTCATGTGTAACTACTCACTCTTCTTTCTTGCCTCTTCTTCCTCTTTTTGTAATCTCTACCAATGAGTCAAGAGTACAGAAGGTCATGGCCTTTGTACAAAAAATTTAAAAAATCAGTTAATGTAAATCTGTACAATGCTATTACTATTGACAAGTCAATGAGCTATATTAACAACTGTCACGACCCATATTGACAACATATTTTTCTATTTCGCAGTAAGGGTTTCTAACCACACTAACCTTCATCTTTCTCATCAATTCCCCCTGAACCATGCCCAAACAGAGCAAGCCTGTCACATCCCAAATTTTGAGCCTAGAAGTACCAGAATTAGTCTGAAATAGGTAGACTACCAGACCCTTTTTGGCAGAGGTCCCAGAGATTTTCTGAAAGGACAGAGAGATTCCTAAGGACTAAATCGCAAAAGAAAAGTTTTCTGGGACTGAGAAAAGAGGAAGTTAGAGACCCATAAGAAGTCTCGAGGTCCAAGAATAAAAAATAGAGATGAATGTAGGCCAATTGTTATGTTGGAGGCCTTAATGAGGTGAATTATGAGGTTAAGCCAAACAAGGGGTAAAATTGTAATTTTGTAAAGTTTTGGGCTAGTAAGGGTAAAAATGGAAATTATGCCCGAAAATCTCAGAAAAATTCCAGAAAATCAGAAATGATAGGTTAAGGCCCGAACACTTCAGAAAAATTCTAAAAAAATAAGAATAAGGTTCAGAGGCCTGTATGAGGCTAAAAATAATGAAAATGCCCCTGGAAGGAAATTGTTGAATTCCCAGGGTTTTGACTGATTTTGAATATTATTAAAAATGAATTATGTAAAGTATACAGAGGCCTCAGATAATTGGAAAGAAATGGGGGAAGATACTTGAGGAATTATCACAAGTTTTAAAAATAATTCCGTCCCCAGAAAGCGAAGAGATTGGCTATAATAGAATTTAAATCGTATTTACATACTATCCGGGAAAAGTCAAAGTCAAATATCTAAAGGTTGACTTTAGACTTAAGAAAAATTAGAGGAATTCCCCATTATAGATAAATAGTATTGGTATCCAGAGATAGATCCTCGGAGTTTGGACCAGTAGAAAGAATTCGGTCAAGATCACTCCAAAATAAATATTATTAATTATTTTAATTATTTTAATGGAAGAACAAGGAAAGACCATCACTCTATCTTTGGACATGTTATATAATGCCATGTGAATTTATTTGAAGTGAGAAAATAGTGCCAGAATATGTCCCAGTGGTTTCGAGTAAGTCAGAGCCTGAAAATACGGGATCCATATCTACCAAAATTTTGACTTTTGGTTCCGGCGAACAAATAATCATTGAGTCTCCTCTTTTTGGACAACACATACAAAGAGACCTGCCAACATAAAATATAATTAGTGAACTTATGAGAGATTTTTCTACTGAGTTTCTTTCTCTTCTATCTCCCACCTATCTATTCTATTTTCTTTAATTATTCACTAGAACAATTATGATCTGGAAGTAAATCCGGGGCAAGTGTTCGGATTTATTATGACATAGCAGTGAGGCGTTGTAAACATATTCTATAGTACTATATTTCATTACACAGATCAGGAGTAATCGAAAAAGCCAGGTCTAATAGTATGGTATCTCCTTCTCTTGGAATCCTAAAGATGAGGCTACGGTGCAGAATGGTAAGATAGGTGGAGGAATGCTTAAGGGTGGTATTTTACACGAATTTTATATTAATTTCCTCCTTATTTTACTGCCTTAATGATGAAGGAATATGGAGGAGACAAGTGTACGGTTAGTTGGGAAAAGAAGGTATTACGTGCACGGCTGGACGTAAGACACATGTACGGTCGGATGCAAGACACGTGTACAGTTAGATTAAAAGCATGTGGATTGATGATGTAAGCATGATGTCATCAAGATGAAGTAAGCACGATGTCATAGGATACTTGTCACCATAAGATTAAAAGAGAAAATGAACGGTCCAGATCAAGCCATATATTTTTAAGATCAACAGCTCAGATTCAGTCTTAGTTTCTATAAATACCCCTCCCCTCCCTCTCATTTCATCCAAGTTCATGGAAACCTTAGGGAAGCTCTGGCAAAATGATTTCTAGAGAGAGAAAGAAGAGGGAGAAAGAAAGGCTAAGTGGTCTCATGCAAGATCAGGCTCTAAAACAAGGTATGTTCATGGTTTTTGATGTAGTTTTCACTACTCTTATTGTTGTTGAGCTTGGTTATGGATTTTAATGATTTTTGGGAGCTTGAAACCTTTAGGGGAGGTGCTGCACGAAATTATTAAGTGTGAGGAGAGATGAAATTGATGTTAGATTAATGTTCAACGGCTTGAAAGGAACACAAATCAAGTAGTTTTATGCTGAAATTGGTTGAATTTTATGATTGTGTAACTTGAGAAAATGTTTCGGCCAGACCTGGTTCTTGTGCCTAGAATGTGATTTTGATGATTTTGATGCTTCCAATATGTTTAAAATGAAAAATTGTGTAGGGATAAGAAGTGTCACACCTCTCTTTATAATCCATTATATGTCAATTGGAACCAATATAAGTCATTTCGTAACGTTTTTGGATGAAAAATTTTGAATTTCAGGATTTCACTGGTCATCTTGTCCGTACACTATTCATCCAAAAATAGGCCAACTTTGAAAATTCATCACTAAATCTAGAAAAATCGAAACAAAGTGGTTCCAATTTTCACACGAAGCTTGCTAAGAGTTCTATGAAGGAAAAATAATCACTAGGTCAATTCCGTCCAGAATAATTCCAGGAAATTCGTCAAATTATACTGTTCATTTGGTAAAATTTTGAATTTCCAGTATTTTTGCCTAACTTTGGAAGGGCATAACTCTCAGCACACAACTCTGAATTTGATGAATTACCACTTGCTTTAAACCAAATGAGATCTATTTGACTGTAAAATTTCACGCCCAGATTTTTACAATTGCTCATTATTTTATGTGCCACAAGTTTGGCACTTTTTAGGGACTTTCTATCCCCTAATTGCCACTTTCTTGATTTATTTTCCCTTTTACCTTTTTCCACTTTCCTTCCATAATATACCATGCATAATTCCAACATTAGGGTATGAGAATAAAGTATAATACACACCATAACATCGTCCATAACTAGATACAACCATTACATAAAGTTCAATGATATCTTACACAACATAATATAACAACAACAATTACATATTGCTCCACTATTCCAGTACCAATTCCTTGCCTTGATCCATGCTTGGTTCACTTCCTAATTAGTGCATAAAATGACATAGGAGGAATGAGATTTCAAAGAAATTTCAGTAGCATATGAATTATAATTGTCATGTAAATCAATGGAAGTTTAATTGTGAAATGTCATGCAATCCAAACCATTTCCAACTCATAGGAATTCATACCAAATATCATGCAAGGAGAGGAACATCATATTATCGACATTGACATATCACAAAGCATTTGGCCAAAGCATAACCAATGTCAATCAAACAACCAACATCGCCACAAAGTTCTTCCAATCCAAGCAACAATAATCACAATAAACAAGCAAGATAAACAATCAAATTATAATTCAAAGCTGTCTTTGCAAAGCTTGTCCAATTAATTTCTCCAAGGAGCAATGGTTCTCCTTAATTCCTCCTCTCAATACCTATTAAACCAAGCATAAATATAGGCCATATTAATTACAAGACAATTTAGTTTCAATACTTTAACATTACTTAACAATTTCCCCCCTTTTGTCTTTGATTTTTAACAAATTGATTCCTCCTTTAGAATCAACCATCTCATGACTCAATCTTACATAATTTTTCATGAGGAATCCAATGGTGCAATCAGATTTTTAAAATTCAAACTCCTTCCCCATGAACTCCTCTTGGTCGAATAGGGGTCTTTAGTTTTTCAAAAATTCTATTTTTGATTCCAATGATTTTAAATACTTTCCAACATTATATCCCTACACAAAAACATGTTTTAAAGCCATTGGAATCATCAAATCAAGCAAAATCAAATTGCTTCTACATGAACAGTGCTGAACGAAATTCCTTCCCTTAAACCCTAACTTTGTTTTCATCCAAAAATCAATCCATACACCATTCAATCTTCCTTATTCCACTTGATTATTAAGGTTTCTATCCTTTCCTAGGCATCACACATCCAAACTTAATTTTGGCAGAATTTTCAGCATTTTTCTAGCATTTTTCCAAGCAAAAATCCTTGTTTAATCCATGTAAAACTTAGAGATATTGATGCTTGGACATACCTTAGTGTTTTCTTGAAGTAAGTTGGATGATCTCTTGCCTAAAACACCTCAAAATTTCGTGAAACAGTGGCTGGATGAATAGTGACAAAATTTCCCCTTATTTTTCCCAATTTTCTAACCTTTTTCTTGTATTTTCAAGGGGTATTTATAGAAAAAATCCATCTGCCCTCTTGCTCCTGATTTGGACAAAATTGGACACCTAAGGAGGTGTATGTGGCAGCCATCAAGTGTCCAAAATATTCAGATCACTCCATGTGACATTTCTCTAGATTTTTCCACAAAAATATCTCTTGATTTCACATTTTATTTAGTAAAAATAGTGGAATCTGGAAAGTGCACGAAATTGGACCTTTAATGGATTCATTGTGGGCCCCACAAATGATTTGTGCTAGCCCAAAAATATGGCCCACAAACCAAATTACTATCTCAAACCGATTTGAAACTTTATCAGTTACTATTCACTAGTAACATTCCATAATTTTTCCAGACCTCCAAAAATCTATTTCTCTCCATGATAATTCACCTTTTAATATAGGAGCATGATCTGAAAATTTTAGAATTTTTCACCACCTCTAGGTATTTATTTTGAATTTTCTTCAATTAGGCCTTTATCGGTGAATCTAAGAGAAAATAAATTTCCTAAAATTTATTCCTGAGCCTCCAATGTCTAAAACCAATTTTATAAATTCAAACACATATTTAGATGAATTTTTTATCAATCTCCCAACTTTATTGAGGCCTCTAACTCAGTAAAATAATTATTTTCCTTCATTTCCCCTATAATTTTTCGAAAAACCTTTGTTTACAGAAAATTCCGTAATAATTCATTTTCACCGAAATTTCACCTTTTGGGCCTCAACCAAGTTTCCAAAACCTCTACCCTATAATTTTTCCATTTTTTGGGGATTTTTTAGGAATTGTTCTCAAATTTTCCTGTTTTACCCTTCTTAGACCGATAATTATGAAAATACCAACTCGGACCTTTTCGGGGTTTCATATCAAAAGTGTTTTCATCTTCCCGTATAGTTTCTACATTAACCCTTATCCCAATTTTTGATCCTTTATTGCCAAATGAAAATTTTTGGGATGTGACAAGATGAAAGAATGAAGTTGGAAGCATTGGAATCAAAACTTGAAATTAAGTAGCAGATTCGGTTTTGGCCTAGAACCACGGGAAGGAGTTGGATTTTGATGAATCTAAGCTCATATTTGGATTTCTTGGGTAAAATTGTGTAAGATTGGCCTAAGAGAAAAGTTTTTACAAAGCTAAAACACTAAATTATAAATTAAGGAAAAAGGGATTAAGTTTAAGGACATAAGTCTTCCATATTGTGTAATTCTTCATCCTAATGAGTAATGTGACCCTTGCTGTTGCGATTAGGACCTTGAGACATCTAATAGAAAGTTTGGATATGGTTGAGTAAGAAACCTTAATGGTTGGAAGCAAAAGGGAGTAAGAATAAAGCTTAAGGATACAAGGTAGCAAATTTTACCCTACTCTTATGTGCTTGGTATTTGCTTGCATGTATGACATGTTTTGTGTTTATATGGTTTTATGAACTCACGCATTGTGATTGTGAATATGTTTGAAATGTGTCATAGGCCTATATGTTTTATGATTAATGCGTGATGATTTCCAAACATGTCACTGTGTTATAGAAATGTTAAGTTACAAGCGTGTTATAAATGCCAAGCTTGCCATGTATGTTTGGGTGGTTATTGTTTGTTACTGAGATTCTCTTGAATCTCACCCTCCCTTAACCAACTATAGTAGGTCAAATGATAAAGAGGACGCATGCATGAAGAAGGGCAAGAAGATGGAAGCAAAGAAAGTGGAGAATTTACATGCGATTCAATGCAATGATTGATATCGCTAATTATGTAATTAATTATGGATATGTCAAGCATGAAATGTGATGTAATGTTTGATGTATAATGTAATGGCATGCAACTCAAAGTATACGAATGAATGGGAATTCATAAGACTAGTTGTTGCATGTTCGAACGAAGAGAGAATTAAAGTAATAATTGTTTAATCGATAAAACATAGGTCCTGGAATAGTTAGTTTCAAGCTCCAGTTTGACCTATTAAGTGTATTAGTTAAGCCATGAAACTTGGCAAACATATTATACACATTCCAAGCTTTAAAATGATAGGTAGATTACTTCAATTAGATGTGTATACTAAGAGATACGAATTTTCAAAGTTGGACCAAAAATCTGAAATTTAATTAGTGAATAGTAATCCGAGAACTTATTGCAAATTTTCAATCTACGGGCAAGGTTCGTGAATCGCTTGAACCAAAACGCTTCCAAATGCATACTATGAGGGGTTAAAGGTAGGATGTTTCAAAGCCCATCTTCAACCCACCCACAATATACCAAAACAGAACACCCATAATCACCCTACCCACCTATAATAAAACCCCAATTTGAATGACCAAGCACACACCAAACCAAAAACACAAGCGATTTTTGCCGATGATTGACATTAACGAAGTGGATGAGATTTTCATATGGAAATGGGAGAAGAAGCAGAATGAAGTTTGGGTTTTTTCTCTCTTGCTTCCTGCATATGGAGCGTTGATTTTTAGACTGAAAAACAAGACAGCTTTCAGTTAGTGTGGGTGCATCTCACCAGGGGCAGAGACATCTTTTTACAATCTACCAAATTGCACACAAGTCCTTTTGGAACTTTAGAATCATTACCAAATTTCCTGGGACCTTTTTGTAGTATTTTGTGTTGCATGGAACCTCAATGTCATTTTTCCATTTTTTAAAGGGACATGTGAACACCGCTAGATGTGGGTTTAAACCAAATGATTGATAAAAATGAACATCTCATTTGGAATTTACAAGAATGGAGAAACTTGGCACTATCCATTTTAAATTTAATACCTTCCCACCAAAATTATCAATACTGATAAATGGCTAATTTGACATTTAATTTAGTCCTAAATATGATATTCTAATCTATTTTATTTTTTATATTTATTTATTTTTTTAAAATAGTCTCTATAATAGTTGCACATATTGAAAGTTTCATCAAATAGCAGTTTTAGTTAAATACGCATGATTAGTAAGAGTGTTTTAGATAAGACAAAAGATATTTATTATAAATAACAAATTTAATATATTTTCTTAATTTTTTCAAATTAGTCAATTATATTTTATAATAAGAACTAGAAGTAGGATAATTATAACTTTAAAACTAAAAATTAAGCTAAGTAGCTTTTCTCTTCATTTATTAGAGACTTATTATTTATAAACCATTAGTAGCATACTACCTCGGGTCCTTAATATGAGACTTAGTTGACTAATTTTAAAAAATTAAAGAAGTTACTAAATTATTTTAAAATATTTGTATTATTTATTTTTTAAAATTAATTTGCCTCATTTATATAATCTAATTATATATATAAGCACTTTAGAGAGATCATATAACACATACTATAATTAAGTAATTTTGTAATGACCCAAAATTTGAAAATTCTTAAGACCTACAATACTAATTAATTGATCAAGTAAATCTATTAAAAAAAAGAGAAAACAAAAAAAAATGAGTATAATTTTTTTTTTATGACAATGGGTATAATTGAAAGTAAGTCCATCTTCAACTGTATTTTTCGATGGTTTATTGATTGTAGCATTGGGAATTGTGAGAGGCACCGAGAAAATTACCCATGATCTCATAAATTTTTTGAAATTGGTAGAAGAAGACGATCCCGATAAATAATGGAAAGTTTCACCCTTAGGATAGGTAACATGGTCATAGCTTTAATGCTATGTTTGGAGGGAGAGAAAATGAGGGAAGAAGAAAAACTAGGAAGGAAAATGGAAGGAGAAGTGATTTTTCCTCTATTTGGATGAGGGAAGAAAAGTAGGAGGGAAGAAAAGTTAGGGAGAAAATGAGGTGGGTTTCACAACCCATTTTCCTCCCCACTTTTCTCTCCATATATGGAGAGAAAATGAGAAGAAAACATATTTTTCCTCTCTACCCTTACATATGTTTTTTTAGAAAAATAATACCTATTTATTTTTTTCCATCTTTTCACTTTATTTATTATTATCAAGTCTTTCTTTTATGTCTGATTGATTGAAAAACAAAATAACTAAAATTGTAAAAATCCTTCTAAAATGAACTGAAAGGAAAAACAAATACAGTGTTGTTTTGGTTTTTTTTTAACATTACATTACACAAAATGTTTTTTTTACAAAATTATTTGATATTAAAATATAATAACATGATAATATATCGTTATCAAATAATTTGATTTTAAATTATATGATTATGTTAATGTAAAGATGATTTTTCATTATGATATTTAATTTGATTTTAATCAACATATATTTTGCTATAACAGAAAAGGTATTTTAGTCATTCATATATTTACTCATTTTCTTTTCTTTCTGTTTTCTCTTGTCCATCCAAACATGAGAGGTAATAATATTTTCTCTCTAATTTTCTCTTTCATTTGAATTAAGACACACTAAGCTTGCATCCCCTGACATTGAAAGAATAAAGAACAATTAGTTCAAGAGTGGTGGTTCGGTGTGGTGGACAATAGCTGCAAATCTTCTTGAGAGGATCTTCAAAAAATGGAGGTTGTTGCTTAAATTTACAAGCTTCATCTGATCATTTGGCAAAGGAGCCAAAGGAGGAAAAAATGAAGGTTGTTGCGCCCATACTGGAACCAAGGAATCCCCAACTTGCCTTGAATGAGCTTCTTCCCAGTAACCTCCTCCTATTATAGAAGCTTGATCCTCTCTCACTCCTTTCCGAAGGTGAGAGGACTCGCCTCAAGTTTTCTTCCAGACCTAAACATTCTTCACCCCTTTGCACTTTTCCCCCACATTCTTCACCTGCACGTGAGAAACCCTATTTCGCGAAGAAGATGACCTTTTTTTTTCCAATTAAAATCACATATCTAGTCAGCTTCCCCAGTCAGCATGCCATGTAAGCAAATAGTGACATGATGGTATACTTAACACCATTAATTTCATGTCCAAGTCCTTATCAAATTACAGGGATCAACATTATAAACAGAATAAAACTTCAAAGACTAAAATCTATAGTTTAAAATTATAGAGACCAAAACCGAAACAAAAGCAGACTATGAGGACCAAACACTATATTGACCCTTTAGTTAATTAATTCTTTTATTATGTATTGTGGTGTAGTGATCAAGAAAAGTCAGTGACAGTGGAGGTTGTTGAGCATGCATTTACTTCAAATCTTGGATTTGTTTAAAAAAAAGGAATTTTATTTTTTTCCAAGTAAATTACAAAAATGCCCTTAAAAAATCTAAAGATTTAAGTTTAAATCAGAATTTATTTTTCTGCCGCTCCCGATCAATTCATTACGTTCGGTTTAAAAAAAACAAAAGAAAAGAAAGGACCATTGTAGTTATTTAATTTTTAAAAACCCTAAAATAATCTGAAATCTCACTCCACCTCTATGAGAGTAAATTGAAATTAATTCCTGTGGTAAAAAGACGAAAATGACCCTGCTTAGAGGGGAAAGAAAGGAAAACAATATTAAAAAAAATAAAGGCTGAGAGAAAGGACAGTTATCGTTACTTTGCTCTGTCCAAATTCGTCTTCTCTTTTCCTAGCATCCAGTGTTATCAAAGGGTAGTCATCGGCATTCTTGCTAGTCACTGACGCTCTCTCAAGCCAAATTCGTAACCTCTTGATACTGCTCTCCTCTCCTCTCCTCCTTTGCCTCGTCTCCTTCGCCTTTCCTTTCCTATGCGCCATAGATCTCTGCCACCGCCACTGTTTCTGATGGAAATTCTTCCACGAGTCCTGCGACAATGATCGACTGGGATGATGCGAGGAAGGCAGCAGTGGATGTGGTGGTGATGAGGAGAAGGGCCTGTTGCATAAGTACTTACAGGAACAGCTTCGTCTAGTTTTGGGTCTATGTATGAGTGTGGGGATGATGAAGATGAAGAAGCACAAGAAGAAGTTCCAAGGGCCTAAGATGTTAAGAATTTGTCTAGTAGTATGACTCCTCTATTGAGCTGATCAAAACCCTTCTCTTTACTTTTTTTCATTTTTGGTTGAATAGAAAATTTTCCTCTTACGAGTTTGTGTAGACAGATATCTAACTTGATGAGACAGTTTTATTGTAATTGCTATCAGACATTCATACTTGTTAAATATGAAAGAATTTTAAGTAGATATTGGATTATAATTTATACCCAAGGTAAGTGAGACGCACCTGCTGATATATTCTGCTTCATGTTTTGTATCGGCCAAAGAGATTTTTAGGTCAGAATCTATGGAATGAAAATGATAGTAATTTGATATTTCCCACATGAAAGAGAAGGATGGAATTAAATTCACCATGTTCTATTATATAACAGGAGGGATTGAATTATATGTTTATGAGTTTATGTAAGTGGACTAACTAAATTCATAAGTTGATGTTGGAGATATCATTCGCAAGTGAAATACACTAATTTGCAATATGAATATGTAGATTAACAAGAAAAACATGTCAATTTGCAAGTAGACTAATTTAATTCACAAGTTGATCTGAGAGATATCATTCACAATTTAAATATGCCAATTTGCAACATGAATATGTAGATTAACAAGAGAAACATGTTAATTTACAAGTAGACTAGTTTAATTCACAAGTTGACCTGGGAGATATTATTCGCAAGTGAAATACGCAATTTGCAATAAGGATACATAGATTAACGAGAGAAATACATCAATGTATCATTCACAAGTAAAATACGCCAATTTGCAACAACGATGAGTAGATTAACAAGAGAAGCACGTCAATTTGTAAGTAAAATAATTTAATTCATAAGTTAAATATGATAATTTATAAGTTTGAGAGATGTTATTTATAAGTGAAATTCGTTAATTTGCAACAAGGATATGTAGATCAATAAGAGAAATATGTCCATTTGCAAGTGGACTAAAATTTTAGTTTGCAAAAATTATCCCCTATAAATGGGCATGTTTCTGTTGTTGATATATGCATGTATTGTTATCGCAAATACGCAAATTTCAACTATGAATGGTAGCTCCCAGACTTGCAAGTTGTCATGTTCAATGTTTTCAATTAAATTAGCTTACTTGCAAATGGATATTTTTTTTTTGTTAATTTATGTATTTGCTTGCAAATTTCCGTATTCTATTTGTGAACTAAATGCCATGGATTAATTTGGAATTAAAATCCTTGTTTTTGATGTTTTTATATGAAAATGATTTTAAAGCAAATGATGGTAAATGAATTGAAATAAAACACACAAGTAAATAATGATAATAATCAATCTTCCAACTTAACAACGCAGGCAATCATCACTTCAACAGATACAAAAGTTAAAATAATGAATTAAATTATAATTAAGTTTTTAACCTGACAACCAAGCCCTCTCGAATTGCCACAAAAATTTTTTCAAAATCCCAACTTACTAACTGCAACCAGAATAGTAAAATGGAATTAAAAATGCTAACAACCAATACTTAATTAGAACTCTTAAATCTAAAACAATAGAATTAAAGCTAGCAAGCGACATTACGATCCAAGATTCCAAGCTACCTCAGAAAATCACAATATATTAACTCCAAAATTAATGCAAATGTCATAACCACAACATTATAATTGAAATTAAAGCTATGTATAGCCCAATGTCAAATGCTAAACAATAATTTAGCCACAATAATTTCTAAAGATAATCAAATTAAACAATATAAATTTCCCAATAATAAAAAAAAACTATCCTAAGACCTAGGAATTGCTAAACAACTATTGGATAGGAAATTAAAGCAGCTAAAACTCCTCTATGATGATCCAAGCTCTTGTCGTTGCTGCTGAATTTGAGAATTATAAAGCTCTAGCCACAGTTTGCCAAGAGAAATGCTGCCTCCAGCAGGTTCACACACTCAACCATGAAGAACAGTGAAGAAGCCGAGGGGAGAATTAGAATTAGAGAAGTTCCGAAGATGGTGACAATGGTGGACTTGAACGGACGAGGGAGAGAACGATGATGATGCTGGATGGAACTGGACCGATGGAAGATTCTACCTCAAGTCGGCACACACACTCCTCTGGTCTCTGTCTGGTCCTGTCGAGCCCCTTTGATTCCAGACCGAGGAGAAGAAGACGATGGTGATGATGAAATTGAGGGGAGATCGAAAAGATGATGATTCGAATAAATGGAAGTGAAGAAAGGGAGAGTTGGAGGTGTGATCGCCGTTAAGCCCTGGTCCTTCGTTCTGTCTCTCTCACGCCTCCTCCCCTTCGTTCTCTCTTCTACCATCACTGGTCCTCCTTTCGTGTGCCTCCACTCTGATCGAATGAAGATAATGATGAATCTGAATGTTTTAGGGTAGACGTTTTGCTCCCCTTTTTTATTATTATTATTATTTATTTATTTTCTTCTTCTTCTTTTTTTCTTTTCTTCATTATATTTTCTTTATCCTCCCAAAAACCTGCAATCAAAAATTCGAAAATAAGGTGTATTAATTGTCCTTAAAAATCAATTAATCACAATTAGATGAAAATATGACAATTTTGCCCCTAGAACATGATAATTCAAAATAAAATATATTAAATCAATTAATAATTAAATAATGCCAAAATGACTAATTAAGTTGACAAAAACCAATAAAAAGGATATTAAAATATATAAAAATAATTGAGTTTGTCAGATTCATGCAGTGCAACAATGGACATTAAAAATAATAAGTACACTAAACAGCATATCAAAATTCATAGTATGTAACTTCAATTGTTACAAAAACTCCAAACTTGTAAATACACTAATTGTTACGGTAAATTTTTTAACTTTACTTGTCATGAGAAAAGACATAAAAGTGTTACAACCAAGTTGTAAATGCACTAATTTTTCTTGTAAATTGCCTGACCTCAATTGTCATACCATTACATATCAAATTGCTATAATCAACTTATAGATACATTAATTCTTCTTATAATTGCCTAACCTCAATTGTTATACCACTAAACATCAAATTGCTACAATCAACTTGTAAATGTACTAATTCTTTTTGTGAATTTTCTAAATTCAGTTGTTACACCCCTAAAACTATAAGAATTAAATAATTAATTTTTTTCCTTTGGTAAAATAATGATGCTCTCCTCATCTCCATCTCTCCTTCCATTCTCATTTATTGTATCAGAAATATTATATTGTTTCTCTCTTTTGTAAATTAGAAGCTGGATAAAAATCTAGATGATCAAAACCAACCAGCACAAAATCTATTTATTCTCTGTTGTTTAATTAAAAAGAAAAATGAAAGAACGACATTTGTTATAATATATTCTCACTATAATCGCATCCCATTCAAAAAGAATTGAACCCCGCCCATTGAACCACCTTGTTTTCTAAAACAACACCATTATGTGACGTCAGGAAGGAGAAGAAAGACAAGAAAGCCGCCATTAGAAGTTTCAAAGCAAAAGAAATAACTGAACTGGAGGAGCTTTAAACGATTTGGAACGACACTGGAACTCCTATAATCAATCTAAGTCCACAACATGGTCTAGATGTTGCCCAGACTCATCTATATCTGTTAAAGCCATTCAACTGCTTCAAAATTCTCCAAGACATCTCATCTCTCTGCTTCAAGACAGCTCCGCGGATTAACACAGTGTGATTAATTAATTAATCAACACAGTGATCAATTAATCACTATTAGGGAAGCTTTTTTCTTTTTGCAGCTATTGTATTGTGAACCCTTTTTTAATCTTTTTATACACATTCTAAACTCTTCATTTATGAAGCAATCAGCGTCACTGCCAGCCTCTTGTTCTCCTTTTGATTTTCATTGTGCTTAATTGCAATTACAGCAAATATGGCCAATTGGAGAAATAGAACATTCAGGATAGATCAGGAGCCTTGCCTTTGGGTTGTGGTTTTTCTTCTCCCTCTCCTTCTTCCTCCTTTGTTGATGACCTTGCAAGTTTCCTCCTTTCTTGATCAGTCTCTTGTTCTCCTTCTTCTTCTGGTAGCAGCAACTACCATGGACCACTAGAATGACGTGGACGCAACTCATGTGACAAATTTTTGGGAGCATGCTTCGGAGTTTTCACAAAGTGAGAAGGGGAAGAGTTTGGAACGAATTTTTTACCCTTCTCTCTTCAAATTTCAGGGGGCAGTTATTAGGGCAATAATGTCTTTTTCATTCTCAAATTTATTCGTTTGGCTCCTTTAATCCTGTAGTAAAATTTCAGAATTACAAGGAGGCTTTTGGAAATTAATTGACTATAATGGTCCTTAATTGAAAATTTTCCGGAAAAAAAGGGGAGAGAGCTCCTGGAATGTGAATCTCAAATCCATCTTGTGATTCCATCGCTCCTACCACTATCCTCCCACTATCCTCCCCTGTCTGTGCGTTCATCGGCAACTTGTGTGCTGTGGGTGTGCCGGCAATGTTGATCTCTGCATTTCTTCCTTCAAGCTTTGCCATTCTATCTTGTTTTTTGCTCTGATTGGTGCCTTGGTAGCTTGGACAAGATTGAGCTCTCTTCCTATCTTCCTTCATAGTCACTGCTAGCAAGGATTTATGTAAGCTAAAATCTTTTATTTATTTATTTATTTTGTTTGACTAACAGTGTATTTGAGAGGAGTTTCACTATTCTTCTCCCCTGCTTTCGTTGTTGTTGTAGCAACGAGTGGATCGGACATCATTTGCCTCTTTTCCATTTAATCTTATGCACTGGTTGTGTGGGTCTATATTGGTTTTGTTATCCCCCCCCCCCCCAATCTAGATTGGCGTTGCTATGATGTTGCAATGAAATTTGATAAATTTTGGGTTTGATGGATTAGATGATGTTTATTTGAATATGAATGCTGAAACATTTATACTTGTGTTTATATATTAGAAATGATTCATAGCTGCCGACTTGTAGTCAAGTTGAATACCTATAAGGTGTTTGACGAATTGTGTGAACGAAGAATGAGGGAGATTTTGTTTGGTTTAGAATGAGAAAATGAAGTTTGTTTGGATATGTTTGTATTAATATTTTGATGATTGCAAAAGAGGAACTATGGAATCTAATTACTTGTTATGTCATTAATTTTGAGAAATTAACTTATGTAACTTTGTGTTGTGTTAAGGGTGTTTGTAGTTGCTTGGCTAGTAATAGAACATGATAGTGAAGGTGTTGTAACTAGTTATTTGGATGCTTTAAGAGCTATATCATTGTTGATTTTTATAGCGTGATATTTTTTGTGTGAGTTGAGCTAGGATGTGCTCGAAATAGCTGCGCAATCTTATAGAAGAATTTAATTAAACTCAGATTAATGGATATTTGTAAATTGATTTACGGAATGGCGTAAAAAAGGAGCTGGATTATTGTACAGCTTATTGAGTTGAATTAGAAAATGCTTTTGAAAGGTTGATATAATATCCATATATGAAACTCTACAGAAGTTTAAATAAAATCCCTTGAATGTTGGCATTGAGTGCAATATTTATATACATAAGTTCATATTTATTTCAATTTATTGAGACTTACTGAAGAAGAAGAATTAAGTCAAAATTTCATTGAATAAATTCTTATGAAAAAAATTTTTGGTTGGAATATTAATATTTTGTTTTTGTGACACCAGGGGATTGAGGAGTTGCAGAATTGTATAAATGAAAGTAAATAGTAATATAGTATGATTAAGATAAGTAGCTGGCTAGTGAATAGCACTCCATGATAATTTTTATAAATGTTATGTTTTTCAATGTTTTATTTGTTTATATTATCAATGTTCTTGTTTTAAATATTATTTGATTGAAAATAGGTTTGTTGGAACTATAACATTTGTTTATTGATATTTGAATCCTGGACAAAATAGTGATTTTGAAGAATGATTTATATATTTTTGAAAATGTCCCTGTCTAAACTTATATTGTTTGAGAAGAATCCTTCTTCAATGACTAATGGAATTTGAGATAAAGCTTTGAAAATGTCATTTGAAAACTTTCATGTGGGGTGATTTGTTATAAAATATTTTTTCTTTGTGAGACTTCATTATGGGATAAAGACATCTTTCATTTAATAGTATATTGATCCCATGGGTGCTTGAAAATATTTTCTTTTTGCAAGGACTAAATATAGAATGCTGTTTGCTAACAGCAGTACTATTAGCTCTTGGTGTACCATAGTTAATATTGAGCTCGCTTATTATTCATGGCTTTAGCCACGCCTGTTATTTTGTGGGCATTGTTCTCACGCTTGTATCCATGGTTCCAGCTGCACTTTTTGTGTGGCTCTGGCTGCAATTGTATTCACAGCTTTGGCTGCACTTGTATTTGTGGCTTCGGCTGCGCTAGTGATGGTGTGCCGTGGTTAAAATCAAGCTCGCTTGACATTTGTGGGTATTGTTCCCACATTTGAATTCGTGGCTTCAATCTCACTGGTTGGTTACTTACCCTCGTGGATTGTATGTCCATGCTTATTAGTCGTTCTGATGAACTTCTCAACTAAAAAGAGTTTCTTACGCTACTTCATGGTTTGAATTTATAAATAAGGCTTTTTTTATGCCGAGTTTAATTTGCATATCAAAAGCTTTTTATATATTTTATGTTCTCATGGCTTATTAAGAATTTAAAAGAAATGGTAAATTATTTATTTCACATGATCATATTGCATAATTTATTCTTTTAGCACTTTCTTTACTTTGTTTTTATTAATGGAAACTATTTTGTCTTCAGACAACATCATTGGCTCTGTACGTCTAATTGAACAGCAAAGACACTCATTATTAATCAAAACTTATAAATACGTTATCTTTTAGTGATGTAGAAGTTTACATTAAAGTATTTATTTTCATAGTTTAGGTGCTCCATGTAGTCTATAGGCAAAATCCCAGCTTCTTTTTGATACAATGGGATATATGTATATGTATATTGTGGTTATGGAACGAAGCTCTATTTTGCTACTCAACTGTTGGGTTGTTGTAGAATTTTCAAAAAAAAAAAAAAAAAGGACCTACAAGGAAAGTTCTTCCAAAATCTCTACAAAAAGACTTACGGAGCGAAGAGAAAGCGAAAAAGCGCCGCCGAAGCAGCGTGAGCAGGCCTCTATTGCTACGCAACAATGGAGTAGGATAGCATTTTGCGCCAAGGATTCCTCTCTTACTATATTCACATGATATATTCATTCACAGAACACTTTATATCAGTTCACAGTCTCCATAACTTATATTCCTCAATCCAATCAGGTTCTGTTCTTGATCGATCTTACACTGATCCGAGGTTACCGGCTGCTACGACCTATGCACTAGAAATAATGGATGAACCCTTAAGATTTTTGTATTTTCATGTCAAGCATTTGTTTGTATGTCTTAAAGACTTTAGTAATGTGAGTTCTCATTTTCCATGCCGGTCACCCGTTAATTTTCAAGGCGTGACAAATTTAGTAACTTCATTAATTTTTTCATATTAATTAACTGGTCTTATATCAAGAACCAGATGTAGTACTTTTCTTTTCTTACAAATGTCAATACATGACTTTACTAAAATCTGGACGGGAATTTAGAAACTTATTTATTCTCAGAAGATATGTATATTAAAGGATTAGAAGCGCAGTTAATTGTAGTCATGGTTAGGATAGGCATATCTGGCCGAGCTAACATTCCTAGATGAGGCATCCCAATCCCCAGTCCCTTGTGGGGCACCTTTTTTTATTTTAGAAAAATTTGATGTGCAAGTACTATTTCTTTAATATTTAATTAAGTCTTTCCAGTTTTTTTTCCCCCTCTGAGGCCCTTATTATCATCTCTGTTATAAATGTTAGTCCCTATATTTATAATTTAATTCTAATATATATATACACACACACATAAGCAACCTGTAGTGCTTTTTGTTTTGCCAACTCCTGTATAGCTATAGATAATCCTAAGTATAAGAGTTGATTAACGATATTAAATATAAAATCCCAATATACTTTATCTCCCAAATTTATAATGTAATTTCAAAAAATCCCTATTGATTATAAGATAGTTTCACCCAAATGTAGTTTTAATGTACATGATTGAATAAGAGTAATTTAAAGAAGTCAATACACATTTGTTATAAATAACTAACTTAACTAATTTCTTTCACCTTTCCAAATTAGTTATCTTAATTTTATATTAAAGAGCGAAGGCAGTATATATATACATGTAGAGCTTATTTGGCTTAGGTAATATAAATTTAAGAAATATAAATTAATTATTAAAATTCAAACCACCCCTTTTATTTTTTTAATAAGAAAAGTAAATTAGTTGTGGCTATTGTTTGATCATCAAGACACCAAGTGCTACAACTCTTTTTTGACCTTGGAAGTGCTACGACTCTTTCAAACTTGGAGAAAAAAAAACATAATAAATTAAAATATAGTTGTAGTCTAGTACTCTAGTAAACAGCTTCTTTCTAAAATTTAAAAAATAAACACAAGTTGTCGCACTTTATTAGCAAAATGCTACAGCTTATTCATATTTTAAAAAATAGAAATTGATGAAGAGTTATGGACTTTTAACTAAATTTCCCTTTCCTTAACAGAAATTTGGTAAAAAAATCTCTATTTAAAAATTTAATTGACTAAAATGATCTAAATTTGATAGGGTACAGCTATGTTATGTGAGTACAACTTTTTTCTATTGTGTACAACATATCTTCTGTTATGTATAGATGACTTTCATATTCATGATTGTTGCACATCATTGATGATATGTTATACACAATGGAAAAAAAAATTATACTGATGGATCATAGTTGCACTCACCTAAATTTAAGTTCTTTTAGCTAATTAAATTTTTAAACAGAAACTTTTAACCAAATTTTTCATTTTTATTTTAATAATAGATAAATTTTATTTCATCATTTTATTTTCAAAACATCCCTTTATTTTGTATTTTGTGACACTTTGCATCCTATCCATATAAACTCTAATTAATAGAGGGACTAATGACTATAATTAAATTAACGGCAAGAACCCAATTAATAAAACTAAAAAAATTTAATTAAAAATCAGATAAAAAATATAAGGGTTAAGGGTCAAAAATACTAATGAAAAGATATCAAAAGTTCACTCAACACCATCAACTTTCTTTGTATTCAAATATACTAATCCAAATTTAAAAAGAGCTCAATAATGTTAGTACCGTTAAAATTAACTAATTTTCTTGGTTATGGGACCCACAGCTTTTTTTAATGAAAGTACCAAAATACTCCCAACTAAAAAAAGTTAAGGGTCAAAAATACCCGTGAACTTATACCAAAAGTTCACCAAACATTATATAATTTTTAATAAAAGTACCAAAATACCATCAATCTCAAAAAGCTATTACATTAAAGTGTGTTACAGATTATTAATGTTTCTTACAATTTTTTTCTTGATTAGCCAATTTTTTCTTTTTTTAATAAAAACTAGCGAATTGTTATGGCTATTATATTAATTGTTATGGGTGAAAATATTTTAATAACATAAATATTATATGTCGTAATTAAATAATTTTGTAAATTATCGTCTTTTGAATTTTAACATCGTTATTACTTATCCCAAAGTATTTTAATTTTAGAGAATTGTTGAATACAGTCAATAAAATAAATATTTACATTTTAATCTTTTGATTAGTATTCATTTGATATTTTTATATTTTAAATTCAATTTAAAAAAATTATAACTAAATCTCAAAAAATTATATGAGGATGCTTCAAAACTTGATTAAAACGAAGAATCTAAATTCATCTTGTATAAGGACAAACTTTTTTTAAGGAAGGAAGATAAACCGAGAAGACCACCAAGAGGTTAGAGGGAGATGGTAGTTTTTTGTTTTTAAATTAGCTAGGGGTATTTTGGTAGTTTCATTAAAAAATTGTGGGTCTCACTACCAAAAATGGTTTTAAATTCTCTCAAAGAATTGAGCATAATCGTAAAAGAAATTTTAGGTTGATTATTAAGTTTGATAACATAAACTAGAGGAAAAATACACAACTCTATATGCCATTAATACAAATAACTTATTTTCAAAAGATAATAATAATGTCTACTAAAAAAATGGAGATATAAATAACTTATCGTTGAAGTTTAAACTTTTCTACACAAGCTATTTTAATTATAAAAATTTATCATAATTAATAATATCAAACACACTCCAATGCAAAAGCTCTTCGAGATTGAGGTATTTTGATTAAACTTAGATTAGTATATTTGAACCCAAAAAAAGTTCATGGTGTTTGGTGAACTTTTAGTATATTTTCATAGTTATTTTTAAACCCTTAATCCAAATTATAATGATTCAGAAATTTAATTTTTCTGAATATTTTATCCTTTATAAATTAGTAAGGAAAATTCTCTTTCTTTCAAACATGACCAAATAGGAATTTTTTTTTTTTAAATTTGATAAGATGACCATATTTCTCGTATGAATTACAAAACTCATTGTAAAAATGACACTTTTTTTTTTATTTTATGAAAAATATGTTGTCAATAGTAATAAAAAAACTTGTTAATTTTTTTGATACACTTGAAAAGGAGAAAAGGCTAAACAAGACTAGGAGACGCAATGATCGTCTGCACCGCAATCGAGCTTAAAACTTGGAGACCCATTGCACCATTAAGAGCAAACTTTGCAAGGGAGTCAGCCATTCGGGTATCCTCACGGCTAACAACCTGGAGTTCTAGTTTCCGATTCCATTCGATCATGTTCTGGAGTTCCTGGATGACTTCTCCTTCAGTGTGTAAGCTGCTGTCACCTCCAGCGATAAGTTGAACGGCCTCTGTAGAGTCACTAAGTAATATAATCTCACGCTCCCCTAGGTCCCAGGCTCGTTTAAGACCCACCAAACAGCCCCATAACTCTGCCGTGAGGTGGTCCTTGTGATCTAGCTTGTGAAGAAATCCCTCCACCAGCTCGTTGTTATGCCGTCTTAGAATATCAGCACAGGCAACTGTACCTTGGGTCACCGAGAAGGCCCCATCGACTTCCACAATCAGCTTGTCACCCATATCTGCATTCACCTGCTGTGACAGATGGCGCTAAGTAGTATTCATGTTTATTCCCCGCAACTTAGTTGCCGTGAGTTTCATGCAAGTCAGCATCGCTTGCGCTTGGGTTGGGAGAATGGAAAACTCGGTCAGCTTGTTCAAATGAATTAGTTCATTTCTAGCCCTCTAAATCAGCCAACACAAAATAGAAAACATACACTTCCATTCACCCTCTATTTGGCTGACGTTCCTTGAAAGATTCAACCGGAGCCAGTCCTGGGTTTCAACAGAGAAGAACCTGTGATAATATTCTGGTTTAACAAGGGGTTCCCAGAGGTGTTTACTATCTGGACAATCACGTAGTGCATGAAGTTCATCTTCCACCTCGTGTTTGCATTTATCACAGAGACCGTTATGATGAAGTCCCCGTTTTAGTTTGCGTTTGTTGGTAATAAGGCGCTCGTGGTGGAGAAACCAAGTAAAAGTTTTATAGCATTGAGGAATTTTCATCTTCCAAATAGTCTTCCAGCTTATATGGGTGGGAAGGCTCGGGGGATTTAGAACAGCGTAAGCTGATTTAGTAGAGAACGTACCACTCTTGTGCCATTTCCATCGAGCTACCTTACTGCCCTCCTTGTCATCCTTTTCTTCAATGCCCTCCTTCACATGGTTCCAATTGCTCTTGATTCCTCTCCATGTATTTGAGCCAGTTTTTTGAGCATTGATATGAGGAATAAGGTCGTTTCCACAGCCATACTTGTGACGGATCACTTTAACCTAAAGGGCATCGCGTTTGGTAACTAGGCCCCAACCGAGCTTCATCATGAATGCTCTATTTTGCTGTTTAATGTGCTTCATACCAAGGCCTCCTGTTAGTTTGTCCATGCAGATACCATCCCAAGGGATGAGGTGCATTCTTCGCTTGTCATCTGAGGAGCCCCATAAGAAATCTCGGGCTTGCTTCTCAATTTTCTTACAAGTGCTATCTGGGATGTAGGCCGTTTGCATAGCGTAGGAAGGCATAGCATTTATTACAGAATTGACAAGAGTACCACATCTAGCAAATGATAGATTATTAATCTTCCAACCACTGAGACGGCCTTTGATTTTATCAATAATAAATTGGTAGGTGCTATTTGAGACACGTTCATGGTGGAGGGGAGCCCCAAGATATTTTCCAAGATTAGCAATATGCATAAATCCAAGTTCCTCACTAGGCTGGTGAGCTCTAGTGTGGTTGACATTTTTGGAGAAAAAGACTCGAGTTTTTCCTTGGTTCACTTTTTGTCCTGAAGCTTTGCAAAAATTTTGTAGGCACTCCTTAATAACCGATACTTGTTCTAGACTAGCCTCTGCAAAAATCAACAAATCATCAGCAAAAAACAAATGGGATATAGGAGGGCCATACTTACCTAGTTTAATGGCTCGCCATCTCCCAGAGTTCAATTCAGCTTGTATAATGTGAGTGAGTTTCTCCATGCAGAGCACAAACAAATAGGGAGAGAGTGGATCTCCTTGACGAAGTCCTCGAGAGGGATTAAAGTTATTTGCTTTGTCGACTTCCCAAAGAATTTGCATCGAAGGAGAGGATATACAAGAATAAATGACATTTTTAATCGAATTGGGCATTTTAATTTCATCAAGACAAGCTAAGACGAAATTCCAATTAATTCGATCATAGGCTTTCTCCAAATCAATTTTTATTGCCATAAAGCCTCTTTTTCCAAACATATTATTCATTGAATGAATCACCTCCTGCACCACTATAATATTATCTGAGCTTGTACGCCCCGGAACAAAATTGCACTGGTTAGGAGAAATAATTTGAGGAAGAAAATTCTTCATCCTATTAACCACCACTTTAGTAATAATTTTATAGATCATATTGCACAGACTAATCGGTCTAAAATCCTGGATAGTCTCTGGATGGTCTTTTTTAGGAATAAGCAAAATAAAAGTATGGTTAATATTTTTAATAGATGAAGGATTAGCAAAGGCTTCTCTAACCAGCTTAATAATAGATTTACCTACCAATCCCCATTGACTTTGAAAAAAAAAAGCATTTAAACCATCAGGGCCAGGGGATTTCAGAGCACCCATGCTAAAAAGGGCAGCTTTTACCTCTTCTCCATTGATCCCTTTCGCAAGTTCTGCAAGATGCATAGTCTCAAGCTCAAGGTAAGAAACTCTATTCTCATTCAACCTGTCATTATATCCATCATCTTGAAACAAGTTAATAAAGAAATCAGTAGCAACCTTTTTTATTACCTCAATATTGTCTGTCCATTCTCCACTATCTTGCCTGAGAGCTTCAATCTTATTGCGTCGTTGCCGCCCATTAGCTCTTGCATGAAAGTATTTGGAGTTTTTATCACCAAGATTATACTAATCACATTTAGCTTTCTGAGCCCATAGAAGTTCCGCTTGAATGATCACCTTTTCTAGTTCTAGCCAAAGCTTTTTCTGAAGTTGTTCCAAAGAGGAAGATATACTGGTATTAGATATAGATGGTGAGATGCCCTCAAGTCTACCCATAAGTATACTCTTCTTTTTTCCAATATGGCCAAAGACATTTTTGCTCCAATCAATGATTTCTTTAGTGAAGCTGTCGACATTTTCATTCCAGTTACTATTAGCATTCCAATTTTCCTTCACTAACCTGCTAAAGTCATCAGAACCCAAGGTGCATTAAAACAAAAAGGTCAAGAAATAAAGTTCTTAGGGAACATACCATACCGAAGCTGGAGCAAGATAGGGTGATGGTCTGACTTAAACCATGGGAGATTTTTGACAATAGCATCAATAAAAGTGCTCCTTGCTCTTGAGTTTGATATAACTCGGTCAATTCTGCTTTCACACTTGTCCCTTTTCTAAGTGAAAAAAGGTCCCGAGCAACCCATATCTGATAATTGTAGCTGGCTAAGCCAATTGCAAAAATCTCTATCCACCGGGGTTACTTTGGCAGCATTGGATTTGCGCTCATGGTAGAATAGGGTCGCGTTGAAGTCTCCTCCAATAAACCACGGCCACTGATTACCTGGGTCAAGTTGAGTGAGTTTACCCCACAAAGAGCGACGGATGGTGCTATTCGGGCTCGCATAAACTGAAGTAACATAAATTTTGGTGTCATTCTTTTCAGCCACCACGTGTATATATTGATCATTCATTTCAAGAACTTTGATAGAGAAGTTTTCATTAGTCCAAGACACCCATACGCCACCTCTGAATCCTGACACATCAACAATTTCGCAATGTTCAAACCCAAGCTTTTTACATGTTTGTTTTGCTTTGTCGCCACCAGATTTGGTCTCAAAAAGTGCACAAAAATCAACTCTATATTTTTTTTAATTTCTCTAATGAGTCCTGGAAAAGCCTTGGACCTCGTTCCCCTACAATTCCAAAAGATACAGTTCATGGTATTGAAGGTATAGGGGAGTTCATGCTACCCCTTATTGCTCTCATGAGAAGTTGTCATATCACCATTCAGGTTATCTGGCTTTTCAGAGGCGTGTGTGCTCGTAGCCATGATCATCTCCCTGTCAGAGTAACCCCCATTAGGTGAAGTTGAGATGGATGTTAAAGCAATATCCATAGGATTTGAGGTTTCCTAAGTAGTCATCGTGTTATTTGATCTCCCTTCCAGTTCCTTGGCTTTATCAAAATCAGACCCGTTTTCATTAACATTCAAGAGTGCCACAAAAGGGTTTTGAGCTTGCCAAAAGTTTGATGCCACGTTCGAGGGTGGAGCCGCAATGGGATTTTTGGTTTTCAGTTTAGGTTGACTTTTCCCTTTATCTGCCTTGATGTTTTTGTTTTTAGAATTATTAAACTAATCCATCGGGACCCACTTTATATTGGTTGAGAATTCCTTCCCAAAATTTTTTGGGTTTCCATTAATTGCATGTGAGGATCTCTCACCTTCTTTCCTATTCTGTGACTCCATATTTTTTGCTCCCTAAATGACGCGATCCTGAACCTAATTGGTAGCTTTCTTCATGATTTGCTCTTGGTGATTAATACCAGATCCTCCTTTTGCATTGTTTCCTAATTTTTTTACCTTTTGACCGTTGCACTAGGTTCTAGACCCTAAGGCCCTCCGTCGACGGTGCTGGGTGCTTGCCAAAAAAGTCTTCTGCTACCTTATCCTCATTTGGACGCTTCGGTATTCCACTTTCTGACACGTTGTGGCAAGGTGCCTGATGAGCAAGTGGGTCATTTGGTTCCAAGTTCAAGTCCACATTGACTTTAGCAATGTTTCCTGATCCATCAATGTTGGCTTGTTTGGGGGCAACGGTTTCTTTGGATATTGGAATTTGAGCATTATCTAGACAGTTATCTCTATGGTGACCGTACTTACAGTAGTGGAAGCATATTAGGTGTAATCCTTCATACTCTAAGATCCGTCTCTTCCCGAACACGTTGATGGCCAATTTTAGTTTTTTCCTGAGATCCAACTCAACGCAGATTCTAGCAAATCGTCCTCTCTCACTAGCATAAGTGATCTTATCAACCTTCAGAGTCCTACCGATCAATCTTCCAATTAACCTCAGGCTTTCATTATTGAAAAACTCGAGGGGGAGCAGGGGTATCCACATCCAAACTGCAATTTTTTTTTCTGAAGTTCAGCTTCCCAGGGATCAAAGTTGGGTCTCCAGTGTTGCACGATGAGATAGTGATCTACTATCATCCAAGGACCCTCTTGATGAATCTGGTTCATATCATATTCATCATCAAATGAAACAACAAAAAAGTCATTATCTAAGTCCCTTATGGTGTATGCATGTTTTGTCTTCCACAGGCGTTCGAGGTTTTGTTTCATTAGCCACAGTGGAATACATTTGCCGAGGAGTTTGACAATGAGCGACTTCCTCCATGGAGCGCACCAACGTTCATATTCCTCTCGGGGTACTCTGAGGATCGGGCAGTCCTCATCTTCCATCTGATCCTGGTCTTGTTCGGCCACCCCATTGATGAAATAGCGTTTTAAACTTGCGAGGTATTCATTCCAGGCATCATCAAATACCCGGCTTCCCTTCTTGTCACTTGAAACAGCATGTTGCGTTCCAAGCAATTTATCCCTGAATGATTCAGCTTCTTCCTTTGCAAATTCTCTGCTATTGTCACTTGCTTGTTCACCACTCACCTTCTTGTACTTTTTTTTTCGCCGTTTGGTTGGGTCGCCATCCTCTTGGATGCCACCACCACCACCAGTTTCAGAGAGAGTTTCAGTCTCCATTCGCTATTCCGATTAACATTTTTTTCTAATAAAAACTTGTTAATAATATTAAATAACTTATTAATTGCGTTACAAGAGTTTAAAAGTTTTTCATTTATTATGCATTAACTAATCTATCAAAGTGTAAAAGACTCTGAGATCATGTAGCTAATAGTATTATGAGAGTTGTTCATATTGTTATATGATCTATTAACCACATTATTAAAGTTATAAAAATTGCCTCTTCGTTAATTCATAAAGGCAATATGATCATTTTATCAAATTATAAAATTCTCATTTGATCATGTGTGACTAAAAAAAAATTTTCTATTCAATCTAGATATTAAAAAAATATAAAAAATGCAATTAATTTCTTCGGGCATAACTGGAAAGAGGGATAAAATAGTAAATTACAAAAGAGTTAGGGTTCAGCGCTCAATCGAGATAGGTCTCGCTCTTATATAAACAGGATCTTTTTCTTTCGTGGGATTCGGAGCATTTCTACGAGGCTTTCATTTTCACTGGAGATCTACGCCTTATTCATTGGTGTTCGGCTTCTCTTCGCTACCTTCCCATCCGCTGCCTCTCTGATACCCCATATGCGACGATGTTTTTCAGCTGCACCAGTGAGACGCAATGAAATAGAGGGCCAGAGGAGGCGTACTGGGATAAAAAATGGCAACGGTTAACGCCTCCAACACAATATTCAGATTTTTATAAAATTACTAAACAAATCAAATCAATATAATTTTGACGTCCACATCATATATTAGCTGAGCCAGCAACATATTCTCATCGGCTCCTCGCTTGTGTTACTGTTCATGAGAACAATAGCAGCTAAAACATCAAATGAGTGAGGCAAGTTTTGAATATTTCTCCTCCTCAAGTTTTGAATATAATCTGTCGTATTGTTGTTTCGCTTTTGATATTGCCTTTAGACCTGAATTTGTTGTTCTTATTTTAGCTCATTCAAAGTTATAGTTATATTTGTGCTGTCAAATTTTCAAAATGAGGGGAAGGAAAAAAATTCTGGCGAGCTTTTAGTCCACTAATTTTCTATCCTTTATTGAACCGGTCTGGTAAAACACAAAAAACGTTGAAGATGTTGAGCTAGCGAGAGATTTTTGGCATACCTTCTTAATACTAGAATCCCAAAGAGTGCAATAGCTTACTTCTGAGCTTGAATCTACCTACCTTCCTACTGCTCCTGTTCCAGAAGATGAAGGGAAAATGAAGAAAATGGAGATCCCCTGAGTGATGGCCAGTTGAAAGTGGGAGTTCACAAACATATTAAGAGTAAGTGAATGCAGTAAGGGACACACAGTTGCGTATTTTAATTGAATGTAAGAGAATAATATCCTTATGGTGAAAAATTAAGATTGTTTCTAGTGAAGGTAAAGCAGCAATCTAGTAGCTTGAAACCACTCCATAACTCAAGCGGGCAAATCTATACTCTGTGCTAGACAAACCAAAAACTAAAAGAATTAGTTATGACTTTACTCTTGAATAAAACTGCAAGAACAAAGCTCGAATGGAGAACACATAGCAAATATGCAAACAAGGTAATTAGAAGCTAACCAAGACAACTCTTGTCTTCTAGATATATATATATATAGATCCATAATTCCAGTGGACGGACCCAGCAGGAGCTCAGAGTTGTTGGCCAAATGATAGGTTGTTGTCGCGAGACAATCAGCACATTCCAGTCTGAATATTCCTTGGTCTCTAGCAATTGGAATACTTGATGCTTGAATATTCCCTTCTCTGCTTTGTCCATCAGCAAGTATAAACAGGTATGACTCTTTTGAATCTGATTTCGCCACAAACATATTAGTCCAAGGCCATCTTTTGACTTTCCTGCCACCGGCATTAGGTTGCATATTTCCTTTGAGCCATTCCTACAAATCAGAACAAATAAATGGGGTTCAGTAAATTTCATTGCTATCTCACAATCTCTCAATACATGAATGAGTATTTCCTCCCAACTACACTCAAAAGATACACAATATCAGTATTTATCCCTCATTTTGTTGAGTCAGTTCATAGGAAGCCTCTCATGGTATGCTCTTGCCAAAGAAAATTTTAATCTTTTCGGGCCGGTGCTACCTCGACAGTGTTATAAGCTGATTTCACACTAAAACTTCCATAAGAATATGTCCTCTTCCTGGTTACAGGGCAGCTTCACCGTTCTAATTCTGTCAATCACCCACAGAGGTGGGAATTTTCTCCATTCTCGTAAATTCCAAATGGAGATGTTCATTTTGAGCAATCATCCGAATTAAAGGCACATCTAGTGGTGTTCACAAGTCCACCCAAAATCTAGTAATAGTACCCCAACACAAAAATCTTCCCAAACAGCAACAATACCTTGCCACCAGAATCAATTATGACTTTAAAACTGACAATTAAATTAAGTAGCATTTCTCTTCATCTAGAAACTTATAAAGTATAAACCATTGACAATATATTTATTTCTTCACTTACAAATGTCAATGCACAAATCAAATCCAGATACTAAATAGGATTTCAATTCAGTAAATATCAGTAACTTGTTTGTCCACTAAATATATATTAAAGGATAACAAGCAAGTTAATTCCAGTTGTTGCTGACCTTGATGGTTCGGAGGGGTGGGCATGACTGCCTGAGCTAGCATTCCTAACCGAGACATCCCATTTTCTGCACTTAATCTCCGCCACTCTTAGAATCAATGACACAGAGCATGCCACACCTCTTGTCTCTTGGCATTCAGAAGCCATCCATCATCACTGGATCAGAGAGATCTCCATCTGAATGGCCGGACAACATCGAAGATTGAGCGCAACAACGGTGTCGTTTGTTTCCAAACGCCAGGTCGTGGGATGGCAGTATCTACCTTGTAGCTGGATGAGGATGGACCTTTGAGCATCAGTAGAACAGACATAGTCCATAGCCTCCGCCAAGACCATGATTGCTTTACCATTGGCAGAGCAAAGAGGGCACAGAGGGGAGATGGCGAAAATGTTCTAGCTTTTCATTAACCAATTTTAGAGTTGGCATGAGAGTAGTGGATAGGAGAGGAGTAGAGATTTAAGAGTCCAATTTTTTATTCAAAAAAATAGAGGAGTATGATTATAATGTTTTAATAAATAAAATACGTAAAATAAAAGAGTAAAAAAAATTACAAGTAAAATAGTAAAAAAAATAGGAAAAATTAATCTCTTGGTTCCTTAACTTTTAACTTGATTATGACATAATCCCTTAAGTATGACTTGGTAGGAGTCAGTCTCTCAACTTCTAACTCAGTTGAAACTCAATCCCTAATTTTTTCCTATTTAATAAATTAATCTATGTCATATATAACTCACCTTGAGTCATATATGCTGATATGGCTTCTAAATAAGCTCTGCAGTGATCAGTTGCGACCCTCCTCTGTTCCCTACTCATTTTCTTTCTTCTTCTCAGAATCATTCATAAGGCGAATGTATTATTTACAGTATATATGTAATGAAAAATTACACACCCGCCCAAACCAATCAAAATTAAAGTGTGGGTGGGGGACTTGTATTTGAATTTATGAATGGAGAGGCTATATAGACAGAAGATGCAGTGGGTTTAACATGACAGAGAGAAAGATTTACAATAAGATATTATTATTCTTCACAAAATCCCAGTATCCCACCAAGAAGCGATAGAATAAAGATGAAAATCAGGGGAAAAGAGAAGATGAAGCTCATGGAAATATGGAACCGAAGGAACATACTAAACTGTATAAATGCAATTCCATCTTTTGATTGGTGACGACCGAAAGAAGAAAAGAAAAATCTGTTCCTTCAATTCAAGCACAACTCCCCCCGCTTTGATTTTGATTGATGTGCGTGGGTGTGCGTGTAATTTTACATTGCATATATACTGTAAATTACACCTTGGCCTTGCGAATGATTCGCAGAAGAAGGAAAACGAGTACAAAACAGGGGAGGGCTGCGACTGATGAATGTAGAGCTTATTTGGAAGCCATGTCAGCACGTACGGGGTAATAGGGTGATGACTCAAGATGACGTGTATATGACATGGATTAATTTATTAAATAGAAAAAAAAATAACGTACTGAGTTTCAACTGAGTTAAAAGTTGAGGGACTAAGTCATGCCGAGTCATACTTAAAGAACTAAGTCATAATCAAGTTAAAAGCCAACAGACCAGCCGATTAATTTTCCTAAAAATTAATTAAGACTTTTAATCCTATTTCTCTAGTTTATTTTAAATTTAACTCATCAAAGTTTTTCATTTCCTGCCTTCCCTCCATTTATCTCATCTTAAACGGACTATTTAAGCCTCGGTTCTAAATCCACCATCCATCATTAGTTGATTATGCCTTTTTTACATGGTAAATAACATTTTTTGGATTTAATTAAGGTTCTCCCTTCTGAGACGTAGAGCCCAAAAAGTTTTCAGCTCTCCCAACGGGTATAAATAAGATTTTTTTTAATTCCTTTAATAAATAATTAATGTCCGTTGATGCATTTTATAGTAGATTATTATTGCTACAGCATCATCACATGATTTTGCACTACAGGATGAACCTAAATCCACCCAAAAGACAATCACCATGCAATGGGTAAGCGACAATGATAGCTTGGTGATTCGAACCTTGTCTTCTTTCGCTAGTACCGGTGACACCGTCATCAGATCAATAGACCATAAGTACAAGAAAGGAGATGGATTATTGAAGGTACGAGTTGCTCTGTATCTCAATGAATTCCAAGACTGCGATTCAGGACGAGAATTTTAGAATGGTTTTGGATGAAATTTGGAGCAGAGGAACGAGAGTGAATCAAATCACGGGAAGATTGCTGCTGGTTGCCGATATATTTGGACGATGGAGGAACAAAAATGAAGTTGAAGAAGTCCAGATTGGATTGAGGAAGGATAATGGAAGAGGAGAAAAAGAATTGGCGGCGGTTTAACGATGGAGTTAGGGTTAAATGAACACTAATACTTGTTTAGTACATATGGCCTAAGCTATTTAAATACTTGGACATAATGAACCTAATTAACTTGACCTGACTTTTCTTCAAAAAGAAATTAACTCGTGTTTATTAAAAAAGTTAAAAAATAGTTATGTTTCATGAAAGTATTAATTATGTATAAAAGCAGGGCTGAAAGTAGGCACCACAGCGTGCCATGTCAACCCTGATTTTTCTCTCTTTTGAAATGCATCCACATGCTGTGAAGAACTATAAACGACTACGATTTTCTTCAACCATTGGGATTTACAGTTGCAAAAACTAGCAGTGGAAGGTAGTTCACAAGGGTGCTTCCCAATTTTTTGCACTATCCGGGACAGTGACCATGACTAACTCTAAGTGCACGTTGGATTAGCGGTGAATAATTGTGATTTTAGATAATCATGAATTTTATAAGTGACACTGGCTATAAATGATACTGGTTAATCGTGATTTCTGTTTGGATATTTTTTTAATAAGTGATTTTAAGAATTATGATTATGTTTGGTTTTCATTTATTAAAATCACTTATAGGTGTATAATTACTAAAAAGGACATGAAATTAATAAAGTTGTTTATATTTTCATAATTATTCAAGAAAAAGCAATCAAAAGGAATCAAGAAACAATCAAAAATATTCAAGGCGGTCATTCGCAAGAGGCATCGTGACAATTGGAGATTGTAAATTTGTGAGAATAAGATGAGTAAATTCGACTTGCATAAAGAGAGTGAACAAATAAAGAAGGAAACAAACCGTTTGATTGCTTGATTGATCCAAGAAGACGAGATGACGGCCTTTTAAAAAAAATTTGAAGTGGTTTAGCCGTTTAGGTTAAAAAATTGCAGGCAAAATATGTGGAGATAATATTTGAAGAGAGATTTTAGGAAGAGTAAATGCCAAGATATCATTTTAGATAAAATAATAAAAATAAATATAAAAATAAGCTGAAAAATTATTTGTCATCATTATTTTTTTAATTTAACGACGCTCCTCGAATAAGAATATTACCTAAATATTTGATTGCGTTGTTTCAATCATATGTCATCCATTATCTGATTTTTTTTTTTTAAGAATGTCTTTTAGATAAAATTAAAAGAAAAACAGTTTCATATTATATGTTTTTTTAAAAAAATAAAATAATTACAATTAGAATGAGGGGTAGATTGGAGAAAATTTAGTTATCAAGATTTTTCAAATGTATAAGCTACTTCTTGTTGCTTATCCTAAAAGTGCGGTAGAAGGTTAAAATCACGATTCATCGGGATTTTATAAAAATTATCCAAACACCCCACACATGCTTCATAAGCACTTATTTGAATTTAAACGGGCTTATTTGAGATTCTACTACTTAACCAAACAGGCTCTAAAACCTCCAATTCCAACCTACACAACTGACACGATGATTGCAATCGAAAGTGACAGAGGAACTGTGAGCATGAGCGACACAAAGCTTGCGATCGAGATCGTGGAACCTTAGCATAGGTCCATTACCATGGAACCTTAGTGAAGGTCCGTTACGGTGACACAAATCTCCTCTTGGTTTTTCATTGAAATTTCGGTCTTCCAAAATCTATTTAGCATATATACTTGCTTCTTTGAATCTCAACACAGTTACTTATGTATAAGAATTTCATGATCCATTGTTAACCCCTTAATGGAATTGAATGGTGGCGCTTGTTATAAAATGCAATAATTTGTGTTTTGCTGTGGCACTGATGGTGATCGAGGACAACGTTGAGATTTATGCAGTCAACAAAATCGGGAAGATGATTTGAAGTCTGTTTAAAGTGCTGGGCAAATCATGGGCAATTTTCTCAGGTCCTTCAAATTGTCTTTACTTGCCCTGTGGAAACTTAAATTAGAGCATAACAGCTAGGACTGCTTTCCTTGTGCTTTACATTCCTTTATCTTTTTCAATCCTTTTTTGCAGTTTGCAGCTATTAGTTTTACGCAGACAATGGTAGCTAATTACAAGGCAATGGCAGCGAATTACAAGGCAATGGCCACAAGCAAGTCAAAGAGAGAGATAATAGTGAGAGGATTAAGCTCCTTACACAAGTCCATTGTAAAGATATTCCTGCACTACAAATGGGGAATGGGAAAAATTACACACAGATCCTAAGGAAGACAATTTATTTAGAAAAAGTCCGTTAAAATCCTGAAATTCTTCTTAAGTCCCTAGGTACCTACGAATAATAAATTTTAAATGTGATATTACCTACTTACCCACCATTAATTTGAGTCTGTATTTTCCCTGCCTCAACCTCTTCGTCTTCACAATTGCCCCAAATCACTCTTAGTGTCGTCAATGCCAAATCTCAACCCAACCTCATGGCCTTTATCTTAAGCATGGATATGATCTCTGGGGTAAAGCAAGGAACAATAGCATAAAGAGAATAGCAGCGTTTTAAGAAAGGTATTATCTTTTGCTTCCTTCAAAATCTCTCAGACTATGCCTTTTTTAGTGATTGATACTCTATTTTTCAATGATTGATGCTGTGTTTCTGATAAAAATGAATGAAAATGACAGGTTTTTATTGTTATAAGCTCTATAATGTGATGGCTAAATATCTTGTTAATAGGTATATTGAAAGTTGTTAATATAACTGTATGACTTGTTATTAACAAGTGATTGTGACAGGTTAATATGAAGGATAACAACTTTAAGTGGAAAGCATTGGTTCTGGTACCTCCATATAGGGAGATAATTTATTAATAGTATAGAAAGTGAAATACAATATATGAGAGGTGGTGTGAGAACAAGAATGATAAAAGAAGGCACATCATATGAAGAATTTAGAACAATAGTAGCATCAATTGTGGGAAAAGAAAGTAATAGAATGGTTATGAAATTCACAATAACCTTTGATAAGTGTATATTTATGGACCTTATAGATAAAGTATAAATTTGGTGTAGTTATATTGTACATATATTTAAAATAGTAAATGACATCTGGTTGTAATATGATATAATATCATATCTCTATTTTGTTGTACTTGTCAATAGGTTGTCATGGACTTGTTATCAGACGCCGTGGAGGTTGTCATTGGTAGTGTGAATCAAGTTACTAATATAAAGTGACAATTTCTCCTACTTGCAGTGGTCAATGATTTCTTAACACATGATTTTAGTGTTCAAGCTGTAATATGATATGATGGAAAGGCCGAAAAGAATTGGTTTTGATAAATTGTCTATTAAAGCTTGCTGCTTACTTGTCATTCACTACTGTTAAGGTTGCTAATACTTACTGACTACTTCACATTTACTACTGTCAATGCCTGCTGATTACTTGTCATTTACTATTATTAAGGTTGATGTCTGTTGATTACTTGTCATTCACTATTGTCAAGGTTGTTAATGCCTACTGATTATTTGTCATTCATTATTGTCAAGGTTATTAATGCTTGCTGATTACTTCCCATTCACTACTGTCAAGGTTGTTAATGCATGTTAATGTCTGCTGATTACTTGTTATCCACTACTGTCAAAGTTGTTAATGCCTGCTGATTACTTGTTACCTACTATTGTCAAAGTTGTTAATACTTGCTGATTACTTGTTATTCATTCCTGTCAAGGTTGTTCCTTTTTTTTTTTATGATTAAGTGCTATCTTTGCTATGAGGAAACCCCCAAAGCAAGAGGAAGAAATAAACGACCAGCATATATTGTATTTAGTTTTTTTTTTATTTAACAGCATAATGACAGCTGAATATGAGGTTCAGAGTTTTTTTTTTTTTAAATTTGATAATATAATGACAGCTGAATGTTAAGTTATATTAATGTGTATTGACATCGTTTACTGGTTATAAAGTTTTTTTAATGGCATTCATGTGTCTTGATAACCACAAAATTCTTCATTCCAATTCCAGATCATGTCCAAAAATAAAGACTTAATAAAACTAGATAAACAAATGTTAACTATGATGATATGATATGTATATATCACAGTCCTCTCTACCAGATCTACTTACAACCTCAATGGCTGCTTTTGATAACCCAAAGAGAAGTGGTTAATAGCCTCGATGGTGTCCTTGACAACTCACTCTGTGAGATATCACAGCTTCTAAGAAAATTGTATTATTAACACATATAACAACCTTAATAATATAATAGGAAGCATTTTATAGTCATTAACAGCTTTAAATGAATCCAATAGGATTACAACAGATTTTTATTGCAGAGATTAATTTACAACCTTAACAGCGGCTATTGACAAGCCAAGGAGATAAGGTTAATAACCTCGGCAGTACCTTTAACAAATCACTTTGTGGGATACCACAGCTTCAATGAAAATTAAATTATAACCAAGTCATATCATATTACAACTTAAACACTAAAATCATGTGTTAAAAAATTATTGAACACTGCAAGTAGGAGAAATTGTTACTTTATATCAGTAACTTAATTCAGACTGCTAATGATAACCTCCACGGTGTCTGATAACAAGTCTATGACAACCTATTGACAAGTATAGTAAAATAGAGATATGATATTATATCAGATTACAACCAGATATCATTTACCATTTCATATATATATATGTACAATGTAACTACACCAAATTTACACTTTATTTACACGGTCTACAAGTGTACACTCATCAAAGGTTACTGTGAATTTCATAACCATTTCATTACTTTCTTTTCCCACAATTAATGCTACTATTGTTTTAAATTCTTCATATGATGTGCCATCTTTTATCATTCTTGTTCTCACACCACCTCTAATATATTATATTTTACCTTCTACATCATTAATAAATTGTCCCCCTATATGGAAGTAACAAAACAAATGCTTCCCACTTGAAGTTGTCATCCTTCATATCAACTTGTCACAGTCACTTGTTAATAACAAGTCATATAATAACATTAACAGCCTTCAATGCATCCATTAACAAGACATTTAACTATCATATTACAGGAGTTATAACAATAAAAACATGTCATTTTCATTTATTTTCATCAGAAACACAGCATCAATCACCAAAAAACATAGCATCAATCACCGAAAAAGGTGTAGTCTGAGAGATTTTGAAGGAAGCAAAAGATAATGCCTTTCTTGAAATGTTGCTATTCTCTTTATGCTATTGTTCCTTGCTTCACCTAAGAGACCATATCCATGCATAAGATAAAGGCCATGAGGATTGGGTTGAGATTTGGCACTGACGACACTGAGAGTGATTTGCGACAGTTGCGAAGACAAAGATGGTCCCAATAGGTAAAGAGAACGGCCAAGGGTTTGAGGTAGGGAAAATACAGACTCAAATTAATGAAGGTAAGTAAGTAATATCACGTTTAATAGGACGAATTTCAGGATTTCAATGGCCTTTTCTGAATAAATTATTTTTCGTGAGACTTGTGTGTAATTTTTCCTAGGGGATATCACTGACAACAAAGTCCACATCAACATGATAAGCCTACTGAGGAAGCCAATCAGTGAAAGATTGCTCATTTGAAAACATGATTGCATATAGACGTGGGGAATTGGACTGTCATGTATGCAACAACTAATAAGTCTATAAGATGGTAGTCTTATTTTTTGTAATGAAGATTTGTGCAGGGTAAATTCATAATAGTTGCACTACAAACATGATTTCTTCATGTGAATAATATCTGTATGTGTCTCGCAATTTATCTGAGCTTCTTATATTTCATGATGTTGTTGGATTATGTTTTTGGGTGTTGTCACGGTCATAGGTATTTATTTAATAGTGTGCAGCAAGATGTGTCGTGGCATGTGGCGCATTGTAGTTTATGCTGATTTTATCTTGTCAGATAAAATTTCATGCCCCACTGGGTCTAGATATACTGAGCGCATGTATGGCCGAGCATATAAAAAATATAATTACCATAATAACTTTTCTACATATTCTCATAATATTACTACATTGGGACTCACCAATGGGAAAAAGACAGAAAAATACCACTTGAACTTCATAATTCCCAAATGGTCTGCTGAATTTGAGAAATCCTAATTTGATCTGAAGAGACCAAATTGGAATTATCATGTTAAAAAAAAGATCAACTTGCCCTTCATTTTAAATATTGTTTTTAAAATATCACAACCTCCACTGGCCGGGCGGTCACCGGAGCTCCGGTAGCGGCAGTCACCGGAACTCCGGTGATCGGCCGACAATTGGTCACTGTAGCTCCATCGGTTGAAAAAAAATTTTAAGATTTTTTACAACTTTAGTATAACGGTTAACAACTTTTATAATGCTATTAACAACTTCAGTATAGCGGTTAACAACAGGTTTTTTGGAAAATTCAAAAAGTCTGTTAACAAACTCAAAAACATATTGTTAACCACTATAATGAAGTTGTTAATAGGGTTACAAAAATTGTTAACCATTATACTGAAATTGTAAAATTTTTCAAAAAAATTGTTTTCCTCTGCCAGAGCTCCGGCGACCAATTGTTGAATTTTCTAAAAAAAATCTGTTATTAATTGATATACTGAAGTTGTTAATAGTATTACAAAAGTTGTTAACGGTTATATTGAAGTTGTAAAAATTTTCAAAAAAATTATTTCCAGTCGCCGGAGCTTGTAAAATTTCCCAGAAAATTTGTTGTTAACTGTTATACTGAAATTGTTAATAGCATTACAAAAGTTGTTAACCGTTATACTGAAGTTGTAAAAATTTTCAAAAAAAATTTTCCGACCGACGAAGCTCTGGTGACCAGTCGGCTAGTGGGGGTTGTGATATTTTAAAGACAATATTTAAAATAAAAGACAATTTGGTCTTTTCCTCTAACATGATAATCCCAATTTGGTCTCTTGCGGCCAAATTAGGATTTTTCAAATTCAGCAGACCATTTGGGAATTATGAAGTTCAAGTGGCATTTTTCTGTCTTTTTCCCCTCATGAATTTAGACAATTTAGATGGTTTTGGATCTGTTTGGTGAAGTATGATGGGCCTAACTCTTATGTGGATACTCAATGGATGACAATGGTTCTGATAACTCTGCATTTGCAGTTGGGTGGAAATTAAGGGGACTTGCAGTTAGATCTGTTTCTGGACATCATTCGGTTGCCAAATAGCGTTATGTTCTCCAATGATGGGCGGCATCTCACTATGGCCCTTCTCCTAATAGTCTTAAAGGTCAACGTATGTTTTCTATATTTCAGTTCTGAACTCTCCCTGTCTATTTTTATAAGTAACCTTGGATTCTATCACGTAGATCAAAAAGTTAGTTAAAGACAACAAATAGACATAAATTGGAAGTTCGTTATTTGAAATGCCCTTATTTAAGAGAGAGAGAGTATAACAAAGAGAACAAAAAAAAAATTATCATATTAAAGAGAATTATGAAAGAGAGAAAAATGTGGAATTGTGGATGGAAAAAGATGATGGTTTGAAAAATAAGATAATAAATATATTGGGTATTAAATAAGTAATTAATAGGAGCAAAATAGAAAACATACTACAAAAATGAAAGACAATTTACAAATATTGCTTATATTTAACGACAGGAAGGGGATGATAGTTGTTACTTGTAAAAAGGGACAAAGTGAGTAATATTTAATAAGCCATGAATTAATATATTACTATAGTATTTTAATTTAATACTTGTATATCAATTGAATATATCAAGATTAATCTTATCACTTATTAATTTAGTTTAATAAATAATTCTAATGCTTCACTTTGACATTAATAAATGATTCTAATACTAATAATCACAATCCGTAAATCTCTTACTAATAAATAATCTAACTAATAAAGAATCTAGACTTAAAAAAATAGAATTCTATTATAATTCTAATATAAATTTGAACCTTGATCAAAGAATTGCCCTGTCGGAAGTCGGTGTTGGAGAAACATGTGATGATGTGAAATTTTCTTAGCATCCATTTCGATCCACAAGTCCTAATACCGCGTTTAACCATCACCCCCTCTGATTCAACATTTCCCTTCGCTTTGTGTGGACGCCAATTCTCAATTATTTGTAGCTATTTCTCATGTTAGGCAATAGGACGGCCTCAAAATTTTAATTTTGGATTGTGATTAAAAACCCACAAACAAAACCTACGATGTTATTTGCAAAGAGGTTATTATATATGTGTACATAATTGATCCGAAGCTTCTATTTAAATTTGTTGGGATAAAACTTAATCCACTCTTGGTGCATTAGGCCTAAACCCAAAAAGTTTAGGATCCAGTTGTAATTTCCCAAAAGATTAAGGTAGATATAGTAAAATATCCAATCTTTAATTTGAATTTTGGTGGGAACAGTTACTTTAAGTGGAGCATGTGTATCTCAATATATGCATGATCAGAAAAAAAATTTTGCAGAGCAACTACTCCTTCTCCTCTCTGAAAAACTTCTCTCCAAAATTCCTTTTCGCTGTGCATTTGTTGTGAACAAAAATTTTGTATCCATAACTGTGCACAGACTTTGTATAGGTAAAAAGCATACCGAAAATTATCTCCATGCGCGTCCAACATCCAATAAAATTAATATTATTGTCCTCTACATTACCCATATGATCACCTAATATTATCATGCTTCGCACCCGCGCAAAGCGTGGGCTCTATACTAGTTGCTTTTATAGTTATCACTTGTTCCTCTTAAAAGGTTAGATATAATCTAATTTTATTTGAGGATGGATTAACATGAATTGCGAAATAGTAAATATAAAATTAAAAATTAAAATATATATGAATAATTAGAAATTAAAAATTAAGAAAGGAATGAATATATAAAATTTCATGTTCAAAATTAAAAACATGATCGTATTTCTTTTAAAAAACAAAAATATAATCCACGGCTGACTTGATTTTATCAGTCAATTTTAAATGCACTCAATGGTGGTCAATTTTAAATGATTTTCATTTTCATTACCTTGAAAATAAAAAAGCAAGTCTCTAAGCATTTTATAGAACTTGAAAAAAAAAAATTGCACTGTTCTTAATAACTTATGAATATTGTGTCATAAGATACTTTTCTTCTAAGTACAAGGTCAGGGCCAAAACTGTGAAAAAAAAAGAGGCAAAGACTAAATTAGATCAATAGACTAAAAAATTGTTTATTTTTAATTTGGCTTTTGAAAAAGTTAAATTCGATAAAAGTTAGATTGGGTAATATGATTTATGTTTAGATTGAGTTTTATAAATAAGTTGGTTTGTAAAAATAGAAATTGTTTAGATTATAATTAAATAAATAAGTTTAATTTAAAAAATTACTAAAATGGGTAAAAAAAAATTGGAACTAATAAAACATCACAGTGAAAAATGACCGTACATCCCAATTCCAACGCGGCCATGCCTGATTCTTCATCAAGTTCAGCGTAGAAAAATAATATAAACTTTCCTCAATCTCATAATTAGGTTTAATCCCATCTGGCCGTTCATTAAACTTTCCTTCTCAAACATTTCATCAAACGCCTATGATGCATAAAATTGGAATTAATAAAACAAACTTCCCTTCTCTCAACTTCAACACGCCTCTTAAAATTAACTCATAAATTGCCAACCATACAGAATCAAGTTTCACAAAATTTCCTTGCCTGAAGCTCTTGACAAAATCCCCTCTTCTACTTTCAAGCATAACCGTTGAACTAGGAAAAAAATTTGACCATACCCCACAACACACCAACACAACAAAGGAAATTAAAGGAGAAAGAAGCCAGTGAGGTACGGAAACAATGACAGCAGAAGACGGATACAGGAGCCCACATAATGACCCTTGGTAATGGCAATCAGAATCTCAGACACGCATACCCAACAACAGTGATAGGGAGAATGAAGATGAAGATGCAGAATAAACCCAAGTCAACAGCTGCACCCCCCATACCTAAGCCTAATTGGAGAAATCACCACTAGAACACTAGATGAGACCAAACTCACTTCTTCCTCAACATGACAGCACGTACCGTGACACAAAAAAATAAAGGAAGAAAAGAGGAGAATTATGGTAGCCTTGCAATCAACGGTCTCCACCCACCGCCCAAAGCACGATTGAAAAGCTATAAGCACCCGGTGTCCTGCTTATCTGATGGTGCTTTTTTTTTTTTTAATCTTCAGCTTTTGGCTCATAACTTAGATGGGCTAAAAACCAATCCAAACATGACCATGAGTTTCCAATCATGCTTATAGGGTGAAAAATGGCTTTTTCATGCTCAAAACGCGGTGACAAAGAGAGCCTAAAATTGTATGCGCTTTATTTTGTATTTTGCGATACTTTGCATCCTATCCATATAAACTCTAATTAATAGATTGACTAATAACTATAATTAAATTAACGGCAAGAACCCAATTAGTAAAGCGACAAAAATTTAATTAAAAATCAGATAAAATTATAATGATTTAGAAATTAAATTTTTCTGAATATTTTTCCTTTAAAAATTAGCAAAGAAAATTCTCTTTCCGTCAACATAACCAAATAGGGAATTTTTTTTTTTAAATTTGAAAGAATGACCATATTGCCCTTATGAATTAGAAAAATCATTGTAAAAATGAGACTTCTTGAATTTTATAAAAAATCTGTTGTTAATTGTGATAGTAAACTTGTTAATAATGTTAAATAACTTATTAATTATGTTACAAGAGTTAAACTTTTCATTTATTATACACTAACTAATCTCTCAAAATGTAAAAAGACATTAAGATCATAGGTTAATAACATTATAAGAGTTGCTAATATCATTATATGACTTGTTAACTGTATTATTAAAATTGTAAAAATTTCTCTTTTTTAATTCATAAAGGCAATATTGTCATTCTGTCAAATTACAAAATTCCCATTTGACCATGACTAAAAAAAATTTCTACTATTCACGTGACCATTTCCAACAATCACTTTTCTATCATTTTCTCTAATAAGTTTTACGGTTTTTTTTAAATTAGTTTTCACAAGGTTTACGGTGGTACATTTTCTCTAACAGAGTTAGGGTTCGGTGCTCAACGTAGATAGGTCTCGCTTCTATATAAACGGGATCGCTTTTTAACTTAAGTCAAGTTATTTATATCTATTATATCAAGTTTCCCAATCACACATCACCATATGTTCTTTTTTTTTTAAATATTAGAATTTAATAGCATATAATTATATATTTATATGAAATGAAAAAATGACATATGACCATGTATGATTGAAAAACTTGACATAATTAATATAAGTAACTTGATTTAATTTTTTTTTCTTAGAAGGTAATAGTGTATTTATTACGCGAATAGTTTTTTTTGGGGACGGGGGGAAGGGAGGAGTTTAATTATTGCTTGGAGCCTATATAGCACGTACTAAATCTTGAATCTCAAATCTCATTTAGTTTTCTAGAATCTCATTATTAGATAGTACTTGATGACTCCAAAGTGACCCCTCCATGACCCAACCTCTATCATATAATTTGAAGATGGAAAGATCTTGATCAGTCTGGCAGATGAAAACTCGAACTAATTGTTTGACAAAAAACTAAAATGTCATAACATAAGATATACAGCATTTTTTTAATTGGTTTTTTTTAGAGTTTATTCAAATATACAAGTTTGTTGAAAATAAAATAAGAAACCCACATAACTATCCACTACAAAAAAAAAAAATCAAATTAGAGAGAGAATTTTCGTTGCTAATCAAAATTAGCGATGGAATTTAGTCAGTAACAGAATTAGCAACAGAATTTTGTCAATTCCTAATTCTAGTATCACTAATTATTCAGTTAATTAGTAACAGAGATTTTTCATCACTAACTAGTGATGGATATCATACACAAATTCTGTTACAAAATAGTGACAAACTTGTGACGAAAAATTTCGTCACTAATTCTTTGCCAACTTTTTTTATTTTGTAAATTTAAAACACCATGTGGTAACTGCTGACTGTGGCCATGTGTCATGTCAGTGACCGCCACCTCACATCCTTCTCTCTTTCCTATGCCGCTACATCATCACCATGTGTCTATTATTGTGAGCCGCCACGTCATCACCAATTGCCATCTCATCTCCTCCTTTCTCCACACAGCCACTTCATCTTATCATCCACGTCATTGCCACATATCCATCATTATGAGTCCCCATGTCATCATCTTGTCCACATCATTATAAGTGTTGGCTCGAATTTGAGACATCTTATGCACGTGCTGAAGTTTTTGCCACTTAAGCTAAAAAAACACCTACGAAATTTTTATGCAAAAAATATATATAATATTTCTAATAAAAAATACAAATATGTATAATAAATATTACATATACAATTCAATATATATTATATAATTTAATATATTATTATTTATTTGAATTTAATTTTTGTATTTTAGTAAACAATTTTTAATAATTTATATTTTTATTCAAATATTCAATGAAATAATAAGTATATTATATGTTTTTGTTTTTGTTTTCTTTTATAATCTTTGTATTTTTTTATTTTATATAATATATTATTTAAAAATTATGATATATTATATTTTTATTTTAATAATAAATATTAACAAATAATTATTATATATTTATATTATATTTTTGGTAATGAATCAGTAATAGAAACTAGTGAACGAAAAATTTCATCACTAATTTTGTCACAAAATGTTGTGATAGGAGTTAGTGATGAATTAGTTATGGAAATTAGTCATGAAAAAATTCCTTCACTAATTTAAATAACTAATCCTTTACAACAGAAGCAATGACAAATTGTGACAAAATTTTATTCCGTAACTAATCCATTGCTAATTTAGTGACAGAATTAATTTGTTGATAATTTAGTGAAGGAATAAAATTTCATCCCTAATCTGTCTTGAATTTGACGATGAAAATCTTCCGTCCTTAAATTCCATCACTAATTTTAGTGACAAAATTTATAATAGATTAGCGACGGAGTAAAATTGCATCGCTAAATTCCATCACTAATTCCCTTTTTTTTGTAGTGATTAACATTTAATATATACCTTGTATACAATCTTTACGATAAAAATTTAAACGATTAGCACAGACCAACTTGGCACAAAGCCACAGAAAGGAAATAAAACACTAGTTTCTTAAAGAGCCACAAAAATTCTGGCAGTTGGCAATATTTTAAAGCATGATCAAGTCTAGAAAAATACTTCTATTGGAATTGAATTATGTTTTATTATTGGATTAACTTTTTGAAAACAATTTTATAAAATTTGAGATAAATATGTGAGAGAAATTTTGTCTTGATATATATAAAAGTACCTTTTTAAGTGCTTATGAGATTGTCAAACTCCCCTAAAGAAAATTTCTGTTACTGCATGCTTTAAACAGTAATGCGGGCAAAGATGATGTGGGTGGGACCTCAACAAATTCCAGAATTCAAATTTGGATTCTCTCATAGTTCCTTTTATCTCATTTTCCTCTCAACACCACATCTCCACTATTGGATTAAAAAATAAATAATTTACATTCAATGTTTTATAAAATTATCATTATATTCATATATTGCATAAAAAGGGGGGGGGAGAGGGTGCACGTCTATTTTTTTTAAAGGGAGACGTGAACACCGCTAAATGTGGCTTTAATCAAGACGATTGATAAAAATCAACATCTGATTTGGAATCTAAAAAAATGGAGAGACCCAGTACTGGTTCCATTTTTAATATGATACCTTCCCACGAAAATTATCAATACAACCATTCTATTATATTACAAAATCAATACCACGGTAATATCGTCATTCTATTAAATTACAAAATTCCTATTTAGTCATGTGTGACTAAAAAAGAATTTTTCTTAGGAAAAAACTTAAGTTAAGTTGCTTATATTCATTTTGTCAAATTCTTCAGTCACATGTTGTCATATGTGCTTTTTTAATTTTATGTGAATTTATTGTTAAATAGTAATAATTAAAAATATTACAATCACTTTTCTGTCATTTTCTCTATGGTTTTTTTTTTAAAACAAGGCGAACGATTGTACAATGCAATTCATTTCTTCCGTTGAAAAAAGAAAAGAAAAACAATTCATTTCTTCGGGCATAACCGGACAGAGGGACAAGATAGTAAATTAAAAAAGTTCGGGTTCGGTGTTCAATCTAAATGGGTCTTGCTCCTATATGAATAGGATCTTATTTTAATTTCCTTTTGCCGTCTTCATTTATCGCCGCCTCCATGGTTTCTTTTTCTTTCGTGTGATTCAGAACAATTGTGCGATGCTTCTTCATTTTCGTTGGAGTTCTAGGCCTTATTCGTTGCCGAATACAACAAAAAGAGGGAAAGCCATTGAAAAACGATCCATCTCTGTTTTGATTTTCTCTTCTCTGCCTTGTTGTTATTCTTACCAAAGGCCTGATGCCACGTCGCCGGTAGCTACGAAGAGCTGTGACCGGCGGTGCTATGATCGGACTAAGAGTGACTTCTCTGTTTTGCATTTTGAGAGGAATCCGTGGATCTCTCATCTATTGATCATTCAGAGCCGATTTGTGTGATTACATTCTTAAAAATCGTGGTTAATTCGTTTATTATTTAATTAATTTTAGGGATCTGAGATAGTGAAGTCGATGATGATAGCACTTATATTTTGCAAGTGCCATCTGAAAGTGTTGATTGATGGAAAACGCAGAGTTGTTTCTGAGACTTCCTTCTCTTCAATTCTAAGTCCACATTTCCATCGAATGAACTTTGGAGAAATATTGTGAACTGAAATCACTAATTTTTTCTTTGGCAACAGTTGAAATTACTAAATTAGAACTATAATAATCCTCTGTTTATGCTTCTTTGTCAATTTTCTTAAAACTTATTTTTGCATTATTATTAAATTGCTTAGTACAGTATTGTTCATTTTCGGTTTCTTTGTCAAGTTATGTGTTAAAACAGCCCAAGGCACCAAAATCAGACTCTGCCTCTCGTGAGCTCATTCCAATCATTATTCCTGTTCTACATCGACAAATGAGCATATGGCTCAGCACTGTTCTTAGATAAAAGGCTCTTAAATTGCTCTGTTCATATATGCCAGCTCTCCATTCATGAACAAAGTGAGCGCATATATTAGCTCTGGACTGATTTTAGATAGAAAACTCTTGCATTGGTCTGTTCGTATAATGTATTCCAATCAGGTAATCATTATGCCAGTTCTCCATTAATCAACAAATCAGCACATACGGTGTGGACTGATCTTGGGTAAAAAGCGCTTACACTGCAATGTTCATATATAATGTTAAAGAGTCTCTGTTTTTACGAATTTTTTTTTTAATGTTTCTTTCTTGCTTTTCAATCTCTAATTTAGAGGAGGACTAAGACAAGAGTTAAGGAACATTTTCACCTTAGCTTTAAGGATGAGGAAAACTGTAGATATTGTCCAGAAAAAGTATAAATAAATTTTTTTATGAGAAAATTAGTAACTGTGAAAAGTTTTATGTTATCTTTGTGCTCTTGTAAAATATCAAGATATCATGTTGATTTGCTATGGTTATTGCGTTCTCTATCATTTATCATGTCCTCAATATAAAATGTCTTTAACTAATTCACATATCCAATAAAAATAGTTAAAGTATTAAATTTATTATGAAAAACAAATAACCACTAAAAAGTCCTAGGAAATGTTCAAATAAATATAAAGTGCCTAGAAGCCTGAGAATGATCTAAAACCCCTTTTAAAAGACACATCAATGATGCTGAGAATTTGAGTCTGGAGCCATGTTATTCTGCAAGTGCAACCCTTAACCACGGCTTGGGAATCTAACTATCTGAACATGCCAATTTTTTGCAAAATCACTTTTTCATTGAAAATCATGTTTTGGAGGGGGGGGGGGAAGTTGCCAAACACAATAAACGGGGTTTGCAGTATAAAATCATGATTTTTCATAAAGTTTTTTTTTTTGGCCTTTTAAGGTACAAAATCATGGTTTGAGGTATTAAAAATGGGCAAATGTGTGAGATAAGTTAGATTGAAGTCTTATATTGATAATCAAATTAAATACCCAATTAGTTCTTATATTAAAGACTAGAAGTGATATTAATTAATTATAATTTTTGTACACAATTTATTATTTACACATTTATTATTTCAAACAAAAATATAAATTAAAATCTATTTTTTATTTTTAATAATTTGCAAATGAAAAAAATATCCTGATAATAATCATCTGAACATTCTCACTTTATTAAAATTATTTTTTTCACAAAATCTAATCATAACATCTATTTTTTCAAAATTTATTATTAAAGCTATTTTTTAAACTATAATTTGATTTTATTTAAACGCCCCTTCTAATCCTGTTATTACTGGTATTTGAAATCCATGACCTACTACCATGTCACTTGATCATCTTCATGGGCTTGAGTTTAAATGAGTCGAACCCAAAAGCCCGCCATCCCGAAATCACTTGTTTTTATTATTGTATTTATATGAACGCTGCTTTTTTAATCACAAGGAACAAGGTTATACTAGATGAAGACTTTGGTGTATGCGACTGAAGCATCGGCACTCCTATCACTCTTCTATTAAAGAAAGTGACTATTTCAGAAAAAAGTACTTCCTTTGTTCTATAATCTTGGGGGTGGGTTAGTTTTTCTCACATACCAAAAAATAACAATTTAGTCATTAAATATGTTCTAAGATAAGTTTTTTCCCTGTTTTACCTATGAAAAATGATAAAAGACACATTTTCCGTAGACATATGTATCTTCCTATTAATGACAATCTTACAAAGTGGTAATTTTAATTACCCATATAATTGCATTTAATATTACACTTTTATCATCTCTAATCTCTCTCCTATATTTAATAGAGCAAAAGTGAAAAACTCACATTAATTATTATGATAGTATTTTATATATTGAACCACAATTTTCTTCTAACCAATGTCTTATATCATGCATCGAGAAGACCACTCAATAGAGTAAAATTACCCCTTTGCATTTTGCAAAAGAGGAAAAAGGAAAAAAAAAAAGAAGTGATTTTGACAAAGATGTGATAAAGTGATTTCGTGAAGGATAAAGTCATGAAGACGTGCAAATGATATATGACATTAACAACCATTTGTGACTCACAGTCCCAATCATCCACTGTTTACTGATTTCTAATTTAGCCGTACGATTAAAATAAACATAAGTCGCTAAACCAAAGCATATACCACATATTAATCAATCTCGAGAGAACATGTGCCTATATCCTAATGTTAGACTATAAAATTAATTACAAACATACACATGACTTACAATTGTATAAGCTAACAAAAATAATTTTGTTGCTTATTTAATATGCACATGACTTACAAATATCATTCTAATATTTAATATTCCTCCAGTCCTAAATATAAGACTCATTTTATAGTATAAATTACACTATAAAATGAGCGTTACATTTAAGGCTCGAAGGAGTATTTAATTATAAATTTACATTACTCATAAACTATCCCACTAAATATTCAAATAAATCAAATGCAGATCCCTGCTGCGATTTTGCCCGTAACAAACTGTAAATTTTGGATGTCATCCCCATCTTGAAGGCCTCACACTTATATTTGAATCCCTCATATATTTCATAGTTGATGATTTATCAATACTCCTACATATCTATTTTATTTATTTTTTATGGTTTCTCTTATTTGGTGATTTAATTTAAAATTAAACGTATAAAAAAAAAAACATTGTTCCCTGTCATCGAATTGCTTGAATAAAGTGAGTTGCATTTTTTTGCCTTACCGGACTCATCTGGTTTTGATAATCTCTAATATAGAAATTTTAGGCTATTTATTTTTTATATTATAATCAAATATATCATGAACATAAAAAATGTAAAATTTAAATGAAGAAACTTCCTCTGTTCGTAATTTAATTCTCAGCAGATCCTAACAATGTGGGACCTCCATCTAATTTTATATAGAAAAAATTATTAGAGAAATAATTCCATTACGTAGAAACAACCTTTCTCCCTTTCTTCTTCTTTTCTTTTCTTTCTTTCGTTTTCTCAAAAATATGTGCTTTTTCTTTATCCGTAAAAAACTAAGAATAAAACAATGACGATTTTGGCGGGAAGCGTTCCATGCACTTTTAATTCAAACAAACACTTTCGAATCAACATAACGGTTGATACTAAGAAAAACTTTTTGATTTGAGTTTGAATTACGAAAAGAATTCGTCAATCTAACAACAATTGAACTCCTGCCTCGAACATCATTAATTGACATTGAATTGCTGCCATATTTAACCGCCTTTGATCATTTATGCAACCTGGGTATTCTGTTATGAAGTTCCTCGTCGATAGCTTCATTTTTCGATTTTTATGGAACTCCCATTTCTCAGGTCCTCTTTCGCAATCTATTATGCTTTTATGTTTATGTAGAATCGTCTATTTGTCCTTGGGAAGCTGATCGGTTTTCTATGTTCTGGAATTTGAAGCAGAAATTAGAAGTTCGGTTGGGAAATATCTGGGTAATAAGAAAGTTGTAGAGGTTGTTCTTCAGGGAAGCGATTCTGCATTTTTCCTCTTACCAGTTTGCAAATTGGGTAATCTCTTTTTTTTTCCCCATAAACAAAGTGGTTTTTTTTTTTTTGCATGTGCGAAATTGTTCCTAATATTAATGTAAGCATGCTATTATGCAATTGTGGGAACATCATATTTTTTCGCAATGCATTATGATTTGTCTTTTTTAAATCGCTGTGTGGATGGCTTGTTTTGGGAAACACCAAAGCACTAAAAAGTGCTTTTTACGCAATCCAATAAAATCTCCTTTTGCTTACTTACCCCAAATACAAATCACTTTGATTTGCGCAATATTCATGTTGCATCGTACTTATAAATTTGGTTTTAGTTCAAGTTCCTTATTGTTTCCTGATTCCCAAGTCAAAAGGCATCATTATGTGATGCTATAAATGCTGCCAAGTTTTGGGCTGCATGGAACTTGCATAATCCAAAGAGGACAAGTACAAACACAGTTAAGTGGTATGTGATTTGGATTTTCAAATTGGAATTGACGAGACTTCTGGTATCTCAAAATACAACAATGGTAACATTGTACACTTTGGTCCTATTTTAGTATGTTTTATGAAATTTCTGTCAAGTATTCAACTTGTTACTCACATTGGTCCTTTTTTTTTTTTCTTCTTTTTAAATAAAGGCAGAGGACTCTAACTACATATGATGTTCCTTTAATTAGCTGTAGTTTAATGATAATTGCATAGACTTTTAAGGATTCCATTAACAGAAGTAATAGACGTTTGATTAAGACAATAGTGGATGCATCATTATCCAGTGTGATTATATTGTTATTGTATGGTGTTATTTTCTTAATTTCTCTACGTTTGACAATATTTTAAGCATCTTTTGTGATGTTTTTTCAGAGATTTGCAGTCTTACCTCTCAGATATTAGCCTTTCCTTGCCAATGATAGTAAAATGGTATATATTTTGGTTGACAACCAACCTTGGTTGAGAGACTTAGGGTACCAAAGCGCACACTTATGGCAA